>NC_089271.1:20065812-21366229 GCF_963930625.1 Muntiacus reevesi
TGCAATGTTTAATCTCTGTTTTCCTCTCTGCTGTCATGTATTCAGAATTTCTTTTAGAAAGTCTATGTTTTCCTGATAATGCATAATATAGAGTATGGTATGTATCTTGATGACATAAAAGCTAAAAGAGCAGAGTATTGCACAAACTAAAGAAATGATTGCCCTTTGAAAGTCATCATTTTTAATCAGAACTCCTTTCTCATTTGGGCTTACCAGGTGGCTCAGTGTTAAAGAATCCACCTGCCAAGCAGATGTGGGTTCGATCCCTGGGTTGGGAAGATCGCCTGGAGAAGGAAATGGCAACCCACTCCAGTATTCTTGCCGGGAGAATTCCGTGGACAGAGCGAGCCTGGCACACAGTGGTATACAGGGCAGACTCAGGAACTGCCTAGCCCAAGGCAACACTGTTTAGAGGGACCTCTTTCTTCCATATCTGTGAGATCTCCAACATCCTTTCCTGGATGTCTACCCCAGGGCCAGAGACCCTTTTGGTTCCTCTCCTTCTGGATAATTCTTTACTCCCAGCAACTTTCCTTAATCACCAGAGTTTTTTTGCTCCCCTTGCCACCCCTCCCTGTTGAAATGTAGCTGCCTGGGAGTCACCTGAATCCCCTGAGCTATATTTGGGTTATCTGAGAGGAGAGTCTTAGCTAAGAAACAAAAGCCAGTAGTGGTCTCTTGGTTCTAGGCTTTTTTTTTTTCCTACTGGGAAACTTCAGCATAGTTCTCCCTCAGAATCTTCTGGCAGCCTTTTGGACAGAATCTAAAGATGGCATTTCATTCCATAACCAGTACTTAGAAGAGTGCATTGCACAGTATTTAATGATCACTTGGCTAGCGGATCAAGGACAGTGACTCGGAGCTCTCCAGGGGTGGGGGGATTGGGGTGGTAGTGGCTTGCAGCCTTGCTGAAGAGCTCTGGGTCATTTTCCTTAACACCTTTGCTTTGGGGACTTTCTTCTAAGCTCACTGAAGAGTTCTCTGTGTAATTAAATTTAAACCAATAACAACCTTGAGTATAGGAGATAGTCCAGATATACCTAGAGGTTTTTTTTTTTTTTTGAGAGATGCAAGGAAAATGAACAATGAACCTGTAGCAAAAAAGCATGTATAACTCATCTTTATTTCCATTGTGTTTTGGAGATTTCCATTCTTGTTCCAAGTTCTCTTTTTAGAGCAACCTTCCTTGTCAGATCAGGACAGATGGGCCTTCCATCTACACTGATGGCTGTGGAATGATTCATAAGAGAGGTTTTATATGTCTCTTGGCTGCTGGCAACTTGGAGGAAACACGATCCTTTTAGCGCTGAGTCAGGGGCTGTGGTCGTAGGGTGTGAGTGACTCACCGAGGCTGTTCCTATGGATCATTTGGAATTTCACAGGCAGCGGTGTTTTGACTCCTTCCATGGGCTTTCTGAAGGCAGCCATTTCATTTCATAATTTCGAGAATATTTGGGGTCAGAGTGGGTAGAAACAATCTGAGATTGGTCAAGAATGGTACATGCCATAAGTTGATAAACCTTAAAGTATTCTTGGTTGCTTAGAAGTAAAGAACTTCCTCAGACCTTTTTCGCCTTTCCTCACTTTTTACCATTAATTAACCTGTGACACTGGAGAGAAAGCAGGAAGTGCTTCGAGGAGTGGTCCCTGATGCTGAGACTGTGTTTTCACGGCTTATAGAAGTAAAGGAAAGGGAAGATGAAGAAAGTTATTTGTTTCCATAAATAATGCAAATATATTTTAACTTTCTTTTTGGCCAGGTCGAAAATATGATAAAAATGGAAACCTGGATCCTTGGTGGTCTATGGATTCAGAAGAAAAGTTTAAAGAAAAAACAAAGTGCATGATTAACCAGTATAGCAACTATTATTGGAAGAAAGCTGGCCTAAATGTGAGTACAACTGCAGTGAAGGGGACATGTTGAGAGTCATTTTTCCTCATGTAGACACTAGCTTGCTTTCAACCATTGGTAGTCAAAATGTATTTCCCAGGCCAACAGTGTCAAACTCCCTGGGGAACTTGTCAGGAATACAAATTCTTTAGTCTTAATTCAGACCTACTGACTCAGAATCTTGGAGTTGGGGAGTGGGGGTGTAGGGGTGGGTAGGAGGGTGAGGCCTGGTAGTCAAGCGTTTTGTCTTTTCATAAGCCCTCTGTTGATTCTGATAGAAGCTAAAGTTTGAGAATTATAGGCCTAAACATTAGTCTGTTCTCCTAGATTCAGATTAGTATAGAAAACTGTGTAGCGAAGATAAACAATAAAATTCTCAAAAATCTAAACTCTGTGTCATTAAAAAGATTTCTTTCCAAACTACTGCTTAGCTTTAATTCATTGAAAAAGAAATCACCAATTTAAAGAGGGAATAGCAACCCACTCCAGTATTCTTGCCTGGAGAATTCCATGCACAGAGGAGCCTGGTGGGCTACAGTCCATGGAGTCTCAACGAGTTCGACTCGACTGAGCACACATGCCACAATTTTAAAAAATTTTAGAATTTGTTTATTTTTTAATTGAAGGATAATTGCTTTACAGAATTTTGCTGTTTTCTGTGAAACTTCAGCATGAATCAGCCATAGGTGTACATATGTCCCCTCCCTTTTGAACCTCCCTCCCATCTCCCTCCCCACCCCAGCCCTCTAGGTTGATACAGAGCCCCTGTTTGAGTTTCCTGAGCCATACAGCAAATTCCCGTTGACATGCCACAATTTGAATTAATAACTCTGAATTGGTTAAGAGTTCTTAGATAAAGAAGTTTGGGCAAAAATATAACTTTTAAAATGTTGATTTTCTCTTACATATACTTATATGCATTCTTATAAGGACACATGATTTTATACATGCTTTTTCTGTGTGAAATATTGTTCCTTTCCCTTTTTGTCTTCACTTCTACCTCCTTCCCCTTTCCCTCCCATCACTTTTATCTTCCCCACCTATAATCCATCTCAATAACCCTGATACACTTTTTCCCCATGCTCACATAGAGATACACACACACATACGCATACACATGTGTTTACACCACGCACCTGCCTTTACTTCATTGTTTTCAATGGCTGCCTAAAAGTCCATGGTGTGAATGTACTCTTAACACAGTGGTACCCAACTATTTTGGCATGAGGGACCAATTTCAAGGTAGACAGTTTTTCCATGGATGGGGTGGGGGACGTGGTTTTGGGGTGATTCATGTGTGTTACATTTATTGTGTACTTTGTTTCTATTATTATTATATCAGCTTCACCTCAGATCATCAGGCATTAGATCCCAGAGGTCGGGGACCCCTCATCTAACACAGCTGACTAATGTCTTGTTGAGGGGTTATACTGTGCCTCCAATTATTCCTCCATAATAAATGCTGCTGCACTAAATGCTCTTATTATGTGTATATATATATATTTTTACCCTATAGGATAATTTCCTACTGTTCCTAAGATGTTATAATATTTCATATTTGTACCAGTGATGTGTGGAAAAACATTTATGTATTATTTTCTTGTCGATTTATGAGAACTTTAAAAAATATTATAGATGTTAAAATTTTATCTGTCATTCATATTATAGTATTTCCCCCTCAGTATATTTCTCATCCATTGTACTTTGTATATGGTATTTTTTGACAAACAACAAACAAAATTTAAATATTTCCATAGAGTCAAAAGATACCTCTTTTAAAAAACAGTTTATGCATTTCTATTCTATATCATATATGAAGTCTCCTAGCTTTTCTGGGAAGGATTTTTTTTTAATTGTTTTGTCATTTTGCATTTAAATATTCATGCATGTGAAACTTATTTTGCTATGGAGTTTAATATGAAAGTTCACTTTTATCTTCTTCCAAAAGGATAAATTGATCCAGTATCAATTATTAAATATTAATAATTGATTAAAATATATTTTTTTCTTACTGAATTGAATATTCGTGAAATATTAGAATCTCATATATACTGAGATAAATTTCTGGTTTATATATTCTAGTCCACTGATCTACTTGTTGATTTCTGTACCAGTGCATTTTTACTGTGTCTCTCATGGTATGGATTTTTCTGGTATCTGCCAATATAAGCTCTCCCTTACTGTTCTTTTATATGGTTGGCCATTCTCAGGCAAATATACCTCTGTATAAATTCCAAGATCCTTTTACCCACTCCCCAAGAAAACCCATTATGATTCTAAGTTGTGTGCGTGTGTGCTAAGTTGCTTCAGTTGTGTGTCCGACTCTTTGTGACCCTATGAACTGTAGCCTGCCAGTCTCCTCTGTCCATGGGATTCTCCAGACAAAAATACTGGAGTGGGTTGCCATGCCTTCCTCCCAGAGGATCTTCCTGACCCAAGGATCAAACCCACGTTTCTTGTGTCTTCTCCATTGGCATATGGCTTCTTTACCACTAGCACCACCTGGGAAGCCCAAGATTCTAAGTTAAATCACATTAAATGTATGTAATTGGCATTTCTGTCATAGTCCTGTTGTTCAAGTATGTGGTATATCTTTCCATCTGTTTGGTTTTTGTTTCAGGCTTTCAAATACAATTTTACAGTTTTATCTGTGTAGTTTATCTCATATACGTTGTTTATTACTTCTTTTTCCTTTTCTTATTTTGCTGGTTTGATCAGGTTAGCTTTCATTCCCTTCCCCCACTATTAGTTTTTTTTTTTCTTGTAGTTTTCCAGTTGCATTTTCTGTCCCTGCTTTCATAATTATAAGACACAGATTTCTCTCATGGTATTTGACAATGAGACCAATAATGAAGAATTGTTGGTAGATTATGGGTCTGCATGAAGATCTTCCTCTAAAACACTGTGAAAACTCTGTGCTCCTAATTTGTCTAGTCAAGGGCACAGCACCTAAGAAAAGCAGGAGACCCCACAAAACTGGGGTAGATGGATGTATGTACACGTGGTTTCCCTAGAGTCTCTTGGCCCATCATCAGTCAAGCATGTCCTCTACCCAATAACTTCCTGGGGCTGGGAAAGCACCTGAAACCTCACTATGCCTCAAGTCTAGTCTACTGAGCTATATTTCACCACTCCAGAAGAATTCAGGTAAAAAAATCCATGCACTTTTAAAGGGAATGTTTATAAACACTGAGTTGGTTCTGCTGGTTATTGATCTATGTACAGCACAAGGGAGACCACTCCTTATCTGGGACGTGAAAGGAGAGTCTGTATTCTCGAGTCTATATCTCTAGCTCCTTCATCAGTGCCCTGGAAAGTCATTTTTCTGCCCATGTATTTTTAAAATGTCTACAACAATGTCATGGGAAGACCTAAAACAGATACTTTTGTGTTTCTGTTTTCAATTCAGGGGTTATCGCATTGTGAAAATCCATCTAGAAAACTAGCAAAGTATTCTCTAAATTAAAAAAAAAAAATGAAAAGAATAGGGGAAGGATTCTAGAGTCAGACACAGGTCCATATTTTTGGTTCAACCAATTGCAGGTTGTAAGTTTTTTTGAACTTAGGCAAGTTATTTAACATTCTGGTGTCTCGGAGACTTCATCTGTGAAACGGGTTACTATTTTTTTAACTCTTTATTATTTTGTCATAAGAATTAAATAACTGAGATAACATAAAGCACTGGTACAATGCCTGCTATGCAATAAGTACTCAATGAATTATGCTTAATATTCCTAATACTTTGTGACATACTCGTAGGTACACCATCCCAGGGGAGAACAAACAACAGCGGCTAAAAAAACCCCAACAAAACCAAAAAAAACAATAGAAGAGTAATTTTCTTGGAGGAAGGGAAAGCATATTTCCTGGTGATTATTATATACAGGCATGGAGATTAGACTTTACACTTGAAACAAATTTCATCCTCATAATGGTTTGAGAGGTGTTCATATTACTAGGTATATTACATGTATGTAAAATATACATATGAGGAAACTGAGGCTCAAAGAGATTAAAATCCGTGATACATTAGAGCTTACATTGGTATGACTCCAAAACCCCTACTCTTCTTCCCATATCATTCTCTTATTTTACATCATTTGAAACCTGGGTGATGCGTTGGGCGGGGACTGTTCTACAACATCCATTTTGGCCAAAGTGTCAGATACCGAAACTGAATTCTGACAAATGTGTACCTTTGCAACAAGGATGCTAGGAAGGGCATGCCCATCTCAGCATAAATCCATTCAATCGTCAGAAAACAGCTTCGGTCTCATTCCCTGAGAAGAAGGAATGGCTTCCTTTGTGGATATAAAGGGCCATGCTCTATTTTTCTAGCTTCGTCTGTGAAGGCAAGTCCTCTGTGCCTGAGTTATTCTTTGCTGTGGACTGGGGAGGAGCGGGGAGCTCCAGTGGAGCATCAGAGAAACAGGCCCTTAGCAGTCGATGAGTCCTGAGAGGCAAAATTGAAGTCTACTGAGTTGGTCAAGAGTAGGAGGAGCCTGAGGGGTAAAACTACTCCTCAGACTTCTAAAAGAAAAGCTTAGAGGAACAAGGAAGGAGATTCAATTTGAGCTTGAGTGGTCAGAAACAGAAGCAGTAGAGTCAAAAGGAGTTAAGACTTGAGAAGGTAACATATTATGGAGCAAAGGCTCTGGGCAGAGATTACTTGAGTTCGAATCCCTGTGAAATGTGAGTTCACTGCATCCCTCTTAGGTCAGGTCCATTAGAACAGAGCCTGAGAAGGGGTTTCTTAGATAAAGGAGTCAGCCACAGAAGGAGTTTCAGGAGAAACCTATAAGGTGACGAGGAAAACATGCTGGTTTCAGAAGTTTAGCCTCAGTCTCATCCCTTAGAGGATTCTGGAGCATGAGTTGCATCGCAGAAATTGTTCAGCCTGGGATGAGGGGCTGGACTGTTCTAACTGCACGCTGAGAGGTAACTGGTATCATCTCCCAGCAAGCTCCAGGGGAGTGGATTCCCCTAAGCTAAGCTTAATCTTCCTCAGCCTGTAGCAGTTGCCGGGATGGGCTCACAGTCCTGGTGGGACAGGGTATCTGTTGCAGCACCAGGTGACACCTGTGACACTCTCAGCCTAGAGTCCTCATTTGTCAAGCAAAGGGGTGATAGTGGCACTTGCCTCATAGGACTGTAGTAAAAGAAAGATGCTAGGTAAAGCAGGAGTGCCAACTTTTGGGGACTGAAGCTAGGAGGATCCTGGGTGATTACAGAGATGAGTATTTTCTGAAGATTTGTTTTTATTCATGGGTATTGCCTGAACCCCAGGTGTTTGGGCTATCTTAAAAATAAGGAGTTGGTAGGATCTGTAGCTTGAAAATTTGGAACTATGTGTATTAGTCTCCTATTGCTGCTATAACAAACACCACAAACTTAGCGACTTGAAGCAGCACAAATATATTATTTTGCAGTTCTGTATTTCTGACTCAGGTCTCAGTGGGCTCAAGTCAAGGTGTCCGCAGGGCTGCTTTCCTTTCTAGCTGCTTTAGGAGAGAATTTTTTGCTTGCCTTTTCTAGCTTTTAGAGGCTGTCCACATTCTTTGGCTCCTGCTCCCTTTCTTCCTCAAAGCCACCAATGACTGGTCAGGTCTCGTCACAAGGCATCACTCTGACACACTCCCTCTCTTAACTTCCTTTTCCTCCACTTATATAGACCCTTGTAATTAATTATACTGGACTCTCCTGGATAATGTAGACTAATGTCTCCATCTCAAGATCCTTAATGTAATCATATTTTAAATGTGCCTTTTGCTGCAGAAAGTCATCTTTTCACAGGTTCTAGGGATTAGAACATAGACCTCTTTATTATTATAGGGCATTGATTTGTCTCTGATACAGGAATTGGCAAACTCTTTCTGTCAAAGGCCAGACAGTAAATAACTTTGGTTTTGTGAGTTGAAAGGTCTCTGTTGCAACTACTCAGCTCTGCCACCATAGGAAGCAAACAACCGCAGACAATATGTACTTGAATGAATCTGCCTGTGTTCCCGTAGAAGTTGAGCTATAGACACTGAAATTTGAACTTTGTATAATTTTCACATGCCACGAGACATTATCCTTCTTTCTATTTTCTTGCAAACCACTGAAAAATGTAAAACCCAGGCTTTCCCTGCAGCCTGTACAAAAACAAGCTGGAGGTTGGATTTTGACTTGTGGCCGTCTTGGTTTATAATACTTTTTGTCCTAGCCTATTTAAGGGTTTAAGAAATAATCTTCAAGTGTTTGGAAGAATTTCTTCACTGTGCTTGGCTGGTTGTCATACATATTGCAAACCTTGACCTTGTGGTCTGCACTTCTTCTATTGGATTTTTGTTCCCCATGAGAACTATCCTCTTCTTAATTTTTCATGAAAATTGCTGAAGGTAAAATGGTAGTGGTTGGTCTTAAAACCTTATTCCTGTATGGATGGTAGATTTTTGGAAACAGAAGCTCACTAAAAAGAATATTCAAGTTATGTGAGTTAATCAGAGAAAATAATCTGTATTTTGACATTTCTATTTTTTCCCATTAAACCAGAGTCACTCATAATATGTTAACATTTTGTTGGAGCTGGCTAAATTGGTGAGAATAGAGAGATGGGTGAGAAAGAAATGTGTAGCATAATAAAATAGAAATTAGATTCAGGAGTACCTTGCTGGGGTTCGTTTGCCATCTCACAATATGTTATGACTACCTCTGATGTATTGAATGCAATTTTCTCCTTAATATATGGCACTGTTTTCTAGCTATCATATTTATGCCTCTTGCTGAATGATGGTTGGCTGTGAAACTCTTATTTTTTCTTTTTCTTTTTGTTAGGTGAAGGGGAAGAGGACGCTGGGAGAAAATATTGCTGATAATGGAGGGCTGCGACAAGCTTTTAGGGTATGCACTGCAATGTTTGCTGTGTGTGATTTTACAAATTAAGCTATAAAATGCCATTTGGGTGCACCTCAGTTTACACTACAGAAATTTTCTTGAGGAGTTAGCTTTCTATAAATTCTGTGAATTTCCGTAAATTGAATTATATTTCCCCATTGACTGTTATATTCTATTATATGAGTAGAGCTGCATTTCTTTCCTTTTTCTTTTTGGAGAATAAAGCCACCCTAACAGTAATGTTGGTTATTAAGAATCATGTAGTTAAAAGATACTTTTCAGAGGATACTTTTAGTGTAGTCTTAAAACATGCTACAGAAATCTTCTTGTGGCTAGGTTTGTAGGTGTTTTCTTTGAGTATACTCTATGCAACCCTCCTTACAATTTTCTCTTAAAATACTAAGCTTCTAAATTACAGTCAGAGGCTAGTGTTTCACATATAGTGGGCCAAGTAGGAGTCCATAATAATGTTTTCATTATCCCCTGGTCCACGGTTAAGCAAAACACATAAGGATGATGTAGAAAGATATTCATAAAGCTATATGTATTCAGTGTCAAGAGCAAGCTATTATTCTGAGGTTATATTCTTCCTCTAATTCTAGTTAAAATATATTTTAGTTTATAAAATGATGCTGATTGAAGATTATAGTTTTCTCGCTTACCTGGCAAAATAAAAAAAATTTGCTAATAGATTGGTCCCAAGATTTATTTCCATAGGGCTTGCCATTGTGTTAGATTTGTTTGTTTCCTGGTAGGAATAGAAAGAATAGCTTTTTTGGGGGGAGGAAAGAATGTTACTTAACACGTGCCTACTTTGGCCCAGCTGCTTTGGTATCTGTTGAGTGAAAGGTCTTTTTGCAGATGAACCTGTCTCACTGTTAAGCAACACACCATTGACTTGCATTTCCAGGTGTTTGTTTTCTTAAAGGAAAGCTTGACAGGATACATTTTGCACATGGGGGAGGATATAGTTAATATCTGTACTGGAGGAGAAAAGAGAAAAGCCATTATTGCAGAGGGTCATCTTCTCTACTTCTCTCCCCAGGCTTACAGGAAATGGATAAACGACAAGAGGCAGGGAGTTGAGGAGTCTCTCCTACCAGGCATTGAATTCACCAACAACCAACTTTTCTTCCTGAGTTATGCTCACGTGAGTAAGACTGAGGAAGGGGCCTCAGAGATAAAATGTGGGACTTTGGCTTGCTTCCTGGGTCAAAGGTCTGGAACAAAAGTTTAATGACATAACTTTTGATTTTAGCTGAAATTGTATCTTGCTGCTTATTGTCTGAATAAATTTCACGTTCTTCATGTTCTGTGTGATATAATTAATTAACTGATTGAATCAAGGCTTATTGGTATTTTTTATCAAGTGAGTTACCAGCCCTGTGGTGACTCACTTGATATTTCTTTAGTATAGCCTGACTTCTTAATGTATTTGATACTATCTGTAATCATTTCTAGTGACTCATTCTCTAGAGTCTTTCTTGGCTCTGTCGTTTCCTGCATTTCTCCTCCTTCACCTCATTTGCTGACTTGATCCCACCACTGTCAACCTGGGGGCCCCTCAAGTCTATGTTCCCAACTGCCAAATGAACACGTGAAGAGTACTAGAGCTGAAAACAACAGCAGCAAAGGTGAGAGGCATAGCTCCCTTTTGCGAGTTTAATGGTCTTTCTGAGCAGAAACTGAAAGAAGATGTGCCCTAAATAAGGCACAATTCTGAGTTCGAGTATCTGGCCAATGATGCAAGTGCCAGTTCTCCTTTGTTATTGCCCTAGTTTATGTCACAAATATGTGACATTTTCAAACAAGCTCTGGGGTGGGTAGATGAAGTTCCTGATGCATGGCCTCACAGTGGGCAAATCTGTATCTGTATGCTCAAAACTAGGCAGAGGTTTTCATCAATACAATCTTTTGTTCCTAAGTCTTTTCTCAGTAAGCTCATTAATTTCCATGTCTTCTTCAGTTGACTCCGGTTAAAGGATTCTCGTCTGCCTGGGGTCTGTTATCTCTTAAAGTTGACATGGCAGCACCAAATAAACGATCGTTTATCAACCTGACCTCAGCAAAAGTGTAATCAACAACAAAGTGACTCTCCTTTCTAGTTCTCCTACTTCTATCAGCATACCCTCACCATCAGCCTTTGGGTCTTCCTGGTTAGAAAACCTGGACTCTTAGGTCTTATTTGATCTCTCTATCCTCATTTATATGACATGTGTCTCAAAAGTTGATGTTTCATCCCATTCACTGTTCTTCAGATTCAGCCTCTTTCTCCCTATTACCCTGTCTTGTGATCTGTAGACTAAGCCACTGTCTCTTCTGCTTTGAATTATCCCAACAGCCTTTTGGCTGAAATACCATTTTTATTTCATAGCTGACCTGCTGAAAGAACTGCAGTGACTCCCAGGTGCCTACCACATTGAGACCAAATGCCTTTCAAAGTTCTCCATCTTTTTTTTTTTTTTTCTCCTCAGTCTTATACGACTCTACCCAACCAGCTCTAAATCCTCGTAGCTCCACCAGACTCACCCTTAGCTGGGCAGGTGTCCTCACTTCCACTCCACAATGTCATGCTCATCATTGTCTCTGGTTTTGCTTTAGATTTGCCTTCTGCAAAGTGACCCTCTTTGTACTTCTCCCTCAGATTATTCAATTCCATCTTTCCCATTTAGGATCTATGTCAAGTTTTACCTCTTCCACAGACTCCCCTATGGATTCCAGTTCTCATTAAAAAAAAAATCTCCAACTCCTTTGCACTTATCTTCTTTACTATGCAGTTACCTTGTTATCAAAATGTTGAAGATTTTTATCTTCATAGCTCGTGAAGAGGTGAATACACCTCTTATTTATCTCGATAGCATCCAACAAAGAAGCTGGGTATATTGAAGACACTTGACATTTTTAGACATATTGCTTGAAAAGGATGAGATTAACACAGTTCAATTAAGGAGACTTTCTTTTTGTTCAGTACTGGGTCAGATATCCAAAATAAGCATACAAATATAGATAGAACTTTCTGGAGCAGGGATTGTCAAACTAGGACCCATGAACCATATGTTGCCTGCTGTATATTTTGTATTGGAAAACAGCCACGGTCTTTACATTTTGTTTATAGCTGTTTTTGTGCTACAGTGCCAGAGTTGAGTACTTAGAATAGAGACTTACAGTCTGCAAAGCCTAAAATATTTATTATCTGTCCCTTTACATAAAATGTTTGCTGTCCCATGCTCTAGAGGACAAAGTACAAGGTCTGTCAGTTCTTATTTAGGTTTTTACTTACTTACTTAAGGTCCATCTGAGTAGATGAAGTAAACTAACTGATATTAACATTACAGTCAGTTTTGAAATGTCTCCAAATAAAATTCCAAACTATATATGACTTACTTTAAAGAGATTAAGAAGAAAAATGGCAAGTGATTTTATATTGCTAATGAGAAATTTCTCTTGGACCTTTTCCCTACTGACAGAATGAGATTTTCAACCTTTTGTACACTGAAATAAGTCTGCTCATAAGAAGGAAAATTATTTTGTCTCCTGAGAAGGTACTAGGATAATGATAAGAACAAAAATGTGTTTTTAGAAATCTCTTAAATGATATATGAAGCAAAGACAGTACTATATAATAATGCAAGAGGAAATAACATTAGAAAAAGTGACGTGGAATTGATTGTGAGAAACAACTTCACCTTAGCTAGCTTCTGAGGAAGTTAAGGACTCCCATTACAGAAACATCTTTAGAGTCAAATTCAGAACCACTGTGATGGATGGTTTATCTACTCCAAAAGCAGTAGCATCATATCACCTTTGCTGCTGCCTCTATCCCTGTAGTTTCTGTCAATTTTTCCTTATTCTTATCCTTCTTCTTTCTTCTCATTGCTCCTCATTCAATAGACATTCATGGAGATCCTTCCTGGGGCCCATAAATAATCTTCGAACTAGTCTCTCATTTCCTCCTACTCCTATGCCTCTGCCAGATAAATTTTTTGAAAATATATTTTTAATCACCTTCATGCTCATTAACAATGTTTAAGTATTGTTAAATAAGATTAGTAATACGTTAACCTAAATATGTTAGCCCCTTGCTCAGGACTTGCCCAGATCAAAAATCTGGCCCCATCCTCGCTCTTCCCTGGTCTCCCATTGCTGCCCACTATGCACCACACAGTCCAGCCAAGCTGAATGTCTTGTTTTTTTTTCTCTCAAATATGTCTTTGTTTCCATTTTCTCCTCCTCTTGGAATTCCCCCCATCATATTCATGTGTCCTAGTTCTATTCATACTTCAAGCTATATCATATTTCAAGATACACTTCAAATCAGGATTAAGTAGGTTATGGTACATGAATAAACAGTGCAAGGAAAAGTTTTCCTCTTGTTCATATTCCATGTGTAACATGGGTCAGCAGTGGGCCTCTGCTCATAGTTACTACTCAGGACCTGGGTTTTGGAATCTTTATCTTGTAGGTGCTTCCATGGTCACTACAGGAGTAGGGAAGGAGTAGGGAGGAAATGTGCACTGCCCCTTAATATAGCATCCTAAGTTGTTTTTAATACTCTTAAAAGTTCTGCCAGATTTTTAAAGCTTCCCCAAGGAAGTGACATATGTTACTTCTGCTGACATTTCATTGGTGAGAGCAAGTGACCATATAGCCATGCCTAACTTCAAAGGGGATGGAACAATGTCCTCCTATCCAAGGCTTAACTAAGATGAAGCAAACAAGGCATCCAGCGTGCAGAATCCTTCCTGCTTATGACCATACTCAATAATGGATGAATGATTCATTTTACTGATTCAAATGAAATATGGTTAAATTTGATAATGGCTATTCCAAACATTATGTTAATTGAATGAATATGTTGGTTGATTCCTGGACACATATGCTATTCTCTTCATTTAAAGCATTTGTCTGGAAACCTGTCTTAATTTACTCAAATAGTGAAAGTATTCACAGTGATAAAACCTTCTACTCTGAGGATTGGAATAATAGATGTTACTACTGATGAAGGTTTATCTGATCTACTAAAATAGCTTGTCATCTATTGAGTCTTAAATTACTCTTTGTGTCATTTGAAGCAGTTAAGGCAGTAGACAATGTATGATTGAAATGGAAGCATAATAATCATTGGGATGTTTTTTCTTCTAGGTGAGGTGCAATTCCTACAGACCAGAAGCTGCTCGAGAACAAATCCAAGTTGGTGCTCACAGCCCCCCTCAGTTTAGGTAAATAGGCATATGGGTGACATGAGTTTTTAACTGTGCATCTCCACTTCCTCTCCTCCCCAGCCATCCCAGGGGTCTACAAATAGGTGATCTGAAAAAAAGCCTGCATTGTGAACAGTGATAGCTTCATTTCACAGACCAAAAAAAAAAAAAAATCTGGCCATGCAGAAACTAAGCATCTTTTCTTTAATTAGTAGGAAGCTGGTTTAGCCAGTATTCTCTCACCTAAATTTTTATAGCAGGCTTTTGTACACACCTCTAGTATCAAGAGATCTATGAGATTGTACAAGACTCCAAAGGTAATTTAGAATCCAAATTGTAGCTTTAGTATTAATTCCCACTTACTATCTTCCAGTTTTTGAAAGGCAGCAATCCATGGGTGCCGTGAGTGCACCATGGGTGCTCCATAAACTGGCATGTTTGATTTACCCAACCACCTACTTTTTAAAAATATTGACCAAAAAAGTCTTTTTTTAGATACAAATGAGCTCTTATGTACTGTGCCTTAAAACACCTAGAGCTCTGGTTTAATTTGTGTTGTAGAATATCCTATTTAATGCCTCTTGTTCTTTCATGGAGCCAGCCAACAGACATGAATGAGTGCCCGCTTACAGAATAGCTCTGAACACAAAGGAGGATGTATGGTGGCATTTAGCTATTGTAATTCATATCTAGAGGCAAAAGCTTTATGCTTTAGCTTTTAGTTTGAGTCTTATTTTGAAACAGTTGCTTATATATGAAGGGAAATGAATTACCATCTTAATTGTCAGAATGTATAAAATATTAAGTAAAAATAAAATTAAGATTACTATTACCTACCCCATATTAAGTTTCTAGCATAGTTTGAGGGAAATTTTCTGTACTCAGGGACAGAGTTATAATAGTAAATCCAAGAAACACAGTAATTTGTATTTATTTGTTCTTTGCTTAGAACATATTATTTCTTGATATCTTTATATATAATGTTTACATGAATCCATTAGCATATTGTAGGAAAGTCATCTAAAAGTTCAATATGTTGAAATGTTATTCCCAAAACCTTGCCTTAGAAATTCTTAAGAAATTGACTCTAAATTACCCCATAGCATAAAAATCTAATCACTATGTTAGAAATTCTCCCCCACTGAACTAAACTGTCAAGAATGCTGACAGTCTCTAATAGACTAAACTGTGCTTCCACTGACAAATGATGCAGATGAAATCACACTGTAGATTAATGACTCAACAGATAAGTTCTTAGAAACTAAGTTTCTCTCACTAACTTGTTGCCTATAATGTTGGATTTTAACTGATAGTTTTCAGAGTACTCTTACCTGTCAGCTAAATTTGATCCTTAACACTTGCCCAGGGTGAATCATTCTGTGTGTGAAAACTGCATCCCCCCCTGTGTGTGTGTGTGTGTGTGTGTGTGCATGTGCACTCAATTGCTTAGTCGTATCCCGACTCTTTCATCCCAGCTGACACACAAGAGGTTATGGGGCTTTCAGACTACAAGCCAATATATTCATTCAAATGCCCACAGGAAACAAAATCATTAGGGAAGAAAGAGTCATTGACCAAGAATGCTGTCTCTAGTCAGCCTTTTGAACATACAGTTGAGTAAGAAATAGATGACGGGGGTGGTTTTTTGCTAGCTTGTTAGTGATGTCTGCACTAACTGTAGATTTTGAGTGTAGCAGAAGTCACACAATGGAAATACCACTTTCAAAAGGCAGGTACAATCAAAGTGCTGAGTAGGAATCTGTAGTCTTTACTGCGGTCAGGCAGGGAACTTGCAAGAACACCAGAGTTTGGAGCTAACTCCAGTAAAGCGTTACTCATCAGTAGCAACTAGACACCGTTCATTAGTTTACTGTTGCATGAACCAAATTCTAGGTAAATATGAGCCTGCAAGCGTAATAGGAATTTATAGAAAGTGTTTCTGTGGATTGAATGAGTTCTTTAAAGATAATTTAGAGATAGCAACAACATGAATGACTCACAGACATAATACTGAGTGAAAGAAATCAGAGACAAAAGAGTGCATACAGTATCATCCACTGATGTGAAGTTAAAAAACCGGTAGAATTGATCTATGGCCACTGAGGTCAGACTAGTAGTTATGCTTGGAGGTACTACTGTTAGGGCATACATGGGAGCCTTCTAGATGCTGAAAATATCCCATGTCTTGATCTGGGTGGTAATAACATGGGTGTATACATGTGAACTCAATGAACTTTATATTTTAAATGTGTATATGCTACGTCAGTTATATGTTCCATAAAAAGTTAAATTAAAAAATAGAAAAGCTAAGTGTTGGTAAATTGTATAGTTTGTAGGAATTTGTAAATTTATAGCAATGTACCAGCATATATACAATTTATAGGAATTGTAAACCCTACAGTTTATAGGAATTTAAAGATATTTGGAAGATTAATAGCATTTGTCCGGTTCTAGTCTCAGCTCTGTTAATTTTCTTGGAAATCTACTTAACCATTTTGGACTTCAGTTATCTCCTTGTAAATAGACTAAATGAATGGACTATTTTATCAAGCCATAGTTTGCTAGAGTTTTGCTCAGAACCTGTTGATTTGTAAGAATTAAATGACATGGACTATGACATATCTTTTTCAGGGTCAATGGTGCAGTTAGCAACTTTGAAGAATTCCAGAAGGCTTTTAATTGTCCATCCAATTCCACAATGAACAGAGGTGCAGAGTCCTGCCGACTCTGGTAGTAGGACTGTTGGTTCCTGCCCTCCTGAGAGAGCTTCGCGGTGCTCATCACCTACTGCTTTAGGCCTATGTTCCCCTGAAGATGTTTATTTTGACACATCTTTGGTATTTGGGTATTGCTTAGATCTAAACATTATTCAAAGTTGTAAGACTTAAAAAAATGGAATACAAAAAATCGAATCACATATGTTTCTTTAGAAAGCCAATTAAGTCCCCAGGCTGCTTTTGTTAAAATGTTGTTTGCTGAATTGTTGCTATTGTCCATTTTAGTGTATAAGTTGCAGCTAAGTAGTATGTACCATTTTAATCTACAGCTTTGCAGGGGCCCTAGGTAGAATATAGCCAGAAAAAAAAAGTCAGCCTATCACACTAGCAACCCTCAGTGGTGTGGACATGTGTGAGGCTTCCTGGGAGATCTTCCTGTGCTGTTAGATTTCCTACACCATCCTTTCATAGCATTGATTAACTCTAAGGTGCTTAAGTCAGAAATACGTTGAATCCTCATTTGACAGTATTTGATGAAGTTCTGGCCTTCAGTTTTGGAGTCTCTTGGGATGAAAACACACCTCATAGCTGGTATCTGATGTAGCCCACTGCCCTGTTCAAGTCAGAATGAACAAAGCTGGCAAAAAAAGACTGCTTGGTGAAGGCTTGAGTTTATCAAATAGTAAGACAAGGCTGTATCTGTAAGTCCCAGAAGAAGTCAAAACTCCTAGTCATGCAACCACAGGCACAGTAGGAAACAAAATCTCCAAAATTTCATCTATTCTGCTCAAACCTTGGCAATTATGTCATCTGCTAGATGCTTCTCTTCAGTCTCATTTCTGGTTGTCTTGTTATCCTCATATATGTGCATTCTCCTGTTTCTGAAATGAATAGGCATAAAAAAATGATTTTCTAATTCCCCATTAAGAGCGTATGGCTTTCTTTCCCTTGAGTGCAAAGAGACAAACCCCACGTTGAGGCTCAGTTACCTCTTTTAAAAATCCTCTTTGAAAAATTTCTTGCTTAAAGACATGTTAGAATATTGATTGAATTTAAAATTCCCTGCATAGTCCAAAGAGACATAATGTTTACTCTTCAGGACATCTTCTAAAGAGTTTATAAGAAAGAGCATTACTATGTTTTCAATCCTCAGAACTCTGTCCTTTCAAGGGAACTATTCCATGTCTTATTAGAGAATGTGTGTGCAGGATAAAATTGTAACAGCCTTAAAGTGCTTACCTGGCATTTTTGCTTTTTAAAATAGCCATCCCCCCTTCCCATTATTCCTTGTACATGTGGTTCTAGGTTAAGCTGGTCAATAGGAAAATCTCAAAAGCATAATGACAAATTCAGGCTAACCATAGGAAGCCATTTTACATCCCTGGGATTTGTCACTAAAAAATGTGTGTGTGTGTGTGTGTGCACACCATGTCCTTTTGTAACCATGGGAACATAGGGGAGAAAAATGCAGGGGCACCATCATGAAGAAAACAGTTTCAGTGCATTAGTCAGTGGAGAGTGATTTTCCCCTTGACTTCCTCCTCTCTGAATCAATAAACTCCTGAAGGGCAGCTACCTTTTCCTCTTTAACCATGACTTGATATCATCTTAGTTTGCATTTTCAAAAAAGCAGTTAAGGGTGCTGGAAACCTCCATGTCTTTTCTCTAGAGGAATCATTCTGATTTGGTTTAGACTTAGCAGATTCTCCTTGTTTCATTCCTATATCTGGACATTTAAAATCAGCTTAAGTTTTTAAGGCTTATATAAACAGCATATTCCTTCTAGATTTCTCCTTTTAAACTCCAAATAAACACATTCCTGCCGGTCAGAGAAAGTGTTTGATAAAAGTGTAGAATTATGACTTTGGAAATGGGACTTGTTCAATCACTTAATGGTTTAGGAAAACTGGTTGGTGAACAGTTGGGGCCTGCACAGTTTCTAAGTGATATGGCTACTTGTCTTGACCAACTTTACTTGATGTAACTCAATTATACTGAAAGCTGTCGATAGGATGGCCATTGTTAAAATAGACTCAGAGTAGCCCAAATCACCACGACTCACTGGGACAATATTCTAGATTGAATTTCCAAATTCATGTTCCTGTTCAGATTTTCAGAGTACATTCTTATTGTCCCTTCTCTTCAATACAGGCTAATAGAAAAGAGTCAGACACCAATTAAGTGGTGTAAGGAAGAAGGTAAAATGCGACTGGAAGTCGGGGGAGGGGAAAGGAGAATCTGGCCTAGGAATATGACTCTGCAGAGAATCCAGGATTTTGACAGTTCTTGCTAAGCACATCCATTGGAGAAGAGCCATAAAATTTAACAAAAATAATTATGCTAAATTAAAAGGAAATTAGATATTGGATCTCAGACTATGACTGCCATAGCACACTTCTCTGATTCATATACCAGGTATTCTGCCAGTGAACTATCGCCTGGGAAATGGAAGGCGTTAGGTTTTTGTGAAATTCTCCTGGTTTAGTCAAGGTTCTTATCTGTATAAAATGGTCTTGTTTGGCTTATCATCATTACCCAAAGTTTGTTGAGCTTTTTACCAACCACACAGCACTGGCCTCCTATTTCCATTTTTTCCTTTTATGAGATGGAGTTGGAAGCGACTACTGCAAGCTCAGGATTCATAAATTATCCTTAAGTTTATTCAGTGCCTTTCCTCAATGGAGCTTAAAGCATAGCACATAAATTTTATCTTATTTAGCCCTAGAGCATCACTAAGAAGCAACTAGGAACTGTAGCTTGCCACATAGGTTATGCTTGCACCAGATCAGCGGAGAGGTTTGAGAATGCTTCTCAAGTACCCCAGAGTCAGGAGAGTTAGAGCCTTTGTTCTTTGGGCTGCTTGCCTTTGCATTAACCTTCATCCCTTAGGTCACCCCGTTTCTGAATACATTTGTTCCAGCAGTATTTCTATAATTACTTAGCATTTGATAGACTTCGTCCTTGATATTTTTAACAGTATGTCTCAGTTGCATATTAAATTATGGAAGAATATATGATTATTTCAAGCAACAACATTCTCATTGCCAGTGGTAGTGCCCCACTGGTTTGAAGAAAGGTGTTCTTGGATTATGCATTTCGTATCTAAATGGTCTTTGTATTTTCTTCCCTTACTTGTGAAACAATGTGAATGATCATTTTAAGGATAATAAAAAGTTGAAGATATTCTGTTTCTTTTCTTTTTAAAAATAATATTAAAATTGATTACATCCATTAACATACTCAGTTCTGTTTTAGACAATATTTGCCTAAAAAGTACACAAACCACTGTAGTGGACTAGGTTTCTTGGTTTAGGAAAGTGAGATTTGAATGTAATAACTTTCTCTGTAGACAATGAGAGATTTGAGAGTTGGTCATTATATTTTCTTCCAGGATATAAGCAGATATGGTTTATTGCTTATGCAGTTATATTCCTAATGAGGAAAATAGAGGCTTCTGAGGAAATTATCAACCATGGTATGGCTGGCCTTGCAAAAGTGACAAGGAACATTACAGTTACTGTCAAACCAAAGAATCTCTATTTTGCTGTCACCTTTCTTTAACCATCAAGTCAGATTATGGTCACTCATTCAGTACATAGTAACTGACTACCATTTGATTTAAGTCACTGAACTAGCTGTATTTAGGCAGATCATGTGCAGTTTCATCTTCAGTGAACAGTCTGCTCTAACATGGTAAATAGACATGTAAATTGCTACATTCATGCTGTATCATGGCAAGTGTGATGAAATTCAAGGTCACTGGGCTGTGGTTTGGTGCACAGAGAAAGATTTATTCAATTCTCCTCAAGTGGATGCTATCAGAGTTCTCTCTACCCAGATCCCAGCCCTTTTACTGGGGACCCTAATCTCACCTTCTGTGTGCTTTTTTTCCCCACATTGGCTGTAGATCTCTAGATGGCTGCCCTCATGCTACTGGAGCCTCTGTGCCCCATGTACTTCCAGAGAGCTGGAAGTGTCTGCCGTTTTCATCCCCGGTGACCTTTGGACAATGAGTGAGTGGTGCGGGACAATGAAAGCCTGCTTGCCTTGCCTCAGTCCAGACAGATCCAGAAGCATACCATAGAAATACTAACTTCCATCAGGGGACATTTTGGTATTAGACCGGCAGTGGTCTAATACATCTTTCTGATATATTCAGAGATGTGAAAACTACTGGTTTATAGTAGGTGTACCACAGTGTCCATGTACAAGAGATAAACATCAGACAGACTGTAGAGCTGGTAGATAATAAGTGTCTTAGTATGACCCGTTTGTGCCCCTCTGAGAGAGTCTACTCTAGGTTCTGAGCTGATCCTTGAAAAAAGAATTTTTGCCTGTAGGGTAGTGGCAAAAGGCAGGATATATAGAAATGATTGAGTTTATGAGTGATCTCTGGGGCCTGGACAGAAAGGACAGGCTTTGGGGAAAGGAGGCAAGAAGTCTAGAATCTCTCTTGCTAGGGTCAATTTGATAGATTTTATGAGATATTCAGTCTACTTCAATTTTTAGATGTATACCTTAGTGGACCTGATCAAAATTTGGAGGCTGATGTTTCCAATTATGCTTAAGGTATTTACATGTCTCTCAAGTCCAATTGCTTTCTTTGTTAATTAAGATCACACTACATGTTGAAAGAGATCCTCTCAATGGTTTAACCCAGTTTGAGTTAATGTCTTGTTTTCATGACATACAAAATGGTTATTAACCATCAATGAGCTTCTCTCCTACAGTTGTTGATATCGAGACCAACGTTCCTTCCATATGATTCTGCCATTTTCAATCCTATTGAATGTATGCTCATCCACACAAAGCTGGTGGAGGGGAAGAGGCTATTGAAGATACCTAATGGAAGGTTTGATCTAATCCAGTAAGTTATCTATGTTACTTCTGCCCATATTCCGTTGACTAGCGCTCAGTCATATGGCCAAACCTAACTGCAGGGGAGGCTGGGATATATATAGTCTAGCTGTGGCCCCAGAGAGAAGAGGAAATGGGTTTGTCTATTATGTAGTGATATCAGCCATACCTTCTAAAATGAAATACTGTCTAGTAACATGGGGCTCTTCTGAATTCAGGAAATTGCTTTTGAGCATAGCACAATGAAAAATCTTAAATGCCATTGGTAGCCTGCATTTTATTCTGTAGGAGTCTTTTTAATTAACAGTTTAATTGGATAATTTAATCCCCTTTAGAATTGGAGATAAGAAAATGAGAATGAGATAGTCCCTGTGATCTGACAATACTGTGCTTTAATAAACACTCTAAAGTGAGCCCGAAAATGAGCGCCACAAAAGCATTACCATAATTTGTGATCAGTGAATGAAAACCCGATCTATAATTTTAGTTATTTATAAATGGTTTAGCTACATGTTTCATTTGAATGTGTATTTTGTTTTGTTAATTGTCTCAATTAGGAAGATAACTGAGTATAAGATTCTGTGGCTATGCTATGGATTTACAGTATGGTCTAAGCTTTTAAAATATATCCCATTGAGACAGTAAATAAAATATGAAATAATATGTGCTCTGTCTTCTAGGATTTTTAGAGAATTTTATGAAAATTATTTTTACTTCTGCCTTCATTATGAAAGGTTGATGCTGAGTCATGAAAGACGCCAGGATTCTTGGCCTCCAGAAGAGAGGAATTCAATCCGGGGCCAGTGATGAGGCTTGATTGCTGAGAGCTTTTGTATAACACAATTTTATTAAAGTATAAAAGAGAAAGAGAAAGCTTCTGACATAGACACTAGAAGGGGGCAGAAAGAGTGCCCCCCTGCTAGTCTAGCAGGAAGCTATATACCTACTAGCAGGCTGCTAATTAAAGAAAGGAAATGTCTCAAAACTCAGAGAGTGACACCAGGCCCCTCACCCACAACATGCATTTTGAGATAACATTGGCACAAGGTGAGTCATCCTGGGCCATAAAACTATTAACACGGATCTTAAAGAAAGGTGGGTTTCCAAGCAAAGACCTAGTCTCATTAACATAGCTTAAGAGAACATTTCCATGAGTAAAACATACTTGTTTATTGAGTAAAACATACTGGTTTGTCAAGTGGGTTCTGAATCTTAGGCAAACCAACTTGAAGAAAGACAGAGTCTGAGGTAAATACATAGTTCATTAGCATAGCTTAAGAATAACATTTCCATAAGATAAACACATTGGTTAGCTCAAGGTCTAAAAAAGTTAAATTCAGGTGGAACCAGGGGTCCTCATGGCAACACAGAATTTTTAAAGAAACCTCCTTTTAATTTTGTATAGAGAAGGGAAAAAAATCTGACACTTAACAGTTTGTTTCCTCCTGCCACTTAAGAGAGAGATAAAAATCATCTCACACTTGCAGACTATTTCCTCCATTTGGGGGCCTCTAGCCTTCCTGCCTATTACTCTCTCAATGAGAGCTGAAAAATGCCCTTCTTCATATTCATGTTTTATGCTTTCTCCATTTAAAAGATAAAAATTTTTTTTAGGCTCAGAGTCCAAGAAACAAAGATGAGTGTCCACGTACAAGCCACAAAAGTACCATTCAAATTAGTTCTGGCTTGAGATGTAACTTCACAGAGACAGAAAGAAGCACTAAATGATTAAGTTAAAATCCGCAATGTAAAAGTTACCAAAAATATTAGGTAGCATTTATGCTGGCAGTTAGGCTGAAATGTCTGCATATGTCTTAAGCAAAAAGAACAGTACAGTTTATCATTTAGAAGTGAACTCTGTCAATTTCCAAACTGATTTAGAAGTCAATGGAATCCGTTCCCTGGTAATAGCCATGCTACCCTCCCACCCCAGTGACATTTGATGAATGAATAAAATAATCCAGGACAAATTTTTTCAAAGATTGACCAGGCATTTGTAAATGATTTTTTTTTTGCCTAAAAAATTACCATGATGAAAACAGCTAACATTTTTTGATACCTGTCATGTCCTAGGTACTCCATTAGGAGTACCTTGGATTTATAGCCAATCCTCACAACAGTCTTGCAAATACAGGTTACTGTTTCCAGTTAAGCTGAGGAATACTTGTGTGACTTGCCAAGACCACCTTAGTAACTGGAGGAACAAAGGATAAATTTGTTTTTGTCTGATTTCAGAGCTCATTCTCTAATGCTCTACCAGGCAATTGCAATGGTGTTCCAAACCTGCTTTGACCTGTGAATTACTGAAGATTTCAGTCTGTGTTTCATAGTCACCTGTTAGAAAAAAAGTGAAGGAGACGTGAATTTACAAGTATTTGTACCTGATGACCGTTCCATCTTTAGTCCCTCAGAAAGCTCTCCAGAAGCTGCTCTTCACAGATAATGCTACCTACCATATAGTGAGCATGTACCATCTGCCTGACATCCACTAAATGCTTTGTGTGTCTTATCTGATTTCATCATTAAGGTAAATCAGACACCTATTATCCCCATTTTATAGGTAAGGGAACCAAGGGTTGGGGAGGTGAATAACTTGCCTATGATTATTTAGCTCACAAGCAACAGGGCCAGATTTGAATCCAGTCTTATCCACTTGCTCCGTTTGGCAAACATATAGCTGTGGTGACCTCAAGTCCTAGATTTCTAGGTTGGGATATCCCAGTTTAGTTATTAGACTCCTCCACAGTTTACCTGTGTTCAGCCCTGTGTGTGCCTGTGAGTACTTGAGGGCCTGTGCAAGTTTAAGACTTTCCAGCGACCACCCTGCTTGTCACCTCATCATACACACTGACATTCACTGTTGCCTCCAGCTTCCAAGGCCGGAAACCTTCTGGTAGTCTGCAGGCCACTTCAGCTTGCTTCTAGGAGGGAGTCTGTTATTTTTGCTCATGTGGCCTTTTTATACTTTTAGTATCTTTTTTTGTGTGTGTGAGGAGGAAAGTAGATCCATGTCTGAGTTACTAGAAGTCTCCATTTTGTATTTCAATGGGAAAATATAACAAAAATGTATTTGGAAAGAAATGCTGCTGTAGATACAGTTCTACTGAACCATTGCCTTCACCCAGCAATATCTGTAACTAAAGAGCCTAAAGCTTCCTTTAAACTGCTGGATACTGGGAGGTTTTATTTTACGCAGAAGCCAATCTTATTTTTTCTTAGTTATGTTAATAAAATTAGCATGCACGAGCATTTGGTATTTTCCACTTCTCCTAAAACCATATAACAGTCTTTGGAGAATTCATTTGAGATGAAAGGAATATGTCTCTGTCCACCTTCCAGAGTTGCTGGGGAGCACGTCTAGGAGAATGCTAGGGTGGATTTGTCACAAAAGCTCTGGAGGAAATTTTTACTTATCAACAAGGGCCAAGCACAGTCCTTGGAGATTCACATTTCAACTCTCATTTGCACACACACAACAGGCTCTGGCGCAGATTGAGTTTGAGTTAGTGAACATAGGTTGTTGGGAGGAAATCAATCAAAAGCCTTTTTAAGCATAAATGGTTTTTTAGGAACTGAAAGCTGAGTGCCTCAATTTTATGGTAAGCATTGAATAAAACCATTTTAAAGCATTCAGCATATTAAAATTACTCTACAAACACGAGTAATAATGAAGGGACCTCCTCACCCAGGTCCATTGGTGATTTTTTGAACTAATAATTACTATAGAATAAGAAAAAAAAATCAGCTGGCATTTAAGATCTGCTTACAACACATGAGGTAGAGTGCTAGCTGTCATACTGGGTTTTGATTAATCCAAGACTGGTGACTTTAGCCCCAGGGTTCACAGACAATAGTATGATAACAGCATTGTCATTTCTCTTGTTTTAAAACCCTTCAGTGATCTTTCCATTGCATTTACAATAAATCCCAACAACTTACCCTGACCTAAAGACCCTGCATGACCAAGCTCTCCACTTTTCCATTGCTATTTCTCCATTGCTTTTTTCCTAGTTACACTGGTCTTCTTTTTGTCTCTCCAATTTCCTAAGCTTTTTCCTACCTTCTCAGTCTCAGAGACTTTACTGTTTTGCCTGAAATAGTTTTGCATGTCTTTCATGTAAGCCTGTTGATGTTAGGGCCCTTCACTCTAGAATTCGTCCCCTCACCTAACTTACACCTCCTTAGATGTAACCACAGTTACCAGTGTTCTTTTCCTTCCCCTCCTCATCTTTCTTTGGTCCCTGTTGTTAAGTAAAAATTTCTTCTGGACCATATATGACAAATCCACCCTAGCCTTCTCTAGTTAACTCTGGAAGGTGCACAGAGATAGATTCCTTTCATCTCAAATGAATTCTCCAAAGACTAAATTTATATGGCTTTAGGAGAAATGGAAAATACCAAATGCTCATGCATACTTGTGATAATAAAATAGCTAAGAAAAATAGGATTGGCTTTGACGTAAAATAAAACTTTCCCATATTCAGGTTGGAGTATCCCTAGGATGTTGAGGAAGAGCAAGGAGGCTAGTGTGGCTGGAACAGAATGAGACAAGGAAGAGCAAGGCACAAGATGACGTCAGAATGCAAACTACCATTCAGATGGTTGATGGTCACATAGACCATTGTAAGAACTTGTTTTCACTCTGTGTGAGATGGGAAGACATTGGAAGCTTTTGAGTGGAAAAGTGACAAGATCTAACTGGTGATTTCCAGGATGATTCTGGCTGCATTGAGCCTAGACTGTGGATGAACAAAGGAGGAAGTAGGAAGACCAGTTGGAGGCTGTGACATTCATTCTTGTGAGAGATCCTGGTGGCTGTGTCTAGGAGAGTAGCTGGGGAGGTAATGAATGAATGCATGGTAACAGCATTTAAGAAACTCTTTTTATCCCGGAACCTTAAAATTTCCAATTATTTCTTTTTGATTTGTCGTTTTCTATGTTGCTCCCTGGATCCATGCACCATTATATGTATAATCTTAGAGCATAATAAGGTTTTGCATGATTTTTTTCATTTAATAGTA
Organism: Muntiacus reevesi; assembly: GCF_963930625.1. Classification (NCBI taxonomy): domain Eukaryota; kingdom Metazoa; phylum Chordata; class Mammalia; order Artiodactyla; family Cervidae; genus Muntiacus; species Muntiacus reevesi. Next base: position 20,092,376 of record NC_089271.1, read on the forward strand.
TTGGGATGCATCCATGGTGTTTAATAATCTTCCATTTTAATGGCAGCATAATTTTTAGAGTTCCTGTGACAATTTATTCAATCATTTCTTTTTTGTTAGAAATTTATTATTGATTTGATTTGGGCCCATTGTAAACAACAGAGAGATAAATAGCTTAATGTATAGAGTTTTTTCCTGTCCTCTTGTTTCTGTTAGAAAAAATACAAGTGAGGGGGAGGAGCCAAGATGGCGGAGGAGTAGGACGGGGGAAACCACTTTCTCTCCTAGAAATTCATCAAAAGAATAACTGAACGCAGAGCAAACTTCACAAAACAACTTCTGATCACTAGCTGAGGTCATCAGGCGCCCAGAAAAGCAGCCCATTGTCTTCGAAAGGAGGTAGGACAAAATATAAAAGATAAACAGTGAGACAAAAGAGCTAAGGACGGAGATCCGTCCCGGGAAGGGTCTTAATAGAGGACGTTCCCAGACACCGGGAAGCCCTCGCACTGGCGGGCCTGGGGGAAGTGTTTGAATCTCGGAGTTTGAATCTGACTGGGAGGGAAACAATAAATAAAACCCGCAGATAACGAGCCTAAAAGCAACTCCCAGCAGAAAAGTACCCCAGACGCCCGCATCCGCAACCAGCAAGTGGGGGCGGAACGGAGAGGAGCCGGCGGCATTGCTTGGGGCAGGGTCCGGGCCTGAGTGCCCTGAGGACAATCGGAGGGAGCTTTTGTGAGTTCCCAGCTTGAACTGTGGGAGAGCAAAAGAGAGAAAATTAACCGGCCCGAACACACTGCCGGCCGTTCGCAGAACAAAGGGACCGAGAAAGTCCTGAGAAGAGCTCGCAGGCTGCGGACAGGCCCAGCCCCGCCGGAGGCAGGAGGCAGGGGGGAGAGGAAGGGGCAGGCTCAGCCCCAAGGATCACATCCCCTACCACACTGCAAACAGGCCTTCACCTTCTAATAAAAGGCCTCCCGAGATTCTGGATGGTCGACATCCGCCGGGAGGGCCGCGGCTAGAAACATGGCACACGCACCCGACCGGTGCGGACGGGGATTGGGGCTGGGGACGTGGAGGGCAGAGGGCGCACGCACCCGACTGTCATGGCCAGAAACTGAGGCTGGGATCGCGCAGGGCAGAAGACGCGCCGCACTCGGGGAGAGAGCACCCATCAAGCGCCTGGCTGCCGGAGCCACTCGGGCGGCGTAGGGACAAAACACAGGCACAGCTTTGTGTTCCGCGCTTTTGTGGATCGCTGGAGGGTTGGAGCCGCGCACAGTGTGGGGCGCGCTCCATACAGAGCAGCCGGGAGCCTGAGCATCGCAGAGGGAGAAAATAGCGCCCGCCCCTCCCCGCGGCGCCCGCCCCTCCCCGCAGTGCGACGGAACTAGCTACCTGAATAAGAGTCCACCTCCGCCCCCTGTGTCAGGGTGGAAATTAGGCGGGGAAGAGACCGGCAACAGAACCCAAATAAACAAAGGGAACCGCTTCAGAAGGGACCGGTGCAACAGATTAAAATTCCTGAAGAAAACACCGACTGCACCGGAAGGGCCTGTAGATATTGAGAAGTGTAAGCTGGAACGAGGAGCTATCTGAAACTGAGCCGAACCCACCCTGACCGCAACAGCTCCAGAGAACTTCCTAGATATATTTTTTCTTTTTCTTTTTCTTTTTTTTTTTAAAGTAAGACTCCCCCACTACTCCCCCATTACTATTACTCCCCCATTACTCCTTAACTTTCATTTTCATAGATTTTTACGATTTTTTTAAATTAGGAAAAACAATTTTTTTCTTTCTTTCTTTTTTCTTTCTCTTCTTTTTTTTCTTTTCTTTTTTCTCCTTCTCTTCTATTTTCTATTTTTCTTTTTCTCCTATTTCTTTTAAAGTCCTCTAGTACTCCTCTTACTACTCCTTAATTTTCATTTTCAATACACTATAACCTTGCAGAAGAAAAAAAAAGACAAGAAGCCCTATTTTTAAACCGAACTTCATATATATTTCTAAAATTTTTTTTGTGTGTTTTGGTTTTCATTTTTAATATAGTATTTTTAAGAGTCTAACCTCTACTCTAGATTTTTAATTTTTGTTTTTCAGTATATGATATAAATTGTGAACATTTAAGAATCCAATATTCAGCTCCCATTTTTATTCAGGAGTGTGTTGATTATTCTTTCCCAATCTTGACTCTCTGTTTTCTACCTCAGAACACCTCTATTTCCTCCTTTCCCCTTCTCTTCCCAATCCAATTCTGTGAATCTTTGTGGGTGTCTGGGCTACGGAGAACACTCTGGGATCAGACAACTTCGTAGATCTGTTTCTCTCCTCCTGAGTCCCCCTTTTACTCCTCCCGCTCATCTCTATCTCCCTCCTCCCTCTCCTCTTCTTCATGTAACTCTGTGAACCACTCTGGGTGTCCCTAACAGGGGAGAAACTTTTCACCATTAACCTAGAAGTTTTATTATCAGTGCTGTGTAGTTGGAGAAGTCCTGAGACTACAGGAAGAATAAAACTGAAATCCAGAGGCAGGAGACTTAAGCCCAAAACCTGAGAACACCAGAAAACTCCTGACTACATGGATCTTTAAGTAATAAGTGACTGTCCAAAAGCCTCCATACCTACACTGAAACCAACCACCACCCAAGAGCCAATGAGTTTTAGAGCACAACATACCACGCAAATTCTCCAGCAACGCAGGAACATAGCCCTGAACGTCAACATACAGGCTGCCCAAGGTCACACCTAACACATAGACCCATCTCAAAACTCAATACTGGGCACTCCATTGCTATACAAAGAGAAGAAATCAAGATCCGCACACCAGAACACTGACGCAAACTTCGCTAACCAGGAAACCTCGACAAGCCAATCGTCTAACCCCACCCACTGGGTAAAACCTCCACAATAAAAAGGAACCACAGACCTCCAGAATACAGAAAGCCCACTCCAGACACAGCAATCTAAACAAGATGAAAAGGCAGAGAAATACCCCACAGGTAAAAGAACATGAAAAAAGCCCACCAAGTCAAACAAAAGAGGAGGAGATAGGGAATCTACCTGAAAAAGAATTTAGAATAATGATAATAAAAATGATCCAAAATCTTGAAAGGAAAATGGAGTTACAGATAAATAGCCTGGAGACAAAGATTGAAAAGATGCAAGAAATGTTTAATAAAGACCTAGAAGAAATAAAAAAGAGTCAATTAAAAATGAATAATGCAATGAATGAGATCAAAAACACTCTGGAAAGAACCAAGAGTAGAATAACAGAGACAGAAGATAGGATAAGTGAGGTAGAAGATAAAATGGTGGAAATAAATGAAGCAGAGAGGAAAAAAGAAAAAAGGATCAAAAGAAATGAGGACAACCTCAGGGACCTCTGGGACAATGTGAAATGCCCCAACATTCGAATCATAGGAGTCCCAGAAGAAGAAGACAAAAAGAAAGGCCATGAGAAAATACTCGAGGAGATAATAGCTGAAAACTTCCCTAAAATGGGGAAGGAAATAGCCACCCAAGTCCAAGAAACCCAGAGAGTCCCAAACAGGATAAACCCAAGGCAAAACACCCCAAGACACATATTAATCAAATTAACAAAGATCAAACACAAAGAACAAATACTAAAAGCAGCAAGGAAGAAACAACAAATAACACACAAAGGGATTCCTATAAGGATAACAGTTGATCTATCAATAGAAACCCTCCAGGCCAGAAGGGAATGGCAGGACATACTTAAAGTAATGAAAGAAAATAACCTACAACCTAGATTACTGTACCCAGGAAGGATCTCATTCAGATATGAAGGAGAATTCAAAAGCTTTACAGACAAGCAAAAGCTGAGAGAATTCAGCACCACCAAACCAGCTCTCCAACAAATGTTAAAGGATCTTCTCTAGACAGGAAACGCAGAAAGGTTGTATAAACGTGAACCCAAAACAACAAAGTAAATGGCAACGGGACCACACCTATCAATAATTACCTTAAATGTAAATGGGTTGAATGCCCCAACCAAAAGACAAAGATTGGCTGAATGGATACAAAAACAAGACCCCTATATATGCTGTCTACAAGAGACCCACCTCAAAACAAGAGACACATACAGACTAAAAGTGAAGGGCTGGAAAAAAATATTTCACGCAAACGGAGACCAAAAGAAAGCAGGAGTCGCAATACTCATATCAGGTAAAATAGACTTTCAAATAAAGGATGTGAAAAGAGACAAAGAAGGACACTACATAATGATCAAAGGATCAATCCAAGAAGAAGATATAACAATTATAAATACATATGCACCCAACATAGGAGCACCGCAATATGTACAGCAAACGCTAACGAGTATGAAAGAGGAAATTAATAGTAACACAATAATAGTGGGAGACTTTAATACCCCACTCACACCTATGGACAGATCAACTAAACAGAAAATTAACAAGGAAACACAAACCTTAAATGACACAATGGACCAGCTAGACCTAATTGATATCTATAGGACATTTCACCCCAAAACAATCAGCTTCACCTTTTTCTCAAGTGCACACGGAACCTTCTCCAGAATAGATCACATCCTGGGCCATAAATCTGGTCTTGGAAAATTCAAAAAAATTGAAATCATTCCAGTCATCTTTTCTGACCACAGTGCAGTAAGATTAGATCTCAATTACAGGAAAAAAATTGTTAAAAATTCCAACATATGGAGGCTAAATAACACGCTTCTGAATAACCAACAAATCATAGAAGAAATCAAAAAAGAAATCAAAATATGTATAGAAACGAATGAAAATGAAAACACAACAACCCACAACCTATGGGACACTGTAAAAGCAGTGCTAAGGGGAAGGTTCATAGCATTACAGGCTTACATCAAGAAACAAGAAAAAAGCCAAATAAATAACCTAACTCTACACCTAAAGCAATTAGAGAAGGAAGAAATGAAGGACCCCAGGGTTAGCAGAAGGAAAGAAATCTTAAAAATTAGGGCAGAAATAAATGCAAAAGAAACTAAAGAGACCATAGAAAAATCAACAAAGCTAAAAGCTGGTTTTTTGAAAAAATAAACAAAATTGACAAACCATTAGCAAGACTCATTAAGAAACAAAGAGAGAAGGACCAAATTAACAAAATTAGAAATGAAAATGGAGAGATCACAACAGACAACACTGAAATACAAAGGATCATAAGAGACTACTACCAGCAGCTCTATGCCAATAAAATGGACAACTTGGATGAAATGGACAAATTCTTAGAAAAGTATAACTTTCCAAAACTGAACCAGGAAGAAATAGAAGATCTTAACAGAACCATCACAAGCAAGGAAATCGAAACTGTAATAAAAAATCTTCCAGCAAACAAAAGCCCAGGACCAGATGGCTTCACAGCTGAATTCTACCAAAAATTTAGAGACGAGCTAACACCTATCTTACTCAAACTCTTCCAGAAAATTGCAGAAGAAGGTAAACTTCCAAACTCATTCTATGAGGCCACCATCACCCTAATTCCAAAACCAAAGATGCCACAAAAAAAGAAAACTACAGGCCAATATCACTGATGAACATAGATGCAAAAATCCTTAACAAAATTCTAGCAAACAGAATCCAACAACATATTAAAAAAATCATACACCATGACCAAGTGGGCTTTATCCCAGGAATGCAAGGATTCTTTAATATCCGCAAATAAATCAACGTAATAAACCACATTAACAAATTGGAAGATAAAAACCATATGATTATCTCAATAGATGCAGAGAAAGCCTTTGACAAAATTCAACACTCATTTATGATTAAAACTCTCCAGAAAGCAGGAATAGAAGGAACATACCTCAACCTAATAAAAGCTATATATGACAAACCCACAGCAAGCATCACCCTCAATGGTGAAAAATTGAAAGCATTTCCTCTGAAATCAGGAACAAGACAAGGATGCCTGCTCTCACCACTACTATTCAAAATAGTGTTGGAAGTTTTGGCCACAGCAATCAGAGCAGAAAAAGATGTAAAAGGAATCCAGATAGGAAAAGAAGAAGTGAAACTCTCACTGTTTGCAGATGACATGATCCTCTACATAGAAAACCCTAAAGACTCTTCCAGAAAATTACTAGAGCTAGTCAATGAATATAGTAAAGTTGCAGGATATAAAATTAACACACAGAAATCCCTTGCATTCCTATATACTAACAACGAAAAAACAGAAAGAGAAATTAAGGAAACAATACCATTCACCATTGCAACAAAAAGAATAAAATACTTAGAAGTATATCTACCTAAAGAAATGAAAGACCTATATATAGAAAACTATAAAACACTGATGAAAGAAATCAAAGAGGACACAAACAGATGGAGAAACATACCGTGTTCATGGATTGGAAGAATCAATACTGTCAAAATGGCTATTCTACCCAAAGCAATCTATGGATTCAATGCAATCCCTATCAAGCTACCAACGGTATTTTTCACAGAACTAGAACAAATAACTTCACAATTTGTATGGAAATACAAAAAACCTCGAATAGCCAAAGTAATCTTGAGAAAGAAGAATGGAACTGGAGGAGTCAACCTGCCTGACTTCAGACTCTACTACAAAGCCACAGTCATCAAGACAGTATGGTACTGGCACAAAGACAGAAATATAGATCAATGGAACAGAATAGAAAGCCCAGAGATAAATCCACGAACCTATGGACACCTCATCTTTGACAAAGGAGGCAAGGATATACAATGGAAAAAAGACAATCTCTTTAACAAGTGGTGCTGGGAAAACTGGTCAACCACGTGTAAAAGAATGAAACTAGAACACTTTCTAACACCATACACAAAAATAAACTCAAAATGGATTAAAGATCTAAATGTAAGACCAGAAACTATAAAACTCTTAGAGGAGAACATAGGCAAAACACTCTCTGACATAAATCACAGCAAGATCTTCTATGACCCACCTCCCAGAATATTGGAAATAAAAGCAAAAATAAACAAATGGGACCTAATTAAACTTAAAAGCTTTTGCACAATGAAGGAAACTAGAAGCAAGGTGAAAAGAAAGCCTTCAGAATGGGAGAAAATAATAGCAAAAAAAGCAACTGACAAAGAATTAATCTCAAAAATATACAAGTGGTTCCTGCAGCTCAGTTCCAGAAAAATAAATGACCCAATCAAAAAATGGGCCAAAGAACTAAACAGACATTTCTCCAAAGAAGACAAACAGATGGCTAACAAACACATGAAAAGATGCTCAACATCACTCATTATCAGAGAAATGCAAATCAAAACCACAATGAGGTACCATTACACGCCAGTCAGGATGGCTGCTATCCAAAAGTCTACAAGCAATAAATGCTGGAGAGGGTGTGGAGAAAAGGGAACCCTCTTACACTGTTGGTGGGAATGCAAACTAGTACAGCCATTATGGAAAACAGTGTGGAGATTTCTTAAAAAACTGGAAATAGAACTCCCATATGACCCAGCAATACCACTTCTGGGCATACACACTGAGGAATCCAGATCCAAAAGAGACACGTGCACCCCAATGTTCATCGCAGCACTGTTTATAATAGCCAGCACATGGAAGCAACCTAGATGTCCATCAGCAGATGAATGGATAAGGAAGCTGTGGTACATATACACCAAGGAATATTACTCAGCCATTAAAAAGAATTCATTTGAATCAGTTCTAATGAGATGGATGAAACTGGAGCCCATTATACAGAGTGAAGTAAGCCAGAAAGATAAAGAACATTACAGCATACTAACACATATATATGGGATTTAGAAAGATAATCGATAACCCTATATGCAAAACAGAAAAAGAGACACAGAAGTACAGAACAGACTTTTGGACTCTGTGGGAGAAGGTGAGGGTGGGATGTTTCGAAAGAACAGCATGTATATTATCTATGGTGAAACAGATCACCAGCCCAGGTGGGATGCATAAGTGAAGTGCTCGGGCCTGGTGGGCTGGGAGGACCCAGAGGAATTGGGTGGAGAGGGAGGTGGGATGGGGGACCGGGATGGTGAATACGTGTAACTCTATGGCTGATTCATATCAATGTATGACAAAACCCACTGAAAAATAAAAAAGAAAAAATACAAGTGAATTTATTGACCAAAGGGGGCATGTATAAAGTTTTGAAATATACTGACAAATTACTTTTTAGCAAGGTTGTCTGTATGAGGGTACATACATCATTTTATAACAGAACTGGATCAGGAAAGGGTCCTGTTCATGAGAAAGTTATGGTTTACTGGGGAAAGTGGATGTGTGAGTCAACAACTATTATAGCAAGCATAATGAAGAATGTAAGAAGGTGCCACATTTTGTAAAACCTGATAAGTTCTAGGTGTCATTAATTTCAACTTTACTAATACTTTATTAAATATAGTAAGTATGGCCAGTTGTTTAATTTTACTAATTAGCTGTTCGGTTTTTTACTTCTCTTGATGTAAATTACCTGCCCATCAATGCCTTTTCCCTTTTAAGTTATTAAGATCTTGATTTTTTTTTCAATTATATGAGATTTTTATTGCTTATTATTTGTAGTCATTAATTTAACTAGAAAAGTGCTATTGGTTTGCTCTGATCATTGTCTTTGTGCTTTTGCAACTAGTGGTATTCTTTTGTAAAGTGGTAGAGAAAGGGCAGAGTGCTGTATTTCACATAGCTTTCCTTGCTGGAGTAAACTTAGACAAAGGAGTATAAAGATAGTTAATAAAAATTTATGAAGAATACCATGTTAAATGCATATCAGTTAATTGAAGAAATATTTATTGAACTGCTTGCTAGATATTATTCTAGGGGTGGGAATACAATGATGAATAAGAACTCTAACTCCCAATTATTTGGCAATTTAAAACTTACTTAACATTTCATAAGGAAAAGTAGATAAGTAAATAACAGTTTCAACAGTGTAGTATATTGTAGTACAGAGGTGAACATAAGATTCTTTGGGCATAGAACTGGATAAGAACATTTCTAGAGCTGAGCAATGAAAGAATTACAATGCCGTCAGCTGTGAAATCTAAATAATAATAGATTAATAAGGCAGACAGCTCAACAGAAAATTGGGTAGATGACTTGAACTTGTTCACAGGAGAGGATATCTGAACTGCCAACAAATATATGAAAAGGTGCTTAACTTCAATAGCCGTTGAAACCACAATGTGATTCATTTGTATACCCCTCCCTTCAGAATGTCTGAAATGAAAGTGGATGTAGACAAACAGAACTCTTATATACTGCTGATGAGATTATGAATTGGTATGGTCACTGCAGGAAATGATTAGGCTGGTATCTTGTATAGCGAAACATGCGTGTAACCTATGACTCACCAATTCCTCTTCTAGGTAGTGATAAGTTGCCATCTTAATAGGTCAAAATGGTTAAATACTGGCAATTTCATATTGTTCAACCTAATGTTTACCCAACAGAAATGCACACATATGTTACCCAGAAGACATTATAGAAGATGTTCAGAGGAGCGCTTTTGTAATAGTTCATAAATGGAAGCTGCCCAGATGCCCATCAGCAGTAGAGTAAGTAAATACTTGAATATTACTCCACAATAACAATGAAGAAACTACAGATACATACATTATGAGTGTTTATCGCAAGCATTATATTGAATGAAAGAAGCTGAATTTTATGATTCTATTTATATAAAACATAAAGATACACAAGACTAATCTATGCTATTAGAAGTCAGGAATGGTTGCCATCTGAGTGACTGGAAGGTCCCACAAGGGAGCTTTTGAGCTACTGGTAATATTAGGTTTCTTGATCTGGAAGCTATTTATATTAACAATTTGTACACTTTTATATATGTGTATTTCACTATAAAGTTTTAAAAATAACAGTAAAATAAATAGAAGAAAGTTCACAGTAGTTCAGATTTCTCCCCATGATAACTACTTTGATGCTTTTTTTTTGATCAATATCAGATTCTTTCAAAATTCTTTGCTTATTATTTTTAAATATTATTGACTTATTTTTGGCCATGGTGGGTCTTCATTTCTGCATAGGCTTATCTCTAGTTGCGGAGAGCCAGGGCTACTCCCTAGTTGTGATGCACAGGCTTCTCATTGCAGTGGCTTCTCTTGTTGTGAAGCACAGACTCTAGAGCACGTGGGCTTCAGTAGTTGTGGCTCCTATGCTCTCGAGCACAGGGTCAGTAGTTTTGGTGGATGGGTTAAGTTGCCCCATGGCATGTGGTGTTTTCTCAGGTCAAGGATCAAACCTGTGTATTCTGTACTGGCAGGTGATTTCTTTACCACTGAGCCACCAGGGAAGCCCTCTCTGCTTGTTTTTTGAGTTCTTTCTTTTCTGTTACTCTTGGGCAATCCTGCAGTTGTCATAAGAATGTATGTAAGAGACGAGACTGGGCATAGAGTCTCTTGGAAGAGATGAAGCCAAACCTGAGTTTTATAGCGTCAATTGGAGACAACCAGGGGAGCAAGCAGAGAAGAGAGAGCTCCAGGCAGAAAGTCCAGGCTGCTGGAAAACATGAAGATTTTGGCAGGGGGCTGGGGCGGGGTGGGTGGGAAACCTGTTGGGTTAGGCTGGAAATTATTTGCTAGAGCTGGAGCTTGAAGAGTAGCTGAGGAGGGGTTAGTGTCAGGCAAGATAGTTTGGCAGAGGCCAGATGGAGAAGCGCCTTAAAGGATTATGCTTCTGAGTCTGGACTTGATCCTCTAGGCATCTGGGAACCACTGAACAATTTAAATCAGACCATTGACACAATTTGATTTCTGCTTAATGAAGAGTAAACTGGTGGTGGTGTGGAGAACACTTGGAGAAGAATAATACTGAAGCCTGGGGGACTAATTAAGAGGCCATTACAGTAATCCAAGGGAGAGGTGGTATGGGATGAAGAGATGGGGATAGATATGAAAGCTCTTGAGACAGAATTGTTCCGATGGGACTTGGTAAATTGATGGGTTTGGCGTTAATATGGAGGCATAGTGCTACATACATAAAAAACCTTTAATTCAATAAATGATGAAACACATACAGCTTTCTTCTTGCTTTTCTTTCCCCTTTCAACACCTCTCTACAGTTACATAGGTCAAAGGATGTTGCCACAACAAACAGGGGAAAGCTTACCAGTTACTTATCATTGCTTCTTAGAATGAAGACTCAGTGAAACATTTCATATTTTTTCAGTGGAGAATCAGGTAGGTTGTCTTGTGAACTAGCAGGCAAACTTCTTGATTTTGCTAAGTCAGTCAGTTGAGAAGGAAATGGTTATTTATCTGAGGAGCTTTGTGTTAATACCATTCTGGAAATAGAAAAAAAAGTGGTACCTATATAGGTTGGTACCACAAAAATTGTGGTACCTACATTGTCATATACTATTGTAAACAAAAAGCAATCTGTACATGTGTTTATTTGATTATACAGGTACAAAACCAGGTATACACTTGTGAATAAACATGCACATGTACATAAAAATATATACACTAGGAACTTGTGTAACTATGTAATACCCTTGACATGTTAAACACATAGATTATCAAGGTATATAAAAAGTAACAAAGTTTTATTTAATTTTCCCTGTCTTTTAAAGCATTATATTTGGGTGGGAGGCGATCTGGAGGATATTTTCCTTACTTTAATTACCTCATTGCAATTCCTTCCTTTCAATTTTGTTTTTTTTAATAAATGGGAACACTGTATTAATCCATTCTAATTAAAAATCAGCCATGCAACCCTTTAGTTAAAGAAACAATTTTTAGTCTGCCTATGATATCATTTAGTCAGAAATTGCCTGTATGGCTTTTGGACTTATCACCACTACAGTGCTCTGGTGACCACTGAGGCAATAGCTTTACTTGCTGATTGTTTTCTAAAAATATAAGGGATTGACCAAGAGCCTTTGCTTTGGAGAAAGGTTCACAGCTCTTCTTTGGGTGCCTGTCAGAGTGCAGAATCTCTTTTCCTACAGTAAAAGGAGAGGGAGAGTTATGGAAGGGGTGGTAAGAAGAGACCCAGGTTCACCTTCCGCTTGTCCACATCCACCTCTTCACCTTCTGGCTACCAGAGGAGCTATGCTATTTTTAGCCATCTCCTGAGAAAGTAATTACACAAAACCCCTCTGAAACCCATTTTCGTATTTGTCCAAGAAATTCTTTTATCTTCTATAAATCCCTTGTGCTGTAGCTAAGCCCTTGGTCTGTCCTTGGCTAGATGGGAGGACAGCCAGGTTTCCTTTCTCCAACAGAGTCCTTTCTGTACCTGAGGACAATTATCTCATCATTATGCCACCCTCCCTCCCCTTCTCCAGGCTGAAACTGTTCATCTTTAGTTTTTTCCTTGTCCTTCTCCTTATTTCTACAATCCATTTCTTTTTCACTATTGCCAAGCACTCTTCAGAACTGAACCTACTGCTATGCAAAAAGCCCAGTTGATCTTGCTCTCCAGCTGATGGGGAAAAAGTAGAGTTAAAGAGGGCCTGTGGGAGCAACAGAGGAAGTTGAGGCAGGCGCCTCTTACCCATAGCTGTGGAGTAAAATTGTGGAGTACAGTTGAGTCATGGATCAGAAAGCCCAGATGTCAGTACAAAATCAAGGCCCCCAATCCAAGGTAGCATCCTCAAGAAGCCAGGCCAAGTCCAAAGGCATTGCTGGTTCAAAAACCCAGGGAAAGTCCAGCAGAACTGCTCAGTAAGGGGAGTAGCCTGGACGTGGGCTGAGGTAGTGAGTGGGCAGCTGCAGCCTTAAAATTCGAGTCTTACTGTCCCAGGGTGGGGAGGGGCAGGTGTCTCCCAAAAGGCTGAAGAATTGATTAGTAATGAGCTCAGGATACTGTTCTGATTACCTTTGCAGATGAAGACAAAACTCCCCCATGTCATTAAACACAGGCCTCAGCCCCTCTGGTGGACCTGGGCCAAACATATCAGGATGTTGAAGAAGCCAATGTGCCCCAGGCCAAGTGGTTCCTTCCTAATTGGATCACATGATAGTCTTTAGGGCTTGAAAACCTGAGGACGTCTCCCTTCCCCTCCTTCTTCGCCTACTCCCATTAAGTTAGCCACCAAACTCTGGTCTTTCAGGGTCTCCCACATGCTCGGCACTCAGACTTGAATGATCTCAGTTCTGAACTGTGAATTGCTTCCTCATAGAACTGTCTGATTCTTGTCCCATTTTGCCAATCTATACTACACTTTGCTCCCTTTCTTTTTTATCTTTATTTGATGGTTTTGAGTGGCCTAGAGGGATAAGTTTATACTCCTCATTAACCCATCCAGACCCTTCAACATCTGGTCCTAAACTACTTTTCCCAACTGTATATGAGCCTTTATATGAGTTTCCTTATATGAACCTTTGATTGCTTCAACTATATTGCCCTTGAGCACACCTGCTTTCTACATCTGTCTTTGTCCATGTGGTTCCCTAGTCAGTCTTCTATGCCCATTTAAATTCTGTCCTTAAAGATACAGATCTAGCCTTAGTTCATCCAAAATCATCTTGGCCGGAAGTTCTCTATGTCTTCAGAATTCTTACAGCACGTTGTATCTATTTCCCTCATCCAACTCTCTACTCTACTGGGCTAATAGTTGGCCTTTCATATGTGTGTACTGACTTCCCTGTCTAGAGGTTTAAATACTTTGATGGCAAAAGTGGGCTTTTTAGTGGTAAGGCTATCACTCTAAACAGTGTAGCATTGTCCTGAAAGTTGTGGTTTTGCTGTGGATTCAGTGTAGTTATAATGCTACAATGCAGTGATTCTCAATGTTTTTCAAAGGCAGGGATTGCTTTGTTCCCTTTTCATTGTCAGAAGCTTTTTTCTCTCTCACATTTGTGTTATGATTCATTGAAATTTTTAAAAAAGCAATGGTCAAAACTTTCATGAATTTGATAATGCTTTACAATGAAGTTCTAGGTATAGCAACACCCACATTTATTTGAAATTTACTGTGGTATTTGTAAAATGTTTTTATTTATTTTGTCTATAGATAATTCTTAGTGAGCATGTGGTTTTGCTGACCCTCACAATAACATCGATTCCCCTTATGTCCCATTGCCCCACTATTTGGTCATATCATTATCATTATCTTACAGGGCTGTTGTGAAAATTAAATAAGATACCGTGTATTAGGTTCATGGCACAATGCTTAGCATTTAAGTGATTTTGATCTTTCTTTCCCTTCTTCTTGTCACCATCAGGTAACTTTGAAAATGAAATTCTGGAACCTTCTGAGCAGTTTGATTTGGATGGGATTGAGTTTAGGGGCATGAATGTGGGGAAGACAGTGTCTCTGAGAGGGAAGGTAAAAGAGCATTAAAGATCACCTAGAGTATCAGTTATTAAACATTTTATTTTCCAGACTCCCCTACTCTCTTAGATATCATTCAGGACCCTAAAGAGCTTTTGTTTATGTGAAATATCAAGAAGCATAAAATATTATTTCATTAAAAAAATAATGATGAGCCATTACACACTAATGTAAATTATACATTTTTATGAAAAATATATTTACCAAAAGAAAAAAAAGGTAGATGAGTGGCATTGTTTTAAATTTTTGCAAATCTCTTTAATATCTAATTTAATAGAAGCAGCTGTATTCTCATATCTTTTTCTGAGTTCAGTATTTTGTGATGTTTGGTTTTGGTGAAATTTAAGAAGAAAATCTAGGTTCATACAGATGTATTGTTGGAAAAGGGAGAAGTATTAGAATAGCCTTTCAGATAATTGTGAATATTCTTTAAAACAAAACCAAACTCAACAAATGGTAGTTTCTTAAAGGTTAGTTGCAATAGGAAATCTGAAACAGCAATGAAGTTTTCATACTCTGTTATACTCATATTCACTGCTGTTTTGATTTTAAGTGGGTCTTTTAATTATGTATGATTTTGTAATATCAACCATTGGTCATTTGGAAAATATTGGTTCACTGAGTTATGCATAACTTCCAAGTGTTGACACATTTCATTATACAGTTTCAAAAATTACATTCATTATTAATTACCACTGATCTCATCAGATAAATCTTTAGTACTGGGAAGCTGCCAGGATCATGGAGGCAGATACAGAATTTTCAAAATTCTAATTTTTATTCAAAAGTTTGAATTTTCTAATTGGCATCAAATAATGTCAGTTGTTTTTCTTGAAGTGACAGGCTAACTTTGTTCATTTTTGAGAAAATGTCTGCCAAATACCCAAGTTTGAAGTCATAGTTTGTCAGTTCTTTCAAGTGAAAATAATGTTTCTCCAAAAAAAAGGCAGATAGTTCACCTTCCAACTCAAATGATGGCATGAATGTTTTCCCTTGAGACAGCCACTGTACTTTATATGCCCTCTAAGTAACTTTATGTGTACTTACTTTCCATTTTGTTGCACAAAATGGGAAAAAGATGTGGATTCAAGGGTTGAGATTTAGTAAAATCAGTATTTTTAGAGTTTCATCAAGTACATTCTTGGGCTTCCCTGGTAGCTCAGCTGGTAAAGAATCCACTTGCGATGCAGGAGACCCCGGTTCTGTCCCTGGGTCGGAAAGTTTGCCCTGGAGAAGGGATCGGTTACCTACTTCAGTATTCTGGAGCTTCCCTGGTGGTTCAGGCAGCAGAGAATCTGCCTTCAATGTGAGAGACCTGGGTTCGATCCCTGGGTTGAGAAGATCCCTTGGAGGAGGGCATGGCAACCCACTCCAGTAGTCTTGCCTGGAGAATCCCCTTGCACAGAGGGGCCTGGCGGGCTATAGTCCACGGGGTTACAAAGTGTCGGACACGATGCACAGCAAGTACATTCTTAAGAGAAACGAGCATTTTCTTTTTACATGGCAATAAAAAATACAGTGACTACTCGTATAGTTTAATGTCACTTCCTTGGTTTGTGCTAAGAAGCCAGCAGTTTTATCCCGCATTACTTTTGCACCATCATCACAAATGTCAAATGGTGGAAAAGGCAAATAACATCTTAGTATTATTATGGAAATAATCTTGACCTCCAGTACCCTCATAAATAGCCTTGGGAATCCCTAGGGGTCTGCGGACCACATTTTGAGAAATACTGCTCTAAACTTTTGCAAATGGCCAGCCCTGTGAAATATAGCTACTGGCACACGTAGGAGAGAATGGAAGTCTTTTTTACTGGGGCAATTTGGCTTACTTTTTGGAACCTGAGATGGACTTTTTATTTCTTTGTAGAACTGAAGGCATCTGGCTTGGGAACATGATTATTCTCCACTCACCTTTAAATTGCCTCAGCTCTTACTAAGTCTTTGGCAGTGATATGTTGATTATGTGAATTTAAGGCCCACAGGAGCCAGAGGAATGACAGATCAGATTCCCTTACACGAGAAATAAAATCCAGGAGCCCGGCAGCGAGACTTAGGGTGCCTGCTCCTGCCGACCTTTGGTGTCATTCTGGTTAGAATGGCTGCTTCTGGGCCAGATGGCAGGTGGCCTGAGCTGAGATGTCTCAACCTGTTTCCTAGCATTAATTGTGCGCATTGATGCTTCTTCATTGTGCAGTCCATAATTCTTCATTGTCAACCTCATTTAGATTTTTTTGGAGGCAGCCGAATTGTAACAAACCTCCCTGAATCCAAGTGATTTCAAAAGGTCCAATTTCTCTTAAATCTCCAAACTCAACCCTTTATATATCCAATCACTGTTACAGGCAGACAGACACTAAATCTCACTTTTGTCAACTGAATTTAAGTCTAGCAACTTTTAAGAGCAGTGAGATTGAAGGACACTCTCTAATGCCCTGAAGGAGGTGGCTGGAATGAAGCCCATTTAACTTTTTGTTTAAAGGCACTAAATAAGGATATGTTTGTGAAGGCAGCTTTTCTAGATAGCTTCTTAAATAAGACGTGGATAAATGGAGGGTCAGTACCCTTTATCTTATCCACAATTTCACCAAAAAAAAAAAAAAAAAAAAGAATTTATTAAAGGCTTTCGAGTCAGGCTTCTCCAAGTGCTGAACCAGAGCAGCTCCCGGGTGGGGATTGTTTGGAAGTTATCACTGCTTGTCTATTGTGAAACATGCTCTCCTGACTCAAAGGCCGAACTTAGAATTTATTTCCAAAATAATTTGAAGTTGACCCGATGAGCAACGAAAGCAAATTTAGCCAACTAGGAAAGAGAGCTGGCTTTTTAAACTCAGGGTCACATGTAAAGACAACATTCTGCCATATGAGAAATGTCACAGTTTAGACAGGAAAACACTAGTTCCAGGAAAGAAGAGAAAATAAGTTATGGATATTTTATTCAACAGACTTTTCCCCCTTTACAGTCATTGTTTGTGAATTATATTGTTGTTGTTGTGCACTTGCTCAGTCATGTCTGGCTCTTTGCAACCCCATGGACTGCAGCACGCCTGGCTTCCCTGTCCTTCACTATCTCTCAAAGTTTGCCCAAGTTTTGAATTATATGTATATCACATAAAAAACCCCCACACAAAACGGAATCTTCTTAAATAGCCTGGAAACAAGCCATTGTAATTGTAAAACAGGAATATTTGCACATGCCTTAATACTCTTAAGTTTTAGGTTTTACTTAGAACTCTGGTGTATTTTTTATAATAGGGCAGAACATCCATGGCTTAGTAAATAAGAACCACTTTGATTTATTTAAAGAAATGCTGCTTTTTTTTTAAGCCAACAAAATTTCAAATTGTCTGTAATTTAAATCAACATGCTTGATTTGAGAGGATAAAATGTGTTGTCCTTAGAGTTTAGGCAGGTTAGATGTGTTGGGAGACTCCAGGAGATGAGCCCATAAATTTATTTGCATGAGGAATGAAGTTGCCTCCTGGGAGTGAATGAATCCTAAGAGAAGACAGCATTGCTAGAATACTAAAAAGTTTTCAGAACTAGGAGAGAATGTCAGAGGTGTGTGGCATTGTATATTCAGATTTAAACCAGCCACCATGAGCTTGCACTGCCTCAGTCTTTGCCAGGGGAACAATAGTTAAGAGCAAGCAAAAAACTAAAGGAGCAATTCAGAAAAATCTCTCTAACACATTGGCAAGCATTAATCTGAAGTGCTTTGTAGCCCATGTAATAGAGTGAAAGAAAAGAGGCAAGGAAGTCCATGTTTCTTCCTGAACGTCACAGCACCTTCAATAAATATTGGTTCCTTTGGGCATTAGTGAGCACTGGTACCTTTGATGGGTATCTGGGCATGGTTGTGTTTTCACCATTGATGTAACAACACCCTAACAAGCCAGAGAAAAGGAAACCAGCATAATTCCTCATCACCCTGTAAAACAACAATTGAACTGGGCATAGTTTTCTGTTCTTATGTTAAAAACTTCTGAGAGGACTCCCCTGATAGTCCAGTGGCTAAGACTCCACACTTCCACTGCAGGAGGCTGAGTTCAATCCCTGGTCGGGGAAACTAAGATCCTGCATGCTGTGCTGTGGCCAAAAAGAAAAAAAAAAATCCAAAAAACTTCTGAGAAGAAGCAAACTTAGCTACTTGTTCCAGGAAGCACATTTTCCTGAAAGATAAAATTGTGAGTCAAGCAAAAGAATTTACTTAACAAGAATAACATATTGCCCATTAATACTCAGGTCAATATTCTCAGTTCCCTGTGCCTGCCTATCTTTAGCTGTCATGTTATAAAATCTTCCCAATTCTCCTTGCAAGACCTGCCCTAAAATCACCCAGCCCAACCCTTAATACCCTATCCTGCCATCCCTCTTCTGAGACACTAGACTTTAAGGTAGTGGTCTCCTATGTTGCAGTGAGTCTAAATAACTTTGATTGATCAGTGTTTTTTTGGGAGACTTGACAGTTAGCCAAAAGGAGAGACCACCCCCTAAGGTACAGAGAAGTCAAAATTATGGGTGGGGTGGAGTCAAATAAATACAGTTTGTTGCTGTTTTTGTGGTACAGTTTCTACTTGCCAGAAGGTGAGATCTGGGGAAATTTGACTTAAATACCCATAATCATTCTTTAAGCCTGAACAGCAAATGTCTAGCAATGTCAAATTACCATGTTTACTACTTTTTATATGATTCTTCCTTGATGAGGTAAATACAGTGCTCCCTACCTCTGAAGGTTATCCTATATTCATTATGTTATTACAAAATCTTAGAGGTGTGTGTATGCCAGAATGCATATATATGTATAGACAGACACACACCCTGACACACACCATGAGGGATATAAGGCAGTTACAGAAATGCAACAGGACAATAATAAACAAAGCAGCCTCAGAAGGCAGTGCTCTAATGAGTGGAGAACTTATTCTTTTGGCAGCTTCTGTACTCCTCTCCCCCATCTCCATCATTCTTTTTGCAGTTAAAGGCCACTTTCCTGGCACATGAAGAGCAGCCTTGGAAAACCCAACAGTGAAGCTCTTTTCCTGCTTGTCCAAACTATGTCTAACTCCCTTCCAGAGTAGTGAGATGGGGCAGGGGAAAGGAGAGGAAACCCCTCGGAAGGAAGTCAAAGGTACAGAGCCGGGGGCGGGACCTGATCTGATCTGGTCTAACTCCTGCCTCCCGGGCTCCAGGGGACGCTCTTGCTGCCCTTGCGGGATCTGACTCCCATTCCCAGGGGCCAACTTAGCCAAACACCAAACGTGGATCCCGCTGACGCTGACAATAATCTGCCATGTACTCAGAGTTCTGGATTGTCTGGTGGCCTTGAGGTTCCAAGACGAATTCTTTCAAAGCTCATTTCCAAGCAGGTGAGCAATAGTAATCCGTGTCTCAAACCCCAAGGACTATGAATTGGTCACCTGCTGGTGAGAAAGAATTTGAATGTAATGGCAGAGGGTGGTATGATGGTAAAGGGGATGAACTGTTGGGAAGAAAGAAAACATTTCCTGAATGCATTCGGGAGGACATTAAGATAAACATGATAGGTGAAAAGGATGATTTACCAGTTCATTTATGTGACAAGTGTGATTTGCCTATTAAAATCTTTGTTGTTGTTCAGTCACTCAGTCATCTTCGACACTTTGCAACCCCATGGATTGCGGAAAACCAGGCTTCCCTGTCCAACACCGTCTCCCGGAGCTTGTTCAAATTCATGTACATAGTCGGTGGTGCCATCCAAACTTCTCATCCTATTGTCCCCTTCTCCTCCTGCCTCCAATCTTTCCTTGCATTGGGGTCTTTTCCAATGAGTCAGCTCTTCATATCAGGTGGCCAAAGTATTGGAGCTTCAGCTTCAGCATCAGTCCTTCCAGTGAATATGCAGGGTTGATTTCCTTTAGGATTGACTGGTTTGATCTCCTTGGAGTCCAAAGCACTCTCAAGAGTTTTCTTCAACACCACAATTTGAAAGCATCAATTCTTTGACACTCAGCCTTCTTTATAGCCCAACCCTCACATCCATACATGACTACTGGTAAAACCACAGCTTTGACTAGACAGACCTTTGTTGGCAAAGGGATATCTCTGCTTTTTAATAAGCTGTCTAGGTTGGTCATAGCTTTTCTTCCAAGGAGCAAACATCTTTTAATTTCTTGGCTGCAGTCACCATCTGCAGTGATTTTGGAGACCAAGAAAATAAAGTCTGTCACTGTTTCCATTGTTTCCCCATCTATTTGCCATAAAGTGATAGGACCAGATGCTACGATCTTAGTTTTTTGAATGTTGAGTTTTAAGTCAGCTTTTTCACTCTCCTCTTTCACTTTCATCAAAAGGCTCTTTAGTTCTTTGCTTTCTGCCATAAGGGTGGTATCATCTGCATAACCGAGGTTATTGATATTTCTCCTGACAATCTTGAGTCCAGCTTGTGCTTTACCCAGCCTGGCATTTCAGATGATGTACTCTGCATATAAGTTAAATATGCAAAGTGACAATATACAGACTTGAAGTACTCCTTTCCCAATTTTGAACCAGTCTGTTGTTCCATGTCCGGTTCTAACTGTTGCTTCTTGACCTGCATACAAATTTCTCAGGAGGCAGGTCAGGTGGTCTGGTATTCCCATCTGTTTCAGAATATTCCGCAGTTTGTTGTGATCCACACAGTCAAAAGCTTTGTTGTAGTCAATGAAGCAGAAGTAGGTGTTTTTCTGCAATTCTCTTACTTTTTCCATGAACCAACAGATGTTGGCAATTTGGTCTCTGGCTCCTCTGCCTTTTCTAAATCTAGCTTGAACATCTGGAAATTTTTGGTTTACATACTGTTGAAGCCTAGCTTGGAGAATTTTGAGCGTTACTTTGCTGGCATGTGAAATGAGTACAATTGTGCAGTAATTTGAACATTCTTTGGCATTGCCTTTCTTTGGGATTGGAATGAAAACTGACCTTTTCTAGTCCTGTGGCCACTGCTGAGTTTTCCAAATTTGCTGTCATATTGGGTGCAGCACTTTCACGGCATCATCTTTTAGGCTTTGAAATAGCTCAGCTGGAATTCCATCAGCTCCACTGGCTTTGTTTATAGTGATGCTTCCTAAGACCCACTTGACTTTGCACTCCAGGATATCTGGCTGTAGGTGAGTGATCACACCATCATGGTTATCTGGGTCATTAAGGTCTATATGTATAGTTCTTCTTTGTACTTTTGCCACCTCTTCTTAATATCTTCTGCTTCTGTTAGGTCCATACAATTTCTGTCCTTTATTGAGCCCATCTTTGCATGAAATGTTCCCTTGGTACCTAATTTTCTTGAGGAGATCTCTAGTCTTTCCCATTCTACCGTCTTTCTCTATTTCTTTGCATTGATCACTGAGGAAGGCTTTCTTATCTCTCCTTGCTATTTTTTGGAACTCTGCATTCAGATGGGTATATGCTTCTTTTTCTCCTTTGCCTTTCACTTCTCTTCTTTTCTCAGCTATTTGTAAGGTCTCTTGAGACAACCATTTTGTCTTTTTACATTCGTGCAAGCATGCTTTTTACTATTACTGTGCTAATTTATATGAAAGAGACAGAGATATGTCTGGGCTATAGTATTCCTGTGCTGCAAATTGAGGAGCATACACAAGGTTCTATCTTCCTATGTAGCTTTGGGCAAGAGTACAGGAAAACTTACTTGTCTCAAAGAGAGTTAGAAGCTCATATCAAGTACCACAATTAGAGAGCTAAAAAATTTGTTACCTGTGCTCCACTAAAAAAAGTTCACCCTTGTATTGCTTCACCAACAACTGAAATCCCTGAAATGCTGCTAGGCAAGGACCACAGGAACCATATTCCACCAGAGTTGTGCACCAATATGTCACCACCTCCTGTGCAATGTGTATCACACAAGCTCAGTAACCAGCCACATGAAGATCTTCATGCTCCTCCCGCAGAATTGGCGCCACCTTCACCCCCTTTGGTCCATCAGGAAATCGTTAGTATTTCAGCAAGGGGACACAGCAATTTATGAATCACCCCTATTCAGGCTGACTCAAATTCTGCTGCTGAAGAACTCTCACTTCCTGCCCAGCACCTGCTCACCAGCATCCTGACTGTCAAAGTCAACCAGAGGTACTGCCCTCTTAGATGGTGCATCCAGAGCAACATGCACTACCCGCATCTCCTCTACCACCAGTAAGCCATCCAGTGTCACATTCTCACCAGGATTCAGATCCTCCTCAGTTGGTTCATAGTCAAGCGTCACCTCCACCCATGACCTCTGATCCATCACCAGTAACTTCTTCCCCTGGATGCATTTCTGCCCTGGTGCCACCTTCTTTGTATCCTCCTCCTCCTCCTCCAGGATCTCCTCTATCTTAAAATGGTGGTCCACCTGTAAATGAATCTCCTCCTAACCATCACAGTCTTAACTCTTTACCCCAATTCACTGAAGAGCAAGAAACGCTGAACCTTCCATTTGCACAACAGAATGGAACAAATCCTGGTGTGTGCCCTCTATCAAAAGGACTTTCACCTCCTCTACCAACACAAGGTCCAGCTTCCCCAATCCCACTTTCTGGATCACAGCACTCAGATTAGACAACATGTTAGCATTGATCGTAGTGTTTTGAACTGAAGAGCTGATGAGGAAAAAAAACAAAAAAACCTTAAATCGAATCAACTTTTCAATTAACCTTTGTTTGGGGAAGGAAAAGCACCTCTCACAGAGATAGCAATAAAACACTTAGGATCTTGTCTCTTAAAGTGATTTTAAACCTTGGCTTTAGGATTTATTTCCAGTTTTATACTATAGTGTGTTTAAATGGCTCAGGGTAGCATAGCTATATTTTTACAACTCTTTTCCTTTAGCATGGCGAATTGACCTGGAGGTGACCTTCTATCATTTGAGTTACCAAAATAAACTTGCATTGTTCCGCTTTCAAAAGTTTTGTTGTTTAGGTTTTTTTCTGTGACATATTTTGTTAACCTGTGTAAAAGGATTAAATTTCAATATGGTTGTAAAAATGCTATTTTTCTGTGAATTTAAGCACATTCAGAGTTTTTTCCCTTCTAGTTTTATTGAGATATAATTGATATACAGCACTGTATATATTTAAGGTGTACAGTGTAATGATTTGACATCCTGTTTTTTAAAACTATGTTTTACCTCCACTTTCCCAAAGTACAATAAAAATCTTGGAAGTAAAAACCTAGAATATAGTGTAAGGCAGACAGGTAAATGGTAGAGAGTGATTTCACATTTTAGGTACTGAAATGTTGTGGAATAATAAATATATAATGAATCTTGCTTGGATGCCTTATTATTTTTAGGCAGCCCCAGAAGCACCAAAATACATCAAAATTCTAGTTCTGTGATGGATTTCTGTTTGTAATGTTGAAAGGCATTACTGAATCATTTGCAAAGATATGACTGAAGTAATTGATTCTGTAGGCTCCAAGCTGGTGGGGATGCTGTTACTTGTTAATCCTGTTTTTGAGAATGTTGGAGTCATAATGCTCCACACTGGTTTGTCTTAAGTAATATTACATTATAACACAGTTTAAATGGTGTCATTTAGATGAAGTGTGTGCTACTCTGCCCATTGTCTTAAACTAAATATTTAGGGTTGAATAGACTTTGTTATAATTCCTTGTTTCATGGTAGTTTGCTCCTGTTCTTATGGTTTCTTGTTTATTGGGTTTTAAACTGCAGCCTAAGTGCCATGGAGGAATTTGAGTAATATATTAATGATAAGCATTCGTATACTCACCAACTCTCATTTGCCTGGGTTTTATAATTGTGTAATGTGCTTTCCCTCTAACCTGAAATTTAAAAAAAGCTTATTTCTTGTTTATTTCTTTCATTAGTAAAGATTCTAAATTTGGAACATTTTAGCATGAAGTTAAATGAAAACTGCCAGATGACTTTGTATTAGAGAGGAGAAAGGTAAATTATACGAATGAATATGACTAAGTTATGTTAATTTCATCACTTTATAAGGTGCCTTTAAAATTAATTTTTGCATTATAGGGACTTGTTATGTTTCTGTTAAGGTGACGACTTACACTTTGTACAGAGTTCATATATATAAATTGATGTTCTTGGGGTATTATCATGTGTGATTTGAATAAACTCTCATGAAGTTCTTCCCCCATTAATGGGGTGTGTGTGTGTGTGTGTGTGTTAGTTGCTCAGTCGTGTCCGACTGTTTGTGATCCTGTGGACTGTAGCCTGGCAGGTTCCTCTGTCCATGGGATTTCCCAGGCAAGAATACTGCAGTGGGTAGCCATTTCCTTCTCCAGATTTATTATATAGTTTATATAAATTTGAAACATAGTTCTTTTTGGCAAAGGATGGACTTATTGCTAATTTATCATTTTATTCTGTTGGATACAGGCAAAACAAATTCTCATTTTGACTGAACAGATGCCAACACATCTCTGAGCTTAAAGCTGAAATTAGAAATAATATAAATGACCATTTTAACCTTGACTAGCCTGAAATAACTAACACTTTCTTTTTAAAGTAAGTGATATTTTTACACCTGGCAATTTGAGAGTCCAGTGTTAATACAATACTTCTAGTGAGAAAGCTTTGCTATTAGGAGACTGAGGTAGTGTGAAATAGTGATGGTAAATGCTTCTGTCATAGTATTGTAGGTACTTGAACTGGTATAAACTTGATTCCCTTTTTTTGCCCAAGTTTAGAAAGTGTTAAAATATTTCTCTTAAGATACAATAGCATTCTTTGTTTCCTGTAGTAAGAAAACAGTCAAATTCACTAAAGTCTTCTCAACTATCTATGAGGAGCTCTCCTGCTTTTATTGAAATTCACAATGGTTGAATATGGTATGAAACCACCTAATGTATTGAACAAAAAAAGAAAAAAAATCAGTTTCATGATAAAATGTCCACATGTTGAAAATTATTTTTTGTTAGGGTTAGAAGTATATGTTATGCAGCAAAGCAGATCAGGTGAATGTGTTGTAGGAGACAAAAATTTCAAATGGCATCAGCTATGAACTTAACCAGTTGTTTGAAGTGGGTAGAAAGATAAAATTAATGTGTATTCTCTATGGAAAAAAATAATATGAATCCCACTTTATATCAGAGAAAACTTTGAAGCTGGAATAGGCATATGTCTAAATTATATGTATGTACAATGCATTCTATTACTCTGAAGATGCTGAAATGGCAATTTAATTCTTAAAAACAATAAAATGGATGCATAAATAGTAAAAAATCATATCTATAAAAAGTAAATATCAGTAAAAGGGAAAATGAAGTTCAAATAAATAGTAAAATAAAGCCCTAGTTAAAGTTGGAACCCTCCAAAATTGAACGGGAAAATCCTGCACAATGGTTAATGATGGATGAAACATATTTAAAGCAAAGAGACGAGATAAAAACATGGACATTTCAGAGAGTCTAAGTTGAATGCTGAGCAAAAATTCTGTGAGTTCTCATAAAATGGCCACCCCCTAATGTAGGGTAGTGATTCCTGATTCTGACAGCTGGAGAGAATCTCCTAGAGAATCAGCTAAAAATAGCAGCCTTTACCTTACTCCCACGGGATTCTGGTTCAATATGTTCAGGGCATGGATGGGGCTTAGTAATATGTTCTTTCAGTAAGTATCCTAGGTGATTTGGAAGCTGCTGCCTGGCAGATGTAGTCACTGGTCACTAGTCTCTGTTCTCTCGGCAGCCAGAGCAACCATTGGAGGATGGGCTCAGCCCTCAGAGGCTTTCACACTGCACTTCAGGGCCAATGCCTTTTTCATGACAGCATACGACTGGACTCCTGGTGGATCCCCAAACTCATGGCCTAGCCTTCTTGCTTCATTCCCTCTGTTGTAGCCACACAGGCTTTTCGTTGATTCTCAGACCCCCAAGCTGATTCCTGCCTCTGCAGTTTGCACTCATGGTTTTTTTCTGCCAAGACCATCTTCAGATGGCTGACTTTCTCACTCATGTTCCTGTTGAAATGCCTTCATTGCTACTCCCCGAAAAACAGCACCCCTCCTCCCCCAGCTCTCTCTCCATACCTCCTCACCCCACTTTGTTTTTCTTCATGGCACTATCAGTAATTATTATCTAATTAACTGTTTTCTTATTTTAGTTTCCTCCATGAGAATATCATCTTCCAGACAGGTGGGTCTTTGTCCTGGTCCATCAGAGAAAGACAGAGTGATATATAATTGTAAAACAATTTAATTTTTGTTTCCTGCTTTTTTACATTTTATTTTGTCCCAGGTGAAAATTGGGGCCATCTCATGACTTTTCTCTGTGCTCTTAGGTGATAGAAAGCCCTATGGTCAGTAAGTAAAATGTCCAGTCTAATGTGATGATCAGACTTTGGAACTGATTTAAGAGTCAGGCCTTTCCCCACTGCGGCTGGTGGAAAACTAACAGTTGGGGGAGAAAGTTATGGTCAACTTCTTACCTTATCCACATTTGTTTTCACTTCTTCTCCCCTATTTCACTAAGTAGAGGTCTTGATCCTCCCCAGTTGAAGTACAAATGGATTGTCAAAGCACAGGTGAGGGAAGTAAAAAAAAAAAAAACTCTTATTTGATTGGTACTTACTTGACTGGTATTGAACCTGAGTTAGTGCTTTATGGGTGTGACTACAGGTTTTAAGAATTGATTCTTTCTTTCACAGGCACTTTGATAAGAATGGCTCATGTTGCTCCGGATCTCTCGCTGTAGTTCCCTTGATGAAGATGAGTGCATCTCTTTTCCAGTTAATTCTTATTTCTTCAGCCCCTGAGAATTCCTACAGCTTCTCTCCTGTGTTCATCCCTCCAGGTAGTCCCCCAGGACAGGACAGAAGTGCACCTCAGCACTAGCTGCCCCCTAGCCAGGGGCAATGTCTGGCCCATGAGAGGTACTTTCTCTTTCCTAAGAAACTTGGGCAGTGCTGGCCAGTCCCAGTCTTGCCAGCTCCCTCTTCCTCAGCTGTCAGAGAAGTTAGTCAGCCTGTCTTCTGCAGCTTAGATTTTCCAGACAACAGTTTAGAGTGTCCTTAATGCTTCAGAGAACACATATGTTGCTATCCCAAGGGTGCCATTAAAGTGTCTCTCTCCTGGGAGGTGATGTAGGAGGCATCTTTCATCCCTCCTTGCAAGCGGAGAGGAGGGGGTGGGACTCACAGCAGAGCAAAAGCCTGTGCCAAACTATGTTCTGATTGGTCAGTGCCCAGGCCATAGTGTTTGTTAAATATTTTATTATTATTATTACTCTGGATCCAGATATTCTTGATTTTCAAATGACTTAGGAACCATAGCTTGGAAAAGGCAGCATGTTGTATTGTGTCTACAAAACTAAGGAAGGTGAAGAAGTAGGTAATTAATTGGACAATTTAGGAAAAAAATGCCTCAGGAATTGGAATTTTCCTGGCATAGTTTTTTTCTGAGTCATTCTGAAAAGTGCCAGGTTTTGGCACATCTCATAATTCCAACAGCATTATGTTGAATAAAATAATACATTTTTTTCTTTAAAACATAGTCAACGGATATATTTCATTTCCAAGAGGAAGAACTCAATTATGTTTTAAGCATCTTTCAAGGTCAGACCCAATAAAAATGTGATATAAATGGACTTCCTATTTGGCAGGAAAAGTGGAGATACAGAACCCTTTTTCAAACTCTGATGAGTGAAACTCTTTTTTCATCATGTCAACATGTCATCATGGAAAGAGATGGATTGCTTAATTCATTGACCATCACTTGTTGTGTTTTAACTTTTCCCCCTAATATTCGACTTGGATTTTATGTTTGGTTTATGCATGCTGTAGATTGATTGCAAAACTGGCTTCACTTCTACACTGCTTTCTACACATACATCCTTTCCATGTTTCCTCACAGTTCATCTCATCAAGAGATTGAGTTAATTTTCTCGTCTCCTTGATTATGGGATGGCCTTGTGTTTACTCTGGCCAGCAGAATATGGTAGAAGTGGCAGTTCTGCTCCTAGAGACCTTGTGTCCTTCTACTGTCTCTCAGATCTCTGTCACCATGAGAACAAACTTGGCTTACCTTGCTGGAAGAGGAGAGAACATGTTAAGAACTGATTTTTCCCATTCAAAGTCATGGTAGACCATCCTAAAGTCAGCCAGACTCAAAACATGTGAGTGTGTCACCCAGATTAGCAGAGCTACCAACCCAGCCCACACTTGACTGCAGACCCATTCAGGAGCTCATCTGAGAGCAGAGGAACCACCCAGATTACCTGCAGTTTTGTGAGCAATAATATAAATGGCTATTGTTTTAAGTCTCGGAGTTTGGGGATGCTTTGTTGCACAGTGATAGCTAACTGGCCATTTTTGCCCTCACTTTCCCACTGTGGTCAGAGAATTACTGTCCAGTTTTACAAGTAAAATTTGCTCTCATGTAAGGTATTTTTGCTTCCCTGGTGTCTCAGTGGTAGAGTCTGCCTGCCAATGCAGGAGACACAGGAGATGTGGGTTCAATCCCTGGGTCAGGAAGATCCCTTGGAGGAGGAAATGGCAACCACTCCAATATTCTTGCCTGGGAAATCCCATGGACAGAGGAGCCTGGTGGCTACATTCCATGGGGTCACAAAAGAGTCAGACATGACTTAGTGACTAAACAACAGTAGAGGTATTTTTAAAAACATGAATTACAAATATCTGATGTTAAGAGAGAGTTCACTTTTGGAAGGGTTTAATATGCTAAATTCTTTCTTCAGGTTTTGTCATCTTCACAATTCATTTCCTAGTTTTCTCATTAATATCCAAGTTATAAGGATGATTAACCTTCAATAAGCTGTGCGGTAACTGAACAAATTGTGGAGGATTTAGCTTAAGCAGATATTACATATACTGCTGGTGTGACTAAGGACTGTATGCCAAGTCTTGTGCTTGTCAGCATGAATCTTGATTCCAGATTTTCTCTTCTGAATTGGTGCCTTGGGGTCTTCTGTCATGGGAGCTGTGTGTGCAACAGCTGAGCCATGGTGGCTGCTCTTGCCTTGATGATTTTGCCCTGCTTTATGGCCAAAAGCTCTGTTTTCAGGGAATATAGAGCGTCTTAGTCACCAGGGTGCATATCCTTTATCTTTACATCTCAGGAGGCTCAAGTTAGCATGGGCTTCCTCAGAGAGAACTCCTTTTAACCCCATCCTTTCATGGTTCCCAACAATCTGAAGTGGTTTTTTATTTATTTCTATGATTTTACTGTTTAAAAAGTTTTTTTTTGCTTTTCTGGGTCTTTGTTGGTACGTCAGGGCATTTCTTTAGTTGTGACAAGTGGGGGCTGCTCTCCAGTTGCGGTTCTCAGACTTCTCATTGCAGTGGCTTCTCTTGTTACAGAACATGGGCTCTAGAGCATGAGCTTAATATTTGTGGCTCCCAGTGTTAGTTGCTCTGCAGCATGTGGGATCCTCTCAGATCAGGGATCGAACTCGTGTCTCCTGCATTGACAGACGGATTCTTTATCACAGAGTCACCAGGGAAGCCTGGCTTTTTATTTCTATTTTTAAATTTTCCTATATTATGTTTTTAGACTTTTATTTTCATGTGGACCATTTGTTTTTTTAGTCTTTATCGAATTTATTACAGTATTGCTACTGTTTTATGTTTTGGTGTTTTGGCCATGAGGCATGTAGAATCTTAGTTCCCCGATCAGGGATCAAACCCACAACTCCTGTACTGGAAGGTGAAGTCTTTACCACTGAACCTCCAGGGAAGTCTCTGAAGTGGCTTTTAAAATTGATGTCCTAAAACTTTCTTTTCCCTGTTTAGTCCAGATTATCTGGCCCCCCCTACTGCCGTAAGTTGCAGTCACATGAGAGCAAGCTATTAGCCCTCAGCTATGCATAAGCCCTGATGTCTTTCACCAAGATTGACATCACTTTGGATACCACTTGGCTGCATTTTAGACAGCGAGAGGCACTTGAACAAACATCTGTTTTAGGCACAGATGTCTGCATAATCTTGGGTTTTCAGTTTCGAATATACTTAAAAATGTATTTTTTAAATACATTTATTTTTTTTATTAGGGAGAAAGAAAACATTAGTCACTCAGTTGTGTCTGCCTCTTTGCAACCCTATGGAGTGTAACCCATCAGGCTCCTCTGTCCATGGGATTCTCCAGGTAAGAGTACTGGAGTGGGTTTCCATTTCCTTCTCCAGGGGATCTTCCCAACCCAGGGATTGAACCCAGTCTCCCACATTACAGGCAGATTCTTTACCATCTGAGCCATGAGGGAAGGATAGTTAGCCTTATTTTTTTTTTAATGGTTTAACTTAAAAAGTGATACATGCTCATTATTTAATAGTTATACAATATAGGAAAGGATAAATAAAAATAAAAATTATCTGTAATTCTATAAGTAATTTTGTATGTATTCCATATGTATTTATATGGTATTTTGTTAAAAAAGTTTTAAGTTTCCACTTTTTCTCTCTTCTATTAATGGTTCACATTAAATTTGTTAGCATCAACTTTGTTTTATCTTTTAAAACCACATGAGTTATTTGCATTTTAACATATCATAATTTGATATGTTTTAGTTAGTGCTTAATATACATACATTACTTAGGTTCTTAATGTAATATATATGTATGGTTGCTTAAAACTGAAAACATTAACTCTTGTTTACTCCACACTTTGCCTATGTTTTATTGATGTCACCAAATCAAGTTCTCTCTTGAAGGTAAAGACAGAATGTATATACCAGTCCACATATATTTGTAGAGGAGAAAGGAGCAGAGTAGCAGTCTACTCCAGAACAGGTGCTTTGAGAAAGAGCACCTACTTCAGTCAATATAATGATCATTAGGTGTATTTTATCACAAGTAAATGACTTTAACTTGGTATCCATTCCTATTCTCTTTTTCTTTCCCAGCGCTGTTGACTCTGAGAGGGGCTGACGATGCACTAGGCCAAGAAGGAGTGAGAGGGTGCCACATACTGTTCTATGAAAAGTAGCTGATGAAAATAAAGCTACATTTGCTACTTTTAAAAAGTCTGTAAGTCTATAATTTCATATAAGTAAGCGTTTTGATTTACTTTGACTGTTAAGTTTCACTTTGTGCTTTGAAATATTAGCAGCTCATAGCTGTTCACAACTGTTATCTGGCTTACTTCCCTTGGGTATAATCCAGGCACCTCAGCCCCCCAGGCATCCATCCCTGCATGGTCACCTCCACTCAGCAGACTCCTTGTGGAGTGTTTCCTCTCTTGATGAATCGTTCCCTTAGCCAACTCAGCATATAGCCTGGAATGCTAATGATCATCCTCTAGTCCTCCACGGCTCCTCTCTCACTTGCTCGTATTCCATTGGTAACCATGGTCTGTAGATGCTACTTTTACGCTTCTCTTGCAGCTATGCCATCAGATCCATCGCCTGTACCATAGTGCATGCATTCGTTGCTTCTCTGAGGACTGCCGGAAGTGCCTTCTTAATGCTTCCCCTGTTTCTGATCTCACCATGCCTCGCTCATCCAGAACAGCTGCCAAGGAAGCCCTCTAACATGTAAATCTGTTTATGGACACTAACATACAGCTCTAGAATTTGGGATAAAGTCAAATTCCTTTGCTTAGCGCAGAAAGGCCTTTGTATCTGCCTTGTCTGCTTTTCTGATCTCATTTCCCACCACTTACCCATGGTTTTCCCTTTCTCCAGTTGTAAAAAAAAAAAGTTCCCTCCTCCATGTCTTCTTATACACATTCGTCTCTGCCAGATATTTCTTTACTTGTTTTCTCCCCATCCACTTTTCCTTGTCTTTTCTGTTTTAAATTACATTCTTCAAGCTTCAACAGAAACATTGCTTCTTTCTAAAACCTTTCTCCAACCAAGTGCATGATTTTGATGTTTCTACACTGTGATTACTATACCTTTTGTATGATTACATCATCTTATCACACTGTATTTTAATTGTTTGTTTACATGCATTTCTAGTCCACTAGACTAGTGGGTCTCAAAGTGTGATCCTCTGACCAGTAACATCAGCTTTGCTTTGGAGTTTGTTAGAAATGCAAATTTTCAGTCATCACACCAGATCAGAAACTCCAGGGTTGAGCCCAGCAATCTGTGTTGGGGGAAAATCATTTAATATCTTATGATAGGGGAAGACTGGCTGGCCATAGTAGCATACTGAGAAACATGGAAATTATTTAGAAGATGCATGACTACTGACAAATACTGTCTTCCATGCCAACTTTTCTTAAAGTGACTGGCAACCTCAAGGAAGTCCAAAGTGCCACAAAGCATCTCAACACTTGTTTTAATTTGCAGCTATAACAAACTACCACAAATTTTCTGGCTTTAAACAACAAAGTCTGAATTCCTGCTGGAGGCACCAGGGGAGAATCCATTTCCTCAGTTTTTCTAGATTTCAAAGCTACATACATTCCTTGGCTTGTAACCTCTTCCTCCATCTTCAAAGCTAGAAATGGCTAACTGAATCTTCTCGATGATGCCATCTCTCTGCTTCTAATCTTCTGCCTTCCACTTTTCTTTTTTTTTAATTGTATTTTTTTTACTTAATACATTCAGAGACTTATATAAATTAGCTATTTATTAAAAATGTTACTCTCAACTGTGTTAAGTGTTTCAAGAGAATTCTGTATATACACAACCTGATTTGCTATAACAGAATTTTCAGAAGCTATACAAATCTTTAGTAACAAATCAACTTAAACTTTTTTGGAAATAATTTCTACTAAAGATTCATAATTAGCACAGTCCTTCAATGACTGTACAAGTTCATCCAGTAGGTACTCTCCTTGCATAAAAGTTTCAAGATCATGAAGTGACTTGTTTATTCTGTGATCTGTGACCCGGTTCTGTGGAAAATTATATGTTCTTATTTTC
This sequence comes from Muntiacus reevesi, assembly GCF_963930625.1. Taxonomy (NCBI): domain Eukaryota; kingdom Metazoa; phylum Chordata; class Mammalia; order Artiodactyla; family Cervidae; genus Muntiacus; species Muntiacus reevesi. The sequence goes on from NC_089271.1 coordinate 20,125,428, forward strand.
TCTGACCTTCCTTTTGTGCCATTCTGAATCCTCCTAGCATTGTATCGTTTACTTGTTTCTTCTTCTAGCTGCAGGCTGTACAGTTTTGCACATAACTGTCTCATAGCCATCTCTTTATTTTTCAGTTGAGATCTTTCTTGTTGGCATTTGGAAACAATACCCGTTGGGAGATGAATGATCTGGACAGCACTGTCCATGGTGTTCACTGCTGCCCCCCGGCTCCACTGGCTCACTTAGTATCAATCCTCAGATCCTTAGGATTAATCACCAGGTTAGTCTCGGTGGGCTGGGGTAAGATGGCTACAGTCATGGTGCTGGTGTGGATGCGGCCTTCTTCTCTGCCCTGGGCCGTCTCTGGACTCTGTGCACACCTCCTACAAACTTCATGTGCTTATAGGCTCCTGAACCCGCAATGCTGGCGGACGCATGTCTAAGGCCACCTATGTCACTTGGAAAATATTCCAGGGTTTCAAAATGCCATCTTTTAAATGCAGCATACTGCTGATACATATCAAATATCTCTGAGGGAAACAACATTGCCTCCTGATCCCCAACTCCTGCAGTTACTTCCAGGATCAAATCATTTTTATCTGTTTCTTCTGAGGGAACCAAAAGTAAGATAATCTGATGCTTTAATTGAGCTATTTCTTTTTCACATGAAGTTATTTCATTTTCGGCAAGTTTCCTTAAGTCCCCATTTTCATCTTACAAAATATACCTCCTCTTTCCTCTATCTGATGGACAACATGCAGCTTGGCGCTTGAGGAAGGTCGGCAGGGGCCCGCCGCAGGCAAACAGCTCCTCCAGGGGCAGGTTACCGCAGCTTAGGTGTCCGCGGGCCGGGACAACATCCTGGCGGGCCCAAAAGCCCCGAAAAACATTCCAAAGTAACGGGGAGCGCATAACTACAGCCAGTCCACCATGGCAGACAAGATCCGGAAGTTGCCACTTTTCTATTTAAGGACCTGTGTGATTATGTTGGGCTCAGCTGCATAATTCAAGCTGATCTCCTTGTTTTTGGGTCAGCTGATTAGCAACCTTAATTCCATCTTGCTGTGTAACATAACATGTTCAGAGATTCTAGGGGTCAGGAAATAGACATTTTGGTGGCAGAGGCATTATTCTGCCTAACGTGATATTTGTGCTTGACTTTTCTAGATTTAAGTAAAATCAGTATTGCCTTCTACCTTAATGTGGGCTCTTTGGAGGAATCTAGGATGTCCTTTTTTCACTGTCATTTCTTGTAAAGAAAGTGGTTTTGAACATTCTGTGATGTTTTAGAATATTTTATGACGAGAACCCCCTCCCCACCATGATTTAAAGTTGTAAAATATGAACTTCACTCAAGATTAACTAGAAAAACATGCCCCAGATGGCAACTACAGACCATGCGATCTATGAACATCAGTATATCAATATGTTAAAAAATAAATCAGATTCAAATATTTTAAAAAGAAGAGTAATGGGTTACAAAATAATCTATCTTTGAAGAAGGGGCAGGCAAATGCTTTTTAACATTTTTCTCAAGAGCCTGCTTTTAGCTCAAATTTGCCAAGTCTTTTTCTTTTCCCATCTGAAGATAGATAGGTCCACAGAACCCCTGCAGACACATTGTAGGCGGCTCTGTCTTCCAGGGACTTGGCAGAAGGTATGATAGGACTCATTTATACTGCAGGATAGTTATAACCTTCATGACTTTCACTTGGACAGATCTTTGCACTAGTAAATAGTGATAGAAATGGGGCACTGGAAATGCATGTGATGGAGGGTGTGAACTTTCAATATTGAACTTTGATAAGTTACCATTTGGAAACTGAGACTACTTTTCAAATATATCACCTCTGACATAAGGGCGGGGCCAGTTCGGCATGGGCCAGTTTGGACCAGCATCGGGCAGTACAGCAATATATTTGTGGACGGTGCTCCAGTAACATGATGAGAGAGGACTGTATTGCAGAAGCAAATGGGAAGTGTTTTCATCAATTTCCTAGTGAGAAAGGATTGGCAGTTAAAGCAGAATCCCTTTGAACCTCTGTGTGACTATTCACATCCAATAGTTATAGTTGCTTATTTATATAATATGATTAACTATTAACCAAGCTAAGTTTATCCTGTACTGTGAGTTCAATACTTAATTTTTAACTTAATCTTAGCTTATCTTAACTTAATCTTAGCAAATCCTGAATTGAAACCTCCTCCCCAAAACTGTTACAAGAACAATGTGTACTAGGTAGGACCCACCTGATGTTTCTAGTCACCACCCTACATGAAAATGGAAAGGCCTGAGAAACAGCACTGTAAGCCATTGAAATCATCCAGAACGAAATTTCCTTCAGTTTAAGTATGGTGGACATACCAAGGGTTGTAATTCTTTAATCAACAGAAGAGAAGTTGTGAGAAAATTACCTGTGTAATCTAAGTATAAAGCCACCAGTTTTTTGCTCATATGTCTTTTATTTTAGGACAGTATGTTGTTTTGTTCTGATCTTGGATAACATTTTGGCTTTGCTTTGCTTGTATTGTTAGAACCATATGCAATCAGCCAGACCATTAGAATTGCAAACATTTAGGAGCCACAGTTATGGATTGACTCCAGAAGTGGACTGCATCTATAGTAACGTACCCAAAACTACCTGACTACCTAAGAGGTGCTGCCTGGAGTTGTACCCTCGGGACACATGGACCAGGGGAGTGGCAGAGGAGGACACTGATATTCCACATTCCTGTTGTCCTTTTATCAAGGAGATTTGTAGGATGTGTTGTCTTTCAACAGTCTGGCTTTCCTCCCCTTTTTTTCATGACTCTGCCTTAGAGAAGTTCACACTTTTAAGAAATGACTTTGTTCCCTCCCAGGCTCCAAATGGAAACTTTTCAAGGCCATATTTACTATGAGGATATTTATCATGGAAGTTAAGTAACTTACACTTTAATTCAAGTGTCCTCTCAGCATTGAGAATAGGTTATTTTCTCTAGGAGGCCTGGGCAGTTTCCTGTTTTAAAGAAATTGAAAAGAAATATATTGCTTTTAGCCGCCCCAAAATCAATAGAGTTTCAAATATAGATGGGACCAAGTTTCTTGTGCTTCTTAGGAGGGCTGAAGGATGGTGCTGACCCAAAGCCCTGAGTGATCATAATACTTAGACGGAAGCCATTGTGCTGTGGAGTATGAATGGTTGTGGCACATGTCTCGCCGTTCCAGACTCAGGTGATCAACCCTCGTACACACCACAATAATGATGGCCTCCCATCCAACCATCTTTAGAAACTTCCTTACAGGATATATTTAGGATCAGACCATTTAAACATTAAGCTATATTCCTTTTTCTTTACCTTAGGGAAAAAAATAGAGCCTCAGGGCATTGCCAGTCAGTGCTGTTTTGAATGGAATAACATGTATGATAACAAAATCTAGCCATAAGTTATTAAGTCCTTGATAGCAGGGTACCATTGTTTTTTTTAGTCTTCCTGTCTCCCTCAGCATCTAGTGGTGGCTTATACAGAAAGCTAGCTCAGTATATGCCTGTTAAATAAGTGAATCAAAAATTTTATATACCAGTGCTACAAAGAATGTCGACTTGTTTTTGGACTTAACATGTAGATGTTTCATGCTGGGAGAAGACCTTTGTTCTTTTGTATAGTTTCTTTTTCTCTGCTGCAATTGCTTTCTATGTTGTTAAATTCTCTGAGCATATTTATTTGCAGTGTTTGTCTGGGAACTCTAACATCCTCCCTTGTTATTCTCTTTCTATTTATTTTTTCCCGCTGCTTTTAATTCATGTTGTCTTGTCTCTGGCCTATCTACTTTTGTTTGCATTTTAAACATTGTATTTGAAAAATTGTTTGTAGAAATAATTTGATGCCCAAGATGATGCTATTTTCCTCCAGAGAAGATTCCTACTTGTTTCTGCCAGATGCTCAGAAGCACTAGCAGTTTTGATCACCTCTGTCCAATTTCAGGGCTTGAGGGGATTAGAAGATGACCTGCAGTTCCCAATGTAGTCCATGTACTTTCAGATCACACCAATTTTAGGGTGCAGACCTTTGAAGATCCAACCCTAAGTGAGGAAGAATGACTAATTCCCCCCTGCCTGCCCTGACTTTCTTGGTGGGTCCCAGATACCAGCGTCTGTTCCTTTGGTTCCACCAGGTTGACTGAATTCTTACTTAGCTCTCAGCCCCCACTTGTCCCCTCCAGGACCATCAAACATTCCCAGGAATATAGACTCTACCCACAGGCTTCATTTCTCAGGGTATCCATTCTCCCCTGGATCCTGTCCAGGTAATACTTCTCTACTTTGTGAACATTATGAGGCCTTTGGGCAGACTGAAAAAATCTTTTGTTATATTTTTCTAGTGGTTCTTAGTGGGAGAGTGTATCCAGATTACCTGATCTGTTATCAGAAGCAGAAGTCCATCCGTTTTATTTTTGCTTATTTTTATGTCTTTAAAAAATCCTTTACTTTTTGGTAATTTTATTTCTTGTTTTTTTTTTGGTGACTATTCTGATAATTAGAAATGAAATGTTTATATATTTGTTTCAGTGGCTAGCTTTTTTTTTTTTAATTTGTTTCTTTATTTATTTTTGGCTATGCTGGGTCTTTGTTGCTGTGCACAGGCTTTCTCTAGTTGCAGCAAACAGGAGCTACTCTCTAGTTATGGGGCACAGGCTTCTCATTGCAGTGGCTTCTTTTGTCGTGGAGCATGGGCTCTAGAGCATGTGGACTTCAGTAGTTGCAGGACAAGGGCTCAGTAGTCATGACTTTCAGGCTCTAGAGCACAGGCTCAATACTTGTGGCATATGGCTTAGTTGCCCTGCAGCAAGTAGGGAAGATGGGGTCTTCCCAGACCAAGGATCCAACCCGTATCTCCTGCATTGGCAAATGGATTCTTTACCACTGGACAAACAGGGAAGCCCTGGCGGCTAACTTTATAATGTCACTAATGCTTTTACTCCTCTCTTTTTTTAGAAACTATCTATTAATCTTTTAAACTATCTATGAATAATAGATAATAGTAATAGATAATAATAATCTATTAAACTATCTATTAATCTTTGAGAAATGATACAACTAGTATACTTCCTTCTCACCTCACTCTACAACTTGATTTGAGTTGATTGTTCTCATACTTAATTAGTATTTATCATCATACTGTTAAATGTATTTCTGTTATTTAATTTTTCAGTTTAAAACCGTAGTGTTTGGTATACAACTCTTAAAAAGGTCAAAATAGGGAAATCTCTGGTGACCCCATGGTTAGGGCTCTATGCCTCCACTGCAGAGATACAGGTTTGATCCCTGATTGGGAAACTAAGATCTCAAAGGTAGCACAGCACAGCCAAAAAAAAAAAAAAAAAAAAAGGGAGATGGCAGAATATAAGTAATATGTATATAGAATGAAAGAAAAAGAATAGATTGGGAAAATGCTTTAAAGTAAAATATTACTTAAATGGTCAGATACATTTAATTCTCATAATATGATAATGGATCTATCTACTTCTGCTTTTAGTTCTATCAATTTTTAGCTGACATATTTTGAAGCTATGTTATTGGGTTCATATGGCTATAGACTTTTAATATCTTCCTGGTTCATTAAACCCTTTCTTCCTTTATTGTAAAAAATATCTTTCTTAATCTCAAATATTGCTTTTTGCTTTAAAATCTATCTTTCTGATATTAGTATGGCAGAACTAACTTTCTTTTGGTTATTGTGTGCATAGTATATCTTTTTTAAAATAATTATAATTTCAAACTTTATGTATCCTTATATTCAGGATGTTTCTCTTATAGGTATGTACTTGATATTTGATATTTTAATCCTCTAAGACCAATTACATTGAATACAATTGCTGAAATGTTTGAGTTTATATTCTCCCATATTACTATATGGTTTCTAATGATCTATCTGTTCTATGATCCTTTGTCTCTCCTTTCTTAACTTCCTTCAGGCAATCAGTATTTTTCTATCATTCAGTTTCTCCCCTTGATTATCTTGTTAGTTGCATATCTTTTTGCTATTCTTGTAATGGTTTCTCTAGAGACTATGGCATGCTTTGATTTATTAGTTTAACATAAGTTTTTACTTCGACTTCTCTGACAATGCTCGATGTTAGAGGAGTGGAACTTTATCTCTCCCTTTTCTGCCTTTTGAGATATTACTGTCATGTAATTTAATCATACATTTTAAACTCCACAAGAAAATCTTTCTGTCATTTTATATATTTAGTACTCATTTATTTGCCTTCATATTTACCTCTTTGTTGTTCTTCATTCCTTTCTGTGTTTCCATGTTTCTCTCTGAGGTTATTTTCCTTCTTTCAGAGAAAGTATTTTTAGTATTCTCGTACTGCAGGTCTGCTAGTGATGAATTCTCTCAGTGTTTGCTCTAAGACATCTTTATTTCACTTACATTTTTTGAGGAATATTTTACTGCATATAGAGTTCTGGGTTGGCAGTTATTTCCTTTTGGTACTTTAAAAATGTCACTTCCATTGCCTTCTGGGTTCCATCACTTCTTTGGAGAAGCTGGCTATAGATCTTAATGTTTTACCTTAACCTCTGAATTTAAGGTTTTCTCTTTATTTTTGATTTTTACAAGTTTTTCTATTATGTGCCTAGCTTTGTTTTTCTTAGTGTTTCTCTTCTCTGGGGTATATGAAGTTTCTTGAATCTGTGGGTTGGTGCTTTTCACTAATTGGGAAAATTCTTAGACATTACCTTTTCAAATATTGTTTCTGCCCCATTCTGTCTTTCCTTTTCTCTGCAACTGTGTGTTAGCTATTTTACTTTTTCCATACATGTCTTATATTCCTTTTAGTGTTTTCTGTTCTTTTCTTCTTTCTGTGCTTCAGTTTATATATTTTCTATTGACCTGTCCTCTGATTTATGAATCCTCTATTTTTCTAACTTTTTTGCTCAACTCTTGCTAAATGCAGTTATTTAGTTCTTAATTTCAAATAATGTATTTTTAAGTTTTAGGATTTCCATTTGATTCCTTTTTAGAGGTGCCATTTCTTTGATGATATTTTCCATCTTTTCATCTATTCTGTCTCTTTTCTGCTTTTTTTCTGAAAGATACTAATCTTTAGATGTGTCAAAGTTCTTGCTTGAGAATTCTAAAATCTGGATAATCTGTGGGTATCAATGAATATTATCCATTTCCCTCTTGATTTGGGGTGTCTTCTAATAGTGTTTAATTAAATGTCAGATATTGTATGACAAGTTTTAGAGGGACTAGATGATGTCATTTTTCCCCAGAGAGGTTTTATCTTTTTCTCTTCTAGGCAGATGGGAGTGGGCTGGGGTGGAAACTGATTCTCTTAATTTAATCAGATAAAAAGATCCAAGATTGGGTTGCCTTTTGTCAAGTGCCTACCAGTTGTTTGCTTCATGTCCCTCCAGTATAGTCCCCCCAAGGGTTCTGAGAACCAGAAGTATTCTTTATGGCACCTCTTCTATTGTTGATACCAAGCTCTTAGTCTCCTCCTCATAAAAAAACTGTGAAGTACAGTTGCTTTTTAGAGGCTTTTTGCTCGACTTCTTGACTCCTGTCTTGGGCGGCTTCAAAATTCAGCAGATATTTTGAGGGGAAAATTGGGAAAGTGTGCGACTCAGCTCTCTGTTCCTTCCTTCTCATTGGGATCCTAGACCATCAAAACTCTGATTGTTTCTCTGCCCTTTAGTAGAAGTCGTTTCTCTGGGAAAAGCCTATATTTTCAGACTATTATCCCTTGGCTAGAATTTCCCAGTTGCCCTCAAAATCAGCAGATGCAGAATACCAGCTCAGTTCTCTGCAGCTTCCCCTTTTTAGAATTTTGTTTACCTTAGCATCTCTGATGCTTTCAAACAGACCTTCCCCTTCCTTCCTCCCTTCATTCCTTTCTCTTTCCTTCCTTCCTTTCGTTTCTTTCTCTTAAAAAACTTATATATTCATTTTTCCAACAAATATTTGATGAGACATTAGTACAATACACAACAGAGACAAAGATGAAAAACATAAAATCCTTGCTCTCTCAAAGTTCAGTCCTTTGCTCACACTCCTTATATGTGTATTTTTTTTTTTTTCAAAATTCTAGGCTTCTAAGCCTCATTGGAGATAACTGCAAGTCTACCTAGTTGTGACATTGTGACACATTATGCTTGTCAGTCTCAGCTAGGTCCTTCTTACTCTAACCATTCTTTGCTTTCCACTGTGCACTCACTTTCCCATCTCACTGCTGTGAGTTTCTAAACATTTGTTTCTCTCCTTGAATCATCTGGCCAACTCTGCCACTCACAATTTTAGCAGATAACCTCAGCTTCTATGCCCTGAGGGGGAAAAATCAGAACTGAGCTTTCTAAACTTCTTTTCCTCTTCCAGAAAACTTACTGGTAGTGTATTTGATATTCAGGGAGAGCCTTGGCTAAATAAGTGCTAAAGGTAGGGTTGCCAGATTTAACAAAATAACAAGAGTGTCCAGTTAAATTTGAATACCAGATAAACAATGAATAATTTTTTAGTATGAGTGTGTCTCATGCAGTACTGCAAATTATTCATTGTTTATCCATAATTAAAAATGTTACTGGTCATCCTGAACTTTTATATGGCAACCCTATGAAGGAACTATGGTGATAAACCATGCACATATCTGGAGGAAGAGGTTTCAGGCAGAGAGAATGTCTTTGGGATATTAATTTGACGTCTGTAATTGTCTTGGGCGCTGGAAATACAAAAAAATCATTAAGACAGTGTTTTGCCTCTGAACCCGTCTAGCTGTGTCACTCCTCTCTCCCCTCTAGTCTGTTCTCCATAAGGCAGCCAGAGTGAGCCTTTTAAAACACAAATCATGTTCTTTGTCTGCTCAAAACCCCCCAGTGGCTTTCCTTCTCAGAGTAAAATCCAGGGTTTGTAAAATGGCCTTCAAAGACCTAGGTCAGTGGTTCTCTTTTGCTATACATCAGTCACCTGGGAATCTGGTATCTGGGTTCTCTGCCCTCAGGTTCAGATTAAACTTGTTTGCAATGCAGCCTGGACTCCATGAGTTTTCAAAGCACCCCTTGCAGTTGTTTTGTGCACTGGACTTTGAGATCCTCTCCCACCCCACTTCCTCCCCAACCCCCAGCCCTGTGTTTAAGTGACCTCACCCTCCTGCTCCCTCTTGGACCTCAGCTCAGACAGCTCCCCCTTGCTCTCTGCAGTCCAGCCCCACTGGCCACCCTAGTGGCCTCCACTCTTGTCCTCAGACTCTTCAGTGCTGCTTCCTGGCTTTTATTTTGCTTTTCCCTCTATCTAAAATGCTCCTTCCAGGATATCCACATCACCCCTTCCTCCATTTTCATCAGGTTTCTGCTCAAATGTCAGATTATCAGCAAAGCCTTCCCTGATCATCCTCCCCCTCCACTCTGCTGCCATAATCCTCTTTTTTCCTGCTCTCATGGCTGCCTTTCCTCTTATGTATGTCTTTACTTATGCCTGTCTTCCCCCTACTCCATCGTAAGCTCTGTGAGGACACTTGGTTCACTGCTTCAGCACCTAGAACAGTGTCTGACACATAGGTTGAACTGAACAAGTATAGGTTCATGGAGGACTTGAGTCTGATGAAGGAATATAGACCCATAAACAGTTTTTTTTTTTTTCTGTATGGCACAGCATGTTGGATCTGTTCCCCAACCAGGAATTGAACCTGGACCCAAGCAGTGAAAGTGCCTAGTCTGAATCACTGAACCACTAGGGAATTCCCATAAACAGCTAATTATAATACAATAGAATAAATCATTATTAGAGAGTTTTAAACAGAACTCCCTGGTGAATGTAATGCTTTTGATTTATGACTTCATCCCCTTTCTCTCCCTCTTGGTTGTAATTTTCCAACTTTTTTAAACATCTCACTTTCCATCGTCTTCATACCTTTAGTCTACAAACCCACTGAAGCCCTTTTCTTCCCCCAACTCCCCATTCAATGATGACTTAGGGTGTGCTAGGCATTATAAGCATGTTATAAAGATCATCTCATTTAACTCTCACAGCCATCCCAGTGTAGGAATTATTTTACAGAAGAGGAAAACTGAAGCACAGAGAAGTTAGGAGAATGGCTGAAAGTGCCTAGGAGTTCATGCATGGGAGTGACCCTCAACCATGACAGCATAGGGTTAGGGGGATAACCTTGCTGTCATTCACACGATTCTGAATTGTGTTCCATACTATTCGAGAGAGTTTCAGTGGGATTGTGCCCCAATTTCCCATAGCATTGACTAGTCCATTAGTCTCTTGCTGGCTTCTTTCCCTTTTCTGCCTTCCTGGGATCCTCTCCCAAATAAACTGCTGCTGCTGCTGCTAAGTCGCTTCAGTCGTGTCCGACTCTGCATGACCCCATAGACGGCAACCCACCAGGCTCCCCCGTTCCTGGAATTCTCCAGGTAAGAACACTAGAGTGGGTTGCCATTTCCTTCTCCCCCAAATAAACTACTCATACCCAAATCCTTGACTCAGGATCTGCTTTGGGGAGATCCCAAATGGATAGAACATCATACATTTTCGTATAAGGAACCGAATAAAGTCCCCAGACAACCACTAGCACCTTCTTGGTTGCACTTGAATCGGAGAAAGTCAGTTGGCCTGTGGAGATCTTCTCAGTAAGCCTTGACAACTGTGTAAGCACCTCGTTGCACACGTCAACCTTCCTTTTGAGCACTGAGATTCTAGCTATTTTTTACCAGTTTCGTTTTATAACTATTTGAAAGTCACTTTGGGTATATTTGATCATATTAACCCCTCCATTTGATTCACAGAGATGGATGGAAATTTTGGCTTGACCAATCTGTGATCCAGGAATATTGTTGCCTAGGCAACAAACCATGTGGGCATGGAATTAAGGATAATAGGCCATTTCTACATATGAAAAGAGAACAGACTGCCTGGCAAAAGGAGGTGCATTAGACATCTCAAGCAACTTGAGATGCCATTTTGTTCACTGGAAGGGGCCATTTTCTAGGCAGTTAGAGGAGTGAATGACTCAGTAAGAGATGCTGTGTGACAGTAGGGATTTCTGTAAGGGGATTTTCCGTCACCTTTCCAACTTCTTTCAGTTCAGTGTAGTCATGAGGGAAGCTATAGTGTATCTATACACATATATAGGGAAAATACAAATATCTGAGAAAGAAAGAGAAATATACCAGGCCCCACTTGTGTAGGTCATTCCTTCATGCCCCATTGGATGGAAAGGATTTCTGTACAAAGGCAAATAGATGAAATCTTAATTCTGTCTCTCTGCCCAAGGATAGCAGTTGAATCAATATTCTGCACCTCTAGGAGGAAATAAAGAGCATTTATACTGTGTACTCAGCTAAATGTGAATATATATTGGGATTTGTTGAGTTTCCCAGCCCTGGTGGCACAAGACAAGCACCACGTGGCCTAGTGCTTCTCAGCCAGCTTGGAGTGTGAAGGAAGGAGGTTTGTTCAGCCAAGTTCCACACCCCAGAACTCTGCTGGCTGTTTCATTTGCTCACCTACCTTTAAAGGTGCTGGTATAACAGCAAGCATCCCACATGGGGATTCTTCACACAGAAACAGCATGGAACTGGGGATTTTGTAGAAGATTGCTATCTTCCAGAGACCTTTAAGCATCCTCTGAGAACCTAGGTATTGGTGCTGCAGTCTCAAGAATTCACAAGCAAATAGGTGCAGGGATTTAAATTTCAGAGATAGCATCTCTTTAGATTTGATAAGGATTTTGATTATGATCTCAGAGCTTTGATAATGTTCTCAGCACTTCAGGGCTTTTGTATCTAAAATGATAATGTCTTTCCAACTGCAGATGTTCTCCCTTCTCCTGTCTCATCATTTCTGACCTTCCTAATCACATGCAGCCTCTCCATTAACCTTGCCTAGAGAGCATACCCTAAAACCTATTTCTGTATCTTTTCCGACTGTCTTAATTTGCATGCTTTTGCTGCAAGTTCTTCCTATGGTGCATTGCAAAAAATGTGCTGACATTTTAAGGAAATGACATGGTCCAGTGAAAGAAATTTTCCACTTAGAGAAAGATTGTATGCATGTCAACATTTTATGTTAATTGTTTGATGGAAATTTTTAATAAAGCATTTCTGTCCTTTTTTATTTCTTTACTCAAGAATTCTGAACATGGTTCAAATGTTTTGAATGAGTTAGGATCATCATGACTAGCCATGGTAGTGCTGAGTCTTCAGGCCCTACTGATGGAATCAAAGGGCTTCCATCCCTTAAATGGCCTGCCATTACTGTATCTTTTGATTACTACCTTGGATTTCCCTCTTTAAGTTGCTGTGTCTTTTCTCTCCTTGTTATCCCAGTCAGTATGTCTCTTTCGACCAGTCTCCCCTCCAAACTTACAGCCGTTCTTCTCTCTCTCTCTTTTTGTAATGTGACAACCAGGTAACTAAGTTTGTTGGAACAGTGGTGTCAAGTTAGAATACATAGATTTTGAATGAGGACCTGAATGAGGCTCTTTTCTATGAGTAAAATGTATGAGCTTTATGCATGTATTTGGCAGAATCTATTTTGGTTGCTCAGGGTCTGTTTTTTTTTTTCTTCTTTGTAATTTCCATTTTTGGTGTAGCTGAATTAGCTACATGCTAATTGCAAGAGATAAGAGAATATTCTGTGTGTGTTGTGTGTGTGTGTGTGTGTGCACCTCCTTTAAAATTATTTACTCTGAATTTAGTGACTACAGCACTATTTCTTTCTGGTGCTTCAGTCATTGGCTCTCCATTACATTTCTCTTTCTCTCAAGCATTAATGCTTGCCAAGCCCTCCATGTCTAGCTCACTAGGTGGGTTTAGCTTCTATGTTTCTGACTGAAATTTTATTTTTTAATTTTTTTATTGGAGTATAGTTGCTTTACAGTGTTGTTGTTGCTATACAGCAAAGTGAATCAGCCATATGTATTTATATATGTATAGATATATCTCTCTTCTTTTGGGATTCCTTTCCCATTCAGGTCACCACAAAGTACTGAGTAGAGTTTCCTGTGTTATACAGTACGTTCTCAGTAGTTACTTGTTTTAAACATGGTAGTGTATATATGTTAATTGACAATCTTCCAATTCATCCCATCCTCCTTATCCCCACTTGATGTCCATGTGTTTGTTTTATACATCTGTACCTCTATTTCTATTTTGCAAATGAGACCATCTATACCTTTTTTTTTTTTTGGTATTCCACGTATCTACATTAATATACATTTGTTTTTCTCTTTCTGATTTGCTTTGCTCTGTATGACAGTCTCTCAGTCCATCCATGTCTCTGCAAGTGACATAATTTCTTTCCTTTTTATGGATAAGTAATATTCCATTGCATATGTGTCCCACATCTTTATCCATTCCTCAGTTGATGGACATTTAGGTTACTTCCTTGTCCTGGCTATTGTAAATAGTGCTGCAGTCAACATTGGGGTGAATGTATCTTTTTGAATTATGATTTTCTCAGGGTATATGCCTAGGAGTTGGGATTGCAGGATCATATGGTAATTCTGTTTTTAGTTTTTTTAAGGAATCTCTGTACTGTTCTCCCTAGTGACTGCATCAATTTAGCCACTACCAGTATAAGAGGGTTCCCTTTTCTCCACACCCTCCAGCATTTATTGTTTGTAGATTTTTTGATGATGGCTATTCTGACCGGTGTGAGATGATACCTCATTGTAGTTTTGATTTGCATTTCTCTAATAATTTGTGATGTTGAGAACTTTTGCATATGTGTGTTGGTCATTTGTATGTCTTTGAAGAAATGTCTATTTAAGTCTTCTGCCCATTTTTTGATTGGATTTTTTTTATATTGAGCTGCATGAGCTGTTTATTTTGGAGATTAATCCTTTGTCAGCTGGTTTGTTTGCAAATGTATTCTCCCATTCTGAGCATTGTCTTTTCATCTTGTTCATGATTTCCTTTGCTGTGAAAAAGCATTTAGGTTTAATAAGGTCCCATTTGCTTATTTTTATTTTCATTACCTTATGAGGTGGGTCAAAAAAGATCCTGCTGCGATTTATGTCAAAGAGTGTTCTGCCTATGTTTTCCTCTAAGAATTTTATAGTATCTGGCATTACATTTAGGTCTTTAGTCTATTTTTATTTTATTTTGTGTATGGTATTAAGTAATGTTTTAATTTCATTCTTTTATATGTAACTGTCCAGTTTTCCCAGCACCACTTATTGAAGTGACTATCTTTTCTTCATTGTATATGCTTGCTTCCTTTGTCATAGATTAGCTGACCATAGGCAGGTGGGTTTACCGCTGGACTTTCTGTCCTGTTCTGTTGATTTATATTTTTGTTTTGTTCCAATACCATACTGTCTTGATTACTGCAGTTTTGTAGTATAGTCTGAAGTCAGGGAGCCTGATTTCTCCACTTCTGTTTTTCTCTCTCAAGATTGCTTTGGCTTGACTGAAATTTTAAAGGGTGTAGCCGATAGAGTATTGTATGCTAGGACTGGCTCACATTTTTAAAAAATTGATGTATAGTTGATTTGCAATGTTGTGTTAGCTTCTGGTGTAAAGCAAAATGATTCAGTTATGCATATATATACATAGATATTCTTTTCCTTTATTGCTTACTACAGGATATTGAATATAACTTCTATGCTGTATAATAGAAGCTAGTCGTTTATCTATTTTGTATATAGTAGTTTTTCTCTATTAACCCCAAACTCCTAATTTATCCCCCCCCACCTCCTTTCCTCTTTGGTAACCATAAGTCTGTTTTCTCTGTCTGTGAGTCTATTTCTGTTTTGTAAATAAGTTCATTTGTGTCATATTTTAGATTCCACATATAAGTGATGTCATATGATATTTGTCTTTCTGAGTCTGATTTCACTTATTATGATCATCCCTGGGTCCACTTATGTCAATGCAAATGTCATTATTTCATTCTTTTTATGGCTGAGTAATATTCCATTGTCTGTATGTATCACATCTTCTTTATGCATTCATCTGTTGATGGACAGTTAGGTTGCTTCCATGCCTTGGCTATTGAAAATAATTAGGCTAACATTTTGCAAATGTTCATTATCACATTGGCAGACTCTCCTAAGAGTAGGATATGAATGTAATGGGCTTTCTGGTTGGATTTTAGAGTCCTATTTGTCTCCAGGGTCCAAGTAATTTGAGGGATTTCTCTTGGGAAAGAAACTCCCCAAAAAAGGTTGAGCCCTGGAGGCAAACATAGCCCTAAAACCCAACTAAAGAGTCCATTATAGTCACTTATATTTGTTCTTATGTATATATTTCTATTTTTCAGCTTCTTCGTTGGCTTAAGTCAAGTCTGTGTCTTTAGAGCAGTGCAGTTTTATATAAAAAGCTTCAGAGTTCTCCAGTGGGCATTGTACACATGGTGACACAGGAGCTCTGAGATTAATGATCCAATAAAGTTCTCACCCCTCCTTAGTAGTGACGGTGATGTGACAGAACTGAGTCCCCAGGTTAGTTTTGTTATCTAGTGTTTTTAGTACTTCAATCACACTGGCTCGTCATTGTGAGCTTTAGATGTTGTGGAGTCAGAAACACTCTTGGAAAGTGCAGGATGGCTTTATTGTAGTGAGTTCCTTCTCAGCTCTGGAATGGTGGAAAGCCTTGCACTCACTACACTGTAAATTCCTGATTTATTTCATCAAGGATGGGAACTTCACAGCAGAGAGAGGACTGATGTGTAGAAAGGAGGCTCCAGCAGAGCATCCGACTTTTGATCCTGAGAGAAGTTTTGGTCTTGCTGGCTTGGGAGAGCTTCATTTTGTGTTATGACTGCATATGTTATCATTGGCTAATGTGAACCTTGAGGAAGAAGTTCCACAGGCAGTGATACCATTAACAGGAAATACTGACAAGAATCTGGGACCCTCCTGAGTCTTGAATCAAATTCAGGGTCAGCAAGCTGCATCCTCACTGTGAGGAAAAGAGGATTCCAGGTCCTGGCAATATGCCAAGTGGTTAAACACCCACACTCAAGATCTTAACTCTGATTTTTGGGCTCTTGGTTGTCATTCAGATGTTGAACAACCTCAAAAAAGTTATTTTTAACCTCTCAGCACCTCAGTTTCCCCACCTATAAAATGAAACCAACAATAAAACCTCTCAGCACCTCAGTTTCCCCACCTATAAAATGAAACCAATAATAATACCTACTTAGAGGATAGGAACAATGGAATCAGTGACAGACTTTATTTTCTTGGACTCCAAAATCACTGCAGATGGTGACTGCAGCCATGAAATTAAAAGACACTTACTCCTTGGAAGAAAAACTTTGACAAACCTAGAAAGCATAGTAAAAAGCAGAGACATTGCTTTGCCAACAAAGCTCCATCTAGTCAAAGCTATGGTTTTTCCAGTAGTCATGTATGGATGTGAGAGTTGGACCATGAAGAAGGCTGAGCGCCAAAGAATTGATGCTTTTGAACTGTGGTGTTGGAGAAGACTCTTGAGAGTCTCTTAGACTGCAAGGAGATCCAACCAGTCCATCCTAAAGGAAATCAACCCTGACTATTCATTGGTAGGGCTGATGCTGAAGCTGAAGCTCCGATACTTTGGCCACCTGATGTGAAGAGCTGACTCATTAGAAAAGACCCTGATGCTGGGATAGATTGAAGGCAGGAGGAGAAGGGGATGACAGAGGACAAGATGGTTGGATGGCATCACCGACTCAATGGACATGAGTTTGAGCAAACTCAGGGAGATGGTGAAGGACAGGGAATCCAGGTGTGTTACAGTCCATGGGGTCACGAAGAGTCAGACACGACTGAGAGACTAAACACCAACAACTCAGAGGGTTGTTAGGAGGACAAAATGCATTGTTCTACATAAAGCACTTAGAACAGTGCGGAGCAGGAACTTGGAATAATGTAAGGACAATATTGTTAGTTGTTATTATCGTGTTTTCGTTTTTTCTCATTTCCCTACAGGTTGTACTTGGGGGAGATGCTTATATTTAAATAAATCATTAGCTTTGGGAATGGATATGTAAATAAAAGTACAAGTTATGAATTTGACAAATGTTTTCTTCTATTCTGGACACATCTCCAAGTTTGTTATGAACAAATGTATAAATTAAAATACAATAAATTTGTATTTCTCTGGAATGGTTATTGAAAGGGTTATGCTGATAAAATTTTATATTCTATGTAGGCTTTAGTGCATAAAAAACCAAAACTGAACAATTTTATAGAGTTTAGAATTTCCAAAGTACTCTTGCATATATTATCTCAATTGATTTATGATACTTTGCTAGTATTACTAGCTCCATTTTACTGGTGAGGACTTTTGAAGCTGAGAAAGTTTAAATGAATTATGCCAAAGTGAACTGTGAGTGAGTCTGGTCTTGAACCCAGGTTTTCAAACCCTGAAGCCCATGGAAAATCCCTCTCATTCATCTACAGACAAGCAGTTTTCAAAGTTCCTTAATATATTTCTTTGCAACCAGAAAACTGTCCTGTCATAATTCAGAAACTGCTTGGGGATATGTAACACTTCAGCCACCACTGTGAGCTTTTGTTATTGTGGAACATTACTGCAGAACAGTTCTGGCCACTAGAATTTCCTGGTGATGTGCAGGCTGAATAAATGGAAGCTTGACCAGGCTAAACAATAATTTGTGGTGAGAGACTAGAAACAAAGCTGATTTTATTACTTAACCAGCCTAGTATATTATGAGGGAGAAATGTTTTTGTAATGTGCTGTCTGTGTGTGTGGTTCTGTTGTGAACTTGCTTTTAGAACTGATACAGGAGATGAACAGTAGGAAAGGGTCAGAGAAGGAGAGTGGGTGTCTGTTTAATGGAAAACTTCAAAGTCTGTAAATCTTGTTTTCGTTTCAGAAATTGTCACGAGAACTCAGTTGCTGACCCAGATGTATAAACAGTCTGCATGCAGTGGCTGCAAGCTGATGCTTTCAGAATTCCTCTTCATAAGATTACCAGATAAACATAATATGATTTTTGGTTCTAATACAAGATAATTTCAGCCATCCTCTTCCTCCCTGATTGCAATAAGGGAGCTTATTTTATCTTATTTGGGGCTCTTAGAAATGCTTCCCATACCTGTATCACTTCATATATTATTCTGGAGAGAGATAAATTTAATTTTTATTAGCTGAGCTCTATGAGTCATTCAGCTAACTGGCACCACCAACCACTTCCCCACCAGACTGGCCTTTGCTGAGGGCTCTAAATTTAGAAACGGAATGAGATTGCCTCCGGGTTACATAAGGAGGCAAGGCAGTTATTTTTAGCACACCGTGATACCTAGGGAGCCCTGGGCTGCCATCTGATTTGTTAACCACAGGCTGCGGGAAAACGTGATTACCGATTCTCTCCACGTGCGGGCGGGGTGCGGCACCCCTCAGGACCGAATGACATTTGCAGTTTTGTTTACTTGCAGTTCCTCATGTTTATTTCTTCTGTTTTATAAACACATTGGAAATCCACTGCGTTCAAACACAATGGTGATATTTTTTGCTACCTCATTTCTTTGAGGAAGCCTCCACAATATGCATTATAATTGTATCTTCCCCCCTCCTCCACACCCTCGTTCTTTCTCTCTCTCTGAGAATGGAAAGAGACCATTCTAGCTCCTCCTTTTCTAAGGCTGCTGTCAGAGCTGATGACGGCACATGTCTATCTAGACCAAGGAAGCATTCTTTGTGTTTTCCTAATCAGGCACTTGTTCTTACTTTCTTTGCAAGAGGATTGCTCCAGCTGATTGGGAAAAATAAAGGTGGCAAAGCAGACATTAGGAGGCATGCTGTCATCGTGGCAGAAAATGAATGGATGCAGTAGTGGCTGGAGAGAGACTGTGGACAGAGGCAGTGTTTTGCTCCTCAGTTTATCCCCATTGTTTTTCAGCTGATTTTGAAAGTCAGCATTAACCCATTCTGATTCTCCTAGGTTGTGTTTTCACAATGCAGTACCTCTACTGTGGAATTTTTGTGCAAGGATAGTTAATTTCTCTTATTTATTTATTTGTGTTTGTTGTTTCTGAAGGGATTGGATGCTCATATGACTAGTTTCTTAGGAAATCTGTCTACTTAAGAGTCACATTCTTTTCTCTAATCTGTGTAGGTAGTTGAGGTTTTTAGCTGGTGTTTATGTGCAGAGTAAGGAAAATGTTGTAAGAAAAAGAAGTGAATGGTGCACATGAATGTGAGGGTGTTTCTAGCAATGAATTAGAACTGCTAGCTGAAGTAGTTCACCAAGACTTTGCTAAGGCATGAGTATTTTGCAGTGGTTTCTGCAAAGTATTTTGGTAGAAGCTGGATGGTACAACAGGGACCCAGGTGGCTGACTCTGGGTGTCCTGGGCAGTGAGCTAACTGGACTGGGGTCCTCTTTTTCCCAGCAGGAGTGTCTGGGTACCTAATATTTACTGATAATACTTTTTCTAGCCTTGTTCATAAAATTATTTTCTAAAAGATAAGTCTGATCTTGTCATCTCATCTGTTAAAAAGCAAATGGTTATAATAGTCCCTAAATAAAGACAACTAAGCGGCAACTAAATAAAAAGCAACTTACCAGTTTCTTCTTAATAGAAGTTACATAAATATGGAAACATGCTGTATAATTTGTGAAATGAGTCATTATATTCCTCAGAAATGGAGAGAGAGCGAGGGAACATTCTGACGATATTACATTTCTATATATAATAGTCGATTTAGCCTTAGTCAGTGCCATTTCTCCCAGTGGGATTGCTGCTCCCGAGCTCAGCTTCTCATGAAACTAGAGGTTCCCAAACCTGGACAGAGGCGACCTTAGCCTCCCATGGGCCCCCTGAGGCTCCATATACCTGCCAGTCGGTGGCTCCAGGAAACTCCTGCAAATAACTGGGACCCAAGTCTAGATAACTTGGTGCTCAGGAGTGCGTTTGTACTCTCTCTGTCAGGACCACTTGCTCTCATATTTACTCTAAGATTGGGAGTGAAGGGGTGAGAGTCTTTTTCCTGGAATGGACACCCCTGCCCTGTCCCTGGGCTACCTCTCCAGGCAGGTTATGGGAGGGAGGACACTTCTGCCCTGTTTTCTCTTAATGACCCTGGCCTACTGAGTCTCCACTTTCTCTCTCAGGGGTGACAGTGTGGAGTTTGTTCTGAGTCTTTTAGCATGATGGGTGATAACCAGAAACGGATCCGCGTTGCACAGCAGGTGAGGAGAATCTCTGTTGTCCAGCAGAGAAGGGTCCACTGGGCCACCCTGGAAGTAGTAGATAACCCTCTTGAGGGCGCAGACCTGGTGTCTGGAGGGCTGGAGAGCAGGGTCCTTTGGGAGGAGGGAAGGCCACTGGCTGACCAGCCTCATCCTGAGTCACTGCAGGCCCTGATGGCACAAGTCCACGGGCTCAGATCAGGAACAGCCAGGGCTTCAGTAGCTTCCCTGTCCATCTGAAGTCGGCAAGGACTTGGAGAAGCTGGACACTTGGAAATCCTGGAGTGGGGGACTCACTGTGAGAGTGGAAGCCTGGGTGCTGCGGGGCAACATCGGTGGCTGAAACAGCGACCCCTCCTCCCTCAAGAGGAGCCCTAGGGATGAAGGATGGAGAAGAGAACCCCACCAGGATGCTGTCTGAGCAGCTGGGGCATCCTGAACTCGCCCCTGAGGAGGCATTGGAGAAAAAAATCCAGTATAGATAGAAATGGAACTTTACCAGGAAAGAGAATTGGGATTTCTCCAGGCTAGCGCCTCAACCTTGGCTAGAAAAATTGCTAACAGCTTGATTGCTTGTTTCTATCTGTAAGGTTGAATGGTGGGCAGTAGGGAGAGCTTAACGCAGGGCCCCTACTGCAAAATAAATTGCTACACTGAGGGTATTGACGTATCTTGTGCCCAGCCCTGTATCCTCTTGGCTCACATTTCTGCCCGTGGTGGCAAGCTGCTCTATGCAGATGGAACCTGACAACATTTTTGCCTCAGTGAGCTGACCCAAGGCTTCCCTGCAGCCTGTTCTGACGGTATGCACAGACCTTAAGGGTGTAAACTCCCATGGGACAATCCTTGAGCGATGGATGGAATGGCAGTCAGCAGATAAATGTTAGTCCCTAGGGCCGACGATCCTCAGGTGCATTCTACACAGCCCCTCAGGAAATCTTCAGGAAGACTGAGCTCCAGTTGCTCACAGTGATGGTGCCTTAATAATGTGCCCTTAGATTGGCTTTCCAACCTCCCTGGTTTGGTCTTCCCAATGTCCTCATTTCTTTCTCTTCCTTGTGATCACTTTCTAAAGTAAACTATTTATATGCAAGCCATGTCATGAGAGCCTTGTCTCAGGTTCTGCTTTTGGGAGAACTAAAATCAGAGGGGGGCTTCCCTGGTGCTTCAGTGGTAAAGAATCCAGCTGCAATGCAGGAGACGCAGGTTAGATCCCTGTATTGGGAGGATCCCTTGGAGGAGGAAATGGCAACCCACTCTGGTATTCTTGCCCGGGAAATCCCATGGACAGAGGAGCCTGGAGTGCGACAGTCCATGGGGTTGCAAAGAGTTGGACATGACTTAGTGACTAAATGAAGGAGTCTTTTGGGCCTAGAAGAGAGAACAACAGCCTCAAAGGCCCCTTGCTGAATCATCTGACTTCGGAGAAAACAAAACATAACTTTGGTTCCACCCTGATGCTCCAGGCTGGTTACATCTATCTGGGACTTATCACTTCCTGTCCGGAAACCTACCACCCTCTACACCCGCCCAGAAGACTTATCACCCCCTGCCCAACTACAAGTGTCATCTCAAGAAAAGAATACTCAAAATAGCCCACCTGATTGACGTTTCCCTTATCGCTTCCCCAAACCTCCCTATAAGTATGAAGCCTCCCTGATCCCTCTCGGCACTCAGCCTGGTTGTTAGGCTGACTGTCGCCCCTCCTTGCCTGAATAAAGGTAACCTACTTCTGTTGAGGTCGTCTTTCCTTTTCTGCCTCACCGGAACTATGCCTTACACTAAACAACAACAGTAGCAACATCAGAAGGTAGGAATGTGCCTATCTTACTGCAGGATGCAAGATTAGTAGAGCAAATCTCTTGGAATTCTGAATCTACTTGGAGAAAGACCTCCATATTGGGAAAGTCCCTTTAGTGTTGGGTTTGTTAGCATCAGCACTATTGACGCCAATAGGACATACCTGTCTATTCTGGGATGATTAACAGTAACTCTGGCATTTAGCCACTAGGTGCTAAAAGCACCCCTTACAGTTGTAACAATCAAAACTGTCTCCAGACACTACCAAATGACCCCAAGGCATAATTCATTCCTGGTTTAGAACCCCTGCCCTAGTGAAATATAAACCCATGTTGCATATTTGGCTGACTGTCCAAGACTCAGCATGTCTTTCTATGAAATAATAGGAAGATAGGGGGCTTGTGGATTCCTTTTTCCTGACCCTGGTTTGTAAATTTCCCTTTATCTACCACAGTAAAGCCTATTCCTTAACACACCATGTGACATGGTGGAATTCATGCTGAACTCTAGCCCATGACTGACAGTGGTTCAGAAAGTGATTTCAGCAGCTTGTATGAAAGGTGATGACCGTGAAGGGAGATGTGTGTATATACATGCATATATACACATATACACATTTGCATATTAGCTTAGGGAATGGACCATCCATGGACACTCTAGGATCCACAAGTCCTAGGAAGACATGATGAACAATAAATTTGGATCACAGTAATAGTCTGTTCCACTTGCTCAAATGAATAACCAAAATGAAGAACAACTTTATAAAAGAGTTCAAAAACCTCACAGGGCTTCTGCAGTGGCTTAGTGGTAAAGAATCTGCCTGCCAATCAAACCCATGCAGAAGGCATGGGTTTGATCCCTGGTCTGAGAAGATCCCATGTGCCGCCAAGCAGCTAGGCCCAGGCACCACAGCTGTTGAGCCTGTGCTCCAGAGCCCAGGAACTGCAACTACTGAGCCCACATGCCCTAGAGCCCTTGTGCTCTGCAACAAGAGAAGCCACTGTAATGAGAAGTCCATGCACCACAACGAAGGGTAGCCCCTCCCGCAACTAGAAAAAGTCCACATGCAGCAGCAAAGACACACCACAGTCAATAAATAAATTAAATTATATATAATTTAAAAAGCCTCACAATTTCTGAAAAGCAAGGAATCTGATCTTATAAAAGTGAGAGTTTTTAAAAAAGTTATTTTATATTGGAGTGTAGTTGATTGACAGTGTTGTTTTAGTTTCAGGTATACAGCAGAACAATTGAGTTATACATACACATGTATCTGTTCTTTTTCAAGTTCTTTTCCCAATTAGGTTATTACAGAGTATTGAGTGGAATTTCCTGTGCAATACATTAGGCCTTGTTGGTTATCTATTTTAAATATAGCAGTGCGTACATGTCCATCCCAAACTCCCTAATTATCCCTCCGTCTCATCCTTCCCCTCTGGTAACCATAAGTTCGTCCTCTAAGTCTGTTTCTGTTCTGTAAATAAATTCACTTGTATCATGAAAGTGCAAGTTTAAACAGACAAATCCAGATCTGGATCCCAGCCCTGGGAGATGATAGAACAAGAGAAAACATGACCCCCAAAGACTTGTGAAAACAGTCAAATCCACAGAATTGTAATAGAAAACAGAAGGCAGGACTTTGCTTTGCCCAATGTACTTTGTTCCCTAGGAAAAGATTTAAAACATGAACACCTAAGGAGATGATGTCTTAGCTCACATCTTGTGGGCATTTCATTACTATGGGTCCACTCTTCTTCTGTTTTGTAATGCTGGTCCTCCCAGAGGAGTTTCTTACTCCTAAATTCACATTTTCTGCCAAGAAGTCTTTGGGATTCTTGAATTTTTTTTATTGAGGTTCCCAACATCTCATAGATTGTTTTCAGACACCATAAAACTCATCCTGTAATTACCACATTTTCAGTTTGAATCATTATTATCTCATTTATAATAAATGTAGTGATAACCATTTATCTCTAAGAAATATAAAACTTGTAATCACTCAAGCAATAACACAGTGTTATTGGAACCTCAAAAGTCCACAGTAACAATCAAGGAATGGAATATTATGTGGTTATTAAAAAATGATGAGAAAGTTCTCTGTGTCCTGAAATGGATAGATCTCTAGGACATATTATGAAGTAAAAAAAAAAAAAGGTACAGAATAGTGGGTATACTATGCCATCTTCTATGTTAAAAATGAGAAAATTAGAGTGTAATATTTCTATTTGCCTAAAGAAATTCTGGAAATATATTTGAGAAATTAATAAAAGTGATTACCTGTGGACTTTAGAAGATGGACAGCTAGACTAATATGGGACAGGGTGGGAGGCAGAGTTTTTTTTTATATATACATGTAAATGCATAAACATATAAATACATATATACATATAGAGATGTTCAATCATGAACATTATCTTTTGAAACAGTATATATGCATTTATGTATGTATGTGTGTGTGTATATATACATACATACATACATATATATATTTAAAGGTGCTTTGGTATATTATTGAGCAGGGATATTAAGGTTCTGAATCAATTCAGTTCAGTTCAATTCAGTCGCTCAGTCATGTTCAACTCTTTGTGACCCCATGGACTGCGGCACGCCAGGCTTCCCTGTCAATCACCAACTCCCAGAGCTTGCTCAAACTCATGTCCGTCGAGTCAGTGATGCCATCCAACCATCTCATCCTCTGTCGTCCTCTTCTCCTCCTGCCTTCAATCTTTCCCAGCATCTGGGTCTTTTCCAATGAGTCAAGGTTCTAAATGCTTTAATTTTTTAAATCTTTACCTTCAATTTTTCTTTTCCTCTTGTTTTCCTATGACTTTTAGCTTCTTCAAACCCCAAAATAGACCATTGTGAGTGTGGTACCTTGTTCTAGGATCAGACAAATCTTGTTGAAACCTGTGTGTGCTTACCTACCTTCCTTCTGTGGGTTCTTATGGAGGAAGAAACACATGACCCAAAGGGTAGCATCTGGACTTTTCCCAACCTCCATCCTCATTGCTGTTGTCCACGTCCCATCTTTGATGTGGAGGAGGGTTGCATTTTTCAGTTAAAATGTTGTGCAAATAGAGATTTATGCTCTCTGCAGTCCACTCCCACCCCCACTTATTATCTGTCTAAAGCTCTTTTCTGAGAAGTTTTGGAGCTAATATTGAAGAAAATGCTCATAAGAACAGGAAGATATTTTCTCTCTCATAGACCTTTGTTTGTAGCTGGCTCTAACTTAGAGGACCATGAGTCATGTAAGCTATAAAACCAGGTGTGTGAGACTCAGATAATGAATTTATCTGTATTATTCCTTTTCAATGCATTGAACCCAATATTCCCTTCAGACTATGTAAGGTGTATTACCCAACTGCTATCACAACAATGTTGTATAACAGACACCCCCCAAACCCAGTGGCTTATAACAACGAGCACCTATTCTCCTGTTCAGAGGTCTGTAAGTTCATTATGGTTTGACTGATTAGGGCCGGGTGGCTGTTCTTCAAGCTGTGAGTTGGCTAGACTGAGCTCCAAGTTGAGGGTTGGGTTCAGGCTGCTCCAGGTATGTCTTTATGGGGCCCAGGCTAAAGTTGTGGTGGCTGTTGTGGCATGGTCTTTCCATTGATGAATATTGGAATGAAAAAGCCAAGCCCAATGACAGAGGCACATTTGCCCAACACACAAGGCCTTGGTTGTATCACATCTTCTGACATGCCATTGTTCAAGGCAAGTCACATGGTGAAGTCTAACATCAAGGAGGTGAGGAAGTATAAGGAATCCACAGTTGGCTGGGAGAGAAGGAGGGGAAGGATTATTTGTTGAGCAATAATCCAAACTATTACAGACAGTAAATGAATTTTCCCTCTGGAATTCAAAGGGAAGAAAGCACGTTCTCTGCTCTCCTTGTATATTTTCTGTGTGAATTGAGAAAGGGTTTTAAGGACTCTTTATCCATTCCATGCTTATCTACAGGAGGCCCACTTTTGCTCCCTGGAGTAGATGTTTTGTCTCTTTACATGCTTATTTCCTCATCATTTTATTAGTTCCTCCTCAATCTATTCTTATAATGCTTATCTTCCTATTAAGTTTTTTATTCCTAGCTTCTCCATAATACTCTGTCTTTCACTATCCAACCCTTTACCTCCCCCTTGAGAAGTAGTAATCCCCAAATAAACTAAACCAGTGCTGTTTTCAAGACTCTGATATGTGCTCAGCCTATTCTAGTGTTGTAGTAGAAAAATGTTCCTGCAGTTCCCTACCCTTAGGAGCTCATAATTGAGTTTCTAAATTGGATTAAATATTGAACTGTGTGATATTGACTCAGTGTGATAGTTCACAGGCAAGAGAAAATTTTCAAGGTAGAGCTTGTTAAGACAAAAGAGAACCTTGATGAATGGTTAGAATTTTGCATAGAGAGGAAGCAGGAGGAGGTGGGAGTGTGCTATTGGAAAGGGAGGGAGTATGATCAAAAACCTGGAGGCAGGAATAGGCCTGCACTGGGGTGAGGCTGCCACATCACTGGATTTGTGTTTAAGATTTCACCTTTCATACTTTAACATCCATAATCCAGAATGAAGAGAAATAGAAGTTAACAAAGAAAAGGCCTAGATACTAAACAGGATTGCTTTTCTTGTCCATTTCCTAACTGCCATTGTGTTGTTTGCCAGGCAGGGAAGCCTGCACCAGGACAGCCCTGGGACACATGTGCTTCTGGTGTTAACATTCAAGCCTCTAGTGCTTTACTGGCCATGACCAAGAAATCATCTTTGGGTCCTAGACCCTTCTTAGGTTCCCTAGACCTAGGACTCTGTTGACCTTCAGGGGTTACCTACTACCCAAGGATTGGCCACCTTTCTTACTTTCCAAGGCCTTCCTGTAGGTGAAATATACCTAGTTTAGAAGATGAGTAATGTATTGTCAGATAAACCTTACTGAGAAGGTATGTTAGGGTCATAAGCAATATAGGATACCAGTATTGGACTTGAAGCTGTGGTGTGCTGAAGTCTTTGCTTGACCAAACTGTAGTCAGTCTCCTCTCCCTTCTTACAGACCCATCTTGTACTTATCAAAACCAGTTTCGGGAAGAACCCTGCCAAGTCATTTTTTTTTTTTTTTTTTAATTTTATTTTATTATTTGGAGGCCAATTACTTCACAACATTTCAGTGGGTTTTGTCATACATTGACACGAATCAGCCATTGAGTTACACGTATTCCCCACCCCGATCCCCCCTCCCACCTCCCTCTCCACCCGACCCCCCCGGGTCCTCCCAGTGCACCAGGCCCGAGCACTCGTCTCATGCATCCCACCTGGGCTAGTGATCTGATTCACCATAGATAATATACATGCTGTTCTTTTGAAACAGGATGTGGAACCTGATCATATATGGAGCATGATCTCTGATCAGGAACTGAGGGTGGGGAGGGAAGGCTCTGCCAAGTCATTTTAACCAGAGCCTTCCCTCCCCACCCTCAGTTCCTGTTCAGAGATCATGCTCCATATATGATCAGGTTCCACATCCTCAACCATCCTCCCTGTGATGTGTGACCACTCTGCCCTGTCTTCAGCGAGTATCCTGTTAGGTGGGTTTAGCTAGAATTAGCCCTTCCTCACCTTACCCTGATGTTTCTCTTAGTAATTTTCCATCCACTGACTCCCTTCCTGTTCCTTGGCTACTTTGCCCATGCTGTATTCAGAATCAAGCCTAGTTCTATACTGAGGTCTCTTTTCCCGCTCTTGCAGCAGTCCTGAACAAACTGTTTTTACTGATTTAACTACTGTCCAGCTGTGTTTCTTCTTTGACAGTACCAAATAGTTATGTGACCCTGAGGAGGTCAGTTCAGCTTTTCTGGATTCAGGCTCCTCATCTGTAAAATGAGGGAGATTGTGACATGTCAGTAGTTTTCAACTCTGGTTATACACTGGGATCACTGGGAGAGATTAAAAACATCCCAGTGCCCAGATTCCACCTAGATCAGCTCAGTCACAATTTCTGGGAATGGGATCTGGAGCATCAGTGCTAAAAGCACTATAAAACAATAATAACAGTGGAGTTTTAATGGGAAGTCATTCTTTTTCATGCTCTTAAAACCTCTACTATCTTTGAGGTTTGACAATCCCATAGGATAGCTATAATTATATAATTATAGTAATAGATAGCTGTTGTTATTATTGGCATAATTGAGTGTATACTGGGTTGGCTGAAATGTTCATTCAGGTTTTTCCACAAGATATGGAACTATTTGACCAACACTAAAGAAATATAAAAAGAAGGGAGTGGCAGAGGATGAAATGGTTAGATAGCATCACTGACTCAGCGGACACGAGTTTGAGCAAACTCTGAGAGAAATAGTAAAGGACAGGGAAGCCCAGAGTCGGACATGACTTAGGACTGAACAACAGCAAAGAAAGATTACAAAAATAATGCCAGAGGAGACCAAGTTGAGCTTGGGTATTTCGTAGTGGTGGGGGCATATGTGGTGAGAAAATGCAAAATCAGGTTTGAAGAGTATAGTAGGGACAGTCTTTCTTATTCTCAACTAATACTTAGTAGTTGGAGTCCTTTTAGATGGAGTCATTAATTTATTCTTGAAGACTTGTCCTTTGGGTGCTAAGTTCCTGCTGTGCCATATTTTGTTACTTAAAAAGGACAGGTAAAAGACTCAACATGGAATATGAGACAGATGGCCTCTGCTAAGGGATATTTCTACTTCTGAAGCGGGCTTGCCAATTTCCAAGGCTCTGATGTGCTGATAATTCACACTCTTTCCTCTTGGCTTGGCTCCCCAGCTCGTCTCCCTCTGTCTGCATATTTAAAGCAAGGCCTATCAGGGGAAATTTGCAGGTAAAAGAACTCCACTACTTGGTGAGCTGATGGTCATTAAAACATGGTCGTTGACCAAATCTCTTAATGCACAGAGCTCTTCGGTTGGCTTATGAATGCCCTTTTGAGAGGATTAACTGCAAAGCATGTTTAATGGAGGGCAAATCACTCTGTCTCAAGCACCACAAATGGGATGCAAGTTTTACATCCTGGAAAGATTTCCTAGGAGGAAATGCCTATCACACTATGCCACAAAGGTTGCTCATTGTCATTCAACATCGGAAATGCCACAGTGCATACATTTGGGCATTTAGTTCTTGTTTAGCAAATTTCCAAAGAAACATAGTGGTGAGAAGAAAACTCTGTAAATTAAGCTGTCAAGTCCATGAGTTTAGTTCGATGTAAATATGCATATAGTCTTCCATTAAAAGCTGAATGACTCTCTCAGCTGCAGGAAGAGACACTTTCTGTTAGTTTGTAACTTTGGTTTTTCTCTTTTCCAGAGTTTACTTTTTCAATCTTAACATACATTTTCTGAAACTTTCAGGTATCTGAGACCAGCCTGCTCACATAGGTTCACTCATGTACCTATGCGTCAAGGACTTGTTACTACAAGCAAGTAGGGAGAACAACAGGGATTGTTCCCAAAACAAGACAACAGGCACAAAATGGAGTGACTTATGATAAAACCCCCATCCCTAATTTGAGACTTAATTTACAGCTTCCGCTGTCCCAGAAATGAAACTTGCTGAGTGCAACTTTGTGTACCCTATGCAAAATGAGGTCAAACCAAAATGTTGGAGTTTGAAGCAGAGGAACATTTATTGCAGGGACAAGAGAACAAGAAGCGCATGTTTTAAAAACTCTGGGGCTTCCCTGATGGTCTGTTGTTTATTCACTAAGTCACGTCTGATTCTGTGTGACCCTGTGAGCTATAGCCTGCCAGGCTTCTCCGTCCATGGGATTCTCCAGGCAAGAATACTGGAGTGGGTTGCCATTTCCTTCTCCATCCCTGGTGGTGTAGTGGTTAAGAATCCACCTACCAGTGCAGGGGGGATCAGTTCAGTCCCTGGTGAGGGAAGGTCCCACGTGCCGCAGAGCAACTAAGCTGATACACCGCAACTACTAAACCCGTACTCCGGAGTCCTCGAGCCATAACTCCTGAGGCCCACGAGTCTAGAGCCATGGTTTGCAACAAGAGAAGCCACCACATTGAGAAGCCTGTGCTCTTTGCAACTAGAGAATAGTCCACACAGTGATGAAGACCCAGTGCAGCCAAAAATTAAATAAATATATCTTTAAAAACATGAGAATTCCCTGATGGTGTTACCTGAAAAACTGGGTTTACCTCTTGGTGGGTATTGAGCCAAAAGACGCAGTCAAGCCAAAGAGCAGTCAAAGGAAGGATTTATTACTTGCAGCAAGTAAGGAGAACACCAGGGATTGTTCCCAATGCTACCTCCCTGGACACCAAAACTGGGGAGATTTTAAGCTAAGGGTACATGCATATTTGTGAAGTGTTTTGGGCAGAGGAGAATTCAGCATAGTATTGGGGCAAGGATTGACAGAGTTCAAGCTTTAGGTGACTGAAATCTTAAGGATCAGAAAAGGTCAACATCCTCATTCCATCCTCCACCTTCCTGGGGGCCTTAGTTCCCACAGAACTCAATGTATCAGATTATTGTGTATATCCCATAAGAAGGAACTGGAGCTCTTTTATTGCTAAACTATTGTTTTTGACTGATTTTCCTTTGTTCCTGCATCCCCTCACTTCCCTTGCAATCATTAATTACGAGGCCTGTTCAAGGGCAAGCATTGTGGCCAGGCTTAGATCACAGAATGGCTTAGGCCAAAAATAGCTTCTCTTATGTCAAGAAAGCCATGTCTGGTTCTTTTTCTCTGGGGACCCCCTACCCTAGCTGCTTACAGTGGTTTCAGGGGAAGAGTTTTTAAAGCAAATTTGGGGTGAGGGCTGCAGGATGTGTGACTTTCTCCTGATTGGTTGGTGATAAGGTAATAGGGCAGTGCTCCAGAAATCCTGTGCTAAGCCTGAAGTTTCTATCCTCCACTTGGGTGGGGCTTTAGTTCCTGCAGAAGAACTAGAGACAGATGCTGTGTATATCCGCTGAGGAGGAACCAAGGACCCAGCTTTCATTGCTATGCCATAATTTCTTGAGGGCTCCCCCTTTGTCTCACTTCCTGATTAGCAACCCTTTGAATCTGCCCTTTGGAACTCAGGTAAGGTCTAGGAGGCTGGAGCCTTTTTTTCCTTCAAATAAGAAAAGGGGACAAAGAAAGGATTTGTACCAGGGAGGGCCCCACAGGCTTCTGCTTGGTTTCACTAGATTGGATGCTATCTGATTTGTATTGATTTTTGCTCAGATAAGCTCTTAAAAATTTTAATACACCTCAGTTTATCTTTTAACAATTCTTTCATCGACCCTTTTAACAAACATCTATTGAATGATGACTGAGTCCCAGAGCAGCTGGGACGACAGTTCTCCTAAAGCTTGGATAGTATTTTCTGCTTAAATTCTCTCCCCAAAATGAATAACTGTGCATTTTCCATAGTATAATTACCAAATGTGCATCTCTTTAGTCAACTTGTATTATAAAAAACACAACATTTAAAAAGGCTATTTAATTGCAAATTGTAAAGTTATTCTAAGTATGTGAGTCAGTCTGTTCTGTCCAACTCTTTGTGACCCCATGAACTGTAGCCCACCAGGCTCCTCTGTCCATGGGATTCTCCAGACAAAGATACTGGAGTGGGTTGCCATTTCCTTCTCCAGGGGATCTTCCTGACTCAGGGATTGAACCCAGGTCTCCCACATTGCAGGCAGAATCTTTACCGACTGAGCCACCAGAGAAGACCATAGTTAGCCGGCCTGAGTTAAAACACTTCCTCTGTGTACCATTTGATCACTGGGATAATGCCTGGGTGTCCTCTCTCTTGACTTATACATCTTTAGAAAGGGAAACCTTTGGCTCCTTTTTCTCATCTGCTTGCTGTGGTGCTGAACTCCCTGAGTTCCTTCTGGTTTTATTGCTCTGTGACTTGGCTTTGATTTAAAGTCCTCATAGCTTCTTCATTCACAACAGGACCGCAGCTTTCTTCTCAAACTGGGTCTCCATCAGCTGCCAGGGGACGAGTCGGGGGTGGGGCTGGGGTGGAGTGGGATGACTCAACATCTTCTCTCTTTTCCTCTCCTTTGCCAGCATCTCTTTCTCCTGCCTCCCTCTCTCTCCCCTCCCACTTTCCCTCCTCCTTTCTCTTTCTATCCCCTTCCTCCATCCGCTCTTTCCCATCTCTCTTCTTTCTTGTTTACTTTTCCATTAGACAGAAAAATATAAAGAAGAGGCAAAAAGCCTTACACAAGGTGTTTTAGATGGATGGAGTCATTTTCTCTTTTGCCTCCCACACCCTTTCCTTTTTCCCCCCTCTAAGTGAATAAATGACTTTTTTCATTTTTACTCAGCCACCCCAATCCCGTTCCATCCTGATGTTTACTTGTGAGGTAGAAGCAATGGAGCTGCATACAGCTTCACTTATAGAAAGTACTTTGCTTGATAGTCCCAGTGAGAGGTTCCCTACACCAATATTTATGAACATCCTCAGTAACAAAGTTACTCAGAAACAGATTTTTTTGTTTTTGTTTTTTTGCAGGTACATTGTCATTCACACACAGCAAAACACCTTACTGGCATTTAAACACTCTTTTAAAACGAGATGTCACCTGCTTTCCTTACACTCATTATCAATGTTAGGATATTTTCCCAGTAATATTGCTGAATTTGTGTTGATCTGTCCACACTGTGCAACTCAGGTCCCCTTGAGACCAAGGATACATCCTGACAAGGTGTTGAAGTAGTAAGCTAAGAGGACAGCTTAAAAATCACCAGTGTGGAATTTTAACTCAGTCACTCAAACAGCTCCATCGATAGCATTTGGTCATTTACTCATCATGAAAAGATTAGTGAATCATCTGGATTTACAATGCATGTTTTAATAAACTGGCACTTTAAATAAAATAATCCAT
This sequence comes from Muntiacus reevesi, assembly GCF_963930625.1. Lineage (NCBI taxonomy): Eukaryota > Metazoa > Chordata > Mammalia > Artiodactyla > Cervidae > Muntiacus > Muntiacus reevesi. Next base: position 20,158,213 of record NC_089271.1, read on the forward strand.
GGTTCTACACAGTATTTTGATTATTGACTAAATGTTAATATACTTGATATTGAAATCTTATTCTTTGGTTTAAAGCACAGGTATGTTTTTTCCTTTTTTAAAAAAATTTTATTTTTTTATTCAAGTCTGACTCATGATGTGCAGATCTCTACCGTACAGCAAAGTGACTCAGTTATACACAGACATTCTTTTTTTGTATATTCTTTTCCACTACAATATTGAATATAGTTTTCCTGTGCTATGTAGTAGGACTTTATTGTTTATCTATCCTGTATATAAAGTAGTTTACATCTGATAATCCTACAGTCCCAGTCCTTCCCTCTCCCACTCCCTCCCCTTTGGCAACCACAGATCTGATCTCTGTGTCCGTGAGTGTTTCTGAATTGTAAATTGGTTCATTTGTGCCACTTACATATTCCACATGTAAGTGGTATTATATGGTATTTATCCTTCTCTTTCTGATTTATTTCACTTAGTCTGATAATCTCTAGTTGCATCTATGTTGCTGCAAATGGCATTATTTCTTCTTTTTTATGGCTGAGTAGATATTCATTGTGAGCTTCCCTGGTGGCTCAGATGGTAAAGCGTCTGCCTGCAATGGAGGAGACCTGGGTTCAATCCCTGGGTTGGGAAGATCTCCTGGAGAAGGAAATGGCAACCCATTGCAATGTTCTTGCCTGGAGAATCCCACAGATGGAGGAGCCTGGTAGGCTACAGTCCATGGGGTTGCAAAGAGTCAGACATGACTGAGCAACTTCACTTACTTAGTATTCCATTGTATATATGAACCACATCTTCTTTATCCATTCATCTGTCAGTGGACAGTTAGGTTCTTTCCATATCTTGGCTATTGTGAATAGTGCTGTTATGAACTAGGGATGCATATATCTTTTTGAATTACAGTTTTTCTATGTATATGCCTAGTAGTGGGGTTGTTGGACCATATGATAATTCTGTTTTTAGTTTTCTGAGGAACCTCCATACTGTTTTTCATAGTGGCTATACCAGCTTACATTCCCACCACCTTTGTTCGCTTTTTTCCACATCCTTTCCAGCATTTGTTATTTGTAGACTTTTTAATGATGGCCATTCAGACTGGTGTGAGGTGATACCTCATTGTAGTTTTGATTTACATTTCTTTAATAATTAGTGATGTTGAACGTGTTTTTGTGTGCCTATAGGCCATCTGTATGTCTTCTTTGAAGAAATATCTGTTAAGGCCTTCTGCCCATTTTTCAATTGGGTTTTTTTGTTGTTGTTGTTTTTGTTGAGTTGTACAAGCTGTTTGTATATTTTAGAAATTAAGCCCTTATCTGTTGCATCATTTGCAAATATTTTCTCCCATTCTGTAGGTTGTCTTTTTTTTTTTTTTAATGTTTTCCTTTGCTGTGCAATAGCTCGTAAGTTTGATTAAGTCCCTTTTGTTTATTTTTGTTTTTATTTCTATTGCCTTGGGTGACTGACCTAAGAAAACATTGATGCAATTATGTCAGAGAATGTTCTGTCTGTGCTCTCTTCTGGGAATTTTATGGTGTCACGTCTTATGTTTGAGTCTTTAAGCCTCAAACTAGTTCATTTTTATGCATGGTATGAGGGTGTATTCTACCTTCATTGATTTACATGCAGCTGTCCAACTTTACCAATACCACTTGTTGAAGATACTGTCTTTTTCTCCATTGTGTATTCTTCCCTCCTTTATCGAAGATTAATTGACCATAGGTGTGTGGGCTTATTTCTGGGCTCTCTATTCTGTTCCATTGATCTGTATATCTGTGTTTATACCAATACTACACTGTTTTGATTACTGTAGCTTTGTAGTATTTTCTGAAGTTTGGGAGAGTTATACCTCCTGCTTTGATTCCACCCCCTCCCCCCGCCCCCAGGATTGTTTTGGCAATTCTGTGTCTTTTATAGTTCCATATATATTTTAGAATTATTTGTTTTAGCCTCTTCCCTCATTGAGCCCTTCCATACCACACTGGGCAACCCCTGAAAGGAACATTCCCTTTACCTTCCAGATCTAACTTGGGTTTCTCAACCTCAGTACCGTTGACACTTTGGACAGGATATATTTGATATATTTGTGTGTCTTTGAATCCTCTTTAATTTTCTTTATTAATGTTTTATAGTTTTTAAGTTATACATCTTTCACCTACTTGGTCAGATTTATTCCTAGAGTTTTTTTGGTGCTATTTTAAAAGGTATTTTTTTTTGCATTCTCTTTCTGATATTTCATTGTTAGTGTAAAAAATGTAACCAATTTTTAATTAGACCACAGATATATTTTTAATTTGAAGTAGCATCTTTTAAAATGTGAAATTTACTTCATGGGAAAACTTTAAAATTCTCTTAAATTTTAAAACATTGCAGTTGAAGACTAATTACTTTACAATATTGTAGTGGTTTTTGCCATACATTGACATGAATCAGCCATGGATTTACATGTGTTCCCCATCCTGATCCCCCCTCCTGCCTCCCTCCCCATCCCATCCCTCTGGGTCTTCCCAGTGCACCAGCCCTGAGCACTTGTCTCATGCATCCAACCTGGGCTGGTGATCTGTTTCACCCTTGAGAGTATACTTGTTTCAGAAATAAAACATTGCAGTTGAATTGAATAATCATTTTAAACTTTTGAGCCTTTCAGTTTGGCATGAGAGAATTAAGATAGGTATCAATGAAATAACTAGAAATTCTATAATTAAACTATCAATACTGTATTCCTTTGGGTCACAGTTTTTGATACAAAGTGGGTATCCATTAATAGTATCTTCACTTAAAAAAACTCAGTGAAATTATTCATGTACTTCTGGAAAAATATTTCTAAGAAATCTGTAGTTTTTTCTTCATTTTGATAATTCTTTGAAAATAGAACAGAATGTCTTTCAACACCAAGAGCCACAAATTCCCCTGAATTTGCAGAGCTCTAGCACAAAAGAGGGAATAGAAAGGGAGCATTTGAAACTGCCAAAATGTAAATGACACGTTTAAGGTACATTCATCTGGCACAGTAATACTTTACAAATTTCTTTTTTTTATCACACCACACATATTCGGTTTCCATCATTTTCAAAATGTGACATTTTAATATGGAATTTTATGACTTTGAGTTTTTTGCCCATTTATAGGCATCTATCTTGATACTCTGCAATATAACTCTGTGTTCTTTTCATGGGCTAGATTTGAAAGTTCGGTGAAGTTCTGTTTAAGACTCCTCCTCTGGCTGCCAAAGGGCCAATGGCAGGACCCAGGGGTGTGCCCTCCTCACTTCCATTCGCAACTTTGCAAAGAAAGCTGTGACTGGAATCGCGCTTCTCTCTCCTCCTCAGGACCAAGCCCATGATGTCTTACATCTCTCATCTTTCTTACAGAAGATGTCTTACATCTTTCAGTCACCACCAGTAGCCGATCTTCCAAGTCCCTGGGACTGCCCACACATTTTCCCCATAGGACTTTGTCTCCTCCATCAGCTCAGCTTCCCACAGCCTCTTCCCTCATCGAGCCCTTCCACTCCATGCTGGGAAACCCCTGCAAGAAACATTCCCTTCACCTTCTGGATCTAACTGAGGTTTCTCAACCTCAGCACCATTGATACTTTGGGCGGGATCATCCTTTTCTGTGCCCTCTGGAATGTTTAGCAGCCTCCCTGCCTTTTCCCCACTAAAAGCCTTGGTTACTGTCTCTCTCCTGCAGCTGTGACAACTAGAAATACCTCCAGACATTGCCAAAATCCCTACGGTGGTGGGGTGGGCATTGCCCCTGGCTGAGAACCACTGGTCTAACCGATCTCCTTTCTAGACTGTGCTCTTCCGGCCTCTCTCCTCCTCAAACACTGAGCTCCTTTGACACACATGCCGCCATATTACTAGGCTTGCCTTCTATAACTGACCTTGTGTTGCATCTGCTGACATCCCAGTTGCCTCCTCATTTTGATGGCAATTTCAGCCCATGGCTCTTTCCTCCCCATCCCCTCCACTACTAGTCTGGGGCTGACTCTCCTGCAGCTTTGCCATCCCAGGAGATCTCCTCTTCAGACCTCTGACCTCTAAGTTACTTGATCCCCCAGACCCAGGTTCAGCCCAAATCTCAGCCCATCTTACTTCTGAGGAGCCAAATGTCATTGGAGAAAAACACCCAGCCCTGCTCCTGGCCTCACTTCAGATCCATGACTCTAAATTTCAGCATCTTGAGCATTGTGGAGTATTTCCCTGATCCATCCTCTCTCCCATTCTCAGAGACAACCACATCAGACCTCTCCTCAAAAACTCCTTCTTCCACTGCCTGTTGTCAAATCACCCTCTTCTTCATGATCTTATTGTAAGGTATAGTTTGGGCCAAGGCAGAAAAGAAGGAGAGACGACCTCAGTGGAGATAGGTTACCTTTATTCAGGCAAGGAAGAGAGCGAGAGGGATAGGGGAGGTTTCATATTTAAAGGGAGATTTGTGGAAGCGATAAGGGAAGCGTTAGTCAGGTGGGACATTTTGGGTAATCTTTAGTTGAGATGGCATTTGTAGTTGAACAGGGGGTGGGAAGTTTTGGGCAGGGGGTGATAAGTCCCCTGGGCAGGGTTGATAAGTCCTGGACAGATGTTGGGGGTGGGAGGTTTCTGGGCAGGGAGTGATAAGTCCCAAGTAGATGCAACCGGCCCAGAGCATCGGGAGGAACATAGAGTTTGGTTTTGTTTTCCCCGAAGTTAGATGATTCAGCAAGGGCCTTTGAGACTGTTGTTTTCTTTTCTAGGCCCCGAGACTCCTTCACTTATTTTTTAATTTGCTGATTGAATGGAAGAATTTAGAAAAGAACCACCTCATCCTGCCATCACAAAGTGGACTTGGTTGCTTGTAGGCATCTATATGCTTATATTTTCCCTTCCCTCCCTTCACAACTAGTCTGTTACTGCTCCTCTCTGGGTCAACCTGTCCCCTCTGCATCTGCCACCATCCCTTTTCAACTACCTGAGGACTTGATTCCTTTACTTGTTTTCCTTTTCTTGTGCACCGTAAATTCTCTCCTCTCTCCACCAATACGGGAACATGCTGTGATATTTGCCATCTAAACAGATGACCACAACATGACCTCTCCATCTTGTCATGGTTCAGTCCTCTGCTATTTCCTCTCCTCTCCCTTTCCCCCCTTCTCTCTCCTCCTCCTCCCCCCTTGCTTCTTCTCTTTGTTTTCTCTATCAATATATGCTCTCTAAATGGCCTCAACCAGTCCCATGACTTTATATGACCCCTAAATACTAAGGATTCCAATTTATATCTCTACCTTTCATTTGAGCTTCAGATCAACACATTCAGCTGCTGATTCGCCTTTACTTGGATGTGTCACCCGCATCTCCAACTTACTGTGTTCGCATCTGAACTTCCAGTGGTCCTGTAAAGCCTTTACTTTTCCAGTGTTCACCCTTCTTAAAGGTGCTCTGGCTGAAAATCCAGAAATCATGTTAATTCCCTTCCTTCTTCCTACCTCACTTCCTCATTCCATTGTTGTCTGCTCTACTTTCAAAATAGATCACAAATCTGACCTCTTATCCATCATTCCCCATTATCCCCCACCCAGGCCGCCATCAAGTCCTGGACTAGCACAGTTGGACTCTGAACGGCCCTACTTCTACTTTTTACTTGCCTAGAGAATCTTCTTAACACATCAGACATGGTAACCTGTTGCAAGTTGTAAGTCAAATGATGACACTTCCCTGCTCACAGTTCTTCCATGGATTTCCATCACATTTGGAATGAACATCCATATCCTACCATGTCCTAGACAGATCTGGATCCTACCTATTTCTTATCATTCTCCTCCTTCCCTGACTTTAATCTGGCCACACTGGCCTTCTTGCTGTTTATCAAAAACACAAGGCTCATTTCAGCTCCTAGGCCCTTGCACTTGCTAATCCCTCTTCTGAGATCTCTGTATATTTGGTTCCCTCACCAGTAAGTTTGGATATGTCACAGATGGAGGCGAGCATGACATTAATTGCCATGCAAGTCAAAGAAATGTTTATGTTCATTAGATTTGCCTTCCTGTATCATTAGGGCAACTTGAAAAATACAACTTGGAAATGGCTAGCCATTGCTCAGGATTTGATTTTTATTTAGGGGGGAATTTTATTATTCAGGTGGCTGCTGCCTATTCCTGAATCAGACCAAACCCAAATGCAACAGATCTTGGACCACTTTGAGAATTTTGCCTGTGCTTTTGTGACCTAAATCAAGCAATGATTGATCCGTAAAGAGAATTGATAATCGCAGTCTTAGCCAATCAAATAATGCCTTTCAGAATCCTGCGTTATTTGAGAAAAATTCCTCTTTCTGCTTGGGGAGACGTGGAGAGACTGACTGAGCTCGCTTGGTGAGTAATAAACTCAGCTTTGATCTTTCAGCTCTGCTGGTCTGGTTATTTCAATGTGACAGTGCTTTAATGATTTAATTTTCTTCCCCTGCACTGTTTTAGGCCTTTTTTCTCTAACATTTTTGCAGCTCCGGTACTTAACGTTGGTCTCTTTGTTTCCCAAACCCCCTTGTGGGAACATAGTGTTTTTGTTTGCGATGGATGCTACTGACCTGGATTAGGGACTGCCACACGATTGATATAGGTAGTCCATTCTTCTGAAAGATTATTATACAAAAATCCATTCCTAAAACTCCCTCAAATCTGAACCTTTTTCAGACACACCCCTAACTAGCCCCCTTTCAAACAAAACAGAACAACCCCCCTTAACTTTAATTACTCTAGCTATTTATTTAGGTTCCTCTCTGTGGGTGAGATTTACATTAATTAGCGTATAATGAAGCCTGCCCAAACAAATGTATTCCTTTGTTTGCACTCATTTGAACAAACTGAATGCCCTGTATGTGAGCAGCAGAAGGAAGGCAATGAAAACAGCTTCTAGAAATCAGGCCCCCAGACCTCACCTTCCTAGTCCTTCGCAAGATACTGGCAGCATTCCCCACTTGGAATTTGCGAACCAAGAGTGGTGGGTTTTTGTGTGTGTGTGTGTGTCTTGTTGTTTTTCTACCTCCAGAAAAGACATATTTTCTCAGAAAACATTTCCTTCTCTTTGGCTTTCTGGTTAGTATTCAGGCCACCACCTCTGTTATCAGACGGTGGCAACAGAGCTCTTCCGCCTGCATCTTCTGCGAGGTGGCGGGGGAGTGGATCGCACAGTAATGAGCTGTTTTTGCAGGCTTCCTTCGGGAGCCTTTTCTTATATCCCTTGGCAAGAGGAACTAATTCAAAACAGTAACCCAACCCGGGGGCGTCCAAAAATCAGAGAAATTTGGCTGACATGACAGTTCGAGGGTCTCCCTGAAAAATCAGAGCTGTAAATCAGAGCTTTGTTCTTCAAGGGGAGGGGTGGCCAGAGCTTTCCTGGAAACTTATCAAAGTCTTTTTATCCCCATTGCAGTTTTCAGGCCCACTGAGGAGGGTAGGGAGAGTGTTGGAAGCAGCTCTTGTTTCCTGGTGATGCTGGTTCATCCTCTGAGCCACAGGAACCCAGAGGCTCAGAGCGCCTCCTCCAGGGATGCAGTCACGCATGGCTCCCCTCCTCCCGAGCTCAGTCACCTAGACTTGCCTCCCTGGTGACAGGACCCAGGCATTTTCTCTTTAGACCTTTAGGAGCTAACATGGTGCCTGGTACTTGGTGGCCCCATCTACTTGGTGGGTGTTTAGTGACTGGTGGCCAGGCTTGTGGTAGCCCCACACTTCCATTTTCCGAGCCATCATCCCTGCTGTCCTCTCATGGTGGTGCCTGAGTCCCAGTGATGCCACAGGGGCAGCCATTCCTGCTGGCTCTGGTCTGCAGGTCTCGTCTCCTATGTTCAGCTGTCTGTCCTCCTTTGCATCCTGTTTCTTTCTCCTCAGGATATGGTGATCCTCTGGCTCTAGAGGCTTCTCTGCCTCTACCCTGAGAAACTTGCTGAAGACACACACAGACACACAGAAGACACACAGACACACAGACACATCCATGGACATACACACTTACCCATAGACAGAGACACACAGAGACATACACACGTACCCAGAGACACACAGAGACTAACACATAGACACACACACACAAGACACAGAGACATAAACACAGACCTACACATAGAAACACACAGACACACAGAGACAGACACACAGACACATGGACACATACAGATGCACACACAGACACACAGCCTTCTGGCCCAGTCTCTCACTCTCCATAATTCCTCAGTCTCCTGTATGTTCACTTAAGGATCTCTTCATTCTTTTAACCCAGACCGACCCTCTGTTATCCCAGCTCCTACTCTGACTCCTGACTTGTCTCATTCTCCATTTCTGCTCCTTTAGTGGGTTTTACCCCTTCATCCCCTGGCACTCCCCTTTATTTAATCTTAATTTAATTTAACCTCCCATTTATCTTAATTTGCTGGACGTTGGAATTAGGCAGGGGTGGTCTTTACCTTTCAGACTGGCATTGTGGACAAGTGAAATAGTTGAACAGTGATAGTGTTAGGGTACCGTAGTAGAAATTATGTATGTTCCTTTTGAGTGTGGAGGGAAATTTTTAAGAGGATAAAACTGGATAAAGCCATAATGATTTGTCTCATTTAAACCAGTGATTCTCAACTAGAGGCAATTTTGCTGCCAAGGGGCCATTTGGCAATGTCTGGAGACGTTTTCAGCTGTCACAACTGGAGGTGGAGCTGGGGTGGGGGAATGCTCCTGGTGTCTAGTGGGTACAGACTGGGATGCTGCCAAATAACCTGCCATGCACAGGACAGTGCCCACGACAAAGAAGCACTGGGTGGGGCCAGAATACCCTGAGTGCCGAGGTTGAGAAACCCCAGCTTACCTTCTTCTCTCTTCTTCCCCAGGCCCTCCTCTGCCCCGTCTCCTGATACCCTAATTGAGGGTTCTCACAACCTAATCTTGTCACTTGTGTCCCATGGCCCCAGTCGTTGGGTTTCCTACTGCCCAGAGAGCATACCACGCTTGGTGTGAATCTTCACTGTGCAAGCTCCCTGTGAAGGTACTCATGGAATCCTGGCTGCTGGGAGCAGGAAGGGCCTTCCAAAGTTGACTTTGCTGAGGTCATATAGCTACTCATGGTCTACTCTGAAGGTTGCAGCAAAGGGTCCCTAGTCCCAGCGCCTTTTCCTTCTTACTCACTCACTCAGTTCTGTTCAGTTCAGTCGCTCAGTCGTGTCTGACTTTGCGATCCCATGAACTGCAGCACGCCAGGCCTCCCTGTCCATCACCAACTCCCGGAGTCCACCCAAACCCATGTCCACTGAGTTGGTGATGCCATCCAACCATCTCATCCTCTGTCGTCCCCTTCTCCTCCTGTCCTCAATCTTTCCCAGCATCAGGGTCTTTTCCAATGAGTCAGCTCTTCGCATCAGGTGGCCAAAGTATTGGAGTTTCACCTTCAACATCAGACCTACCAATGAACACCCAGGTCTGATCTCCTTTAGGATGGACTGGTTGGATCTCCTTGCAGTCCAAGTGACTCTCAAGAGTCTTCTCCAACACCACAGTTCAAAAGCATCAATTCTTTGGCACTCACCTTTCTTTATGGTCCAACTCTCACATCCATACATGACCACTGGAAAAACCATAGCCTTGACTAGACGGACCTTTGTTGACAAAGTAATGTCTCTGCTTTTTAATATGCTATCTAGGTTGGTCATAACTTTCCTCCCAAGGAGTAAGCATCTTTTAATTTCATGGCTGCAATCACCATCTGCAGTGATTTTGGAGCCCAGAAAAATAAAGTCAGCCACTGTTTCCCCATCTGTTTCCAATGAAGTGATGGGACCAGATGCCATGATCTTAGTTTTCTGAATGTTGAATTTTAAGTCAGCTTTTTCACTCTTCTCTTTCACTTTCATTAAGAGGCTCTTTAGTTCTTCACTGTCTACCATAAGGGTGGTGTATCTCAGCAATCTTGATTCCAGCTTGTGCTTCCTCCAGCCCAGCGTTTCTCATGATGTACTCTGCATACTCAGTCACTCCTTTGGGTCAAATAGAAGAAATCCAAGCTGCCTGCCTGTATTTCTTCTACAGGATGAGAGTCAGCTGGATGGGGCTTATTGAAATAGGGACGCACTAAGGCACCTCCCAGTTTGTTTTTCAGGGTTGCATATTCTAGTGCTCTGTCACAGGTCCCTGCCAGCCACAGGGCATGGCTTAGGCACCTCCCTGTCCTCCTAGGGAGGATGCCCTGATGTGCAGGGCCACGATGGGCAGGGTATTAGGGACAACAGCCTTGCGCAGGCTGTGTTCATGCTATACTGATGTAGCCAACTGTGTACTAAGTCAAGGAGTCCCTGAATCAGGAACAGAGAGGCACATAGACACAAACTTTCTATAATCAGGAGCCACAGTTTGAGGTGAATACAGGGCAATTTGGGCAACTTCTGTATCTTCTCTCTCTCACCTCTCCCCAAACTACCACATTTTATCAGTGAGGAAGAGGGTTTTTTGGTGGGAGGGAGAGGGGATGGGCCAATGTTTTTACACATAAGGTCATTTGACCTACCAGCCTCAGGATGGCTTTAGGGGATGTAAAAATGTGTATTCCTAGACCCACATTTCCCATCTATGGGAGATGGGGCCTTACTCTTAATTTTTAGCAGGTTCACAGGGTATCCTGCAGTCAGAAGTTAAGAACCAGTGACTTAGGCATTTACATAATTAGACTCTCCCCGCACCCGCGCAAAGAATCTCAGAAAGTCAGAAGCTTGTAGACAGTGTCTGAATGCCAGACAAAAAATACGTTGCTAAAAAAGACAAAAGCAAAGCCACGTCCCTTCTTGGTGACATCTCATGACCATAAGTTGACTGAGTTTGTGTGGGGCTTTGAAGATGTAAGGGCCGCACCTGGGAACACATATGACGTGCCCAGGAGGATTCGGACTTCACTCCTGTCTCCAGTTTTGAAAGTGCTGGCAGCGGTTTGCGTCTGCTCTCTTGGCGCCTCTTGGGTCCCCTCTTAGGAGGCCTGTTCAAGAGCTCTTTCTTTGAGGGCTGTTTTTTACCCAGCTCTCCAAGGGCGCTCCAGGTACCTGCTCATTGATCCACTTGAACAGGTACTGATATGTTTTAATTAAGAGAGTGCACAGGCGGTGGGTACAGTCCTCATTTTCACAGTGATGCTCATTGTGGTTTTTGGCTCCTGCCCAAGCATGAATGATTTTCCACGGATGGTGACAACTCTGACTCTGCCATCAGCACAGGTCCTGGATTCGTGTCTCTCTTCATCCACTTGTATTTTGTAGGACCAAACTTTGAACTCAGCTCTCCTTTCTCTCCAAAACCCTTAGTCTTTTGCAAAGGGGCTGCTGCTGTGCTCTCTGGCTGCTTCACTGTCCTCAAAGCCCAGTGGTTCCCTGAGCTCATACCCTACTCTTTTTTTTTTTTTTTGAAAGAGATGAAGAGCACAAATCCCTGTTTTGTGCTAAAAAAAAACAAACAAAAAAACCTGCATGATTATCTGACCTTAGTTGATTGTTTCTTTATTTTTTATTTTAAGTGGGATGAAAAGGAGTAACTATACCCAAGTTAGTTTTACACACTCCCTAGCAGCCCCTGAAACAAATGTCAAGCTCTTGAATTCAGTCAGACCCATCAGATACTCACTTGTTCTCTGCTTCTCATATACCCCAGGACCTTTGCACTAGCTGTTCCCACTGCTGTGTGTGCTCTTCATCTGGAAAACCACCTGGCTAGCCCAGTTCCCTTGCTTCCTTCTGCTCGCTGCCCAAAATGTCTCCCCTTCATGGAGGCCTGACAAATTCTGTACACAGTAGCCGTTTTGGTTTTTGTGTGTATATCTGCCACAGCAAAAAGGAAATTCCATGAGGGTGGGGTCTTGTTTTTTTGTTCACTGCTGTCATCTCAGCACCTACAACAGTGCCTGGCATAGTAGAAAGTCAAGCAACACTAGATGTGTGAATGAGTGAATGGGTGTAGAAACAAGGCCTCAAATACTATCTTCTCTTTATATAAATTTTCTCCAGAATGGACAGGCATGTAAGGAGAGAAGTCATGAGTTATAGGAGTCTGAAAAAAAAAATGGACTTCTGACCTAGCTCCAAGCCTGTGGGGATGGTTTCTCTTCACTGGTAACTGCCATTTCCAGATACCATAGGAAATGTTTGGGGGGAAAGTAAGAAAAGCTAGTAAGAATCCTTTCACTTTCTTTAATGGAAACCTTTGTATCAAGTAGGGAGAGCCAAAGCTCTCTGTTTCTGTCTACTAAATCAATATTTGAATGTCAATGTTTTCTGGGAAGCTCCAGACTTTTGCAGAGAAGATTAACAAGGCACAGAACTAACTCCAAGCATTCTTTGACTCCATCATTCATGTTGCTTCCCCCTCAGTATGGTGTGAGCCACCTGCACACTTCTTTTTTAAATTCAATTATAGTTGATTTGCAATGTTGTATTGATACATGTATATGTCTTGTTTTCAGTAATACCATTTTTCATGTTTATAAACTAAAGTGAGTGTGTGTGTATATATATATATATATTTGCTTTTTATGTCTATGTTTATATCTATGCATGTCTGTGTGCTCAGTCATCTCTGACTCTCTGTGACCCCATGAACTGTAGCCCATCAGACTCCTCTGTCTATGGGATTCTCCAGACAAGAATATTGGAGTAGATTGCCATTTCCTGCTCCAGGGGATCTTCTCAACCCAGGTACTGAACTCGTGTCTCCTGCATTGCAGGCTGATTCTTTACCACTCAGCCACCAGAGAAGCCCCATCTATGTCTATATTCCCATCATCCCTAGCTCACATTCATGTAAGAAACAGGAGGGACAACATTTAAACATTTTTTTTTGGTATGGTCAATCCATTCTTCTTCTTAAGACTTTGGATAATTGAAACATAAGCTAGTTTCAGTATTTAGTAACTATTCTTGCCAATAGGTTGTGATCACCCATGTATAATTGTTTAAAGTTTTACCATCTTCTTGGACTGTCCAAAGCTAGTAGTTCTGAAACCTGCAAGTCATCAAAGCTGCCTGAGGAATTAAGCCTGAATTTCTCCACCTTAGTTCAGTTCAGTTCAGTTCAGTCGCTCAGTCATGTCTGACTCTTTATGACCCCATGGACTGCAGTACACGTGAGCAAGACTTCTCTGTCCATCACCAACTCCCTGAGCTTGCTCAAACACATGTCCATCTAGTCGGTGATGCCATCCAACCATTTCGTCCTCTGTCTTCCCCTTCTCCTCCTGCCTTCAATCTTTCCCAGCATCAGGGTCTTTTCCAGTGAGTCAGTTCTTCACATCAGGTGGCCAAAATTATTGGAGCTTCAGCTTCAGCATCAGTTCTTCCAGTGAATATTCAGGACTGATTTCCTCTAGGATTGACGGGTTTGATCTCCTTGCAGTCCAAGGGACTCTCAAGAATCTTCTCCAACACCACAGTTCAAAAGCATCAATTCTTCAATGCTCAGCTTTCTTTATAGTCCAACTCTCACATCCATACATGACTACGGGAAAAATGATAGCTTTGACTAGATGGACCTTTGTCGGCAAGGTAATGTCTCTGCTTTTTAATATGCTGTATAGGTTGGTCATAGCTTTTCTTCCAAGGAGCAAACATCTTTTATTTTCATGGATGCAGTCACCATCTGCAGTGATTTTTGGAGCCCAAGAAAATAAAGTCTGTCACCATTTCCATTGTTTCCCCATCTATTTGCCATGAAGTGATGGGACTGGATGCTATGATCTTAGTTTTTTGAATGTTGAGTTTTAAGCCAACTTTTTCACTCTCCTCTTTCACTTTCATCAAGAACCTCTTTAGTTCCTCTTCATTTTGTACCATAAAGGTGGTGTCATCTGCATATCTGCTGCTGCTGCTGCTGCTAAGTCACCTCAGTTGTGTCTGACTCTTTGCGACCCCATAGACAGCAGCCGACCAGGCTCCCCCGTTCCTGGGATTCTCCAGGCAAGAACACTGGAGTGGGTTGCCATTTCCTTCCCCAATGCATGAAAGTGAAAAGTGAAAGTGAAGTCACTCAGCCGTGTCAGACTCCTAGTGACCCCATGGACTGTATATCTGAGTTTATTGATATTTCTTCTGGCAATCTTGATTCCAGCTTGTGCTTCATCCAGCCCAGCATTTCTCATGATGTACTCTGCATATAAGTAAAAATGCAAAGTGACAATATACAGCCTTGATGTATCCCTTCTCCAGTTTGGAACCAGTCTGTTGTTCCATGTCTAATTCTAACTGTTGCTTCTTGACCTGCATACAGATTTTTCAGGAGGCAGGTCAGGTAGTCTGGTATTCCCACCTCTTTAAGAATTTTCCAGTTTGTTGTGATCTACACAGTACAAGCTTTGGCATAATCAATAAAGCAGAAGTAGATGTTTTTCGGGAATTCTCTTGCTTTTTTGATGATCCAGCAGATGTTGGCAATTTGATCTCTGGCTCCTCTGCCTTTCGTAAATCCAGCTTGAACATCTGGAAGTTCACAGTTCATGTACTGTTGAAGCCTGGCTTGGAGAATTTTGAGCATTACTTTGCTAGCGTATGAGATGAGCGCAATTGTGCAGTAGTTTGAACATTCTTTGGCATTGCCTTTCTTTGGGATTGGAATGAAAACTGACCTTTCCAGTCCTGTGGCCAGTGCTGAGTTTTCCAAATTTGCTGGCACATTGAATGTAACAGTTTCACAGCATCATTGTTTAGGATTTGAAATAGCTCAACTGGAATTCTATCACCTCCACTAGCGTTGTTCATAGTAATGCTTCCTAAGGCCCACTTGGCTTTGCATTCTGGGATGTCTGGCTCTAGGTGAGTGATCACACCATCATGGTTATCTGGATCATGAAGATCTTTTTTGTATAGTTCTTCTGTGTATTCTTGCCACCTCTTCTTAATATCTTCTGTTTCTGTTAGGTCCATACCACTTCTGTCCTTTATTGTGCCCATATTTGCATGAAATGTTACCTTGGTATCTCTAATTTTCTTGAAGAGATCTCTAGTCTTTCCCAGTCTATCGTTTTCCTCTATTTCTTTGCACTGATCACTGAGGAAAGTTTTCTTATCTCTCTGTCTCAGCACTCCTAATAACTGAAGCCCGATTGTTCTCTGTTGGAGGACTGTCCTGTGCACTGTAGGAGGTTGAGCAGCCTCCCTGGCCTCTACCTACTAGTTATCAATAGTAATAGCCACCCTCTCCTAGTTCTGAGGACCCATCTGTCTCCAAATGTGGCCACATGTCCCCTGGGGCCAGAATCATCCCCCAGTTGAGAACCACTGGAGTAAAGCCACAGTTCAGATGCTGGGGGATTGTGATTGAGCAGGGGCCTGGGAGTGTGTGCCTGAAAGCAGCTACCCCAGGTGAGTGACTCAATCTGCCAGAATTGAGAAGTCCTGCCCGATTTATTCTCCTGGCTGTTGACAACACATTTCTCATTCTGGGCTCTGGCAAGTGTCCAGTTTCCAACTAACTGAACTTTGGCTGTCAGCAAAAGATACTTTGGGAGGGAAAATAGAAGAAAAGAAGTTACTGCCCTTTCCTTTCCTGGTTTCCCTCTTCCTGTGGTGAGAGACACTGACTCCAACAAAAGCCACATTTTCAAGGGGCAAAGTGGGAAGCCATGTAGCCTCATCCAGGAAATGAAGGAACAAATAGGAAAGGATAGTGTGTGCTTTTATCAGTCCATGGGCACCTGGCCACTCTGACTGGTAGCGCAGGGGATGCCCAGGCCTTTTGCAGGTACGGTGAATCTGAGGACAAATGCTCCATGTCACGGTGATGGATTTTAGTGAGGTCTCCGAGGAAGTGTGTAATCATCAGCCTGAGTTAAGAATCTAAAAGGACAGTGGCAACTCTGAACATGTGGGCCTCACATGTGACCCTATAGCCATACATTGTGATGTGGATCTTTTTCCGCCTCCTTTCTTTTCTCGTGAGTCTCTGAAGCATGACCCAGCACATAAAGGCCACTGGCTTTTCATCTCTGGAAGCGGATGATCAGAGAGTCATCAGAATGGAGATGTAGGACCCATGGAGATCTGGATCAACCTTATACGGCCTCTTGTTTCTTTTACTGTCTTTTTTCTTTTCTTATAAAAACGTGAGATGGTAGTTGTTTATGTGGAAGTCAAACTATGAAATTGACATTTTCATACATTAAAAAAATGATAGCGTATTGGTGGTTTCCTGTAGCTAATCTGAATCTCTATATCTTCTCCTCCCCCTCCCCCTTCTCTCTCCATCTGGCTCAGTCTCTTTTCAGGGCTCCATTCTCTGTTTTCTTCCCTTTACAAGCACATATGTATTATCCAGAATACCAGCTGTGAAGGTCAATAGACATTAACGGGAAAAAAATTAAGAAAAAGAACAGGTTTCAAATTTCAGTAAGTGTTAATTTGAAAACCCACTGATGCACTTCATATATCTGGAGGGGAGGTCCTGTCGTCCAGCTGAGGCAATGACCTGTGAAATTCTTGATCCTGCAGAATGGACCACTTCTGATGAGAATGTGAATTCATTTGTGTCACCATTCTGGCATATGAACAGGGTTGCTTTTTTCTTTATTTGTGCTCTTACATTCAAGGGGACTTTTCTAAATGTGGGGATGTAGTATCAGGGGGATTATACTCGCTTAATGAGTATCATTCAGATCAAAAATCTCTAAATACGTACTGACCAATAAAGCAAACCTGGCTGGACGGGCTTTGTCAAACCATCTCACTGATGGTCCAGGTGTTTGGTATCTAGTTTCCCATCCAAGTTGGCCTTCTGGATGAGCACTCTGGCCCTGGCAGCATCTTTGCAAGTTTCTTCTAACTGCATCCTGTTGACTGTCCTTACCCCACTTGCCAACCTCAGTTTTGTTTCTTGTATCACAAATGGAATCTGTCACCTTCTCATGGCTAATGCACCACAAGTCACAACACCTTTGTTCCTCTGCACCGAATATGCCTTCTTTTTCTTTCATTTTTAAAGATGCAACGGTTTTGAGCAAATGCAAAGGCTCATGGAATGGAGGCATCAGAAATGAGGTCATGTAGAAGTATGGGAGTGAATAGGGCACAGATCCTTAAGAAGATGAGCAGAAACACAGTCCAGTTTCAGTACTTTAGGTACGATGTGTGACAAGTGCAAAGAAGAGCAGCAGTGTCACTGTCACATTTTCTTCTTGTCAGAATCATTTGGGATTAGAGTCAGACTGCAATTTTGAGAACCCTGCAAGCTTTTTGATTCATCTTTCCTTTTGAATCTCATACTATGGAATCATGTCAGTTTTTTACTCACATCTCATTAGGGTCAATAAATTCAAAGCAGTGGTTATTTATTTAAAATATACTTCATGGTCAGTAGGTAGTAGGTGATGTGGGGGTTGACATACAAGACATGATTGTGCTCTTGGGGGATTTGTAATCAAGTTGAGAAAGCTAAAAATAGCTAAATAAGTCAAAGGAAATATATAAATATGTTGAAGTGCTAAAGACAAGTCACCAGCTCCTTACCTAAAACATTTAGAGCTGGAACTTCAGGATTCATACATTTTCTCCCAATCGAGAAAGGTAGTATGGTGTGTAGCCTGTATAATACATAACAGTTCTAGTAGGGGTAGGGCCATAGCACCCAATAACTAAACTATACATATACAGTGAAGTTGCTCAGTTGTGTCTGACTCTTTGCAACCCCATGACTGTAGCCTACCAGGCTCCTCCATCCATGGAATTTTCCAGGCAAGAGGACTGGAGTGGGTTGCCATTTCCTTTTCCAGGAGATCCTCCCAACCCAGGGATCGAACCCAGGTCTCCCACATTGCAGGCAGACGCTTTAACATCTGAGCCACCAGGGAAGCCAAAGTGAAAGTCGCTCAGTCGGGTCTGGCTTTTTGTGACCCCGTGGACTATACAGTCCATGGCATTCTCCAGGCCAGAATACCAGAGTGGGTAATCTTTCCCTTCTCCAGGGGATCTTCCTAGCCAGGGATCAGACCCAAGTCTCCTGCTTTCCAGGCAGATTCTTCACCAACTGAGCCACAAGGGAAGCCCAAGAATACTGGAGTGGGTAGCCTATCCCTTCTCCAGAGGATCTTCCTGACCCAGGAATTGAACCAGAGTCTCCTACATTGCAGACAGACTCTTTACCAACTGAGCTATCAGGAAAGCCCTATACATATAGTAAATAGATATAAAATAAAAACAATATGTAATAAAGGAAGACTGTTAGTAGGCCAGCTTTGTTGCCAAGTGAATTTAAATCAAACCTAAAAGAAAAAGAAAAGTTCTGCTTTCTGAAGTGTTTGGGTTTCAGAATTGTGGGAAGGGACCCTGAACCTTGCTGCTGCTGTTTAGTCACTTAGTCATATCAGACTCTTTCGTGACCCTGTGGACTGTAGCCCACCAGGCTCCTCTGTCCATGGGATTCTCCAGGCAAGAATACTGGAGTGGGTTGTCATTTCCCCCTCCAGGGGATCTTTCCCACTCAGGAATTGAACCTGCATCTCTCGTGTCTCCTGCATTGACAGGTGGATTTTTTTTTAACCCGCTGAGCCATCAGGGAAGTCCTGTGTCCTGGGTATTGACTAGTATAGGGAGAGGAAATGAATATTTATGATATTGGTAGAAACTCCAATATTTTTCAGCCATAGAATCTGAGATTCAAACCAAGGTGTAATTTGTTCAAAGGTGTGTAAAATTCAGCATCATCTGGAAACTTGGAAGACATACAGATTTCATGGCCCATCCTCCACCCACTGAATCAAAAGCCTTAGGGTTGGGCCGCAGGTAATTTGTATTTTGACAAGGTCTCCAGCTAATTCTGATGCATGTTAAAAGTTTGAGAGCAGCTGACGTAGAAGGTTCATGACAGAGAACCTGAATTCAAACTCAGGTGTTTCTAATTTAAGACACCCCCCCCCCCTTTTGTTTAGATACTAGCTTCCTGCTCTCAGGGTAGAAAGAAGCAAGAGATGGTTGAGAGCTCATATAGTAACAGCGACTTCAAAGAAGTTACATTGAAACATGCTTTGCTTTAATCTAATAGATAAAAGCAAAATAATTTTGTAATGTACCTCTGTAGAATATTAGTCTGTTCCTTAATTTTATCAGGAAGAAAAATAAGCATTGATAATTCCCTGTTTTATTTTCTCCATATTAATATCTCGAAGATGGTATAATATATTTCGCAATTTCTTTAAGATCAAGGTAGTAATTTAGCTTACTTGTGAAAATTAAGGGTTAAGAACTTTGTTAGGAAAAGATGTTCTCAAATGTTCTTAAGATGGTTATTGACCAATTATTTGGTATCTTTGATGTAAGCATGTTTTACTGGTAAGATGATGTATCTTGCTTTTCTACTTTCAACATATTTCTTAGCATGCAAGTTGACACACTTAAGAAAAAGTCCAGTTGAAGACCATTAAAACATCCCTTTTCAAGTAAATGATGGTTATTTGTGTGGTCCCAGCTCAACTTAGAAGGCAAGAGATTTGAACTTAAAGGGCAGGTTTTACGGCACAGAGGAAAGAGAGAAATTGAGGACACTGATCACTTTGCACCTTATTCACTGATAAATGCGATGACTTACTTCTGAAAGTGAAGAGATGGACATTAATATAGCTGTGCTTAGACTGAGACCTAGCAAAACACAAGACTAATACGCCCTTAGGACTGTTTTAATAACTCAGTGTTATATTGATCTCCTTCAGAAATAGATACTGTATGGGAAACTAAATCACTGCAAAAACAAAATGGCAAAAAATGCTACCAGAATCACACCACTTATGAGTTCTCTTTTTACCGTTGTGAGTAAAGTTTTCTTTTATGGGATGAAATGAGTATAATCTGGTATCTTCCACTAGCAATTAATCATATCAATTTAGGGCAGCTGTTCCAGTTATCTCTTGCTGCATAACAAATCACCCCAAGCCTTAGTAGCTTAACACAATAACGACAATAATTATGCTCACAAATCTGCAATTTGGACAGGGTTTAGTGGGGACAATACCTCCCTATTCCACTCAGTGACTGATGGGACGGCTTGAAGGCACTGGGCTGGAATAATCTGAAGGCGTTCTCACAGGTCTGGCTCTTGGCTTAGCTATTAGCTGGGGCTTTCTGCTGAAATGTATTCTTGTGACTTCTTTGTGTGGTCTGGGCTTCCTCACCAAATAGTGATGGGGTTCCTGGGGTGAACATCTAGAGAAAGGGTCATTTAGAATTGGCAACACCTTTCGTGACCTAGATTCAGAAGTCATGCAGTGTCTGTTCTATTCATCATAGTTGTAATAAAGTCCTGCCCAGGTTGAAGGGGAGGGTAAGTAGGTGGCACCTCTTGATAAGGGAACGGTAAGGTTCTGAAAGAACACGTGGGGCCACTGTTGGAAAAGACAATCACAAGAGCTTAAGAGTTACACCTCTTTTTTTTTTTTCATTGTTATTTTTTAACTTTTTATTTTGAAATAATTTCAAGCTTACAGACAGGTTGTAAAAATAGTAAAAGAGGTTGTAAAAAAAAATATTCCCCTATTCCCTTCATCCAACATCCCCTCATGTTACATACGTCTTACCAAACTGTAGAAAGAACAACAGTGAAAACTGAGAAATTAAACTTGTTACAATACTATTAGCTAAACTAAATAATGTTTTTGGATTTCAGTGTTTTCTCCTAACGTCCTTTTTCTGTTCTGGGATATGATAGATGGCTCCATATTGCATTTATTAATAGTTGTGTCTCCTTCAGTCTGACACTTGTACAGTGTTTTTTTGTCATTTATGATGTCACACTTTTGAAGAACACTGCTCAGTCATTTTGCAGAAGGTCCCTCAATTTGGGTTTGTTTCATGTTTTCTCATGTTTAGATTGAACTTAGGCATTCTTGGAAAGGATGACACAAAGATGATGTGTCCTTCTCAGTCATGTTGGAGGGTACATGATGTTCACATGTATTACTGGTGATGTTTATCTTGATCACTTGGCTGATCTGCCAAGTGGCATCTGTCAGTATTCTTTACTATGAACTTAACTGTTTTTCTCTTTGTAATTACTAAATATTTTGGAGAGATACTTTGAAACTAAACAAACATCTTGTTTTTACTTAAAACTTTTGCAAACTAATTTTGGCATAAATTCATGGATCTAGCCCTCAGCAATTGCTGATGTGGTGTTCTAATATTTATTTTTCTATTTTCTTCATTCCTTCTGCATTATTTAATTAGAATTTTTCTCTATGGGAGAGCTGTCCTTTATCCCCTATTTATTTTTTATTCAGTTGTATATTTATATTAGCATGGACTCATGGGTATTTATTTTTAGGTTTATATTCCAATGCTATATTTATTTTCTTGTTTAAGTTGTTACAACTTTTGACCATTGGGAGCTCTTTCAGGTTGGTGCCTATGCCATTTCAACATGACTTCATCCTTTTTTTTTTTTTTTCTAATTTTTTGAAGCACTTCTTTACTTTCTGATACCAAAACATGCTCTAGGCTTATCTTGTATTTTCCTTGCCAAAGCCCTGGAATAACAAAGAACTCTAGTTCCTTTTATTGGGAATGGTATTTAGAAACCAAGATAGTGGGGCTTAGATGTAAACATTGCAGCTGAGTTGTCATAATGTATACTCACATCCATATTTATTTCTATATCTATTTCTGTCTTTTAGGGTTATAAACCCGACCCTAACATTATTGCATTTGTCCATGTTGATATTTATGTCTCAAGTTCAACACTATAGAATTTATTCTAACCTTTCCCCTATCTTTATTTGTAATTTCTTACTCTGAAAGTGATAACCTGACTCTCATTATCTGCAATATATTTACATATTTCTCTCCTAGAATACAAATTATTTCAGTTGTTAACCCTTAACCCTGTGAGAAACAAATTTAGCAACTAGAGTATAGTGCTTGTACACTGCTCCTTTTTGCCTTTAGACTTGGAGTATTTGTTGTTTTTCATAGTGATGTCAGTCATCTCCTTTCTTCCCCCCTCACTACCTTCCAGGTGATTAGGTGATTCACTTGTAATACAGTTCAATTTGTCACAGTCTGCATTATGTCTTCCCCCTTACATCTTAGTTTTTGTTTTAATTTACATGCGGTAAAATTCACTCTGTAGCGTAAAGTTCCATGGATTGTGACAAACTCAGTCATGTGACCCCACTAAAGTCCCTTACAAAGCCATTCCATTACTGCAAAAATTCCCTTTTGCTGTCCCTTCATAGTCAGTCACCTCTCCCCAACCCCTCTACGCTTGGCAACCGTGGCTCTGTTCTCCATTCCTATAGTTTTTTCTAGGCTATCACATAAATGGAATCATGAAATATGTAGCCATTCATTTCTGGTTTCTTTCATTGAGCAGAATGCATTTAAGGTTAATCCATGTACTTGTGTAGATCAGTAGTTCTTTCTTTTTCATTGTTGGGTGGTATTCCATTGTATGAATGTACCATAGTTTGTTTATCCATTTAGCAGGTGAAGGACATCTGACTTTTCAGGGTTTGGTGATTTTGCATAAAGCTGCTATAAACATGCACATGTATAGGTTTTTGTGTGAACAAAAGTTTTCATTTCTTTCAGGTAGATATCTAGGACTGTGAGTGCAGATACATAGGCTTGTATATGTTTAACTTTATCAGAAACTTGTCAAACTATCTCCCAAACTGACTCTACAGTTTTGCATTCCCAACAGCAATGTATGAGAGATCTGGTTGGTCTTGTATATATTTTTTTAAGAATGCAAATGTTTTTATTGAAGACAGTCATAAGAATATACTTTTTATTACCATTTTAAGACTGTCCAATGTGCTGATCACATGAAAGTTATTGTTCTTTTGAGTCTATTATTTTTAATGAATGTATTCAATGCATATATTTTTCTTATGAACTTAAGTACAAATACAGAGATATTTAGGGGACATTTTCACTTCAAAATGTCATTAAAATTTTTTAAAAGCCATTTTCTTTTTTAAAAATTTTGATTGGAGGATAATTACTTTGCAATATTATGATGGTTTTTGCCATACATCAATATGAATTGGCCGTAGGCATACATGTGTCCCCTCCCACCTGAACCCCCTTCCCACCTCCCTCCCCTTCCCATCCATCAAGGTTATATAAAGCACTGCCTTTGGGTTTTTTGCGTCATACAGCAAACTCTCACTGGCTATCTATTTTACATATGGTAATTTATATGTTTCAATGCTATTCTCTCAAATCATCCCACCCTCTCCTTCTCTCACTGAGTCAAAAAGACTGTTCTTTACATCTGTGTCTCCTTTACTGCTCTGCACATAAGTTCGTTGGTACCACCTTTCTAGATTCCATATATATGCATTAATATACAATATTTGTCTTTCTCTTTCTGACTTACTGCACTCTGTATAATAGGCTCTAGGTTCATCCACCTCATTAGAACTGACTTAAATATGTTACTTTTTACAGCTGAGTAATATAAACTACCATACAACCTAGCAATCCCACTACTGGGCATATATCCTGAGGAGACCAGAATTGAAAAAGACATATGTACCCCAATGTTCATTGCAGCACTATTTACAATAGCTAGGGCATAGAAGTAACCTAGATGTGGTACTTATTATACACAATGGAATATTACTCAGCTATAAAAAAGGAATGCTCTGCATTCCTGCCACTGCCCTTTGGTGGTTCTGTGACTCCAACTCTCTGATAGATTTGGAATTTAGATATTTAGAATTATTTTGGTTATTTTTTCATCATTGGCATAAGAGCAATGCTCCTTTTCACTCTCTACATCACAAGTGGGAATCAGAATTAGAAAAGCTTTGATTTTAAAGTTTAAAGAGATAACATAAGTTTAACTGGGAAATTAAGGTCAAAATAATAGACTTTTATTATTTTGGAATGAATAGAGCTTCACTGAATAGAAATATGATGTACTGGGAGGTAATGGGGATAAACATAGTTTTTTTGAGTTGCCTCCTTCACATCTTTCATGCCAAGCCATCTTCTCTGCTGGTGTCACACGACTTTGCCAATATTAATTAATCACAGATTGTATATTGAAATGCTTATGGAATCAGAGAGATTACATAAATAGACTGGATTGCATAAATCTTGCTGGATATGATACAGTAGTAAGAGTAAAAGGTCAGGGGCTAAACTAGTTTGGAAGTGTATACTCTGCTTTAAGGTAATTCAAGTGAAAATTTATATGTGCGCGTGTGTGTTTGTGTGTGTATTTATCTTCTAACAAGTAAAAGTGTTCAAGGCACCAGCTTTTGTTCCCTGATTCATTCTATGTGGTTTAACTGTCAGTTCTGCAGGGAGTGGTCAGCATGGTGCCAGTAGCACTAGTTAGTAAGTGTTCAACAGATATTGAATGAATGAATGACTGGTCACAAAAGATGGCAAGAAATCCAAGGTATTATTGATTACATTTTGAAATAGATATTTCTTTCCTTGTGTTTTGAGAACACAATGTTTTTTTTTTATAGATTTTATGGAACATCTTGCCCCATCACAGCTTTTGTGAAGATCTCTATGTCTATATGTCATAAGGAACTAAAATTAAAATAATGAAAGGACTAGTTTTCTGTAGCAACACATGGGATATTTCTATATCAGTTACTGAATTAAATGATAACATTGAAGGGTCGATTTATTGATTTTGCCATGCAAAATAGCTAATTTGGGTTAGTGAATGGCAGCAAGAAACTTAAGATTAAAAATTCCCTAAGCACCACTCATCTCCACCAGCATCATCTCACAACTGTTTCAGGCTATATAACTATTTAATGGGGATATTTCAGAGAATCAAAAGCAATAAAATAAATGTTTTTATCTTCCATTCATTTCAATGGGGCAACGTGGGATTTTAGATTAAGATTAGTACTTTGAGGTAAATGTGAAATTGACAAGGCAGAGACTAAGAACTGCTCTAAATTGAGTGTTTTTAAGAAAAACTGAAGGGACAGAGAAACTTCTTTTTGTTTTGTTTTGTTTGTACTTCTCAGTTGTCATTTTGTCTGCAAAGGATTGAAGAACTTTTTCTTGGGGTAGAGTGGGTGCAAAAGGAAATTTATAGGTTAGGAGATAAAATGCCTTTTGGGCAGAGGAAAGATTGTCATAATGGAGATGGCAGATCTCAGGGTGGGAAGGATACATACATTTACTCAGAAGAAAGAACTCAGCTCTAGCAAAATTTCCCTGGGGTAGGTAAGACACAAGAATAAATTAGGTACAAAGCACAAAATTGTAATATGAATGTAACCAGTTGTTTTCCTCTGAGTCAGACATCCTATGTTCACTTAGCTCATGGTTACCTACAACCAATACAACATTGGCCAAGTTTACATTAGCCAATCAGCATCATGTATTTTCCATCTCTGTTTTTGTTACTTAAGTAAAAAAGGCATCTTGTTCATGTTTATCATTACCCTACTATCTGTACTTCTTTTGTCTGGCTCACTTTTTAACATATAAAAACACTGGTCTGAGACTTCCTTGGTGGTCCAGCGGCTACGACTCTGTGCTCCCAGTGCTGGGAGCCTGGATTTGATCCCTGGTCAGGGAACTAGATCCCACCTGCTGCAGCTAAAACCCCAAGTGTCACAACCAAGACCTGGCACAGCCAAATCAATAAATACATATTTTTAAAAATCACTGATATGCCGTACAAATTACCTGAGTCAGTGTGAACCAGTGTTTCAAACACCACACACCCACACTACCAAAGCATCTTCTAGCCATTGATGTAATCAGCATTTCTTTATGCCAAATTCATTTGAAATCTTGCTTCAGTTTTCCCTTCATGTGATTAAATACTTAAGCATTAGGTCTCAAAGGTCAATTTACATAAATAATGAGGAACCTGTCTATGTTGGTCCCTCCTTCTATTGTGGAAGTAAATGCTGTAATATACATGCATCCCACATTGCAAGCCATTTACCATTTCTATCCCTTAGAAATATTAATACTGAAATACTAAAGAGGTTTGCCTTTCATGGGTACATTGCTGCCACATTTTATCAGTTCACAGAGGAAGAACTATGAATTTCATGTGAAAAGGCAGTATTTGGGAGGATGATATTTATAAATGACAGTGGCTGGAAGGCTAATGTGTTGATCAGACTTCTATGGCTTTGAAAAATAATGGAGCACTCCCTCTGCATAGCTGTCACTGTGTAGTCCAGAGCATAAATCCATACCATTTAAGATGACAAGATCTTGTATTTACATAGAGACTTTCTCTAAGGAATTCACATCACTCCTTAGGAATGGCTCCATTAATTCTTAAAGCTTTGGGAACTAGAGTGGGAAGATATATGTTTTTGGCCAGTTGTCATAAATGAAAGAACCATGCCAGAGATAGGTTTGTAACTTTCTCAAGGTCACTCTAGCCAAACTGAATTGCCAGAAGTGTGGAAATGCAGAGTAATATCAATTTCCCATGTAGGGGAATGACTGTATGGTCACTTGGGATATGGGAGGAGCATGGCTTTTCAGAAACTATCTTTTATCATTCCCCTATGTAATCTGTGACTGAGGGATATTATCTCTATAATGGTTAATGTTTCCCAAACCGTGGTCCTCTGAACACTAGACTATGCAAGACTTCAGGAGGTCTTCATTGAAAAAAACAAAACATGGCTTCCATGGCCAAATAAGTTTGAGAACTGCTTCTCCTGTATTTTTGTTTTGCTGATTCATGATTCCTATTAGTGCAGTAAAAGCTCTGAGAAGTCCTGTAGTGAAGAAATTACTAACTTTAAGTCACAGTTTTCCAGATTTATTTGACCATGGACATAAAGTTTCTTTTATGAGAGCACCTCTTAAAAACTTAATGGACTGCATTTTGAGGAAAGACATTTCTTAAATAAAGGCTCTGGTGAAGAGATGCTTCTCAAGAATCTGTTTTTATTCTCTCATCTTTTCAGGCCCATACTCTATGTGGAGGCCTCATTCACAGATGACCTGGGTAGTGTTGGAGCCTTAGAGATGCAGGAGGTATTCT
Source organism: Muntiacus reevesi (assembly GCF_963930625.1). Lineage (NCBI taxonomy): Eukaryota > Metazoa > Chordata > Mammalia > Artiodactyla > Cervidae > Muntiacus > Muntiacus reevesi. The sequence continues at coordinate 20,185,181 of NC_089271.1, forward strand.
CATTGTTGCTAGATGAGGGTTGATGGAAGGAATGAGATGGTGCTGAAAAATCCAAGAACTATACCACAGCTTTCGCGTCGATCTCCTTCCAGTTCCTGCCTTGTTCTACCTATTCCACACGCTGATCTGGAGCCATTTGCTTGGAATGGTGCTGTTAGCACAAGTTCTTGTGCCCAATGCATGGTGAAGCCAAAGAAACTGAAACAGAGTTTGGAGCAGAGAAAGGTTTATTGCAAGGCTATGTAGGAGACGAGGTGGTCCATGCCCTAAAAAGCCTCAAGCTCCCCAAATGATTTCCACAAAACATTTTTAAAAGCCAGGTGAGGGAAGGGTTTTAGGGTACGTGATTGGGTCATGCACAGTTCTCTGGCTGATGATGAGGGACGAGGTTTGTGTCACAGGGGTTAACTTTATCAGTTCTTAGACTCCAGAAGGCCTGAGGCTATGTGCTGATGGTCATCAAGTAGGTAACATCTTCTCCATCTGCAAAACAACTCAGAAAATTTGCACCAAATACCGTTATCTAGGTACTTCAGAGAGGAGCTGAAACAGAGAATGTGGAGGAAGGGCCTGTCCTGGGAAGGCCCATAGGGTCTTGCTCAGTTAAAGTGCTAGAGTGCCCTGTGTGCTGGGCACTGAGGGGATGAACAGTCACAGATCAAGTAGCAAATATAGTGCAGACCAAGGAGGAATCAAGAACCAATCAGGCACAAACTAGGAGGAGTGTATCATTGGGGCACAGAAAAGAACGAGGCTTCTCAGGGCGGATGTAGTAGAGATAGCGGTGATGGCAGGAAATGGGGAGATATGGAATCTAACATTCTAGCATCTTGACAAGTTAGGCAAGCGGCATCCCAGAAAGGGTTTCTGGGCTAGGGCAGGGTCCAAGATGAGGCGCCACCAAGAGTTGTCCTTCCAGTAGCTCTTGTACATTGCTTAGGCAAATCCATATTAACATATATTATAGTTTTTAATTAATTTTTTTCTTTTTTTAAAAAATATTTTTTATTTCTTTATTTGACTGCACTAGGTGTTAGTTGAAGCACACAGGATCTTTAGTTGTGGCATGTGGGATCTAGTTCCCTGACCAGGGATCAAACCTGGGCCCCTGCATTGGGAGGGCGGAATCTTAGCCACTGGACCACCGGGGAAGCCCCAATATTAGCATGTTAGTTACTCTCCTACAGGATGTGATAACCGTGCTGCCCTGTCAACTAACATTCATTTGGAAAATGGGTATTTGTCAATATGAAGACTGATAGCCTGTGGATACGGTATTTTGGTAAGGCAGAAAAACTAAAATAAAAAACTATGTCAAGATGATCAGTTGCCTTAAAAAAAGAAAGAAAGACCAGGTGAGAATGCCTAGTTTTAGGAGCGTATTGGGTTGTTAATTCTCTTTTTCTTATTCTTCCAACCAGTGCTGTCCTCCCTGCCCCCACAGACATCTTGTCACTCTCGTGATCAAACAAGGCAGGAGCTCTCACTCCTCAAGTTCAGTTCAGTTAAGTTCAGTCGCTCAGTTGTGTCCAACTCTTCATGACCCCATGGACTGCAGCATGCCAGCTTCCCTGTCCATCACCAACTCCCAGACCTACCTCAAACTCATGTCCTTTGAGTCAGTTTTGCCATCCAACCATCTCATCCTCTGTCATCTCCTTCTTCTCCCACCTTCAATCTTTCCCAGTATCAGGGTCTCTTCCAATGAGTCAGTTCTTCGCAGCAGGTGGCCAAAATATTGGAGTTTCAGCTTCAGCATCAGTCCTTCCAATGAATATTCAGGACTGATTTCCTTTAGGATGGACTGATTGGATCTCCTTGCAGTCCAAGGGACTCACAAGAGTCTTCTCGAACACCACAGTTCAAAAGCATCAATTCTTCGGTGCTCAGCTTTCTTCACAGTCCCACTCTCATATCCATACATGGCTAGTGGAAAAATCATAGCTTTGACTAGATGAACCTTTGTTGGCAAAGTAATGTCTCTGCTTTTCAATATGCTGTCCAGGTTGGTCATAAGTTTTCTTCCAAGGAGCAAGTGTCTTTTAATTTCATGGCTGCAGTCACCATCTGCAGTGATTTTGGAGCCCAAGAAAATAAAGTCTGTCACTGTTTCCATTGTTTCCCCATCTCACTCCTCAAATGTCATTTTATTTAGAATGTGGTGCCTGGAGAACAGCATTGAAATGTGACAGGAGTTAGGGGGAGCTAGGAAGGTAAACTGGGGCCAGTTATAAAGGACTTTGGCTGTCATAAGTCAAAATGTCATGAGTCATTCACCATGTGAAGGAGTTTGAACCCTGTTGTCTGGAAATGCAGAGGATGCAGAGTTTTGAAGTTGGTTTGTGGCATGATTGAATATTACACACCTGCTCAGGTGTTGAACAGCCCCTGTATTGCCCCCACCCTCTCCTGGCCACCCACTGAAGGACTGTCTCTTCTGGGAAACAGCCTACACTACAGAGACAGTGAAGTCAAGGATATATGTAATCATGTTTAGTGCATCTTAGGTCATGTTTGGTAGGTAAGTAAATAGGATGGTAAGTAAATGGGATGGCTGTATGTATCTCAGGACTTCCCAGGTGACTCAGTGGTAAAGAATCCACCTGCCAATGCAGAAGATGCAGGTTCAGTCCCTGGGACAGGAAGATCCCCTGGGGAAGGAAATGGCAACCCACTCCAGCATTCTTGCCTGGAGAATCCCGTGGACAGAGGAGCCTGGTGGGCTACAGTCCATGGGGTCACAGGGAGTCAGACACGACTGAGCGACTAAAGAACAGCAACAGCAATATGCATCTTCTTTGATTATTATGAAAATAGGAACCAAGAGATAGGTTTTTAGTCTTGCAATCAACTATAAAGAATAATTATAATAAGCAGATGCAGAGAATTTCATAGTAGGCCATCCAGAAAAGTTCATTGGGTTTATGTGAGTAGGTTTTCTTAAGAGTAGGCACCATTCTCCTCTGAACATCTGGCTGGGAATTCCCTGGCAGTTCGATGGTAGGAGCTCTGCAGTCTCACTGCTGGGGCCCAGGTTCAGTCCCTGGTTGGGGAACTAAGATCCTGCTAGCTGCATGGCATGGCCCCAAACCAGAAACAACAGCAGTGGCAACAACAAAAAGCTGCAAGGCTTTTGTTAAAAGTAATGCCCATGAGAGGGAGCTGAGCCAGGCTCAGAGAGCCATCAGACCACAAGGCAGGGGTGACCCAGAGGGCAGTGGGGAGGAGGGAGGGTGGGTGGAAGCATCCTAGAATGTGGTGCAGTCACAGACAGCTGCTTTGGCAAGGCGGTCAAGGTGTCCTCCAGCCAACAATGGCCATCGGAGGTTCCCCCATCCCCTATCAGTGGGCCTCCCTTCCTTAGTACCCTTGTGGCTCTCAGCTGTTGGCTTGGAGTAGCCTGTGCGAAATGTGACCCCACCCAAATGCAGCAGAGCAGTGGGGCCCAGGCCCTCAGGAAATCTGTGGGGGGAGAGGGGGATACATTCTGTTGGCTGCAGTAATGCACATGATTCCACTTTCTCCTTGGGATTCTCCAAATCTTCACAAAAAGTGTGTGGGGGGAGGGAGGGCCTGTTGATAGAAACAGGAAGATGATGGCAGGTCAGAGATGGTCATGTTGGTTACATCTGAACATGCCACCTCCCTGCTATAAAAAAAGATGAGAAGGGTTTGCAGCTGGTTTTACCGTATACTCTATCCTTCTGTGAATTCCATGGCATCTAATGCGTTTGTGCTGAAAAAGAAAAATGATACTACAGAGGGGGGAAGAGGTAAAATGTTGATTTCAATTTCTGAGTAAAGCTGTCAGACTCAGGAAGTTCTTGACACTTCATTATAGGTAGAAGCACTTTGTGTAGTCTCTTTACATGTTATACCCTAGATAACTTCTATATTGATACAATTATTCTAAAATAATGCTCCCGTCAGATCAGAGGCAAAAACAATTAGACAGAAGATACCTTTGTTTGAAATCAGCATGATGAAATGTATTAATAAAACACAGTGCATAATCTTGATCTTTTGATAAATTGCCTGCTCTGGAGAGCATGGGCAGCTCTGTAGTGTCTATTGAGAAAACAAAGGAATCCTGTCAAGATGACATCTGCTTCTTCCGTGGAACGTGTTAGGAGTTACGAGGTTTTGAATATGATGCAGTTAGCAGCATCGTGTACTTAATCAACTGGCAAGGAGGATTGTTTGTCTTCTTTTTCGGGCATCTGTGGATTCTAGAATGCAGCTCACATTTGGCTTTACCTGAAAATCAGCAGGACATTGAGTTTGAAAATGCAGAATGAAAAAAAAAAATAAAATGCAGAATGAAATTGCTGTCCCAAATCAAGCATATCTGAGGGTTATTGTTGTTTAATTCCTCAGTTATGTCTGACTCTTTGTGGCCCCCTGGACTGTAGCCCACCAGGCTCCTCTGCCCAAGGGATTTTCCCGGCAAGAATACTGAAGTGGGTTGCCATTTCCTCCTCTAGGGTATCTACCAAACCGAGGGACCAAACCTGCATCTCTTGCATTGGCAGGCGAATTCTTTACCACTGAGTCACCTGGGAAGTTGTATCCGAGGGTACTGTTGGCCATGTGACATTGAACTTCGATGATATGGGGCTGGGGGTGGTGTTTCAGTTGATTATGGCCATAGTAATGCTGCTCAACAACCAGCCACAAAATCTGAGCAAACCAAAAGTGGATATTTGGTTCATATGTCTAGGGATTGACTGGAGATTGGCAGTCCAGATTGGGTTGCGCTGGGGCAATTTGATTTTGTCCTGTGTCTCTTATCTTCCTTCTGGGTTCAGTGAGCCAATCTAAGCCCATTGTTCTCATTGTGATGGTAAAAAGGCAAAAGTATAAACACACAAGTTATATTAAAGATTAGGCTTGGAACTGGCACATGATCTCTTCTGCCTCATTTTATGGGCTAAAGCAAGTCACATGACCATAATCACAGGAAAGGCACAGAGAAATGGAATCTGCCCATGATGAGACCATGGTAGGCATGTGGATGCAGAAAGTTGTGATGAAATGGGCTCCAAATAGAAAATGTACCACAGGGAGAAATGAGCCCTACCTCGATCTTTTGTTTAATCTAGGTTCCCAGGAAAACTCTGGCTGGGAGTGGGGGGTGGGGGGTGGGGGAGTGGAGGGGTTGAGGGGATGGTGCTCAGCCCACACAAGGTACAAGGTCTTGACTCTTTTTCTGCAGCAGGGGCTGTTAGCCATTCACTTAAATCCATTGCTGCTTCATCTTGGGTTGTTTGTCTTTTTGCTTTTGAGTTGTAAAACTTCTTTATATATTCTATTTTGAAGAGTACTCTTAACAGAAACATGGCATGCAAATATTTTGTACCATTTTCTGGATTGTCTTTTCACTTTCTCAATGGTTTCTTTTGCACTAACGTTTAAGATGTTGAAGTCCAATTTATCTACTTTTTCTTCTGTTGCTTGTGCTTTTTGTGTTATATCTAAGAGTCCTTTGTTAAGTCCAAGGTCATGAAGATTCATCCCTAAGTTTTTTTCTAAGAGTCTTATAGTTTTGGCTTTTACATTGAGGTCTTTGGTCCATTTTGGGTTGGTTTTTACATATGGTATGAAATTTGGGCCCAACTTCATTCTTTTGTGTGTGGATACCCAGTAATGCCAGCGTTGTTTGTTGAAGAGAGTATTCTTTGAGAACCACAGATCCAGATAGGAATGTCCGTAGCTGTTGTCATTCAGGCAGACTCGGCCGTAAGGCTTTGCGATTTGCTTGGTACCATGGTGAAGAAGACAAGGCATGGTCAGAGTTGTGGTGGGAAGGGTAGAACTGAAACTGACATGGAGGCTGGCCTTTTGGAGATGTTGTATCGGTCTTGGAACACAGCCAAAGGAATGTTATAATCTCAACTCAACTTTTAGAAGGTTTTGATATCAATGAATTCATAGACAGGTGTAGACCTAGTAGTTTGGAATCTGGAAGGCTGTTGAGAACTTGGCAAACAGTTATGTATTACCCTATTTATTAGGTGTCTATAGGTATGCAGTGGGACTATACTCAGTGGGCTAAGATTTTGAAAATAGGGGTCACTACTGGAGAAGAGGCCCACGTAGGGTGAAGCTAAGCAAGATGTGGTAGATGGATGATTAAAATTGCTGCAGTTTTTCACCCCTCCTTGTGTCTGGTCTTGTTGCATTGTGACTCCATGGCTCATTTCATCAACAGGTGGAGGTAATTTGCCCCCACTTTAATCTTGGCTGGCCTCATGATTCTTTTTGGCCAACAGCATATAACAGACATAACTATATGTCATCTCTGAGCTGAGGCATCAATATGTCTTGTGCACTTCTCTCTGTCTGGGAGCCTTACCCTACTTTCCATGAGAATGAGCCCTGATGGGAGGATGAGAGACCTCACAGAGGCAGTGGGAGGCAACCTATTCAATAACTAATCAACCCCCTAGCCCACCCACAGCTGAGCAAGGCTCCATGAGGTAGTACAATGGAGACCAGAGGACTTGTCCAACTGAGCCTAGCAGAAGTCATCAGTCTCCAGAATCTTGTTATAAATAAGTGATTGTTACTTTAAGCCACTGAATTTGGAGATGATTTATTACACAGCAACAACTAATAATACACAGGGCGTAGAGGTTCTGCTGAATGGACTGTAGATCAGGATGGGTTTTCTCAGGACCAGGACTAAGGTTGAGCAAGGGAAGGGCCTAGGTGCAAAATTTAAGGCAGCATTCACTCTTAGGTGCAGGCCCTGTATTTTTCCTAGGCTGGGTCTTCTATTCATGAGTGGAAAGTGTTGAGAGTGAGAGCTAAGGAAGGCCATTAACCCAGACTGAATCACTGGGAAAACAAGAGTGATGGCAGGGAAGCAGTGGGTCAGGGTACTCAGAGCTCTTCTTGGCTTTGTGTTGGTGAGGAACACAGATGTTACCGCGTATGGTGGGTGGTCAAGGAGATCCCATTTTCAGCAAAGAAGCCCATTTCTGTGTCTGGACAAGTAGACCCCAAACATGGGTGTGTGTCAGAAATGAGGAGAGGCTGTGGTCTGGGCTTGAGCTTGGTTCCTAAGCCATGAAGCTCAAGGAAGGACATGGTGAGGAGGCCAGGCTGTCATCAGCTGTGTGCGCATTCCTTGGCCTCTTGCTCCCTTGACTTGTTAGAACATACTGGCTAAAATTCAAGAAATAATTTCTAAAAGCCACTTTTAGAAAAGAACTGCCTTGCAGAACACGCGTCAGAACAAATGATTTTCATGATAAGCAGTAAGATTCCTTGCTCCAGTTGCAACTGCCGCAATTTACAATTGCATTGAGTTGTTGTTGTTCAGTCACCCGGTTGTATCCAAGTCTTTGCAATCCCATGCTCTGCAGCATGCCAGGCTTCCCTGTCCTTCACCATCTCCTGGAGCTTGCTCAAACTCACGACTATTTGAGTTGGTGATGCCATCCAACCATCTCATCCTCTGTCGTCCCCTTTCCCTCCTGCCTTCAATCTTTCAGAACATCAGGGTCTTTTCTAATGAATCAGCTCTTCACATCAGGTAGCCAAAGTATTGGGATTTCAGCTTCAGCATCGGTCCTTCCAATGAATATTCAGGGTTGATTTCCTTTAGGATGGACTGGTTTGATCTCCTTGCAGTCCAAGGGACTCTCAATAGTCTTCTCCAACACCACAATTCAAAAGCATCAATTCTTTGATTCTCAGCTTTCTTTATGGTCCAACTCTCATATCCATACATGACTACTGGAAAACCGTATCTTTGACTAGATGGACCTTTGTCAGTAATGTAATGTCTCTGCTTTTTAATGTACTGTCTAGATTTGTCATAGCTTTTCTTCCAAGGAGCAACCATCTTTGAATTTCATGGCTGCAGTCATCATCTGCAGTGATTTTGGAGCCCAAGAAAATAAGGTCTGTCACTGTTTCCACTGTTTCCCCATCTGTTTGCCATGAAGTGATGGGACCAGATGCCATGATCTTAGTTTTTTGAATGTTGTTTTAATATTGCGTTGAGTAGTGATAAGCAGTTTTAGAAGTGACACGGACAGGCCATAAGCTGGATCAGATCAACAGGGTGAATTCCTAAGCTATCACATCATTACCTTCATTTTAGTAATAAATGATAACAAGAGTAGCTCTTTAGATTTGGGGAGGGGAGTTGCCCAGACAGTGAAGTAATAAGGGTATGTGTTCCTGGGGCTAAGATGTGAACAACTGAAAAGACTGCACCGTAAAACACTGTGAAGCCTCTAGGATAATAAAGACATATTGGAGACAAGCTTTCAGTTCTTAGCTTGTCAGTCTTTGTGGAATATCCTCTTCTCTTTCTAAATCAGGAACCGAGCCATTCCAGGCTTGGGTAGTTAATGAGAGCAGAGGAAGGGGCCATTGGGTAGCTTCTTGGTTACAGCTCCAGAGACTGCCTTTCACTCACCGAAGGTACAACCCTATTTCTCCATCTTTTTTTTTTTTTTTTCCTTTTTTTTCTCTCTCTCTCTCTTTTTTTTTTCTCTCTCTTTTTTTTTTTCCATCCTTTTTATCCAGGCTTGCACTGTCCTGGCCCTCAGTTTACCATTGCCCTACTAGTTCTCTATTTAATAGTTGTGTCTTCCCTCTTGCCCTCTGTTTCATTGTAAATGGATGTCCTTAATCTAGTTATACAATCACTCCTTCTTGAAACTGCAGTCATGCAGCCTCTCTGAATTATAACTACTCCTTCGGGACCCAGGATCTGGAGATGATTTGGCCAGTGCATTTTTGTTCTTACTGGGAAACCACTTATTGTTTTTTTAATTAATTAATTTTTTCCATTAAAGTGTAGTTGAATCACAATGTTGGGCCAATCTCTGCTGTATGGCAAAGTGACTCAGTTGTACACATGTGTGTGTGTGTGTGTGTATGTGTGTGTTTTCAGTTATGTCCCACTAGTCTCCTCTGTCCATGGGATTTCCCAGGCAAGAATACTGGAGTGGGTTGCTATTTTCCTTCTCCAGGGCATCTTCCTGACTCAGGGTTCAAACTCAGGTCTCCTGCATTGCAGGCAGATTCTTTACCATCTGAGTCACCAGGGAAGCCATACACATATAGGCATTCTTTTGTATATTCTTTTCCATTATGATTTATCTGAGGAGATTGGATATAGTTCCTGTGCTATACTGTAGGACCTTGTTAATCTGTTTTAAATGTAATAGTTTGCATCTGCCAACCCCAGACTCCCAGTCTATCCCTCTCCCTCTCCTCTTTGGCAGCCACAAATCTGATCTCTATGTCTGTGAGTGTATTTCTGTTTTGTAGATAGGTTCATTTGTGCTGTATTTTAGATTCCATGTATAAGTGGTATCATATAGTACGTGTCTTTCTCTTTCTGATTTACTTCACTTCATCTGATAATCTCTAGTTGCATCAATGTTGCTGCAAATGGTATTATTTCATTCTTTTTTTATGACTGAGTAATATTCCATTTTCTGTATGTACCATATCTTCTTTATCCATTCATGTGTCAATGAACATTTAGGTTGTTTACATGACTTGGCTATTGTGAATAGGGCTGCTGTGAACATGGAGATGCATGTATTGTCATGGTCCATGCAGGGGTTGGAAAAAGAATTTCCAGACTTGAGTATTGCATAATAGAGTTTACTAGAGTGGGAGATGCTGTTAGAACAGTAGGCCAGCTGAAGGGAGAGCTGACCCTTTGGTCGGCTAGTAGCCTCAAGACAGAATTCCTGCTGGAAGGATGATATTACATGATTGGCTAGGGTGCTATTCAGTGGGTATATTTACCTAATATGGGGTCAGGGAGCTGGCTGGTTTAGTTCAGGGGGACTCATGGCAAAGAGTTCATGGATCGTGGCAATGAGACTCAGTTCCAGAGATGACCTTGGTGCAGGGCTCCACATCTGTGTCCTTCGTACAAGGCCTTGCACCCATGGCCTTGGTGTAGGCCTCCACATGTATCTTTTTGAATTATAGATTTGTACAGGTGTATGCCCGGTTTAAAGCTTAACATTCAGAAAACTAAGATCATGGAGGACCCATCACTTCATGGGAAATAGATGGTGAGACAGTGCTAACAGTGTCAGACTTTAATTTTTTTGGCTCCAAAATCACTGCAGATGGTGACTACAGCCATGAAGTTAAAAGACACTTACTCCTTGGAAGGAAAGTTATGACCAACCTAGATAGCATATTAAAAAGCAGAGACATTACTTTGCCAACTAAGGTCCGTCTGGTCAAGGCTATGCTTTTTCCAGTGGTCATGTATGGATGTGAGAGTTGGACTGTGAAGAAAGCTAAGCGCCAAAAAATTGATGCTTTTGAACTATGGTGTTGGAGAAGACTCTTGAGAGTCCCTTGGACTGCAAGGAGATCCAAGCAGTCCATCCTAAAGGAGATCAGTCCTAGATGTTCATTGGAGGGACTGATGCTGAAGCTGAAACTCCAATACTTTGGCCACCTCGTGCGAAGAGTTGACTCATTGGAAAAGACACTGATGCTGGGACGGATTGGGTGCAGGAGGAGAAGGGGACGACAGAGAATGAGATGTTTAGATGGCATCACCGACTCGATGGACATGGGTTTGAGTAAACTCCGGGAGTTGGTGATGGACAGGGAGGCCTGGAGTGCTGCAGTTCATGGGGTCTCAAAGAGTTGGACATGACTGAGTGACTGAACTGACTGACTGACTGACGCCCATGAGTGAGATTGCTGGATCGTATGTTAGTTCTACTTTTAGCTTTTTGAGGAACCTCTGCACTGTTCTCCACAGTGGCTGTACCAACTTTCACTTCTGCCAACAGTGTGGGAGGTTTCCCTTTTCTCCACATCCTCTCCAGGATTTATTAGAAACCCCTCTTTCTATAAGGCTCATCCCAATCAGTTGTTGCTGATAACCCAGTCTTTGCACTGTCATTTGCAGACTGCTTGGAGAGTCATTGAGGACTTCAACCTCGGCTCCTCACTTTCTTCTTCTCTAAGTGTGGTCCTTATGAGTGATGATTTTAATGATGCCTGGGCATGACAGAGCCTATTCCATAGTCATCTCTTATAGCTCTTGTATCACTGCTGAAATCTGCTATTTTCTGCCCAATATTTAATTCCCCACAACTTAAAACTGGATAAAGTCTGACCCATAGGACTTAAGGAAACTTGGGTGGCCATCTTGTTAATAACATTCCCTACCTACTGAAAATGCTTTCCAAACTCCAGTGAGAACAACTCTACTATTCCCATCAATGTATAACTCTTATGCTTTACTTGATTGCTTTTGATGGTAGTCCCCTGAATTTAGGGACTGTGTCTCATCGTTACTATCCTTCAGAGTGCTCAGGACACAATAAATACCTTTTGGCATTATTGTATTAATATTTAAGCTTTGATGCAATGGGAAATGGACAGGTAGTCAAGTTTTCCCTTTAAACAGTGTTTGGCTTTTTTTTTTTAAATTCTGAATGCCCAGGTTACTCTCATTGGCTTGGCCTTCATTCTCCATGCAGGAGTAGAGAAGACTGAAAATAGAGTTGATTTTTGCCTTACCCGATTTTGAGTTCAAAAGAATCTGATGACTGCTAAGAAAGAAAACCTACGGGAAACTGATGTATAATTTATTCAGTACCCGGTACCCGCAGGAAACATCTGTTGTGATTTTATAAGCCTGTACAAATTCAAAACAAGCTAAGTGAAGAAAATGTGCCTATTTAAAAGACAGCAGAGCAGTCTTCTCTAAAAACATTAAGGAGAGCGATGTCTGCAGCTTTATTTGGCAATTGTATATAATCTCAAAGGCAATACAGCTATTTTATTCATTTAATTAAAAATGGAAAATGTATTATAATGAAAAAAGTAAGCTGTGGAAAATGATGAACCACCCTCCCTGAGTTCCTAACCTCTTTTTTTTCCCCCACTTTGTGTGGTTAAGCTTTCCTGGCAATTAAGATGTTTAAAGGAATAGAATGAAAGTACAGAGTTATAGGATGGCTGGTTAATTTCCTCATAAAGTTATTTTTTAAATCCCTTGCCAATTACTCCATAAGCAAAAAACTTAAACATTGATGTTAATTACCTTCATTAGTGCTGACAGTAGTAGTTTGCACTAATGATCAGGTTTGTTCTCTGCTCCATTTGATGAGCTGAGTTGTGAATTATTAATGGGTACGAGTGCTACTTTACCATGGATGGCAATACTTTGCAGGCTGTTTTTCAAAATGCATGTCAACATAGTCCTCAGTGTTCAGACCCTGTGCATTCATAAATACTATGTTAAAAGAATCTTTCTATACCTTTCTACTAATCATCGGGCCTATGATCAGTGTGGTTTAGCTACAGACAGGGTGAGTCTGCATTTCAAGCTGCATCAGGGCTATGATCAAGTTTCTGCTTGGTTCTGAGTCATTGTGCAACACTGGGCTAGCCAGTTCTCTGGATTTCCTTGGCATATGTGTAAATTGTGCTGCACTGTGCTGTGTTCCGTAGTGTCCGACTCTTTGCGACCCCATGAACTGTAGCCCGCGAGGCTCCTCTGTTCATGGGATTTCCCCAGCAAGGATACTGGAGGAGGTTGCCATGCCCTCCTCCAGGAGATCTTCCTGACCCAGGGATTGAACCTGTGTCTCTTGCATTGGCAGGTGGATTCTTTACCACTGCACCACCTGGGAAGCCCCATGTGTAAATTAACCCCCCTCTCCACACTTTAAAATTTGACTGTGAGCCCAGCTAGGTTCAGGCCTTAAAAAATTCCTATAACCCTGCCCAGATAAATACGAGGTCAACATAAAAAGACCAAATCCTGGCTTGACACTCTAAAGATCATGGAACAGTACCTCATTTTGAGTCTAGGTGACTCACATTCCCACCTCCCCCGCCCCCATCCCACCAAATTCCATGCAGGACCAGAGCGAGGACCACATAAATGACTGATTACTACTCTTGGACCAGGTGCAAGAAGAGTTCTCAACCACTGAGTCATCGGGGAAGACGATCACACGCCTGAGTAGCAGCCTGTGTCTGGGAATAATAATAACTAACTCATTTATTTGTGCAGTGCTCTGAGCTCTTTCAAGTATTTCACACATATTTTCTCATTTTACTCAGAATAGAATGAGGGTGATGATCACAGTGGTCTGGAAGCACATTTTCAAGGAACACGAGTTGAGGTTTTCAGTCTTAGGCAAAATGAAGGACTACCTTTTTCCTCTGGGATGAAATTGCATTTATGTTGTTCTTCCTGAATTTCATTAGCTTCTCACTCCCAACTTGAAAGAAGACTGTGAAAGGCAATGAAGACATGAGAATGTGGCAGCAAATGCTGAATATAAAGTAGAAAAAAAAAAATGGAAGTCTTCCCTTTGAATTTAAAGAAAACAATAGTCTTGGCACTCTAATCATTGGGTTTGATATTGAAACACCGTGTGGCTTGTCCAAACCAGGGGAACTGTATGAATCTGAAACTGGAGGCCTGAACTGCTGGAAAAGATAGATAGATTCAGGGATGTGGCCAGGTTGCTGAGACTGATTGGACAAATTTAGCAAGAGCAAGTTAATTTTTTTTGTTCCCACTGTTTTTCAATAATGAAACTTCCAAAACACTAAAAGACTATCAAGGCTTGAAACAGATGGAAAAAGCAGATGCACCTTGCATTTTCCTTCAGACAGAGTTCCCTAATAGCCTGGGAGATGGGCAGAGGAACATGTGATTCTGGGAGCTTATGGGTCCGTCCGTCTCCCTCCTAGGGGACCTGGCTGGCCTGGCAATGGCCAGATTAAGTGTTGCACTGAAGAAACCTGGTTTCATGGTTTTTTGTTATCAATATTATTATAAAAAGAAAGTGAATACATATGCATATATGTATGCATATGCATATGTATTTTTTTCCTCCCCCTTAAAGAGGTGGCAGTGTGGGCTTTGATTTGACTTTGTTGTTTTGCAAGCTGTTACTGTCAGGGTTGTTGGAACTTCAAAAAGCCTTTCTGGACTTCCTTTGGTTTAGAACAGTACTGTGTTAAAGCCCTTAGAGTGTTCTAGGCTGAGACTGCCAGGGGTAGTAAGCTCAAACCTGATTTAAAAGTAAGGGAGTAAAAACTACAAGGAAGGAACCATTTCTGATTGATGTGTGTGGGGGAGCCACCTCACCATGGAAACCTCACCAACCAGTTTTTCCAAATGGGTTAAAGTTCACAAATTGGTGTTTTCTTGTGTTTCTCAGTGTGGCCATCAGAATGACCTGGAAACTTGTTAGAGATGTAGATTCTCAACCCTACTCCAGACCTGCTGAGTCGGAAACCCAGGAAGGTGCAGCCCAGCTGTCTGTTTTAACAAGCTCTCCAGATATTCTGGAGGAGGAAATGGCAACCCACTCCAGTATTCTTGCCTGGGAAATCCCATGGACAGAGGAGCCTGGCGGGCTACAGTCTACAGGGTCATAAAGAGTTGGACACGACTGGGTATGCATGTTCACACACCAGGGTATTCTGTTGTGGGCTTACATTTAGGAACCACTGCTGTTTGCTAGTAGAGTGGGTCTCAACATGGTCCAAACAGTGGAATCACCTGGTGAACTTTATAAACAAATACCAGTGCCTGGTCCCCACCACTGGGCATTCTAATTTGTTTCGGGTTTGGCCTGTTTATTGAATGTTTCAAAACCTTGCTGGGTGATTCTAGTATTCAGACAAGAAAAAGATCCACCCACGGTGCTATCAGCATGCTCTCTTATAAGGGGGAGTTTTCCAAAAAAGAAAAGCAGGACATAGCATTGACAGAAAACAAAGCAAAAGAGGAGTTTGGGAAGAGACAGATAAAGTGAGTTATACATCCAGAATGCTTTCTTCTCTGTCTAAAGGCATCTGAGTCAGTCTCCAGAACCTTTTTAAGTGATGACTAATTCTCCAGGTAAGAATATTCTTCTCTGTCTGAGAAATAGTCTTGCTTTTATGGTTGACACACTTCAAAATTTATGTGTGAGTGAGATTCCTATGGGGTTCTGATGACAAAAATATAGGGAAATAGCATAACAATTTTGAAGAAGTTACTTTGCAACTCAAAAATATTGGTCCAAAACCATCTATATTGCTCTTGATCTTTATAACCTTAAATGACCAAGCTCCATTTTAAGCCTGCATTTATTTTATTTCTTGGAATCTTGCAGTTGGACAGTAAAGGCCACAGATGCTACAAGAATACCCCCTCTTGTTTCTGTGGGTTGGTTGCTTCCAATGCAAATTTGCCGGGAAACTTAAACCAACCAATTATTAGGAAGTTCTTTAATGTTAACAAGTTGAAACTGAAATATATCCTCTTATAAGTTATACCCATTCCTTTCAGTTCTGCTTTGGAGAACTACTCTTGAGAGGCAGGTTATTTAAAATCCTCTGCAGGTCAAGAAAGGATGTATAAACATAACTCAAAAGCTTGGTAGGGGTTTTGATGGTTGTGATCATGTGGTTAACTAATGATAACATTTTCCCCATTGGTTTTGAGCCAACTGGAAATAGACACAGAAATCAGATATCACTGTGAGGTCCACATTATTGTGGATAAAATTGGGGCTTTGACCTGAAAACATCATTTGGCTTCTACCTCTTCCTTTTGAATTGGGCTGACTTTGTTGCAGGGCAGAGAAGCCATCTCTGAGCATATCTACTGCATCCTATAAGGGCAGAGTTCCCCATGAGCTCTAAAACAAAAAGCCAACAAGGTCAGGGCCCACACATGCCTGAGCCCCTTCTACCTCATCTTCTTTACTGGAGAGGGGTGGTTTGGAGAGAGAAAACCAAAGAGTTCCTTCCATACTGGTCCCTCCCAGGAGAAGAGAGGAAACTGGAGATGTGTGGTCATAAATTCCTATCCCCCAACGTACATCAAGCCTTCTGAATGTTTCTGTTGTATGCTCAGTCCCCTGTAGCCCGAGAGGCTCCTCTGTCCATGGGATTTTCCAGGCAAGAATACTGGAGTTGGTTGCCATTTCCTCCTTCAGGGGACCTTTCCAACCTGGGGATCAAACCCACATCTTCTTTTTTTTTTCTGAACCCACATCTTCTGTATCTCTTGCATTTGCATCTTGCTGATTATCTGTATGTGGACATGAGTCCCTCTGATGTTGTTCTTCTTAAGATGTGATATTCAGAAGTGGGAGGGTGTTTTTAATTTACTTTGATTTTATTGTTTTAGCTTTGAGTGGTTGGTATTATATTTCGTGATCTTGCTTAGTAAATCTTTTTTTTTTTTTTACCCCAGTGGCACAAGAATAGTCTCTAATACTTTCTTTGAAGTATTTTAAGGTTATCGCCTTTCACATTTAAGTTCCTGTATTATGAAGAGTTGATTTCTTTTTTTCAACAAAGAAATTCAATTTTATTTTCCTCCTCATGTGTAACCGTTTCAACACATTTGTTCAACAGTGCAACCTTTTCCCCAATTTCTCACAACCCTTTGGTCATGTACCAGGTTTCCATTTAGGCATGAGTCTGTTTGTAGATTATCTGTTTTGTTATTAGGGTCAGTTGGCCTATTTGTATGCCAAAAGCACAATGTTTTAATTGCTATAATTTATAAAAAGCTTTCATGACAGAGTTCCCACACCTTGTTTTTCTTCAGATGTGTCTTGGTCTGTTGTTCTTCAATAAAAATCTTAGAGTCCGCTTGTTAAATATCTCTAAAAAAATTGTTAGGATTTTTATTAAAATAGTATTGAATCAAGAGATGCATTTGAGAGGAGAGAGCTTTATAAAACCATATTCTTCATATCCATTAATGCATTTTTCCACTTCACTTTTTAAAAAAATGTATTTTAAATGAAACAAAGATGAATATTTTTAATCATAAAAGGTACAATTCATAAAGAAGATAGACATTATAAACCATTAGACACCTTAACAACAAAGAAACAAAGATACATAAAGTAAAAATCAGAAGAAAAAAAAGAAAAATTATATAATCATAGTGAAATATATTAGCATTTCTCTGAGAATATTTTATCAAGTGCAGAAAAAAATACTAGGTGCATCTTGAATGATGTCATTTAATTTATATATAATAGATTTATATTTAATTAGTTTATATTAATCATATCCTATACAAATATACTTAAAATTTTGTATCCCATATGAGATGAAATGGAGGATATGAAATGGTATGAAATATTAATAAGTGGCCAATTTCATTATGTGCTTTGTGATTTATATTCTTCCTTCCGCTCTTCCTCCTTTGTTCTTTCTTTTGTGGCGAGTGATCCTTGTTGAAACTGTTACCTATGACAATTCTTTGAAACCTGGGTTCCATGTGCTTTCTTTCAGAAAGCAGTGGTGTTTACTTCTGTGAGATTTCTGAATCTCTTTAAGTAAACCTCAGCCTGTGTTTTTTCAGTTCTTGGAAGTTGGGTGATTTCTAGAGCCAATTTTGCATGAGCACCAGCTTACAGTTGTATCAATAGATTATCAAGAGAGACCTGCCACCTCCACCACCAAAGAAACGACTAAAAAAGGCAAATGACTTTATTCTGCCAGCTGAAATATTTCCACCTTTCACAATAAGTACAGCACCTGAGGGACCAGGCATTACAAAGGAAACCATTCAACATTTCTATTTGCTAGGGCCCAATCAGTCATTGTTCCTTTAAAACCCAAAGCTCTAGGCAGCCAAGGCTCTGCAGATAAGCTCAGGGCTGCTGTTGGCCTTAGCATTTTGCTACCTCTCTGGGTTCTTGCTTTTTCTTCTTTTTGGCCACTGAAGACTTCATTTTCTTACTAGCTCATCCACTCATCCAGTGACTCCTTGTATCTAGCTACCATCTATCAGGTAGGTGTGTTTGTGTAGGTGTACGTGTGTGTGTGTGTGTGTGTGTATGTGTTAGTTGCTCATTCGTGTCCAACTCTTTTTGAACCCATGGACTGTAACTGTCCGGGCTCCTCTGTTCATGGGATTTCCCAGGCAAGAATACTGGAGTGGAGAGCCATTCCCTTCTCAAGGGATCTTCCTCACCCAGGGATTGAATCCAAGTCTCCTGCACTGCAGGCAGATTCTTTACCATCTGAGCGACCTATTTACACCTAAGTTTATATACCAACCTTTTAAAGTATTCTGTAGCAGGAGCATTTTCCACAAACTGATCTGTTAAACCAAGATCAAATTGCTACTGAATTTTAAGTTAACCATTAAAGAGTTAGTTATACCTCCTTTGCATTACCTAAAGTTTGGCTTCTCTGGTGGCTCAGACAGTAAAGAATTTGCCTGCAATACAGGACACCTGGGTTTGATCCCTGGGTCAAGAAGATCTCCTGGAGAAGGGAATGGCAACCCACTCCAGTATTCTTCCCTGAAGAATTCCATGGACAGAGGAGCCTGGCAGGTGATACAGTCCACAGGATTGCAAAGTCAGACATGTTTGAGCGATTAACACTTTCACATTCCAAGTTTGATAAACAAGTTCTTTGTGTGTTTCTTTTGTTAAGGTCTTCAAATTTCTAGCATTAAGATCTCTTAGAAGCCCCAGTTGCCATTGTTTTCCTTACAGTTCTTCTGTCACTAAGTTTGATGTTCACTTCAGTTCAGTTCAGTTGCTCAGTTGTGTCCGACTCTTTGCGACCCCATGGACTGCAGCACGCCAGGGTCACCTCCTTTGTCCATCACCAACTCCTGGAGCTTACTCCAACTCATGCCCATTGAGTCAGTGATGCCATCCAACCATCTCATCCTCTGTCATCCCCTTCTTCTTCCACCCTCAATATTTCCCACCATCAGGGTCTTTTCAAATGAGTCAGTTCTTTGCATCAGGTGGCCAAAGTATTGGAGCAGCTTCAGTGTCAGTCCTTCCAATGAATATTCAGGACTGATTTCTTTTAGGATGGACTGGTTGGATCTCCTTGCAGTCCAAGGGACTCCCAAGATTCTTCTCCAACACCACAGTTCAAAAGCATCAATTCTAAAAAAAAAAACAAAAGCATCAATTCTTTGGTGCTCAGGTTTCTTCATAGTCCAACTCTCATATCCATATATGACAAGTAGAAAAGCCATGGTTTTGACTAGATGGACTTTTGCTGGCAAAGTAATGGCTCTGCTTTTTAAAATGCTGTCTAGGTTGGTCATAAATTTTCTTCCAAGGAGCAAACATCTTTTATTTTCATGGATGCAGTCACCATCTGCAGTGATTTTGGAGTCCAAAAAAACAAAGTCTGTCACTGTTTCCATGGTTTCCCCATCTATTTGCCATGAAGTGGTGGGACTGGATGCCTTGATCTTAATTTTCTGAATGTTGACTTTTAAGCCAACTTTTTCACTCTCTTCTTTCACTTTCATCAAGAGGCTCTTTAGTTCTTCGCTTTCTGCCATAAGGGTGGTGCCATCTGCATATATGAGGTTACTGATATTTCTCCTGGCAATCTTGGTTCCAGCTTGTGTTTCATCTAGCCCAGCATTTCTCGTGATGTACTCTGCATATAAGTAAAAATGCAAAGTGACAATATACAGCCTTGACACATCCCTTCTCCAGTTTGGAACCAGTTTGTTGTTCCATGTCTAGTTCTAACTGTTGCTTCTTGACCTGCATACAGATTTCTCAGGAGGCAGATCAGGTGTTCTAGTATTCCCATCTCTTTAAGAATTTTCTACAGTTTGAATCCACATAGTCAAATGCTTTGTCGTAGTCAATAAAGCAGAAGTAGATGTTTTTCTAGAACTCTCTTGCTTTTTCAGTGATCCAGCAGATGTTGGCAATTTGATCCTGGTTCCTCTGCCTTTCTAAATCCAGTTTGAACATCTGGAAGTTCACGGTTCATGTACTGTTGAAGCCTGGCTTGGAAAATTTTGAGCATTACTTTGCTAGTGTGTGAGATGAGTGCAATTGTGTGGTAGTTTGAATCTTCTTTGGCATTGCCTTTCTTTGGGATTGGAATGAAAACTGACCTTTTCCAGTCCTGTGGCCAATGCTGAGCTATCCAAATTTGCTGGCATAGTGAATGTAGAACTTTAACAGCATCATCTTTTAGGATTTGAAATAACTCAACTGGAATTCTATCACCTCCACTAGCTTTTTTCGTTGTAATGCTTCCTAAGGCCCACTTGACTTTGCACTCCAGGATGTCTGGCTCTAGGTCAGTGACCACACCATCATGGTTATCTGAATCATGAAGATCTTTTTTGTATAGTTCTTCTGTGTATTGTTGCCACCTCTTTTTAATATCTTCTGCTTCTGTTAGGTTCATACCATTTCTGTCCTTTATTGAGCTCATCTTTGCATGAAATGTTCCCTTGGTATCTCTAATTTTCTTGAAGTGATCTCTCGTTCTCATTCTATTTTATCCTCTATTTCTTTGCATTGATCACTGAGGAAGGCTTTCTCATCTCTCCTTGCTATTCTTTGGATCTCTGCATTCAAATGGGTGTATCTTTCCTTTTCTCCTTTGCCTTTCACGTCTTTTCTCAGCTATATGTAAGGCCTCCTCAGACAACCATTTTGCCTTTTTGCATTTGTTTTTCTTGGGAATGGTCTTGATTACATCCTCCTGTACAATGTCACGAACCTCTGTCCATAGTTCTTTAGGCACTCTGTCTATCAGATCTAATCCTTTGAATCCTTGAATCTATTTGTCACTGCCACTGTATAATCATAAGGGATTTGATTTAGGTCATACCTGAATGGTTTAGTAGTTTTCCCTACTTTCTTCAGTTTAAGTTTGAATTTAGCAATAAGGAATTCATGATCTGAGCCACAGACTTGTTTGTGGTGACTATATAGAGCTTCTCCATCTTTGGCTGCAAAGAATATAATCAGTCTGATTTCTGGTGACATCCAGTGATGTCCATGTGTAGTCTTTTCTTGTGTTGTTGGAAGAGGGTGTTTGCTATGACCAGTTCGTTCTCTTGGCAAAACTCTATTAGCCTTTGACCTGCTTCGTTTTGTACTCCAAGGCCAAATTTGCCTGTTACTCCAGGTATCTCTTGACTTCCTACTTTTGCATTCCAGTCCCCTATATTGAAAAATACATCTTTTTGGAGTGTTAGTTCTAGAAGGTCTTGTAGGTCTTCATAGAACCATTGAACTTCAGCTTCTTCAGCATTACTGGTTGTGGCATAGTCTTGGATTACTGTGATATCAAATGGTTTGCCTTGGAAAGGAACAGAGATTATTCTGTTGTTTTTGAGATTGCATCTAACTACTGCATTTTGGACTCTTGTTGACTATGATGGCTACTCCATTTCTTCTTAGGGATTCTTGCCCATAGTAGTAGATATAATGGTCATCTGAGTTAAATTCACCCATTCCAGTTCATTTTCATTTGCTGATTCCTAAAATGTTGATGTTTACTCTTGCCATCTCCTGTTTGACCAATTCCAATTTGCCTTGAGTCATGAACCTAACTTTCCAGGTTCCTATGCAATATTGCTCTTTATGGCATCGGACTTTACTTCCATCGCCAGTCACATCCACAACTGGGTGTTGATTTTGCTTTGGCTCTGTCTCTTCATTCTTTCTGGAGTTATTTCTCAACTGATCTCCAGTAGCATATTGGGCACCTACTGACCTGGGGAGTTCATCTTTCACTGTCTTATCTTTGTGCCTTTTCATACTGTTCATGGGGTTCTCAAGGCAAGAATACTGAAGTGGCTTGCTGTTCCATTCTCCAGTGGACCACATTCTGTCAGACCTCTCCACCATGACCCGTCTGTCTTGGGTGGCTCTACATAGCATGGCTCATAGTTTCATTGAGTTAGATAAGGCTGTGATCCATGTGATCAGATTGGTTAGTTCTCTGTGATTGTTGTTTTTATTCTGTCTGCCCTCTGACAGATAAGGATAAGAGGCTTATGGAAGCTTCCTGATGGAAGAGACTGACTGAGGGGGAAACTGAGTCTTGTTCTGATGGGTAGGGCCATGCTCAGTAAATCTTTAATCCAATTTTCTGTTGATGGGTGGGACTGTGTTCCCTCCCTGTTATTTGACCTGAGGCCAGACTATGGTGGAGATTCAGTACTGCTCAGTTCCCTACATTCTGTCCTTTCCCTGAAAACAAGTCCACAGACTGTTATCAATTTAAAAGAAATAGATATGGGGTATGTCCTGGTTATCTTTTGGTGCATAACAAATCAACCTCCAGATTATTTTATATTTTTTGATATGTTATTATTTTTTGTTTGATATTATCTTTCACAGTTCGAGGAGTGTTGGAGGAGTTGACTGAGCTCAGCTGGGCAGTTCTCACTTGAGGTTTCTCATGCAATTTTAGTGGGTGGGGTTAGAGTCAGCTCAAAGCTTTTCTTCACTCTCAGGCTTTCAGGTCAAGGCTGACTGTCTACCAGGAGCTCAGCTGAGCTATTGTTAGAGAACAGGGCTTGAACAAGTAGTCTGTCCAAGTTGCCTGGGCTTCCTCACAGCTTGGTGGCTGAATCTCAAGGGAAGGAGTGCTTCAAGCCATGCTACCTTTTATATTCTAGTCTTGGATGTTGTAAGTCTGATGCATTTTATTTGTTCCAAGAGTGTTGCCAAGACTGGCTAAATTCATGGGGCGCAGAAATAACTTCCATCTTTTCGAAGGAGGATCAGAAAACTTATGGACATACGTTACAGCCACCACAGATTTAAGTAGATAAACATAGGGAGGTTTCATGTTTTCGAATGCTAACAAGTTTATTTATTGCCATGCTCTGCTGCTGCTGCTGCTGCTAAGTCGCTTCAGTCGTGTCCAACTCTGTGCGACCCCATATACGGCAGCCTACCAGGCTCCTCCATCCATGGGAGTTTCCAGGCATGAGTACTGGAGTGGATTGCTATTGCCTTCTTTGATTACCATGCTCATAGCTCTTCAATCCCTGATCCTTTTGGCGGAAATACAAATATGCATTTTCCTTTGATTTTATATAGCTCACTGGGTTTTACTCACTAAGTCTTCTTCTGAACCTGCCTTTATGTCTTTCAAGCCCCGAAGATGCATCCAACCTGCAGTAATTCTTATCATGTCTTTGATCAGGTTTTTCTGCCTCTAGTGTTACCCTCCTCTTCTGATACACTTCTGAGCAACACATCTGGTCATGTTTCTCTCACGATTGAAAGACCACTGTGGCTCTTTATCTCCAGTTCCTCAATATGGCACAGAAAACCTTCCAGGATTGGCTCCTTACCTTCTTCTATGCCTCATCTCTCATTTTGCAGTTTCTCTTTGTACTCCAGCCAAAGTAAACACACTGCCTTTTTCACATCTCTGTGCCTTTGACTGTGTTGATCGCCCCTTCCCTACAATGCCCATCTCTGACCTACTTGGCAGTCTCAAGCATTCTTAAGGTGCAATCACAAATGTATCCATGTTCCTCAGTCCGTAGCACCCATTCATTGAGTCTGCTAGCTAGACCTGAATTGTTTTACTTTTGAAACCCTCTAAATTCAAATCTGCTCTAATTCCATACTGTTTCCTTGGGGGAGGATGTAATCAATACATGTACCTTTCATTCTGACATGAGAAGCAGCCTTGTCAGCTCTTGTGAAGAGCTCAGCAATCTCTGAGAACCCCTGATCTTCAGAGGACTGGGCATTTTTTTCTCAAGAGTTGTCTCACCTCACTTTCCTTTGGTGACAAGATCCACAGTCATAATCGCATTGTTGCTTCCAGCTGTGAGATTATAGCCTTACAGAATTTTCTTAAATATCCACCAAAACCAAGACTTCCCTGTAGATAGACAACTTAAAAAATAATTCAGCAATATAAAAGACAAGCAGCAGTATAAAATATAAATAGCATTACATATGTGATGCAGCATATAAAAATTTTAAAGCATAAGAACTTGGGAGAAGAAAATTATTAAAATGGCAATTTTCGATATACCATAATTTAAACTTCCCTATTGTTGGACATATCTGTAGTTCCAGTTTTCCTATATAAATAACATGGAAACAAGCATCTTTATTCTCAAAAAGTTATTTTCTCATAATCAGACTCTTTTCATATAGATTTCCAGAAATGTAACTATTAAGTCCAAGAATATGAGTTCTTGTAAGTTTTTTGATATATTGGACTTCCCTGGTGGCTCAGACAGTAAAGAATCTGCCTACAATTCAAGAGACCCAGCTTCAATCCCTGAGTTGGGAAGATCCCCTAGAGAAGGGAATGGCAACCCACTTCAGTACTCTTGCCTAGAAAATTCCATGGAAAGAGGAGTCTGGCTGGCTGCAGTCCATGGGTTGCAAAGAGTCAGACATAAGTGAGTGACTAACACACTTTCTTTTGATATATTACCAAATCCCCACCATTCTTCCCAGGACTGGATGAGAGTTTGGCTTCGTTGGACCCTCACCTGCTTTGGCATTTTTTTTTTTTAAGTTTTGGTAATTTGAAAATTAAAAAAAATCTTGCTTTAGTTTATAATTCAAGATAGTTGAGTGTTTTCCATCTTTTTATGGGTGGAGGATAGATTGGACCTTGAAAACAAAGAGGTGCGGTTAGAAGAGATAATTGAACCTTACATATAAGAAGAATTGCATTTCAAAAAACTCTTAAAAGTGACTATTTTGTATCCAGGTTAATTATTTTCTTCAAAAATAACTTCCTATTCTCCATGATTGTTTCAAAGATGGAAGAATTGTTGTGTGTTCTGTAGATTTCAAATACACTTTCATAAATAAGACTTTATAACAGTTAAATCTTTTTCATCCTCCTTCAGATTTCTATTTAAAATATTTCTGTTCAATTTTATCCCTTGTGTTCTGAATAAGGTGGCCCACATTTATAGCATCTGATGGGTTCTACATAGCTTAATTATGAAAGAGGATGAAATTTAAATTTTCATAAGTTGGTACCAATTAAACTATGTAAATGAATGTTTCCTGTGGTTTCTGTTGTTGACTTCATATCTTTAAAATTTCTTTTGCTAACTAGCTCTGTGTATACTTACCGTGAAGGTGTCACACAGGGTGTGTTGATAAAATAAACATTTAGCTTTCTTCTGTACTACCTTTTGAGATGTCTAGGAAATATACTCTTGCCCTAGAAATTAAATGAAGACATCAGCTGAGCCACTGATGTCCCTCCGTTCCCAGACTTGCCATCTTGAATTTCTAGGATCTCTGGGGAAGTGATTCATTTAGTCTATATCTTAGTCACCAATCTCAGCCAACAGTTTTTTTCCCCCTAAGGTGTTTTCCTCTCTTATTTAAGTTTAATAACCTTGATTTAAATTAGAAAACACATTCTTTGATCAGAGGTATTTGTGTCAGGAGATTGCCTGGGACCTACATGCAACATCTGCTTCACTGTCTCCTAGGAAGATAAATATTTGTGTTGCAACTCCTGTTGGTCATTGAACCAGTTTATTGGTGAAAGTACTGTGACATTGGAAGATTTAGAACTTATCGATCAGGGAAATGATTTTACAAACAACGTATACACCTGTACTTAATGTTCACATTGTTATAAACCATATTTTTTTGTGTTTGTTGTTGCTTAGTCACTCTGTCATGTCCAATTCTTTGCAATCCCAAGGAATACAGCATGCCAGGCTTCCCTGTCCTTCACCATCTCTCAGAGTTTGCTCAAACTCATGTCCATTGAGTCAGTGATGCCATCCATCATCACATTCTCTGTGATCCCCTTCTCCTCCTGCCTTCAATCTTTCCCAGAAACAGGGTCTTTTCTAATGAGTCAGCTCTTCGCATCAGGTGGCCAAAGTATTAGAGCTTCAACATCAGCATTAGTCCTTCCAATAAATATTCAGGACTGATTAACTTAGGATTGACTGGTTTGATCTCCTTGCAGTCCAAGGGACTCTCAAGAGTCTTCTCCAGTGCCAAAGTTCAGAAGCATCAATTCTTTGACACTAGGCCTTCTTTATGGTCCAACTTGCACATCCATACATGACTACAGGAAAAACCACAGCTTTGACTACACAGACTTTGTTGGCAAAGTAACGTCTTTGTTTTTTAATATGCTGTCTAGGTTGGTCATAGCTTTTCTTCCAAGGAGCAAGCATCTTTTATTTTCATGGATGCAGTCACCATCTACAGTGATTTTCAGTTCAGTTCAGTCCAGTCGCTCAGTCGTATCCGACTCTTTGCGACCCCATGAGTCGCAGCACTTCAGGCCTCCCTGTCCATCACCAACTCCCGGAGTTTATTCAAACTCATGTCCATTGAGTCGGTGATGCCATCCAGCCATCTCATCCTCTGTTATCCCCTTTTCCTCCTGCCCCCAATCCCTCCCAGCATCAGGGTCTTTTCCAATGAGTCAGTTCTTCTCATGAGGTGGCCAAAGTATTGGAGTTTCAGTTTTAGCATCAGTCCTTCCAATGAACACCCAGGACTGATCTCCTAGAGCCCAAGAAAACAAAGTGTGTCACTGTTTCCACTTTTTCTCCATCTATTTGCCATGAAGTGATAGGACCAGATGCCATGATCTTTTTTTTCTGAAAGTTGAGTTTTAAACCAGCTTTTTCACTCTTCTCTTTCACTTTCATCAAGAGCCTCTTTAGTTTCTCTTCACTTTGTAGCATAAGGTGGTGTCATCTGCGTAACTGAGGTTATTGATTTTTCTCCTGGCAATCTTGATTCCAGCTTGTGATTCATCCAGCCCAGCATTTCTCATGATGTACTCTGCATATAAGTTAAATAAGCAGGGTGACAATATACAGCCTTGACATGGTCCTTTCCCAGTTTGGAACCAGTCCATTGTTTTATGTCCAGTTCTAACTGTTGCTTCTTGACCTGCATTCAGTTTTCTCAGGAGGCAGGTAAGGTGGTCTGGTATTCCCATCTCCTTAAGAATTTTCCATAGTTTGTTGTGATCCACACAGGCAAAGTGTAGTCCGTGAATCAGAAGTAGATATTTTTCTGGAACTCTCTTGCTTTTTCAATGATCCAACGGATGTTGTCAATTTGATCTCTGGTTCCTCTGCCTTTTCTAAATCTATCTTGAATATCTGGAAGTTCTTGGTTCACATACTGTTGAAATCTAGCTTGGAGAATTTTGAACATTACTTTGTTGGCCTGTGAAATGAGTGCAGTTGTGCAGTAGTTTGAATGTTCTTTGGCGTTGCCTTTCTTTGACAGTGGAATGAAAACTGACCTTTTCCAGTGCTGTGGCCACTGCTGAGTTTTCCAAATCTGCTGGCATGTTGAGTGCAGCACTTTCACAGCATTATCTTTTAGGATTTGAAATAGCTCAACTGTAATTCCGTCACCTCCACTAGCTTTGTTCATAGTGATGCTTCCTAAGATCCACTTGACTTTGCACTCCAAGATGTCTGGCTCTTTGTGAGTGATCACACCATCATGGTTATCTGGGTCATGAAGATCTTTTTTGTATAGTTCTTCTGTGTATTGTTGCCATCTCTTCTTACTACCTTCTGCTTCTGTTAGGTCCATGCCATTTCTGTCCTGTATTGTGCCCATCTTTGCATGAAATGTTCCCTTGGTATCTCTAATTTTCTTGAAGAGATCTCTGGTCTTTCCCATTCTATTGTTTTCCTCTATTTCTTTGCATGATTATTTAGGAAGGCTTTCTTATTACTCCTGGTTATTCTTTAGAACTGTGCATTCAGATGGGTATATGTTTCCTTTTCTCCTTTGCCTTTCACTTCTCTTCTTTTCTCAGCTATTTGTAAGCCCTTCTCAGGCAATCATTTTGCCTTTTTGCGTTTCTTTTTCTTAGGGATGGTTTTGATTCCCACCTCCTGCACAGTGTTATGAACCTCTGTCCATAGTTCTTCAGGCATTATGTCTATTAGATTGAATCCCTTGAACCTATTTGTCACTTTCACTGTATAATCATAAAGGATTTGATTTAGGTCATACCTGAATGACCTAGTGGTTTTCCCAATTTTCTTCAACTTAAGTCTCCATTTGACAGTAAGGAGTTCATGATCTGAGCCAGTCAGCTCCAGGTCTTGTTTGTGTTGACTGCATAGTGCTTCTCCATCTTCAGCTGTAAAGAATGTAATCAATCTGATTTCGGTATTGACCATCTGGTGATGCTGATGTGTAGAGTTGTCTCGTGTTGTTGGAAGAAGGTGTTTGCTATGACCGGTTTGTTCTCTTGGCAAAACTTTCTTAGCTTTTGCCATGCTTCATTTTGTACTTGAAGGCCTAACTTGACTGTTACTTCAGGTATCTCTTGACCTCCCACTTTTGCATTCCAATCACCTATGACATTTAAGCATCCTCATTTCTTCATTTACTGTTACTTCCTATCTCTATACTAATGCATACATTTTGAATTACTATCCTAGTTAAATATGCCTGTCTTTTTTCTTCCCTTAGTACAAAATAATCTGTTCAGCTGCAAAGGCCAATAATGTCCACATAATGTTAGCAAAAAGTTTGCCCAGTGAAAGAACTGTGTATTGTACTGTGGTAAATTAACTCTTGTGGGCCTTGGTTTCTTCATCTGTAAGGTAGAAGTCTGTAATAGTCTAATGTTGAGCCCTGGTAGGGCATTCAGTTCACCTCTTTCTTTACCATTGAGACAACTGATGACAAACCCTCCACAGACCTAGGACATACACTCAAGTTTCTTGACTTGAGAGTCCAGGGTTTCAGGGCTTAGGTCTAATATTTCACTTGAATGGAAACTGAGTGACTTTAACCCATTTCATTTAAATGAAGGTGATAGAGTAATGAAGTGATCAAGGGGGAAGAATGTTTTTTTAAAATATAATCTTATTTATTTTTGGCTGTGTTGGGCCTTTGTTGTTGCCTGGGCTTTTCTCTAGTTGCAGAGAGCAAGAGCTCCTCCATAGTTGCAGTGCACAGGCTCCAGGACTTGCAGGCTTAAGTAGTTGTGGTACTTGGGCTCGATAATCGTGGCTCTCAGACTCTAGAGCACAGGTTCCGCAGTTGTGCATAGGCTTCATTGCCGCACAGCATGTGGGAGCATACATTCAATCTGGAATTGAAACTGTGTCTTTTGCATTGGCAGGTGGTTTCTTTACCACTGAGCCACCAGGGAAGCCTGGGAAGAACTTTCCAGACAGAGAAATTGTCATGATGAAAGGCCTAAAATCAGGAATAACATTGGTTTATTTGAAGAACTAAAAGAAAACCGATGTGATGAGTATGGAGAGTGAGGGGAGATAGATGGAGAGATGGGGCTGGAGGGGTGTCCAGGAGCCATGTCATATATGACCATTTGGTCATGGTGATAAGCTTGTATCAGAGACCAGAAGCATGGAAACAGGTCAGTTAGGGAGATACTATAGTATTGGGTTGGCCAAACAGTTCATTCAGGATTTTCTGACAGATGGTATGAAAAGCTTGAACCAAGTATTTGGCCAACCCAGTATTCCAGCCAGAGGTGTGTTGGTCTATGGTGGATGCATTAGAGATGAAAAGAAGCATATATGTTTGCTATCCTGTATTTAGAAACATCAGGATTTGGTCACTGTGTGGGAGGCATTGAGAAGGAGTTCACATTTTCTGGCTTAAGCAGCATGGTGGCTAGAAGTAGCATTTACTGAAATGGGGAAGAAAGGTGGGGAAGATTTCAGAAAGGACCAAGGACTTGATCTTCAGCATGATACGCCTGGGAGAAGATGTTGTTGTTTAGTCACTAAGTCACATCCGACTCTTTGCAACTCCATGGAGTGCTTCATGCCAGGCTCTTCTGTCCTCCACTGTCTCCCATAGTTTGCTCAAACTCATGTCCATTGAGTTGGTGATGCCATCCAACCATCGAAGAGGCGACTTGTTGGAAAAGACCGTGATGTTGGGAAAGACTGAGGGCAGGAGGAGAAGGGGGTAAAAGAGGATGAGTTGGGAGAAGATATCCAGGTTACCAACTGCATGTATCAGACTGGTGGTTACAAAGATTTTTGCAGGAGGCATAACTTTGGACATTATCTGCAAGTAGATATTTTAAATAAACTACAGGCCAATGCTTAGAAAAGAAGCCGAACCTTTCCCAAGTCTAGGGATTTGATCTTTCTGATAGAAAGGAAGGGCCAGGAAAGTAGCTAGAAGAGCAGTTTCCAGTAAATGAGGAGGCAAACCAGAAAAGCAGGGCATCATGGAAGCAGACAAGAGTGTTTCAGGCAGGAGGAGAAGGGGATAACAGTGTAGAATTCTCCAAAGAGGACTAAATGGTAATAGTGTTAAGCTGGAATCTAGGTAGGCTGAGTCTTCTGTATTGAATCATGTGAAATTGCTATTTTTGTAGTTAAAAAATGGTCAATAGTGATCATTTTGTAGGCTTTAATGTAATACATACTTGGAGAAGGCAATGGCACCCCACTCCAGTACTCTTGCCTGGAAAATCCCATGGACGGAGGAGTCTGGTAGGCTGCAGTCCATGGGGTTGCTAAGAGTCAGACACGACTGAGGGACTTCACTTTCACTTTTCACTTTCATGCATTGGAGAAGGAAATGGCAACCCACTCCAGTGTTCTTGCCTGGAGAATCCCAGGGATGGGGGATCCTGGTGGGCTGCCTTCTATGGGGTCGCACAGGGTCGGACACGACTGAAGTGACTTAGCAGCAACACATACTTGGCTTGAAAGTATATATTTTAGGCTAACATCTATTAGGTGAGAAACGTCCGTAAGCACAATTGTAACCCATCCTCCCCACCAAATTCTCTTTGTCTTTCTGTTTACCTATTCTCTCAGTAAATTTGTATTCACTTGGCTTTTATTCTAGAGCTTTGGGAAGCCATTGAATGATGTGAAGCAGGGAGTGACAGATCTGATGATATTTTGTTCTTTGTACTGTAAACTCAGGGACCTATGTATGTTTGCACACACAGCTCTTTGCCCAGCCAGTGGTTGATAGCACGGGTTTCCTTTTTACACCCCCAGAGAGGTTCTGTCCTGAAAATGCAGCTCAAATCCTAGTCTGAAGGTATTTGCCCTAATACTTCAAAGTATTATGGGTGTTGAAGTCCTACCTACAAATGATATGACCTCTTTGGTTTACCTGTCATGGCTTTTATCATCCAAATGGTGGCATTTGCCATTTCAGTGTAGAAATGTCCAGAGTTACAGAAGCAAGGCTGGTTCCCTTTGATGTCAGCCCAAACCCTGGATTAGGTGTCTGGAATCCTGGCATCTATTGCAGCATCATGAGTTAGTTCACATAACCTCTGAAGGCTTAAGTTTCTCTATTTTTCCCCTATTTGCATTATTTTTAAATAACTAGATTGAATAACTTCTTTTTGTTTTCTTCTAGCTTTAACAGTCAGTGCTCCTAATAATGATGTAATACTTCAGACAGACTATGACAGTTGTGGTTATATTTATTTATTTTTTAATATATGTTTTGTCACTGGCCAGTACCTGAAGGCAATGTTGACACGCTTTGATTATTTACACCCCCCCCCACCCAATATTTTTTAATGTGAGCCAGTTTTCTCAGATTGTAAGATCTTACATAAAAATTCACCTTTCTGGTTTCTCTTTTAAAAAAAAATCAAGATCTTTGACTGCATGGGGCTGATGTTCTCACAGGGTAGCCTTCTGCTGGATCTGATCCACACATGCCTCCTGTTAGACAGGTATTCCACATTCTAGTTCATGACCCTCACCATTCTGGGCTTTCTCCTACCCTCTGCACTTCCCCCCTGATTTTTCCCAGTCCTTGTAGCTATTTGAACATGATCAACCTGGGATGACCCAGGCTTGAAAACATCTCAGTGATGAAACTTCAGTATGAGGTGAACCCCGTACAGGTGTGCAGCCCCGTTTCTCGCTTCTTTTTGCGGAGACTTCTGCGAGTTGGGCACATTTGGTCAAAGTATAGCCTAAAAATAGACACGCCAATTCAGGGAGCAGAACTTGACTGTGTTTAGTCATGGTTGTCACAAATGCCTCTGAGCAGTGTTTCTTCACCCTGGCCACTCGTTAGAGTTATCTGGGGAGCATTAAAAAAAAAAAAATCTACATCCAAGTTTCACCCCAGAGCAATTGGATCTGAATCTCTGGAGGGGAGGCCCAAGCATCAGTATATATATATATTTTAAATCAGATGTGCTGATGCACAGCCAGGATCGAGAAGCACTGCCATAGAAACTGTGAACCCAGCAGTAAGGACTGACATCATGAGCCTAGAGAAATCCACAGAAGGTCTGGGAATTATCTGTGGCTGGTTTGCAGCCCGTGTGGAGTCACTAAAACCATGCCTAAGAACAGCCTCTTTCCTCAGAAGCTGGGCTGCCCATCTGTCTGGGGTTTCCATCCCTCCTGGTGGCATTCACAAGATGCTTCCGGCATGGGTCCCTGGGCCATGGCTCTTTCTGCCTCTGCTTAGGTGAGTGTGCAGGGTGGGAAGAGTCCTAAATGGAGTGGTGAGCTGAAAAAAAGAAGGGAGAGAGGAGGGATGTTGGTGTTTTACTGATCTAAATGCCCATCTGCCTATTATGGAAAACTGTGGCTTCAATAGCTTAGCTTTTAAGATGATTGATGAAAAAGTACAAACAACCCAGTGGTAAAACAAAGAGGAAAACATAAGAATGTGCGTCTGAGAAATGCTGCTGGTCCATTGGGTTGCATTCTGAGCTTCCAGTGCTGGGGACTCGGGTTGGATCCTTGGTCATGGAAATAAGATCCTGCAAGCCTCATGCCCCTCCCACCCCATCCCCCCCCCCCCAAAAAAAGAAAGTGCTTCCATTTGAAGTGTTTCCTTTCTAGTGTCCCCATTAGGGCTACTTTGATCTGGAAAGTCTGAAAAATGACTTCCTTTTCCTAGTATTGTTAAACAAATAGAAGACTGGGGGAAAAGTCCACAGTAATGCCAGACCACTGTTCCCAGAGTTCCCACAGAGAAATTATTTTTCCAAATGACCTAGGATGATAGGGTGAGAAGTGCTTGCAAGAATAGCTACTCAATGACATTCTCCGCGTCTGCCACACCAGTAATGTCAGAACAATAGGCTTTGAATCTGAGCCCAATATGGAATTGAAAAATTGCAGACTTAGGGTTTATGATGAACACAACCCAGCTGGAGCATTGACTGAACAATTGCAGGATGGTTTGGTGGAGCCAATCCTGCCGGCTGTGGTTCTGCCACAAGGGAACGATGAGTTTTAAAGGACACAGCCTAATTTCTCTCTGCAGCTGGGTGTCATTGACTAATGAAAATATATTGGCACGCTGCTCACGGGTTATTGTTCCATGTAACTGCACCTCTTAGCTGGGGATTTGTAAGCAGGCCATGATTGAAAGCAATATGACTGGGCTCGGTTATTAAAATATTCCAAATACAGCCTGCCCTATTTATTGGAAACAAAGTTTGACAAGATTATGTTGATATGAGGAGCGGATAATGAAACATCACCGTGCATAGGCACTGCCAGTGTCAACTGGGCAGAATTACAGTCCTTAAATATTTATACAGGAAAATGAAATGCAACTATTAATACTTCCAGGAAGTGATACAGCATGAGAGGAGAGAGAGACATGAGGAATAGGATCCTAGGCTACTTGTAACAGGCCAATTTATCATTTTTATAAAATGGCTGCATGTCTCATTTGCAGGAAGTCTTCAAAGAATGGGAAAAAGCATAACTACCTCTAAAGCTCTCAAAATTAGGCATGTTTAAACAAAAGTGTCCAAAAACTTGATGACTACATTTGGGTTTTAAGAAGGACTTCATTTTTAGGAGGGTTATGTCTTTTGGACTGATTTAAGCTTGAGTCCATTTCTTTAGTCATTTTAAAAGGACAGTTAATTAACTTGGATGATATAATTTTGTTTTACTTTGGTATTATTTTGGGGAGAAATCTCTTAAGAGCCAATGAAGGCAGATGTCCAGACAGGCATATTCACTGTGAAAAGCAATGAGAATGGCATTAGTCTAAGAATCAGATCTGGTTTTACTCCAAGGTTTGCCTCTAGTTGGACTTAGGGGGTGGAGAGGAGGATTTAATAATACCTTATTTTTTCTCCAAGTGTTTTAGGAATGCATGCCTTTTTTTGTTTTTTTAAAAAAGTCTTTATTGAATTTATTACAATATTGCTTCTGTTTTGGACTTTTTGGCCCTGAGGCATGTGGGATCTTAATTACCTGACCACGAACCGAACCTGCACCCCCTGCATTGGCAGGCAAAGCCTTAACCACTGGACTGCCAGGGAAGCCCCAGGAATGCATGTCTTATAGTCAGCGATTTTACCCATTTCTGAAGTCTGACTTCTTTTGAAGTTTACATCCATTAATATTTGAGGAACCAGCAAGGAGCACTGTGAAGAGCTAGAACTTTCCTGAATTCTGGGGCCTTTGGGTTCTGCCCACTGAACCCTCTCTCTTCAGTTCTCCCATCTCTCCCAGTAGCTCTTCCCTCACTCTATCACGTAGGCCTCCTGCTCTTCAGGCTCTCTACCCCTCCTCTTTTCTCATTCTGCTCCTCAGTCTCCTCATTCTCTGCCCATTAGAAACCCCCTCTCCAGCGTGAGCAGCCCAAGAGAGAATTTTGCAGGCTGGAGGTCTCCCTCCCTGCTGTTGAGTTGTAGGTTGATGGAGCAGAGTCAATTGTACTTTTCTTAAAACACTTCTCTGAAACCAAAATGAAAACCACTCCACTGATATTTAGCAGAAGCCTTCAAAAAGCTGTTAAAAGCATCACATTCAATACAAAAACGCTCTGAACTATGTAGTTGTAAGAAACACATTTTGTGTAAATCAATACATTTGATTAATCAGTCATTTGGCACACTGCTCATCTGCTGATTTAATTTTCAATGAATTTGTGCTAGAGTGAAAACTGAACTCTTCTTTTTGTTTTTCCCTTTTTTCATCTTCCGACAGGCTCCTTTTTTAAAAAACTGTCCTCAGTTAACATTTTGTCTGTTGCTGATTTCTGGTATTGAACTGAATAAAGTAATTGACAGGGATGTGTCTAAAATGGAAAAGGAACATAGTTTAATTGCAGTGACTTCCAGAGTATGTTCTAGTCAGAGTTTTCCAAAGCCTTTTCAAGAATTTGGTTCGAGAGCAAAGTTTGATTCAAGAGCATTCTGAGGTTGCAAGGGGAGTTATTAAAAACTGTTACCACTTGCAATTACTTTTCTGAGTCAGGATTTTCTTAGTACCGTGAAATAAAGTAAAGAAAAATTGCATGCTGAGACTGATTTATTGGCATCCATAATTCCTGATTTCAAAAATTTCCAAAAATCTCATTTTTCCTCTTTGATGTTAAAAGTAAATGCTGCACATAATACCCATAAATAATTTTCTACTAATAAAATGCAGCTTTTATCAGTTACATATATTGAGGTTAAATAAGATTTGGTTCAGAGGAAAAAAATGGCTCTGTTGTTTAAAAATGTTTGAGAACTTTTGATAGATAATATAGAGACGAGAGCTCTGGACTGGGGACGTTAAGACTCTGTTTCACATTCATACTCCATCAGTGATGGGCTCAGTGACCTTGAGAAAATCATTTAAAAAGACACGTGCTCGGGCCTGGTGCACTGGGAAGACCCAGAGGGATCGGGTGGAGAGGGATGTGGGAGGGGGGATCGGGATGGGGAACACATGTAAATCCATGACTGATTCATGTCAATGTATGACAAAACCACTACAATATTGTAAAGTAATTAGCCTCCAACTAATACAAATAAATGGAAAAAAAATTTGGAGACTTTAGTTTAAATCTATGAAATGAGAGAATAGAATTCTTTCATTTTGAAAGAACAAGAAAACAAACAAAAATAACCTATGTGAGGATTAAGAACCCCCAGAGATACTTGGATGTTTAAAAAGGTTGGTGCAGGGAATTTCCCTGGTGGTCCAGTGGTTGGGACTTTGCCTTTCAGTCCAGGGAGTGCAGGTTCGATCCCTGGTCAGGGAGGTAAGATCCCACATGCTTCTTAGCCAAGGGACTGAAACATAAAATAATAATGATAATAATGAAAATTTTAAAAGCTGGTGCAAAGAAATGTCTAGTATGTGACAAATGTGGAGGAAAAATCTTAGTCTCAGATTCATCTTCTGCAGCTCTGCAGTATACTTTATCTTATCCAGTGATCCTGCTTACCATATTGCTCAGAAAAATAAGAGGCCAGTGTGGAAAATTCGTAAATACCCAAGGCTGCTATTGTATGGTATATTCTCTTCTTATCCGTGAGGACCTTCAAGTTGACTTTCATGAGATACTGAACATGCCTGGTATGATGTTCATGCATCCCAGGTTTTTAAAAATCTCTCATCTATAGCACACACTTTCTCCAAGTAAAACTCAGATACCCCATGAGTGTGACTTCTAGAGCAATCTTGAGCAGAAAATAAAGCCTCATAAGCATTTGGATTCTTCCACAGCCTACCCTACTTGCTCTCTAAGCAGCCTTGATTCAAATTCCAGTCTTATATTATCCATATTGTAAGTTACTACATACCTCCTTCTGGCAGAAGCATTCTAGAAGTATCAGAGCTGTCGATACTAAATCCTAGACTGCTGAGGGTCTGCTGGGTAGGCAGTACCACTTGATGTTGAAGGCTCAGACTCCAGATGTTGAAAGACTCCAAGCTGAAGTACAAGTCTTCCACCTACTGCTTGTGTATCTGTGGGCAAGCTAGTGAACCTCAGATTCACCCACGGTAAGATGGGAATAATAAAGCTCAAGGTTCAAAAAAAGTATCTTGCTAAATAAGCTAAAATCAATAGGCTGAATAATTGATTTGTTAGATAACAATGTTTTTCAAGTGACCCATTAGCCTAACCTACCAAATTCATCAATTTACCCTAAAATGTACATCCTCATATTAAATCTTTATAAAGCTCACTGTGCTTAATTCTGAGTGGATGGTCCTAACAGAGTAGTCAATTTGTTGCAAACTAAGATGGATAGAGTGGTTTGATATTTTTGCAAATATATTTAATATTCAGAAAAGCGTGTTTTCATTATACAGCATTTCAAAAGTCAAAAGGGGATTTTTTTCTCTGTTTCTATTGAATTCCTTTGGATCCCCTGGTGTGTCATTTTCTCTTCCACCCATCTTCTAACTTTTTTTTTTTTTTTTTTTTTTTTTTTTTTTACCATTTTCCCCATCTTAATTTCAAGTAGTAAATCAAGTTGTATTTGTACTTTTGGAGAGTAGCTATTTGGCCAATTAACTTTCAGTGCATTGGGCTGCTTCTATCAAGTTTCACAGATATTTATTAATTGCCTATGATGTACTGAGCATGACTCTGGTTATCCTGTGAAGACAAGACAGGCAAGGTGTTGCTCTTAAATTTTCCATCCTGGTGGAGGAGAGCAATAATAAAAACAAGAGGTGATAACTGCTATGAAGAAAATAGAACAGGTTGTCAGAATAGACAGTGCTATCATGCTGGGACTGGAGGTTACTTTCTTAGGTTAGGTAGTTGGAGAAAGCTTCCAGAAGGTTGAGGATGCTGAGCTCAGGAGATGGCCTTTGTAAGGAGGGGGAATTCTGAACCATGGGGCAGGAAGAGATTGATGGGATAATAGGAGAATCCACAGCAGTGGCCAGAGACAATATTGGCTTGCTTTGCTATTGTGGTTGAGGCATGTGCAGCCAAAATGCATCTCCTTTCATTGTGGAATGCTTGGTTTACCATACAGCCATTCACATAAAGATTGGATGTTTGTGGATGTGTTGTTTTCTGCTCTTCTGCCCTATAAATATTGCCTGTAGTCAGGAACACAGCAGCACCGGGGGAACAAAAGATACACATATATGCAAAACAATCAATCAAGCTGGACAGTTTTGGCAAAAGGTTTCCAGAATACACTTTCATTGATATAGTTTTAAACTGCTGTAGCAGCATTTTAGTGCCTGATTAATGGGTTCATTTACTTCAAAGGCTGCTTCAAACCATAACCTCTTTGAAAAAAGAAAACATATTAAAAAGAAGCTTCAGAGGAGCTCGTCAGCATTATTCCATTTACAACACTTTCTTGTACTAATCTTCACTCTAACGAAAATTTCGGTGGTGACTGATGATATGGGACCTTAAATAGGAAAAAGCCTTTATTTTAGTGTAAAGTACACATATACTGCCTACAGGATAAAATGAACAGTGAGACAGAAGAAACATACCATTAAAATAACTTTTGAAAACATTGGTGGGGGATGATATGGAATTATGTCAGCTCTTGACTGTAAAACTTGGCTTCCAAATAAATCAGAAGAAGGCTGAAGAGCCGTCTAGGATGTGATCAGATGAAGCATCAAGTCAGTGTCAGAGAAGGTCAGTGAAGCTTTGGTGCCATTTGAGGGTCTCTGAGAAATTTTAATAGCACCACCTGTAAGCTTTATCTCAGGGGGATTGGAAACCTGCCTGAGTGTCTGTATCACCTGGGAAGCTTGTTTAAAAACAGATATCTGGGCCCTATCTCAGATATGTGGGTCACAGTCTCCTGAGTAGGGACGATAAAGACATAAACAATACTTTCCAGGTGATTCTGGTGCAGTGGGAATACAGCCTTCTATTTAGAAATCGTCATTGCACATTTAAGAGGCAAAACCAAACCCTTGGCAGAAAATTCTAGAATAGTTAGCAGAGTGTCTTTTCAGAGAAAGATAACAGGTGGCACCTGCACTGGCAGTGAGGGTGGACATGGTAAGAAGCCAAAACAGCAAAGATTCTGAAGCCCCAGGTGTTGCTTCAGTGGAACCACTCCGTTTTTATGTCTTAAGCTGTATTTTAAAAATGTTGAAATATTCTGATCTTGTACTTAGTAGTACTAAGGTAATATGCACTCGGCCAAGTTGTGTATAAGAGCGGAAGAGCTGGGGATAGTAGTGTAAAGAGATTTCAGGCTGGATTGAATTCCTAGCAAACAGAAGTGTTGTGGTTTCTCATTTTTTTTATTAAAAATTTTTTTCCATTTATTTTTATTAGTTGGAGGCTAATTACTTTACAATATTGTAGTGGTTTTTGCCATACATTGACATGAATCAGCCATGGATTTACATGTGTTCCCCATCCTGAACCCCCCTCCCACCTCCTTCCCCATCCCATCCCTCTGGGTCATCCCAGTGCACCAGCCCCGAGCACTTGTCTCATGCATCCAACCTGGACTGGCGATCTGTTTCACACTTGATAATATACATGTTTTGATGCTGTTCTCTCAGAGAACAGCATCGAAACATGGTTTCTCATTTTTACATCACCATTTTCCCTCTGGTTGTCCCAAATCCTGGCCTCTGCTTGTAATTAAACCAAGCTCGTGACAGGGCAATTGTCCACATGAGTGGGTCAAAAAATACATATATATTGAGATCCAGGCAAGGCAGCACAGTTCTTGCTGAGTCATCAATGAATGATGTACAGGATGCTGCTCATGGGAGGTCTCTGCTGCTTGGTGACAAGTAGGATAATTATTAGAGCTCCTTGGTGCAGGAGTGAAGTTGGGGGTGGGGTGCGGTGCTCCCATACTTTGTTGGATAGTTTTGGGCACTGACTTAGCTTCCTTATGTCTCCCTGGTTCTTGCAATGGGTGACTCCCACTTGACCAAAGTCTGTGATATTTCTTGAGTTCTTTGCAGTAACTTGAAGAGCCTAGTCCTCTAATCCCTTTCCCAATCAACCTGGCTCCTGGGTAATGTTTCCCTCTTTTTCTCCATTGCCTGGGCAACCCTTTGTCTTGTCCTCAGAATGAAGTAGTCTGGCCTTTTCTCCACTCTGACTAAGGTATAAACTTTATATCTTGTTTCTTCAGAGTTTGCCTTTTGAATTCTTATTTTTAATTGAAATATAATCGATGTACAGTGTTGTACCAATCTATGCTGTCCAACACAGTGGCTCAGTTATATACATGTAGAATTAGGGTTTATCACAGGATATTGAATATCATTGCCTGTGCTGTACATATACAGTGGGACCTTGTTGTTTATCCATCCTGTATATAATAGTTTACACCTGCTAATCCCACATTTCCAGTCCTTCCCTCCACCCCCTTGGCACAAGGTTTGCCTTCTTAATTTCAGAATTCCTATCTTTTACTTATCAAACATTTTGAATTTCAAGACAGTGTCTCTATGATGAATTTCAAAACCAAAATTTTGTTTAAAATTCCCTGCATTTGACTGTTAGATCTCCCCAAAGTCTCAGTGGCCATGGTATATTTTTATTGGATGGAGGGGTAGGGAGTGATGATTAAGTTACCAAAAAAAAAAAAAAAAAAAAGCTATTTCTTAGAATGATCAGCCTATTGATTTGGTTTATTCATCAAAATATTACCCCATTGTGATATGGACCATAGATTGAAAACAGAAAGAATATTTTGATAATGTGGCAATAATTTTTTTTCAGAATCTTCTTTAATCATTTACTCAGGTGTGAACCATGTATGCATATGCAGTAATATGTCTGATATGTACATACTATAGATGTCAGCAAGGTGGCTATTGTCAGTCACTGACTTGTGGGTATAGTAGGAGGAAAGATAGGTGAATCTCTTGTATTGTCTCTTTATGGGTAAATTTCCATCCACAGGAAAATTGTTATTTAAGTAAGGCTGTATGCCATGATCAGAAGAATTATCTCAAAAAATATTTTGAGTACTTGCCAGGGAGTATAATTTTGAGTTCAGTAGCATACAGTGCCTTTTGATAGCTTGTCCAAGACCAGCAATATCTGTAGGAGGATTATTTGAAAGACATGGACATAATTCTCAGTGAGGCTGCAGTTGTCATTTGGGATATTAGAATTCTATATTGTGTGTGACTTTCCTATGCAATGTAATATGTTAAAATCCCCAGACCTTGCTCAACAAATTGTGCCCACCTCCCATCATTCTAACAGTTAGCAGTTGCCCTCCCTCGGTTCCAAAGCCACACCCCACCCATGTCTAGGTACCACTGCTAGAAAATCTAAAATATACTAACTGACAACCTAGAGAACTGAGTACCCAAATCAATTATATAGGAATTCAACAGAATCCTAGTTAGTATTAATTTTTTTAAAAAAAATCATAGCTCTGTGAAACTTTTCAGTGTTTACCAAAAGGATATATATTTTAAAAATTGTATTGAAGTATAGTTGATTTACAGTGTTGTGTTAATTTCTGCTTACAGCAAAGTGATTCAGTTACACACACACACACACATATATATATATATTCTTTTCCATTATGGTTTATCATAGAGTACGAGTATATTAATAGTTCTCTGTGCTTTACAGTAGGACTTCATTGTTTATCCGTCCTATATTTAATAGTTTGCATCTGCCCAAAGGGATATTTTTGTCAATAAAATTAATCTCTGATCTTTCTGAGACAGTATTGTCTTCTGGTCTCAGCCGCAGTTGGGCTTTGTGAGCAAATGGTTTCTTTTTTCCTTGTACATTCTGTGAAACTCGAAATTGCATCCATATTCCTATTGGCAGTTGGCAAGCTCAGAGCCAAAAATACTGGTCTACCTCTGGCATGAATACCAATGTGTTCCAATCTTATTAATGGCTTCTTGTTAGTTTCTTGTGATTAGTTACCATTGGCTCATATATTTTCTACTTTTAATGGGATTTTATTTTGCTACTTTACAGGAACATGTATAAATGTCTTGAAGTTCTTTTTGGATCAAGGTAAGCTAACAATATGTACATACATTCACCTATATAATAAAGTTTATGTAGTGTAAAAGTTGTGGGATATAAATTTAAGCATATTTGTGATAGCCAAATAACTGTACTTTCTAATTACTAGCAACAGTTGGAAATTAAGATAAAACTTAATAGAAGAGCTAAATTAGGGAATTTAATTCTTTTTTTTTTTTTATTTTTTTTATTTTTTTAATATTATTTTATTAGTTGGAGGCCAATCACTTTACAACATTTCAGTGGGTTTTGTCATACATTGACATGAATCAGCCATATAGTTACACGTATTCCCCATCCCAATCCCCCCTCCCACCTCCCTCCCCACCCGACTCCTCAGGGTCCCCCCAGTGCACCAGGCAAGAGCACCTGACTCATGCATCCAACCTGGGCTGGTGGTCCGTTTCACCATAGATAGTATACATGCTGTTCTTTCAAAACATCCCACCCTCACGTTCTCCCCCAGAGTTCAAAAGTCTGTTCTGTACTTCTGTGTCTCTTTTTCTGTTTTGCATATAGGGTTATCGCCACCATCTATCTAAATTCCGTATATATGTGTTAGTATACTGTAATGTTCTTTATCTTTCTGGCTTACTTCACTCTGTATAATGGGCTCCAGTTTCATCCATCTCATTAGAACTGATTCAAATGAATTCTTTTTAACGGCTGAGTAATATTCCATGGTGTAAATGTACCACAGCTTCCTTATCCATTCATCTGTTGATGGGCATCTGGGTTGCTTCCATGTCCTGGCTATTATAAACAGTGCTGCGATGAACATTGGGGTGCACGTGTCTCTTTCAGATCTGGATTCCTCAGTGTGTATGCCTAGAAGTGGTATTGCTGGGTCATATGGCAGTTCTATTTCCAGTTTTTTAAGAAATCTCCACACTGTTTTCCATAGTGGCTGTACTAGTTTGCATTCCCACCAACAGTGTAAGAGGGTTCCCTTTTCTCCACACCCTCTCCAGCATTTATTGCTTGTAGACTTTTGGATAGCAGCCATCCTTACTGGCGTGTAATGGTACCTCATTGTGGTTTTGATTTGCATTTCTCTGATGATGAGTGATGTGGAGCATCTTTTCATGTGTTTGTTAGCCATCTGTATGTCTTCTTTGGAGAAATGTCTGTTTAGTTCTTTGGCCCATTTTTTGATTGGGTCGTTTATTTTTCTGGAATTGAGCTTCAGGAGTTGCTTGTATATTTTTGAGATTAATCCTTTGTCTGTTTCCTCATTTGTTATTATTTTCTCCCAATCTGAGGGCTGTCTTTTCACCTTACTTATAGTTTCCTTTGTTGTGCAAAAGCTTTTAAGTTTCATTAGGTCCCATTTGTTTATTTTTGCTTTTATTTCCAATATTCTGGGAGGTGGGTCATAGAAGATCTTGCTGTGATTTATGTCGGAGAGTGTTTTGCCTATGTTCTCCTCTAGGAGTTTTATAGTTTCTGGTCTTACATTTAGATCTTTAATCCATTTTGAGTTTATTTTTGTGTATGGTGTTAGAAAGTGTTCTAGTTTCATTCTTTTACAAGTGGTTGACCAGTTTTCCCAGCACCACTTGTTAAAGAGATTGTCTTTTTTCCATTGTATATCCTTGCCTCCTTTGTCAAAGATGAGGTGTCCATAGGTTCGTGGATTTATCTCTGGGCTTTCTATTCTGTTCCATTGATCTATATTTCTGTCTTTGTGCCAGTACCATACTGTCTTGATGACTGTGGCTTTGTAGTAGAGTCTGAAGTCAGGCAGGTTGATTCCTCCAGTTCCATTCTTCTTTCTCAAGATTACTTTGGCTATTCGAGGTTTTTTGTATTTCCATACAAATTGTGAAATTATTTGTTCTAGTTCTGTGAAAAATACCGTTGGTAGCTTGATAGGGATTGCATTGAATCTATAGATTGCTTTGGGTAGAATAGCCATTTTGACAATATTGATTCTTCCAATCCATGAACACGGTATGTTTCTCCATCTGTTTGTGTCCTCTTTGATTTCTTTCATCAGTGTTTTATAGTTTTCTATGTATAGGTCTTTTGTTTCTTTAGGTAGATATACTCCTAAGTATTTTATTCTTTTTGTTGCAATGGTGAATGGTATTGTTTCCTTAATTTCTCTTTCTGTTTTTTCATTGTTAGTGTATAGGAATGCAAGGGATTTCTGTGTGTTAATTTTATATCCTGCAACTTTACTATATTCATTGATTAGCTCTAGTAATTTTCTGGAAGAGTCTTTAGGGTTTTCTATGTAGAGGATCATGTCATCTGCAAACAGCGAGAGTTTCACTTCTTCTTTTCCTATCTGGATTCCTTTTATGTCTTTTTCTGCTCTGATTGCTGTGGCCAAAACTTCCAACACTATGTTGAATAGTAGTGGTGAGAGTGGGCATCCTTGTCTTGTTCCTGATTTCAGAGGAAATGCTTTCAATTTTTCACCATTGAGGGTGATGCTTGCTGTGGGTTTGTCATATATAGCTTTTATTATGTTGAGGTATGTTCCTTCTATTCCTGCTTTCTGGAGAGTTTTAATCATAAATGAGTGTTGAATTTTGTCAAAGGCTTTCTCTGCATCTATTGAGATAATCATATGGTTTTTATCTTTCAATTTGTTAATGTGGTGTATTACGTTGATTGATTTGCGGATATT
This sequence comes from Muntiacus reevesi, assembly GCF_963930625.1. Classification (NCBI taxonomy): domain Eukaryota; kingdom Metazoa; phylum Chordata; class Mammalia; order Artiodactyla; family Cervidae; genus Muntiacus; species Muntiacus reevesi. The sequence continues at coordinate 20,229,278 of NC_089271.1, forward strand.
AAAGAATCCTTGCATTCCTGGGATAAAGCCCACTTGGTCATGGTGTATGATTTTTTTAATATGTTGTTGGATTCTGTTTGCTAGAATTTTGTTAAGGATTTTTGCATCTATGTTCATCAGTGATATTGGCCTGTAGTTTTCTTTTTTTGTGGCATCTTTGTCTGGTTTTGGAATTAGGGTGATGGTGGCCTCATAGAATGAGTTTGGAAGTTTACCTTCTTCTGCAATTTTCTGGAAGAGTTTGAGTAAGATAGGTGTTAGCTCTTCTCTAAATTTTTGGTAGAATTCAGCTGTGAAGCCATCTGGTCCTGGGCTTTTGTTTGCTGGAAGATTTCTGATTACAGTTTCGATTTCCTTGCTTGTGATGACTCTGTTAAGATCTTCTATTTCTTCCTGGTTCAGTTTTGGAAAGTTATACTTTTCTAAGAATTTGTCCATTTCATCCAAGTTGTCCATTTTATTGGCATAGAGCTGCTGGTAGTAGTCTCTTATGATCCTTTGGATTTCAGTGTTGTCTGTTGTGATCTCACCCTTTTCATTTCTTATTTTGTTAATTTGGTTCTTCTCTCTTTGTTTCTTAATGAGTCTTGCTAATGGTTTGTCAATTTTGTTTATTTTTTCAAAAAACCAGCTTTTAGCTTTGTTGATTTTTGCTATGGTCTCTTTAGTTTCTTTCGCATTTATTTCTGCCCTAATTTTTAAGATTTCTTTCCTTCTGCTAACCCTGGGGTTCTTCATTTCTTCCTTCTCTAATTGCTTTAGGTGTAGAGTTAGGTTATTTATTTGGCTTTTTTCTTGTTTCTTGATGTGTGCCTGTAATGCTATGAACCTTCCCCTTAGCACTGCTTTTACAGTGTCCCATAGGTTTTGGGTTGCTGTGTTTTCATTTTCATTTATTTCTATACATACTTTGATTTGTTTTTTGATTTCTTCTATGATTTGTTGGTTATTCAGAAGCGTGTTATTTAGCCTCCATATGTTAGAATTTTTAACAATTTTTTTCCTGTAATTGAGATCTAATCTTACTGCACTGTGGTCAGAAAAGATGACTGGAATGATTTCAATTTTTTTGAATTTTCCAAGACCAGATTTATGGCCCAGGATGTGATCTATTCTGGAGAAGGTTCCATGTGCACTTGAGAAAAAGGTGAAGTTGATTGTTTTGGGGTGAAATGTCCTATAGATATCAATTAGGTCTAGCTGGTCCATTGTATCATTTAAGGTTTGTGTTTCCTTGTTGATTTTCTGTTTAGTTGATCTATCCATGGTTGTGAGTGGGGTATTAAAGTCTCCCACTATTATTGTGTTACTATTAATTTCCTCTTTCATACTCGTTAGTGTTTGCCATACATATTGCGGTGCTCCTATGTTGGGTGCATATATATTTATAATTGTTATATCTTCTTCTTGGATTGATCCTTTGATCATTATGTAGTGTCCTTCTTTGTCTCTTTTCACATCCTTTATTTGGAAGTCTATTTTATCTGATATGAGTATTGCGACTCCTGCTTTCTTTTGGTCTCCGTTTGCGTGAAATATTTTTTTCCAGCCCTTCACTTTCAGTCTGTATGTGTCCCTTGTTTTGAGGTGGGTCTCTTGTAGACAGCATATATAGGGGTCTTGTTTTTGTATCCATTCAGCCAATCTTTGTCTTTTGGTTGGGGCATTCAACCCATTTACATTTAAGGTAATTATTGATAGGTGTGGTCCCGTTGTCATTTACTTTGTTGTTTTGGGTTCACGTTTATACAACCTTTCTGCATTTCCTGTCTAGAGAAGATCCTTTAGCATTTGTTGAAGAGCTGGTTTGGTGGTGCTGAATTCTCTCAGCTTTTGCTTGTCTGTAAAGCTTTTGAATTCTCCTTCATATCTGAATGAGATCCTTGCTGGGTACAGTAATCTAGGTTGTAGGTTATTCTCTTTCATTACTTTCAGTATGTCCTGCCATTCCCTTCTGGCCTGGAGGGTTTCTATTGATAGATCAGCTGTTATCCTTATAGGAATCCCTTTGTGTGTTATTTGTTGTTTCTCCCTTGCTGCTTTTAGTATTTGTTCTTTGTGTTTGATCTTTGTTAATTTGATTAATATGTGTCTTGGGGTGTTTCGCCTTGGGTTTATCCTGTTTGGGACTCTCTGGGTTTCTTGGACTTGGGTGGCTATTTCCTTCCCCATTTTAGGGAAGTTCTCAGCTATTATCTCCTCGAGTATTTTCTCATGGCCTTTCTTTTTGTCTTCTTCTTCTGGGACTCCTATGATTCGAATGTTGGGGCGTTTCACATTGTCCCAGAGGTCCCTGAGGTTGTCCTCATTTCTTTTGATCCTTTTTTCTTTTTTCCTCTCTGCTTCATTTATTTCCACCATTTTATCTTCTACCTCACTTATCCTATCTTCTGTCTCCGTTATTCTACTCTTGGTTCCCTCCAGAGTGTTTTTGATCTCATTCATTGCATTATTCATTTTTAATTGACTCTTTTTTATTTCTTCTAGATCTTTATTAAACATTTCTTGCATCTTTTCAATCTTTGTCTCCAGGCTATTTATCTGTACCTCCATTTTGCTTTCAAGATTTTGGATCATTTTTATTATCATTATTCTAAATTCTTTTTCAGGTAGATTCCCTATCTCCTCCTCTTTTGTTTGACTTGGTGGGCTTTTTTCATGTTCCTTTACCTGTTGGGTATTTCTCTGCCTTTTCATCTTGTTTAGATTGCTGTGTCTGGAGTGGGCTTTCTGTATTCTGCAGGTCTGTGGTTCCTTTTATTGTGGAGGTTTTACCCAGTGGGTGGGGTTAGACGATTGGCTTGTCAAGGTTTCCTGATTAGCGAAGCTTGCGTCAGTGTTCTGGTGTGCGGATCTTGATTTCTTCTCTTTGGATAGCAATGGAGTGCCCAGTAATGAGTTTTGAGATGGGTCTATGTGTTAGGTGTGACCTTGGGCTGTCTGTATGTTGACGTTCAGGGCAATGTTCCTGCGTTGCTGGAGAATTTGCGTGGTATGTCGTGCTCTAAAACTTATTGGCTCTTGTGTGGTGGTTGGTTTCGGTGCAGGTATGGAGGCTTTTGTACGGTCACTTATTACTTAAAGATCCATGTAGTCAGGAGTTTTCTGGTGTTCTCAGGTTTTGGGCTTAAGTCTCCTGCTTCTGGATTTCAGTTTTATTCTTCCTGTAGTCTCAGGACTTCTCCAACTATACAGCACTGATAATAAAACTTCTATGTTAATGGTGGAAAGTTTCTCCCCCGTTAGGGATACCCAGAGAGGTTCACCAAGTTACATGGAGAAGAGGAGAGGGAGGAGGGAGATAGAGATGGGCAGGAGGAGAAAGAGGGGGACTCAAGAGGAGAGAGACAGATCTACGAAGTTGTCTGATCCCAGAGTGTTCTCCGTAGCCCAGACACCCACAAAGATTCACAGAATTGGATTGGGAAGAGAAGGGGAAAGGAGGAAATAGAGGTGTTCTGAGGTAGAAAACAGAGTCAAGATTGGGAGAGAATATTCACAATTTATATCATATACTGAAAAACAAAAATTAAAAATCTAGAGTAGAGGTTAGACTCTTAAAAATACTATATTAAAAACAAAAACCAAAACACACAAAAGAAATTTTAGAAATATATATGAAGTTTGGTATAAAAATAGGGCTTCTCTTCTTTTTTTTTTTTTTCCCTTTCTTCTGTAAGGTTATAGTGGATTGAAAATGAAAATTAAGGCATAGTAAAAGGAGTGCTAGAGGGCTTTAAAAGAAATAAGAGAAAAAGAAAAAGAAAATAGAAGAGAAGAAGAAAAAAGAACAGAAAATAAGAAGAAAAAGAAGAAAAAGAAAAAAAAAGAAAAAAGAAAGAGAAAAAAAAATTGTTTTGCCTAATTAAAAAAAATCGTAAAAATCTATGAAAGTTAAGGAGTAATGGGGGAGTAATAAGGAATTTTTAAAGGAAAATAAAAGAGAACCAAGAAAATAGAAAAAAAAATTTTTTTTTTCCTTACTTAAAAAAAAAAAAAAAAAAGAAAAGAAAAAGAAAAAATATATCTAGGAATTTCTCTGGAGCTGTTGCGGTCAGTGTGGGTTCGGCTCAGCTTCAGATAGCTCCTCGTTCCAGCTTACACTTCTCGATATCTACAGGCCCTTCCGGTGTAGTCAGTCGGTGGTTTCTTCAGGGATTTTAATCTGTTGCACCAGTCCCTTCTGAAGCGGTTCCCTTTATTTGGGTTCTGTTGCCGGTCTCTCTTCCGCGCCTAATTTCCGCCCTGACACAGGGGGCGGAGGTGGATTCTTATTCAGGTAGCTAGTTCCGGCGCGCTGCAGGGAGGGGCTGTGCGGGGAGGGGCTGTGCGGGGAGGGGCCGGCGCTCCCGTGAGAGGCTTGCGCTCTTTTCTCGGTCTGCGCTGCTCAGGCTCCAGGCTCTTCTGTCTGAAGCGCGCGCCACGTTGCGCGCGGCTCCAGCCCTCGGGCGATTCACAAAAGCGCAGCACACAAAGCTGGGCCCGCGCTCCGTCCCCACGCCGCCCGAGCGGCCCAGGCAGCCAGGCGCTTGACGGGCGCTCTCTCCCCGGGTGCGGCGCGTCTTCTGCCCTGCGCGGTCCCAGTCTCAGTCCCCGCCGGCGCCAGTCGGGCGTGCGCGCCCTCTGCCCTCCGTGTCCCCAGCCCCAGTTCCCGCCCGCGCTGGTCGGGCGCCCGCGCCCTCCGTCTCGCCGCGACCCTCCCAGCGGACTTCGGCCGCCCAGAATCTCGGTCCCTTTGTTCTGCGAACGGCCGGCAGTGTGTTCGGGCCGGTTAGTTTTCTCTCTCTCTTTGCTCTCCCACAGTTCAAGCTGGCAACTCACAAAAGCTCCCTCCGATTGTCCTCAGGGCGCTCAGGCCCGGACCCTGCCCCAAGCAATGCCGCCCGCTCCTCTCCGTTCCGCCCCCACTTGCTGGTGGCGGATGCGGGCGTCTGGGGTACTTTTCTGCTGGGAGTTGTGTTTAGGCTCGTAATCTGTGGGTTTTATTTATTCTATCCCTCCCAGTCAGATTCAAACTCTTGAGATTCCAACACTTCCCCCAGGCCCGCCAGTGCGAGGGTTTCCCGGTGTCTGGGAACGTCCTCTATTAAGTCCCTTCCCGGGACGGATCTCCGTCCTTAGCTCTTTTGTTTCGCTTTTTATCTTTTATATTTTGTCCTACCTCCTTTCGAAGACAATGGGCTGCTTTTCTGGGCGCCTGATGACCTCAGCTAGCGATCAGAAGTTGTTTTGTGAAGTTTGCTCTGCGTTCAGTTATTTTTTTGATGAATTTCTAGGAGAGAAAGTGGTCTCTCCGTCCTACTCCTCCGCCATCTTCGCAACCAACCCCGGGAATTTAATTCTTATAACAGCACAGTTGTTTGTTTAATTTGCTAATTGTCTTTTCCTGGTACATAATCCTCATACATTAAAAATAGTGTAGTCCATGCTTAGTAGGAATCTTGTCATTTCTGTTGCCTCCTGTAATTATCTAAATTTGAGCAGAGTCACAAACTTAAGGGATAAGATAATTTATACTGTGGCATGTGTTTGCTAATAATGTTAATTTATTATTTTCACAAATTATTATTTATATTTAAAATGAAATGTTGGCCTCATTATTTTTAGTTACTTATAGCTCTAGAACTTCAGCAGCTGCAAAGATACACTACCTTTCCCTTGGAGGTGTTTGTAAACATTATTTCTGTTTAAGAGGTGGGAACATTTGTGGAAAGCAGCAACTGGGTGGTTAAAGGGTTAAAGTGAAGTCACTCAGTCGTGTCCGACTCTTTGTGACCCCATGTAGCCTACCAGGCTTTTCTGTCCATGGGATTTTCCAGGCAAGAGTACTGGAGTGGGTTGCCATTTCCTTCTCCAGAAGATCTTCCCGACCCAGGGATCGAACCCAGGTCTCCCACGTTGCAAGCAGACGCTTTGCCCTCTGAGCCACCAGGGAAGCTCTTCCTCCTGTTGGAACACACTCTGAGCATGGTAAATTTTACTAACTTAATCACTATTGGCATGTACCATAAAACAGATGAATCAAGTTGAAAACATAAATACTCAAGCAATAATAGAAAATGTAGTATGCTTAAATTAAATGTTCCTGAATGTCAGAATGCTTTTATTTACAAAGATCTCTGTGTCTTTGGTAGGAGACTGTTCGATATTGATATGAAAATATAATGGTTTGAACTCTATACTGAATAATAAGAATAAAAAAAAACCCAAACCCCAAACTTCCCTTACAGCCCAGAAGTTAGGTGCTCAGAAACAGACGAAAGAGAAAAGCAAAATATTTGATCCAGAATTAGGCAAGATTTTGACCTGAAAATGTGCATGCTTGTGTGTATGAATGCATGTGCACATGTGTATATGAAAAAACACGTGTGCCTGCACAGGTTTTCTCTCATTGTCCCGCTGCCTAACATTGACATGGTGTCTTTGATTTGGACAGAAAGAACATGACTGAGAAATACAACTTTGAAAATCTAAATTACAAGTTACAGGCTGTTATTAGGATGTTAGACTAGACGATGGCAGAGGGACAAGGCAAACAAGTCACAATGAAATTCAAGAAATAAAAAGATATGCTGCCAAGAGAGAACTCACTGAGCTGCTGGCCCTGATTTTTTTCCCCCCTAATAAAGTGATTTTTGAGAGGCTGCTCAGCCAGCAAGGTAAACCATTCTCACAATTTAAAAGTGCCAGTCATCTGTAAAGCCTGAAGCCGAGACAGAAGAAAATTTGTGATGAAAAATAGGATTGTCACTTAAAAGTCAGGAGATAAGAGAGAGACAATGGAACTCCTATAGCCAAGTTAATTAATTAGGGGCTTGGACTCTACTTCTGGATTTTCCTTCTCCTGAAGCTTCTCTCTTCTCTCCTTTGGCTGCCTTTTCACCATTAAATGGCAAAGAAAAGAAAGGAATATACTAACCAAGCCTATACTGTAACAGTGGTTGGCCCAAAGCAGTGCAATTCAAAGGTAGAACAAAATAGTCAAGTTTTGCTGTTTATCTTTCTAGTTCAAATTTTCACAACCAGATAATGACCACTTAATCATCTGTCAATCGGTTGAATATAAGTGCAGCACTTGTGTGTGCAAGTGTGGGTTTGAAGCCTGGCTGGGATGTCTGCAAGTTGAATTGACCTATTTTCTTAGAAATAAGGACAGCCAGTGAAGCAGAATTTGTCAAGGTGGGGTTGATAGACAAATTACCCAATTGGACAGATGTATTTGTGTATATGGACATTAGAATGGGGAACAGCATTAATCATTTAACTCACTCACCCTGAAAAATCTTTGGATATGCTATGGTAATTTTAAAACAGTAATGAGCATTTTTAAGGTAAGTGTGCAATTTTTGAGCAGTTATAGATTTACAGAATTACTGAAAAGACAGTGCAGAAAGTTTTCATATAACCCATGTCCAGTTTCACCTATTAGCATCTTACATTAAGATGGTACATTTGCCCATTAATAAGCCAGTATGCATGTATAATCATTAACTAAATTCCATACTTTATTCAGATTTCCTCAGTTTTTCTCTAATATCCATCATCTGTTCCAAGATCCCTTCCAGGATACCACATTACATTTAGATGCCATGGCTCCTTAGACTCCTGTAGGTTGTCATGATTTTTCAGACTTTGCTTATTTTTGATGACCTTGCCAGTTTTTAGGGTTCCTGGTGAGGTATTTTGTAGAATGTCTGTCAGTTTGGATGTGTTTGATGTTTTTTCATGATGATACTGGGGTAGTTTTTTTTTTGGAAGGAAGATCATGGAGGTAAAGTGTCTTTCTCATCACATTATATCATAAGTACATGCTGTGAACATGGCTTCTCATTGTTTATGTTGACCTTGATCACCTGACTGAAGGAGTATTTGTCAGTTTTTTCCATTGTAAAGTTAGTCTCTTTTCCCTCATTTTGCATATTGTCCTCTTTGGATGAACGTCACTATGAGTAACACATACTCGAGCGCTCTGCTTCCTTAAGGGCTGTGTATCTATATAAACTCTTTGGAATTCTTCTCCTTGGTAGATGAACTGTCCCCCTTTATTAAATCATTTATTTATATCAGTGTAGATTCATAGATATTCATATTATAATTGGGATGACAAACCAGTACTACTTTATTTTGTTGTTCAGATTATTTCAGTTCATTGTTGTGACTGTGGGGTGGTTTTTTTTTCCTTTCTTTTTTTTTTTTGAGTATTTGTAAGTATTCTGGCACTATGAGATGCTCCAGGCTCATGTGGTGGGCTGACTGATTTTTTAAAAATATTGAACCCAACCTTGCACACCTGTAATAAATCCCACTTGGTTATAGTGTATGTAGTTATTTTTTGATTTGCTAATACTTTGTTGAGGATTTTTGCATAAATGTTAATGAGATACTAGTTTGTTTTGCTCTCCTGTTAATTTCCGTGAAATTAAGACGCTTGCTCCTTGGAAGAAAAGCTATGACCAACCTAGACAGCATATTAAAAAGCAGAGACATTACTCTGCCAACAAAGGTCTTTCTAATCAAAGCAATGGTTTTTCCAATAGTCATGTATGGATGTGAGAGTTGGACTATAAAAGAAGCTGAGCACTGAAGAATTGATGCTTTTGAACTGTGGTGTTGGAGAAGACTCTTGAGAGTCCCTTGAACTGCAAGAAGATCCAACCAGTCCATCCTAAAGGAAATCAGTCCTGAATATTCATTGGAAAGACTGATGCTGAAGCTGAAACTCCAATACTTTGGCTACCTGTTGTGAAGAACTGACTCATTGGAAGAGACCCTGATGCTGGGAAAGATTGAAGGTGGGAAGAAAAGGGGACGACAGAGGATAAGATGGTTGGATGGCATCACTGATTCAATGACCATGAGTTTGAGCAAGCTCTGGGAGTTGGTGATGGACAGGGAAGTCTGGCATGCTGCAGTCCATGGGGTTGTGAAGAGTTGGACACGACTGAGCGACTGAACTGAACTGAATGTCATCTGGTCCATAGTTTTCATTTTATATAATGTCATCTTGTTCTTAGGGAAATGATGACCTCATAGAATGAGTTAGGAAGTGTTCCCTCCCTCTGGGAAATATTGGTATAAAGTTTTCCTTAAATGCTTGATTGAATTTATCAGTAAACCATCTGGACCTGGTGACTTCTTCTTCTTTTTTTTTTTTTTTTTGTAGACTATTCATTCACTTGCTTTAATGACTCATCTAAACAGGTTTGTATCTATTTCTACTTGTGTGAGTTTTGGTAGTTTATGTGTTTCAAAGAATTGGTCCATTTCATCTAAATCATCAAATTTATGGACACAGAATTGTTCATAATTTTCCTATATTATCCTTTTATGTCCAGAGAACAGTAGGGATGGCCCCTCTTTCATTCCTAGTGTTGGTAACCTGTGTATTTTTTTTCTTGGTTAACTTGGCTAGAGGTTTAAGAATTAAACATTTTTTTCCCTAAGAACCAGGTTTTGGTTTTGTTAATTTTTAAAATCTATTTACCAGTTTTCAATTTCATTGATTTATGCTCTCATTTTTATTATTTAATTCTGCTTTCTATAGGCATAAATTGCTCTTATATCTACAGTTTCCTAAGGTGAAAGCTTAGGTTTTTGCATTTTTATCTTGTTTCTTTTCTAATGTATGCATGTAATGGTATAAATTTCTTTTTTAAACCCTGCTTTTGCTGCCTCTTGAAACTTTTGCTAAGTTGTATTTTCACTTTTACCATCTGAGCCATGTGGGAAGCCTCTCAGATGATAAAAATGGGGGGCTTTGCAGGTGGCTCAGATGGTAAAAATGAAAATACAACTTTGAAAATATTTAAAAATTTCTCTTGGGACCATTCTGTGACCCATGTGGTATTTAAAAGTCTGTTGTTTCAATTTCAAAATATTTGAGGATTTTCCCAGCTATCTTTGTTACTTATTTCTAGTTTAATTCCACTGTGGTCTGATAACATACTTTGTATGACTTTTATTCTTTTAAATTTGTTAAGGTGTGTATTATGACCCAGAATGTGGTCTTTCATGGTGAATGTTTTTGTAAGCTTGAGAAAACTGTGTATTTTGCCATTGTTAGAGTTTTTTACGGATGTCAATTAGATTGTTGATTGACAGTACCATTCAAGTCAACTATATTCTTACTGATTTTTCTGCCTACTCAATTTAGCAATTATTGAAAGGGGAGGTAGGGGCTGAAGTCTCCAACTATAGTAGGGTTTTCTTCTATTATCCTTCCAATTTTATTGAGTTTTGCCTCATATATTTTGATGTTTTATTGTTAGGTACACACATGTTTAGGAATGTTATATCTTGTTAGAACATTGATCCTTTATTATTATGTAGTGCCTGATTTTATCCCTGATATTTTTCCTTATTCTGAAATCTACTTGGTTTAAAATTCATAAAGCTATTCCAACTTACTTTCTTTTGATTAAAGGTGCACCTTTTTTATCCCTTTGTTTTTATCCTATCAGTTTTGTTTAAAAAGTATCTTTTTTTGTAGGCAGTATATAATTGGGTCTTGTTTTGTATCTAGTATGGCAATCACTGTCTTTTAAGTGTTGCATTTAGACCATTCACATTAAAATAATTATTAATATATGCAAGCTAATATTACCTACATTTGTAACTTTTGCTTATTACCAGAGGTTTCTTTTTCTGCCTTCTCTGATTTTAATTGAGCATTTTATAAAATTCAGCTTTTTTTTTTTTTTTTAGAATTCAGTTTTTATCTCCTCTATTAGTGTAGCAATTATATGTCTTTAAGAAATTTTTAGTGGTTGCCTTACAGTTAAAAATTTAACTGATATAAATATGCCTTCAGATAACAATATTGCATTTCTTGTGTAGTGCAGACACCTTATGACAATGTATTCATAATTCCTCCCTTCCATCCCCTGGGATATTTTTTATCCATATGCTGTAATCACACAATTCATTGTTACTATTATAACTTAAGCAGAAAGATATATATTAGATCAGTTGAAAAAGACATTTATTTTAGCTTCATTTATTCCTTTTATGATGTTCTTCCCTTCTTTGTGTAGAGGTAAGCTTCTGATTTCAAAGATTTTCTTTAGGCAGAAGGAAAATTACCATTTCTTGCAGGACAGAATTCTCTTACTTGTTGCTTGTCTGAGACAGCCTTTAATTTTCTTCATTAAAAAAAGTTGCTTTACAATGGTGTGCTAGTTCCTATGGTACAGCAAAGTAAATCAGCTGTCATATACATATATCCTCTCTTTTGAATTTCTATCCCGTTTAGGTCACCACAGAAGAGTAAATAGAGTTCCCTGTGCTATACAGTAGGTTCTCATTAGTTATCTATTTTCAGCATGGTATCAATAGTGTCAATCCCAATCTCCCAATTCATCCCACCCCTCCTTTCCCCTTGGTTTATGTATGTTTGTTCTGTATGTCTATATCTATATTTCTGCTTTGTAAGATTATCTACACCAGTTTCTTCAAATTGCACATATATAGTTTAATATATGGCATTTGTTTTTCTCTTTCTGACTTACTTCACTCTGTATGACAGTCTCTAGTTCTATCCATATCTCTACCAATGATGTGATTTTGTTCCTTTTTATAACTGAGTAATATTCCATTCTATATAGGTACCACATTTTCTTTATCCATTCCTCTGTTGATGGACATTTAGGTTACTTCCATGTCCTGGCTATTGTAAATAGTGCTGCAATGAACATTGGGGTGCATGTGTCTTTTTGAATTACAGTTTTCTCTGGATGTATGCCCAGCAGTAGGATTGTTGGGTCACATGGTAGTTCTATTTTTTTGCTTTTTAAGGAACCTCTACATTGTTCTCCATAGTGGCTGTATCAATTTACATTGCCACCAATAGTGTAAGAGGGGTTCCTTTTTCTCCACACCCTCTCCAGCATTTATTGTTAGTAGATTTTGTGATAATGGCCATTCTGACCAGTGATACCTCATTGTAGTTTTGATTTGCATTTCCCTAAAAATTAATGATGTTGAACATATTTTCATGTGTTTGTTTGGCCATCTGTATGTCTTCTTTGGAGATACATTTATTTAGGTCTTCCACTCAATTACTGACTGGGTTATTTTTGGGGGTGGGGTGGAAAGAGGAGTCTTATTTCCAAACCCACAAGACAAAGGTCTAAGGTCCCTTTTCCCCAGCATCCCACCCAACCCACCCAAAATTCCAGGGGAAGGTTTTCAACTCCCCTGGACAGTGTTTTCCAGCTTCACACTCTTGGTTGCTTCTCCAAACAGCTCCCAGAAACTCCCAAACTCCAGTTTAGAGTTGTTACAGTTGCCCAAGTTGGCAATTTTCTCTTCTAGCCCACAGTTGCTCAGCATGAGTTGCTCAGCAGCTGCTGGGTGATCAGGACCCTTAGCTTGGAGGGGTTCAGGGACTCCTTCCCACCGTCCACCAGATACTGGTGGCAGTTCTTGATCAGGATCTCACTGGTCCTCTCCACGTCACTGAATTTCTGGGCATCCTCAGAGTTGAGTGACCAACAGTGTCCCATGGTGCTCGATGCATTCTGTCCTGTGGTGAGAGTTTTATCCTATAGCCAGCCCCAGAGAAGCTGATGGCTCATGATCTGCTAACAGTCACTGAGAAAGGACTGGAGGTGATTGGGTTGTTTTTTGATAGTGAACTGCATGAGACGTGTGTATATTTTGGAGATGAATCTTTTGTCATTTGCTTCATTTGCAGATATTTTCTCAATTCGGAGGATTGTCTTTTCATCTTATTTAGGATTTCCTTTGCTGTGCAAAAGCTTTTAAGTTTAATTAGATCCCATTTGTTTATATTTGCTTTTATTCTCATTACTCTAGCAGGTGGGTCAAAAAAGATCTTGCTGCAATATATGTCAGTATTCTGCCTGTTTTCCTCTGAGAGATTTATAGTGTTTGGCCTTACATTTAGATCTTTAACCCATTTTGAGTTTATTTTTGTATATGGTATTAGGGAGTGTTCTAATTTCGTTCTTTTACATGTAGCTTTCCATTTTTTTCCCAGCAACACTTATTAAAGAGACCATCTTTCCTCCATTATATATTCTTGCCTCTTTTGTCATAGATTAAATGACCATATATGGCCTTTATTATGTTGAAGTGTGAGGGTTTATATCTGGGCTTTATATCCTGTTCCATTTATCTTTATTTCTGTTTTTGTGCCATTACTATACTGTCTTGATCACTGAAGCCCTGTAGTATAGTCTGAAGTCAGAGAGGCTGATTTGATTACTCCAGCTTCATTTTTTTCATTTTTTCCCCTCAAGATTGCTTTTGCTATTCTAGGTCATTTTTTGTTTCCATACAAATTGTAAAATCATTTGTGCTGGTTTTTGTCAAAAGTACCATTGATAATTTTATAGGGACTGTATTGCATCTGTAGATTGCTTTGATTAGTATAGCCACTTTCACAATATTTATTCTTCCAATTCAAAAACATGGCATATCTCTGGATCTGTTTATGTTGTCTTTTACTTCTTTCATCAGTATCTTATCATTTTCTACATATAGGTCTTTTGCCTCCTTAGGTAGGTTACTCCTAGGTATTTTATTTTTTTGTTGCAGTGGTAAATGGGATCATTTCCTTAGTTTCTCTTTCTGATCTTTTGTTGTTAGCTTTAAGAATGCAAAAGATTTCTGTGTATTAATTTTATAACTACTAGATTTTCAACTTTACTAAATTCATTGATTCACTCTAGTAGTTTTCTGGTGGCATCTTTTAGGATTTTTTATGTATAGTATCATGTCACGTGAAAACAGTGACAGTTTTACTGCTTCTTTGCCAATCTGGATTCCCTTTATTTTTTTTTTCTCTGATTGCCATGGCTAGGAGTTCCAAAACTATGTTGAATAATAGTGGTGAGAGTGGGCACCCTCGACTTATTCCTGATCTTAGAAGAAATGCTTTCAGCTTTTCACCATTGAGAATGTTTGCTGTGGGTTTGTCCTACCTGAGGTAGGACAACCTACCTATTATGTTGAGGTAGGTTCCCTCTAGGCCCACTTTCTGGAGGGTTTAATTTTTAATCATAAAGGCGTATTGAGTTTTGTCAAAAACTTTTCCTGCATCTTTTGAAATGATCATAGGGTTTTTATTCTTCAATTTGTTAATATGGTGTATCACACTGATTGATTTGCATATATTGATGAATCCTTGTATCCCTGGAGTAAATACCACTTGATCATGGTATATGATCCTTTTAATGTGTTGTTGCATTTGGTTTGCTAGTATTATGTTGAAGATTTTTGCATTCTATGTTCATCAGCGATATTGGCTTGTAATGCTTTTTTTGTGGCATCTTTGTCTGGTTTTTGTATTAGGTGATGGTGGCCTCACAGATTGAGTTTGGGAGTGTTCCTCCCTCTGTAATTTTTGGGAAGAGTTTGAGAAGAATAGGTGTTGTTAGCTCTTCTGTAAACATTTGATGGAATTTGTCTGTGAAGTCATCTGGCTCTGGGCATTTTATTATTGAAAAGTTTTTAGTCACAGTTTTAATTTCAGTACTTGTGATTGATCTGTTAATATTTTCTATTTCTTTCTGGTTCAGTCTTCTTTTTTTCCTGGTTCAGTCTTAAAAGGTTGTACTTTTCTAAGATTAGTCCATTTTTTCTGTTCTATTAGCATATAGTTGCTTGTAATAGTCTCTTACGACTTTTTGTATTTCTGCAGTGTCAGTTGTAGCTTCTCCTTTTTCATTTCTAGCTTTATTGATTTGAGTCCTCTCCCCTTTTTTTTCTTGATGAATCTGGCTAAAGTTTTATTGGTTTTGTTTATCTTCTGAAAGAACCAGCTTTAAGTTTTATTGATCTTTACTGTTGTTTTTTTCATTTCTATTTCATTTATTTCTGCTCTGATCTTTATGATTTCTCTCCTTCTATTAACTTTGAGTTTTGTTTGTTCTTTCTTGAGTTTCTTTAGGTGTAAGGTTAGACTGTTCGAGATTTTTCTTGTTTATTGAGGTAGGATTGTATCGCTAGAAATTTCACTTAAGAACTGCTTTTGCTGCATCCCATAGGTTTTGGTTTGTCTTTAAAAAAAATATTTATTTGTTTGGCTGCATCAGGTCTTAGTTGCGGCATGCAGGCTTGGTTGCAGTTGCCCTACAGCATACTGGATCTTAGTTCTCCAACCAAGGATCGAACCTGCACCCCCAGCATTGGAAGGCAGATACTTCCCTGGACCACTAGGGAAGTCCCAGGTTGTCATGTTTTCTTTGTCTTTTGTTTTTAAGTATTTTTTTTATTTCCTCTTTGATTTCTTAAATGATCTCTCAGTTATTTAGTAGCATAATTTTTAGCTTCCATGTGTTTTTACAGTTTTTTCCCCCTGTAATACATTTCTAATCTCATAGCACTGTGGTCAGAAAGGATGCTTGATGCAATTTCAATTTTCTTAAAATTACCAAGGCTTGACTTGTGGCCCAAGATGTGATCTATTCTGGAGAATGTCCTGTGTGCACTTGAGAATAAAGTGTATTCTGCTGCTTTTGGATGGAATGCCCTATAAATTAAGTCTATTTGGTCTAATGTATCATTTAAGGCCTATGTTTCCATAGTAATTTTCTGTTTGGATGATCTATCCAGTAGTGTAAGTGGAGTGTTAAAGTCTCCCAGTATTATGGTTTTGCTGTAGGTTTCCCCTTTTATGACTGTTAGCATTTGCTTTATATATTGAGGTGCTCCTATGTTGAGTGCATATTTATGATTGTTATATCTTCTTCTCGGATTGATCCCTTAATCATTATGTTGTGTCTTTCCTGGTCTCTTGTAACAGTTTTTATTTTACAGTCTGTTTTATCTGATATGATAAAACAATCCCGCTTTTTTTTGATTTCCATTTGCATGGAATATAATTTTCCATCCCTTCAGTTTCAACCTGTGTCCCCAGGTCTGAAGTGGGTCTGTTGTAGACAGCATGTATATGGGTCTTATTTTTGTTTCCATTTAGCCAGTCTGTGTCTTTTAGTTGTAGCATTTAATGTATTTATGTTTAATTATCGATATGTATGTTCTTATTATTACCATTTTCTTAATTGTTTGGGGGTTTGTTTTCATTGGGTCTTTTTCTTCTCTGTATTTCCTGCCTAGAGAAGTTCTTTTAGCATTTGTTGCAAAACTGATCTGATAGTGCTGAATTTTCTTAACTTTTACTTTCTGTAAAACTTGATTTCTCTGTCAAATCTGAATGAGAACTTTACTAGGTAGATTAATTGCTAGTTCATTTTTGAAGGCAGAGAAGGCAATGGCACCCCACCCCAGTATTCTTGCCTGGAAAATTCCATGGATGGAGGAGCCTGGTGGGCTGCAGTCCATGGGGTCGTGAAGAGTTGGACATGACTGAATGACTTCACTTTCACTTTTCACTTTTATGCATTGGAGAAGGAAATGTCAACCCACTCCAATGTTCTTGCCTGGAGAATCCCAGGGACGGGGGAGCCTGGTGGGCTGCCGTCTATGGGGTCGCACAGAATCGGACATGACTGAAGCGACTTAGCAGTAGCAGCAGCATTTTTGAAGGATAGTTTTGCTGGATATATATTGGTGGTTATTTTCTTTTAACAATGAAAATATTTCACTTTACTCTTTTCTTGTTTTCATGGGTTCCTATGAGACATCAAATGTAATATATATTTTTTGTTTCTCTAGAGGTGTTTTTATTGCTAAATTTCTCTTAAGTTTCCCTTATTGTTAGGTTTTCTCTTTGTCTTTGGTTTCCTACAGTTTGAATAGGATATGCCTAGGGGTGTGTGTGTGTATGTGTGTGTGTCTGTCTGTCTCTGTGTGTGTGTGTGTGTGTGTGTGTGTGTGTGTGTGTATTTCCCTGCTTGGTGTTCTCTGAGCTTCTTAGATCAAACTTGCTGTCATTAATTTCAGAAATTTCTTAGGCATTATTACTTGAAAAATTTATTCTGCTTTGTTCTCTTTCTTCTCCTTTTGGTATTCCAATTACACAAGTTGTATCTTTTGAAATCCCCCCCAGTTCTTGGATTTTTTTTTAACTTAATTTTTTTGAGGGGGACTTCCTTGGTGGTCCAGTCGTTAAGACGTGGTGCTTCCAAGGCAAGTCATGTATGTGGGTATGATCCCTGGTTGGAGAAGTTAAGATCCCACATGCCATGTGGCATGGCCAAAAAATAGGAGAAAAAAAATAAAAAGTCTTTAAAAAAATAGAAAATTTTTTTCTGTTTGCATTTCAGTTTGGGAAGTTTCTATTGACCTTCAAGCTTACTGATTCCTGCCCTGTTTTGAGTCTAGTGGAGTCCATTGAAGGCATTACCTGTGTCCCTTGCAGTGGTTTTGGTTTCCAGCATTTCTTATTGATTCTTTACATATCTCTTTTTACATTACTCATCTGTTCCTACTTGTTGTCTATTCTTTCCATGAGCATGCTTATCCTAATAGTTATTGTTATATTTTAAATACCCTGTCGGGTATGTCCTTTTGTATCACATCTGAATCTGGTTCTGATGCTTCCTTTGTCTCTTCAGATAGGTTTTCTTGCTTTTTAACATGACTTGTACTTTTTAAATTAAAAGTTGGATATGTTGTATTGAGTAATAGGCATTGAGGTAGAAAGGCCTCTGGTGTGGGGATTTAGGTTAATCTGGATAGAAACTGGGTTTTGTTTCCTGTTTGCAATGGCTTTAGGTGCCAGAAGCTTCAAAATTCCTGTAGTGTCTTTGCTTTTGTCTTCCCTGTTGACTTTGGACTTCCCCGAGCCTCAGAGAAGATGTATTTCAGCTCTTGCAGTGTCAATCTACTATATTATACCACAGCTCTGTTGGTATGATGATAAGGTGTGGAGGTGGTGAAACTTTTTTATAATCTTCCAATGAAATCTCAGTCTTTTAGTGAACCTGTGACTCTGACCTATGATCATCACAAATGTTCCTTCTCGTCTAGCTTTCCCCCTTCCCAATTATGTGAGGTAGGAATGCTACAGAGGGGCTGATGAGAATATCTGGGATAAGGCATCGGTAAAGTTTTTTTCCCTAAAAACTAGGCCTTTGTTATGCAGAAGGCTCTGGACACATTGTACTAAGATTAATGCTCTCCCTTCCTGAGGCATGAGGGGATATTTCTTGGCTCTTCATCTTGAGAACCTAGTGGGAATCTTGGAGATAAAGCCCATGAAAGTGTGGAGCCTCTCTTGACTATAGCCCCCAGGAGTTGCTGTGTCTCAGGCTCGTGCACACTGGTTCTGACAGTCCACCCAAATCACTTGGGACTCTTCTAACCAGCTTGTGGCTCCAGGGACATCTATTCCAGGTAAGCAGGTTGTGGCTGTGCCTGTCTTGATTTGCCTGTCTCTCCAGACTTCATTCTGATGGTTTACCTTGAAAACCCCATTCTCTGACAGGTTCCAGACAAGTCATTGATTTTTAGTTTGTCCAGCTTTTTCTTGTAAGGATAAGAGTTCTAAGCTCTTTACATGCCAGATCTGAAACTGGGACACATAAAATGATTATTTTTGAGAATGACATTATCACAAGTCTTAACATGTCAGAAAGATATTTTCCTTTTTCACAGATAAACAAATGAGGCTTCAGTGAGGTTGAGTTATATGTCCAGGATGCTATGTCTGCAGATGTAAACGGTTCTAAAATCTCTATATGCTTTAGTTTCTTTGAAAATAGCTAATAAACCATATGTATATGCTTACATATTTATAAACATTTTTACAAGGATGTTATTTATTTTTATTTTTGGCTGCACTGGGTGTTTGTCGCTTTGCATGGGCTTTCTCTAGTTGTGGCAAGCAGGGCTACTCTTTGTTGTGGTGCTTGAGCTTCTCGTTGTGGTGGCTTCTCTTGTTGCGGAGCATGGGCACTAGGGCATATGGGCTTCAGTAGTTGTGGTGCAGGGATTTAGTTGCTCCATGACATGTAAAATCTTCCCAGACTGGAGATCAAACCCATGTTTCCTGCATTGACAGGCAGATTCTTATCCACTGTATCACCAGAGAAGTCCTATATGCATATATATTGAAACGTTTCTTGTTCTTAAATTTCGGTCTACATTTTGGGCACCTCAGGTGTAGCAGTTGGGTAGTAGTACAAATAATTCAGGCACTTAATTTCTCAGTATATTTTTTCCCCCAGTTCATGCTCTCATTCCCCCTCCCCCAGCCTCCACCAGGGGTAATCATTTAAAAATGGTTAATATGTATTTTTTATTGAAGTAAGCTCTAGTAAAATGTTTGTGTACTTTAATTTACATAATTGCTATTTTCTTATATATTTTATTCAGTTTATTTCTTTTATTCTCAGTGCTGTGTCTTAAGATATGTCCATGTTGCTCTGAGTATACTTGGTGGATTGGTTCAAACTACACTATAGTGCTCTAGCTTTATTATTTTTATAAAAATCTTACATACTCATTATAGAAAAAGCTTAATACCAAGAAGTGAAAATAGGGGAATACTGATCACAAGAAATTGCATCCCAGGATAACCAGAATTACCATTTTGGTTCCTATAAGATAGCTCTTTGCAATACTAGAAATGCATTCTGTGTATTCATTTTACTTATATGGGACCACCTTGCATGTGTTATTTTATTACTGGCTTCTTTCATGCATCTCTATTTCATGAACATCATCTCATGCAACAAATATAAACCTATGGCACAGCTTTTAATAACCACACAGTACTCCATTGTATGGTTGTATGTACATAAGCTGTTCCCACATTTATGGATATTTTGCTTTCATTTCTTTTTATCTAGTATTATAGACAGCGCCTCAGTAAACAGCTTTCTGCAGACCACTTTTCCCACTTGCACAATAATCTCTTCAAAGTAAATATATTCTGTCCTCTGAGTGGGTTGGTCCAGGTTTCACTCTGCTCATGAAGTTCATGCCTTGTCTACTGCTTTATGTGGCCCAAAAACATAGGAGTTAAAGTGACCTCAGCTACTGAATTATGTGAGTTTATGAATGTTGGCAGTAGGGGAAGAAGTCACAAAAGAAAGGAGGCCATTTTTTATGAGTCTTGCTCCAGTAAGCAGTACTATGGAGAAAGGTTTATGTACATGTGTAAATTGTGTTGAGCCACTGGCTTCTGTTGTGGGCTATCTCCCTAGTTATGGCTCTGCTCCAGGGTCTTCAGGGGACCCTGCAAACTTACCTGGCTTTCTTGTATCCTGGTGCTGACTAGACAAAAACACCCACCTCCCATCTCTTACTTTGTGACAGAATAAATGCTAATAAATAAGCGTTCAGAAATTAATAGTTTGCATAATTTGATTAAAATTAGCATTCTCCAGTAACCTTGATTGAAATAGAATCAGATTCTGTTCTGAATGTTGTTCTTGATGCTAAATGTGCCAGAATTATTTAAGGAATAGTACTCTCCTAGTATTTACAACTGAGAGAAATGTATGCCAAGAAACCTCTTTGGTTTATCTGCTTTTCCAAGATATTTTGGGCCAAGATTTGAAAACTCAAGGAATTTTGACACATATGTTTGTATACTTATTCTTAAATGAGCCAAATATTTCCTCATTTCAATTTTTAACGTTTGTTTCTTGATAGTTTATGGAACTCTAATTCAGAGTTCTGATAAATCAAACTTTCTGGGTACAACTTTGCTTTTTTGGGTGGATGGGGAAAAACATTTTTGTACAATAGGAAAAGGAAAACACTTTTTTTTGTCATAGTGGAGGTAAGCATGGGATAGTAAAGTACTTCAAGACAAACTGATTTTAGCATCACAAGCTATTTTAAAACACCTAATTATCTGTAACTAAGATGCTAGTGAAAAAATCATTTTGTTATGGCAGTTTAACTTACTATACTACATGGAAATAATTAAGCTTTATTTTTAGAAATATTTAATGAAATACTTCAATGTTTTTATTATTCCAGAGTGAACAAACTGCCAGTTGGAAAACTGCTGAGTTTGCTATTTACTTTTAATGGTTTATTTTTATCCTAGGTCTCTGTGGCAATATTACGTTTACGATGTTACTATTTGGATCATACTTGCTGGACCAGTTTTAATGAGATATAACTGACTTATAACATTGGATAAGTTGTAGATGTACAACAGAATGGTCTGCTATATCTATTTATTGCAAGATGGTTACTGCAATTAGTTTAGTTCATATACATCATCTTAACGTAGTTAAAATTATCTTTTTTCTTATGACAAGAAGTCTTAACGTCTCTTCTAGCAACATCTTTTTCGGTCCTCGTTGTGATCTGGCCTGTGCAGTGCTCTGCTGCTCCCACCATGGTCTGTACTTGTTCAGCTCAGAGGTAACTTGAGTCAGCTTAGCCCCAAGGGGAAGGAGATTTTCCCTTCTAGTGGGAAGATTTTTCCCAATGAGGTGCATAATCTGACTCGTAATGATCATTCTTCTTTTCATCTGCCAACAGTGGCCTTTCTTTCAGTTCAGTGGTTTTCCTCTATTGAGGACCTTATGCCACCTTCCTCTAGGAATTGGCAGCCATGATGATGGGTGTGTCATAGCCCTGTCATATCTTCAGTCACGTGGCCGGACACATGACCTCTGCTCTCCCTATGTCAGGGCCCGTCCTTGCTTCCCTGCTGGAGAATCCCTAGGTTATCCTGGTATTTGGCCAACAGTCCCCAAATCTCCTTTGTGCTATTTGCCAGG
Source organism: Muntiacus reevesi (assembly GCF_963930625.1). Classification (NCBI taxonomy): domain Eukaryota; kingdom Metazoa; phylum Chordata; class Mammalia; order Artiodactyla; family Cervidae; genus Muntiacus; species Muntiacus reevesi. The sequence continues at coordinate 20,250,895 of NC_089271.1, forward strand.
GGCTAGAGGAGCTACTCCACATTCAAGGTCAGGAGGGGCTGCTGTGAGAAGATACCCCTAATCCAAGGTAAGGAGCAGCACCTGCGCTTTGCTAGAGTAGCCGTGAAGAGATACCCCACGTCCGAGGTAAGAGAAACCCAAGTAAGACGGTAGGTGTTGTGAGAGGGCATCAGAGGGCAGACACACTAAAACCATAATCACAGAAAACTAGACAATCTGTTCACAGGACCACAGCCTTGTCTAACTTAATGAAACTAAGCCATGCCGTGTGGGGCCACCAAAGACGGTCTGGTCATGGTGGAGAGGTCTCACAGAATGTGGTCCACTGGAGAAGGGAATGGCAAACCACTTCAGTATTCTTGCCTTGAGAACCCCATGAACAGTATAAAAAGGCAAAATTATAGGATACTGAAAGAGGAACTCCCCAGGTCGGTAGGTGCCCAATATGCTACTGGAGATCAGTGGAGAAATAACTCCAGAAAGAATGAAGGGATGGAGCCAAAGCAAAAACAATACCCAGTTGTGGATGGGACTGGTGATAGAAGCAAGGTCCAATGCTGTAAAGAGCAATATTGCATAGGAACCTGGAATGTTAGGTCCATAAATCAAGGCAAATTGGAAGGGGTCAAACAGGAGATGGCAAGAGTGAATGTCGACATTCTAGGAATCAGTGAACTAAAATGGACTGGAATGGGTGAATTTAACTCAGATGACCATTATATCTACTACTGTGGGCAGGAATCCCTTAGAACAAATGGAATAGCTATCATGGTCAACAAAAGAGTCCGAAATGCAGTACTTGGATGCAATCTCAAAAACAACAGAATGATCTCTGTTCGTTTCCAAACCATTCAATATCACGGTAATGCAAGCCTATGCCCCAACCAGTAATGCTGAAGAAGCTGAAGTTGAACGGTTCTATGAAGACCTACAAGACCTTTTAGAACTAACACCCAAAAAAGATGTCCTTTATGTTATAGGGGACTGGAATGCAAAAGTAGGAAGTCAAGAAACACCTGGAGTAACAGGCAAATTTGGCCTTGGAGTACAGAATAAAGCAGGGCAAAAGCTAATAGTTTTGCCAAGAGAACGCACTGGTCATAGCAAACACTCTCTTCCAACAACACAAGAGAAGACTCTACACATGGATGTCACCGGATGGTCAACACCAAAATCAGATTTATTATATTCTTTGCAGTCAAAGATGGAGAAGTTCTATACAGTCAGCAAAAACAAGAACGGGAGCTGACTGTGGCCCAGATCATGAACTCCTTATTGCCAAATTCAGACTTAAACTGAAGAAAGTAGGGAAAAACCACTAGACCATTCAGGTATGACCTAAATCAAATCCCTTATGACTATACAGTGGAAGTGAGAAATAGACTTAAGGGACTAGATCCGATAGACAGAGAGCCAGTTAAACTATGGACAGAGGTTCGTGACATTGTATAGGAGACAGGGATCAAGACCATCCCCATGGAAAAGAAATGCAAAAAGGCAAAATGGTTGTCTGAGGAGGCCTTACAAATAGCTGAGAAAAGAAGAGAAGCAAAAAGCAAAGGAGAAAAGGAAAGATATTCCCATTTAAATGCAGAGTTCCAAAGAATAGCCAGGAGAGTTAAGAAAGCCTTACTCAGTGATCAATGCAAAGAAACAGAGGAAAACAACAGAATGGGAAAGACTAGAGATCTCTTCTAGAAAATTAGAGACATCAAGGGAAAATTTCATGCAAAGATGGGTTTGATAAAGGACAGAAATGGTATGAACCTAACAGAAGCAGAAGATATTAAGAAGAGGTGGCAAGAATACACAGAAAAACTGTACAAAAAAGATCTTCACGACCCAGATAATCACAATGGTGTGATCACTGACCAAGAGCCAGACATCCTGGAATGTGAAGTCAAGTGGACCTTAGAAAGCATCACTACGAACAAAACTAGTGGAGGTGATGGAATTCCAGTTGTGCTATTTCAAATCCTGAAAGATGATGCTGTGAAAGTGCTGCACTCAACATGCCAGCAAATTTGGAAAACTCAGCAGTGGCCACAGGACTGGAAAAGGTCAGTTTTCATCCCAATCCCTAAGAAAGGCAATCCGAAAGAATGCTCAAACTACTGCACAATTGCACTCATCTCACACACTAGTAAAGTAATGCTCAAAATTCTCCAAACCAGACTTCAGCAATACATGAACCATGATCTTCCAGATGTTCAAGCTGGTTTTAGAAAAGGCAGAAGAACCAGAGATCAAATTGCCAATATCCGCTGCATCATCGAAAAAGCAAGAGAGTTCCAGAAAAACATCTATTTCTGCTTTATTGACTACGCCAAAGCCTTCGGCTGTGTGGATCACAATAAACTGTGGAAAATTCTGAAAGAGATGGGAATATCAGACCACCTGACCTGCCTCTTGAGAAACCTGTATGCAGGTCAGGAAGCAACAGTTAGAACTGGACATGGAACAACAGACTGGCTCCAAATAGGAAAAGGATTACATCAAGGCTATATATTGTCACGCTGCTTATTTAACTTCTATGCAGAGTACATCATGAGAAATGCTGGGCTGGAAGAAGCACAAGCTGGAATCAAGATTGCCGGGAGAAATATCAATAACCTCAGATATGTAGATGACACCACCCTTATGGCAGAGAGTGAAGAGGAACTAAAAAGCCTCTTGATGAAAGTGAAAGAGGAGAGTGAAAAAGTTGGCTTAAAGCTTAACATTCAGAAAACTAAAATCATGGCATCTGGTCCCATCACCTCATGGAAAATAGATGGGGAGACAGTGGAAACAGTATCAGACTTTATTTTTCTGGGTTCCAAAATCACCGTGGATGGTGACTACAGCCATGAAATTAAAAGACGCTTACTCTTTGGAAGGAAAGTTATGACCAACCTAGACAGCATATTAAAAAGCAGAGACATTACTTTGCCAACAAAGATTCATCTGGTCAAGGCTATGGTTTTTCCAGTGGTCATGTATGGATGTGAGAGTTGGACTGTGAAGAAAACTGAGCACCAAAAAATTGATGCTTTTGAACTGTGGTGTTGGAGAAGACTCTTGAGAGTCCCTTGGACTGCGAGGAGATCCAACCAGTCCATCCTAAAGGAGATCAGTCCTGGGTGTTCATTGGAAGGACTGATGCTGAAGCTGAAACTCCAATACTTTGGCCACCTCATGCTCAGAGTTAACTCATTGGAAAAGACCCTGATGCTGGGAGGGATTGGGGGCAGGAGGAGAAGGGGATGACAGAGGATGAGATGGCTGGATGGCATCACCAACTCGAATGGCATGAGTTTGAGTAAACTCCGGGAACTGGTGATGGACCGGGAGGCCTGACTTGCTGCAATGCATGGGGTTGCAAAGAGTCGGACATGACTGAGCGACTGAACTGACCTGAAGTGAAAGTTCTTCGGGAACTTGGGCACTCTGTGTCTCAGTTTCCTAATTTGTAAAATAGGGATGATAAACGTTCACATTAAAAGGTTGTTGTGAGGACAATAATAAATAAAAAACAAGTTAATATTTACAAAGCACTTGGATCAGTGCCTTAGCCGTAGGAAGGGCCATATGAAGGGATTTGTAATACCAGCAAACTTCTGAGAGCTCAGAATGATCAAAGCTGGAGTCCTCTGTGGTTCACAACCCACTGTGACCCTGATTACTTGAGCAATTATAAATATTACTCTAAAATAACCATTTTGGAATACTAATTTGATCATAAATGAAGGCCTTTTAAATGGTCATTTAAAAGAGACTGTATATAATGATTAAGATTATGTAAATACAGTAGATTTTGTTTTTTTAACCTGGGGCCATTTGATTTTTAAGATAAAATTATTTATATATTATTGATCTGTGTATTTCTATGAGCCTTTAAGCTCCCATGGGCCAGAAAGTGGTTTCATTCATGCCCACACCTACCCACACACTGGCATAATTGCTCCTGTCTCTTAAGGGAACATTTTCTCCAGCTCTCCATGCGCTCTTTTGTGTTTTCCTGTGTTTTTCAATCATTAGTACAACAAATAATCTGATGTAAGAAACATGCTGTGCCAATAAAATATCCTCACATTTCTTACAAATGATTATGATCATCTTATTTAGAAAAGAGAAACAGAGGGTGAAAACATAAACTGCTTTGCTTATATCACGACTATAAACAAATCAACTGGGCTGGCAAATTAGCTCCCTTGAATTAAAGGGAGCCTCCTCCTTTTCTGCATCTGTTACCCACCTACCTGTACAGGTGTGCTGTATTGGTTTCCTATCACTGCTGTACCAAATTAGCACAGACTCAGTGGCTTTCAACAGCACAAATGTATTGTCCTACGGCTGAATGTCAGAAGTCTAAAGTAGGTCCTCAGGGCTGTGTTCTGTGTAGGAGGCCCTCAAGGAGAATGTGTTCCTTGCCCTTTTTCTGCATCCTGAGGCTGCCTGCATTCACCCCCTCATGGCTTTGGCCTCCATTTTCAAAGCCAGCAGTACAGCATCACCAGTCTCCTCTCACTCTGACTCTCCTGCCTCTTCTCCTTATTTTTTTAAACTTTATTTTGCACTGGGGTACAGCTGGTTAACAATGTTGTGATAGTTCCAGGTGGAGAGCAAAGGGACAGCCATACATGTGCATGTATCCATTCTCCCCTAAACCGCCCTCCCCTCCAGGCTGCCACATACCATTGAGCAGAGTTCCCTATGCTGTCCTGTAGGTCCTTGTTGGTTATCCATTTTGAATACAGCAGTGTGTACATGTCCACCCTGAACTCCCTAACTGTCCCTTCCCCCCATGCTTCCCCCCACCTGCCTCTTTCCCTTGTGATCACATTGGCCCACCCGGATAATCCATGATCCTCTCCCTATCTCAAGATCCTTACATTGACCACACCTGCAAAGTCCCTGTTGCCACGTAATCATGGCATGGTGATGTAACACATTTGCAGGATGTGGATGTCTTTGGAGGGATGTTCTTGTGCCGTGTACGTACCATAGGTGTTCTCCTGAATAAGACCGTTAGTGCCACCTGTGCCTTTGGCTCTACTCTACCTAAGAGTTTGTGGCTCAGCTGGTAAAGAATCCACCTGCTATTCCGCAGACTTGGGTTCGATCCCTGGCTTGGGAAGATCCCCTGGAGAAGGGAAAGGCTATCCACTCCAGTATTCTGGCCTGGAGAATTCCATGGACTGCATGGGGCCGCAAAGAGTCGGACACAACTGAGCTACTTTCACTTCATTTCACTACTTAAGAGTTTACAGATGATCAGTGTGATCAATTCCTACCAGTTATTCTCCTCAATTCCCCTGCCCCGCTCTTTGACCAAAAGTATTTACATATGTTTAAACGAGTCAGATAGCTTTTACTTTTTTTTTCCTTAAATGATGCAAACACCCTGAAATTTTGTGGGAAGAGATTTAATGAGAAAGACACCCCTACCCTCTTGAGTCTGTCTCTGACCGCTACATGAAGGAAGCAAAGCTCAAACATGAATTCAGCCAAGAATTACATGACACAACAGGTCTTTGCAGCCATTTGAGAAAATTAGATATGATTTTGTCCTTGGGATTGTTCCTGGGAGAAAACTTAAGAATGTGTACATCTGAAATAGCAAATTTAGATAGTGGCCAGAGAGAGGTCTTTGGGGTAAGGACGGAGCCTTCCTGGCCTCTGCATTTCCAGTCCTGAGCATAAAGCTTGGTAGGTTGGAGTTGGTTACTAAATGATTAGTGAATAAATAGCTTGTTGAAAGTAGCCAAGGAACAGCTCAGGCCTTGGGAAAGATCTGGCCTTTGAAATACGATCTGTGGGAAAAAATGATGGGTTTAATATCCGCAGGAAGAAGTGAAGCACCACATTGAGTTCTGTTTCTAACTGCTGACTCACATAGCCATTCTTCACCAACTCCTGCTCCCTTGGTGCAAAAGAAACCTCTGGTATCACCCTCCTCTGCTCTTTTTTGCAAGATGAAATAGCAGAACTGCTGCTTTGTTTATTTTGCTCACATATTACTATTGTTTAAAGCACGATTTTCGAATTCATTTCTAGCTAAGTGGATTGATTTTTTTTTTATTACTCATGCTGGGCAGTTGACAGTAATGATTTATTGCCTCTCTGGGATTTCGGCAGCTCCTTACAACTCGTGGTTTAATTCACAGTTTCCCTAATGGCTTTAGTGTCTGGTGTTTGCTCAAAGAGCTCCTGTGAAGTGAGGTGCCCTTGGGAGCGGCTCACTCCTGGCCCTGGGCTCTGGCCTTCGTTCTCTTTGCCCAGCTGTGTGCCTGTGGTGACGAGAAGTTGGAGACCTGGGAGACCTGCCACCTTCTCCTTTCCGAGGAGCTGCAGCCACTGCAGTTCTGGGAGCGGAAGTCCAGTCAGCTTAAAAGGAGGCCTCGGTGGAGCTGAGACAGTGAGAGGAGTCACTGTCTGTATCTTAGAGAGATGGCTCACTTTCCACACTTGTATCAAAAATAGCAGCCTACTATACCAGCCGGGTAGCAGGTGTTAGTCCAGGCATTGGCAAACTCCAGCCTGAGGGCTAAATTTGGGTGAGTACCTGTGGTTGTGAGTTAAGTTAAAGTAGAACACAGCTATGCCCATTCATTTACCCAGCACTAATGGCTGCTTTTCATGCTGCAGTGGCAGAGTTGTCACACAGAGACAGTGTGGCCTATAAAACCAAAATGGTAAGGTCTTTTTAGAAACTGTTTGCCGATCCTTAGTCCACTTAATCTTTATAATATGAAGTAGGTTTTCTTTTTTTTCATTCATTTGTTTCCCTTTCTTTCTGGCCATGCTGTGTGGTTTGTAGGATCTTAGTTCCCTGACCAGGTATCAAATCTGGGCCCTTGGCAGTGAAACTGCAGAGTCCTAACCAGTGGGCTGCTAGGGAATTCCCTGAAGTAGATTTCCATAATAGCAATACCATTTCATGTAAGAGGAACCTGAGGCTCTGAAATGATAATGTAATGTGCCAAGGTCTTAGAGCTATTTAGAGGGGGAGAGGCAGAATTTTAGCTCAGGCTGTCAACCATACACTGTCCTGGAAAGTTACTTGGAGAATGTGGTAATTGCTGAGCCTGTCACATTATCATGTCCTATTGCTTTCCATCCTCACAAGGTTTTGCTTTGTGAAATCTTTCCAGGTTATATAATTGTCAGTTGTCTAATGGCTTCACAGTACTTAGATTTTTAGCTCACTACTGTCTACTGACTGATCAAGTCATTCGTTGGTCTGGACTACTGGTTCTCACCCTTGGCTCCACAGTGGAGTCACTTCAGGAGCTCTGAAAGTACTGACACCATGTCCCATAGCTCCCGAGTTCTGTCATAATTGGTCCAGCATACAGCCTGGACATAGGGACTTTTACAAATGCCCCATGTGACTCTAATATGCAACCAAGGTTAAGAATCACAAGTATAGACACTTGTAACTCCAGCCCTAAAAATGGTGGTCATAAAATAAGGTCTTCTTTAGTAAGCCCTGTTGGTGACCCCCAACTGCAAGAAATATTCTGTACACTATTTTGTGATGATGAGGACAGTTACATTACATTCTGGAATTAATCTTTTTTTCTGTACAATTATGCTGATATATGTGTGTGTGTGTGTGTGTGTGTGTGTGTGTGTGTGTAGGCTTCCTTGAGTGACTGAGCACCAGCACATATGTGTGTGTAAACATTTTTTTTTTTGTCCTGGGGGAGAGGAGACACTCAGAATTGGAGAGAAATAGTCAAAAAATTGAACATTTTCCTTTAAAAAGTTAGAATGGCTTTTTATTCGAGTGCGTTCATTCGAAAGCTGTAGTACACTTCTACGAAATGTATATTTTGAGTTTCTTCATGTTTTAACCTTTACTCAAGGGCAAATTAAATAATGGCTGATTGAGACTCACGAGGTCTGTTCACTGATGGCTGCCTCATGGAATTACCTCATAATCATTCCTAGCAACTGCAGAGCAAGCCCTCACGGGGGACCCGGCGGCCCTGCTGGTGCCTCCTCTCCCAGAAAGTACACCTTCATCACAGTGCCTGGGAAAACAGAATCACAGCCGGGACACCCCATAAATATCTCACGCCTCGGATTCTTTCCACTGTTTCTATTTGCACTGATGATGGAGCCAATGTTGTTAAAACAGCGTGAGACTGAACACTTACCCATGAGCTGAGTTCCACAAGCTGTCTGTACCGGCTGGTACATCATTCCAGTCAGAATAATGAAATTATTAAACATCAGAGAGGTTTACAAGATTTTTCTGCGCTATCAAAGGTCACACATATTTCTTAGAGGCTGCAAGAGAGAAGTGGGGTATGTACATAAAATAGCAGAGATGTCAGGCAGGTTTATGTCTGCACTGAAGTGGCTCCCCCTTTTCCTTTCTTAGGCATGACTGTCAAAGGAGCACAGGCATTGCTCTGTGCTCTGACTTGTGGAAAGGAAATGTATGTCCTAGAATGGAACATGGGAGATTTATGGGATGTTAACGTGTCAAGTCTTAGTAACCTCTCAAAAAGGCCACTTGTGAAGTCAGACTGTCATCAGTCACAGAAACCAATGCATCCGTCTTCTGAGAAATCCCTCAGAAACATCTTCCAGAAAGATTATGAAAGATGAAAAATCTCAATACAGTTAAAAGTTATTCCATGCATGTGATTTTTTGCTGCTTCTGGCAACTTCTGAGCTCTCCCTCGATTGAGAAATGACAGAATGATACATGCATAGAATCTATTGAAGAAAATGCTAAAATTGATTAAAGGAAACTATTTAAGGGTCGATGATTGCATATGTGCGAAATTTACCCATCAAAATGGGGCCACACTAAGCACATTTGTTAAAACACACTCCTACAACAGTAAGGAACAGACTTGGGCTCAGTTTGCTAAAGTTAGATAAAACTACTAAGATCAGCCCAGCAAACCAGCCTGACTTGAGTATTGTAGAAAAGTGGTTTATAATGTTACCAAAGGCAAGTCTATACAATGTTGAAAGATATAGGTGGAAAAGAATCTAATCAGAATCTAATCAAATGTTAAGTCTAATGGTTAACTGGACATTTGGTCTTTGGCGTCTTTTGTGTGTCAGACACAATCAGTGTTCAAAGTTGGGGACATGTTTTGTTGTTACATAGTAAATGAAATTGAAATCTCAGCTCATATGGACTGCTTTAACTGAATCAAACCACCTTTGACTAACTGCATCAATTTTATAGGTAACAGAATATAAGAACCCAGAGAAGGTGGAGTGCAGATCCTCTTTGACCCTGTGTTGCTTGATTGGATTCCCTCAAATTCTGCGCAGTTGCTCACATTTCCCCATTAATCCTGTGCATCACAGGCCCAAACAGTAAATATCTTCATGACATAGGAAAAAAGCATTTATGAAAAGAGGAGTGATTAAGAATGGATGAAAACAACAGATAAAAATTTGAAGAGCTTTCACGTTCTGTGTCCTATTGTCCTTCCAGTCCATGCAATGGGCTGGGAAATCAGTCCCCATCTGAGCTCTAGTGGATCAGGCCACTTACTTATCTCTGAGTCATTCACTGAAAGAAGAGTTCATGCAGCATATCATCACACTGTAGAAAATTTTAAGTTCCAATACTGGCCACTTGATGCAAAGAGCTGATTCATTAGAAAAGACCCTGATGCTGGGAAAGTTGAGGGCAGGAGGAGAAAGGGGCAAGAGAGGATGAGATGATTGAATGGCATCATCAACTCAATGGACATGAGTTTGAGCAAACTCCAGGAGATAGTGAAGGACTGGGAAGCCTAGCATGCTATAGTCCCTGGGGTCACAAAGAATTGGACACGATTGAGTGACTGACTGAACAGCACACAACAATACCTGAATGACCTAGTCCTTTTCCCTACATTCTTCAATTTAAGCCTGAGTTTTGCAGTATGGAACTTATAATCTGAGTCACAGTGAGCTCCAGGTCTTGTGTTTGCTGATTGTATAGAGCTTCTCCATCTTTGGCTGCAAAGAACATAATCAATCTGATTTCAGTGTTGACTGTCTGGTGATGTCCATGTGTAGAGTCATCTCTTGGATTGTTGGGAAAGGCTGTTTGTATGAACAGTGTTTTCTCTTGACAAAACTGTTGGCCTTTGCTCCGCTTTATTTTGTACTCAAAGGCCAAACTTGCCTGGTGTCCAGGTATCTCTTGATTTTCTACTTTTGCATTCCCAAGGACATTTTTTTTTGTAGTTCTAGAAGGTCTTGCAGGTCTTCATAGGACTGGTCAACTTCAACTTCTTTGGCATCATTGTTGGGGCATAGACTTGGATTACTGTGATGTTAAATGATTTGCTTGGAACAAACCAAATCATTCTGTCATTTTGAGATGCACCCAAGTACTGCATTTCAGATTGCATTGTTGACTATTAGTCTCTTCCATTTCTTCTAAGGAATTCTTGCCCACAGTAGTAGGTATAATGACCATCTGAATTAAGTTTGCCCATTCCTGTCCGTTTTAGTTTACTGATTCCTAAAGATGTTGATGTTCATTTTTGCTGTCTGCTGCTTGACCACATCCAATTTACCTTGATTCACAGGACCTAGCATTCCAGGTGTCTATGAAATATTGTTCTTTACTGCATTGGACTTTACTCTCACCACCACACACATGCACAGCTGAGTGTAATTTCTCCTTTGGCCCAGCCTCTTCATTCTTTCTGGTGCTATTAGTAATTGCCCTCCGCTCTTCCCCAGTAGCATATTGGACACCTTCTGACCTGGGGGGCTCATCTTCCACTGTCATATCTTTTTGCCTTTTCATACTGTCTATGAGCTTTTTGATGCAGAACACTGGAGTGAGTTGCCATTTCCTCCTCCAGTGGACCACCTTTTGTCAGAACTCTCCTCTATGACCTGTCCATCTGGGTGGCCCTGCACAGCATAGCTCATAGTTTCATTGAGTTACACAAGCCCCTTTGCCATGAAAAGGCTGTGATCCAAGATGGGGATATATAGAGCTTATAAATAAATTTATATCATCTGAGGATATGTGTTAGCAGCATTTTTATGGATAGGTGTGTACAGTAAAAATGTTTGGAGGTCACTTGAAAACAACAAATGACCAGGAATCACTGTGCAGAATAAGCAGAGCCCAGACTTTCTTTTCACCCTTTCTTTAAAGGCCTTTCACAGCCCAGGTTAAACTGCTCTCTGGTAAGCAGAGAAGCTATATTCTCTGATAATTTTGACCGAGACTTAAATTGTTCATATCCCTGATAGCTGATAACATTCCCTGTCTGATACAGTATTTGATTGTTTTTGTAACACTGACCTTTATTGCTTTCTGGTGTTTTCATCTGCAAAGGTCTTGTCTTTACAAGTAGACATAGGTTGTTCTGGAGCTAGACTGAATCTAGTACCCTTTCTTATGACATAGGGAGTATCCCATGGAAATTTCTGGACTGAATCCTCTTTACTATTTAAGGTGTGGTCAAAGGACCTGCAGCATCAGCATCACCTGGGAGCTTCATACCAATTTGCACTGTCCTTTCACCCTTGCACGCTTCTCTCATTTCTCCAATGTTTCTCAAATTTTAATGTGTGTGAACCACCTGGTGGGTGGAGGGATCTTGTTAAAATGCAGATTCTGACTCAGTAGTTCTCGGTGAGACCCAAGATTCTGATTTTAACAAGTTCTCAGGTGCCTCTGGTCTGGGACACACATTCAGGTTGAAGGCCCTAGAACTGTACTGTCCAATATTGTAGCCCCAGCCACATGAACCTGTGGGGCCCAGGATACATGGGGTTTTGAAGCTTAATGTGGAAGGAATAGTGGAAAATATATCATTACTAATTTAAAAATATTGATTATATGTTGCAAGGATATCTCAGATATGTTGGGTTGAATAAAATATTGTGTCACATTTAACTTATCTCTTTTTTACATGAAAAAATTTTAATATTTTTTTTATTTGGCTGTGCTTTGTCTTAGTTGCAGCATGTGGGATCTAGTTCCCTGACCAGGGATTGAACCCAGGCCCCCTGCTTTGAGAGCACAAAATCTTAACCACTGGACCACCAGGGAAGCCCTCTTTTTTACCTTTTTAATGAAGCTACTAGAAAATCTGAAAGTACACGTGCAACTCATATTTCTACTGGAGAGTGCTGCTCTAGGACTCCCCTAGTGCTCTTTACCACAGTTATCCATTGAGAGTCCACCTCCAGTTCATTCTGCTATGGTAGCACCAGTATAGGGGGAGCTGAAAGAAAATTTCTAATGATAAATTACAAGATCATTCTCAGAGAGGTGTTTTTCCTCAGAAAAGTATATACTCTAGCAAAGCTGTTTGTTACTCAACATTTTGAGATTTTTGTCAGCATTTAGGATTTCTGTATATATGTGTGATTCATAACATAGGCCTCCTCCTACATGAATGAATATGCATGTAAAGTATTAGAGTAACCATCTGTGATTAGCTTCTTGACAAATACAGATTATGGATGAGAATACTGTTATATCCACAGTATAACATAATTGTCCTCCAGTTCTTGGATGGTCTCCGTTTTTTCAGTTTTTTTTTTCACATTTCAGTTTTGCAAAGTTTCTTTTGAAATGTCTTCATGCCCAGTGATTCTTTCCTTGGCTGTGTCATGAGCCCTACTCATCAACCCACTAAAGGTATTTTTAATTTTTGTTACAGTGTTTTTGATTTCTAGCACTTTTTGATTCTTTCTTAGAATTTCCATTTCTGTGCTTACATTACCTGTCTGTTGAATGTTGCCTCCTTTTCCCATTAGAGTGCCTGGTGTATTAATCATAATAATTTTAAGCTCCCAGTCTGACAATTCTAACATCATTCTCATATCTGAGTCTATACCTGATGCTTGCTCTATTTCTTCAAATTGTTCTTCTTCTTCTTCTTCTTTTTTTTTTTTTTGCCTTTTACTATGTCTTGTTTTTTGAAATGCTGAATATGATGTGTTGGGTAAAAGTAACTGGGGAGGTAAACAGAGCTTGACACAGTGGTACGGTGTGAGGGGAGGGGAAGTGTTTTGAGTTTTATGACTTGGTCTCATTCTCCAAGTAAGCCTGGTGCCCTGGACTGTGAACTTCACCAGTCCATCTTAGTTACCCACTCCCATCCCTATCTCTTTAGGTGAGATAGGAGGGCCAGAGAGGCCTAGATTTGCTTGGTCATCTCCCCTCAAGCCAGTTAAACCCTGGCAAAATGATTTCTGATAAAATCATTTCTTTTAAGGGCAAGCCTTAAGAGCAGAGTGCTCTGGTGTATTTCAAAATGCCTACTTTTCTCTTCCTCTTGTTGGAAGCACCCGGAGATTTTCTTGTTTTCACCATGAGAACCTGCCAGGGCTCCTGGAGGTAAAATCCAGAAAAGTGTGGGAACCCCATAAGGTTTGGCCCCTGGGAGTTCTTAATTCTCAAACTTGTCCACACTGAACTTCTAGCAATTCATCATTTACAGTTCAGGTTTTCCTACTCCACAGGGATTCCTTTGGAGATTATGCTCATGAGTTTACACTCTGGTGCATTGTAATTTTCTATATTTGCTTGTCTGCCTCTCTGGTTTTAGGGGGAAGCAGTTTGCCCTCTGACTGAAGTTCTTTGGTGGATATAAGAGAAGCCATTTTCAGTTTATTAAATTTTTTCTTGTTGTGTGGATGGGAATGATGACTTCCAAATGCCTTACATGCCAGACTAGAAACCAGAAGTTACCAAAATGTATTGTATAGCTAGGAAAGACCTAGGTGTAATTTGCAGAATAAAGCAAATGTTTCATCAAGGTGAAAAGTTGGCTGGGATAAGATCAATGTCAGATCAGTGATTTTGATTCAAGAGTGAATTTTTCATTTGTTAGTCATTATTCTTAAAATTGGTGGACACATGTACCATTTTTTATATTATTTACAGCTATAGTCTATGTTATAACTATGAATAGCTAGTGTTTTTTAAAATTAACTATATATCTTGATTTTGTTGTTTGTTTTTCTTCAAAACAGTCTGCTGTTCAAAGGGATCTAATGTTCATTGTTAGTGGCAGGATTGAATATGGTATTGCAAAACATTTTGCATGTTCTTTTTTAAGGCTTTGTAGTCATGTGTGTGTGTGTGTGTGTGTGTGTGTGTGTGTGTATTGTGTTGAGGGGGAGGAATATGGAGGGTAGTGGATAACCATAGATTTTGGATTTTTTTCAAGTTGCCATACATCTAATATTTTGGTTAGTGCTAGTGCTGGCAACCAAGCTGATTTTTTCATCTTGAAAGAGTAAATCTCCTAGTATGATGTTGGGCAAGTCATTCAGTCTCTTCATGTGTCAGTTTTTTAATTTATAAAGTGGAATTAATAACTACCTGCCTGTTCATACTGTTGTGAACATGAAATGGGTAAATTTGTGTACAACACTTAAAATGAGCTATATGTGAGCTCTTATTTTTGTTCTTTTTGAGTTTTGAAAAATATATTCCTAAAATCCTCCTATGTATGGCAGGAAGGATCAGGCTCATGGGCAGGCTCACTTAGATCCACTGTTCCTCTGCTGTGTGCCCGCCTTAGTGTGTTGGTTATGGGCTGGTGCTACATATAGGTCCATTCATTCTTTCAATCTCTCTCTCATTCAGCAAATACATATGGAGTAGCTATTCTGTATCATACACTAGAGTAGACTCTGAGAAGATGATAGTAGACAAGACACTGCTGAACCCTCAGAAAGAGAACACCTGTGTGTTAGGAGAGGCCAACTGATTGACAGATACGTAAGATGCACCGTGATATGTCCCCTGTATGTAGGTGTGGGAACAGTGGTGGCTCCAGAGTTTGTATATAAACGGCAATCTTATTAGAAAGGGAAGGGGCTAGACACTCATTTTAAAATTCTATTAGCATTGCAAGCCTATCATGTCAGTAGCTTGAGAGTGGCTGATAGATGCTTCCTAGAGAAAGTGGTGGATAAAATGAGACATGAAAATATGAGTAGGAGGCATCTAGGCAGGGAAGTGAAAGTCGCTCAGTCGTGTCTGACTTTTTGTGACCCCATGGACTATACAGTCCATGGAATTCAGGCCAGCATGCTGGGGTAGGTAGCCTTTCCCTTCTCCAGGGGGTCTTCCCAAGTCAGGGATCGAACCTGCATTGTGGGTGGATTCTTTACCAGCTGAGCCACAAGGGAAGCCCAAGAATACTGGAGTGGGTAGTCTATCCCTTCTCAGTTGATCTTCTCAACCCGGGAATTGAACCAGGGTCTCCTGCATTACAGGCAGTTTCTTTACCAACTGAGCTATCAGGGAAGGCAGGGAAGGGTATTTGCTGAATATGTATAGTTTGGTTATCTCTACCATATAACTCACTACCCCAACACTTAGTCTTCATTGCTGTGCATGGGCCTGCTCCAGTTGCAAAGAGAAAGTGCTACTCTCTAAATGCAGTGTGTGGGCTTCCTGGGCTCTAGAGCACAAGCTCAGTGGTTGTGGTGCCTGGGCCGAGCTGCTCCGTGGCATGTGGGATCTTCCGGGATCAGGGATGGAAGCTGTGTCCCCTGCATTGGCAGGCAAATCCTTATCCACTGTGCCACTAGGGAAGCTACAACAATTTTTTTTAATGGTCATGGATTCAGTGGGTCAGCAGCTGGGGTGGGGCATGATGGAAAGGGATTATTTTTGTTCTACAATTTCTAGTTTTTCATCTGGGAAGACCTCATTGGCTGGGTGACTTGCCAGCTGGTGGCTGGAATCACCTAGAGGCTTTTCCCTTCACATGTCTAGGGTAGCTCAATAGCTGGGCTAAGAAGGACTGTTGACCACAGGACCTGGACTTGGCTTGGGCTGCTTACAGAGAGCATCCAAAAAGGGAGAAGCTACAATGCTTCCTATAAATTGGCCCTTGGAAGTCACACAGATGCCTTGGTGTCCATGTCTGAAAAGTTCAGTTCATCACACCATACTAACAGAGCCTGGTGTGTTTGGGAAAACAGCAAGTTCACTCAGATTGGAGCATAGGAGTCCCTGGACAACTTTATTTTTCTTCTTTTTTAGGAACTGTATTCTACAGAAGGACATTCTTTTGATTCCCTAATAGACAGCCTGTTAGATTGGAGAGTCCATGGGCTATTGAATCAACAAGGCCTGGTTCACTTAGTTTCTTTTTTTCTGTATTCATTGTACAGATTTAAGAGAGAAATAATTTTATTATAAATAAAAGACATATAACATTTTACATATTGGGTAGTAGTTTTACATTCCCTTTTGTTAATTTTTAAAGCAGGGAACATTTACTCTTTCTCTCTAAAGCACAATAAAAATAAAGTTATTGCTTCCTTTGGGAGCTTTGATTGATTTTTTTTTTTTTTTACTCTCTGAGTGTCCACAGTCCTCACAGGAATATTCTCTGTTTTACCTCTGGTGCTTCAAAATGGATGAATGTGTACATATTCTGGTGAATATAGTTTTCACTTTTATATCTTTTTAAAAATTTTTCAGTTCTTGAAAAATGGTATTAATATACTATTCTTATGGTGTTGCTGTATTTCTTCAAAATGTTTTGTGGAACTCTTCCCTTCTAATTCTGATAAACTAAAAAACCTGCCCTTTGAACAGTGAAAGAAAGAAATATTTTCTTTCAATGGCTCTTGAGTTAAATAAGTTTTTCTAGCCCTAGTATAAAACCTCAGAGGACTTGGAATAGGGCAGATCTCTCTGATCTAGAACATGGAGGGCTGCTGCTAAGTTGCTTCAGTTGTGTCCGACTCTGTGCGACCCCAAAGACGGCAGCCCACCAGGCTCCGCCGTCCCTGGGATTCTCCAGGCAAGAACACTGGAGTGGGTTGCCATTTCCTTCTCCAATGCGTGAAAGTGAAAAGTGAAAGTGAAGTCACTCAGTCGTGTCGGACTCTTCTCGACCCCGTGAACTGTAGCCTCCCAGGCTCCTCCACCCATGGGATTTTCCAGGCAAGAGTACTGGAGTGGGGTGCCATTGCCTTCTCCGATGGAGGGCTGAGTTAGAAATATTTTGCATCCTTTTTATTGTGCATTGTTTTGGAATTTATTATTTTGATTGGTCGTCTTTATATATATTATCATTACCTCTGCAAAACACTGTTCAAATGCAAGACTCTGAATGTCATGATATTCATATTATTCCTTTATATGAAGAAGCAGTTAATTTTAACCTGACTCTGCACTTTTAATTCTATTATGTATAACCCTGCACCTTTTATAGTAACTCGTCACTTGAGGTAGAAACCAATAACATTGCTGAATGCTCTCCATGACCCAGATTCACCCCAGTCATTTACCATATTTGTGACCTCTACCTCCTAAATTTCTTTCAAATACATCATTTCCTACTGTGCGCATGTGTTTTCTCTCTTTCCTTCTCTGTCTCTGTTTCTCTCTCTCAGCATCTCTTCCCATAGTCATGGGAAGAACAAGACTTTTGGAACCACAGAGTGAGTCCTGGGCTTAGTCTCACTGACCTGAGGTGAACGTGTCAAACTCTGATTCTCAAGTCTGTATCTGTAAGTTGCAGGTGGTAGTGTCTACCTTGTAATATTTTGTGATAATTAAATGAGCTAGGAGTTACAAAGTATCTGGCACATAGTGGCCCCACCCTTGATTATAAATGTTGGCTCCCCTCTTACATCCTCATCTTTTCTCTCCATTGGACTGAACTCCAATCAGGATTGCTGCCTTGTTAATTTCTTTTGTCTGTAATTAAGCACAGACCTCTCATGACGTTTGAAACCTTTCATGATTTAGCAGCTGTAGGGGTTAAAGCAGTTGCTTAAAACAACCTTTTAATTTTATATCTCACAGTTCTACGGGTTGGATGGTTCTCCAGCTGGTTTCTTTGGGGATCTCTAAAGTCAGATAGCAACTGAGGCTGCTGTATCCATGATGACTGAATTCGTATATCTGGCACCTTGGCTTGGACAGCTCTGTTCAGCAGGGACACTAGGGCCCCAAGGCTCTATGATCTCTATCTCTCCACCTGGCTTTTCTTTGCGATGTCTGCAGCATGGTGACCAGGCCTCTTATGTGATAGTCCAGGTCTCTGAAAATGATAAAACAGAAGCAGTCAGGTCTTCTTAAAGCTGATGTGTGGAACTACACAGGTCACTTCTACTGCATTTTACTGGATACAAAGGAGCCCCAAGGGTAGTCCAAATTTACTGTGGGAGAAGATGACACAAGAGACTGTTTATGGGGAGGTCAGGTGCATTGAGGCGCCAGTCACCAAGCAACAAATTCCTTTTATTCCTTAAAATTTTTATCCTCCACATTTCTTGCCAGTGTACTCTATACTCCCAGTATACAAAGGCTCTCAGATAGCTGGGGTATGTACATGTAAGAGGTAGGTGGTAGGGTATACTGCTTTGCAGATGCTACTCCCATCGTCTGAAATGCCTTTTCTTATGTAGATGTAAAACGTCTCTATTTGTGCATGCATGCTACGCTGTTTTAGTCATGTCTGACTCTTTATAACCCCATGGACTGTAGCCTGCCAGGCTCTTCTGGGATTCTCCAGTTAAGAATACTGGAGTGGGATGCCGTTTCCTCCTCCAGGGGATCTTCCCAACCCAGGGATCAAACCCATGCCTCTTATGTCTCCCGCACTGGCAGGCAGGTTCTTTACTACTGGCACCATCTGTGAAGCCCCAAAACTTCTCCAGAACTGAAATGTTTACCTCGTCTGTGAGGTCTTCCTTAACTCACATGGAGAGCCCTTCCTATTGTGCTCTCTGGGTATATTTTATATTAACCTTACAACACTTGTCAGCTTGTTGGAGTCTGTCTCTCAAATCGTATTTGAGCCTCTCAAGGGCACGGCTCTGTCTTTTTTACTGACTGATACCCAGGGTTTTAGTCTGGATTCCTCCAGAAACAGACTTGAGACAAGGCTTTGAATGCAAGTAGGTTCTTTGGAAGGTGATTCCGAGAAGCTCAGTGAGTAAGTGGGAAGAAGGCAGGCAATGGAGAATGTATTAATGAGCAGGTTACTATTGCAGGCTCCTGGGGCTGACCTCACTGGGGACTTGTGGGATGCTTTACAGAATTCTTGTCAGACCTGTCTCACTCAAGGGTGAGGATGTTGGTATGTTTACCCACCAACTCCCATCCTTCATTGATTGAAGGCTTTCAGCTCGTGGTGTTTGGACCCGCACTGTAGTTGAGCTTAGCCCAAGAATACCCTCAGGTGCAAAATCAGGTGGTTGCCAAAAAAAAAAGGCCTGAGTGTGCAAGGGCATGGGGATACCTAAGGAGGGGTTGGGTGGGACATCTAGAGCTTCTGCAACAGCCAATCTGAAAAAATTGCATGTAACCAAGAAACATAGGTTGAATGACATCCATGAACAATCAAGGGAAGCTTGTAGGAGTTATTTTGTTGAGACTCAAATCAAGAAGAATTAAAGTACCTTTTCTTAAATATATTTTGTTTGAGGACACATCTTTGAAAATCAGAACTTGTAGTGTCCACTAGTGTACTCAATATTCTTATTTTCCCTCTCTGGAATACTTTCAGCTTTCCTGAAAGGCTAAAATATCCCACACCACATTATCAGAGTATTAATACACAGCAGTAGCTGGTATCTTGCTTTGGAATGCATTACATCTGAGATGGGATCCTTCCACTCTAGAGGAAGGGGCTTGAGGGATTTGGACAGGTTACATTGGAGGGAGATCGGTGAAAGATCTTGGCACAAGTTGCAATAATACATGTATTGAGGCATCAGTTCATGTTACTTGCAATTTATTATTTTTTCAAAAATTGTTTAATTGAAGGATAATTACTTTAAAATATTGTGATGGCTTTTGCCATACATCAACATGAATTGGCCATGGGTATACAAATGTCCCCCCCATCCTGAACCCTCCCTCCCACCTCCCTCCCCACCCCATCCCTCCAAGGTTGTTACAGAGCACTTTTATTTTTATATTTAGTTTGGTCATTGACGAATTTCTGCCAAGATTCTACTCCATTTTATTTTTACTTTTTTATAGTCATTTCCTTCAGGCCACTTGTGTCCAGAACCTATAAAGTTACTTTAAAAATTATAAACAACAATTCAGAAAGTTAATTCACATAGAGTGGAACCTCCAGAAAAGAATGATGTTGAGAAATGATATATTTATTAATGTTCAGACAAGCACAACTCCCTGGACTTATTCAACACAGTTGGGAGGATGTGACTTGATTTATAAATGAATCTGTGCAGTAAAGGCTTTTAAAGAAACTGCAACTCTCAAACTTGGGTGAATGTCAGAATTATCTCGAAGCTTGTCCCAAATAAGGAACCCACCCTCCTGTAATATATATTTAATATGCAAACCAGATCAGTCTGAAGATCTTGCAGGTTTGAGAATTGCTATATAAAAGGCATGTAAACTAGTTAGCCTGCCAGAATGAAGTTTCAGTTCAGTTCAGTACAATTGCTCAGTCGTGTTCAACTCTTTGTGACCCCATGGACTGCAGCACGCCAGGCCTCCCTGTCCATCACCAACTCCGGGAGTTTACTCAAAACTCATGTTCATTAAGTCGGTGATGCCATCCAGCCATCTCATCCTCTGTCATCCCCTTCTCCTCCTGCCTTCAATCTTTCCCAGCATCAGGGTCTTTTCAAATGAGTCAGCTCTTCGCGTCAGGTGGCCAGAGTACTGTCTGCCTAGATTACTAGCTCCTTGTGGCCTGAGGCCATGTTTCATATTGACTTGGCTTCCCCTATAGCACCGGTTTGGGGTTGAGTATATAGTGAGCCATTAGTAAGTACTTGCTGATGACAACTAGTTTTTAAAACTAGCCTATTTGTCCTATACATGATCAGCGGAGGAAAGGTAGTCTAAGAAATGGGAGATCTGGTATAACTGTTAAACATTTCTACTGTGGTCTTGCTGGATTTGCAATTTGACATTTTGATGGAATGTTGAATTGTTCACTTAAGAGTAGTGGAAGGGACCTACCATGTATTAAGTGTCTTTCAGTGACAAATGCTTTCTATGGGTTATCTCATTTAATTCTCACAACAATCCTATGCAGAAGGACTATTATCCTCATTCTGTATATGGGAAAAGGCTTCACTGGTGGCTCAGTGGTAAAGGAATCTGTCTGCAATGCAGGAGATGCAGGTTTGATCCCTGGGTCGCAAAGATCTCCCAGGGGAGGAAGTGGCAACCCTTTCCAGTGTTCTTGCCTGGGAAATCCCATGGACAGAGGAGCCTGGGCTACAGTCTATGGGGTCACAGAGTCGGACATGACTTAGTGAGTAAACAACAACAACAACAGATGGGAAAATACTTTTTTTTTTTTAAAAAAGCATTATTTAATTTTTTTAATTGGAGGAAAATTCTTTACAATGTTTTGTTGGCTTCTGCCATACAACAGGGTAAATCAGCTGTAATTATACATATAGCACCTCCCTCCCCTCCCCTATCCCACCTGTCTAAATCATCACATTCACCAGGCTGGACTCCCTGTGTTACATAGCAGCTTCTCACCAGCTCTCTATTTTTCATATGGTAGTGTGCATAGGTCGATGCTACTTTCTCCATTTGTCCCACTCTTTACTTCTCCCACCATGTCCACAAGTCTGTTTTCTATGTATCTCCATTCCTTTCCTGCAAAAAGGTACATCAGTCTCATTTTTATAGATTACATGTATGTGTTAATATACTATATTTGCTTTTCTCTTGCTGACTTACTTCACTCTGTGTAACTAGGCTCTAGGTTCATCCACCTCATTAGAACTGACTCAAATGCATTCCTTTTTATGGCTGAGTAATATTCCATTGTATATATGTACCACATCTTCTTTATCCATTCCTCTGTTGATGGGCATCTATGTTGCTTCCATGTCCTAGCTGTTGTAAACAGTGCTGCTATGAACACTGGAGTACATGTGTCTTTCTAATATGGTTTTCTCAGGATATATGCCCAAGAGTGGGATCGCTGGGTTGCATGGTAGTTTTATTCCCAGTTTTTGTTTTTAAAGAAATTTCCATACTGTTCTCCATAGTGGCAATGTCAATTTACATTCCCACCAACAGTGCAAGAGGGTTCCCTTTTTTCCACATTCTCTCCAGTCCAGCAATTTTTGTTGGTAGATTTTTTGATGGTGGCCATTCTGACTGGTGTGAGGTGATACCTCATTGTGGTTTAGATTTGCTTTTCTCTAATAGTTAGTGATGTTGAGCATCTTTTCATGTGTTTAATGACCATCTGTATGTTGTGGATAAGTTTTTATTTAGGTCTGCCCATTTCGAAAAACAATTTCTAGAAGTTAAATAATTTGTGCAAAGTCATACAACAAGTAAGTGATAGAACTGTGATTACAGTCCAAGTTCCCCTAGTCCCTTCCAAGCAAAAGTCCAGTGTAAGTGGCACTTTATAGGGCGATGGGGAAGAGGAGAAGAAAAGTTTGGTTTTTTTTCAGCCTGACAGAAGTGGGGTGAAGTCCTTGGCTATAAACTGAGCTATAAGAAGCAACACATACTAGCTTTAAAAAAAAAAAAAAAAACTGGAGTTGAACAAAATGAATAGAATAAGTAAAATTGAGATAAAAAAATAAATAAAATTGAGATGAGTGAGAGTTTGGAGCAACTACAATAAATAGAATTCTCATGTTCAAGAGGGATTTAGAAAGGTATTAGGAGGTAGCACTGCAAGAGTTGACACAAGAAGACGTCAAGATATACATGGGGATTTCAGTTCTATTGGAGGTCAAAGTGAGAATATTTTTTGAGTAGCATCAAAGGGAACATGAAAAATTGTCTCAGAGATAAGAGAAATGTGAGAATTGCAAGGCATGGATCATTCCAAGATTGCTGGCTTGGGACCTTTGGGGATAAAGGGAATTAGGACTTGTTACACTTAAACTCCATCCTGCAAATTGTCCTGAAGCAGAGAAGGATGTCAAAGTCAGGCAGGTCATCTGATAAGAGACCAGAGTATGTGCCAAGGGGTGTGCTTGAATCACATGTTATCATAGCCAGAGTTGCATCCTTAGTTGCTGTTCATCGTGAGAAATCTAAGTATAAAGTTAGCAAGGAACGAAAAGAACACTTGCTCAGAAGGATGGGCAGTGTCCGAAGCTTTAAAGAATGTCAAAGGCATATTTCACTTCATGGTTCTCTTGCTATTTATAAAAGCTGTCACTTGCATTTTATAGCAGTGGTCCATGCTTTCTTTTCCCTGTCACCTCCTTCCCTCCTCATGTTTTGTTTTGTTTCTCTTATATAATAGAAAAAAACCATGTCTGATGGCAAATTTGCCTCCCAAGGCTCAAAAGAGGATGTCATCTGGGGTGATCCTAGAGAAGCCAGGCTAAGTGGATTCTTATAATTTCTTCTGGTGTTTACTGACAGGATTGCTCATGAAACCTCTTTTCTTAACCCCATCCCTTCAGTATCTAGAATATTCCATATTCATTTCATTGTCTGCCTGAATTTGTTCCCTCTTAATGTGTTTCCTTTTTTGATGCCTGGGAGTCCCATGGCTCTAGCTGGAGAATTTCATCATAAGAAAGATAACCTTTTCTCTTGCTCTTAAAAACACATAATTTAAACCTTCCTTGACCTGATGGGGGAAATCTGTAAGAGCATGAAGTAAAGAAAACCACTTAGAACAGATGTTTGAGGAGTAAGAATTGGCTCCTGGGAGGTTACAATGGTAAAAGACATGCCAGAGGCAGAACAGTTACTAATTCATATGCCAATTAACCAATGAAACTGGAAACTCTATGAAGGCAGGATCCACATTTGTGTTCTTCATTGCAAAAATTTTCTTCTTTATAGAAAAATTCCTTGCACGTAATAGGTTCTCAAAAATTATTTGGTGAATGAATGAATGAAGACCTTCAGTCATAACCACTATATACCATTACAATAATTTAGATCCATGAGGATGGCCAATTCCACATTCACGTGACACTTAGAGTCTTGTTTTCTACCTGTCATTCATCTTCTTGTGTTATTGTCATGTATCCCTCTCACCTTCTTTATTTTAAGCATCATAAAGGGCAGGGACATCAATAAATGTCACTGTCCTCAAGATCTCAATTCCTAGCATAATGATCTGTATGTAGTAGGAAAGTAGCACATGTTTTATAAATTAAATAACTTCCATCATAATAATATGACTTAAAAAGGAAACTTTTAGACATCTGCAAGCAATATTCTAAGAGATTTTTGGATCAGCCTTGAAAAGATAATAGAAAGCGACCTTGAACTGATAGATACTACTACTCTCCAGTGGAAACTAAAAATTCTAGCTGGATACTGATGATGACTGGTTTATTGGCATCTTAGTTGAACAAATGTAGGTTAAATTTTGAAAGGATATATTCTAGTAATAAAAGCTGGCAGAAGATCAGTTTTTGATGGTCTAAAGCTTCTACAGTTGGTGAAATATTTGCAAGGGTATTGGAAAGATATGACAGTTCATTTTTTTAAGGAAGGATTTAAATCACATCTCTTCCTGGGGCAGACATGGATTACCACTTCCAGAGGGGATATATTAGGGTCTACTAGATACGTGATGTTTTCTGCTTATTGCTTGTTTCTATAAATATGTCTTGTAAATTATGCCACGAGAGGAATGACAAAAATCGGCTTGTGTCAAACAACAGAAATAAAACGTATGGCAGATCAATATACTGATCTGCTGCCTGATTTCAGCAGAGGTCAAAGTGTACAGATGGCTAGTAATGAGGGGGGCGCTCAGAGATGATTACATCAAGAGGAAGTCAAGTGGTTGCTTAGGGTCTTGATTTTGGAGTCAGACAAGTTGGGTTCGGATCCTGATTCTAAAACATACTGCTGATGTCACCTCATTCAGGTTACTTAACCACCTCGTGCCTCAGTTTCCTGCTCTGTAAAATGAAGCTAACACTGATAGTCCTCATCTCATCAAGTGTCATGAGGGTTATATGAGTTAATATCTGTGAAGCACTCAGTACCTGGCATGTAATAAGGCCAGACATGTGTTTTCTGTGATCATTAGCTTAAGACCTCAATTTACACTGAGGAAACAGAGGTCCAGAGTCATGATTTACTGCACATGAGCCCACAGAGCCTGGGCCAGAACCAGAACTTAGCTCTGCTCAGCCCCAGTTCAGGGCTCTTTTTACTCTGCCATGACACCTTGCTATGTAAATGAAATGATACCAGTAACCCCAAGACATAGAAATTTCTTTCTTTCCTTTTTTTAGCTGGACTGGGTCTTTGTTGTGGCACACAGACTGTTTGTTGCAATGTGTGGGCTTCTCTGGTTGCAGTGCATGGGCTTAGTTACCCCGGGGCATGTGGGATTTTAGTTCCCCAACCAAGGATTGAACCTGCATCCCCTGCATTGGAAGGTGGATTCATAACCAGTGGACCACCAGAAAAGTCCCTGTAGGAAATTCCTGAATGTACCATTTGTTTCTTTTTTTTATGGTAACAGTCAGTGATAGTTATGAATAGTAACTATTCATAGTTACTAATAGTAAGAAGTGTTAATACATATTAATCCTTTGGCCTTAGGTGTTGTTGCAAATATGTTGGTGCCCCGCCCTTCTTTTGTCCACTCCCTGGACCAGTGTATGTTGTTAGCATCCTTCTTCGGGCATCTGTGACTTGCTGCTTACAGACTTCTCCCTGGCCTTTGCAAGGGAAGGCCAGAAACATCCAAGAGTGAATGCCCCCTCAGGAATAGTCCTCCCTATCAATGATGGAAAGGGTTTGAAGAATAAATACCCCGACTCCTTGCCCTTCAGGTGAGCTAACACTGAAGCTTATTCTTCACTCTCTCAGGAGCCCCAAGTGGGATTCAGCTTGAAAAGCAAAAGGTACACACTTGCTCACTGACAGCACTTCCAGAATAGGTTGCTAGCTTTTCCCATCTCATTTCCCTTCTCTACTGGTGTTTTCTGGAATCACCGTTAGATGAATTATTGCACTGGGCAATAAGTTCATTCAGGTTTTTATAACATTATATGGAAAAACCTAAACGAACTTTTTGGCCAACAAAACTTGTTGTTGTTCAGTCGCTCAGTCATGTCTGACTTTTTGTGACCCCATGCACTATTGCACACCAGACATCCCTGTCCTTCACCAACTCCCAAAGCTTGTTCAAATTCATGTCCATTGAGTTAGTGATGCCAACCAACCATCTCATCCTCTGCCATCCCCTTCTCCTCCTACCTTCAGTCTTTCCCAGCATCAGGGTCTTTTCTGATGAACCAGTTCTTTGCATCAGGTGGCCCAAACATTGGAACTTCAGCTTTAGCATCAGTACTTCCAATGAATATTCAAGACTGATTTCCTTTAGGATTGACAAGTTTGATCTCCTTGCAGTCCAAGGGACTCTCAAGAGTCTTCTCCAGCGCCACAACTCAAAAGCATCAATTCTTCAGTGCTCAGTTTTCTTTATGGTCCAACTCTCACATTCATACATGACTACTGGAGAAACCATAACTTTGACTAGATAGACCTTTATTGGCAAAGTAATGTCTCTGGTTTTAATATGTTGTTTAGGTCTGTCATAGCTTTCCTTCCAAGGAACAAGCATCTTTTAATTTCATGGCTGCAGTCACCATCTGCAGTGACTTTGGAGCCCAAGGAAATAAAGTCTATCACTGTGTTCATTGTTTCCCCATCTGTTTGCCATGAAGAGATGGGACCAGATGCCATGATCTTCATTTTTTGAATGTTGAGTTTTAAGCCAGCTTTTTCACTCTCCTCTTTCACCTTCATCAAGAGACTCTTTAGTTCCTCTTTGATTTCTGCCATAAGGGTGCTATATATTTGAGATTATTGATATTTCTCCTGGAAATCTTGATTCCAGCTTGTGATGCATCCAGTCCACCATTTCTCATGATGTACTCTGCATAGAAGTTAAATAAGCAGGGTGACAATATACAGCCTTGACATACTCCTTTCCAAATTTGGAACCAGTCTGTTGTTCCATGTCCAGTTCTAACTGTTGCTTCTTGACCTGCATACAGATTTCTCAAGAGTCAGGTAAGGTGATCTGGTATTCCCATCTCTTTAAGAATTTTGCACACTTTGTTGTGATCCACACAGTCAAAGACTTTGGCGCAGTCAGTGAAGCAGAAGTAGATGCTGTCCTGGAATTCTCTTGTTTTTACTATGACCCTACAGGTGTTGGCAATTTGGTCTCTGGTTCCTCTGCCTTTTCTAGATTCAGCTTGAACATCTGATAGTTCTCAGTTCATGTACTGCTGAAGCCTAGCTTAGAGAATTTTGAGCATTACTTTGCTAGCATGTTAGATGAGTGAAATTTTGCAGTAGTTTGGACATTCTTTGGCATTGCCCTTCTTTGTGATTGGAATGAAAACTATCCTTCGTATTCCAGTCCTTTGGCCACTGCTGAGTTTTCCAGATTTGCTGGCATATTGAGTGCAGCACTTTAACAGCATCATCTTTTAGGATTTGAAATTTCTCAGCTGGCATTCCATCACCTCCACTAGCTTTGTTAGTAATGATGCTTCCTAAGACCCACTTGACTTTGCACTACAATATATCTGGCTCTAGGTGAGTAATCACAGCATTATGGTTATCTGGGTCACTAAGATCTTTTCTGTATCATTCTTCTGTGTATTCTTGCCACCTCCTCTTAGTATCTTCTGCTCTGTTAGGTTCACACCGTTTCTGTCCTTTATTGTGCCCATCTTTGCGTGAAGTGTTCCCTTGGTATCTCTAATTTTCTTGAAGAGGTCCCTAGTCTTTCCCATTGTATTGTTTTCTTCTATTTCTTTGCATTGTTCACTTAAGAAGACTTTCTTATCTCTACTTGCTGTTCTTTGGAACTCTGCTCAAATCCTTGTCTCTTGGTCAGCTTGACCTCAGGAATGACGCTTAGAAAGAAGTAAGAAGTCAATTTCTCCTATGTTCTGGGGATGACAAAGTGAATATGAAAGTGTTAGTAGCTCAGTTGTGTCTGACTCTTTCTGACCACATAGACTGTAGCCTGCCAGGCTCCTTTGTCCATGGGATTCTCCAGGCAGGACTACCAGAGTGGGTAGCCATTTCCTTCTCCAGGGGATCTTAACTGAGGGATCAAACCTGGGTCTCCTGAGTTGCAGGCAGATTCTTTACTATCTGAGCCAGAGAGATAAACCCAAATGACTATTTGACTTTCTAGAAGATGCAGGGGAAAAAAATCCTAGCTGTGAGGCCCCTCAGGGAAAAACAACCATGTTTTCAGAGTACTTTTTCCCCATCCATAACAAGCTGGGCCTACTTAGAAATATAAATTTCTCAGCAACTTTGAAGTCCTGAAGGAAACTGGAAATGTTTGAACAAATAAAAATACTTACATGGCTTATATAATTTTTAACACCATTCACAGATCTAAAGTCACTTTGTTAATTTAGGAACATAAAAATGCATTATGTATAACTTGGTTGGCTCCTAAAAGTATTATGTTTGATATCTTGAGAGACGTGAAGCCCTAGAAAATTTGAGGAACAAAAAGAATATTTTGAAAGAGAATCTGGAAATGCCAGGTTTAAATTAAATTCCAAGAACTGTCTAAGGTAGTCTTATAGGTTGCTGGTACTAGTGGGGTCATTCCCCCTGTCCTGGAATTGCTACAGGAGATGGATTTTCAGGGATGTTTTGGGGCTAGAACTGTAAGCAGGAGACACTGGAATTCTTGGGTGTGTTGGATGTCTTGATGAGTTGATTGAAGGCCCTTGGGAATTGGCGAAGGAAATGGCAACCCACTCCAGTATTCTTGCCTGGTGAATCCCATGGGCAGAGGAGCCTGGCTAGCTACAGTCCATGGGGTCTCAAGAATCGGACATGACTTAGTGACTAAACCACCACCTTGGGAATACCTCAATTGTTCCTTTATGATGCAATATCAAGTCCAAAGAGTGGGCCCTAGATACTGCCTGTGCACCTCAGTAGAGTTGTTCACTCTAGCTGCCCACCGCCCCCCCCCATATTCATAAATGCAGAGAAATGTAAAGAAAACACAGCTATGTTGAGATGCAGGTGCTGGGTAGACTGTAAGAGCCATACACTGGCTAAGGAACTTGGTTCCTGACACCAGCATCACAGATACAGAGGTTTACAACCACGTTCCCTTGTAAAATCAAAGGACAAAATCAGTTATCAAAGAATACTCCCCTGGCACAGGGATTGGTTTGAATGTGGCTTCTTTGGCTAATGGTTGACAGAAGCCTCTCCTCTTGGATGTAAATTGAAACTTGAAGTCACTCTTTGAAATCAGCCTTTAAAATTATTTTTATTTATTTTTCTAATTAAAAGATAATTGCTTTATAGAATTTTATTGGTTTCTGCCAAACATCAGCATGAATTAATCATAGGTATGCATATGTCCCCTTCCTCTTGAACCTCCCTCCCATCTTCCTCCCCATCCCGCCCCTCTAGGTTGATACAGCGCCCCTGTTTAGGTTCCTTGAGCCATACAGCAAATTCCCACCGGCTATCTATTTTACATATGGTAATGTTAAGTTTCCATGTTACTCTCTCCATACATCCCACCCTCTCCTTCCTCCCCACCCCACCTCCCCATGTCCATAAGCCTGTTCTCTATGTCTGTGTCTCCATTGCTGCCCTGCAAATAATTTAATCGGTACCATCTTTCTAGATGTCATATATATGCGTTAGTATATGATATTTATCTTTTTTTTCTGACTTACTCCACTCTAGATAATAAGGTCTAGGTCATTTATCTCTAGGTTATTTATCTTTGGCTTCACTGGGTCCTCATTGCTGCACATGGGCTTTCTCTAGTTGCAACAAGCAGAGGCGTCTCTCTGGTTGCAGTGCATGTGGTGGCTTCTCTTGTAGAGGATGGGCTTCACCGCACATGGGCTTCAGTAGTTGTGGCTCACAGGCTCAGTAGTGGTGGCTTAATTGCCGTGCAACCTGGGGGATCTTCCTGAACCAGGGATCAAATCCATGTCCTCTGAATTCACAGGCAGATTCTTAACCACTTGACCACCAGAGAAATCCTGAAGTCAACCTTTGAAAGAGCATAGGCAGAGCTGAAAAAATCACCTAGAGTTTAAGAGGAAAGTAGAGCCAGAGGCATGATCAAACCTGTACCTGAAACCACCACTATCTATGTACTTTGCAGTTACTTTAGCCTCTAAATGCTCTTTATTGTTTTAGCCTATTTTTACGATGACTTCTGTTTCTCATACCAGAAGACTTTCTCATGGACATACTTAGGCATGAGAAGAGTGTGACTACTGGAACTTATTCTTTGAAAATAATAAAATTGTTTCTTTAACTGTATCACAATAATAAGCTCTGCCCTTAAGCCCCATTTTTATGGACCTTTCTGCAGTTGATGTTAAATATGCCTGAGAAATCTGAGCACCACTGGAAATTTAGCAGCGGTCAAAGTTCAGGGGTCTTCTTGAAGTGGTGGTTTGGTATAAACATAGGGGAAGATAGTGTACAGCAGTCAACCACAGTTGATTATTTTGCAAGCACAGTTTACAAAACTAACTGGCTCCTTCCCAGTTTGAATAAGCAAATTAGAATAAACAGTTCTACCTGGCAGAGATACCTATTTTATGTTGGCAATTGGCCCTTCACTTGGCATGTAGTTTAAGCATCCAACAGCTGCTGTTCTCCCACTCATGAGGCCTTTCTTTTCAGAAGATAATTACTTCAACTTGACAAAGAGCTGGGATCTGAGCTGGGTTCATTTAAGACCAAGGGTGTACTAAAATCTTAGGGATCACTGTTTGAAATAGTGATGGGAACTCTTAGATATCTTTTCTCTTTGAGACACCTAGTAAGCATTTTCCTCTCAGAGGTGAGGAGTGTATCTTAAAAGACTTCCTCTTTAGGTATTCATTTAAGAGAGTATTTAAACTTATTGAATGTGACCTTGTGCTGTGATTTCTCCTGGTAAGTTGTTAGCAGTTCATAGAATACAGAACAACATGAAACATGGTTGGCTGTGTGCATAATTATTTACTTATGTAGCATGTTTCATTCTATCAGGCTCTCTGTCTAGAATGCCTAGAACAATCACCACACTTCAATGCACGCATGACAGACGTGTACGCATTCTCTTTGTCTCAGCTTATGGTTCTTCCTTCAGGAAGTCTTTAACCACCACCACCACCACTCACCCAGTAAAAGTTATGTGCACAACATTCTGTAATTGATGAGCATAGCATTTCTCTTACTCTGTTGGAAATGCCTCTTGTCTTTATCCCCAACTGTGGTGGGCAGTCTTTTTTTAAAAAAAAAGTTTTTATTTGTTTATTTTTGACGGTGCTGGATCTTTCTTGCAATGCATGCCTGCTTCTCATTGTGGTAGCTTCTCTTGTTGTAGAGCACAGGCTGTAGGGTGTGTGTAGGCTTCAGTAGTTGTGGCTTCCAGGCTCTAGAGCAAGCACAGGCTCAATAGTTGTGGCGTGCGGGCTTTGTGGCCCTGTGGCATGTGGGATATTCCTTGATTTTCACACAAGTGGTGGAAAGATGAGTGGGCAGCTTGCTTGGCAATTAGGGCTCTTGAACTGTAAGTGATTGTTCAGCCTTCATCATCTCTTTTGATTGTCTCTTTTCCTTAAGATCTACACACGACACTTTGTTTTTTAAGTTACTAGGTGCTGTAAATAAGTTCATTCTCAAGAAATATCTATTAAGATGCTGTGTGAAATCATTTTATGACAAATTTTTAGATGAAGTACTTAAAAATGTTAAATTCCTCCTTCTTCTTTTTCCTCGTCCCTCTCTCCCTCCCTCCTTTCTTTTCCAAATATTTATTAAGCATCTGATAGGTGCCAGAGTTAAAAGGTTATACAAGTCTGACAACTTCCTACATCTCAGAGAGAAAGAGAGAGTGTGCGTATGTGTGTTTACCAAAATACATAGGCAAGTAAAGAATAAAAAACAACCATTTTACATATAATGATGAAAATAGAGTGATATGATTGGAATTAGTGGAATTAGTGGGAATTAGTGGGTGAATTCATTAGGCTGGATGAACAGTAAAGGTCTTTTCATGAGGTTACAAACTGGGACCAGAAAGAACCAGTCATGCACAGATCGGGTGGAAGAGAACTGTAGGCAGAGGGAATGGTTAATGCAAAGCTTCTGAAGTGAAAGTGAGCTTGATGGGTTGAGGAACAGCAGTGAGGTCACTGTGATTCACTGTATTGGGGGAGGGGCAGAGGGTAAGTGGACAGGATCACAGACATGAGCAAGGACTAGGTCATAGGACCTTGTAAGTCATGGTAAAGAGTTGTTAATTAATTCTAATATTAACACGGTGGGTAGCAACTAGATTGTCAGGAAGACAAATGACAATGGTCTGATTTATTATTATAGAAAATATTCCTGGATGATAGATATAAATATATATTTTTATGTTTGTGCTTCTGAAAGAGTTCATATTTTTAAGATAATTCTTACTGCTGTGTACAAAACTATTTGAGGGAAAGGATGGAGGTAGGGTGATGAGGCAGGAGGCCATCATACAATTACAGGTATCAGAGGTAGCTAGATGTGAGGGAGTGTAGGGAGGTGTGAGGGTGTGAGGGAGAGACCTAGACAGATTTAGGATGTGTTCAGAAGTTTGAGTGGGTAAAACTTGCTGATGGATTGGATGTGGAGCTTGAGAGAAAACAGAGGAATCAGAGATGTGCTTTGCTTTGAGCAATTGGTGTAGAAAATGCTTCCATTTACTGAGATGGGGAAACTGCAGGAGGCACAGGTTTTGGTAGCAGTAAGGGGGTTAGAGGTTTCCTTATGGCCGTCTGAAGCATGACATCCCCATCAGATCTTCAAGTGGAGTTGTCAGGAGTGGATATAACAGGCTGAGAATGGAGATCAGGGAGCATCAGCTTATCAGTGCCCTTTAAGGCCAAGGATGGAGTAAGATCTCTCAGATAGAGGAGAGAAAGGGACCTGGGAGTGAGCCATAGAACACGCCACTGTACACATTGCTGAGAGGAGGAGAAACTTGGAAAGGAGATCACCAGTGAGATAGAGAGGCAACCAGGAAAGTGAGAAGCTGAGAAAACCACAAGAAGAAAATATTTCGAGTTAGAGGGAATTTGGTCTAAACCATCAGGTTTTAAACATTTTTAGGCCATAATATATTTTGTAGGATGGTGAGGCCTGTGGAACACCTCTCAGAGAAAAATTTTTAAATGCACAGAATTACCAAGAAAACTGGATTCCCAGGTGGCTCAGTGGTAAAGAATCTTCTTGCCCACACAGGAAACACAGACTCAATCCCTGGGTCAGGAAGATCCCCTGGAGAAGGAAATGGCCACCCACTCGGTATTCTTGCCTCGAATTTTCCACAGATAGAGGAGCTTGGTGAGCTATAGTCCATGGGGTCACAAAGAGTCAGTCACGACGGAGTACAAATGTGTTCCAAGAAAACCAATTATGTTGAAGTAGAAATCAGTGGAGAAATAACCCCAAAAAGAATGAAGAGATGGAGCCAAAGCAAAACCAATACCCAGTTGTGGATGTGACTGGTGATGGAAGTAAAGTCTGACGCTGTAAAGAGCAATGTTGCATAGAAACCTGGAACGTTAGGTCCATGGATCAAGGTAAATAGGAAGTGGTCAAACAGAGGATGGCAAGAGTGAACGTTTAAATTTTAGGAATCAGTGAACTAAAATGGACTGGAATGGGTGAATTTAACTAAGATGACCATTATATCTACTATTGTGGGCAAGAATCCCTTAGAAGAAATGGAGTAGCCATCATAGTTAACAAAAACGTCTGAAATGCAGTACTTGGATGCAATCTCAAAAACGACAGAATGATCTCTGTTCATTTCCAAGGCAAACCATTAGATATCACAGTAATCCAAATCCTTGCCCCGACCAGTAATAGTGAAGAAGCTAAAACTGAACCGTTCTATGAAGACCTACAAGACCTTCTAGAACTAACACACCAAATAGATGTCCTTTATGTTATAGGAGACTGGAATGCAAAAGTAGGAAGTCAAGAAACACCTGGAGTAACAGGCAAATTTGGCCTTGGAGTACAGAATGAAGCAAGTCAAAGGCTAACAGAGTTTTGCCAAGATAATTCACTGGTCATAGCAAACGCTCTTCCAACAACACAAGAGAAGACTCTACACATGGACATCACCAGATAGTCAATACTGAAATAAGATTGATTATATTCTTTGAAGCCAAAGATGGAAAGATATACAGTGAGCAAAGCAAGACCAGGGACTGACTGTGACTCAGATTATTAACTGCTTATTGCCAAATTCAGACTTAAATTGAAGAAAGTAGGGAAAACCACTAGACCATTCAGGTATGACCTAAAACAAATCCCTTACAATTATACAGTGGAAATGACAAATATATTCAAGGGATTAGATCTGATAGAGTGCCTGAAGAACTATGGACAGAGGTTCAGAACATTGTATAAGAGAAAGGGGTCAAGACCATCCCCAAGAAATAGAAATGCAAAAGGGCATTTTTGTCTGAAGAGGTTGTCTGAGGAGGCCTTCCAAATAGTTATGAAAAGAAGAGAAGTGAAAGGCAAAGGAGAAAAGGAAAGATATACCCACTTGATTGCAGAGTTCCAAAGAATAGCAAGGAGAAATAAGAAAACCTTCCTCAGTGATCAGTGCAAAGAATTAGAAGAAAACAAAAGAATGGGAAAGACTAGAGACCTCTTCAAGAAAAATAGAGATACCAAGGGAACATTTCATGCAAAGATGAAACAATAAAGGACAGAAATGGTATGGACCTAACAGAAGCAGAAGATATTAAGAAAAGGTGGCAAGAACACAGAAGAACTATACAGAAAAGATCTTCATGGCCCAGATAATCACAATGGTGTGATCACTCACCTAGAGCCAGACATCCTGGAATGTGAAGTCAAGAGAGCCTTAAGAAGCATCACTATGAACAAAGCTAATGAAGGTGATGGAATTTCAGTTGAGCTATTCCCAATCCTAAAAGTTGATGCTGTGAAAGTGCTACATTAAATATGCCAGCAAATTAGGAAACTCAGCAGTGGCCACAGGATTGAAAAAGGTCCGTTTTCATTCCAATCCCTAAGAAAGGCAATGCCAAAGAATGCTCAAACTACCACACAATTGCACTCATCTCACACGCTAGCAAAGTAATGCTCAAAATTTTCCAAGCCAGGCTTCAACAGTATGTGAACCGTGAACTTCCAGATGTTCAAGCTGGCTTTAAAAGAGGCAGAAGAACCAGAGATCAACTTGCCAACATCCATTGGATCATTGAAAAAGCAAGAGAGTTCTAGAAAAACATCTACTTCTGCGGTATTGACTATGCCAAAGCCTTTGACTGTGTAGATCACAGCAAACTGTGGAAAATTCTTAAAGAGAGGGGAATTCCAGACCACCTGACCTGCCTCCTGAGAAATCTGTATGCAGGTCAAGAAGCAACAGTTAGAACTGGACATGGAACAACAGACTGGTTCCAAATCGGGAAAGGAGTACATCAAGGCTGTATATTGTCACACTGCTTATTTAACTTCTATGCAGAGTATATCATGAGAAATGCCGGGTTGGATGAAGCACAAGCTGGAATCAAGATTGTTGGGAGAAATATCAATAACCTCAGATATGCAGATGGTACAACCTTTATGGCAGAAAGCAAAGAAGAACTAAAGAACCTCTTGATGAAAGTGAAAGAGGAGAGTGAAAAAGTTGGCTTAAAACTGAACATTCAAAAAACTCAGATCACAGCATCTGGTCCCATCACTTCATGGCAAATAGTTAGGGAAACAATGGAAACAGTCGCAGGCTTTATTTTTTGGGCCTCCAAAATCACTGCAGATGGTGACTGCAGCCATGAAACTAAAAGACGCTTGCTTCTTCGAAGAAAAGTTATGACCAACCTATACAACATATTAAAAAGCAAAGACATTATTTTGCCAACAAAGGCCCATCTAGTCAAAGCTACAGTTTTTCCAGTAGTCATGTATGGATGTGAGAGTTGGACTATAAAGAAAGCTGAGTGCTGAAGAATTGATGCTTTTGAACTGTGGTGTTCGAGAAGACTCTTGAGAGTCCCTTGGACAGCAAGGAGATCCAACCAGTCCATCCTAAAGGAAATAAGTCTTGAATATTCATTGGAAGGACTGATGCTGAAGCTGAAACTCCAATACTCTGGTCACCTGATGCAAAGAACTGACTCATTTGAAAAGACCTTGATGCTGGGATAGATTGAAGGCTGGAGAAGGAGTCGACATAGGATGAGATGGTTGGATGGCATCACTGACTCAATGGACATGAGTTTGAATAAGCTCCAGTAGTTGGTGACAGACAGGGAGGCCTGGCCTGCTGCAGTCCATGCAGTCACAAAGAGTTGGACGTGACTGAGTGACTGAACTGAACTGAAAGTTATATTGGGCTTTCCAGGTGACTAAGTGGTTAAAAATCCTCCTGGCAATACACGAAATGCAGGTTCGATCCCTGGGTCAGGAATATCTCCTGGAGAATGGAATGGCAACCCACTCTACGATTCTTGCCTGGGAAGTTCCATGGACAGAGGAGCCTGGCAGGCTGCAGTCCATGGGTTCACAAAGAGTTGGACTTGACTTACCGGCTAAACAATAACAGTTATATCAAAAGCAAATTTGATGGCAATATGTTTTATTAACGTATTCTATAAATATATCTAGTGATGAGTTAATAAGTATTGTAATCTCTTGGTAGTGGTGAGCAGATACGGTGTTTTGAGATCTGAAGCATCTTTAATATGTAAGATATAATTTGAAAATGCAATGTGAAAATATCTATGATTTTGTGATAAAGGCACAAGTACAGCTAATAGTATTGTGGTTTGTTGATTATATTTAAAACTTAAAGAAAAGCTGCATTTCAGTTAATGATGAGTGAAAGTAAATATTTTTTCCAGGCTAGTTCCCAGACTCTCTAATTTCAAAATCACCAGTCTAATGTTAACAGGTAAATCTTCAGAAATGGCACACAGTGATGTGGATTCTTGTAAACAGTGATTTATTTTGCCATCCTTGTTTAATTTTGAGCAGTACCCATAGCTTGTCAATGTTCTAGCTCACTGTTAGAAGAAAGAAAGAAGAGAAAGAAAGTAACATTAGAAAGTCACTGTTAGAAAGTTAGATTAAAAGGGCATAGGAGCAATGGCACAGGAGGTGGGTGGGTTGGGGAGAGGAATGCTGAATATTCTTTTCTGTAGTTACTTAAGTTGAAGAGCATTAATATTCATAAAGACGTCTAATATAAAAACAGGTTTTGCATTGAATTCATTAGGGCAGAAAATTTAAATTTGCCTCTACTCTCATTATTTGATATTCAGAATACTTTATAGGGAAAAAAGGATAGGCAGTTGTATAAAGGTGTTCCCTTTGTTCTTTTTTCTATTGCCTCCTTTAAAGTCCTAGAATATCTATTATATTCCCCTCTACCTCTAATTACATACTGATATACAAAATATGGGTAACTTGGTGTCTTTAAAATACAAGGCCCAGTTTATGAGTGTGCTGTGAATTTTGGAATTTCAGTGGTATATTGTCAAGAAAATATTTGTTTGTTGATTGCTGGATAGAAATTATTTCCTTACTCACCCACTGTGTCATGTAGTTCCTCATTAGTGAAAGCCTGAACATCTAGCTCCGTACAAATATATCCAACATATCACTGATACCATAATGAAAAGTCCTTCATATTCTTTTTTGCTTGTGTTATATTCTATAGTGCAGTGATAGGCTAACTGTGGCTTGTGGCCTATTAGCGTACACCTAGCAAGTTGTGAACACTCTGTATATTTTTAAAGGGTTGTAAAAACAAACACCAAAGAGGAATGTGCAACTGGGACCTGATGAGGACGGCACAACATAAACTATTCGGCCCTTTTCAGAAAACATGTGCTGAGCCCGCATATTGGTTTGCACATGTGTGCGTGCGTGCGTGCATGTGTGTGTGTGTGATTGTGTACACACGCATGCACATGTGTATGCCTTGGAAAATTTCTCCAGCCCAGTTCTTTAATTTTTTAATATTTACTTATTTATTTGGCTGTACGAGGTCTTAGTTGTGACATACAGGATCTTCGATATTTGGCTTGTGGGATATTTAGCTGTGGAAAGTGAAGTCTTAATTAGAGCATGTGGGATCTAGTTCCCTGACCAGGCATCAGACCCAGGGCCCCTGTGTTGGGAGTGTAGAGTCTTAATCACTGGAACACCAGGAAAGTCCCTCAGACCCCTTCTTTAAATAACAGATTTAGTCCCCTTGACAAGTGTTCAGACTTGGCCAGTTTGAGTATGCCGTCAGCGTAACAACTATGACTGGTTCAAGGAGTGCGCATGTGAAACCATCAGGGGCCTTCGGTGTCCCAGAGAACTGATGTGTAGATGTATGGGGTAAGCTCTCTTTTCACTGGGGTTGCTCAGCTGAGAGGGTATAAACCTGCTCATGCTGGTGGACATCGTGCAAGAGCGTCTGGAACCAGACA
The DNA here is from genome assembly GCF_963930625.1 of Muntiacus reevesi. NCBI lineage: Eukaryota > Metazoa > Chordata > Mammalia > Artiodactyla > Cervidae > Muntiacus > Muntiacus reevesi. The sequence goes on from NC_089271.1 coordinate 20,289,298, forward strand.
GAATGGAGTTGATGAGCACAGTGAAGGGGCTGATAGATCTAGAGGAGCAGGGCAGGGACCAAAGCACTTGCGCTCTGATGCCTGAGGCTAAATCCATTCTTCTCTCTCTGTATTATCTGAGTCAACAATTTCCCTTTGTTGTTTAAGCTTATTTGAGTTGCAGTTCTGCCACTTGTAAGCAAAATACCTCTTTGCAATTCAAATACGTCACAGCTCATCCAAAAGTTCAATAAAAAACCTTTCTCTTTCTTGATTACTAGGAAAGCTGCAGTGATCATGTACATAGTTACCAATTACTGGGCACTCTCAAAGTTCTTCCCACAGGGCAGGTTGGTTTACAACATTAGGAAGGACATGTATTAGTGCCACATGGTAGAGGGGGGAACAAAAACTGAGAGTTTAAGTAATTTGCTTGAGATCTCACAACTAAGTAGGTTGCAAAGCTGAGGTACCATCCACATTCCTTGTGACCCCACATTTTGTATAAATTTTCCTGTGATCATGTCATTTGCAGTGATCTGACAAAATAAAACCTTATCATGCTGTTTCCTCTGAACACAGCACAACAAATTAGTATCTATTCCTGCATTGATAGTTTACAGTTTAAATGGAATAACATTATTTTCTCATTACATGTAAATACAAAAATTGCAACTACATGTCAATAACTTGACGGTTACTGCTTTAGGGACTCAACACATCATAAAGTGATATGAAATGTAGTGTGCCCCATTATTTGACTGAGAAATACGTGCCTTTGAAAATGTAGGGATAATTTCTAGCCAGCTGTCTTAGCCCAGATTTCCTAGAGCCTGTAGCCAAGATTAAGTGCCAATTCTTTTTTTTTTTTTTTTTTTTTTTTGGCTGTGTGGGGTCTTCACTGTGGTGAGCAAGAGCTACTCTCTACTTGGGGTGTGCAGGCTTCTCATTGTGGTGGCTTCTCTTCTTGCAGAGCATAGACTCTAGATCATGTGGGCTTCAGTGGTTGTGACTCCTGGACACTAGAGCACAGTCTCAGTAGTTGTGGCACATGGGCTTAGTTGTTCCATGGCATGTGGTATCTTCCCTGATCAGGGATCGAACTCATGCCTCCTGCATTGGCAGGTGGATTCTTTACCCCGAGCCACCAGGGAAGCCCTAAGTGCCAGTTCTTAACTGGCAAGATACAAAGCCAAGGCAGCAAGAGTGAACATGAAGGAGGTAAGGCAGGGAGGACGCGAAGCAGTGCAAGGTGAGGTGTGCCAGTGCTTTGCAGTGAGCCACAAAGGAATCATTTGGCAGACGTGTCCATTTAGTCAGAATGTCTGTGGATGTTTCTTCATAAGCTGTGTGGATAAATTGTGCCTTCAAACCGTTCATGGAAGGGACGGTAGAGAATTTGTGTGCTAGGCTCCCTCCCATCTCCTGTTTCACGCTGGTTAGAGTTTGTCCCAAAAGAAGTGAACTCGCCCACACTTCTAGGTTATCCTGATCCATAGACATCTGAGAGGATGATCTATCCCATGCCCTGTGGAGTGGCATTCCATCCTAATCCAGTGAGGAGCCAGAAACACTAGGCAGATAGCTGGACACGGGGCTGTGTTGGTGGAGGCTAAGGCAAGGCATCCACCATTCCTGAGGCAAGTAAACTGATGGACCGAAGAAAGCAGAACCACACGGGCCCAAGAGGAATTGATGGGCCACAGAAGTGCCTGAGGCAGGGTGAGCCGTGGTGGACCCAAGTGGCAATGGTGCTGAGACATTCTGACTCTGCACAGGAGCGTGGTATGATATAACCATTAATAACCACCACAGAACGTACATTTTTAAGTTCTAACATATTGCGTCCAAAGACCACAACTTGTTTAGAAAATGAGTGCTAGCTCACTTCGTGCATGCGGTAAGGTAAGCCACTCAAATCTGCTCTTGACCAGATATTAAAGACTTTTTCCTCGGTTCCAAGAGAGGTGATTTATCTAAGTCTGAACATTTACTAAAGCTTAATTTAGGTTGATGCAGTAGACTGGTATTTCATTTTTAATGTGGTGAACCGTTATAATGAATTAGATCTTTCATCATGGAAGCAGTAGCTTCCAATTCTTGAAGAAAGCCAGTGAGTGATTATTTAAACAGTGGCTCGTCTCTCAGAATACATTGCATTCAGGGTATGTGTGTGTGTGTGTGTGCACGCATGCGTGTGTCTGCATATGTGTGTATTTCTTTTTATCTCTCCACTACTAACACAGTTGACACCTGAAGAACTTTCTATTTTCCATCTCTGGCTTCTCATGGGGGCGCGCATAAGATATCTATGGTGTCACATTGGTTTGGCCCTTTGTATCTGGAATGTGGAAAAACTCATTGACTGTTTCAAATAACAAAAGTATATTCTGTCTCATAGTCTCAGAGGTGAAACCTGAAAAGCGAAACATTTACAAAGGCACGATTTGATCTTTCACATGAAGGAGTCTAAAGTTGATAATACAGTTGGGAATGCACTCCTGTTGTTTTTATTTTCCCCTTCCTGAGCATTCTTCCAGCTCAGCTGTTGTGTGCATCCCTGACACTCCCTGAGCAGGGATTTTAAATGACGCCACACAGATTGTTCTGAGGCTGAATTGTATGCAACAAATCTTGGGAATTTCCATTCATAGCAAACACGTGATCCTTCTTGAGCGTCAAGAAAAACATCCCCATATTCACTTTTTAGAATATGTTCATTTCTCTTGTAAATCAAGTTGGAGCCAAATGATTTAGGATTCTTTTATGAGAAGATATGTTTTTGTGGACTTATGCTCTGTAATCTTAATGATCCCTGCGGAGTCTGACATTTACAGCAGTATTTTGCCCAGTGGAAAAGTAGCCAGTATTTAGTGCATGGATGACTGAAAATTCACAGCTATTTGTCTGTCCTTTAAAGACGATTGGGGTGGGGTGAGGTGGGCAGCAGGCATTGAGATGTAGTATGTGTCCCTATCTTAAAAATCACTCTATGTCTCCCTTCAAAAGTCTCTTTTAGATTTTTTTTAAAAGGTTGAGCTTTAAAGTAATGCTGACAATCTCTGTCATGAAGCACTGTTATTGCTGCCTTCTCCCATAAACTCTTGACTTAGTGAACCTAAATTCTGGGAATTGCTTTGGCCTAGACTTAGAAGATGAAGAGGTCAATGGCCACCAAACCAATTGACATCAGGATTTAGTTAATAAAACAACTTTCAGGGAATGGTCCCGGGTCAGATCCATTAAGGGTGATTGTTCACATGCTTTTTCGCATCTCCCTCCCCATCTGAAGCATAGTCACCTTTGTTATGAGGACTTCAGGCCATGCTACAGCCTTTCAGTTGCTAAAGAGTCACTCAGATTTACTAAGGTGAAAAGGGAAGAGAACCAGTTTTAAAAGCTTGAACTACGTGAAAATAAAGTGGCTTTTCAGGTAAACTCTTGTTCTCTGCAAGCACTTCACTCCCAGAGCATTTTCATCTAAGTCTTGTTATTAGTGTTAGGAACCATATGCTTTATTTGCACTATCCTATGTGTTAAAGTCTTCCACCATGACAGACGAGGTCAACCTTCTGGCTGGCAAAACATGACCAATATTCCTTTGTAGCAGAGTGTTGCTCTTTAGACTCTGAGAAGCTCTGTTCAAAACACATCGCTCTGCTTTTAAGCCTCAAATTATGGCCACTACTGCCATTAGTGCAGAAATGATGGTGTTATTACTTACTTTCTAAAGGAAAAAAAATATATGGGAAATGGAAGAAGGCAAAAAACATTGCTTATTTTATTTTAACACAAAATAAAGGATGGGTGAATTACCAGATAGATCTTGCTTCTACGGTGGCAATTTTGCTCTACCATCTGGTATTAACATTCATGAAGAGATACCTATAATTCTCTAGGGCCCAGGAGCAATATCCCTTTCTATTCAGGTAATCCATCACTCTGAAGGGTGGGCAGATAATAGGAACGTATGTTTCATTTATCGCTCCCTGCCAGTAGGGGAAATGACAGTCATATTGAAACTTTTCAGTATCTTGCTTGCTGTACAGGAGTGGGTTATTTGCACAGGTTCCCATTCTACCTAGGTCGTGAAGAGCATCTATCTTTTCTGAGCACAAGAAAGGGAATGACCATCTGAGTTGTCTTGGGTTGGAGCACAAATTAATCTGTCTAGATTTGTGGTTACCAAGTGATCTATGTGCACGTGGTAGAAGGCTAGGTGGATGGGGACCTAGGTGGTATATAAGTATCTCAGATATGGGAAATATATATTCTTCAAAATCACCATTACCACCAAAGTTGAAAAATATGAATTGGGTTTGAGCAGGTATTGTTACTGGAAAAAAATGTTTTCTCCATTGAATTTCTAATAGTAACAAACCATGGGATGTTCAAGAGTGTTTTCCCTCTTCCCCTCAAGTAAATGATGTGTTCTGTGCAGACCAGAATGATGGTGTTTTCATTCAACTACATGCCAGGAGTCTAGCATTTTGTACATTGTAGGACTTGGGAAGTTAGACCCTGGATGATTAAAGTTAGAAATGTAGTTAGAGGGTCTCTGAATTATTGTAGCTCTTGTCACACAATGAAACTTGAGAAAGTGGTCTCTTTCCACTACCACTTTTGTTGGCCTCTCTTCTTTTTCCCATTCAGATTTTTTTATATTCTACTAACCTTACCCACGGAGAAGGCAATGGCACCCCACTCCAGTACTCTTTCCTGGAAAATCCCATGGATGGAGGAGCCTGGTAGGCTGCAGTCCATGGGGTTGCTAAGAGTAGGACACAACTGAGCGTCTTCACTTTCACTTTTCACTTTCATTAATTGGAGAAGGAAATGACAACCTACTCCAGTGTTCTTGCCTGGAGAATCCCAGGGACGGTGGAGTCTGGTGGGCTGCCGTCTATGGGATCGCACAGAGTTGGACACGACTGAAGTGTTTTAGTAGCAGCAGCAGCAGCCTTACCCACGAGGCTGTAGATGAAATCCTTGGCAGGTACAGAAGCTCAGTGAGGTGAAGCGGCCCATAGGAGGGGACTCAGTTAATAAGTGTCAGCAGTGGAATTCAACCCGAGTTCTGTTTACCTTCTAGGCACCTTGTTTTTCTGTTTCTATATACTGATGCTAGAGGATACTTACACAACTTGTATTTAAAAAGTAATCATCTGTAAATTCATTAAAACATGTACTAAACATGTACAGAGCTCTTTGCTAAGTACTGAGAATAAGATGAACAAGACATGGCTTTCCTGAGGTGGGGAAAACCACCTTCTAGTTAGGGCTTCATTACCAATAATGAAAACAAACAGTAATATCATAAAGAGCTATAGAATGGAGCCTCTGTCTCTGCCTGTGGAGTCTGGAAGGCTTCCACATGGGGGAGACATTTAAATTTGGTCTTGAAAAATAAATGGGAATTGGTGGTAAAATGAGTCTTGGCATATAACTGTCTAGTGTGACCCACCATAGAGCCACCAGAACTTACACAGGACCGGGGAAACAAACTCTTGGAGGGCACAAATAAAACCTTGTGGCACCAGGACCCAGGATAAAAGAGCAGGGAACCCACAAGTGACTGACCCAGACTTGCCTGTTAGTGTCTAGGAGTCTCTGGCAGTGGCATGGGTCGGGAGTGGCCTGCTGCAGGGTTGGGGGCACTGAGTGTGGCAGTGCATGCATGGGACCTAATAGGGGACTGGAATGCAAAAGTAGGAAGTCAAGAAACACCTGGAGTAATAGGCATATTTGCCCTTGGAGTATAGGATGAAGCAGGGCAAAGGCTAATAGAGTTTTGCCAAGAGAACGCACTGGTCATAGCAAACACCCTTTTCCAACAACACAAGAGAAGACTCTACACATGGACATCGCCAGGTAGTCAATACTGAAATCACATTGATTATATTCTTTGCAGCCAAAGATGGAGAAGCTCTATAAAGTTAGCAAAAACAAGACGGGGAGCTGACTGTGACTTGGATCATGAACTCCTTATTGCCAAATTCAGACTTAAATTGAAGAAAGTAGGGAAAACCACTAGACCATTCAGGTATGACCTAAAACAAATCCCTTACGATTATACAGTGGAAGTGACAAATATATTCAAGGGATTAGATCTGACAGAGTGCCTGGAGAACTATGGATGGAGGTTTGTGACATTGTATAAGAAAAAGGGATCAAGACCATCCTCAAGAAAAATAAATGCAAAAAAGCAAAATGGTTGTCTGAGGAGGCCTTACAAATAGCTATGAAGAGAAGAGAAGTGAAACATTATCAAGGGTGAAACAGATCACCAGCCCAGGTTGGATGCATGAGACAAGTGTTTGGGGCTGGTGCACTGGGAAGACCCAGAGGGATCGGGGAGAGGGAGGTGGGAGGAGGGATCGGGATGGGGAATACATGTAAATCCATGGCTGATTCATGTCAATGTATGGCAAAAACCACTACAATATTATAAAGTAATTAGTCTCCAACAAATAAAAATAAATGAAAGAAAAAAAGTAGAGAAGTGAAAGGCAAAGGAGAAAAGGAAAGATATACCCATTTGATTGCAGAGTTCCAAAGAATAGCAAGGAGAAATAAGAAAACCTTTCTCAGTGATCAGTGCAAAGAAATAGAGGAAAACAATAGAATGGGAAAGACTAGAGACCTTGTCAAGAAAATTAGAGATACCAAAGGAACATTTCATGCAAAGATGAGCTCAATAAAGGACAGAAATGGTATGGACCAAACAAGAGCAGAAGATATTAAGAAGAGGTGGCAAGAATACACAGAAGAACTGTACAGAAAAGATCTTCATGGCCCAGATAATCACGATGGTGTGATCACTCACCTAGAGCCAGACATCCTGGAATGTGAAGTCAAGTGGGCCTTAGAAAGCATCACTATGAACAAAGCTAGTGAAGGTGATGGGATTCCAGTTGAGCTATTTCAAATCCTAAAAGATGATGCTGTGAAAATGCTACATTCATTATGCCAGCAAATTTGGAAAACTCAGCAGTAGCCTCCGCACTGAAAAAGGTCACTTTTCATTCCAGTCCAAGGAAAGGCAATGCCAAAGAATGCTCAAATTACCGCACAATTGCACTCATCTCACACGCTAGCAAAGTAATGCTCAAAATTCTCCAAGCCAGGCTTCAACAGTACTTGAACCACGAACTTTCAGATGTTCAAGCTGGATTTAGAAAAGGCAGAGGAACCAGAGATCAAATTGCCAACATCCATTGGATCATTGAAAAAACAAGAGTATTCTAGAAAAACATCTACTTCTGTGGTATTGACTATGCCAAAGCCTTTGACTGTGTAGATCACAGCAAACTGTGGAAAATTCTTAAAGAGAGGGGAATTCCAGACCACCTGACCTGCCTCCTGAGAAATCTGTATGCAGGTCAAGAAGCAACAGTTAGAACTGGACATGAAACAACAGACTGGTTCCAAATTTGGAAAGGAGTACATCAAGGCTGTATATTGTCACCCTGCTTATTTAACTTCTACGCAGAGTCCATCATGAGAAACGCTGGGCTGGATGAAGCACAAGCTGGAGTCAAGATTGTTGGGAGAAATATCAATAACCTCAGATATGCAGATGGTACAACCTTTATGGCAGAAAGCAAAGAACCCAAGAGCCTCTTGATGAAAGTGAAAGAGGAGAGTGAAAAAGTTGGCTTAAAACTCAACATTCAGAAAACTAAGATCATGGCATCTAGTCCCATCACTTCATGCCAAATAGATGGGGAAACAGTGGAAACAGTGACAGACTCTATTTTCTTGGGCTCCAAAATCACTGTAGATGGTAACTGCAGCCATGAAATTAAAAGATGCTTGCTCCTTGGAAGAAAAGTTACGACCAACCTAGATGGCATATTAGAAAGCAGAGAAATTACTCATTACTTTGCCAAAAAAGACCTGTCTAGTGAAAGCTTTGGTTTTTCCAGTAGTCATGTATGGATGTGAGAGTTGGACTATAAAGCTGAGCACCAAAGAATTGATGCTTTTGAACTGTGGTGTTGGAGAAGACTCTTGAGAGTCCGTTGGACTGCAAGGAGATCCAGCCACTCCATCCTAAAGGAAATCAGTTCTGAATATTCATTCGAAGGACTCATGTTGAAGCTGAAACTCCAATACTTTGACCACCTGATGCGAGGAACTGACTCATTTGAAAAGACTCTGATGCTGGGAATTATTGAAGTGGGGAGGAGAAGGAGACGACAGGATGAGATGGTTGGATGGCCTCACCAGCTCAACAAAAACATTAGTTTGAGTAACCTCCAGGAGTTGGTGATCGACAGGGAGGCCTGGTGTGCTGTAGTCCTTGGGTTTGCAAAGAGTCAGACAGGACCCAACTACTGAACTGAACTGAAGTGTGATCCTGAGCAAGCTGATTAGATTTCTCATTCTTAGTTTCCCCTCTCTTTATGATTATTATGAAGCTGAGATAAGAACTAGAAGCACTCTGAAAACTTTGAGATGCTATTCCAGGATGTATTTTCAACAGTTATGTCTCATGTGGATAAGAGACAAGGCCTGATACATTGAACAAATAGGATGCATAAGCTATTTCTAGAAAAATCACCAGGCTTTGATGTTATTTGTTTGGAAAATTCATAGTCTTCAATACAGCTGATGGGGTAATCACCAATTTTCTATAACATATAAGTAGGCATCTAAGCCATACTCACTTAATTTCTAGGAAATTTTCCTAGCAATCAGGAATGGACATCTGTACAAAGGGTACACTTTATGAATAATTTTAGGCATCAGCTTTAGGGGAAAGCCTTTGCTTTGGGCCTAACTCATAGAATGTACATTTTCAGGGTAAACTAAGATCTGCCACTTTTACCTTCTTTTCATCATTCAGAATAATTGATGGTTAGTAAAAACAAAAAACAAACACAGACAAAATGGAACAGAAAAATGTTCCTGGGTCATGTGAGTCAAGGGGCTTCCCAGGGGGTGCTAGTGGTAAAAACCCACCTGCCACTGCAGGAGACATAAGAGATGTGGTTTCAATCCCTTGTTTGGGAGTCTCCTGGAGGAGGGCATGGCAACCCACTCCAGTATTGTTGCCTAGAGAATCCCATGGATAGAGGAGCCTGGTGGGCTATGGTCCATGGGATCATAAGACTGAAGCATCTTAGCATGTACACATGCCTGTGAATCAAGGATATCACAGATGACAGAATGTTTTAATTATGGTAAAGTGCAAAGATGGTGGGAGCTGAAGTAAGTTGTTTTGCAATCTCCATAAAACAGAAAATATTTATTTAAAAGCAAACTTTCATAAATCACAGGCATGTCCAAACTTATGGTTTTCATGTTTGATAAATCAAGTAATAAAGGAACACACTGTACCAGATTGTGTGTTTGTATGTATGTATGTATGTATGTATGTAGTTCACTTAATTTATAGTATGAGACTGTGTCTTTGTATCTTTCTTCCAGGGGACTTTTTTTTTTTTTGCATTAGCTTTGCATAATGTTAGCTTATTTATGATGAAGAACAAGTCCCACTATCAGTTAGCTATTGCTGCATAACAAAGTACTCCAAACTTAGTGGCTTAAAACAACATCTGTTTACTACTGCTCTTGAATGTACAGGTTGGCTGGATGATTTTTCTGAACTGAGCTCTGGGCTCTGTGGGACTTATGCTTCTTTGTGGTCAGTCGTATGCCAGCTAGGAAAAAGTTGAGGTTATTCTGATGTCTACATGGGCAATTAAAAGAGATGGATGTGCTGGGGCTCTATCTTTCTCATTTGGAGAGAGGAGCAAATTTCACATTACATAAATCTGACAATGTGCGAGTGTAGTTAAATTTCTTATGAAAAGTTGATATGAGAGCAGTCATTGTTTTTGTTTCCATACCTCCATCAGTGAACTAGATCCCAGCCTGTGTGCATTACTTTGAGAAGCTTCATCCTGACAAATGACCTCATGAGATTGCCACGCTGTCTGATTTCCTTTCAGGTGAAGCATTGTGGGGGTTTTTGGCCTATTTTGTTGTTGCTCCTGCTATTTGATCTCCTGCCAAAGGCAGTGCCTTTGAGAGAGTTTCAAAACTTCAGTGATTCTCAATCATCAGTGCTGTAGGGAGTGAGCACTCCAGGAAACATGGTGGGGAAAGAGGAAAACCCTGTAAAGTTAAGGAGCCACAAGAAAGGAAGGTAAAAATGAAATGCAATCTGCTTCCATAGTTTTACTCTAGGGCAGATCCTTAATAGACTGGGTCCACAGAGATCAGTCCTGTTCTAGATGTACAATTAAGAAGGTGGTTAGGATATCTCCTGAGACAGACTGGATGAATGTGATGGAGACTGGTGGAGAAAACCTCCTAGATAGAAGGATCCTGGAGGAAAAGCAGAAGCTAGTTGATGCCAAAACGAGAGCAGTAAGCTCTGGGAACATTTGCAATTCTATTTTTCTTTTCTCTTCTTTTGAAAGGGAATTGAATGTTTAATGGGATAGGCTTGAGTATTATACAGAAAAAAAAAAAAAAAGGAAATGGCTGCTTCTTATAACCTCCTACCAAATCCTTCTGATTGTAATTTGGTTTCATAATTATATTAAATCAGGTTGTAATCCCTTAAAAACTCAGCACTCTTTACCTACTAATAGTGCAATCAGTCTAAATGCCATTTATAGTTAGTTTAAAGCAGAAAACAATATTTAAGACCAATTTTCAGTCTCAATTCATGAAAAAAACCCCATCACTCTATCTTATTTATAATAAACCCATTCGAGTAGATCCAGGCACAGTATAAACAAGTGATGGAAAATCCCTAGGAGGTTTTGGCTCATACATTCTGAGCAGACATGCTCTGGAAAACACAGACATTCTCAGAAAACTGCAGTCTGCTGGAAATGCCAGGAGATTTCAGGAGACCAAACTCTTCATGAAACCTTGGCAACTTGCATTGTTTTTGCACAGAGAATGGGTTAACGCTTTATCAGACTGTCTGTATGTCCACCTATTTTTTTCTGATTATGTTTCAAATGGATAAAATCTAAGGACATAAGAGATCTGCATGGGGCTCAGGAAGGTGAATGCTGCAGACTGATCCAGATCGTGACCTATGAGAGCTCAGCTCGCTCAGGGAGCTGAGGAGGGAGGCCAGGCAGCATGGGAATGAAATGACAGCCCAATGAGATGGATGGAGCAGTGGAAAGTGCAGAGGCCATAAAGCTAGAGGGCCTGTCTGAATCTGGGCTATACTATTAGAAGTTGTATAACCTCAGGCAAACTACTGAACCATTCTGAGTTTTAGTTTCCTTCAGTAAAATGGAGAAAAGCGTACTTCTCTGCAAATGCTCCCAGGATGTTTGGCTTAGATAATATTAGTAAGCACATGGAACATAGTATTCTGCCCTTCCTTCCTTCCATCTTTTCTTTCTTTCATTCAGGAAATACTTATTGAGCACTGTGCCAAATGCTGTCAGTATGCTGTTTGTGTTCCCATAGACCCCTTTATAATGATCCCCAGCGTGTTTTTACTCCCAGAAGTCAGCATCTGTGCCTGTTTGTTGAAAGGTTGCCCCCAAGCTGCTGGAACCCACTTTGCCTGAAGAACCAAGAAGGCCTGGGAATTTATAGCCCCTAGCGGGCATCCCTTAGCCAAAAATTAATAGGTGAGAAGGAATAAATGTTCCAGTCATCATGCCGCCTACTAGGGACAAGTCTGAAGTTAGACTGTCTCCAGAGCTACTTGTGGGACTGAGCCAGTTTCCATCCTTGGGAGTTAAATGCCCTGCCCTTGCTTGGTTTCCTTCCTTTCTTATTTTTAATTATTAATTTTTATGGGAGTATAGTTGCTTGACAGTGTTGTGTTAGTTTCTGCTGTGAATCAGTTCTATGGATACATAGATCCCCTCGTTCTTGGATTTCCTTCTCATTTAGATCAGCACAGAGTATTGAGTAGAGCTCCCTGTGCTATACAGTAGGATCTAAGTAGTCATCTGCTTTATACATAGTAGCGTATATGTCAATGCCAAACTCCCAATTCATCCCTGCCCTCTCCCTACTCCCGCCCCCATGACCTTGATATTCATACATTTGTTCTCTGAATCTGTCTCTATTTCTGCTTTGCAAATAAGTTCATCTGTACTGGGTTTCTAGATTCCACGTGTCAGCCATATTATATGATATTTTTTTCCTCTGTTCGACTTTACTCTGTATGCCAGTCTCTAGGTCCATCCACATGTCTGCAAAGGGCACAATTCCATTCCTTTCTATGGCTTAGGGTTATTTCCGTGGACACCAGCTAAATGTCCACTAATGGAGGAATGGATAAAGAAGATGTGGTACAAAGATGTGATAGAATATGACTCAGTCATAAAGAGGAAAGAAATCCTTCTCTTCTTAGTTCCATTTGTCTAGTCTTTTGTGGATTTCCTGGGAACACTTCATAATTACCCATTTTCCCATGAATCCTTATCTCAGGCTTTGATTTAGGGAAACCTAGTCCAAGTCACACACCTTTTATGTACCTCATCCTCTGAGTGCTAGGGCTTCCACCATGAATAAGTCAGTTATAGTCTTATTCTCGTGGAGTTCACTCATGTTTCACTAACTGGAACACTGTAGTGAGAACCCATGTCAAATAGGTTCCCACAATAAAGTTTGTATTTTCGACACTCTGTTCGATTTTATATATTCCTCTGTGGGGCAAAGAATATAGGCTTTAGAGTTAGAATCTGAATCTGTGTCCTGAGTTGTTTATGTATTAGCTGTAAAACCTTGGGTAGCTGCATTTGACTCACTGAGGCTCACTTTTTTCATTTATAGTGAATTTACTAGTGCATACCATGCTAAACTCATGGGGTTGCTGTAAGGTTGACTAAAGTTAAATATATGTGAGAGCCTTTATAGCACATAACCCCAAACTTAGTCATTATCTGGAGATATCAATAGTACGTAAAGAGTCAACAAGCATGGGCTTGGAAAAGGGAAGTATGTTGTGTCATTTTGTAGAACATGCTGCATATTTTATAAGGCACTGCTTTAAAAATTAACTTTAATATTTTTATCCTTGCCGAATAAAACAAGCATAATTTGATAGGGTTTGTACATCAAGGTTGGTTAAAAAGAGCCAGCTGATACGTAAAGCAGGCAGTGCAAAATGTAAACCCAACTCTTGGAGTTCTGCTAAGTGTAAAGAACAGAGTAATGAAGCAAGTCCCAGGAAGAAGCCCTGTCCCTGATAGGTACCATCCCCAAGCCTCCACCTCCGGTATTAGGGCATTAATAGCTGCCTCATGTAACTCCATCTTCTGCTGGACAACTGCCAATCCTCTTATCTCCTCTGATTGTGCAGAAAGAGCATCTTTGATGTATTCCATTTGGTATTCGAGAATCAGGCTCAACAGTGGTGTAGGAATGAATCTCTGTGCCTGCATGGTATTGCTTCTGAAGGCTAAAGCTCTGAGGTGCCTGATTCAGACTGTCAGAGCTAATTATGTCCACGGATAGTTTTGATGGAAAAATCCAAAGTGGGTTAAACTAAAAGGGACTTTCCCTGGAGGAATCTAGAGTGTGTCTGAGATGCTAAGGGCAAGGCAGGTATTCACACTTCACTCAGGACTGGAAAGAGAACCTGGAAAGTCAACATATAAGTGAAGGCAGACCGTCCTATCAGACTCATTTCGCTCTTTGGGTCACACAGTCTTTACTAGTCTCTGTTACTGGCTGACTTTATATTTCTCTGACTCTTCAGGCTGATTCTTCTGCTCTCTTTATATATGGCATGTCTTATCTGCCTCTAAATGGTGGCCCTCAGCTTGAGTTTACATCAGCTTGCAAAGTGACTGCTGACAGTCGTCTTGACCTTTCTTTGTCCCAATACCAAATGGTGAAAGCCATTTTTCCATGCCAATATACACTCCGAATTGGTTTCCCTGAATCTCATACCCACTTTTGATCCAGTCAGCTGGGGTCGATGAGTAGTGAGAACATAGCACTGATGGGGCTTCAGCGCCTCACCTCTGGGCAGGGTTGTGGGGTGGGAGATGACTCTTAAATGAAGCACAGGGTGGGCACACATTTATAAAGTGTATTTACTACAGCAGCAGTTCAGATGGATTCCTGGGCTTGCTTGCTATGTTTCCATCACCCACGTCTATTTAGCTCTCAGGAAAAAAAAATAATCACCACAAACCAAGCAGCCGAGGACAAGTCTGACAGAACCATCGGGACTACACGAAAGTTGACATCATTCTGGCTTGTCTAAAACCCATCCTTCTTTTGAAGCCTGCAATCTTTTGACAGTTTGCTCCCAAGCAAAAGGACAATGTTTATATAGGAAAAGATACTATTTTACTTTCTCTAATATAAAATCTGGGCTTATTCTGGCATATTTTTTAAAGAGATTAAATTTTTATTCCATTCGCTTCTTGGAAAGGGTTATTTTGCCTCGAATTCTGGTGGAGCATCCATTTCAGTGATGAGTAAACAAGCCCACATTGCTGTCAAGTGTTTCATCAGTGCTAAAATTGGACTTCATTAAAGGCAAGATGGGACTTTAATTTCTTCAGTATGATTCATGTTTTATGACCAAAGTAAAATAAGGCATTTTTGTTTGAAAGAGGAGAGAGAATCTGCTCTTGTGGCTCCAACAGATCTTTCTAGTTTGTGTTCCCTCGTAAAGCCCTCTGGGGCGAAATGCTATTTCTTTCAAGTAACAGGCGTTTGCTGAAAGCTATTGTTCTCTACCAGAATGCTTCCTCTTCAAAAGATAAATCCAGACTGGGAAGACACCCAAGTTCTTTTGTCTTCACAGAAGGAAGTTGTAGACCCTCAACTCCTGCAGATTTGGTTTTGGGAAAGTTTGGGAACTTTCAGGTAGATTGAGGTATGATTGGGCTATGGGCAAGATAACCGAATGAGACCCCCACTCGGGTCAGTTTTGGAGAGACTTCCTTAGTGCTAGACTTGTACCAAGGCTTTACTTTTATTTTCTAAATTGGAGGATAGTTGCTTTACAATGTTGTTGGCTTCTGCTGTACTACAATATGAGTCACTGTAAGTATACATGTATTCCCTCCCTTTTAAGCCTCCCCCTCCCGCTTCTAGGTCGTCACAGGGCACTGAGCTGAGCTCAGCGCAATACAACTGCTTGCCATTAGCGATCTGTTTTACATATGGTAGTGTATACATGTCAGTGCTACTCTCCCAATTTATATCAAGGCTTTAAAATACAGCATCTTCCATGTCAGGCCAAGCTCAGATGTGGTAGAGGTCCTTTTTTGTGGCTTCACAAGGAATGTTAAACTCTGATTTTGTCCTGGGCATGGGAGCTCTTGCTCTTCTTCTCATGGAGGCAGATATGTAGCAACCAGAGCTGAACACGAGGATTTGTGAAACTGGTTAGAACTGGGATGCTCCTGCTGTAGCTTGAGCAGAAGGTGGCATTCTTGTCAAGGAGCTGTTTGAGTTATGGTTTGGATCTTTTCTACTCGCCATTGCAGGTCTACTTTCTGGCCTCTTTCCAGCCTGCTCTGTCCCAGCAGGCTGATGTTTGTGGCTTGCCTTTACAGACTCCCTTGCCCTTTGGCTTCAAGTTGGTTTTGGCCAGTGTGAGGTGCCAGTAAGAGCTAAGTGGGCAGGAAAATACAAACCTGGGTTTTTATTTGCCCAGCTCCCATGCTGCCCATTCATGGCAGGCTGGCTTCCATTGCTGAAGGCAACAGCTTCTGTCTGATGCCTAGTGCCATCCCTGGAGTACTGGATTATCCATTGTTGGATTTCCTGAAATAGACTTTTGTGCAACTCACCACCATTTGAGTGTACCTTTCTTTTTCCTGCCAGGAATCTGACTGAGACAAGTTGGGATAGCCCTCGCATTCTCCCATGGATTTTTCTCCCTAGATCTACTTTTAGCTATCTAACCTGCTTCATGGTTAGACCAAAAAGAAAAAAAAAAGTGAACTAATTTTCAGGGATACTGAAAGGATGCTGTGCACAAAAGAACCTCTATTCCCTACTTTTCTTTATTAGGAGATGAAATCTTCTATTCTATTTAGAGATAAGGTTTTAATTTAAAAGATACATGGGAGAGGCATCACATTCAGCACTTTAAGAATAACTGAGAGGAGTAGGGTCTAGACGTTGAGAATACAAAGATCATCGCTGATCTCAGACTTTATAATGTAGGCCAATAACTGAAAGTAAATTCTTTCTTGATAGTATGTTTTGCTAGAGAAATAGGAAGGCTCTGGGCTTTTGATGACAGAGTCAAGTTTAGGGAGAGTGGAAAATGGGGGCAGCTTATAGCTTCAAAGACAGATGGGCTCATTACCTTTCTCATTCTTATTCTCTCCCCCCACCTTTATTCTAGTATCCTTGGAGTCTTTTCAGAACTTGAAGGAACCTGGATGATAATTTACTATAGCTTCCTCCCTAACAGATTGGAAAACTGAGCTTCAGAGGTTAAGTGGTTTACCCAAGTCATACAACCAAGCCCTTGATCTCTAGGTTTTTCAAAAGGCCTTGATGAAATTTCACAGCACAGCTACTGAAGGACTGGGCTGTGGCTGGGCTTGGAGACTGGGTAAGAAAGAAAGGCAGATTTGAGTACCTCTCTAGATAAGTCAGTGTAAAGAGAGGCTTTTATGTGAATCTTATTTATTTGTCCTTTCTTTTTTAGACATTAGTCTTTTGGAGTAGATTTACAATGTGGTGTTACTTTCAGGTGGACAGCAAAATGAATCTGTTATGCATTTACATTTATATACTCTTTCTAAGACTCTTTTCCCACTGTAGGGCATTACAGAGTTTTGAGCAGAGTTCCTTGTGCTTATCTATGATAAATGATAAGGAGGAGAAAAGCAAAGCAGTCCTATTCAGTATCTTGAACAGCATGTACTACATCTTTCTGGAACTGGAAAACTTTTAACACAGAACTTATAAGAATTTAGTTGGTACAGTTTGCCTAGAGCAGTCTTGCTGGCCTGTAAGTGTCAGAATTGATATTTCATGTCCTTGCCAGGTAGCCCAGCTATGTAGATGTATACAAATTGAATTTTGCTATCTGGCTTCATTTGGCGTCATTGACATAGGCCTTATCAATTAAATCTCTTTATAGCAGGCTCTCATCAGAAAACAGTCTGCCTGTGATGTGGGAGACTTGGCTTCAGTCCCTGGGTCAGGAAGATCCCCTGGAGAAGGAAATGTCAACCCACTGCAGTGTTCTTGCCTGGAGAATTCCATGGACAGAAGAGCCTGGTAGGCTACAGACCATGGGGTTACAGCCACTTGTCTGTCTAACCTCAATATTCACATTAGTGGAGAAGGCACTGGAGAGACAAGTGAGAAGCCAACAGTCTTTGGGGTGGGACTTCCAGTGAAAACCAAAAGCCTGCAAAAGGAACGTTCCTAGAGTGACATGACCTCATAGTGGGTGGACATAAGGTTGGGAGACAGGCTGGATGAGATACTGTCTTGGATTAAAGCCACAGTGTTAAGGGAAGGATGAGGCATGACTTCCAGGTGGTGTGTTTATTGCTTTTAATTTTGTTTAGAGAGGATGTCTATCCTAAGAGAGGTGAATTTGGGGAGGAGAAGCCCCCTATTACATATTTTTACAGTGTTGAGATCACAAAAATTCAAAAGATGAATTTACAGTACAGGAACAACAGACTGGTTCCAAATAGGAAAAGGAGTACGTCAAGGCTGTATATTGTCACCCTGCTTATTTAACTTATGTGCAGAGTACATCATGAGGAACACTGGTCTGGAAGAAGCACAAACTAGAATCACAATTGCTGGGAGAAATATCAATAACCTCAGATATGCAGATGACACCACCCTTATGACAGAGAGTGAAGAGGAACTAAAAAGCTGCTTGATGAAAGTGAAAGAGGAGAGTGAAAAAGTTGACTTAAAGCTTAACATTCAGAAAACTAAGATCATGGCATCTGGTCCCATCACCTCATGGGAAATAGATGGGGAAACAGTGGAAACAGTGTCAGGCTTTATTTTTGGGGGCTCCAAAATCACTGCACATGGTGACTACAGTCATGAAATTAAAAGACGCTTATTCCTTGGAAGGAAAGTTATGACCAACCTAGATAGCATATTAAAAAGCAGAGACATTACTTTGCCAACAAAGATTCGTCTGGTCAAGGCTATGGTTTTTCCAGTGGTCATGTAGGATGTGAGAGTTGGACTGTGAAGAAAGCTGAGCGCCAAAAAATTGATGCTTTTGAACTGTGGTGTTTTAGAAGACTCTTGAGAGTCCCTTGGTCTGCAAGAAGATCCAACCAGTCCATCCTAAAGGAGATCAGTCCTGGGTGTTCATTGGAAGGACTGATGCTGAAACTGAAGCTCCAATACTTTGGCCACCTCATGTGAAAACTGGACTCATTGGAAAAGGCCCTGATGCTGGGAGGGATTGGGGCAGGAGGAGAAGGGGACGATAGAGGATGAGATGGCTAGATGGCATCACCGACTCAATGGGCATGAGTTTGATTAAACTCTGGGAGTTGGTGATGGACAGGGAGGCCTGGCATGCTGCGATTCATGGGGTCGCAAAGAGTCAGACACGACTGAGCGACTGAACTGAACTGACACTACAGGTGTGTATGTGTAGGTATACAGGAAAAGATGTCACTGCTGGAGAGCTTGCCAGACAGTTACAAGATACATAGTTTATAGGGAATTGTTTAGGTTCTAGAACTTACAGAGGCATGATAACTGCTATCTGAGGTTCTTCCTACTTTGGGGGAGGCTGCTCTGCTGAAGAAAAGAAGCAAAATCTCAGTATAATTCAACACCTCAGAAAATACATTCGGATGGGGGTGACCATGGAGAATGACTTGGAAAAGGATCAGACAGTGATTTACCTGGGACTTTTTTAGAGGACATGCACCCTGCAACTCAACGAGGATTTATGATTCTGTGTGATGCATCATGTACCCACTAGCAGGCAGGACTTCTGGAATTTCCAGGATTAACATAAAAAGCTACTAAGACTTCTGGCTCTGACCTAGCCCAGTCCTTAGCCCACTCCCACAGGGACCCCAAGTTGGGAGACAGATATACACATCCTGTTCCTACTCTAATTTCCCAACTTTGAGACATTCTGACCAAGGACCCAAACACATAACCATTTTGTGTATTTATCACCAGATGCCTTGACATCCCGTGAAGTGCATGATTTTCAACTTTTATGGCTGTCTCCTTACATGGGCTCTTAAAATCCATAGTCCTTGAATTATGACAGGCTTTCAAAAGAGGTGTCCAAACCAAGGGCTTGAGCACTCTATTTTTAAAGGAGTTGCTTACTTGTAGCTGATGGTTCCCTAGCAGGAAACTGGCAGACAGTCATCACACCCAACCCACATTCATAGCAAATGTAGGCTTTTAGGGGGGAGATGAGGGAAACATTGTTCTTTGTAGGCCTGGGTTTCTTTATGTAGTAAATGCTGATAGGACTTGTGAAATGGATGATAAATGGGTTTGAGATTCTGGTCTTAAAATCTTGAGAAACAGCTGCTAGTGGAAGCACTTATTTCTGAGTCATTTCACAATTACTGTCTTAGTTTGCTTCTCTGCCATTAACATTTCATGGCTTTACTAAGTGCCCACCTTTGGTCAAGTGACTGAAGGGTTTTCTGCTACTTGCTGAAGACAAAAATGCAATTTTGGAGGCAATAAATAAATAAAATACGACTTAAGTGTGAGGGAGGGCCTATTGCCATCAGTGGGATAGGAAATGAGGATTTGGGGTCCTCATAGTAGAGGTGAGTAAAATCTGATGGATGAATGAAATCTCTGAAGGAGAGACTTTAGAGGCAGAAGAACAGAAGGCCAAAAAACCTAAAACCTACTGTCAGAGGTAGGAGAAGAAAGAGGGACCAGCAAAGGAGAGAAACCAATTGAGTTCCCATCAGCTCATGCAAACAAAGACAGCGGAAATACCTTTCAGTCCAGGATTCAAGTCTACCTTATAAACTGCTTATTTCAACTGCTTTATTATAGCTGTTTTGTTTAAAAAATATGTATTTTCAAATCATGGACATGTACCCTCATCCCTGTGGTGAAGTCACTCTTCTCTCTCTGACAGATTGACTTTGTGGCCCACGATGACATTCCGTACTCTTCTGCTGGCTCTGATGATGTTTACAAGCATATAAAGGAAGCAGGTGAGGGGTCCTCCTGTGTTCACCTGTCCTCTGAGGCATGAAACTCAGGTTTAGTAAGAGACGCCAGCCCTGGGTCTGCAACACATGCTTACAAGGCGTGGACTTTCAGATGTCTCCCAGGGAGCCTCTGCAAGCTTCTGTTGACATGTGCTAAGGCTCAGCTGTGGTGCAGACACCAGTTAGGTGTTTACATAGAAATTAACCTGAGCACCAACATACTCGACTTCCGGTTTGAGGCTCAATTTTAGAGGACGTAAAATCACAGGACTCTTATTTTTCTTTATTGAGGAGTACTTGATTTACAGTGTTGTGTTAGTTTCTGGTGTACAGCAAAGTGATTCAGCTATACATGTATATGTATTCTTTTCCACGATAGATTACTGCAAGATATTGAATATAATTCCTCTGTTATACAGTAGGACCTTTCTGTTTATCTGTTTTACATATAGTAGTGTGTATCTGCTAGGGCTTCCCAGGTGGTGCAACTGTTAAGGAATCCACTTGCCAATGCAGGAGACATAGAGACATGGGTTCAATCCTTGGGTCGGGAAGATCCCCTGGAGAAGAACATGGCAACCTACTCCAGTATTCTTGCCTGGAGAATCCCATGGACAGAGAGAGGAACCTGGTGGGTAAAGTCCATGGGGTCGCAAAGAGTTAAATACGACTGAGCAACTGAGCACACACATGCTGTGTATCTATTAATCCCAATCTCCTAATTTATTTATTTTTATTATTTTTTTTCCAATCTCCTAATTTATCCCCCTCCCCCAACCCTGTTGTTTGAAGGGCAATCATTTTCCTCATTAACAATGAAATTGCTCTACGCTCCCAAGAAAGTTCCTTCCAGAAGAAGACAGATAACTGGCTAATTAATGATCTGGACTCCCTGTCTCCCTAGTCCAGTCCTGCCATATGTCATCCTGTCACACATTAATATCCTCAGGCACCATATACGGAGGCAAAAAAAAAAAAATGGATACATTTATTTGTGGAATCAGGTAAACTGCTTTCCTCCTGAAGCAGTTAGCTGATGTCCTGGAAGGCAGACAAGGCGCCTGAGCTTTGGAAGTTGTCCCACTTGTCACTAGGCATTTCTCTTCAGGTCGGAGACTCTGATTGGTCCTAGGGACTTATTGGGGGGCTGGAAAGAGGGGAGTTTCCTTCCCTGCCGACTCCCTAGAATTTCTTCCTTTGTCAAGTACCCTCCACGCTCCTGTGCTGCTCAGACTCCAGGGAAGTGGCTGCTGGGGCGTCAGAGCAGACCTGCGGCTTATGCCCTCAGCGGGGTTCTCAGTGCGCCCTGGCATCATCTACCTCCTGGTTGTCCCCTTCCTGCCCTGCTCTACCCGTACCTCCTTGTGCCCTTGCCTCTTCTCCTGCATCCTGAGGAAGAGGGCTGCGTTTTCTGCCCCAGGCTAGCCTCTTTACCCTCCCTTCCCTGGAGCACGTTTTCTCTCATTCCTCCTCCCTTTGTGATCCAAGGCTGTCACTCTCTGTAGTGTCTTATCAGCTTAGAACACATGGAAGTCTACAAAAACTGACCCCAACCCTTCCTTCCGCCCTCCCTCCTGCCTCTTCCTCCACTCACATCCTTGCTCAGTCCGCCTCTTAGTGGCAACTGTCATCCCTCAGCCACGTGCTCTGACTTTCGTCCCATCCTGGCTCAGTTCTCAGTTCTTTGGACCATCCAGTCCAGTGGTCTCAGCTCAGTTCCTGCCCAGGCATAAGGACCCTGCCGACCGTGTACTTTCCCTAGACGTTCTTGTCTTTGCTTCCATTTCCGGGACACTTCTGGGACCTTCTAATTTCTCATTGCTCTCTGACCACTGCTGGGTTTTGTTACTGGGTTTCTCTCCTTATCTCACCAGCCTTGCTCTGTGCTCTGCCTTCCACACACCCTACACTCCAGGCCCACGGAGTCTGTCCTTTGTACTTTGTACATGGAGTCTGCTTTGTCCCTTTGCTCCAGTTGTCCTCTGAGCTTGGAATGCCCTTCCTCTGAGCTTCTAGGTCAGGGGCCCGCTGAGGAGTCAGCCTGGACATGCCCTCTTTCCCTGGGGCACGATTCAACACACCCCGCGCCCTACTCAGATGCAGATGCTCATTGCACAGACACCTCCTTTTCAACTCTCTTCCCTTGGCAGCCCGATCATGTGTGTGTCCCTAGCTATAGTGAAGTGCCGCAGGCCATGGCCATGTCCTATCCATCTTTGCACCCCCAGCACAGTCCCTGGTATATCCGTGGTGCTCCTTGAGTGCTGGTGGAACAAGAGAATGCTTTTATAGAGTACGATGGGGAGGCAGCCTAAGATGGAAGCCTTTGTCTGCAGGGCTCTTCCCAACACACGTGGAAAGGAGCCATTTACCTAGATAGCATTACCTATATAATTGCACAATGCACTTCTGTCTTGTGGAATTAATTGTTCATATCATTTAGATGTAAGGGTGATATTTTGATCTGAATGATACTGTCCTTTTTATCCAGTTTGTTGACTTTCTATTGGTATTTGACCTCTGAGTCCCTCACACACCTCTTTATTGAAGGAGATGTTCATGATATGCTAAATTACTCCAAACCATCTTTGCCTCACAGCCCAACAAAATCTCAGTGAAAGATGGAAGGAATAACTATTTAACTTGTTTCAAAAATGGCTATGATCCAGAGACTTCCCTGGTGGTCCAGGGGTTGGGACTCTGTGCTTCCACCGCAAGGGGCATAGGTTCAATCCCTGGTTGGGGAGCTAAGATTCCACATGCCATGGGGCATGGCCAAAAAGAAGAAAACTAAAAAAACCCCACAAAAACCCAAATGACTATGATCTGGATGAAAGATCTTTGAAATTATATCTAAAATTTGCATTTTTCTTGCCCTACTTTATAACAGGCAAGAACTCAAAAATTCTAACAGCTCTTTTGGCAAATGTATAATGGAAAACAGTCTTGGCTATCCCCAGTGCTGGTCATTTCCCAGAGCTGAGGTTTTCCATCAGTGTCACAGGATTTCAAATCAAACCAGGAATCAAAATAGTCATTGCTGGGATTTTTAAAATA
The DNA here is from genome assembly GCF_963930625.1 of Muntiacus reevesi. Lineage (NCBI taxonomy): Eukaryota > Metazoa > Chordata > Mammalia > Artiodactyla > Cervidae > Muntiacus > Muntiacus reevesi. Next base: position 20,312,460 of record NC_089271.1, read on the forward strand.
ACCAGTCCGCCCAGATTATATCTATTTAGATTACAGAAAAAGACAGCTGGGCAAAGGTAATTACTTCTATCCTCTTAGAGGGTCGGGTGGTTTTCCTAACTCTAAATGTGGAGCTGCCCATGGTGGAGGGGGTGGTACAGTACATTACCTTGATTCCTTAGCTTCTCCACCCATCTCCCTCCATCAGACCACCTTCCATAAACTTCCATAAGCCTATTGCTGCCTGAGAACCTTGGAGTAAAGAAGTGTTTGAGGAAGGCATGGGTTGGAACTGGTATTGTAGCTAAAGGTAGGTGCAGAAGTAGTGGGTTGGCCAAAAAGTTTGTTTGGATTTTTCTGTACAATGCAACAGAGAAACCTGAACGAACTTTTTGCCCAACCCAATATATTTTTTAAAGGCATGGTTATTTTCTGCTATTTTACTGTCTACCATTGGAGAAGGAAATGGCAACCCACTCCAATATTCTTGCCTGAAGAATCCCATGGACAGAGGAATCTGGCAGGCTATAGTCCATGGTGTTACAAAGAGCCAGACATGACTGAGTCACTAACACACAGACTAACACACACAACACACACTGTCTACCATACATCTCATCTATAGGGATTGCACTGCACCTGTGCATGCCTCCCTCCACGCATTGAAGCATCATCTCGCAAGGCACGTGGCATAGACACTGTAGTTAAGTGAGTTACCATGCTTTCTGTAGGAACTTTTGGGAAGCCAAATACATGCTCCATTATGTTTGGCCTGCCCGGGTTGCTGGCATCTGCCGCCAGAGCCCTCTTCCCTGCTCCCTGGGGGTCGCTGGAATTCCACGCATGTTGGTCCCAGCATCCTTCTCCTCAGCCTGCGGCTGCTGCTGCCTTTTCCCAATGCTCAGGGGCCTTCAGACTCTGAGCATAGCACAGGCTTCTGAGGGTCAGTCACCCAGTCTTCTGCCCCCTCTCTGGCATCACTGTCAGCCCCAGGTAGAACTGGCACTGGCACATCTCCCATGAAGTGGAATGTCCTCTCTCCTGAGGCAGCCCATTCCATTTTGGAAGCTTTTGATTCTTGTGAGTTAACACATGAACTGCTGAGTGCATCCACAAGGCTGGAGCTGTTGGTGGGGAAATGAGATACGAATATGAATAAGACAGAGCCCTCACCTTCGAAAGAGGACAGAGCCGGATGTAAATAATTACACCAAAGTATTAGAAGCCTGTGGGCAAGGCGTGTCCAAATGTGGGAGTATATGAAGAAGTGTAGGGTATTTGGAGAGAATCAACAGTGTTCATGTGTGAAGGGTGTGTGGAGGTGACAGCAGAGAGACAGACTGGCAGCTGGTGGGACGGGTGGCTTAGGCCTAACTCTGTGTCACATGGAGCCAGCTGCCCTCTGAGGCGGGGAGCTCCAGGAGCAGGTGTGGGAGAAGGACCAGCTGGGGAGGGGGAGAGTAATTTCTGTAACCAAACTTTGTTGTTGTTCAGTTGCTCAGTTGTGTCCGACTCTTTGTGACCCCATGGACTGCAGCACGCCAGGCTTCCCTGTCCATCACCAACTCCCAGAGTCTGCTCAAACTCAGGTCCATCAAGTTAGTGATGCCATTCAACCATCTTGTCCTTTGCCATCCCCTTCTCCTGCATTAAATGTTTCCCAGCATCAGGTCTTTTCCAAATGAGTCAACTTTTTGCATCAGGTGGCCACAGTATTGGAGTTTCAGTATCAGTCCTTCCAGTGAATATTCAGGGTTGATTTCCTTTAGGATTGACTGGTTTGATCTCCTTATAGTCCAAGGGACTCTCCAGAGTCTTCTCCAACACCACAGTTCAAAAGCATCAATTCTTCGGAGCTTAGCTTTCTTTATGGTCCAACTCTCACGTCCATACATGACTACTGGAAAAACCATAGCTTTGACTATATGACCCTTTGTTGGTAACCAAACTTAGGATCTCCTGTCTCCACAGATGACAGAAAAACCACTCTTGACTCTTGAAGTAACTCAGACTCCTCAAGATTTGCACTCAGACTATGTGGACTCGACTTTTAGCCTTTTCCTCCTGCTGTGATCTGAGTGTTGACTCGAGTAGGGTGAGGGTCTGGCTCTGCTGACCTTTGGTTGTGGGATTTTGAGACCTGCTCAGCCATCATCCCTGGCTAGCAGATCCCCAGCACTGCTCTCTGACACTCGGCTGCCTGCTCCATCTGTTCGCAGCCACCTCCCCCTTTGGCCTGTCCTTGCCACAGCCTCAGCCATGGGATTCACTTCCCCATACAGCAGTTAGGCTGGTCTCAGGTCCTGGCTCCCTTCAGTGTTCCTTGAGAGGGTCTCTGGCAACATCAGAATTGTCCTCCACCATCTACTGGAAGGCCTTGCGGGGAGCCACATTAGGCCCTAAGGAATGCTCTCCCCAGGCCTCAGCATGTTGGCATGGGGTCTCTGTGGGGCCATTTCCTCCCAGAGTGCCTCAAGGTAAGCAAGGTACTAGCCCCTCTACTCTGGGCTTTCTATGAGGGTCTCTTCCTTGCCTCTGCCCCTGGGGGTTGAGCCCGCATCAGGGTGAGACACAGGCTCTGCTCATAGTCTCTTGCTCCTGCTCTTTACCTCCTGATCCTTCTCTGGGCATTTCCCTCAATCCCAGGAGGGACTTCTCTTCTTCCTGGAGGGCAGGAAACCGCCCCCATGTTAATTTCATGTCTTCCCCACTCCAGGGCTTACAGTTAAACATTTTATACCCTGAGACCACTCAGCCTCTGATTCTCAATAATTAAAAGAACACTCCTGGGATTTAGAAAACCCTTTTCTGCAGTCCTAAAAGCCCAACTCTTTCAAATGAAAGCCCTATCATTCATAACTATTCTTTTGGAAAGGGCTTTCAGAAAAGCCTGTTTTAGAGGTCAAAATCTGAACACAGTCTCCTGTATTCTCAGCTACATCTGCTTTCCCCTGAGGTGATGGAGGTCTCAGTGTCAGTGGGAAGAGGGCCTCAGGACAGACATCCTCCCCAACCTGGAAATGACCTTAGATAATACATCAGAAATTTATTCTGCTACGTATAATATAGTTAGTCTCCTTGATGGTGTTTCTGTTGACTCACATCATTTTGGGGCCTGCTGTGGAAGCTCCGTGGTACCCTGAGCAGGTCTATACTGTTCCCTTAGAAAGGACTCCCTAAGGTCTTGGGTGGCCTTGGCCTTCAGCAACTTGAAGCCGGGTTTCAGTTCCTGGCCAGAGATTGAGGTCCAGAGATTAAGGTGGAGTCTCGGCAGTGAGAGCACCGAGTCTTAACCACTAGACCAGCGGTCAGTGACAAGGCCTTGGCCCTTCAGCTTTACAGAAAAGAATTCCCACAAAGACAAAGTAGTGAAACAAGTGTTTATCAGGAGAAAGAGTACAGTATGTATAGATAGACACACAGGTGGCCCTAGAGGGAGCCATGCCCTTGTGGTGGCTTGAATCTGTTTTATGGGACATTCCTTCTGGATTTCCTTTGACCAGTCATCTTGATTTGTCTGGTTCTGAACCCATGTTTGGTATGTTTTAGGATCCTCCCATGTGTACATGTGCATCACTCAACCAATATGGATTCCACTGAAGAGGCCTGTGGGTAGTTGACATAACTCCCCTTTTGCTTCATGGAGCTTTTGGGTTGGGAAGGTTTCCTTGACTTGGAGAATGAGAAATATGTGGTCTCCTTTTCTGTTATCTGGGCAGGGCCCAGCTTCTTCTCTTGATTGTCCTGCTATGGATATTTTGGAGTTTCTGTCCATAGGGAACAAATTCCAGTTGCTCACCCTGGAGGGGCAGGGATCTCTACCTCCCACCTCACCTTGGTGGTCAGGAGCATTGGGTAAGAACAGGAGGCTGACGTTCTCAAACATCAATCTTGTTTGTAAGGAGTTCCAAGAAAGGAAACCCCATACGCTTCAGACTTGGAAGGTTGCTAAGAAACATGGGGGAGAAACTGGGTGATGTGTCAGTAACATAGCTGTGGGTTATGGCATGAGGTGACTATTATTTTTTAAGTCTTCGTAAGATCTGAGCTGTGAGCAAGCTGCTCCTTTCCTGAAATTGCCATGAAAGCCTGGTAAAGACAAGTGCTTGTCAAGGGTACTTGTTCCTTCAGATCCCTGCAGGGTCTTGTGGACATGCAGCATTGGGTTCAGGAGGTCTTCTGGGACCTAAGGTCCCCATTTATAAAGAGCTCCTAGGTTGTTAGCTAATGCAAGTTCCTAAACCTGACTTAGAGTTGCATAGATCCAGATCAGGGATTCTGGTTCACCCAAGGTTACTCCCATGGTTACCCCTAGGGTTAATTGAATCACCATTTCCTGGGGTGACAGTTCTTCAGTTACCTTGTACAGTAAGAACAAGCATTTGCTGGTGGTTGTATTTCTGGGTGAAGAGCCTCTAGTGAGCTAAGAAAAAGTTAGCCTGCTAATTTTAGGGAGCAAAGCCTCAAATTCTAGCTGTAGGGTGTAAAAACATGTCTACTAAAAAATACAGTCACAACCTGAAAGTAGAGAGTTATTTTGTTTGGTGGAAATGTTTAGGACTCTGAGCCTGGGAGACAACTTCTCAGTAGCTCTTGAGAAAACTGCTCCAAGGAGGCAGGAGGGGAAGTCTGACTATATATAAGTTTGCAACAAATGGAGCAGGCAGTCTGAACATCAAAGATCAGGTATCAAGTAAAGGAATTTAGCATTCTATGTATGGGAAGACACAAGCCTCTGGGCTCACTGAATTCATCCCTTTCATTTGCACCTCAGCTATCTGGGGCCAGTCCTGTTTCCTTGTTTACTTGTTTCTTGCATTCCGCCAGCTCCTCAACAAGAACCAAGGGAGTTGGCAGCATCTGCTGGATCGCAGTTTTGGGAGACCTCATTCACATTTGGAGGCCAGAAATTGCTGTTGGCTGTGACATTTCTTGTTCATTAAGATGGCAGGAGATATTTTCATTTCACAGTTCTGTGCAGTCACTCACTCAGTTGTGTTCGACTCTTTGCAACCCCATGGACGCGAGGCTTCCCTGTCTTTCACCAACTTCTGGAGCCTGCTCAAACTCATGTCCATTGAGTTGGTGATGCCATCCAACCATCTCATCCTCTGTCGTCCCCTTCTCCTCCTGTCTTCAGTCTTCCCCAACATAAGGGTCTTTTCCAGTGAGTCAGTTCTTCACATCAGGTGGCTGAAGTATCAGAGTTTCAACTTTAGCACCAGCCATTCCAATGAATATTCAGGATTGATTTCCTTTAGGATTGACTGGTTTGATCTCCTTACAGTCCAAGGGACTCTCAAGAATCTTCTCCAACACCACAGTTCAAAAGCATCAATTCCTTGGTGCTCAGCTTTCTTTATGGTCCAACTCACATCCACAGATGACTGCTGGAAAAACCATAGCTTTGACTTGATGGACCTTCGTTGGCAAAGTAATGTCTTTGCTTTTTAATATGCTGTCTAGTTTGGTCATGGCTTTTCTTCCAAGAAGCAAGTGTTTTTTAATTTCATGGCTGCAGTCACCATCTGCAGTGATTTTGGAGCCCCCCAAAATAAAGTCTGTCACTGTTTCCATTGTTTCCCCATCTGTTTGCCATGAAGTTACAGGATTGGATGCCATGATCTTAGTTTTTTGAATGTTGAGTTTTAACCCAGCGTTTTCACTCTCCTCTTTCACCTTCATCAAGAGGCTCTTTTGTTTTTCTTTGCTTTCTGCCATAAGTGTGGTGTCATCTGTGTATCTGAGGTTATTGACATTTCTCCCGGAAATATTGATTCCAGCTTGTGCTTCATCCAGCCCCACATTTCGCATGATGTACTCTGCATATAAGTTAAGTAAGCAGGGTGACAGAAGAGAACAAGATGGTGGAGAAGTAGGTGGATGTGGAGTACATCTCTCTCCACGGATACATCAGGAATACACCATCAAACACAGAAGTGCATGCAGAACACCAGCTGAAAGCAGACAAGAGTACCTGACCAGTGGAAAAGATATATAGACCCATGCAAAACTCGGAAGGATGAAGGACCTAGAGGGAAAAACAGGAGTATTAGTAGGACTGGACCTGCCCTCGGTGGGTGGAGGAACCGAAGCAGGGGTTCGATCCCCACATTGGGGCAATTGTCTGGATCAGAGGAGAAACATTTAAGGCTCAGAGTGAAACAGCTGATCACTATTGGCAACCTAATTGGAGTGAGAATCAGACAGTCCTTGATGCAGCCATACATACCCCAGAGAGGGACACAGGTCCCCTGGAAGGCATACTGGCTGGGAGCTGGAGTTTAAGGATTGTGGAGCAATCCCAGGGCGAGGGATGCTGTTGACTGTAGAGAGATGGATGGAGGAGAAGTGAGGTTGAAGACTGTGGTGGGAAATGCCTATGGAGGAAAGCAGGGCAGCCAAGGAAGCAAGGCAATACTGCTGAGTCACGCGTCGGAGGTGGAGCCATCACCATAGCCTCTCTCCCCTCACATGCCAGCATGGGCAGATGAACAATAGAGAGGCTGGCCCATCAAATGCCTGAGACACTGAACTACAGAGTAGGACCCCACCCAGGGTGCTCCTTTAAGTGACTGATGCACCAAACCAGCCAGGGGGGCCCCTCCATGTGCCTGATGAGATGAACAAAAGAGAAGGACCCCAGGCAAGGGAGCCCTCTAAGTGCCTGAACGGGTGGAGCTACAGAGAAAGACTGGCCAAAGAGGCCTTCTGATCACCAGCTACAAGAGGCTCGAAAAAAGACTCTGATAGGGCCATAACTCCTGTGGCAGAGGCAGTCCGTGTCCTTGTATACTTTGCGCCACCAGGGTCCCTGCAAGCCCAGCAGCTGCACCACCTTCATGCTCAACTCTCACTGGGGCAGACTTGCCACAGGCAAAAAATGTCTTGTGTCTATGCACACAGGGCCGCTTTGGTGGTGTCTAACACTTTACAACCCTGTAGACTGTGGTCTGCCAGGGTTCTGTCAGGGAGGGGAATCTCCAGGCAAGAATACTGGAGCGTATTGACCAATACTGGTTGCCATACCCTTCTAGAGCACTATATTTCCTGCTGCCCTAGCCACCAACTCCCCTGAATACCTGGTGCTGCCAGAACCTCTGAAACCCAAGCAGCTACACCATCTCCACACCTGGCCCTCACAGGGGCAAACCCAAGTCCTCCAGGGCAGCCTCAGGAGCAAAACCCAGTGAACGACTCACATGCAGAGGTGGAAATAAAACCCAATGTGACTAAGGAAGAAGACCCAAAACCTTCCCACTGTACAAGCTGCAGATTAAATTCACTTGATCAACTTGGGAGACTTTGTGTCTATGGAATATGTAAAAGGTCATTGAGAACTCCCACAAAAGAAGACGTACTAGTTCTGATAACTGTGGACATTGGAGGCAAGAACACACAGGAGTAGCACCAGATTAGAATTTGAGCTGCCTCCACAGCAGGTCCAGAGATCAGCACAGTGTTGGAGGGCATCCTAGGGAGGTGAGGTGGACTGTGACCCCTAGCGAGGGAAAGGACTCTGACAGAAGTGACTCAGGAAAAACATTTATTATTCTTATGTTTTGACTTATTCTGTAGATTCTTTTGGATTCCCCTCTCCCGTTGTAGTTGTAAATTTTATTGGCACTATGAAATCTAATTAAGCTTTTGAGCTTTTTTTTTTCCTCAGTCACATATTTTATTGTTGTTATACACCTCTGCCTCTACATTGGCCTTTTGCAGTTCTGTGGAGTTTTTTATTTCCCCTGTTTTTCTTTATTCTTCCCTTTTTTTTGTTTTCTCTTTTTTATAATTTTAACTTTTAATTAAAAAATTATATTGTTTCTACATTATTCTTTTGTTTGCCTTTCCTACTGTTCTTTTCCCCTTGCAGTTAATCTTTAATATATATATAAATCTTCTGCATCTACCTCTATTCAACCTTGCATATTCTCTTTCTTTGCTTTCTTTCATCTAAACATATTTGTTAGTTTTATTTTCATTGTTTTATTACCCACTTTGCACCTTGCTTTAGTTTTGTTTTCCAGTTTGTGCTTTAGTTAGTTTTGTTCTTAACTGGTAAATATAATTTTTGATTTCCTTTGTTCACCAGGTAAATCTATTGTACTTTGTTTTTGTTGGACTGTTATGACTTTACTCATGGGTTTATATGTATATGTGTATAATCAATTATTCTAATTATTATTTGCCTGATTTTGTAACTGCCATTTGTCTGGGGTTCATCTTTGGTTTCTCATTTTTGGATATTTGTTTTAATTTCACTTAATGCCATAACAAACCCATTGTGGAATCTTTGTTCCTGACCAGAGATAAGCCCTGAGCCTTTGGACTGGGAGCACTGACTCCAAGACCCTAGACTATCAGAGGACTAACCCTAGGGAGTATCAAATAGTGAGAGCTCACACAAAAGAAACCACTTGAATACAAGGCCCAGCATCACCCAATCACCAGTAGCACCCTGTGCAGGAAGCCTCATCTAAACAACAAACAAAACAGAAATACAAACCCAATCATCAGCACACAGGATTAACACCTCACCCAGCCTTTCTCATCAGAGGAAAAACAAACAAACAAAAACTCAGCACAAATTTCACCCCATACAAAGCTTACACAAACCATTGAACCAACCTTAGAAGGGCAGAAACCAAAAGGAAGAAAGAATTCAACCTTGAAGCCTGGGAAAAAGAGACCTAAAACACAATAAGTTTAAAAAATAATGAAAAGGCAGAGAAACACTACACAAATGAAGGAACAATCTAGAAACACATAAATGAAGTCCAAATAAATGAAGAGGAAATAGGCAAACTACCTGAAAAAGAATTCAGAATAATGATAGTAAAGATGATCAAAAACCTTGAAAACAAAATGGAGAAAATGCAAGAATCAATTAACAAAGACCTAGAGGAATTAAAGAATAAACATACAGAAACAAACAAGACAATTACTGAAATTGAAAATACTCTAGAAGGAATCAATAGTAGAATATCTGAAGCAGAAGAACAGATCAGTGAGCTGGATGATAAGATGGTGGAAATAACTGCTGAAGAGCAGAATAAAGTAAAAAAATGAAAAGAACTGAGGATAGTCTCAGAGACCTCTGGGACAATATCAAATGCACCAACATTCAAATTATAGGGGTCCCAGAAGAAGAAGAGAGAAAGAAATGGTATGAGAAAATTCTTGAAGAGATGATAGTTGAAAATTTCCCCAAGATGGAAAAGGAAATAGTCAATCAAGTCCAAGAGGCACAAGGAGTCCCATACAGGATAAACTCGAGGAGAAACATGCCAAGAAACAAACACATACTAATCAAACTAACAAAGACTAAATGCAAAAAAAGAATATTAAAATTATCAAGGGAGAAACAATAAGTAACATACAAGGGAAACCCCATATGCTTGCTTAACAGCTAATCTTTCAGCAGAAGCTCTACAGGCCAGAAGGGAATGACAGGATATATTTAAAGTAGTGAAAGGGACAAATCTACAACCAAGATTACTATATCTGGCAAGGATGCCATTCAAAATTGATGGAGAAATAAAAAGATTTTCAGACAAGCAAAAGCTAAGAGAATTCAGTATCACCAAACCAGCTTTACAACAAATGTTAAAGGGACTTATATAGTCAAGAAATACAAGAGAAGATAAAAGATATACCAAATCACTCCAAACAATTAAGAAAATGGCAATAAGAACATATATATCAATAATTACTTTAAATGTAAATAGATTAAATGCTCCAACCAAAAGACACAGATTGGCTGAATGGATACAAAAACAAGACCCATATATATGCTGTCTACAAGAAACCCACTTCAGACCTAAAGACATGTATAGTCTGAAAGTGAGAGGATGGAAAAACAAATTCCATGCAAATGGGAAGCAAAAGAAAGCTGGAGTAGCAATCCTCGTGTCAGACAAAATAGACCTTAAAATAAGGAAGATTACAAGAGATAAGGAAGGATACTACATAATGATCAAGGGGTCAATCCTAGAGAAAGACATAACAATTGTAAATATCTATGCACCCAACATAGGAGCACCTCAACACATAAGACAAACACTAATAGATATAAAAGGAGAAATTGACAGTAACACAATTACAGTAGGAGACTTTAACAGCCCACTCACACCAATAGACAGATCATCAAAACAGAAAATTAATAAGGAAACACAAGTCTTTTCTGCTCTGATTGCTGTGGCCAAAACTTCCAACACTATGTTGAATAGTAGTGGTGAGAGTGGGCATCCTTGTCTTGTTCCTGATTTCAGAGGAAATGCTTTCAATTTTTCACCATTGAGGGTGATGCTTGCTGTGGGTTTGTCATATATAGCTTTTATTATGTTGAGGTATGTTCCTTCTATTCCTGCTTTCTGGAGAGTTTTAATCATAAATGAGTGTTGAATTTTGTCAAAGGCTTTCTCTGCATCTATTGAGATAATCATATGTTTTTTATCTTTCAATTTGTTAATGTGGTGTATTACGTTGATCGATTTGCGGATATTAAAGAATCCTTGCATTCCTGGGATAAAGCCCACTTGGTCATGGTGTATGATTTTTTTAATATGTTGTTGGATTCTGTTTGCTAGAATTTTGTTAAGGATTTTTGCATCTATGTTCATCAGTGATATTGGCCTGTAGTTTTCTTTTTTTGTGGCATCTTTGTCTGGTTTTGGAATTAGGGTGATGGTGGCCTCATAGAATGAGTTTGGAAGTTTACCTTCTTCTGCAATTTTCTGGAAGAGTTTGAGTAAGATAGGTGTTAGCTCTTCTCTAAATTTTTGGTAGAATTCAGCTGTGAAGCCATCTGGTCCTGGGCTTTTGTTTGCTGGAAGATTTCTGATTACAGTTTCGATTTCCTTGCTTGTGATGGCTCTGTTAAGATCTTCTATTTCTTCCTGGTTCAGTTTTGGAAAGTTATACTTTTCTAAGAATTTGTCCATTTCATCCAAGTTGTCCATTTTATTGGCATAGAGCTGCTGGTGGTAGTCTCTTATGATCCTTTGTATTTCAGTGTTGTCTGTTGTGATCTCACCCTTTTCATTTCTTATTTTGTTAATTTGGTTCTTCTCTCTTTGTTTCTTAATGAGTCTTGCTAATGGTTTGTCAATTTTGTTTATTTTTTCAAAAAACCAGCTTTTAGCTTTGTTGATTTTTGCTATGGTCTCTTTAGTTTCTTTTGCATTTATTTCTGCCCTAATTTTTAAGATTTCTTTCCTTCTGCTAACCCTGGGGTTCTTCATTTCTTCCTTCTCTAATTGTTTTAGGTGTAGAGTTAGGTTATTTATTTGGCTTTTTTCTTGTTTCTTGATGTGTGCCTGTAATGCTATGAACCTTCCCCTTAGCACTGCTTTTACAGTGTCCCATAGGTTTTGGGTTGTTGTGTTTTCATTTTCATTTATTTCTATACATACTTTGATTTCTTTTTTGATTTCTTCTATGATTTGTTGGTTATTCAGAAGCGTGTTATTTAGCCTCCATATGTTGGAATTTTTAACAATTTTTTTCCTGTAATTGAGATCTAATCTTACTGCACTGTGGTCAGAAAAGATGACTGGAATGATTTCAATTTTTTTGAATTTTCCAAGACCAGATTTATGGCCCAGGATGTGATCTATTCTGGAGAAGGTTCCGTGTGCACTTGAGAAAAAGGTGAAGTTGATTGTTTTGGGGTGAAATGTCCTATAGATATCAATTAGGTCTAGCTGGTCCATTGTATCATTTAAGGTTTGTGTTTCCTTGTTGATTTTCTGTTTAGTTGATCTATACAAGTCTTAAATGATACATTAGATGAGATGGAGCTCATTGATATCTTCAGGACATTCCATCCAAATGCAAAAGAATACACCTTCTTCTCAAGTGCACATGGAACATTGCCCAGTATAGACCACATTTTGGGTCACAAATCAAACCTCAGTAAATTTAAGAAAGTTGAAATCATATCAAGCATCTTCTCTGACCACAACACTATGACACTAGACATCAATTACAAAAAAAAAAAAAACAAAAAAACACTGTAAGAAACACAAACACATGGAGATTAAACAACACATTTCTAAATAACCAATAGGTTACTGAATAAATCAAAAGGGAAATAAAAAAAATTCTAGAAAACAAACGACAATGAAAACACGACAACTCAAAACCTATGGGATGCAGCAAAAGCAGTTCTAAGAGGGAACTTTATAGCAATATAATCCTACCTCAAGAAACAAGAAAAACATCAAATAAACAATCTAAGTTTACGCCTAAAACAACTGGAAAAAGAAGAATTTTAAAAAAGCAAAATTAGTAGAAGGAAAGAAATCATAAAGAACTGAGCAGAAATAAATGAAAGAAACAATGATAAAGATTAATAAAACAAAAAGCTGGTTCTTTGGGAAGATAGACACAATTGACAACCCTTTAGCCAGACTCATCAAGAAAAAAAGAGAGAAGAATCAAATCAACAAAATTAGAATTGAAAAAGGAGAGGTTACAATAGACAATGCAGAAATACAAAGGATTATGAGACTATTATGAACAGCTATATGGCAAGAAAATGGATAACCTGGAAGAAATGGACAGATTCTTAGAAAAGTTCAACCAGGAAGAAATAGAAATTATGAACAATCCAATTACAAGCATTGAAATTGAAGCTGTAGTAAAAAATCTCCCAAAAGACAAAAGCCCAGGAACAGATGGCTTTACAGGAGAATTCTATCAAACATTTAGAGAAGAGCTAATGCTTATCCTTCTAAAACTCTTTCAGAAAATTATAGAGGAAGGAACACTTCTTTTTTTTTTTTATTTTAACTGAAGGCTAATTACTTAATATTGTGGTGGTTTTTGCCATATATTCACATGAATCAGTCATGGGTGTACATGTGTTCCCCATCCTAAACGCCCCTCCCACCTCCCTCCCCATCCCATCCCTCAGGGTTATCCCAGTGCACCAGCCCTGGAGCACCCTGTCTCATGCATCAAACCTGGACTGGAGATCTATTTCACATATGATAATATACATGTTTCAATGTTATTCTCTCAAATCATCCTACCCTTGCCTTCTCCCACAGAGTCCAAAAGTCTGTTCTTTACATCTGTGTCTCTTTTGCTGTCTCACATATAGGGTCATCATTACCATCTTTCTAAATTCCATTTATATGCTTTAATATACTGTATTGGTGTTTTTCTTTCTGACTTACATCGCTCTTGGGCTCCAGTTTCACCCTCCTCATTAGAACTGATTCAAATGCATTCTTTTTAATGGCTAAGTAATATTCCATTGTGTATATGTACCACAGCCTTCTTATCCATTCATCTGCTGATGGACATCTAGGTTGCTTCCATGTCCTGGCTATTGTAAACAGTGCTGCGATGAACATTGGGGTACACATGTCTCTTTCAATTCTGGTTTCCTTGGTGTGTATGTCCAGCAGTGGGATTGCTGGGTCATGTGGCAGTTCTATTTCCAGTTTTTAAAGGAATCTCTACAGTGTTCTCCATAGTGGCTGTACTAGTTTGCATTCCCACCAACAGGGTAAGAGGGTTCCCTTTTCTCCACATCCTCTACAGCATTTATTGTTTATAGGCTTTTTGATGGCAGCCATTCTGACCAGCATGAGTTGGTACCTCACTGTGGTTTTGATTTGCATTTCTCTGATAATGAGTGATGTTGAGCATCTTTTCATGTGTTTGTTAGCCATCTGTATGTCTTATTTGGAGAAATATCTGTTTAGTTCTTTGGCTCATTTTTTGATTGGGTCGCTTATTTTTCTGGATTTGAGTTTCAGCAGTTGCTTGTATATTTTTGAGATTAATTCTTTGTCAGTTGTTTCATTTGCTATTATTTTCTCCCATTCTGAATGCTGTCTTTTACCTTGCCTATAGTTTTCTTCACTGTGCAAAATCTTTTAAGTTTAATTAGGTTCCATTTGTTTGTTTTTTCTTTTATTTCCATTACTCTGGGAGGTGGGTCATAGTGGATCCTGCTGTGATTTATGTCAGAGAGTGTTTTGCTTATGTTTTCCTTTAGGAGTTTTATAGTTTCTGATCTTACATTTAGATCTTTAATCCATCTTGAGTTTATTTTTGTGTATGGTGTTAGGAAGTGTTCAAGTTTCATTCTTTTACAAGTGGTTGACCAGTTTTCCCAGCACCACTTGTTAAAGAGATTGTCTTTTCTCCATTGTATATTCTTGCCTAGGAAGGAACACTTCTAAACTCATTCTATGAGGCCACCATCATCCTGATACCAAAATCAGACAAAGACAACACAGAAAAAGAAAACTACAGACCAATATCACTGATGAACATAGATGCAAAAATTCTCAACAAAATTCTAGCTAACAGAATTCAGCAACACATCAAAAAGCTCATACACCATGATCAAGTTGGGTTTATTCCAGGAATGCAAAGATTCTTCAATATACACAAATCAAACAATGTGATGCACCATATTAACAAATTGAAAGATAAAAACCATATGATCGTCTGAATAGATGCAGAAAAAGCCTTTGACAAAATTCAGTACCCATTTATGATTAAAATCCTTCAAAAAATGGGCATGGAAGGTACCTACCTCAACGTAGTAAAGGCCATATATGATAAGCCTACAGCAAACATTATTCTCAATGGTGAAAAACTGAAAACATTTCCCATAAGATCAGGAACAAGATAAGGGTATCCACTTTCACCACTATTATTCAATATAGTTCTGGAAGTCCTAGCTGTAGCAATCAGAGAAGAAAAAGAAATAAAAGGAATCCAGATTGGAAAATAAGAAATAAAGCTCTCACTGTTTGCAGATGACATAATGCTGTACATAGAAATCCCTAAAGATAGTATCAGAAAATTACTAAAGCTAATCAGTGAATTCAGCAAAGTTGCAGGATACAAAATCAATACACAGAAAATCACTTGCATTTCTATATACTAACAATGAAAAATCAGAAAGAGAAATTGAGGAATCAATCCCATTCACCATTGCAACAAAAAAATTTAAATATCTAGGAATAAACATACCTAAGGAGACAAAAGAATGGTACAAAGAAAATTATAAGACACTAATGAAAGAAATCAAAGATGACATAAACAATGGAGGGATAGTCCATGTTCCTGGGTAGGAAGAATCAATATTGTGAAAATGACTATACTACCAAATGCAATCTACAGATTCAGTGTGATCCCTATCAAATTACCAATGGCATTTTTCACAGAACTAGAACAAATAATTTCACAGTTTGTATGGAAACACAGAAGACCTCCAGTAGCCAAAGCAGTCTTGAGAAAGAAGAATGGAGCTGGAGGAATCAACATTCCTGACTTCAGATTATACTACAAAGCTATAGTCATCAAGACAATATGGTACTGGCAGAAAAACAGAAATATTGATCAATGGAACAAGATAGAAAGCCTAAAATAAACCCATGCACCTATGGGTACCTTATTTTTGACAAAGGAGGAAAGAATATACAATGGGGCAAAGACAGCCTCTTCAATAAATGGTGCTGGGAAAACTGGACAACTGCATGTAAAAGTATGAAATTAGAACACTTCCTAACACCATACAAGGATAAACTCAAAACGAATTAAAGACCTAAATGTAAGACTAGAAATTATAAAACTCTTAGAGGAAAACATAGGCAGAACACTCGATGACATAAATAAAAGCAAGATCCTCTATGGCCCACCTCCTAGAGTAACAGAAATAAAAACAAAAGTAAGCAAGTGGGACCTGATTAAACTTAAAAAGCTTTTTTTGCATGGCAAAGGAAACTATAAGCAAGGTGCAAAGACCACCCTCAGAATGGGAGAAAATAATAGCAAATGAAACAACTGACAAAGGATTAATTTCCAAAATATACAAGCAGCTCAATGCCGGAAAAACAACCTAATCAAAAAGTGGGAAAAAGACCTAAACCAACATTTCTCCAAAGAGGACATACAGATGGCTAACAAACACGTGAAAAGATGCTCAACATCGCTCATTAATAGAAAAATGCAAATCAAAACTACAACGAAGTATCACCTCACACCGGTCAGAATGGCCATCATCAAAAAGACTACAAACAATAAATGCTGGAGAAGGTGTGGAAAAGGGAACACTCTTGCATTATTGGTTGGAATGTGTGAATTGATACAGCCTCTATGGAAGATGGTATGGAGATTTATTTTAAAAACTAGGAATAAAACCACCATATGACCCAGAAATCCCACTCCTAGGCATATACTCTGAGGAAACCAAAACTGAAAAAGGCACATGTATCCCATTGTTCACTGCAGCACTATTTACAACAGCTAGAACATGGAAGCAACCTAGATGTCCATTGACAGATGAATGGGTAAAGAAGTTGTGGTACATACACACAATGGAATATTACTTAGCCATAAAAAGAAACACATTTGAATTAGCTCTGATGAGGTGGATGAACCTAGAACCTATTATACAGAGTGAAGTGAGTCAGAAAGAGATATCATATTGAACACACATATACAGAAGCTAGAAAACTGGGGCTGAAGAATTTATTTACAGGGCAGTAATGGAGAAACAGACATAAAGAATAGAATTATGGACATGGGGAGAGGGGAGGAGAGGATGCGATGTATGGAAAGAGTAACATGGAAACTTACATTACCATATTGAAAATAGATAGCCAAAGGAAATTTGTTATATGGCTCAGGAAACTCAAACAGGGGCTCTGTATCAACCTAGAGGGGTGGGATGAGGCAGGAGATGGGAGAGAGGTTCAAAAGGGAGGGGATATGTGCATACCTATGGCTGATTCATGTTGAGGTTTGACAGAAAACAAAAAAAATTATGTAAAGCAATTATCCTTCAATTAAAAAAAAAGATTTTAAAAAAGGAAAAAAAATAAGCAGGATGACAATATACAGCCTTGACATACTCCTTTCCTGATTTGGAACCAGTCTGTTGTTCCATGTCCAGTTCTACCTGTTGCTTCTTGACCTGCATACAGATTTCTCGGGAGGCAGGTTAGGTGGTCTGGTATTCTCATCTCTTTAAGAATTTCCCACAGTTTGTTGTGATCCACATAGTCAAAGGCTTTGGTCTAGTCCATAAAGCAGAAGTAGATGTTTTTCTAGAACTCTCTTGCTTTTTTGATGATCCAACGGATGTTTGCCATTTGATCTCTGGCTCCTCTGCCTTTTCTAAATCCAGCTTGAACATCTGGAAGATCACGGTTCACCTACTGTTGAAGCCTGGCTTGGAGAATTTTGAGCATTACTTTGCTAGCGTGTGAGATGAGTGCAATTGTGCGGTAATTTGAACATTCTTTGTCATTGCCTTTCTTAGGGATTGGAATGAAAACTGACCTTTTTCAGTTCTGTGGCCACTGCTGAGTTTTCCTAATTTGCTGGCATATTGATTGTAGCACTTTCACAGCATCATCTTTTAGGATTTGAAATAGCTCAACTGTAATTCCATCACCTCCACTAGCTTTGTTCATAGTGATGCTTCCTAAGGCTCACGTGGCTTTGCATTCTAGGATGTCTGGCTCTAGGTGAGTGATCACACCATAATCTTATCTGGGTCATGAAGATCTTTTTAGTATAGTTCTTCTGTGTATTCTTGCCACCTCTTCTTAATATCTTCTGTTTCTATTAGGTCCATACCATTTCTGTCCTTTATTGTGCCCATCCTTGCATGAAATGTTCCCTTGGTATCTCTAATTTTCTTGAAAACTTCTCTAGTCTTTCCCATTCTACTGTTTTCCTCTATTTCTGTGCATTGATCACTGAGGAAGGCTTTCTTATCTCTCCTTGCTATTCTTTGGAACTCTGTATTCAAATGCGTATATCTTTCCTTTTCTTCTTTGCCTTTTACTTCTCTTCTTTTCTCAGCTATTTGTAAGCCCTCCTCAGACAAGCATTTTGCCCTTTTGCATTTCTTTATCTTGGAGATCATCTTGATCACTGCCTCCTGTACAATGCCAAGAACCTCTGTCCATAGTTCATCAGGCACTCTATCAGATCTAATCCCTTGAATCTATTTGTCACTTCCACTGTGTAATCGTAAGGGATTTGTTTTAGGTCATACCTGAATGGTCTAGTGGTTTTTCCTACTTTCTTCAATTTAAGTCTGAATTTGGCAATAAGGAGTTCAATGTCTGAGCCACAGTCAGCTCCTGATCTTGTTTTTGCTGACTGTATAGATCTTCACCATCTTTGGCTTCAAAGAATATAATCAATCTGATTTTGGTATTGACCATCTGGTGACGTCCTTGTGCAGAGTCTTCTCTTGTCTTGTTGGAAGAGGGTATTTGCTATGATCAGTGTGCTCTCTTGGCAAAAATCTGTTAGCGTTTGTCCTGCTTCATTTTGTACTTCAAGGCAAAATTCGCCTGTTACTCCATGTATCTCTTGACTTCCTATTTTTGCATTCTAGTTCCCTATGATTAAAAGGATATCTTTTTTTGGGTGTTAGTTCTAGATGGTCTTGTAGGTCTTCATAGAACCATTCAACTTCAGTTTTTTTTTCAGCATTACTGATTGGGACATATACTTGGATCACTGTGATATTGAATCACTTGCCTTAGAAACGAGCAGAGATCATTCTGTCATTTTTGAGATTGCACCCAAGTACTGCATTTTGGACTCTTTTGTTGACTATGAGGGCTACACCATTTCTTCTAAGGGATTCTTGCCTACTGTAGTAGATATAATGGTCATCTGAATTAAAATTGCCCATTTCAGTCCGTTTTAGTTCACTGATTCCTAAAATGTCGATGTTCACTATGCTAACTCTTGTTTGAACACTTCTAATTTACCTTGATTCATGGACCTAACATTCCAGTTTCCTATGCAAGGTTGTTCTTTTCTGCATCGGACTTTACTTCCATCACCAGTCCCATTCAGAACTGGGCATTTTTTCCCCCTTTGGCTCCATCTCCTCATTCTTTCTGGAGTTATTTCTCCACTCCTTTCTATTAACATATTAACATTCTACCGACCTGGGGAATTCATCTTTCAGTGTCATATCTTTATGCCTTTTAATACTGTTCATGGGGTTATCAAGGCAAGAATACTGAAGTGGTCTGTTATTTCTTTTTCCAGGGAACCACATTCTGTCAGAACTCTCCACCATGACCCATCCATCTTGGGTGGCCCTACATGGTGTGGCATAGTTGCATTGAGTTGGACAAGGCTGTGGTCCCTGGGTCTGAAAGATCCCCTGGAGAAGGAAATGGCAACCCACTCCAGTACTCTTGCCTAGAAAATTCCATGGATGGAGGAGCCTCGTGGGCTACAGTCCATGGAGTCACAAAGAGTCAGACATGACTGAGCAACTTCACTCACTTGTGGTTCATGTGATCAGTTTGATTAGTTTTCTGTGATTGTGGTTTTCATTCTGTCTCCCCTCTGACAGATAAGGATAAGAGGCTTATGGAAGCTTCCTGATGGAAGAGACTGACTTTAGGGGAAAATGGATCTTATTCTGATAGGCAGGCCCATGGGGCTTCCCTGTTAGCTCAATTAGTAAAGAATCTACCTGCAAAGCAGGAGACACCAGCTTGATTCCTGAGTCGGGAAGATCTGCTGAAGAAGGGATAGGCTACTTACTTCAGTATTCTTGGACTTGCCTTGTGGCTCAGCTGGTAAAAAATCTGCCTGCAATGTGGGAGGCCTGGGTTTGATCCCTGGGTTAGAAAGGTACCCTGAAGAAGGGAAAGGCTACCCACTCCAGTATTCTGGCCTAGAGTCACAACTGAAAGACTTTCACTTTCATGCTCCAATATTTTTCTAATACAAAGCAGTTGATCATCCGATTTTTGCATAACAAATTATTCCCGCACCTAGTGACTTAAAAGAGCCCCCATTTTTTGCTCATCATTTTGTGGGACAGGATCTCAGAAAGGGCTTGGCTGGCTGGTTCCTGCTCAGAGTCTCCGAAATGGCTGTAGTCAGATGCTGACTGGGGCTGCCAGCATCTGAGGCCCAATTGGGTTGGAGGTCCCTGCTGATGCACTTAAGTGACTGGCAGTGAGTGCTGTCTGTTGACTAGAAGCTCAGTTGGGGTTGACACTGGAATACCTCTGGGTGGCTTGCCATGTTGTGTGGGCTCCTCACAGCATGGCAGCTTGGCTCCCAGAGTGTGCATCCTAAGAGAACGCATCTGGAGAGCAAACACCTTCAGTGGAAGACACAAATCTTCTTCTGACCTAGCCTTGGAAGTCATCCAGCATCACTTATGCCATATTCCGTTTGTTATAAGAAAGTCACAAAGGCCAGCTCAGATGCCCAGGGTTAGGAGTTGTGCCTACCTTTCAGTTCAGTTCAGTTCAGTCGCTCAGTCGTGTCCAACTCTTTGTGACCCCATGAATCACAGCACGCCAGGCCTCCCTGTCCATCACCAACTCCCGGAGTTTACACAAACTCATGTCCATCGAGTCGGTGATGCCATCCAGCCATCTCATCCTCTGTCGTCCCCTTCTCCTCCTGCCTCCAATTCCTCCCAGCATAAGGGTCTTTTCCAATGAGTCAACTCTTCACATGAGGTGGCCAAAGTATTGGAGTTTCAGCTTCAGCATCAGTCCTTCCAATGAACACCCAGGACTGATCTCCTCTAGGATGGACTGGTTGGATCTCCTTGCAGTCCAAGGGACTCTCAAGAGTCTTCTCCAACACCACAATTCAGAAGCATCAATTTTTCGGCACTCAGCTTTCTTCACAGTCCAACTCTCACATCCATACATGACCACTGGAAAAACCATAGCCTTGACCAGACGGACCTTTGTTGGCAAAGTAATGTCTCTGTTTTTTAATATGCTATCTAGGTTGGTCATAACTTTCCTTCCAAGGAGTAAGCGTCTTTTAATTTCATGGCTGCAGTCACCATCCACAGTGATTTTGGAGCTCAAAAAAATAAAGTCTGACACTGTTTCCACTGTTTCCCCATCTATTTCCCATGAGGTGATGGGACCAGATGCCATGATTTTAGTTTTCTGAATGTTAAGCTTTAAGCCAACTTTTTCACTCTCCTCTTTCAGTTTCATCAAGAGGCTTTTTAGTTCCTCTTTACTCTCTGCCAAAGGGTGGTGTCATCTGCATATCTGAGGTTATTGATATTTCTCCTGGCAATCTTGATTCCAGCTTGTGATTCATCCAGCCCAGTGTTTCTCATGATGTACTCTGCATATAAGTTAAATAAGCAGGGTGACAATATACAGCCTTGACATACTCCTTTTCCTATTTGGAACCAGTCTGCTGTTCCATGTCCAGTTCTGTTGCTTCTTGACCTGCATACAGGTTTCTCAAGAGGCAGGTCAGGTGGTCTGGTATTCCGATCTCTTTCAGAATTTTCCACAGTTTGCTGTGATCCACACAGTTGAAGGCTTTGGTGTAGTCAATAAAGCAGAAATAGATGTTTTTCAGGAACTCTCTTGCTTTTTCAATGATCCAGTGGATATTGGCAATTTGATCTCTGGTTGCTCTGCCTTTTCTAAAACCTGCTTGAACATCTGAAAGTTCTTGGTTCACGTATTGCTGAAGCCTGGCTTGGAGAACTTTGAGCATTACTTTACTAGCGTGTGAGATGAGTGCAATTGTGTGGTAGCCTGAGCCTTCTTTGGGATTGCCTTTCTTAGGGATTGGAATGAAAACTGATCACAATTCCCATCTCCAAATTGAATAGTCAGGTGGTATTTCACTTGCTTTGAGAGCACAGGCATAAGACTTAGTTGTGGCTTTACATATGCACAAGGGCCCTTTATTGCGATCCATTGATCTACTCTGCTGATTCCTTACCAAGGGAGAGCCACAGTAGAAATCTGCTTGGGGTCCAGGTAGAGAAGACATGGGAGAAAGATGCTCAGAAATGACGTCAGCATCCACTTTGGACTTTTATGCTCTCATTGAGGTTCCTTCTGAAAGTCCAGAATCACTTTATATGAAGCCAAGAGACATGGAGGGTGGGAGCTAAACCTTACAGCCCTCTCTCTGCTTGTCAGAACTGCATGTCAAAATTCTCCAGCAGAGCCAGGTGAGGAGATGAAGTTTAAATGAAGTAGACTGTAAGGTCCACATTATTCATCATCATTCTAATATTGCCTACTACTCTTGAAAGTTTCCTTCATTAAAACATGTGCTTTGCTGCTTCTTAAAATAGCTCCATAACCAAATGCCATAATTCCGAAAAGTGTGATAAAAAAGGTTCTCTGATCGTGCTCATTCCTGAATATTTTTAGCAGAGCAATAATTAGGATTTGGAGGAAGCCGGGTGCCTCATTATGTCAGCAGAGGGCTTGGCTTCTTTCAGAGATCCGCCTCCTAACCAGCCAAAGCAAATCTCTCCCCAACCCCAGTTTCCAGTTACTCAGCCCCAGAGACCTCACCCTGTGTCTTCAGAGAAAGGGTGAGGCCATGTCACCAGTGTCTGAGTGACTTCCTAAAGTCCGTGTGTGACTAGACACTCCTCTTAACATTTCAGCAGGCAGGGCTCGTGAGTGCGATGCCTGCCTGCTGAAAGACAGGATGTACTTCTCCCCAGAAAAGCTCCTAGCTGCTCTCACTGAGGTGAGGATGTGGTCTCAGGGTCCCTGGCTTGGGGCCCCTCACCCACCAGAGCCCCCCGCACAGTTGCATCAGTTGGGTGCTGTTAATATCCATGCGTTTAGATGTTTCTGTCCTCTGCCTCCTTCTTAGATTTCTGTTTTGAGTCCACTGTCTTAGAGCATGCTAAAAGAAGTTTCTGGCCTCAGGGCCACAGTATATTTGTGGCAGAGAGAGGGGAGGGGCAGTGCTCGCAGGACACTGAAGTCCAGTGTGGCGAGGCCAAGGCTGGGCCAGCCCATTGCTCAGCTCCCTAGGAAACGAGGAGAACAGTGCCCGCTGCCATTGCGTAGCTCGGAGACCTTGGCTTAGGGAGTGAAGGCAGAAAGAAGGCCTGAGAGGAGACTGGAGGGAGCACAGGGAAGGGAGAAAGCAAGCTGCTGCAGAGTCAAGGCTTCGAATCTAAATCCAAAGGACAGTGTTTGCATCTAAATACAAAGCCAATGAGGATGTTGAGCGGGATTTTGAAAGACTGTTCTGCAGCTCTGGCTGTGGGAGACTGAATTTGAGGGGATAGAAAAGTGATATCCATGGAGACTGGTTTTGAGGCTCTTGCTGTAGTCTTTGAACAAAATGGGGTTTGAAAATGGGTTTGAACAAAATGGGGTTAGGTTGGTTTAGATGGAGGATGGAGAGAAGCAGGTGAACCAGGGAGACACTTGGGAAGTATGTTGGTGAGTGGAAAGACATTGATTGGACATAAGGACTAGGGGAGAGGGAGGTGGCACAGATGAGGCCGAGGTCATCTTGCACAGCCAGCTCATTTCTGAACTCTGGAGGCTGAGGTTAGTAACTTGCCTCCTGAGGCTTGAGTGACTTGCTCAAGTCTAGAAACGGAGGACGCAGCACCCCGTCCCTAAGCTCTGTCCATCATGCTGTGTGATGCCTGATATCTCTGACTGAGTGACCACCATCATATTAGACAGAAAGATTTCAATTGCCAGCACGTGATTTCAGTCGACAACAGAAGTACAAGCATGAACTAGATTCTTGTCTTTTAAAATTATTTTTTAAATTTATTTTATATTGGAGCATAGTTGATTAACCACGCTGTGTTAGTTTTAATATTATTTTCCCGTATAGGCCATTCCAGAGTATTGAATACAATTCCCTATGCTATACAGCAGGTTTTTAGTTATCTGTTTTATATACGTAGGGTGTATATGTCAATCCCACTCTCTCAATTTATCCTTCCCCTCCATCTCCTGGTAACCATAAGTTTGTTTTCTACATCTGTGACTCTCCTTCTGTTTTATAAATGAGTTCATTTGTATACAACTTTTTTTTTATATTCCACATATAAGTGTTATCATGTGATATTTGTCTTTCTGTGTCTGACTTACTTATTGTGACAACCTCTAGGTCCATTCATGTTGCTGCAAATGGCATTATTTCATTCTTTTTTTATGGCAGCAATATTCTGTTGTATATATGTACAACTTCTTTATCCATTTCTCTATTGATGGACATTTAGGCTGCTTCCATCTCTTGGCTATCGTAAATAGTGCTTCAGTGAACATTAGGGTGCACATATCTTTTCTAACCATGGTTTTCTCTGGATAGATGCCCAGGAATGGAATTGCTGGGTCATGTGGTAGTTCTCTTTTTAGTTGTTTAAGGGGCCTTCATATTGTTTTCTATAGTGGCTGTACCAATTTACATTCTCATCCACAGTGTAGGACAGTCCCCTTTTCTCCACACCCACTCCAGCATTTACTGTTTGTAGATTTTTTGATGATGGCCATTCTGAGGTGATATCTCATTGTAGTTTCGATTTGCATTTTTCTAATAATTAGCAGTGTTGAGCATCTTTTCATGTGCTTCTTGGCCATCTATTTGTCTTTGGAGAAATCTCTATTTAGATCTTCCGCACATTTTAAAAAATATTTTTTTCCATTTATTTTTATTAGTTGGAGGTTAATTACTTTACAATATTGTAGTGGTTTTTGTCATACATTGACATGAATCAGCCATGGATTAACATGTATTCCCCATCCCGATCCCCCCTCCCACCTCCCTCTCTACCCAATCCCCCTGGGTCTTCCCAGTGCACCAGGCCCGAGCACTTGTCTCATGCATCCAACCTGGGCTGGTGATCTGTTTCACCCTAGATAATACACATGTTTCGATGCTGTTCTCTCGAAACATCCCACCCTCGCCTTCTCCCACAGAGTCCAAAAGTCTGTTCTGTACATCTGTGTCTCTTTTTCTGTTTTGCATATAGGGTTATCGTTACCATCTTTCTAAATTCCATATATATGTGTTAGTATACTGTAATGGTCTTTATCTTTCTGGCTTACTTCACTCTGTATAATGGGCTCCAGTTTCATCCATCTCATTAGGACTGATTCAAATGAATTCTTTTTAATGGCTGAGTAATAGTCCATGGTGTATATATATCACAGCTTCCTTATCCATTCGTCTGCTGATGGGCATCTAGGTTGCTTCCATGTCCTGGCTATTATAAACAGTGCTGTGATGAACACTGGGGTGCACGTGTCTCTTTCAGATCTGGTTTCCTCAGTGTGTATGCCCAGAAGTGGGATTGCTGGGTCATATGGCAGTTCTATTTCCAGTTTTTAAAGAAATCTCCACACTGTTCTCCATAGCGGCTGTACTAGTTTGCATTCCCACCAACAGTGTAAGAAGGTTCCCTTTTCTCCACACCCTCTCCAGCATTTTTTGCTTGTAGACTTTTGGATAGCAGCCATTCTGACTGGCGTGTAATGGTACTTCATTGTGGTTTTGATTTGCATTTCTCTGATGATGAGTGATGTTGAGCATCTTTTCATGTGTTTGTTAGCCATCTGTATGTCTTCTTTGGATTAATGTCTGTTTAGTTCTTTGGCCCGTTTTTTGATTGGGTCATTTATTTTAAAAATATTTTTAAAATTTTGCTTTTGGCTGCACTGGGTCTTTGTTGCTACATGCAAGCTTTCTCTAGTTGTGGCGAGCAGGGGCTACTCTCTAGTTATGGTGTGCAGTCTTCTTATTTCCATGGCTTCTCTGTTGGAGAGCATGGGCTCTAAGGCATGGGCTCAGTAGTTGTGGCTCACAGGCTTACTTGCTCTGCAGGATGTGGAATTTTAATCCATTTTGAGTTTATATTTTTGCATGGTATTAAAGAATGTTCTAATTTCATTTTTTTTACATGTAGGTGTCCAGTTTCCCCAGCACCATTTATTGACAAGAATGTCTTTTCTCCATTGTACAGTCTGCCCCCTTTGTGATAGAGTAATTGACCATAGGTGTGTGGGTCTATTTCTAAGTTTTCTATACTGTTCCATTGATCTATTTATCTGCTTTTGTGACAGGACTATCCTGTTTTGATGACTGTAGCTTTCTAGTATAGTCTGAAGTCAGGAAGCTTGATTCCTCCAGCCATTTTTCTTTTTCAAGATTGCTTTGAGAATTTGGAGTCTTTTGTGTCTCCATCCAAATTTAAAATTTTTGTTGTAGTTCTATTAAAAATGCCATTTGTAGTTTGATAGGGATTGTATTGAATCTGTAGAGTTTGTTGGGTAGTATAGGCATTTTGACAGTATAGATTCTTCCTATCCAAGAACATGATATATCTTTCCATCTATTTAGTCATCTTCGATTTCACCAGATTCTTGTCTTTGATAACACTTGTGACTTCTTTATAGCCTTGTATTGGTACACTCAAATATATCTTTGAGGACTTTAAGGAAGTTCTACGAGAACTTGGCATCCTCTGTGCTTGTTTGTTTCTTCTCAGTTCCAGTAGTGTATAGACGAAAAGGCCTTTGTGTGGTGAAACCACCATTGAGAGTAGTTTGCTCTTAGAAGGGTAAAATCGTTGAGCAACCCCTGGGCATGTCTTTAGACCAGAGACAATAAAAATACTGCACCCTTCTTCTTTCCCTTTGCTATAATGTGATGCAGAACTCCCTGGGGAAGAAGGGGAGTAGCTGTGATCTCACAAATTCTTTGACTCAATTGCTATGCTCCATTCACTTACTCATTTAATTTGCATGTATTTAGAACTTTGCATGTGCTAGACACTGGGGCACTGAACTGGGTGCTGGACACATAAAGATGATCAAGACACAACCTGTGCTTTCAGAGTGCTCCCTTTTCACAAGGAAATGGATACTGAAAATGCTTTTGTTAATGGCAGTCAAATTTATATTTTAATGGCTGTGGTTTCTGCCTGGTGACGTCAGGAAAGACTTCCCAGAGGCATAGCCTTGAGACTGGACCCTGTACGATGAGGAGCTACTCTGTAGCTTCTGTGGGCAGGGAAAGGGGTTCCGGGGCAGGAAACAAGGGCTTGAAAAGAGCAAATGCCGAGAGCCAGGTGAGTGCCTGGTGCATCCAGGGAACAGGTCCAGGATGACAAACCCGCAGTGCCTGTGGCAGGCAGGGAGTGCCTGGAATCGAGCCTGGCAGAGTCGGCTGGGGCCAGATGTGAAAGCCACCCTGACCTAGGAGCTGCCACTTTGTCCTGGACAGGAGAGTCATTCAAGAAAATGGTCACCTGAGATCATCTTAGTTGTTTTTTCTTCATCCTGTCTTTTCTATTCGAACAGGGATGTTTGTTCCAACACAGAGAACAGAAGGCATCTCAACATCAGACATCATCACCAGGATTGTCCGTGACTATGATGTTTATGCCCGACGCAACCTCCAGAGAGGGTACACAGCGAAGGAACTGAATGTCAGCTTTATCAATGTGAGTGTGCCACCCCACACCTCTGAGGACCAGCGCGTCACGCTGCTGCTGGCACTGTTTACAAATCACTTACTTTACACCACTCGATATTCTTGATGTTTGACAATTATTGTCTCGTTCAGTCCACATAACAGCCCAAAGATGTATTATTATCTCCATTTTACAGATGGAGAAACCAATGTCCAAATGGGTCACGTAATTTGACCAAGTCATACAGGTAGTGAGTGAACATCACATTTTTTAAGGGAACCGCCTCACCTCCCTTTCCACACCCCAACCTCCCCATTTAGAGTTCTCAGACTTGGGTGAAGGGTTTCTGAGAGATCTGCCCTCATGAAAGGAAAGAGTTGTCTTCTGCTCCAAGGGAAGGAAGGAGCACAGAGGCTCTACAAAGCTAAACTCAGAGAAAATGTGTTCTTATTTTAATGGTTTACAATTTTCATTTTATTAAGGCCTTACAGATGCTCATTAGAAACTTTAACAGTTGCTTTTTTTTTTGTCCAGAGAAATTACAGTCACTTAAAAAAAGTCCAAAGTCTTTGGCTTCCTTTTGTATTTCTGCTATATTGTTCTCACAGAGCTGCTGTTAGTTTAATAATAGAGCAACTGTTAAAACAATCTTTAAAACAAGCTGTTAAAAAGCAAAGAGGGCAGCCCAGTTGCTAGAGGTGATGTTGGTTGAGTCTGGATGACTATGTTTGCCTGCAGTCCAAGGAGCTGTTCGAGGTGAACAAAGTAAGAGCTCTCCACACATACAGAATTTCCATCACCCAGGCTTCCGTCGTAGCTAAGTCAGTAAAGAATCTGCCTGCAATGCAGGAGACCAGGGTTTGATCCCTGGGGCAGGAAGATCCTCTGGACTTAGTGACTAAACCACTCTCCTCCAAATAGATATGGCAAGTTTTTCTACAAAACTAGATGTTTTTAATTATATGAAGCCACAGTTATCCAGAAACTTACACAAACCGATCATTGGCTTCTGAATGAGGCAGGGTTCATTCAGTAATCATAAGTTAGTGATTATCAGTTGTCCTCAGGAGGCAGGGAGTGTTCAGAGTCCAGGCTCTGTGGCTTCGTACAGACTGGGCAACAACATGGAAAATGTCAGGTTCAAGTGGCAAACAGAACAAGTGGCTGAAAAGAATTCAGTCAAAGTGATTAGTTGGTATCTTACAGAGCATAAAGCCCTGGTTATTTCAATAAATTAAACTGCCTGTTCTTTTCAATTGAATTCAGTCACCCATCCAGGCATGTCGAGCCATTCCTAAAAGTTATTGCTCACGCTCTTTCAACGGCCTGTAGATAAGCCACTTAGCTCAGGGAACCGTGTAGTCAGTGTGGATGTGCCCGTTGCCTTTCTGTGACCACAAGCTGTGCTGTGGCGCAGAGTACATCACGTGTGTTGGATGCGTGTGTAGATGAATCACGGAACCTCGGGTGGCAGGAACCTGACGAGGGTCAGTCACCAGCCCAAGTCCCTGAATTTGTCAATAGAAAAATGAGGAAAGTTGAGTTCGGAGGGACCTGGTTCAAGTCCCTCAGGCAACGTAGAGGCAGAAGCAGTAGCAGCCTCCCAGCCTTGTGACTCCCGGTCCAGAGCCCAGTCTAGTGTTTCAAGCAGCTCCTGAGAGCAGTGGAGAGTCACCGTGTATTATATACAGCTGGCCGGCAGCACGGGTGGCTCACACCTCACCCTGTGGCTGCAGTAATGTTTGTGAGGTCTAGATCAGGGACCCCTGACCCAGTTTTGTAATACTGTATGTGGCTCCAAAAATTCTGAAATATGAAATGGACTTCAATTCCATATAGTGAAGAAAGGTGAGAAATCTTATTACCCTTTCAAGAGGAAATGTATTATGGTTTCATGGAGGAAAAGAGCCTTTGTTTCATGTTATCTTCATGGTTTTGATTCCACTTTCACCAGGTAACACGATTAAATGCTTCTGTTGCTTACTCGTAATCTAATAGCCAACACACACTGAGCTTTTACTAAATGCCAGACATTGTGTCAAGTACGTTACATGCATTATCTCATCTAATTGTTACAGCAACCCTGTAGGGTAGGGACAATAATTATCCCTATTTTACAGATGAGAAAACTGAGGTTTAGAGATGGCAGGTGAGTTGCCCAACATCTGATGCCTTCTAGGCACATAGGTATGGCAATGTTGCATCAAGGCTATGAACAAAATTCCAGTCCAGAGAAGCTATCAGAACAACAATTTTCTTCATTACCAAGGAAACTGATGTGGTTCCATTAGATTAATGGGAAATATCATGACAGTGACAATTTTAGTGTAATACATGGATGCTAAGGCCCAGCCAGTGGCTCACTTATTTCAACCAATATTGGTTTTAACAATGTCCCAGTAAAATAGAGAACTCAGGCTGCTTCTGAGTGGCCATTCTATGTACAATTCATATTTTTGTGTCATATTAAGTGTTATGAGAACTGAGGGGATGCATTTGCCTAGTATCTATCCAAAATAAACAGCAAGTGGATACTTTTGGTTCTTCTCTTATGAAGTGAATTCAACTTTATTTGTAAGGAAGAGAACATTACAACCACTTGTACTTCACTCTACCCATTCAAATAGACTAATCAGAAGTGACTTTTCTTACAAGAGATGGGCCTTCCTGTCAATCCAGCCCTTGGAAACTAGCATCCTGACTCTTCAGGTTAAGAACATGCACAAGTTGAAATAAAATCTGACCATTCTGTGAATGACTAATCTCTCCCCAGCCCTTTTGGGTAAATCCCTTTCTTTCTCCTTTAATTTTTGACCAGGAGAAGAAGTACCGCTTCCAAAACCAGGTAGACAAGATGAAAGAGAAGGTCAAAAACGTGGAAGAAAGATCAAAGGAATTTGTGAACAGAGTGGAAGAAAAGAGTCATGATCTAATTCAGAAGTGGGAAGAGAAATCGAGGGAATTCATTGGCAACTTCCTAGAACTGTTTGGGCCTGATGGAGCATGGGTATGTAATTATTTCATTTCTTCCCACAATAATGGGTGTTTTCAGTTTATCCTCCTTTCCAAGGAACTACTCAAGGGTGTCCCTTGTCTCAGTCCAATATGTGACCTCCACTTGGGGCATTAGCCCAAATGACCTCAAGTCTGTGCACGTCTTTATTCAGCTTCTGCTTTTCCTTTCTATAGGGCACCCAGGAGTGCCCAACGCCAATTCTGTTCTCTCTATTTCTTGTTTGAAGCCATTTGGTAGGCACTGAAAGTCTATTACTGCAAAAGTTGGTTTCATAGCTCATCCCAATCTCCCAGTTGGAGGATGCACAGCTTATGGGTAAGGGTGAAGTAGGTCAGTGGCATCATGGATCTTGTGTTATAAAACAAGGCTAATGCCTCTTGGATAGACCAGAGGAGGAGGATGCAGAAGAAATGTAGCTGCCTTGATCACTTTTTATTGTCAGGAACTCCTGTTTCACTGGTTGGAAGAGAGAGAGGGAAGAGGTGAGACTTTGTACTCATCATGCCTGATTTGCCCCTGTTTTTTCCATGATATATATGTGCTGGGATAAGGCATAAAAGTCTTAGGGGATGGAGGCCATGATCTGAATCTTAAAACTGAGACAGAAATGCAGACAGGATTGCTTGCCTAAATTCTACATAGAATTCTGAGTGAAAATTACAGAGAAAAGAAAATTCTGGAAACCACTTTGTACTCCACTGGTATTTCTACTGTGTGTGTACTTCCAGAGTAAATTACCAGTATTATCAGCAGAATTAATAAGGAGGGTTCTATGGAAGACTTTATTTAAAAAAATTGATGTATAGTTGATTTACAATGTTGTGTTAATTTCTGCAGTATAGCAAAGTAATATATATATATATGTATATATGTATGTATAATATAGACACACACACATTTTTTAAATACTCTTTTCCATTATGGTTATCTTAAGATACGGAGTATTGTTCTCTGTGCTATATACAGTAGAACATGTTTATCCATTTTATGCCCAAAAGCTTACATCAGCTAACCCCAGCCTCCCACTCTAGCCCTCCCCCAACCCCCTCCTCCCTTCGAAATCACCAATCTATTCTCTGTGTCTGTGATTCTGTTTGTTTCATGGATAGCTTCATTTGTGTCATATTTTAGATTCCACATATAAGTGATATCATATGGTATTTGTCTTTCTGACTTCACTTAGTATGATAAGTGCTAAGTCCATCCATGTTGCTGAAAATGGTATTATTTTATTTTTGTTTATGGCTGAGTAGTATTTTATTGTATATATATGTATACCATGCCTTCTTTATCCACTCTTATTTTGATGGACATTTAGGTTGTTTCCATGACTTGGAGATTGTGAATAGTGCTGCTAGGAACACTGGGGTGCATATATCTTTTTGAATCATAGTTTTGTCTGGATATATGCCCAGGAGTGGGATTGCTGGACCATATATGGTAAGTCTTAGTTTTCTGAGGAAACTCCATACTGTTTTTCAAAGTGGTTGCACCAACTTAAATTCCCACCAACAGTGTAAGAGGGTTCCTTTTACTCCATACCTCCTTCAGTGTTTGTTATTTGTAGACTTTTTAATGATGGCCATTCTGACTGGTGGGAAGTGCTACCATATTGTAGTTTTGATTTGCATTTCTCTAATAATTAGTGATGTTAAGCATCTTTTCATGTGCCTCTTGACCATCTATATGTCCTTTATGGAGAAATGTCTATTTAAATCTTCTTCCTGGTTTTGGATTTTTTTGTTGTTACTGAGGTTGTATTAGCTATTTGCATATTTTGGAAAGTAAGCCCTTGCTGGTCTCATCATTTGAAAATATTTTCTCCTACTCTGTAGGTTGTCTTTTCATTTTATGGTTTCCTTTGTTGTGCAGAAGCTTATAAATTTGATTAGGTCTCATTTGTCTATTTCTATTGCCTTAGGAAACTGACCTAGGAAAAGATTGGTATGATTTCTGTCAGAATATTTGGCCCATGACCTCTTCTAGGAGTTCTAAGGTGTCATGCCTTATGTTTAAGTCTATAACCCATTTTGAGTTTATTTTTGTGTATGGTGAGAGGGTGTGTTTGTTCCAACTTCATTGATTTGCATGTGGTTTTCCAACATGCCCAGCACCACTTGCTGAAGAGACTGCCTTTTTCCCACTGATTTTCAACAAAGGAGGCAAGAATACACTATCAATTGTATGTATGTGGGTTTATTTCTGGGCTTTCTACATTCTGTGCCATTGATCCATATGTCTGTTTTTGTACCAATATCACTCTGTTTTGATTACTGTAGCTTTGTAGTATCGCCTGAAGTCTGGGAGGGTGCTGCATGCTGCTTTGTTCTTTTTCTGTGGGACTACTTTGGGAAATCTGGGGCTTTTGTGGTTCCACATAAATTTTAAGAGTATTCTATGAAAAATGTCATGGGTAATTTGATAGGGATTACATTAAATCTGTAGTTTGCTTTGGGTAGTCTGGTCATTTTAACAATACTAATTCTTTCAATCCAAGAGCATGGGATATCTGAAAAAGATAGTTTTAAAGCTAGCTTTCCTTTTAGAATGAAAAGGAATGATTCCATTTGATTTCCCTGATTTTCAGTAGCCTAGATTTCCTAGTACAACATGAGAAGTCTCTAACAAAATTGACTTTGGCTGAATTATTTTATTGATGGGTTGTCCCTGCTGCCTCTCTGCTCACTGGAGCTGGTTCATAAGATTATCTAAAAGTAAAACAAGTAAAAGAACAACACTTGAGAATTTAGAAGAGATGCTTTGCTAAAAGCCTAGCAGCCTCTAAGTGATTATAGAGGCGCCGGTCATAGGCCAACTGTGTCTTGTTGGCTGAAGCTGAGAGGGGTTGGAGGACTTGCAAGGGTCAACTTCCTTTTCATTTTCCCTGGGTTTCACAGCTTGGATCACATTCTCTGGGATTCCATGGTCTCTGTAACAAGTTTGAAATTTCTTATTAATCTAGTGTGTACTTTAATAGTTAACATTTTTCACAACTAATTTTCAGGCTCTGAGGAAAGAACTAGTGGTTTTTTAAAAATGAAAAACCAGGTAGGCATTAATTTGTTTACAGGGATTCAGAAATGCATCTCAGCTGAGAAGTGCAGGCGGTGTACATACCTCAAGTGGGAGGCTGTTTTTTCCACTGGGAGTGAGCAAAGGCAGGGAAAGGTATCATGTCATAGCAAGTTGACGCACTTGAGTCATTCTGTGCTCCCAGTGTAGGTGGAATAGTAGCTGGAATTGTTCTAGGGGAACTTGGTGACAGTGAATGAGGTGATTTTTAAGAAATGAAACCCAGCTAAGATCCTGGAGGTTTTTCTTTTTAAAACTCGCTATTAGTGTCAAAACTGTTATTAACATTAATTTACTGAATCACACAGACTTAGACATTACTTTTCTTCTGTTGACATTAAAAGTACAGGAATTGTTACAAGGATGATAAACGCTGAGATAAGTAATTTGCTTTTCATGAATATGCTATTGTTATAATAGTACGTTATTTGTGCATTTGGGACTGGAAATCATTTCTTAAAATAGAGAATCTGCATTATCTGCCAATATAGTACTGATACAAATAACCCACACTTAGAATGTTAGAAAATACAAGGATTTAGGGTATAAAATTTGGTAAAACAGGTTTAGTGGTTATGCAATAAATGTTTCTAGATTGATTTAATGGATGTGTAGTGAAGACCTTGCAGCATTTGTGAAGGATATGGTAAGGGCTGAATCCTCCGTGTATATGTCAGTGTAAGTAAGTCTCCTTAGCTTGCCTTACCTATTCTTAGAACACTTGGGTCACTAAGTCAGTCTCCTTAGCTCTCCTTAGATCTTCTTAACTCTCCTTGGAACACTATACTTCAGAGTAAGTAGGTCGCCTTAGCTCTCCTTATAATACTACAGGTCAGAGTAAGTAAGTCTCTGTAGCTCTCCTTAGAACACTAGAGTTCAGAGTAAGTAGGTCTCTCTAGCTCTCCTTAGCTCTCCATAGAACACTGTAGCTCAGAGTCAGTCTCCTTAGCTCTCCTTAGCTCCCCTTAGTTCTCTTAGCTCTCCTTAACTGTCTTCAGAACACTAGCTCAGAGTAAGTCTCCATAACTGTCCTTAGCTCTCCTTAACTTTCCTTAGCTCTCCTTAGAACACCAGAGCTCACACTCAGTCAGTCTCCTTAACTCTCCTTATAAGATTATACCTCAGAGTATGTAAGTCTCCTTAGCTATCCTAGAACATGTGCCGGGGTAAGTCAGTCTCCTTAACTATCCTTAGAAGACTATAGCTCAGAGTAAGCAAGCCTCCATAACTCTCTTTTGAATGTTACAGGTCAGAGTAAGTCTTCTTAGCTCTTGTTAGCTCTCCTTAGCACTCTACAGGTCAGAGTAAGTCAGTCTCCTGAGCTTGCCTTAGAACACTATAGCTAAGAGTAAGTAGGTCTCCTAACCTCTCCTTAGAACACTACAGATCAGATTAAGTTAGTCTCCTTAGCTCTCCTTAAAACACTACAGGTCAGAGAGCTAGGAGATCTAAGAAGAGCTAAGGAGACGTACTTACTGTGACCTATAGTGTTCTAAAGAGAGCTAAGAAGACTTTCCTACTGATTTAAGTTTTCTAAGGAGAGCTAAGGAGACCTACTGACTCTTAGTTATAGTGTTCTAAAGAGAGCTAAGAAGACTTATTTACTCTTTCCTGTATTGTTCTAAGGAGAGCTAAGAGAGCTTAGGAGAGCTAAGAAGACTTACTTACACCTTTTACAATGAGAATGTTTCTGATGGTGTCAGTGGGTGTTCAGGTAAGCTTTGAGTGGCTCACAGTAGTACACACAAGATTGTGTAAATGAACTGTAATGGTAATTTCTCTAAAGTTTTCATCAACTTGTTCATATTCATTTACAAGGTTTTGTGGTAAAGAGCAAATTTTGTTCTTAGTGATTCCAAGTAAAAAGGCTAGGAGAAAACTGGAAATGTTATTTTGGAGTGTCATACTGAGATATTTGAGGAAACTAGGAGAATTCAGCATCTAGTCCAGTTTGTAGGTATATAAGAAAATCTCAATTAACAGAACTGACATCTGATTACAAGTGTGTATTATAGTTTTTATTGAAAATTTTTCTCAAGGTCCACCAAATATCATGAGGTTCCTGCATCTGCCAGGAAGTGTCCTTCCTTACTCATGTGGTTAGGCTTCTAGGAACCCTGTTTTACAAGGGGCTTTATGGGCTCCATCTATTTGCCATGAAGTGATGGGACCATGTGTCATGATCTTAGTTTTATGAATGTTGAGTTATAAGCCAACTTTTTCACTCTCCTCTTTCACTTTCATCAAGAGGCTCTTTGGTTCTTCTTCGCTTTCTGCCATAAGGGTGGTGTCATCTGCATATCTGAGGTTATTGATATTTCTCCTGGCAATCTTGATCACTTCATGGCAAATAGATGGGGAAACAGTGGAAACAGTGACAGACTTTATTTTGGGGGGCTCCAAAATCACAGCAGATGGTGACCGCAGCCATGAATTTAAAAGACACTTGCTCCTTGGAAGAAAAGTTATGACCAACCTAGGCAGCTTATTAAAAAGCAAAGACATTACTTTGCCAGCAAAGGTCTGTCTAGTCAAAGCTATGGTTTTTCCAGTGGTCATGTATGGATGTGAGAGTTGGACTATAAAGAAAGCTAAGCACCAAAGAATTGATGCTTTTGAACTGTGGTGTTGGAGAAGACTCTTGAGAGTCCGTTGGATAGCAAGGAGATCCAACCATTCCATCCTAAAGGAAATCAATCCTGAATATTTATTGGAAGGACTGATGCTGAAGCTGAAACTCCAATACTTGGGCCACCTGATGCAAACAACTGACTCATTTGAAAAGATCCTAATGCTGGGAATGATTGAAGGTGGGAAGAGAAGAGGACGACAAAGGATGAGATGGTTGGATGGCATTACCGACTCAATGGACATGAGTTTGAGTAAGTTCTGGGAGTTGGTGATGGACTGGGAGGTCTGGCGTGCTGCAGTCCATGGGGTCACAAAGAGTCGGACATGACTGAACTGAACTGAACTTATGGACTCCATAAAGTGTACCATGTTGCTCCTTAAAGCTGCAGGGTCATATCTGATTTTATGTACATCATTTTCAATTATGATATGTCAGTCAAAGCTTTGGTAATATAACCATGTTGAACTTATGCAAATAACAGTATTGCCATGAAAAGAAAAATATTCATTAACAATTTCTAAATTCTGGAGGGATCAGGTAGGGAGAAAATGTAATTGTTTTATCTTTGTTCACAAAAGTATACTTTACCAAATTACTGTAAGTCATAGATGGTTTAAGAGAAAAGACTTCCTTTAATCTGGAAAAAACAAAACATTAAAAAATAAAAGTGTTTTACTTAAACATAGTCATACCTGTACCATGCAAAATAGTCCCCACAAATAAAAACCAACATTCACCTTCAAGAGAAAATAAACAATGTTGTAAAGAAAAAGACATAAAATTATATATCTTCCTCATCAGTCCATTCAGTTCCATGTAATTAATTCTTGACTTGTCAGTCATTTCCATGAACCTCTCTGAAGATGAAACACTTTTGCAAAAGCATCAGAGTAAAACAATAGCTGTCTGTAAATGACA
This sequence comes from Muntiacus reevesi, assembly GCF_963930625.1. NCBI lineage: Eukaryota > Metazoa > Chordata > Mammalia > Artiodactyla > Cervidae > Muntiacus > Muntiacus reevesi. The sequence continues at coordinate 20,349,294 of NC_089271.1, forward strand.
AAAGATTTTAAAATGGCCATGGTTAATTTAAAGATATAATGAGAGATTGTCATTGACAAGGAAATCTGGTTATTTCCGTGACATTTTAATTGTAATTAAGCAATTACATATTGCTTATAATTCTAGTTATTAACATTATTTTAGACTTCAAGAATTTCATACAAAATCTGGAACACTTATAATGTGTACCTATACAAATGTAACATAAAGAAGGCTTAGTATGACTTATTATTTGACAATGCATCCCATGTAATTTAACACCTCAATTAAGACTAATTAGTTTAGTATCTCTCTTTGATAACAAGAGAGAACAAATCTTTTGAGATATTTCAAAGGCCCTCTGGAAAGTCCCAAGGTTACTTCCAGCTCAAAAAGATTTAATTTAGATTTTACTTTTGAAAGTCTGTCAAACGTGCCAGAAGTTCTGAACACTTGACTAACAGGATCACAGATCATTATGAAAAAATGATTTAAAGTGACAAAATATTTTAAAGGCAAATATAGGTTACATAGTTGTAGGCAAAACTTCGTTCATTTAATATGAAGAAGTTTCAGTTTTCTTATGTAATCAAAGACCTAATTAAGACAACATGAAGCACAAGAAATAATTTTGGCAAGACACAAAACCTTTGCTTTCTAGGCAGAGCAGACCCCTCACAATATCTTTACCAAGAGCAGACCAAAAGTCTAAGAAAACTTTTTCCATTTAGTAGATGAAAGAAAATTAAGTTTTAGTTTTATTTAAGTATACTATTGATATTAAAACTTATTTTTAAAAGCCTTTTTTTTTCTAATTTAAAATTTATGCTTTATTTTATTTATTTATTTTTGCATGTGCTGCATACTTTTATTTTTTTCCCATTTATTTTTATTGGTTGGAGGCTAATTACTTTACAATATTGTAGTGGTTTTTGCCATACATTGACATGAATCAGCCGTGGATTTACATGTATTCCCCATCCCGATCCCCCCTCCCACCTCCCTCTCCACCTGATCCCTCTGGGTCTTCCCAGTGCACCAGCCCCAAGCACTTGTCTCACGCATCCAACCTGGGCTGGTGATCTGTTTCACCCTTATAATAACAATTCAATTTTATCCATCTTGATTACACAAGGTAAAATTCTTTCCTCACGAGTGCCCACATCCATTTAGTTGCTCCTTTATTCTCCTCTTTCCCATTCTGAAACATTGAGCTTTACTTGAGGACAAATTTACTTTCATTTCCCTTAACAAAAATACGTTTTCATACCTTGTACTTTTTGTTAGCCCGAAACAACACTACTTTCCTACTATAGAAAACTGTTTCCCCTATTATTTCTAGAAGTTTTCATTGCAAATTAGAATTCTTAGAGACCTTAATTTCTTGTGAAAACTAAGAAGTAAATAATTCTGAACTGTTACACCAGGCTTCTTTAGATCGGCAAATTTGTGAATACATTTCATAATTTTTAGCAACAGACACCTTTCTTATAGTTCAGTTTTTCAATATGACACAAGAACAGGCAAGTATCTTTAAGAAATGGATAAATTCCAAAAACCATACAACCTTCCAAGACTGAAGCAAAACAGAAAATCCAAACATACCAATGACAAGTAAGGAGCTTGAATCAGCAATCAAAAGCTTCCCAACAAAAGCTAGGATCAGATTGCCTCTCTTGTGAGAATTACCAAACATTGAAAGAATTAACACCAAACCTTCCCTAACTCTTAAAAAAAAATGAAGAGCAGGGAACATCTTCCAACTCATTTTATAAGGTCAGCATTACCCTGATATCAAAGCCAGACAAAGACACAAGAAAATAAAATTACAGGCCAATATAATGAATATAGAGATAAATTCACTATATCTCAAAATTTCTCACCAAATATTAACAAACCAAAGTGAACAGCACATTAAGTTGATTCTATACCATGATCAACTAGGATATTTCCCTGGGATGCAAGGAGAGTTCAATGTATACAAACCAAGAGACATGTATTAAGAGAATGAAAGTTTAAAAATTACATGATCATTATGAGTAGATGCAGAAAAAAAGTATTAGATGATATTCAGTATTGACTCATTATTGATATTCAGTATTGACTCATTACTAAAACACTTAACAAATAGGGTTTAGAAGCAACATACCTCTACAAAATAAAGGCCATATGTGGCAAATCCATACCAACATCATAGTCAATGATGAAAGTTTCAAAGTTTTTCTTCTAAGATCAGGAACAAGACAGGGATGTTCACTCTTGCCACTTTTCAACATGGTACTGGAAGCACTAGCCAGAAAAATCTGTCAGGAAGAAGAAATAAAAATCATTAAAACAGAAAAGAAATAAAGTAATGCTATCTTTGTTTCTAGATAACATGATTGAGGGCAGGAGGAAAAGGGGGTGACAGAGGATGAACTAGTTGGATGGCATCACTAACCCAATGGACATGAGTTTGAGCAAACTCTGGGAGATGGTGAACAGGGAAGCCTGGCATGCTGCAATTCATGAGGTTGCAGAGTCAGACACTACATAGCAATTGAACAACAACAACAACAAAAGACTCTTCTAGAACTAATCAACAAATTCAGGAAAGTTGCAGGATATACAATCAACATACAGAAAAGAGTTTTGTATCTATACACTAACAAGAAAACATATGAAGGAGAAATAAACAGTTCATTTATAATAGCATTAAAAATATAATTCATGGGGCACAGGGAATTAAAAAATATATATTTAATATTTATAAATTATATTATATTTATAAAATATTTTATATTACATTTGTAAAATATATTTATATTTATAAAATATGTATATGTTTCACTCAGTTATGTCCAATTCTTTGCAACTCCATAGACTGTAGCTCACCAGGCTCCTCTGTCCATGAAATTCTCCAGGCATGAATACTGGAGTTAGTTACAGGGGATCTTCCCAACCCAGGGATCGAGCCCAGGTCTCCCACACTGCAGGTGGATTATTTACTGTCTGAGCCACTAGGGAAGCCCAAGAATACTGGAGTGGGGAGCCTATCCATTCTCCAGGGGAACTTCTCGACCCAGGAATCAAACTGAGGTCTTCTGCACTGCAGGCAGATTCTTTACCAGCTGAGCTACCAGGAAACCCATATATATACTTTGTATGAATAAATCTAACAAAGGAGGTGAAAGATCTGCAAAATGAAAATTATAAGACTGATGAAATAAACTGAAGACACAAAAGGAAAAATATCCCCTGTTTATAGATTGGAAAAATATTATTTAACTGTCTGTATTACCCAAAGCTATCTGTAGAATTCTGCATTGAATTCTTATCAAATCCTTATCAAAATTTCAATAGCAATTTCCACAAGACCATTAATAGCCAAAGTAATACTGAGGAAGAAGAAAGCTACAGGCATCCTACTTCCTGATTTCAAATTATACTTACTATACAAAGCTCTAGTAATAGAAACAGTATGGTACTGGCATTAAAATGACATAGACCAATGGAACAGAATGATAGCTCACAAATAAACCCTTGCATATATGGTCAACTAACACTCGACAAAGGAGCCAAGAATATTTGGTAAGGAAATGACAGTCTCTGCAATAAATGATGTTGACAAAACTGAGTAAGTAAATACAGAAGAATGAAATTGGACCTTTATTGTGAGTCTGTTTTTGGATAAAGATTTAAATGGAAGCCATGAAAATGTAAACTCCTAGGAGAAAACATAGGAGAAAACCTCCTTGACACTGATCTTTGCAGCAATTTCCTGGATATGACATCAAAAAAATAGGCAACACAAGCAGAAATACTCAGTGGGACTGTATCAATCTAAAAAGCTTCTGCACAGCAAAAGAAACTATCCTCGAAATGGAACAGTAACCTAAAGAGTGGGAGAAAATACCTCTATTCATATATCTGATTAGGATTAATATTCAAAATATATAAAGAACTCACCCAATAGCTAAAAAAATAAAAATAAAAAAAATTCAAAATTGGGCACAGGAACTGAATAGACAGGTTTCTATAGAATGGTGTTCAACATCACTATTAGAAAAATGCAAATCAAAACTACAGTGAGATATCACCTCACATCTGTTAAAATGACTATCATTAAAAATACTTTTTCCTCCTCATCTAGTATTCAGGGCAGACCAATGGAGTGGACCCTGGTAGCTGTTGACCCTCTATAACCCTATGGGGACAGTGCTTCACTTCTGAGGGCTATACGCAGCACCTGCCAAAATACAGTGTTTGACATGGAAGGATACGTGAAACCTTAGTCCTGCATTGACTCTGTGATTTGCCAAGTGGCTCCCAATCCCAGTCACTATGATGTCCAGGACTGCTTCCATATTGAGTCTCTGAGGAGGGAACACAGGGCTGAGTGGTGGGATGCTAGGACATCACCTTGGTTTTGGAGGGCCCCGGTGTACCCCCTTGAACTTCAAGGACAGCCTGACCCAATGCCCAACCCAGAGCCTTGTTCCTGGACAGCACCACCCAGGGCCCAGCACTTTTCAGAGATTTGGCCTAGGGTGGCCCAGTTCTGGAGTCTGCAGTCTCTATGTCAAGGGCGACCTTCTCCAATGCCAACACACCATTCCTCCCAGGACTGCTGCTGCCAGTGTCCCTGACACTGTGGCAGGCCACTGTCGACCCACACCTCTGCCAGAGACTCCCAAACGCTCACAGGAGAAGATGAGTGCACGTCCTTCTACTCGACCTTGTGTAACTCAGTGAAGTTATGAGCCATGCAGGACTCAGGGTCACCCAAAACAGATGGATCACAGTGGATAGTTCCAATAAAATGTGGTCCACTGAAGAAGGGAGTGGCAAACAACTTCAGCATTCTTGCCTTGAAAAGCCCATTAACAGTATGAAAAGGGAAAAAGACATGACACCAGAAGATGAGGCCCCCAGGTTGGTAGGTGTCCAATATGCTACTAAGGAAGAGCCCAGAAATAGCTCCAGAAACAATGAAGAGGCTGAGTCAAAGCAGAAACAACACCCAGTGATGGATGTGTTTGGTGTGAAAGTAAATTCCAATGCTATAAAGAACAATATTGCATAGGAGCCAGGCATGTTAGGTCCATGAATCAAGGTAAATTGGAAGTGGTCAAACAGGAGATGGCAAGAGTGAACATCGACATTTTAGGAATCAGTGAACTAAAATGGATGGAAATGGGTGAATTTAATTCAGATGACCATTATATCTACTACCGTGGGCAAGAATCCCTTAGAAGAAATGCAGTAGCCCTCTTAGTCCACAAAAGAATCCAAAATGCAGTACTTGGGTGCAGTTTCATTAACAAAAGAATGATCTTGGTTCGTTTCCAAGGCATACCATTCAACATCACAGTAATCAAAGTCTGTGTCCCAACCACTGATGCTGAAGAAGCTGAACAGTTCTATGAAGACCTACAAGACTTTGGAGAACTAATACCAAAAAGCATATCCTTTTCATAATAGGGGCTGCTGCTGCTGCTAAATCACTTCAGTCATGTTTGACTCTGTGTGACCCCATAGACGGCAGCCCACCAGGCTCCCCCGTCCCTGGGATTCTCCAGGCAAGAACACTGGAGTGGGCTGCAATTTCCTTCTCCAATGCATGAAAGTGAAAAGTGAAAGTGAAGTCACTCAGTCGTGTCTGACTCTTAGGGACCCCATGGAATGCAGCCCACCAGGCTCCTCCATCCATGGGATTTTCCAGGCAAGAGTACTGGAGTGGGGTGCCATTGCCTTCTCCATCATAACAGGGGATTGGAATACAAAAGTAGGAAGTCAAAGAGATACCTGGAGTAACAGACAAGTTTGGCCTTGGAGTACAAAATGAAGCAGGACAAAGGCTAACAGAGTTTTGCCATGAGAACACACTAGTCATAGCAAGCACCCTCTTCAAACAACACAAGAGACAACTCTACACATGAACATCACCACATAGTCAATACCAAAATCAGATTTATTCTGTTCTTTGCAGCTAAAGATGGAGAAACTCTAAACAGTCAGCAAAATCAAGGCTGGGCGCCGGTTGTGGCTCAGACCATCAGCTTCTTATTGCAAAATTGACTTAAATTGAAGAAAGTAGGGAAAACCACTAGCCCAATCAGATATGACCTAACTCAAATCCTTTCTGATTATACAGTGGAAGTGAAAAATAGATTCAGGGGATTAGATCTGTTAGACACAGTGCCTGAACAACTATGGACAGAGGTTCATAACACTGTACAAGAGGTGGTGACCAAAACTATCTGCAAGAAGAAGAAATGCAAGAAGGCAAAGTGGTTGTCTGAGGAGGCCTTACAAATACCTGAGAAAAGAAGAGAAGTGAAAGGCAAAGGAGAAAAGGAAAGATATACCTAGCTGAATGCAGGGTTCCAGAGAATAGCAGGGAGAGATAAGAAAGCCTTCTTAAGTGAACAATGGGGAAAAAAAATCAGGAAAACAATAGAATGGGAAAGACTAGAGATCACTCCAAGAAAATTAGAGATATCAAGGGAACATTTCATGCAAAGGTGGGCACAATAAAGGACAGAAATGGTATTGACCTAATAGAAACAGAATTATTAAGAAGAGGTGGCAAGAATACACAGAAGAACTATACAAAAAAGATCTTCATGACTCAGATAACCACAATAGTGTGTCACTTACCTGGAGCCAGACATCTTGGAGTCCAAAGTCAAGTGGGCCTTGGGAAGCATTACCAGAAACAAAGCTAGTGGAGGTGATAGAATTCCAGCTGAGCTATTTCAAATCCTAAAAGATGATGCTGTGAAAGTCTTGCACTCAATATGCCAGCAAATTTGGAAAACTGCAGTGGCCACAGGACTGGAAAAGGTCAGTTTGCATTCCAATCCTAAAGAAGGGCAATGCCAAAGAATGTTCAAACTACCATAGAATTGCATTCATTTCACATGCTAGCAAGGTAATGCTCAAAGTCCTTCAAGTTAGGCTTCAATGGTAGGTAAACCAAGAATTTCCAGATGTATAAGATGGCTTTAGAAAAGGCAGAGGAACCAGAGATCAAATTGCCAACATCTTTTGGATCATAGAAAAAACAAGAGAATTCCAGGAAGACATCTACTTCTGCTTCACTGACTATGCTAAAGCCTTTGACTGCGTGGATCACAACAAACTGTGGAAAATTCTTAAAGAGATGGGAATACCAGACCACCTTACCTGCCTCCTGAGAAATCTGTATGCAGGTCAAGAAGCAACAGTTAGAACTGGACATGGAACAACAGACTAGTTCAAAATTGGGAAAGGAGTATGTCAAGGCTGTATATTGTCAACCTACTTACTTAACTTCTATGTACTCTCTATGGAGAGTACATCATGCAAAATACCAGACTGGATTACTCACAAACTGGAATCTAGGTTTCCAGGAGAAATATAAATAACCACAGATATGCAGATGATAGCACACTAATGGCAGAAAGTGAAGAGGAACTAAAGAGCCTCTTGATGAGGGTTAAAGAGGAGAGTAAAAATGCTAGCTTAAAACTCAACATTCAAAAAAATAAAATCATGGCATCTACTCCCTAACTTCATGACAATTAGATAGGGAAAAAACTGTGACAGACTTTATTTTCTTTGGCTCAAAAATCACTGTGGATGGTGAGTGCAACCAAAAAATTAAAAGATGCTTGCTCCTTGGAAGAAAAGCTATGACAAACCTAGACAGCATATTAAAAAGAAGAGGTGTCACTTTGCTGACAGAGGTCCAATTAGTCAAAGCTATGGTTTGTCTAGTAGTCAGGTACAGGTGTGAGAGTTGAACTATAAAGAAGGCCTAGCAGCAAAGAATTGATGCTTTCGAACTGTGATGGTGGAGAAGACTCTTGAGAGTTCCTAGGACAGCAAAGAGATCAAACCAGTCATCCTAAATGAAATCAACCCTGAATACTCACTGGAAGGACTGATGCTGAAGCTGAAGCTCCAATACTTTGGCTACCTGATGCAAAGAGCCTACTCATTAGAAAAGACCCTGATGCTGGGAAAGATTGCAGGCAGGAGGAGAAGGAGGCAACAGAGAATGAGATGATTGGATGGCATCATCAACTCAATGGACATGAGTTTCAGCAAACTCGGAGAGATAGTGAAGGACAGGGAAGCCTCCTGTGCTGCAGTCCATGGTGTCAAAAAGAGTCAGATAAGATTGAGTGACTCAACAACAACAACAAATGAGAAACAACAAATTGTTGGCAAAAGTCTGGAGAGTGATTGTAGGTGTGAATGTAAATTGGCATAGCCACTATAGAAAATAATATGACAGTTTCTCCATTAATTAAAAATAGAACATGATCCAGCAATCGTATCTCTGGGTATATATGCAAAGGGATTGAAATCAGGATCTTTTTTTCCCCAATTTTTTATTAGTTGGAGGCTAATTACTTTTCAATATTGTAGTGGTTTTTGCCATACATTGACATGAATCAGCCATGGATTTACATGTGTTCCCCATCCTGAACCCCCCTCCCACCTCCCTCCCCATCCCATCCCTCTGGGTCATCCCAGTGCACCAGCCCCGAGCACTTGTCTCATGCATCCAACCTGGACTGGCGATCTGTTTCACACTTGATAATACACATGTTCGATGCTGTTCTCTCAGATCACCCCAGCTTCGCCTTCTCCCATAGAGTCCAAAAGTCTGTTCTATACATCTGTGCCTCTTTTTCTGTCTTGCAGATAGGGTTATCGTTACCATCTTTCTAAATTCCATATATATGTGTTAGTATGCTGTAATGTTCTTTATCTTTCTGGCTTACTTCACTCTGTATAATGGGCTCCAGTTTCATCCATCTCATTAGAACTGATTCAAATGAATTCTTTTTAACGGCTGAGTAATATTCCATGGTGTATATGTACCACAGCTTCCTTATCCATTCATCTGCTGATGGACATCTAGGTTGCTTCCATGTCCTGGCTATTATAAACAGTGCTGTGATGAACATTGGGGTGCACATGTCTCTTTCAGATCTGGTTTCCTCCGTGTGTATGCCCAGGAGTGGGATTGCTGGGTCATATGGCAGTTCTATTTCCAGGATTTAAGGAATCTCCACACTGTTCTCCATAGTGGCTGTACTAGTTTGCATTCCCACCAACAGTGTAAGAGGGTTCCCTTTTCTCCACACCCTCTCCAGCATTTATTGCTTGTAGACTTTTGGATAGCAGCCATTCTGACTGGCATGTAATGGTACCTCAATGGTTTTTGAAATCAGGATCTTAAGGAGATATCTGCACATACATCCATGCTCACCAAAGGATTATTCAGACATACCTAAGATACAGAAAAAAACCTTCATGTCAATAAATGAATAAATGGGTATTAAATAAGATATGACTGGCACACACACATGATAGATTATCATTCAACAATGATAAAGAAGGCTTCCTGTTTGCAACAACTTAGGTTGACTTTGAGGGCACTATACTAAGTGAAATAAGTCAGAGAGAGAAATATTTTATGACATCACTGATATGTGGAAACTAAAAAAGCTGACCACAGAGAAACAGTGGAGTTATGATTACTGGGGAGTGGAGGAAATGGGAGATCATTGTCCAAGGATACAAACTTCCAATTAGAAGATTAACACATTGGGAGACCTAATATACAGTGTGGTGATTATAGCTAATAATATTGTATTATATGATTGAAGTTGCTGAAGTATAAATAATGTTCTCACCACACACAAAAAAAAACAGTAATTATGTGATATGATGGAGTTGTCATCTAATGCTATGGTGGTAGTCAATTTGTTATATAGAAATATATAAAATCAATATGTTATACACATTAAACTCAGTATTTTATCACAATTATATCAATAACACTGTGATAAATTTAAAAAAATTCCCATAACCTCCATCCAGATCCCAATCTATAATTCTTTTCTGTACTGTTTGAGAATAAGTCATGTTCAGTTCAGTTCAGTTCAGTTCCTCAGTCATGTCTGACTCTTTGCTACCCCATGGACTGCATGCAGCATGCCAGACCTCCCTGTCCATCACTAACTCCCGGAATTTACTCAAACTCATGTCCATTGAGTCAGTGATGCCATCCAACCATCTCATCCTCTATCATCCCCTTCTCCTCCTGCCTTCAATCTTTCCCAGCATCAGGTTCTTTTCAAATGAGTCAGTTCTTCGCATGAGGTGGCCAAAGTATTGGAATTTCAGCTTCAGCATCAGTCCTTCCAATGAATACTCAGGACTGATTTCCTTTAGGATGGACTGGTTGGATCTCCTTGCTGTCCCAGGGACTCTCAAGAGTCCTCTCCAACACCACAGTTGAAAAGCATCAATTCTTCAGTGCTCAGCTTTCTTTGTAGTTCAACTCTCACATCCATACATGACTACTGGAAAAACAATAGCTTTGACTAGATGGACCTTTGTTGGGAAAGTAATATTTCTGTTTTTTAATATGTTATCTAGGTTGATCATAACTTTTCTTCCAAGGAGTAAGTGTCTTTTAAATTCATGGCTGCACACTGTTTATAATAGCCAGGACATGGAAGCAACCTAGATGTCCATCAGCAGATGAATGGATAAGGAAGCTGTGGTACATATACACCATGGAATATTACGCAGCCGTTAAAAAGAATTAATTTGAATCAGTTCTAATGAGATGGATGAAACTGGAGCCCATTATACAGAGTGAAGTAAGCCAGAAAGATAAAGAACATTACAGTATACTAACACATATATACGGAATTTAGAAAGATGGTAACGATGGCCCTATATGCAGGGCAGAAGAAGAGACGCAGAAGTACAGAACAGACTTTTGAACTCTGTGGGAGAAGGTGAGGGTGGGATGTTTCGAAAGAACAGCATGTATATTATCTGTGGTGAAACAGACCACCCGCCCAGGTGGGAGGCATGAGTCAAGTGCTCAGGCCTGGTGGGCTGGGAAGACCCAGAGGAATCGGGTGGAGAGGGAGGTGGGATGGGGGACCGGGATGGGGAATACGTGTAACTCTATGGCTGATTCATATCAATGTATGACAAAACCCACTGAAAAATAAAAAAAAATTAAAAAAAAATAAATTCATGGCTGCAGTCACCATCTGCAGTGATTTTGGAGCCCCCCAAAATAGTCTGTCACTGTTTCCCCATCTATTTGCCATGAAGTGATGAGACTGAATGCTATGATCTTAGTTTTCTGAATGTTGAGTTTTAAGCCAGCTTTTTCACTCTCCTTTTTCACTTTCATCAAGAGGCTCTTTAGTTCTTCTACGCTTTCTGCCATAAGGGTGGTATCATCTGCATATCTGAGGTTATTGATATTTCTCCTGGCAATCTTGATTCCAGCTTGTGCTTCATCCAGTCCAGCATTTCTCATGATGTACTCTGCATATAAGTTAAATAAGCAGGGTGACTCTATACAGCCTTGATGTACTCCTTTCCCGATTTGGAACCAGTCTGTTGTTCCATGTCCAGTTCTAACTGTTGCTTCTTGACCTGCGTACAGATTTCTCAGGAGGCAGGTCAGGTGGTCTAGTATTCCCATCTCTTTAAGAATTTTCCACAGTTTGTTGTGATCCACACAGTCAGACTACAGCCTGATCCACAGGCGTAGTCAGTAAAGCAGAAGTAGATATTTTTCTTGCTTTTTTTTCTCTCTTGCTTTTTTGATGATCCAATGGATGTTGGCAATTTATCTCTGGTTCCTCTGCTTTTTCTAAAATGAGCTTAAACATCTGGAAGCTCATGGTTCATGTACTGTTGAAGCCTGGCTTGGAGAATTTTGAGCGTACGTCATGTAAGTCACACTAAAAGAGATCAATGTTTGTTTCCTAAAACCAAGGAGGTCATCATCACAGTACAGCTACTAAAACTAGCCTATTAACCTTGAACTAGAGCTACTAAAAGTAGCAGAATGCTACCACAAAATATGCCACTCTGGCATAAGATTAATTTTCTCCTGAATATCATTGAGAAGAGGTGTATATGTGGGAAAGTTTTCTGTCCTCCACCCTTTGCCTAAAAGCCAGAGATACATTTGTAAATGTGTCCCCCATCCCCTCTATGAGGAAGGACAGAAGTTAATCACAGGAGACAGCTCAAGACCCCTATCAGTCTGGAGATGGGACCAGAAGGCACTGCATAACCAACTTTCCAAACTAACCCTTACGTTCACTAGTTTCATTCACCTTCCTGCAGTTTGCCACCCTAGAAGTTCAAAGTGCTTCTCTTTTCTCATGTCCCTTCTCTAAAAATGTTTTGTTCTTTTGTAAAGATGCCATATAAGCCCATGTTTTTGAGGTTCTTGTGTTAATAAACTTCTTTTTCTCTCATTAAAAAAAGACAGCTGTAGTTCTGGCATAAAGACAGACATAAATCAGTGAAACCCAGAAATAAACCCACACATCTATGGTCAACTGATGTTTGCCAAGGGCACCAAGACCATTCAATGGGGAAAAGAATAGCCTTTTCATTAATAAAATATAATCAATATAGAATATCAATATATTTTATAGAATAACTGGATATCCACAGACAAAAGAATGAGCTTGGATTCTGTACTTCACATCACATATAAAAATTAACCCAAATGGATCAAAGACTTAAATGTAAGTGCTAAACGATGAAACATCTTAGAAGAAAACAATCTTTATAACCTTGGGTTAGGCATCCATTTCTTATATATGACATCAAAACCCAAGGAACCAAAGGAAAAATACACAAATTGGACTTTAATAATATTAAAAACTTTTCTGTTTTAAAGGAAAGCATCAAAAGTGAAGAGACCAATAGCATCAAAAATAATACAATATTTGGGAATAAACTGAATCATGGAGGCAAAAGATATGTACACTGAAAACTGTAAGACCTTGATTAAATAAATTGAAGACACAAATAAATGTTAAGATATCCTGTGTTAATGGATCATAAAATTAGTACTAAAATTTCCATATTACCTAAACCATCTATAGATTCAATTCAATCTCTATCAAAATTACAGTGGCATATTTTATAGAAATAGAAAAAGTACAACTAAAAAAAAAAAAAACCCTAAATTTTATGTGGAACCACAAAAGACCATGAATGACCAAAGCAGTCCTTGGAAAGAAGAACAAAGCTGGAGGCATCATCCTATTTTCTGATTTCAAATCCTACTACAAATCTATAGTAATCACAACAGTATGGTACTGGTATAAACCAGACACAAAGACCAATAAAACAGCATTGAGAGCCCATAAATAAACCCACGTGTATATGGCCAACTAATATCTGACAAGGGGGAAGCAAGAATATTCAATGGTGAAAAGATAGTCTCTTCAATAAATGGTACCAGGAAAACTGTATATCCACATGCAAAAGAATGAAACTGGACGTCCTGTATTATACCATGCAGTAATTAGCCTCCAACTAATAAAAATAAATGAATAAAATAAAATAGTAAATTATCATGCTAAAAAAAATTAACTAGAAGTGGATTAAAGGCTTAAATATAAGGCCTGAAACTATACACCCCCTAGAAGAAAACACAGGAAAAAACTGCCTTCACATGAATCTTGACAACAATCTTCTGGATATGACACCTAAAGCACAGGCAACAAAAGAAAAAACAAGTGAGACTACTGCATCGAACTAAAAAGCTTCTGCACATTAAAAGAAATCACAAATAGAATGAAAAGGCAACCTACAAAGTGGGAGAAAACAACTTGTAAACCATCTTTCTGATAAGGAGTTAATATCTAAAATATATAACTCATACAATTCAGTAGGAGAAATACAAATAATCTAACTAAAATATGCCAAGGACCTGGATAGATGTTTTTCTAAATAAATTATTAAATGGCCAACAGCTCCACAAAGAAGTACTCAATGTAACTATCAGGAGAATACAAATCAAAACTACAAGGAGCTATCACCTCACGTCTGTTATAATGGTAACTATCAAAAAGACCAGAGATAACAAATGTTGACAGGTATGTGGGAAAAGAGAACTTGTGTACTGTTGGTGTGATTGTAAATAGGTATGCCACTATGGAAAATAGTATGGAGATTCTTCAAAGAATTAAAAATAGAACTCCCATATTATATAGCAATTTAACTTCTAGGTGTATATCAGAAGGAAACAGAATCACCGTGTTCCGATGTCAGTATGTTCACTGCAGTATTATTTACTAGCCAAGACATGAAAATAACCTAAATGTCCATCAACAGGTGAATGGGTAAAGGAGATGGTGAAGGTGGTCCAATAGCCCAAACTTTCAGTTATAAAATGAATGAGTTCTGGGGATCTAATCTATGGAATGACGATGTTAGTTAACATTACTGTATGGTATACTTGAAGGTTGTTAAGAGAGTATATCTTAAAAATTCTTACCACACACAGAGAAATGGCAACTAATTATGTGAGGTGATAGGTATGTTAACTAACCTTTTTGTGTTATTAATTTCACAGTATATATGGATGTCATATCATCATAGTTTATACTATAAACTCATACAATGTTCTCTGCCAAATATATCTCAATTAACTTAGAAAAATAAAGTGAAAAGACAACCCATACAGTGAGAGAAATATTTGCAAGTTATTTGTCTGTTAAGCATCTAGAATCCAGAATATAAAGAGAACTCTTATAACTGAAAATAAAAAAGATAACCCAATTAAAAATGGCAGAGGACTTGAATATACATTTTTCTAAAGAAGATACACAGATGGCAAATCAAATCATTGAAGTGTGAAGTGAAAGTTGCTCAGTCATGTCCAACTCTTTGTGACCCCATGGACTGTAGCCTTCTAGGCTCCTCTGTCTATGGAATTCTCCAGGCAAGAATACTGGAGTGAGTAGCCTTTACCTTCTCCAGGGGTCTTCCCAACTCAGGGATCGAACCCAGGTCTCCCGCGTTGCAGGCAGATTCTTTACTCAGATACTGTCTGAGTCATCAGGGAAGCCTAATTAATCATTAGGGAACTGCAAATCAAGACTACAATGGGATGCCAACTCACACATTAGGATAGCAATAATAATAATGGAAGAGAGTCTGAAAAAGAATATATATACACACACACACACAAACACATACACATATAAAACACTTTGCTGTATACTTGAAACTAACAATATTATAAATCAACTATACTTCAATAAAATAATAGTAATAAATAACAGAAAATACATGTGCTGGTGAGGATTTGGAGAAATTGGAACTCTCGTGCATTGCTTGTGGACCCAGGAACAGAGGAACAAGCCATGCATACCTGCACATCTGACTTAGAAAACCGTGAAATAATAAATTTATGTTAAGTCACTAAATTTGTGATAATATGATATGGTGGCAGTAGAAACAGTAATGCTACAAGTAATACTACAAATAATGAACACTGTAATACTACAAGACTATCGAGGCTAGGTTGTAAAAAGCAGAAAGGAAGTACAGTTTCAACCTGGCATGTTTTTCTCTAGGCTCATACCTTTGGAACCCTCAGCAACCATGTAAGAAGCATGGCTGATCTGAAGCCACCATGCTGGAGAGACCACATAGACATAGAGATGTCTGAGCTGTTCTTTGCCTAAGCTGTTTGAGTCTTCCACTTTTAGGTGGCAGGCATCTCAGAGGATGCTTTTGATAACGATTTAGACTCAGCTACCATGGGACTGAGAGGCTCCTCATAAGTACCATTTAGCTTGGCCTTATCAACGTCCGTAACTATGAGATGATGATGATACACTGATAATTGTTTTTTTGTTTTGTTTTGCTTTGTTTTTGTTTGTTTTTTGGCTGCACTGCATGGCTTACAATATTTTACTTCCTTAAGCAGAGATTGAACCTGGGCCCCGAAGCAGTAGAAGCTTGGAATGCTAACCATTAGACACTGTGGAATTCCCACAATGATTATTGTTTTATGAAGCTAAGTTTGTAGTGACATTATGCATCCACAAAAACATCCAAACACTTATTTAGCTTTTTGTCCCTCCACAAAGAGAGGCAATCAAAAACTTTCTCTGTATGAAAGAAGGAGGAGTTGAATCACAGAGTAGACCAAAAATCTGAGAAAGAGGTACTGATATAGGCCTTCATCCTTTTTTCTCTGGTAGGGCTAAGGGAAAATCATTTCTCTGTTAATATCTGTGATTCACTTTTCATCTAAAGAAGAAATTGGCAAATTTTTACTTAAAGGGTAAGATAGTAAATAGGCTTCTCAGGCCAAGAAGCAAAATCAAGGCTATGATGGAGAAGCTTACATTTACCATTTCAGATATAATCCTTTACTTTTACTGCCTAAATAGTATGTGCTATGCTTTATATTTTGCATTTTTGCTTCCAAATATCCTGCTAAATGCAGGTTGCTCTTCAGTGAAGGTTGTGTTTCTAGCTGTGAAATGTGAGTGCATTTGATTCTGTAGACAAGGGTTGTGTGGGTTGTGATTTTAGCCATTTCAGTGGGTGGCCTGCTTGTCTTTGCACTTGTCTTCTTTGACTTAAAAGTTGCCAGACACCTTGACTCAAGCTGAGCAGAACAATGCTAAATTGAATTTGAAACAGAAATGTTGGATTTTTCCAGAGCTTTCCTAATACTTTTGCACATGATGTCATTTCAAGTGTAGCAGAAAGAAAACTAGGTTTCAAGCTATGAGATTTGAATATGAGGCATTCTCTAGTTGCAGTGCAATGACTATGATGGTTAACATCTCTGAGCCTCAGTTTCTGTGAGCTGATGGGATTAATATCTTCTTGCTTGCTTACAATGAGTGGCTGAAGTTTAAATGAGATAAAATTTATGAAGGTGAATTGTAGCTTCAAAGTGCAAGGCACCTGTTAATGTTATTGATGTGCCTATTACAAAGCATTTGGTCTTCCTTTCTCTCCATATCTCTCCCTCCCCCTTTGTTGTTTTTTTTTTTTCCATTTATTTTTATTAGTTGGAGGCTAATTACTTTACAATATTGTAGTGGTTTTTGCCATACATTGACATGAATCAGCCATGGATTTACATGTATTCCCCATCCCGATCCCCCCTCCCACCTCCCTCTCCACCCCATCCCTCTGAGTCTTCCCAGTGCACCAGGCCCGATCACTTGTCTCATGCATCCAACCTGGGCTGGTGATCTGTTTCATCGCTGATAATATACATGTTTCGATGCTGTTCTCTCTAAACATCCCACCCTCGCCTTCTCCCACAGAGTCCAAAAGTCTGTTCTGTACATCTGTGTTTCTTTTCCTTTGTTGTTTTTTGAAATCTTCACTATTTTTTGTTCTGCTTGGATCTTTGCTTAACTGATAAATTAATTTTTGTGGCAGATCATTCAGTATGCCCTCCTCTGCAAAAGTGAGGATCTCCTGTGATGGACACTGTGGACATAATGGCACATGACTGTGGGAGGTATACCTCTGGGAGCTTATGTTAGCCTTTTATCTATAAACTCATTATTTCTCAAATAGTTAAGAATGCTTGGTTCTGCAGATAAAGTAGTGGATGAGACAGACATGATAATAGACCTTACATAGATCTTACATGCTAATGGAGAGTGTATTAGTTTCCTATTGCTGTTGTAACAAGTTATCACAAACTTACTGGCTTAAAGAAACACCAACTTATCTTTCAGTTTGCAGGTCAGAAGTCTGGATCCAGAGGGCTGCATTCCTTCTGGAGGTACCATTGTGTGTTAGTTGCTCAACTATGTCTGATTCTTTGCGACCCCATGGACTGTAGCCCACCAGGCTCCTCTGTCCATGGGATTTCCCAAGCGAGAATACCAGAGTGGGTAGCCATTCTCTCCTCCAGGGGATCTTCCTGACCCAGGGATCGAGCCTGGGTCTCCTGCATTGCAGGCAGATTCTTTACCAAAGTCTCTACTTACTTGCAGTTTCTTGCTTCTAGAGGATGCCTCCATGCCATGACTCATGTCCCTTTTCCTCTATCTTCAAAGCCAGGGATTTTTTCCTGAATGAGTAGAAGAGAAAACATTCTCTACTACTATAGCAATTGTCCAGTTCCAACCAGAGAAAATTCACTTGGGTGGTAAAGTAGCACACTACTCATAGTGCTTCATTTTTCTCCTTATATATCCACATACTTGCCCTGGATTCCTGGTGAACTGAGTCTACTTCCTCAACTCTTGATTTTGGGCTTAGCCATGTGACTTGTTTTAGCCAAGAAAGTATTAACAATTCTGACGTAAGCACAGGCTGTAAACTTACTTGCATAGTTGGGTTTAGCCTCTTGCATTCCTGTGATTGCCATGAGAACAGCCTATCCTGTGTCCACTGGTCCAAGGAGAGTGTGGAGACATGTGGTAACGAAGTGGATCCAATCCAGAGGCTGACACTTGAGCCTGAAGTCCATCCTAGCTCAGCTGAAGTTATTGCCAATCTGCAGGTCTGTTTTAAGACATAGAATTTTGAGTTAATTTGTTACTCACCATTATGGAATCACCGCTGACTCATACAACAGAAATGCAAGAAGGATTTCTCCTTTTTTTTGAGCACTGCGTACATCAGCCTCCATTGTTTTTCCAAGCTTCCTCTGGATTTTACTTTTAATGTCAGGGAGACCAGACAGGAATTATTTACTTTCAAGGCAGTTTCTGTTAGTAGTTTTAAGAATAGGGAGACCTTCAAAGTCTAAGGATTTGTGTAACAGAAATTGCATGGCTCAGTGAGCAAGGCAGCTGAGTGGAATCCTTCACTTTAACAAGGTCTATTTCTAGCTTCAATGACGCAAATTTCTCCTTCATGAACTCACCATCTTTCAAGCCTTGTTACCAGGAAAGCAAGGGCAATCACTACCTAGTCTTCCTTTTGAACTAAGTGTGATGGAAAACAAAAGATGGCCAAGACTTTTAAAAGCCCACAGTACTTTAAATATGTGGCTTTTTTTAAGTACCTAGATGGCTGAAAATAAACCTGGCAATACCTCTCAAATGGACAAGCTTAGCCACCTCTCCTATTGTTTCTCTGCATGGCCAAAGTTGAGTGAATTTTTCTCCCTGTGATTTTTGTTGCCTCCTGAGCATTAATAATGCTGGAATGGCATTGTACTCTCCCCACAGGTGCATCGATTTTCCTGCTTGAATTGATGTAGTCTCACAAAGAGAACACCTCACTGTTATTATCCTTTTCGATGTTCTATTTGCTGGCTTGGCCATTCCACTCAGCTTAACCAAAAGTAGGTTGTGTCTGTGGAAGAAAGGACAGCTTTTCAGAAATGGGAAAATTCTTGAGCTTGAAGCATGAGAACAGGCATCTACACAGATTAAAGAAATTTAACACAGCAATTGATGAAGTTACCAATGGAACAGCAAACTACAGACTGCAAGATTTGGAACTCTGCTTGCGTTATGTATACACAGGGGAAAAAAATCATTTCTTGTGTGTTTGAATCTCGCAACAGAGGCTAAAAATCAGGATTATTGCCTGAATTTCCTCGTTTTGAATGAGGCTGTTACATTCTCTGAGGAAGATTTTAAATTGAGGCAGATAATTACCAACATCCACACAGGGAAGTTTGGTGCATTCCTCTGTGCTCCTGTCACACTTGTTCAGCTCAGTTATATTATGTCTATTTGTGGCATATGCCCAGAAACTTCTCCCCAGGCCAGAGGTCAGATAGGCTATCATAGTCCTCTGAGCACAGGACTAATGGAGCGATTCTTTTCCCTGAAGCTTCAGCATGGCCGAAAGCAAGCAGGATGCATAGCTTAGTTGAATAGGAAGTTTGACTCTATAAGCCATAAAAGTCAAATCAAAGCAGATGGTTAAAGTCACAAGTCCAGAAGCAGATAGTAGCAGGGATTTAGTGCCAGAGAGAAGAGAGATTCACTTCAAGAAAGCAGGGAATTATCCCAGGCAATCCTTGGCACAGGCACTATTGCCCAAGCTGCACCTCTATGCCTGTAGGAGTATCTGAAGGAGCCAGCTATAAAAGATAGAGATGAGATGGGACCTGTCCTCCAAGTCTGTCTCTCCCACAGACTGTGAGCTCTCTCAGGAAGGCTTTATTTAACTACTCCTTACTCCTGTAATGCTTATTATATAGAAACTAAATAAATTTTGGCAGCATGGAAAACTAATTATCCAGATTCTGTAGATACACAATATTTTTGTTAGTATAATGATTCAAAGTAACCTAAGTCATACAAAGAGACTATTGGGTTAGGTGAGTTAACTTTCATTTATATGATTAGCTGCAATTTGTATAATAGAAGAACAGAAAGAAAAAACAGAATTAAAAAGGCAAAATGCACAGTTGTTGAAGGAAAAATGCTGGTCACAGCCAGAGTTTTCTGGTAGCAAACTAGGTATATATTTTCAAAAGGCCATAGTGATTCTCTGGAGTTAGTAAAAACTGTGGCTTCTACTGCTGTGAAAAGAAGATGGACTTAAAAATGTCCTTTAGGTTCTTTTTGGAGAGAGGCCTTTTGAAAGGAGACAACACCATATAAATGCCAAGTCTTATTATTATCATTACTGCCATGAACACCTCCAAGTCACACACATGCACACACACACACACACACAAAACATGTCCATAACAGAAGTCTGCTTTGAAGATGAGCTGGTAAAGAAAATTCATTTGAGATATTCCACGTACAAACTGCCTGCATTTAGTGCCATCTCCCTGAAATGCCAAATTACTCTTGTCACCACTGTGTGCAGTAAAAGTTTCAGGTAAATAAAAAGCACAGAGGGAAGAAAAAGTTAAATGCTTATACCATGGTCTAATGACACCAATCCGAGAGCATTGTTTGCTTTCATGGTAAATAATAGCATGAAAATAACAATATGCATTCCCATTACTGACCACTGTCACCAACCAGCATGGAACACTGGCTCTTTTCTTCTTCCCCTACAATTGTAGAAAACCTGAAATAAATCTTCCACACATGGATGTCCAGGATATTTGACCTCCAGCTTTTCCAGAACTGCTAAAGTTATCAGGCCCATATTCATCCATACATTTCTAATATGTTTATACACAAGCATATCTAGAACAGGGGTTGCAAACTACAGCCTTTGTCCATATGTAGTCCAAAATGCCCACTTTGCATTTTTGTATGTCTCATGAGCTAAGATTTGTTTCTACATTTCTAGATGGTTGGAAAAAAGTACAAAGAAGAAGAATATTTCATGACAAAAATTATGTGAAGTTTAAATGTTGATATCCATAAAATTTTATCATAACACACTCATCTATGGCTGCTTTTGCACTGTAACATAGGTAGGGAGCTGTGACAGAGATCTTATGACCCACAAAGCCAAAAGTTATTGCTTTCTGGTTCCTTGAGAAAAAATTTTCCAACTCCTGATCTAGAATATGGTTGTTACTCCTTTTGAAAATTACTTTTTTTGCTGAATCATAATGTAATACTTGAATAAAGAGTATGACATTTGAGCTTTCAAATAGGGATTCACTCGGATGACCATCACATAGAAAAAAAGAAAAAAAAAAAAGATTTCCAGCATCACAGAAAGTCTCTCTTCTAGTCAACATTCCCTCCCAAAGTTATTCATTTTTTTTCTAAAGGTTATTACCATGAATTAATTCTGCCTATTTTTATAAATAAGGTAATATATATTTTTCATCTATTTATTTTTACTCAACATTCTGTACATGAAATTCACTCATGTTGAGGCATGTGGCAGTAGTTTGTTCTGTTGTATGAATATACTATAATTTATATAGTCTTCTGTTGGTTATTAGGTAGTTCTTAATTTTTTTTTAATATTGTGAATATAGCTGCTATGAACATTCTTGTACATGCATTTTGATGAACATATACATTTGATTCTTGAGTAAATACCTAGAATAGAACTTCAGGAATGATGATGCTTTTTTTATAAAGTCGAGCTCCAGTTTGATATGAGCAAGACACATTTAGTAGGATCTTTTAAAGGTATGAAGCAAAAATATTTTTACTTTCGTAGATGCAAACTTAAGTATTTAAGGGGTAAATTCTGAGGTGTTGCTTAAAAGGCTATAGCAAAGGAGAAGGTAAAGGGGAATAGGTTTTTTTAATGCCAAAATATTTATGGTGACTGAAAGTATGTGATAAATTCATTAAGATTCATTCTACTTTCTATTCCCTAATGCATTTGGAAACCTTTACAATAAAAATTAGAAAAAAGTAGAAATGGGTTGAAGTAAATAATGAAGCGGGTGAACTATTTATTACCCAACAATAATGCTGGACATTGAGGAAAGTTTCAACTTCTACAAGTGTGATGAGAGATGCATTTTCTAGTATGTGAAAGAAAAACAAAACTCCAAATTTGTCTCATTTAATATTAAAATAATTACAGATATCTAGCATGAGATGTGAGGACAAAGAAAATGTATGAAATGCCACACCTGGAAATTACAAAGTATACAGTCTCAGACAATACCTTTACCTTTGTCTATAAAATGGAAATTCTTGAACCCAGTGTTACTATGAGGATTATTAGATAAATAGGTATAAGCCTTTTGTTTAGCACCCCGTATTTAGGAAGCACTCAAGAGATTTTGTGTAAGCCTATGTCTATTGTGCATAGACTGAGAGGGAATACAGCATTTGGCAATGTAATATATCTCTCACTGAGAACAATGAGAGAATATGAACAAAGTATTATTTTTAAAAAAACCCTCTATTTGAAGGCACAGGAAATATATCAAGGTACAAGGATTAGATTAGTGGCCCTAGGATCCTACAGAGAAGAAAAATCAGAGAAGTGAGCTTGGAAGTTGGCATTGCTTTGTACCTCAAGGTGTTTGACAATTCCAAAAGCATTTGCTGATAGGCAAATAAGTGGGACAGAGCTTTCAATAGACTCAGAAGCATCCTGGGGTGAATCCTAATATATACTCCAGGATTACTGTTGGAACCCTAAAAGCAGCTAAATATATAAAGCAAATATTAACAGATCTAAAGGGAGAACTAGACAGCAACATGAAAATAGTACAGGACTTTACTACCCCACTCACATCAATGGACAGATCACCCAAACAGAAAATCAATAAAGAAACATC
This sequence comes from Muntiacus reevesi, assembly GCF_963930625.1. Classification (NCBI taxonomy): domain Eukaryota; kingdom Metazoa; phylum Chordata; class Mammalia; order Artiodactyla; family Cervidae; genus Muntiacus; species Muntiacus reevesi. The sequence goes on from NC_089271.1 coordinate 20,372,227, forward strand.
AGCCTTAAATGACATGTTATACCAGACAAACCTAGCAGGTATATACATAACATTCCATCCAAAGGCAACAGAATACACATTCTTCTTAAGTGCACATTGAACATTCCCCAAGATAGCTATGTTAGGCCACAAAACAAATCTGTATGAAACTAGAAATCAATTACAAGAAGAAAACTGGAAAATTCACAAATATATGAAGATTAAATGATATGCTACTGAACAACCCAAGGGTAAACAAAGAACTCAAAAGAAATATTCAAAAAGGCCTTGAGACAAATAAAAATGGAAATACAATACGCCAAAACTTACAGCATGCAGCAAAAGCAGTTCTAAGAGGGAAGTTCATAGTGATAAATGTCTGCCTAAAGAAACAAGAAGGATCTGAAAATAAACAACCTAACTTTACACCTCAAGGAACTAGGAAAGAACAAATGAAGCCCAGAGTCGGTAGATGGAAGGATATAACAAAGATAAGAGAATTAAATGAATAGAATCTAAAAAGAAAAGATCAATAAAACCAAGAGCTGGTTCTGAAAAAAGATAAACAAAAAAAGAGGGCTCAAATAATTAAGGTCTGAAATGAAACATGATACCACAGACATAAAGAACATCATTAAGAGACTGCTAAGCATACTTACATGCCAGTAAACTGGAGAAATTAGAAGAAATTAATAAACTATAAATATACAACTGAAAGAATGAATCATGAATAAATAGAGAACAGACCAATCACTAGTAAAGAGTCTGAATCAGTAATCAAAAACCTCCTAACAAACAAAAATCCAGAACTAGATGGATTCACTGGTGAATTCTACATTCAAAGAATTAATACCAGTCCTTATCAAACTCTTCTAAAAAACAGCAAAAAAGAAACACTTCCAAACTCATTTTATGAGGCCAACATTACTCTGATACCCATACCAAAGACACCACAAGAAAGAAAATTGCAAGCCAATATCCCTGATGAACATAGATGCAAAAATACTCAACAAAATATCTGTAAGCCAAATTCAATAGTATATTAAATGGATTATACACCATCATCAAATGGGATTCATCCCAGTGATGCAGGATGGTTCAATGTCTGCTAAACAAAGTGATATAACACATTGCACAATACATAAACATCACATGATCATTTCAACAGATGCAAAGAAAACATTTGACAAAATTCAACATCCATTTATGATAAAAACTCACAACACAGTGGGTATCAAGGGAATGTACCTCAACATAACAAAGACTATATATGTCAAACCCAGCTAACATCATATTCAATGTTGAAAAGCTGAAAGCTTTTCTTCTTAAATCAGGAGCAGGCCAAAGATGCCCACTCTCACCATTTGTATTTAACATAGTACTGGAAGTCCTAGCCACAAGAGTTAGGTAAAGAAAAGAAAGAAAAGGCACACAAACTGTAAAGGAGGAAGTAAAACTGTTATTATTTGTGGACGACATAATTTTATATACTGAAAACTAAATACTCCACCAAAAACATGTTAGAACGAACAAAAAAAATTCAGTAAAATTGCAGGATACAAAATAAATATACAAAAATCCATTGTGTTTCTATACACTAATAAGTAACTATCAGAAAGTAAAATTAACAAAACAATCCCATTTATAATTGCATCAAAGAGAACAAAATGCTTAATCATTTCTCACAGATTTAGAACAAAAAATTTCACCATTTGTATGGAAACACAAAAGACCTCAAATAGTCAAAGCAATCTAGAGAGAAAGGAGAATGGAGATGGAGGAATCAGCCTTCCTGACTTCAGACTAAACTCAAAGCTACAGTCATCAAGACAGTATGGTACTGGCACAAAAACAGAAATACAGACCAATGGAACAATATAGAAAGCCCAGAGATAAACCTACACACCTATTGGCATCTTATCTTTGACAAAGGAGGCAAGAATATACAGTGGGGAAAAGACAGTCTCTTCAATAAGTTGTGCTGGGAAAACTGGATAGCTGCATGTAAAAGCATGAAATTAGAACAATTCCTAACACCATACACAAATATAAACTCAAAATGGATTAAAGACCTAAATGTGAAACCAGAAACTATAAACTCTTAGAGGAAAACATAGGTAGAACACTGTATGCCATAAGTCACAGCAAGATCCTCTATGACCCACTTACCAGAGTAACAGAAATAAAAACAAAATAAACAAGTGGGACCTAGTTAAACTTAAAAAGATTTTGCACAGCAAAGGAAACTATAAACAAGGTGAAAAGACAACTCTCAGAATGGGAGAAAATAATAGCAAATGAAATAACTGACAAAGGGTTAATTTCCAAAATATTCAAGCAGGTTGTACAACTTAATACCAGAAAAACAAACAATGCAATCAAAAAGTGGGCAAAAGACCTAAACAGACAATTCTCCAAAGAAGACATACAGATGGTTAATAAACACATGAAAAGATGCTCAACATCATTCATTATTAAACAAACACATATCAAAACTACAATGAGATATTACTTCACACCAGAATGGGCATCATCAAAAAATCCAAAAACAATAAATGCCGGAGAGGGTGTATTAGAAAGGGAAACTTCTCACATTGTTGGTAGGAATGTAAATTGATACAGCCATTATGGAAGAGTATGGAGATTCCTTAAAAAGATAGGAATAAACCTACCACATGACCCAGCAATCCCACTACTAGGCATATACCCTGAGGAAACCAAAGTTGAAAAAGACACATGTACCACAATGTTCACTGTAGCACTATTTACAATAGCTAAGACATGCAAACAACCTAAATGTCCATCGACAGATGAATGGATAAAGAAGCTGTGGTATACACACACACACACACACATATATATAAATATATATAATGGAATATTATGAAGCCATAAAAAGGAGCCCATTTAAGTCAGTTCTAATGAGGCTCCAGGTAGGAATTCTAATAAGTGCTAACCTAGAGGCTATTACACAGAGTGAAGTAAGTCAGAAACAGAAAAATATTGTATATTAATGCATATATATGGAATCTAGAAAGATGATACTTATGAACCTATTTGCAAGGCAGCAATGGAAACACAGTCATAGAGAACAGACTTACGGACACAGGCAGGGGGAGGAAGGAGAGGGTTGGAAGAATGGAGAGAGTAGCATGGATACATATCCACTGTCATATGTAAAATAAATAGCAAATGGGAATTTTCTGTATGACTCAGGTAACTCGAACTGGGGCTCTGTAACAACCTAGAGGAGTAAGGGGTAGAGGTGGGAGGGTGTTTCAAGAGTGAGGGGCATATGTATACCTATGGCTGATTCATGTTGATGTATGGCAGAAACCAGCACAATATTGTAATTATCCTTCAAGGAAAAAATCAGTAATTTTTTTAAAAGAGAATAAAATGCCTAGAAATAAATTTATCCAAGGAGGTCAAAGACCTGTACATGAAAACTGTAAGACACGTATGGAAGAAACTGAAGAAGATACAAATAAATGGAGAGAAATTCCATGCTCATGGATTAGAAGAATTAATATTGTTTAAATGTCCATACCACCAAAAGAAATCTACAGATTAAGTGCCCTCCTTATCAAAATTCCAAAGGCATTTTTCACAGAAATAGAACAAACAGTCCTAAAGTATGTAGGGAACTACAAAAGACCCTGAATAGCCAAAACGGTCTTGAGAAATAAGAACAAAGACTGATTCATGTTGATGTGTGGCAAAAACCATCACAATATTGTAATGTAATTATCCTCCAATTAAAATAAATAATTTTTTAAAAGTGAAAAAAAAAAAAAAGAACAAAGAGGGAGGCATCATGCTTCCTGATTTCAAATTATATCACAAAACTATAATAATGAAAACAGTATGTTACTGGCATAAAAACAAACACAAAGATCACTGAACAGAAAAAATAGCCCAGAAATAAAACCATGCATATAGATCAGTTAATTTAGAGCAAAGGAGGCAAGAATATACAATGGGGAAAGGACAGTTTCTTCAATAAATGATGTTGGGAAAACTGGACAGCCACACACACGCAAAAGAATGAAACTTGACCACTTTCTTGCACCACACACAAAAATTAAGTCAAAATGGACTGAAGACTTGAACGTAAGTCTTGAAACCATACAAGTCTTAGAAGAAAACACAGGTGGTAAGCTCCTTGACATTGATATTAGTGATGATTTTTCAGATATGACTCCAAAAACAAAGGCAACAAAAGCAAAAATAAACAACTAGTATTCACCAAACTAAAAACCATCTACACAGCAAAGGAAGTCATCAACAAAGTGAAAAGGAAATCTATTGAATAGAAGAAAATATTTGCAAGTCTTATATTTGACATTTATATTCTTTATCCAAACTGTATAAAGAATTCATATAGCTCAATAGTAAAAAAAAATCTGATTAAAATGGGCATAAGATATGAATAGACATTTTTCCAAAGAAGACATACCAAAGAAGATTGGCCAAAAAGTTCACTCAGATTTTTTCGTAAAATGGCACAGAAAAACCCAAATGAACCTTTTGGCCAACTCAATAGATATCCAACCTGTACATGAAAAAATGTTCAACATTACCAACCATCAGGCAAATGCAAATCAAAACCATGATGAGATATCACCTCACACCTGTCAGAATGGTTATTATCAAATGGACAAGAAGCAACAAGTATCTGTTAGGATGTGAAGAAAAGGGAACCTCTGTGGACCACTGATGGGAATGTAAACTGGTACAGCCACTATAGAAAACAGTATAGAGGTTCCTCAAAAAATTAAAAATAGAACCACTATATGACTTAGCAATTCCACTTCTGGGTATTTATCTGAAGAAAATGAAAACATTAATTTAAAAAATAATCTGCACTCCCATATTCACATATTCATGGCAGCAATATTTACAATAGCCAAGATAGAAACAACTGAAGTATCCATCAGCACATGATTGGATAAAGAATGGATAAAGAAAAATGATACACACACACACATATAACATGCATATATACATACATACAATGAAACATCATTCAACCATAAAAAAGATTGGGATCTTGCCATTTGTGACATGGATGGACCTTGAAGGCATTATGCTGATTAAGGTCAAACAGAGAAAGACAAATATCATGTGATTTCACTTATATGTGGAATCTGAAAAAAGAAACAATAGCAGCAAAACTAAACCCAAGCTCATAACTGATAAATACAGAGGTGACTGGTGGTTGCCAGAGGAGGTAGGTGGGAGAAATGGGCCAACTGTTATTTTTTGTTCGTTTGTTTGCTTGCTTAAATGAAAAGACAAAGGAACAGAAAAACAGGCAAGAGACTTAAATAGGCATTTCATAAAATATGATATTGAAATGCTAAACTTTAAAGAGGGAAACTAAACATCTAAAGACTTACCAAAATGGCTGAAATTAAAAAAAAACCAAAAAACTCTAAACTTATCTAATGTAGGCAAGAATGTGGATCAAGGAGAAATGTGTATCCTACTGGTGGGAGGTTTAACTGATTCAATGAAAACTTTGTCAGTGTTTACCAAAACTGAACACATGCATATTCCAAGACTCCAAAATTCCACTCTGAGGCATGTCACCAATAGAAATGTATACATATTTGTACCAGACCTGTTCAGAAGTGTTTATAGCAGCTTTATTTGAAATGACTAGGAAATAGGTGGAAAAATACCATTAAATTTGCATCAAGTATAGAATAGGTAAATAATATTATTGCCTGAAAGAAGTTAGCGCTAAAGAATAGATACTGTATGATTATTTTTTTCATAAAGTTCAAGAAGAAGCAAAACTAATGTGTGTTCTTGGAATTCAGGATAGTGGTAACATTTGGGAGATAAATGGATTCTGATTGAGAGGAGGCAAGATAGTGTGACTTTTTGGAGGCTGATAATTTGCTGTCTTGATCTGAGTGATGGTTGCTTGGTGTGTTCAATTTTGTAATAAATAACTGAGCTATATATTTCTGATTGGGATATGTGATATACTTCTAAAAGAGTTTAAAAAATAGTTTATTATAAAATGAAGAAGTAAATAATCATCTGTATTTTGTCATGCTTTCCTTTTTGGCAACCACAGTGATATTCATGTTTTTTTTTATATTTATGTGCCAATAATTATACATCTTAGTGACAAAACATTTCAAAACAGGTTGAAATGATTACATGTAAAAATAGTATTTTTTTATTGTAGTAAAAACACACACATAAGATTTACCCAATTAATAAATGTTTGAGTGTATGGCACAGTAATGTTTACTATAGGCACCATGTCGTATAGAACATGTGAATATCTTGCATAACGGAAACTGTATACTCATTGAACAGCAACACTCCGTTTCCCCTAGCTCCTGGCAGCCACCATAGTTGTTCTTCTATGAGTTTTGCTATTTTTGATACCTCATATAAGTAGAATCATTCAGTATTTATCCTTCTGTGACTGGCTTATTTCACTTAACATATAAAGGATAGAAAAGGTAAGGACTTAACAGAAGCAGAAGAGATTAAGAAGAGGTGGCAAAAATACACAGAAGAACTGTACAAATGAAAGGTCTCAATGACCTGGATAACCACGATGGTGTGGTCACTCACCTAGACCAGACATCCTGAAGTGTGAAGTCAAGTGGGTCTTAGGAAGCATTACTCCAAACAAAGCTAGTCAAAGTGACAGAATTCCAGTTGAGCTATTTCAAATCCTAAAAGATGATGCTGTGAAGTTCAGCATTCAATATGCCAGCATATTTGGAAAATTCAGTAGTGGCCACAGGACTGGAAAAGGTCAGTTTTCATCTCAATCCCAAAGAAGGGCACTGCCAAAGAATGTTCAAACTACTGAACAACTGCGCTTATTTCAAACGCTAGCAAGGTAATGCTCAAAATCCTTCAAGCTAGGCTTCAACAGTCCATGAACCGAGACCTTCCAGATGTATAAACTGGCTTTAGAAAAGGAAGAGGAACCAGAGTTCACATTGGCAACATCCACTGGATCATGGAAAAAGCAGAGAATTCCAGGAAAACATCTACTTCTTCTTCATTGACTATGCTAAAGCCTTTCACTGTGTGGATCACAACAAACTGTGGAAAATTCTTAAAGAGATGGGAATGCCAGACTACCTTACCTGCCTCCTGAGAAACCTGTATGCAGGTCAAGAAGAGCTGCAGTTAGAACTGGACATGGAAAAATAGACTGGTTCAAAATTGGGAAAGGAATACATCAAGGCTGTATATGGTCACCCTGCTTATTTAACTTATATGTAGAGTACATCATGCGAAATGCCATGCTGGATGAAGCACAAGCTGGATTCAAGATTGCTGGGAGAAATATCGACAATCTCAGATATGCAGATGATACCACTGTAATGGCAAAAAGCAAAGAGAGGCTAAAGAACCTCTTGATGAAGGTGAAAGAGGAGAGCGAAAAAGCTGGCTTAAAACTGAACATTCAAAAAACTAAGATCACAGCATCTGGTCCCATCACTTCATTGTAAATAGATGGGGAAAGTGGAAACAGTGACAGATTTTACTTCTTGGGCTCCAAAATCACTGCAGATGGTGACTACAGCCGTGAAATTAAAAGATGCTTGCTCCTTGGAAGAAAAGCTATGACAAACCTAGACAGCATATTAAAAAGTAGAGACATCACTTTGCCAACAAAGGTCTGTGTAGTCAAAGTTATGGTTTTTCCAGTAGTCATGTATGAATGTCAGAATTGGGTCATAAAGAAGGCTGAGCACTGAAGAATTGATGCTTTTGAACTGTGATGCTGGAGAAGACTCTTGAGAGTCCCTTGGGCTGCAAGGAGAGCCAACCAGTCAATCCTAAAGGAAATTAATCGTGAATATTCATTGGAAGGACTGATGCTGAAGCTGAAGCTCCAATATTTGGTCACCTGATGTGAGGAGTCTTCTCACTGGAAAAGATCCTGATGCTGGGAAAGACTGAGGGCAAGGGGAGAAGGAGGCAACTGAGGATGAGATGGTTGGATGGCATCACTGACTCAGTGTCCATGAATGTGAGCAAACTCCGGGAGATGGTGAAGTACTGGGATGCCTGGCATGCTGTGTACCATAGGGGTCACAAAATGTCAGACATGACTTAATGACTGAACAACAAAATGTCTTCAAGGTTCATCCATGTTTTGCAATATGATAGGATTTCCTTAGTTTTTAATGCTGAATAATATCACATTGTATACACACACACATACACACATACCACATTTTATTTATCCATTAACCTCTCAATGGACATTTAGGTTGATTCTACATCTTGGCTATCATGAATAATGATGCAGTGAACATGGGAGTCCAAATATTTCTTCAGGATCATGATTTCAAGTCTTTGGATAAGTACCCAGAGTGGGATTTCTGGATCATATGATAGTTTTATTTTTAATTTTTGAGGATGCTCCATACTGTTTTTCATATTGGCTATACAATGTCACATTCCCACCAACACTGCACAAGGCTTCCAGTTTCTCTACATTCTTTCCAACACTTGTTAATTTTTGATAATGGCCATCTTAACAAGTGTGACGTGATATTGCACTGTCATTTTATTTGCATTTCTCTAATGATTATTGGGTTCAATTCCTGGGTTTAGGAAGATCCCCTGGAGAAGGGACAGGCTACCCACTCCAGTATTCTGGCCTGGAGAATTCCATGGACTGTGTAGTCCAAGGGGTCACAAAGAGTCAGATATGACTAAGCGATTTTCACTTCACTTCAGTGATTATTGAGGTTAAGCACTTTTTCATATACCTGCTTGCTATTTGTATGTCTTCTTTGGAGAAATGTTTATTTAGTTCCTTTACCCATTTTTAATTAAGCTGTATTTATTTTTGCTATTGAGTTGGAAGAGGACCTTGTATTTTGGATGTTAACCTATATCAGATATGATCTACAAGTATTTTTTCCAGTCTGTAGTTTTCCTTTTCACTCTGTTGATTGTTTCCTTAATAATATTTGTTTAATGTATAAAAATGACAGCACTAAATTAGTTTAATTTGGATTTAGTTTTCCTGCAGTTAAACACGGAACTAATTTTCATCTTATGATTCATAGCTGCCAAAGAGTTCCTTTCACAGAATAGATATGTAATTTAGTTTTTCTATTTTCTATGGATGCATTTGACTGCTTTATCTTCTTTAGAAGTTCTGACTCAGATATGTTTGGACAATTCAATACATTTCTGAGACATAACACAGCCTAATTTCACAAAGCATTCTCTAACTGAGAAATGAGAAAAAGCTGAGCTATGATATCCACCTTCATCATAGATTCTTATTGTTTGTAATTTGGGCCAAATCACTGAACACTGTCTGAAATTTTGATTTCTAATTTTCCAAAATTTTCTGAACTCTAATGTAGGATTTTATGATGGTTCTTTGACTTTTATTTTCCCACTCTTTGTGGTCTAGTCTAGGTAAAATAGTTTCTTCTGGTGGGACTGTTATATCTTTTCCTTTTTAATGCTTAAGACTTACATTATTATGGTTTCCTTTTGCTTATAGAATTCAATGATAAATATTAAATTATTATTCATTCTGGGCTCACTAGAATCAGTCACATGTTTCTGGGCCTGCATGGCCACATGTTTGCTTGAGTTATTTATCTATAATTATATTGCTTTTGAGAAAAATAGGAGATGTAATTGGTGACGCTGTTGAAATGACTGTAATTAAAGTAATACATGAGAAAAGGATTCAATTTTGTGGATAGTTGTTTATTCTGCATTTTACCTTTCAAAACAATTAAGTTGTTGTTATACACTTATATGCTCACAGGGAATATTTGCAATATAATTTTAAACTGGGAAAAATTAGTATTTTATATCAGCCTATTAGAGAAACAAGCAAAGAACCTAGTCCCCCTCCATTAGATGAGACAAATGCTGGTCTCAGGAGATGGCTACACTATTTTTTTCTCTAATAACCAAGAAACTATGGCAGAACTTCCTGTCATCATTCAAAGGCCTGTGAGGCTACTAGGATTGGTAATTAAAGGGCCATACTTCGGCTTAAGCTTCTCTTACCTATTTAGGTACCTGCTGATGATAGCTTAAGTTATACTGTAATCCTGCTCCAACCTCAGCCTATTCCCCACTTCTCTCTGATTACAGGAAATTACCCTGCCGTGGAGATACGTGTATTTGGGTGTCTGGATGGACTTGATTCTGCTATTTTTCAACTTAATGAAAATCCACAATGATATTACATTCTAAATGTCTTTCAGAAAGTTTGGATAATTATTCATTACTGTATCTGAGTAGCTCAGTAGCCTTTAGTTTTCATCTAATTGGTAATGACCTTCAGCCAACTTCCTTCTCTCTCAAATTCCCTAATCACATTTCACAGCAGTACCACCAGACAGTCCTGGAAAAGCCACATGCTGAGATGCCAATGCTGGCTTGAAACACTTAAAGAGAACTGGCTCAGACAAGAAAAAGAACAACCATTCAACTCCTTCAAGTTTATAAAAGGCAATAAATCTGGTAATTCATCTCATTAGACAGTCCAAAAGAATACTTCAAGTTATTTTCTGAAAACAGCAAAGACTATATTTCCAGAAAACCAAAGTCTAGCAGTACTTTGCATTGTTCAATCTCACTTCAGAATAGCAACAATGTTCTATTTTATACATTTCACCTTTAAGTGAGCCTGGTATTATTTTTATTATGATCAATTAATGGAGACATGTAACAAAGTCAGGGCCTATGCCAATCACTATGGAAATGTTGGAAAAGTAACTTAAAGATAGCATTATTCATCAGAAATAAACACAACATTTTCAGAGAATCAGTGGGATTCCAGGGCTTTACTGCCACAAAGCCAAGTCAGTAGATCAGACGTGAAAACAATGTGATCAAGCACCTAAACAATTTATATGTACACTAGATGCTCGGTTTAATGAAGCTGAAACAACCTGACTAACCACCTGAGTGTTTCATATGGCATGGGTCATTAAAGGATTGTATAGAGACTAACTAGATGATGCTAAGATCTACTTTTATTCAGCAAGAATTGTGCATAGTACTGTACATGCCTTGAATTTATATAATGCTCTCTATCATGGCATTTTACAAGAGGAGATGATTTAAAATGTGCCATCTAACTTGCACATAAAAAGAGCAACTCTAAAATGACACCAGTTACTGAAAATATAACAGCAGAGAACTTGTTTCTGGAAAACAAGAATGATTAGAAAACGCTCATTAGAAAGTGCTGTTCTGCAACAAAGGGCTCAGTTGGTAGAGCTCTCTTCTTCATCTGAGGTCTTCCCCTTACTATCTCTTCCCAGTATTGCCTTACTCAGGGTACAGGTGTTTAGGTAACTTTAGAAGAATGAGAAGGTACTGACATATAATGAAGCATTCATTTTCTTGGAGCATCCGAACCTGTTCTAACAGTTGGCCTAAGACTGGCTCAAAGAAAGTGAAAGAACGCAAGAGAGAAAACCATGATCCTAAAAAAAATATCCAAACCATCATCTTAAAAAAAAAAAAATCAAAATAGGGCCTGATCAAAATGGAAATGGACCTTATAAACTTCCTCTAAAAGGAAAATATAGCAACAGTGTACAGATGTAAGTGAATATTTTGTCTTATTCTCTTGTGCTTTATGGTCCTGGTTTTGTTCAGTTTTAACTGCATATTTAAGAATTTCCTCACTTGTGAGACTAGAAAAGATTAAGCGTAGTTATTAAGGATAGTTGAGAACAGATAAGCTCTTCAGGGAGTAAAGAACATTTTTTTTAAAGTTTATCTTTGGGATGCACATGAATTTTTTTTTTCCTGGAGTCTTTGTAGTTTCAGAGTAGAACAAAGACTGCTGACAACAATTTATAAACAATTCTAGTAATCTTGGACCTTCCTTCACCTCTTAGCTGGACTATAACTAACAGTTTAAAAATCTTCCTGAATAGGAAATAGTTGTCTAATATTTTTGCCTTTGCACATTTTGATCAGTTGCCAGCTGAGAAACCTTTGGGGCAAAACATTTTAAGCTTATCTCTTGGTTCACTAAGGTTACTGGGGGAAGAAAGAAAAGATAGTCTTCAACTTGCTGCTAATTAAAATGATTGTCAAGACTCATCTCCAAGGACCACTCTTTCAGTTATAAAGTGTGTGTAAAAGAAGCACTCCAGGTCATCAGCAAATTGACAAAAGCAAGTCAGAACCAGTGAGGTTTTCTGTTTAAACAGAGCTAGCATACAACAGCCTTGGCTGGGAAAATGGGGAGGGAACCTATTTACAAGGGTTGCATAGATTTTCTTGGGTGAGCAACAGTTTTGAGAAATGTCAGGAAAATATTGGTTTCCTTATTTTTTTAAGGCAGTTTTAGAACTTGGATTTCACAAGTCTGATCCCAAACTCTGACCTATTTGAATTTTTCATTTAGGGGACTTCAGGTTGATATTTTAGGCAATAACAGTGCCATCACAGATGCAATCAGTGTCCCCCTCAAGAGTCAAGGGCATCTTACTACAAGCTTCTGTGTCTCTCTACCAGAGGGCCGTCTCCAGCCCCAGGAGCTTGCTCAAGCTATGCACAGGGCAGGCCCACTCTGGGGACTTTTGCCTGTGGGAGCAGTTGTCCATCCATAAATGACAATCAGAAGTGGAAGAAATATACCACGAGTCCCCTTTGCTCTTGGGTGAATCAGCTCAGAGGTGTCTTCTCCACTGTCTCCTGAAATTTCTCAGTGGGATTGTGGCCCAGTTGCCCTCAGTGGGAACTTGATCACAATGCAGTCTGTTCTGGCTTCATTCCCTTATCTATCCTATGTCTTCCATTCCTGCTCCATAATTGCTGGAACTACCTCCCAAATAAACTATGTGCATTTAAATCCCTGCTCTGGGTTTGCTGTTGGGAGAACACAACCTAAGACAAGTGCTATTTGCTAAGACAGAGGTACAGAGAGTGTCCAATTTGTATTGATCCAAGTAAGTCACCTGATTTCATTTATGTCCTTACCTTCCTCAGTCATAATCCAAAAAGGAGCCCCCTCGAATATGAGAGTTCTGGTAATTAACCAACACATAGAATGATCACATCTCTGATGTTTAATATTCATCAATGTTTGTGATAACTGTGAAACCATCTGAATTTTAAAAGAACTCACTTTCAAGCATCTCACCTTACTCAGGATATTGTGATACAGTCACAGGAATTTCTGGAAGTTATGTGACATACCTACTATTTTGGAAACATGATTTGTTCATTGGATACATAGCAGAGCTCAAGTCAATATCTCCCTGACATCTTTCAGCAAAATATGTGCAAAACTTGAGTTTAAAACCAGAATATTTGGTATTTTACCTCCAACTTTACATGTGTTTAACTATTTGGGAAATTATCACTTTTGTTTCAGTTTCAACCAGATGTTTTCCATGGCATTTCAATACTGGGCTTTGAAATATCATTAAACAACGTATAGAAGGCTATTTCCTCAACCCTTCTGAGTCTTTTAAACAAAGGTATGTTCTTTTGAGGGGCTTCTTTGGTGTACTATTGGTAAAGAACCTGCCTACCAATGCAGAAGATGCAAGAGACGATGCTTCGATCCCTGGGTCAGGAAGATCCCCTGGAGGAGGGAACGACAACTCACTCCACTTTTCTTGCCTGGAAAACCCCCATGGACAGAGGAGCCTGGTGGGCTACACTCCATGGTGTCTCAGAGTTGGACACGACTGAGTGACTAAGCACACCCCAATATGTATATGTTATTCGCAAACTCTTAATTTATCCCTCATCCCTAACATCTTTTTGATAATCATAAGTTGGTTTTCTAAGTTTGTGAGTGTTTCTGACTGGGTAAGATACTTCATTTGCATTAGGTGACTCAGACGGTAAAGCATTTGCCTACAATGTGGGAGACCCGGGTCCAATCCCTGGGTCGGGAAGATATCTTGGAGAAGGCAATGGCACCCCACTCCAGTACTCTTGCCTGGAAAATCCCATGGATGGAGGAGTCTGGTAGGCTACAGTCCATGGGGTTGCAAAGAGTCGGACACAAGTGAGTGATTTGACTTCACTTCTCTGGTGAGTCAGTGGTAGAGAATCTACTTGCCAGTTCAGGAGACATGAATTTGATCTCTGATCCGGGAAGACCCCACATGCAACAGAGCAACAGAGCCTGTATACCACAGCTATTGAGCCTGTGCTCTAGAGCCTCGGAGCCACAACTACTGAAACCTGCGTGCCCTGGAGCCCATGCTCTGTAACAAGAGAAGCCACCACAATGAGAAGCATGCACATCACAACTAGAGAGGAGCCTGCACTCTCCACCACAAGAGAAAAAGCCTGCACAACAACAAAGACCCAACACAGCCAAAAACAAATAAAATTATATATATTTTTAAAAAGTATGTTCTGTTGATAGGTATAGTAAAGCTGTAAGCAGAAACTTTTAAGGGTCCAAAGTCAACCTACCTTTCCCACTCCATAATTTTTTCCTAGGTATCTAGATGCCACAAGGAAATATGTCATTCTAGCACATACCATTCATTTGTTCAAGTTACTTTCATGTGCTTACGCATGCAAACTAGGAAAAGGAAACAGACTGAATTCAATCACCTCACAGGTTGTTTACAAAATATCTGATCAGTAATTCAGTTATTTCATAGCTTGCAGCTGGTCACAGAAAAGTGTTCATGAAACCTCTGCCACGGACTCACACCACCAGTATTTGAATGAACTCTGTTCCATATGAGAGTTGGGTTTCACATTCAGTTTAGCCAAACGTCTTACAAATTCATTACTTTGGTCACCCTTAAGAAAAACCTTATACTCCTAAAGCAATTCACTATATGTCTCTCAGTACTTCATGGTCCACAGTTGTAGCTTTGTTCTTTGGCTTATTTGACATTCTCCACAACCTCTGAATCTCATTCTGTTATATCTGGAGTACTGATCTCAAGAAAATGTGATTAGTCACCAAAGCGGAAAAAAATGAGTCTATTTTTTTGGTCAGTTTAGCTTTTTCTGTAGGGCCTAGAATGCTACATTTAAAAAGATGTCCTCCTTTTCCTCGGAAACCATTGCTGAACTCTTAAAATGTAAATCAGAGTTTTCACTGCAGCTAATAAGTATAAACAAAGATCTCAAAGCTGTTTAAACCATATACAGTTGACCCTTGAATAACACAGGTTTGAACTGTGAGGCTCCACTTATATGTATGTTTTTTCAATAAAGCATTTCCATTTTACAGATCTCTAAGTTCAGGGAAAATTTTGTGTTCGATTAGAGATCACAATATATGGAATCAAAAGAACTATGGTTTGAGTCCTGATGCTATCCAAACTGTTTCAGCTTCCTGTCCTTGGTGAGTCATTTGTCAGTTAATTCCTTTCTTTTTGAAGCAGAGATAGCAATACAAAGATTTGTGACTGTGTAGGGGGTTGGCACTCTTAAACTCCGTGTTGTGCAAGGGTCAACTGTATTTCATACTCTTCATTTATGTTGACTAAGGTTGAGTTCAAACTGCATTCTGTGGTGTTTTGATGCTTTTCCTAAGGCATATGGCTCTAGGAGATGAAGGAATAGGCTCTTGCTTTGCATGCTGCTGCTTCTAACACGCTGCTTACCTGTTCATTATCCTTTGCCTCTGATTCTCCTCAACACCTGATCTTATTTTTCTGGATAGTCAGAATACTATGAATTATAGATGAAATCAGTGCACTATAAACTGGCAAAAATCCAAATAGAAAGAAAGGTATTTTGGGAAGAGACATGTAAGGGAGTGTGCCATCTAGAATAGCAAATATTTTCTTGATATAATAGTGAAAAGAATAATGAGATGTGTAGATTAGGCAAGCTTAGCGTGATCCCAAATTCTTTAGAAGTTGAGATTAAAACAAAATGAGATCTTGATAAATCATATAAGACATCCTGGCTTCAAAAAAGACAATGATAAAGTCTGATTGATAATGATTGATAATAATACAAAAAAAGATGTTTACACAGAAGTTGAGGGAGTTATTTTCCTCTAAGGAAGGAGATTTAACAGTTCAAATGAAATAAATGTGAAGAAAAAGTGTGAGGAAATGTGAAGAAAAAGAAATGCCACTCAACTCAAATGTGATAAAAAATATTAGAGCAAAACTAACACTGTGAATATATTATTGAGATAAGTTTGTATTGACAGGAGGAAAATCATTAGCTCTGAAGTCAGAAGTGGGGTTCAAATCTTGACTTCTCCACTTGCTAGCTGTGTGATTCTAGATAAATTATGTATCCTCCTTTAGCCTCATTTTCTTTAGCTATAAAATTATAATACCATTTGTTTTACAAGGGTTTTGTAGGGGTTAAATGAGACCATGTAAGTCAATGGAGGAGCAGTTTTGCTCCTTAGGGAACACTGGGGACACTGTTGGTTGTTACAACTTGGGGATACTCCTGGTATCTAGTTGGTAGGACCTAGGGATGCTATTCAACATCTTACAGTGGATAGTCCCTTATAAACAGGAGTTATCCGACCCCAAATGTCAATAGTGCCAAGATCAGGAAACTTTGGTAAAGTGCACAGCCCATCATGCAGTAAACATGGAGCAAATTATAGGTACTATTTAAATTACTGCTACCTAAATAAGAGGGGCTTCTCAGGTGGTATTAGTGGTAACGAACCCACCTACCAATGCAGGAGATGTAAGCAATGCAGGTTTGTACCCTGGGTCAGCAAGATCCCATGGAGGAGGGCATGGCAACCCACTCCAGTATTCTTGCCTGGAAAATCCCATGGACAGGGAAGCCTGGCAGACTACAGTTCATGGGGTCACAAAAAGTTGGACATAACTAAAGTGATCTAGCACACATGCACCTAAATAAAGACTCAGAGAACTCATTTAATTTGATGAGAAGGGACAAAAGGAGAAAGCTGTAGGATTAAGCTGAGAAAGCATGTTGAAAGTGATCCTGGTTATAACCATTCAAGGCCTTTGCAGAACAAACTAAAAAGCTCATTTCAAACCTTTTATTTTAAACACTGAAAATAAAAAGTAAAAGTTTAAGCAATTAAAAAGTGATGAAACTAAAAATTCCTATTGCTAGGGTGATGAGAGGCCCTTGGAAAATTTTAGCCTATACAAACAAATAAGACTGGATTAAACACATTCCAGAGTATTAAAGCTATTAAGATTATTAGACTGTGAAATATGCTGCCAAGGAAGTGCCAGAACTACCACCTCTTGAGGCACTTAAAACTCAACTACAAAACAGTACAAAGTATATTTCTGGGAAAAGGAAACTAGCACAGAAGGGGATCAAGCTACTGATTCAAGAGATCTTTTTATTTTCCTTCTGATATTCATGTTTCAGCAGCTACTTTTAAAACAGTAGTAGGAAATTTTAGTTCCTGAGTTGCTTTATAGAGGAATTTTAATTATTTCTAGGGATTGATATTTCAGTGACTTTTATTCATCATTAAAATGGTTCAAAAAACAAACAAAAATTTTTCCTTTCTATCTAAAATCTGTCATTCTATTTAGCAATTATCATATGGATCTATTTGATCTTTTTAGAGATCAAAGCTACCTTCTAGTATCTAAGCAAACTTTGGGGATCTTTCTCTGTGTATTATCATATTTTGCTATTTTATCATTCTATTAATTACTTTATTATTAATAATTCCAATATATGCTTAAGAAATACTAAGATAACAGGAAAACAGAAGGATGGGAATGCATAAATCAATGAAGTAACAATGAAAAATAAGTTAGTAGGAGGAAAAATGTCAAATTGGAAATGAGCTCCATGAGACAAATCATAAAATCAGTTACTTGATCAGTTTGGCAAAGATTGGAAATTGGCAAAAGCTTATCTATTGTGAAAAAATTTAAGGCTGTTAAAGAGAAGGAGATATAATCTATCAAATTAGCTTTAGAATCTACAAAGTAGATAGCAGATTTAACTTTTGGTGAAAAAAATTCCTTAAGACATTAACAAAACAACTTGGAAATGGCTACATGGTAGATAATGATGAAGCTCACTGTAATAATTTCTTCACTGAATGCCTATCTCATCCCAGTCATAGTTTCTTTCCCTCACAAATCAAGTAAGAGTTCACAAATCTTTGAAAATATTTAAGGATATAATTTTTGAGGAGCACTTTGTAAACTAAACATATAGTGAAAACAGATTATCGTGTTTGTGTTTAGTAAGCTGTGCTTCATTCTCTTTAGCAGAAAGTCATTTGACAAGTATCTCAACCGATTAAAACAAAGCATAATATATGCAAATTGACAAGGCAGGTAGAACATACAAAATACAGCAGAATCAGGCTAAATGATGTTTCCTAGGCAGAACTGGATTGGTAGATTTTTGCCTCTCTCAAAACTAGGTTAGTGCTCTTTCTGCTGCTTCCACCCCCCCAACCCTCACCCACCATTGCCTGTGACCCCACTTTCCAATGAGGACTCGTGAAAGGGCAATGCTTAAGGTTTATATTCTAATAGGCGTCTAAATATTATTTGAGATCTTAAGCTTCTAACTCATGATTGTGCACCCACAGTAGCAGTTGGGTATTTACTAAATAAGCTGATTTAATGAGTAAACTTTGAGCTTTTAAGAGAGGAGATTCAATAGATAGAATGTTGAAGTTTAAATGAAACGGATATATTTTCTTAATAATCTCTTTTAGTCAAGATAATCTTCGTTGCAGTTTAGGTTATATCTCTATAATTTGGCAACTACAAATTGTCAACCCTTCATTGTCTAAATTAAGAAGTATAATATGGGGAATTGTTGTGAAGCAGAAGAAATTGTTAATGATTTGTTCTATTTTCATCACCGTTAGATAAAAGCCAGAATATGTAAGTTAAAAGAAAATATTTCTGAATATGCAATGGAGATGACAAGGGGAAACTCTAGTAATTTTCCACTCTTGGAAAACTTGTCACGTAAAGAAGAATTAGGTCTATTCCTTGTGGTCCAAGAGGGCAGAACTAGACCAAGATGATAAAAGATGCAGGAAGTTTGTATGAGTAAGCGCTGTCCCAGAGTGGGGAGAGCTTCCTTTGGAAGGAATGGAAAGATGGACAGCCACTCACTAGGAAAGCTGTGCAATGATCTGGATATCGTGTAGAAATTTGGGGATTAAAGCTAAACATTCATCTTTTAGATTCTATTATCAGGATAGACAAAAATGGATATAAATTCATAAAATTGGTGCCCAGCTCTTTACCTCAAAACCTAGTATCAGTCAACAAAGTTGTACTTAAAAGAAAACCACACAGACTATGTTATCAATGGGGTTAAAACAGTGCAGTCAAATGCACTCACGTTTAACCAGACTTTTCCTATTTGGGCACATTGTTTCTCATTGAAAGTAAGATAGATGGTGTACTGAAACCTAAACGGTGCCAGTAATGGCTTCTAATTATTTTGCTGTAAAAACATAGGCATTCTTTCTCTTTTAATGGCTGTGTTTTCCTGCTGTTTGCAATTGAAACAGCTTCTTTCAGAAACGGTGCGAAATATTTTCTAGGTAATCATTTGGCTAGCCCCAAATGAGCAATTTATGCAAGATATGCTAAATAAAATTACTAAAACTCAATGGTACTGCCCAGTCAAAGGAAAAGTGAGTATGGAATACACTGCAATTTCACTCTGCAGGATCATAGGTGTAATCTCACTTATGGAGAGACCGTTGACTTTGCAAACAGGTTTGCAAATAACCTAATGACCAAAGGAGTGATAAATTAAACCAGTCAAATTAAAATGTAAACACAAAGTGGGGGTGCTAGGGAGGATTAGAAGTTAATTTTTTTTCCCAAAAAGGCATTTTGTCAAATTGCATGCATGAGCATCACCAGGGGTTTGTTAAAATGCTCAGTTATGGATTCTACTCCAAAAATTCTGATTCAGTAAGTCTGGAATAAGGCTCAGAAATCTGTATCTTTACCAAGCAATGGGGGAGGTGGGTGGTGGGGGGAGAGTCCAACCTAAGTGGGTCATAGATTATATACTGAGGAACACTGGTAATCCTTCTGAATATTACACCTTAGACTCTGTTCCTCACTCCCATATTATGAGTTATAACACAGCTGTTTTTTACGTGTAAGGTGTTTTTATTTAGAATAATGCTCCATAGGACACTTAAACAATTCTATAACCCTTTTGTTTGGAGTCAAACATTATTATTTTCTTATTTTTTATTTTTTTTCAGATACACAAACATTATTTTTATATCCATTCGTAAGAGGAGAAAATTAAGACTCAGAATTAATCTCTATGTTCATAGGGCTAGCAAAAGAACAGGAAACTACCTTTACTTAGCAAGTAAGTTTAACTTTTGTACTTCTAAGATGCTAGTGAAGCCCTGTCCAACACTACTTGCTGTGATGATGAAAATATACTTCACAATCCAATATGGTAGCCAATACCCACATGTAGTTATCAAGCATGTGAAATGTAGCTAATGTGACAGAAGAACTAAATTTCAAATTTTAGTTAATCTAATTTTTTACAGGCGCATGTGGTTAGCAACTATTGTTTGGGATATTCAGAGATCTAGATAGGACTTCTGAGAGATGCAATTTCTGGGAGTAAACTCTTCCAACTGCTTCTAAAAAAAAGGGAGAGAAATGGTGAAGACTTCAGGAAGACGTTGGGGGTGAATGCAGTACATCTAGAAAAGATTCTTTTTTTCCCCCCACTAGACACTGATGAGAATGCCAGTAAAACATCTACTTCTGCTTAATCGACTATGCCAAAGCCTTAGACTGTGTGGATCACAGCAAACTGTGGAAAATTCTTAAAGAGATGGGAATACTAACCTCCTTACCTGCCTCCTGAGAAATCTGTATGCAGGTCAAGAAGCAGCAGTTTGAACTGGACATGGAACAGCAGACTGGTTCCAAATCAGGAAAGGAATACGTCAAAGCTGTATATTGTCATCCTGCTTATTTAACTTATATGCAGAGTACATCATGAGAAATGCTGGGATGGATGAAGCTCAAGCTGGAATCAAGATTGCTGGGAGAAATATCAATAACCTCAGATATGCAGATAATACCACCCTAATGGCAGAAAGTGAAGAGGAACTAAAGAGCCTCTTAAAGAAGGTGAAAGAGGAGAGTGAAAAAGTTGGCTTAAAACTCAACATTCAAAAAACTAAGATATACACTAATGGAATATTACCCAGTCATTAAAAAGAATTCATTTGAATCAGTTCAAATGACATGGATGAAACTGGAGCCCATTATACAGAGTGAAGTAAGCCAGAAAGATAAAGACCAATACAGTATACTAACGCATATATGTGGAATTTAAAAAGATGGTAACAATAACCCTATATGCAAAACAGAAAAAGAGACACAGATGTACAGAACAGACTTTTAGACTCTGGGAGAAGGTGAGGGTGGGATGTTCTGAGAGAACAGCATTGAAACAAGTATACTATCACGGGTGAAACAGATCACCAGCCCAGGCTGGATGCATGAGATGGGTGCTCAGGGCTGGTGCACTGGGAAGACCCAGAGGGATGGGATGGAGAGGGAGGCGGGAGGGGGATCGGGATGGGGAACACATGTAAATCCATGGCTGATTCATGTCAATGTATGGCAAAAACCACCACAATATTGCAAAGTAATTAACCTCCAACTAATAAAAATAAATGGGAAAAAAAATAACAAACTAAGATCATAGCATCTGGTCCCATCACTTCATGGCAAATAGATAGGGAAACAGTGAGAGACTATTTTCTTGGGCTCCAAAATCACTGCAGATGGTGACTGCAGCCATGAAATTAAAAGATTCTTGCTCCTTGGAAGAAAAGCTGTGACAAACCTAGACAACTTATTACATCACTTGGCCGACAAAGGTCCTATTAGTCAAAGCTATGGTTTTTCCAGTAGTCATGTATGGATGTGAGAGCTGGACCATAAAGAAGGCTGAGAACTGAAGAATTGATGCTTTTTAAATGTGGTGCTGGAGAAGACTCTTCAGAATCCCTTGGACAGCAAGGAGATCAAACTAGTCATTCCTAAAGGAAATCAACCCTGAATATTCATTGGAAGGACTGATGGTGGAGCTGAAGCTCCAATACTTTGGCCACCTGATGTAAAGAGCTGACTCATTGGAAAAGACCTTGATGCTGGGAAAGTTTGAGAGCAAGAGGAGAAGGGGATGACAGAGGATGAGATGGTTGAATGGCATCATCGACTCAATGGACATGAGTTTCAGCAAACACCATGAGACAGTGAAAGACAGGGAAGCCTGGTGTGCTGCAGCCCATGGGTTCACAAAGAGTTGGACATGACAGAGCAACTGAACAACAGCAATAACTGCCCTTTTGCCCAGTTGCTTTTTTTTTTTCTTGAGGGGGCAGTGCTAAGCTACCATGCTCTGAACCACTTTTTATAATAAAATTGATGGCTTTAGCCTCTCTATGACTACATTTAGTCTGTTTTCCTGTGTTCTTTTTTATTTTTACAGATGCTGACATTTTCACAGTGAATTACCTTTAACATATACTTACTGAAAACACACATTCTCATAGCTGCAAAAATGAAAATAAAATATATTCTATTACTGTTTTGGTGACATCCCTCTTGGCAGTAGATCTTGTAAGTTCCATTTCCCAAATAATACTGCTTTTGATCACTTTCTCAATTCTCCAAATGAAATATTCATTGGTAATGAAATGTCTGAGTAAGGCAGGTTTAAAAGAGAAGAGGGAAAGCAGATGCTGAAGCATGATCTAAGACTATGGTAAAAATGAAAAAAAATAAAAAAGAGATGGAAAAGGTAATATGAGTTTTTAATTAACCTATAAAAGTGTCACTGATTTTTATCCAATTTTTTTTCTTGAAAGACTTTATTCTCTTTTTTTTCCCTCCCACATAAAACTGTACCAGAGCAGGTTCTTTAAGTTCAACTGTTAGTAACTCTAGCTGAACATTAGTATCATTCGGAAGCATTTAAAAAAAATCCACTCTCCACTCTTGGAAGTTCTGATTTAGCTGGTTTGATGATGGGCCCTGGCATAGCATGTTTTAATCTTTCTATATTTTAGAAACCATGGGACTTGAGAAGAGGAGGGAAATTAGAAATCAATGCACCAAGCCCTCTTATTTTGTAGTCTAGGTAAGTGAGGTCCAGAGAAGGGCAGTGACTGGCTTATGCAAGTATTTCTGCTTGCGTTAAGGCCAGAGTCAAGGGTCTGAGTCTGTGTATAATCCTCCTCCTAGAACAGCAAACTTCCTCCACTGGTGTGTTTCCAAGGAATGTGTTCAACCTACGTTTAGTTTGATATGTTTCCTACTAGTCCTACTCCTCCTAATGCCCCTCTGGCTTTCCCTATTGTCTATTTCTAGTATTCTTAGGTTCTTTGATGCAGTTATACTGCTTAGCCAGTTGAGGGGACTGTTATGATTAACTTTGGGCAGTTTATCTCTACTTTTATCACAAATGAGGAGATATATATTAGTTTATAACAGTGGTTCTCCACACCCAGCTGCACATTAGAACCATCTGGGGGATTTTTAAAAATATGGATGTCTACATTCCATGGACATTAAATCAGTATCTCTGTAGATGGGCCCTTGGAGTTTTTAAAAGTCACCCAGGAGATTCTAATGTTCAGCCAAGCTTGAGAACCTCTGGATCAGAGGAAGATGTCAAAGAAGGCCTTAGAGATTATTAAAAACTAGATAGTCAAGGGACAGAAATAGTTATGCTGATTACACCCCACCCTTGTCATTTCCTCCAGCTAAGTTAATATGAATCTGCCATGTTGGCTTTCCTAGGCCTCACAATGTAGGCAGTTGCCATGGTTACCACAAATGCAAGGTCGTGGTTGGGAATACAGAAAATCAATATTTCTTTCACAGCAAAATGTAAGCTATGTTGAACTTAGAGACCTTGTGACTTTTTTTTTTTCCATAGCTTTGAGAGAACTGCTTTATATTTAGTTTTGTGTGTGAGGTATTTTTCAGACTCAGGGGCCAAATTTAGGAAATTACTTCTTAGTTCTTCTTTGAAAAGTGTCTTTTTAAGAAAAATAATTTGGAATGTGATATCATCAAGATAGTGCCAGGTTGTTCCTGACTTAGCCCCTTCTTACAAGAAGAACAACAACTCACAGATACCAGTGAGAGAATCCTAGAATGCGAGAGTGAGGCTGAAGTGCCTTCTCTACCGCAGAGACCGAGGCAGAGTGTGTGAGACACATAAGACGAGCGGCTACACCCTGACCACTCTGCTCCTCCCTAGGCCAGCACAGCGCTACTTGGAGGGGTCTCCCCTGAGCTGCTGGTTCCTCCAGTGGGAAAAGAGGCCAGAGGTGATATCTAGCCTCCAAGCATTGTGGGTCACTTCATGGGAGCCCCGGAACTCAGATTTTACTGAAGAGGGATCACAGGGAAATCTGAGGGACTCAACTATTGGGAATCTCATCATGACACAGAATGGGGGAGCAGTTTGCAAGACTGACTTTCTATGTGCAGAGCCCAACTAATAGTCCCAACCAACGGCTTTACTCATTTTCAGAACCAAGTTCGTGCTGTCTGATCAGGGAACTTAGCGTGGCACAGGTCCACCTGATTTGGGCTCTCAAAGGAGGAGTTTTGCCAGCCCTGGAGCCTGGTCTGCTCACTCCCAGGCAGAAGAGATGAGTCATAGCCTGACCTGCTAGGGAGCTTGGCCCCCACCCCATCTGACATGAAGGGCTAACGAGAAAGCTTATAGATTGAATAATCCAGCAATACTCAAGCTGAGAGGAGGCGATAGAGCTGATAACTTTGAGAGCAAAGTCAGTGGCCCTGTTTGGTCAAGGAACTTGGGGCATGAATCAACTAAGAGTCAAGACCACAAACAAAGAACCCTAGTGGCCTTGGAGCTGCTTCTCTAAGCAAGTCCTAGCCTGCTGCCTTGCCAGGGCAAGGAAGCTAATTCATAGTCACACC
Source organism: Muntiacus reevesi (assembly GCF_963930625.1). Classification (NCBI taxonomy): domain Eukaryota; kingdom Metazoa; phylum Chordata; class Mammalia; order Artiodactyla; family Cervidae; genus Muntiacus; species Muntiacus reevesi. The sequence goes on from NC_089271.1 coordinate 20,397,120, forward strand.
TTTTACTGAGTGTAATACTTATTCCTGAATGTCTAGTAAGCCTAACTAGAGAATCCAGGCATCAGTGCAGCCCATCTTAGAGCCTCACTTAGGGAACTCTCAGTCCTACCTAGCTGTTCTTAGCCACTGGCAACCCCCCACCCATTCCACCACAAAGCTTGAAAAGGGGCCTCTTCTTAAAATAGACCCTAATAGCTGGCCCCACCCACCCAAGGGCATTACCAGCAGCCATGTCCAGAAACTCAAACTGAGCCAACTGGTGAAGAATTGTCTCTGTCAAGACAAACCTGTGAAGCCTGAAGGAGGAGGCTACTTATCCAAAGGTGCAGATACTAATATAAAGAATGAAGGATCATGAAAAATCAGGTAAATATGATGATACCAAAGGAAACTAATAAAGCTCTAATAATTGACTCTAAAGAAATGGAGATCTATAAACTGTCAGACAAAGAATTCAGAATAATCACCTTAAAGAAAGAAACTACAAGAACACACCTATAGAAAATTAAATGAAATTAGAAAGACAATTCATAGACAGAAGCTCGAAGCAGAAGTTTAAGGCAAGTTTTTAAATTGCAGTAATCATTTCACAATATATGTAAGCCAAACCATTATGCTATACACTTTAAACTTATGCAATGAGGTATGTCAGTTATATAAAAATAAAATTGGGTGAAAAGGCTTAATGAGATCTTGATGAATATATTTTATCTAAAATGAGCTGGTCAAAGAGTGTACATAATAGCAAGGAAATAAATGCTAATGAAAGAGTCGGGAAAGGGAAAAAAGGAGAGTGGGAGAGGAGAAGAAAATGAGAAGAGAGAAAGATGAATAAATAAAGAGAGAAAGAGAAAAATTTTAGAAACGGTACTTTGAACTCTTACCAAATATATGTAGTTGTGCTTGGAAAGACAACTTTCCAGTATTAGCTCATTTGATCTTAAAAGAAATGTTAGAGTTACATGTTATTACATTTGTTGTTGTTTAGTTGGGAAAACTATTCATCAGAGAAATTAACTTGCTCAAAGTTACCTGATTAGCAAGAAATAAAACAGACAAGGGCTTCCCTGGTGGCTCAGATGGTAAAGAATCCACTTGCAATGCAGGAGACCCAGGTTCGATCCCTGGGTCACGAAGAGCCCCTGGAGAAGGGAATGGCTACCCACTTTAGTATTCTTGCCTGGGAAATCCCACGGACAGAGGAGCCTGGTGGGCTACAGTCCACGGGGCACAGAGACTTGGACACGACTAAGTGACTAACACACAAAGCAGACATACAAGTTCTGGTCTGGCTGCTAGCAAACCCTGGGATGTTAATCATTTCAGTGTCTTTCTTTCTCATTGAGACCCTGGCTTCCAACTCAGGGTAGGAATTATGACTCATGGGACTTTTTGTATTACACATGTCACACTCAGAACATGCAAGAAGTATGTGGCAGATGTCATTAATGGTCCCCATTCTTCACTGTCTGTTCTTCCTCTCTTCATGCCCTTTGATATATGACTTGGTAGCTCCTCCCTCTAAAGAGGCGCATTTTATTTCCTCTCCCTTTGACTTTGGTCATATGATTTGTCCAAAAGAAAGAGAATCAAGTCATGTACTGTGAGTTCTAATCCTAGGCCTTAAAAAGCCTTCTGTGCCTCTGCCACTGTAATAAAGAGGCTATATCCGCAATGTTCTGAGGAGACCGATGAGAGACACTTATAGCCAATTCACAGATGTACAGTGGGAAGTGGAGCTACCGTAGACACCATATCCTTAATCAGTCAAACTCCAGCTGACCTGTGGATCTTTATACACATGACAACATCCACTTGAGTTCAGCAAGCCACCCAATCCAACAACAGATGAGTGATATGTGAGCAAGTCTAGCTGGGGTCAATAGATAAAAAATGAATCAAATGCTACTTTTGTGTAGAGCACTGAGATATTATGATTGTTTCTATGCCCAAGAGCTCATATTACAGGACAAAAGGGAGATAATACCATTGTAATCTTGAATATATGGACACATAAAATTCCACAAAGGGCAGTCTACATGGTTTCAAGACCAATACTTCTACAAACTAACTAGTAGGAGGAAACAAAAAACCACCCTATTACTTATTTCTTCTAGTCACACAATTCTGAGTAGCACTCAGCCACAGGGATATTTCTTTCCGCCATGGTGACTGAATCAGAGAGAGCAATCAAAGAGACCTTCACAGTCTTTAGGTTGATCTGTGACACCAGGTATATAATTCTGAAAATCCTATGGCCTGAAGGTGCAGAAATGGCCAATGGACTTTCTCTTCCTTGTAAAGATGTCACATATTGCTGAGTTTTGCTCCCACTAAGCAAAATCCATTCATAACCTTTAGGGATTAGAGACCAAGAACAGAGGTGACTGTCAAGATTGGGTAAGTAGGAAAGACTGGTGAGGTGGGAAAGAGCAATATAGGCAGAAAGTTTTTTTTTAACACATGTGCCTACCCTAAACATTGCCAGTGGGGAAGTGATATACATATTTTGTAAGATAAAATCACCCAATATATTCTGGTATTTCAAATATGATTTTTCAGTTGAGGGAGATTCACTAAAGCCAATTTAAATGTTTATTTTTTAGTCTATGACTCATCTTTATTACTTGTTCCCATTTTTTAAAGGAAAAATGATAATGATTCCAAAAATGATAACCATCATAATAAATAATTATAGGGAAAATAAACAATTTTCAGTAAAATTGTTGTTGGCAAAATATGAATCACTTATTAATCACATAGTTTCAAAAACTATGAGTTTTTAAACACGATTTTAGAGTCCCTGTATATTTTTGAAGTTTAGGAGTCCAGCTGCTCAATAAATGAGGGATTGACAAATTCATGTTTGAACTTCAATACATACACATCTTAAAGATATCCAGTTATTGCAAAATTATACATAAAAATTGTTGATGCAAATATATATCCCTTATCATTATAAGGTGGACAAACAACCATTCCCAAAGCCAAATTAATAATGATGAAGCTAAACTGACAGTATTTATAATTGAAATTCAAACATTAGAGTAAATTAAACCACAATCAAATGAAGACAACACTATGATAAACTCACTGATTACAAATTGCCCTTTCTGGAGTTTGGTGGCCTTCCAATTACATATGTACTTAGTATCATATATACCAGTTAGATTTATTAATAGAGTTTGAATGAAAATGTTTAATAAACTCTAGTAATATGTTAGAGAAAATAAAGTTGGGTCTGAATTAAGAGAAAGCAAGGATGCTTTTCAAAGTTCTGGGGTTGTAGTAAAGTGAGCCAATCTAAAGGGGTTCCAGTGGCCAAATTGTGGCGCTGGAGTATGAAAAACAATAATTATAGTCAGTAGTGCTCCTGAGCATGAAACACACAATCAACAGAGAAATTAGCATTCAAAAGTATGAACTAAAGATTTTCTACTGCAATGCAGCAGCCATCTACTTGGAAAATATTTACACATTAGATGATATTTTATACATCATCACAAATATTAATGGCTTGTGGCAAGGTATCCAATTCATGGCTGCAAGAATAGATGCTATTGGGCTACATCCTGGAGATTAGATACAATTCAAGGTTCAGCAGAAAGGGCATCACTTCAATTGCACTGTATGGAGCCATATCACATCCTTCCAACTGCTGACCCAATGACAAAGTTTCATACTCCCCAGTCCTAAATCTTTGTTTCCCCTGTGAGATACCTGCCACACTCACAAAGAGCTCCTTGCTCTTAGTTTCATGTATCATGTTCTAGCTATAAAAATAAATCTGCATTTATTTTCCAGTTTTTTCTGCTAGCCCCCAATTTATCATTTAGAATGCCTGCAAAAATTATTAAGATCATAAACAGAATTTTCTTTGCCTTCTGAGGGCAACCAATCCATAGGAAAACCATGCTTCCTTCAACCTACCCCAAAACCACCAAACAGAAGCTTATATCCTGTAACTCTGATCCTGATACTCTTTCACTGAGATGCCTCCTAGTTTCTGTCTTCTGTCACTAGATTCTCACGATGCACTGTCTTCCTCAATACAACAACCAATAAGCCCAACTTTGTTCAACAATGGGAGTGTTCCTGATGGTCTCTGGCTGGAGGAAATTGATATCACAAATAATATTTGACCTAAACCATGTCAAAATAAAATCAAGGGTTACTACTTTAAAATGTAGACTACAAGTTAAGAATCTTTTGTTGATAGAGCTGAAATAACAACCACTGATGTAATTAAGCCTTTAAAAAATCACCAACAGTTAAAAAAATCACAGCTTGCTATATTGGTTTTTCATTTCAGGTTGTAGGTAAATGTCAAAGAAAGGTTAACTAACATCAAAATGATATACATTTTTCTATTTAGTATTCATTATCCAAATAACTCTAAATATTGGAGATATGTTCTTAATAATAAGGACTGTAAAAGAGAAGAAGTTTCTTAAATTGAAAAACATTTATGCATACATTTAAAGGAGTACACAGGTATCCACAGTTTGAAATCTATAGATAAACTATAGACTCAAAGTTAAAGAAAGATGGGACTTAAAAGAAATTGGGGTGGGTGTGCGAAAATTCTCCTTTAGAGAAAAAAAAAAAAAAAACATGAAAATGAAAACAAGTCTCTCCTTACTGAGAATCAGTTTTAATTAGAACAAAACAAAACTAATCACTTTGACTTACAGAACATCAGTTATTGAGATGGGATCTGCAAGTGACTGACTATCATGTTTAAAAAGGTGAATTTATAACCTGGTGAACTAAAAAATAGCTTTGAATAGGTAACTACTTAGATGAAGCAAATGTCTCAAGTAAGATTTGACTATACTAGAGTCTAACATCTGTCTTAATTTACAAACTTTCTTGTTGAGCTTTCATTCTTTTGTATGTAAAGAGATTCTCTTGTTGTCAAATTGATTTCCAGTAAGAGTCGGTCTTATCCACTTTAACTTTAAACATGCAGGATAGTGTGGACATCACATTTGGTGGGAAATATTTACATAATTTATTGTTTCACTGATGAATTATGCCAAACACTTAAAGAATTATACCCAGCAAGGCTCTTATTGATTCAACAGACAAATCAAAAGCTTTACAGACAAGCAAAAGCTGAGAGAATGAAGCATCACCAGACCAGCTATGCAACAAAGGGTAGAGGAACTTCTCTAAGCTAAAAAGAATAGGTCAGTACTAGAAACAAGAAAATTATGCATGGAAAAGCTCACCAGTAAAGGCAAACAAAGTAAGGTAGGAAATCATTGGCACACAAATAATGGCATTGAAACCAAGAACTGTGAGAAGAGCACATATGCAGGAAATTGGAAAAACATTTGAAATTAAAAGACCAGCAACTTTAAACAATCTTGTTTATATATACACTGCTATATCAAAACCTCATGGTGACCAGAAACCAAAAATCAACAGACACACAAACAAAAACCAAAGAGGAATTCAAATACAACACAGAAGTTAGTTATCAAATCAGAAGAGGAAAAAAGAGGAAGAGAAGAAAAAAGACGTCCAAAAACAAATCCAAAATAAGAAAATGAAACTAGGAACACACATATCAATGATTACCTTAAATATAAATGGATTAAATGTTCCAACAAAAAGATGTAGACAAGCTGAATAAATGCAAAAATGATACTTGTATATATGTTGTTACAAGAGATCCACTTTAGATCTAGGAATACAGAGAAGCTGAAAATTAGAGGATGGAAAAAGATGTTCCATGCAAACGGAAATCAAAAGAAAGCTGGAGTAGTAATACTCCTATCAGACAAAGTAGGCTTTAAAAACTGTTACAAGAGACAAAGAAGGACACTACATAATGATCAAGAGATCAATTCAAGAAGAAGATGTAACAATTTTAAGTATACATACATCCAAGGTAGGAGCACCCCAATATATAAGGCAAATATTAACAGGCATAAAAGGAGAAATCAACAGTAGCACAATAACTGTGGGGGACTTTAACACTCCACTTCAATGGATAAATCAGCCAGATAGAAGATCAATAAGGAAACATAGGTCTTAAATGACACATTAGACCTGATGTACTTAATTGATGTTTATGTAACAGTCCATCCAGGACTTCCCTGGTGGTCCAGTGGTTAAGAATCCACCTGCTGACACAGGGGACACAGGTTTGATCCCTTGTCTTGGAGAATCCCACGTCTCAGAGCAACTGAGTCTGTGTGCCACAACTACTGAGTCTGCTTTCTAGAGTCCGTGAATCACAACTACTGATCCCAAACACCGAAGCTACTGAAGCCCATGCACCTAGATCTGGTGCTTCACAACAAGAGAAGCCACCACAGTGAGAAGCTACATACTGCAATGAAGAGTATCCCCTGTTCTCTGCAACTAGAGGAAGCCTGCGCACAGCAATGTGGACCCAGTGCAGCAAAAAAATGAATAAATCTTTAAAAAAGAAAAGTCTATCCAATAGCACATGAATACACATTCTTCTCAAGTGCACATGAAACATTCTCCAGGATTGATCACATGCTGGGCCACAAGGTGAGTCTTGGTAAATTCAAGAAAATTGAAATCATATCAAGCATCTTTTCTGATCATAATGCTATGAGATTAAAAGTCAGCTACAAAGAAAAAAAACTATAAAAAACACAAACACGTTGAAGATAAACAATGTACTATTAAACAACCAATGGATCACTGAAGAAACCAAAGAGAAAATTATAAAATAACTCTAGACAAATGAAAATGAAAATACGGTAATCCAAAACCTATAGGACACAGCAAAAACAGGTCTAAGAGGGAAGTTTATAGCAATACAATATTACCTCAGGAAACAAGAAAAAAATCACACACAAAAAAACCTTAACCATATGCCTAAAGCAATCAGAGAAAGAGCAACAAACAAAATCCGAAGTTAGTAGATGGAAAGAAATCATACAGATCAGAGAAGAAATAAATGAAATATAAGTGAAGAAAACAATATAAAAGATCAATGAAACTAAAAGCTGGTTCTTTGAAAAGATAAAATTGATAACCCATTAGCCAGCTTCACAAAAAAAAGGGAGCTCAAAACAATAAAATTAGAAATTAAAAAGGAGAAGTTACAATGAATGCCACAGAAATACAAAAGATCAAAAAGAGACAAGCAACTTTATGCCAATAAAATGGACAACCTAGAAGAAATGATCAAATTCTTAGAAAGGGACAATTTCCCAAGACTGAACCAAGAAGAAACAGAAAAAAATAAACAGACCAATCACAAGTAATAAAATTGAAATTGTGATTAAAAACTCTCAAGAAGCAAACATCCAGAACTGGATGGCCTCACAGAAAAATTCTATCAAACATTTAGAGAAGAGTTAACACTTATTCTTCTGAAACTATTCCAAAATATTGCACAGGTAAGAATACTCACAAACTCATTCTATGAGGCCACCATCACCCTGATACCTGCACACAAAAGATACTGCACACAAAAAAATTGCAGGCCAATGCCACTGATGGGCATCGATGTAAAAATCCTCAATAAAATGCTAGCAATACAAATCTAACAATACACTGAAAGGATCACACACCATGATCAAGTAGGATTTATTCTAGGGATGCAAGGGTTTTTCAATATCCTCAAATTAATCAGTGTGATACATCAACAAAGTGAATAAAAACCATATGATCATCTCAATAGATGCAAAAAAAGCTTTTGAGTATGTCAAGGCTGTATCTTGTCACCCTGCTTATTTAACGTATAAGCAAAATACAACATGAAAAATGCCAGGCTGGATGAAGCAAAGCTGGAATCAAGATTTCTGGGAGAAATGTCAATAACCTCAGATATGCAGATGACACCACCCTTATGGGAGAAAGCGAAGAAGAACTAAAGAGCCTCTTGATGAAGGTGAAAGAGGAGAGTGAAAAAGTTGGCTTAAAGCTCAACATTCAGAAAAATAAGATCAGGGCATCCAGTCCCATCATTTCATGGCAGATAGATGGGGAAACACTGGAAACACTGACAGACTTTATTTTGGGGGGCTCCAAAATCACTGCAAATGGTGACTGAAGCCATGAAATTAAAAGACGCTTGTTCCTTGGGGGAAAAAAGCTATGACCAACCTAGACAGCATATTCAAAAGCAGAGACATTACTTTGTCAAAAAAGGTCCATCTAGTCAAAGCTATTGTTTTTCCAGTAGTCATGTATGGATGTGAGAGTTGGACTATAAAGAAAGCTGAGAACCAAACAATTGTTGCTTTTGAACTGTGGTGTTGGAGAAGACTATTGGGAGTTCCTTGGATTGCAAGGAGATCCAACCAGTCCATCCTAAAAGAAATCAGTCCTGAATATTCATTGGAAGGACTGGTGCTGAGGCTCCGATACTTTGACCACCTGATGCAAACAGCTGACTCATTTGAAAAGACCCTGATGCTGGGAAAGATTGGATGCTGGAGGAGAAGGCGACGGCAGGATGAGATGGTTGGATGGCATCTCCGACTCAATGGACATGAGTTTGAGCAAGCTCCAAGAGCTGATGATGGACAGGGAAGCTTGGCATGTTGCAGTCCATGAGGTTGCAAAGAGTCAGACGCGACTGAGTGACTGAACTGAACACCAATTTATGATTAAAAAAAATTCTCCAGAAAGTGGGAATACAGGGAACCTACGTGCATGCTAAGTTGCTTCAGTTATGTCTGACTCTTTGTGACCCTATGGACTGTAGCCCATCAGGCTCCTATGTCCATGGGATTCTCAAGAATATTGGAGTGGGTTCCCATGCTCTTCTCCAAGGGATCTTCTCAACCCAGGGATTGAACCCATGGCTCCTGTAGCTCCTGTATTGCAGGTAGGCTGTTTACCACTGAGTCACCGGAGAAGCCCAGAGGCACCTCCTCAACAAAATAAAGGCCATGTCTGACAAATCTACAGCTAACATTATTTTCAATTGTGAAAAGCTGAAAGTATTTCCTCTAAAATGAAGAAAAAGACAAGGATATCCACTCTTACCACTTTTATTCAACATAATTTTGGAAGTTCTAGCTCTGAGAATCATAGAAGAAAAATAAATAAAAGGAACTCAAATTGTAAAGAAGTAAAACTGATAGTGTTTGCAGATGATATGATACTATAGATATAGATAGAAAATCCTAAAGATACTATCAGAAAACTACTAGAGCTCATCAATGAATTAGGTAAAGTTGCATAATACAAAATTAATAAGAAGAAATCTGTTGCATTTCTATATACTATCAATGAAAGATCAAAAAGGGAAATTAAGAGAATAGTCCCATTTACCTTCACATCACAAAAAATATAGTATCTAGGAATAAACCTATCTATGGAGACAAAAGACCTGTACTCTGAAAACTGTAAGATGCTGATTAAAGATACTGAAGATGACATAAACATATGGAAAGATATACCATGTTTTTGTATTGGAAGAAGCAATATTCTGAAAATGACTATATTACCCAAAGTAATTTGTAGATTAAATGCAAACCCTATCAAATTACCAATGGTATTTTTCATAGAATTAGAGCAAAAAATCTTGAAATTTGTATGGAGACACAAAAGACCCCCCAAATATCCAAAGCAATCTTGAGAAAGAAAAATGGAGCTGGAAGAATCAGGCTTCCTGACTTCAGACTATACTACAAAGTTACAGTCATCAAGAGAAAAACAGAAATATAGATAAATAAGAAAGCCTAGAAATAAACCCACACATATATGGCTAATTAATCTATGACAAAGGAGTAAATAGCACTGGGAAAACATGTAAAAATGAAATTGGAATATTCTTTAACACCATACACAGAAATAAACTCAAAATGAATTAAAGACCTAAATGTAAGACCAGATACTATAAAACTCTTAAGAGGATAACATAGGCAGAACATTCTTTGACATAAATTGCAGCAATATCTTTTCCAAGCCATCTCCTAGAGTGCTGGAAATAAAATAAAAAACAAACAAATGGGACCTAAGTAAACTCAAAAGTTTTTGCACAGAAAAAGAAACCATAAACAAAATGAAAAGACAACCTATAGAATGGGAGACATATTTGCAAACAGTGCAACTGGCAAAGGATTAATCTCCAAAATTTATAAACAGCTCAGCATCAGAAAAAATAGGGAAAGAAACCAATCACCCAATCAAAAATGAGCAGAAGACCTAAACAGACATTTCTCCAAAGAAGGCATACAGATGGCCAAGAAACAATGGAAAAAAATGCTCAACATTCCTCATTATTAGAGAAATGCAAATCAAAACTACAATGAGGTGTCACATCATACCAGTCAGAATAGCTATCATGAAAAAAAGTCTATTAACACAAACTATGAATCCTGGAAAGGATATGAAGAAAAGGGAGCCCTCTTCCACTGTTGGTGGGAATGTAAACTGATACAGCCACTATGGAGAATAATATGGTGGTTCCTTAAGAAACTGTTAATAAAACTCCCACATGTGTGTTAGTCGCTCAGTCATGTCCAACTCTTTGCGACCCCACGGGGTGTAGCCCACCAGGCTCCTCTGTCCATGGAATTCTCCAGGCAAGAATACTGGAGTGGGTAGCCATTCCCTTCTTCAAGGGATGCTCTGAACCCAGGGATTGAGACAGGGTCTCCCACATTGCAGGCAGATTCTTTACCATCTAAGCCACCAGGGAAGCCCCATACTTACCATATGTCCCAGCAATACTACTGCTGCACATATACCCTGAGAAAATCATAATTCAAAAGTACACATGTACCTCAGTGTTCACTGCAGCACTATTTACAGCAGCCAGGACATGGAAGCAACTTAAATGTCCATCAACAGATAACTGGATAAAGAAGATGTGGTTCAGTTAGTTAAGTTAAGTCACTCAGTTGTGTCCAACTCTTTGCAACCCCATGAATCGCAGCACGCCAGGCCTTCCTGTCCATCACAAACTCCTGGATTTCACTCAAACTCATGCCCGTCGAGTCGGTGATGCCATCCAGCCATCTCATCCTCTGTTGTCCCCTTCTCCTCCTGCCCTCAATCCCTCCCAGCATCAGGGTCTTTTCCAAAGAGTCAACTCTTCGCATGAGGTGGCCAAAGTATTGGAGTTTCAGTTTCAGCATCAGTCCTTCCAGTGAACACCCAGGACTGATCTCCTTTAGGATGGACTGGTTGGATCTCCTTGCAGTCCAAGGGACTCTCAAGAGTCTTCTCCAACACCACAGTTCAAAAGTATCAGTTTTTCAGCGCTCAGTTTTCTTCACAGTCCAACTCTCATATCCATACATGACCACTGGAAAAACCATAGCTTTGACCAGATGGACCTTTGTTGGCAAAGTAATGTCTCTGCTTTTTAATATGCTATCTAGGTTGGTCATAACTTTCCTTCTAAGGAGTAAGCGTCTTTTAATTTCATGGCTACAGTCACCATCCACAGTGATTTTGGAGCCCAAAAAAATAAACTCTGACACTGTTTCCAGTTTCCCCATCTATTTCCCATGAGGTGATGGGACCAGATGCTATGATCTTAGTTTTCTGAATGTTAAGCTTTATGCCAACTTTTTCACTCTCTTCTTTCACTTTCTATACAAAGGAATCTTAGCCTTAAAAAGGAATGAAACTGGGTCATTCATAGTGATGTGGATGAACCTAGAGTCTGTCATACAGAGTGAAGTTTGAAAGAGAAAAACACCATATATTAATGCATATAGATATAGAATCTAGAAAAATGGCACTGATGAACCTCTTTGCAGGGGAAAAATAGAGAGGCAGATGTAGATAACAGACTTGTGGACGCGGGGGTCAGGGAAGGAGAGGGTGGGATGAATTGAGAGAGTAGCACTGACATATGTACACTACCATGTGTAAAATAAATAGTTAATGGGAAGCTACTATATAGCCCAGGGAGCTCACCTCAGTGCTCTGTTATGGTCTAGAAGGGTGGGATGGGGGCTCCAGATGAAGAGGATATATGTATACTTAGAGCTGACTTACCGTGTTATACAGCAGAAACTAACACAACATTGTAAAGCAATTACACTCCAATTTAAAAATAAATTTAAAAACTGCATATTTTAGTTTCTAAGTATGTGAGTCTTTTTGTGACTATTTTTATTGTTAATTTGAAATTAAGTGACTTAATGGTCAGAAAGGTTTTTTTTTTTTTTTTTTTTTGCTTGTTTTATATAATTTGGGATGAAATGCTCAAGACTTCTTTTGGCTTTAAATATTCAATGTGCTTTGGAAATAATTTATAATAAAGTTTAAAAGATGGTCAAAATATTTATCTGGGTCCATGGAGGGTTCTAGATGCATGTTTTAGATCAAGCTTTACATTTTTATTCAAATATTTTATTTGTTGATTCATTTTATTATCTTCAGCTATCAGTTTCTTAGAGTCCTGCTAAATATCCTGATATGATGGTAGATTTTACTTCATACTCTGTTAAGAATTTCTGTATGGTTTTATTTAAGAGAGGGGGGATATTAGCTCAATGTCACAATAATGAAGCTGAAATAGATCATTTATTCTTTCAAGAACTACAGAAATGAAAACCCTATTAAGCCCATAGAAATCATGAATTCTATTAGGTAAAAAAGTAGAACTTAGCATTTGATCCTGAACCTTGATTGTTACAGTGAGAAAGGATCTTAGAGATGATGAAATTACTAGTTATATGTTAACTGTTGTGGGCTCAATTGTTGCTCCCTCAAATGAACAACAGATGCCAATCCTGACTCTTTCACTTATTTTAATGTGGATATTCACACAAACTATTTCTTGGGAACAACAACAACAACTTGTTGTTCTTATTAATGTAAAAGAATCATACATTTTAAATAAAAATAGGTCTTCAATCAGTCAGTTCAGTTGCTCAGTTGTGTCTGACTCTTCGCAACCTCATGGAATGCAGCATGACAGGCCTCCTTGTTCATCACCAACCACCAGAGTTTACTCAAACTCATGTCCATTGAGTCAACGATGCCATCCAACCATCTCATCCTCTGTTGTCCCCTTCTCCTCCCACCTTCGATCATTCCCAGCAGCAGGGGTATTTTCAAATGAGCCAGTTCTTCACATCAGGTGGCCAAAGTATTGTAGTTTCAGCTTCAGCATCAGTCCTTCCAATGAATACTCAGGACTGATTTCTTTTAGGATGGACTGGTAGGATCTCCTTGCAGTCCAAGGGACTCTCAAGAGTCTTCTCAAACACCACAGTTCAAAAGCATCAATTCTTTGGCGCTCAGCTTTCTTTATAGTCCAATTCTCACATCCATACATGACTACTGGAAAAACCATAGCCTTGACTAGACAGACCTTTGTTGGCAAAGTAATGTCTCTGCTTTTTAATATGCTGTCTAGGTTGGTCATAACTTTTCTCCCAAGGAGTAAGCGTCTTTTAATTTCATGGCTGCAGTCACCATCTGCAGTGATTTTGGAGTCCAGAAAAATAAAGTCTGTCACTGTTTCCACTGTTTCTCCATCTACTTTCTATGAAGTGATGGGACCAGATGCCATGATCTTATTTTTCTGAATGTTGAGTTTTAAGCCAACTTTTTCACTCTCCTCTTTCACTTTCACCAAGAGGCTCTATAGTTCCTCTTCACTTTCTGCCACAAGGGTGGTGTCATCTGCATATCTGAGGTTATTGATATTTCCCCCAGCAATCTTGATTCCAGCTTGTGCTTCATCCAGCCCAGTGTTTCTCATGATATACTCTGCATATAAGTTAAATAAGCACAGTGACAATATACATCATTGACGTACTCCTTTTCATATTTGGAACCAGTCTGTTGTTCCATGTCCAGTTCTAACTGTTGCTTCCTGACCTGAATACAGGTTTCTTAAGAGCCAGGTCAGATGCTCTCGTATTCCCATCTCTTTAAGAATTTTTCACAGTTTCTTGTGATCCACACTGTCAAAGGCTTTGTCATAGTCAATAAAGCAGAAGTAGATGGTTTTTCTAGAACTCTTTTGCTTTTTTGATGATCCAGTGGTTGTTGGCAATTTGATCTCTGGCTCCTCTGCCTTTCCTAAAATTAGCTTGAACATCTGGAAGTTCATGGTTCACGTATTGCTGAAGCCTGGCTTGGAGAATTTTGAGCAAAACTTTACTAGCCTGTGAGATGAATGCAATTGTGCAGTAGTTTGAGCTTTCTTTGGCATTGACTTTCTTTGGGATTGGAATAAAAACTGACCTTTTCCAGTCCTGTGGCCACTGCTGAGTTTTCCAAATTTGCTGGCATATTGAGAGCAGCACTTCACAGCATCATCTTTTAGGATTTGACATAGCTCAACTGGAATTCCATCAGCTTGACTAGCTGTTCGTAATGATGCTTCCTAAGGCCCTCTTGACTTCACATTCTAGGATGTCTAGCTCTAGGTGTGTGATCACACCATCATGATTATCATGGTCACTAAGATTTTTTTTTGGTATAGTTCTTCTGTGTATTCGTGCCACCTCTTCTGAATATCTTCTGTTTCTGTTAGGTCCATATCATTCCTGTCCTTTATTGAGCCCATCTTTGCATAAAATATTCCCTTGGTATCTCTAATTTCCTTGAAGAGATCTCTAGTCTTTCCCATTCTATTGTTTTTTTCTATTTCTTTGCACTGATCACTGAGGAAAGGTTTCTTATCTCTCCTTGATACTTTTTGGAACTCTGCATTCAAATGGGTATATCTTTCTTTTTCTCCTTTGCTTTTTGCTTCTCTTCTTTTCACAGCTATTAGTAAGCCCTCCTCAGACAGCCATTTTGCTTTTTTGCACTTCTTTTTCTTGGGGATGGTCTTGCTCCCTGTCTCCTGTACAATGTCATGAACCTCCATCCATAGTTCTTCAGGCACTCTATCAGATCTATTCTCTTAAATCTATTTCTCACACTTCCACTGTATAATCATTAGGGATTTGATTTAGGTCGTACCTGAATGGTCTAGTGGTTTTCCCTACTTTCTTCAATTTAAGTCTGAATTTGGCAATAAGGAATTCATGATCTGGGCCACAGTCAGCTCCCGGTCTTGTTTTTGCTGACTGTATAGAGTTTCTCCACCTTTGGCTGCAAAGAATATAATCAATCTGATTTTGGTGTTGACCATCTGGTGATGTCCATGTGTAGAGTCTTTTCTTGTGTTGTTGGAAAAGGGTGTTTGCTATGACCAGTGCGTTCTCTTGGCAAAGCTCTATTATCCTTTGTCCTGCTTCATTCTGTACTCCGAGGCCAAATTTGCCTGTTACTCCAGGTGTTTCTTGACTTCCTACTTTTGCATTCCAGTCCCCTATAATGAAATGGACATCTTTTTTGGGTGTTAGTTCTAGAAGGTCTTGTAGGTCTTCATAGAACCGTTCAACTTCAGCTTCTTCAGCATCACTAGTCGGGGCATTACTGAGAAAATGTGGTCCACTGGAGAAGAGAATGGCAAATCCATTTAGTATTCTTGCCTTGAGAACCCCATGAACAGTATGAAAAGGCAAAAAGATAAGACACTGAAAGATGAACTCCCCAGGTCAGTAGGAACCCAACTATCTCCAGTAGGAGATCATTGGAGAAATATCTCCAGAAAGCATAAAGAGACGGAGTCAAAGCAAAAACAACACCCAGCTGTGGATGTGACTAGTGATGGAATCAAGGTCTGATGCTGTAAAGAGCAATATTGCATAGGGACCTGGAATGTTAGGTTCATGAATCAAGGCAAATTGGAAGTGGTCAAACAGGAGATGGCAAGAGTGAACATCAACAGTTTAGGAATCAGTGAAATAAAATGGACTGGAATGGGTGAATTTAACTCAGATGACCATTACATTTATTACCGTGGGCAAGAATCCCTTAGAAGAAATGGAGTCATCATCATAGTCAACAAAAGAGTCCGAAATGCAGTACTTGAATGCAATGTCAAAAACAACAGAATGATCTCTGTTCGTTTCCAAGGCAAATCATTCAATATCATGGTAATCCAAGTCAAAAATACTTCTTAATAATCCATTAATAGAAACCAGAGGGGAAGGTGAATAAAAGAAGCTAATTTCAGAGATTTAGTTAGTAGAGGGAGGGAGGGAGGAAGAGGGGGGTGAAAGAGGTATGAGAGAGGTGGGCAGAGAGAGAGTGAGAGCATGTCTAATGGTCCTGGGGTCAAAGTGAAATTTCTGCTCCATTAAATCTGCCTTCTGTCCCTACCTCTATTGTATTAGAGCATGAGAATTGATATTCTGAGTGACCCCAGTGGAAATCCTAAGTGATCTATGACTCAATTATACTTCCTATACTCAACTTGGTAAGGTAAGAAAATAAAATATTTCATTTTCATTTTATTTCAAAAGACATTTCAGCAATAAAAATGAGAAGGGATTAGATTTAAATTTTAATTAGTAGGAAAATTAAATGCTCATTCTTGAGGTTTTCTAGTTAACTGAAATTTTACTGTAGTAAATAAAATTCAGACAGCATTTTTACTGAGTAAGAGATTTTTCCTATATTCTAATTCACACCTTTAAACAAATACTACTTAATTTCTATTTAAAAATTTTCTCAGACTCATCTAATGAACAACCACCATGAAGAATGCCTTCACTCATCTTTCTGTCAAGCAATTTTACCCAAGAAATTCTATTTATTTGATGTTCTGCTAGGATGTAAAAATACACAAATACACACATGTATATAATTTTTATCTCTATGTATATTCAATATTCCTAAACTATATCCTCAAGTCAAAATCTCAAATATTTGGTTGAAGAGCTAATAGCTTCACCATTTGTATATGTTACTTGAAATTATATTTTTCAAAGAAGTTTTGTCTCTGAAGGGAAGAATCAAAGAAATAATGACAAAAGGAACAGAAAATATTTTGTAGACTGAATTGAAAAATTAAAAAGTATTCCTGTTGTATCATTCACCTTCAAAAAGTGTTTTTCAAGTGTTTCCCTTCCCGAAGTACAGATGGTCTTTGCCGTTTAGCATCCGCATCCCTGTTAGAAGAAGCCAATTAATATCATATCCCTATACTTCTAATCAAGGCTGCCTTATTAGTGCTCTGTTGAATGAACTGTTGCTGATTAACTGAAAATTAGTCAGTGAAACTAATGATTTTCCCTCCAGACCCAGTGGGCCCATAAAATGTTCGTCAGAATTAAGGACAGTTCATTATGGTGTATGATTTGCCAGTAGACTGAACTTACTGAGTCAGTATGAGGAGCCCAGGTCGGGGAGGTGGGTGATACGATGCAGGCTGGCAGATCTCTCTTTCACGGTTTGCTGTTTTCCTCTTAGCTCTCTGTCTCTTCTAGGCATTTCCAGGAGATGGTGTCTGGCAGCTCTTTCACTCAGTTTACAAGAGAATCTCCCAAGTGTATCCTACAAGGAAGAGCAAAAGAAGAATCTTTCATCACTGCTAATGTATTTTTTGGTAAGCAGCAGAATTTCTGGGGGGTGACAAAGATCATTATGATTTTAATATGCTTTTAAGCTGCTGAAATATATCTCAGTCATGATGGAAATATGGCACCCAGGTTATGATGGTTAGGTTCCATCTGTAACAGTATAGTGAACATTTGTGAAGATAATGCTCTTCTAAACTGTTGGTCATTGAGATCCCAACAGAACGAAGAGAAGGCTGGGGCAATTTTTTTTAAGAGCAATAAGGAGAATCCTCAACTTAATAAGACAAAACAGTAGATATACAGTGAAATGCCAAAGACAGAAAATTCCAATATGTTAACTATCTGTCAGTTCAGCCGCTCAGTCGTGTCAGACTCTTTGCGACCCCATGGACTGCAGCACCCCAGGCTTCCCTGTCCATCACCAACTCCTGGAGGTTGCTCAAATTCATGTCCATCAAGTTGGTGATGCCACCCAACTATCTCATCATGTCGTCTCCTTCTCCTTCTGCCTTCAATCTTTCCCAGCATCAGGGTCTTTTCCAATGAGTCAGTTCTTTGCAATAGGTGGCCAAAGTATTGGAGGTTCAGCATCAGTCCTTCCAATGAATATTCAGAATTGATTTCCTTTAGGATTGACTGGTTTGATCTCCTTGCAGTCCAAGGGACTCTCAAGAGTCTTCTCCAACACCACAGTTCAAAAACATCAATTCTTTGGTGCTCAGCTTGCTTTATGGCTTTCTTTATACTGACTATAAGATACTGGAATTCAGGATATCTCTTTCTTCAGATCTCAAACTACAGCTTTATACATGGTATTGTTGGGAGTTATGTCATTTTGGTACTTCATTTGTTAAACCCATTAAATAGAATTTAAGATGGATTTGCCTTTTAATATAACGTGAGGACTGGCAAATGTAAAGTATTTCTATTTCAATTTGTTTTTATTTTTTTAAATTTATTGGGGTGCAATTGATAAACAATGTGTTAGTTTAAGGTGTACAGCAAACTGAATCTGTAATACAAATACATAAATCCACTCTTTTTTAGATTCTTTTCCCATGTAGGAGATACAGAGTATTGAGTAGAGTTCCCTGTGCTACACAGTAGGTCCTTATTAGTTATCTATTTTATATATGGTAGTGTATATATGTCAATTCCAATCTCCCAATTTATCCCTACCACCCCTCAGTAGCCATAAGTTTATTTTCTACATCTGTAACTCTATTTCAGTTTTGCAGATAAGTTCATTTATAGCCCTTTTTTGGATTACACATATAAGCAATATCATATGTCTTTCTTTGACTGACTTCAGTCAGTACGAAGCTCTCTAGGTTTATGCGTGTTCTATCTTGATCTGTTTATCACATGTCAGAATAAAGATTGCCTAGCACTTTTTTACATATGCTACTAATGTACATGGTTAAACAAGAGGGAGAAACAATTCATATAAGTCTAAATAGTGTTTTATTAAAAGAACCTTAGTAGTCTTCCATTATTATTTACTGAACCTGCTTTTCTAGATAAAGATGACCCTAGGGCCATACTGAAGCCTTTCTAGGACACCATCTCCCTTCATTTTATATTTTAGTTCCACTTCTTATAATAAAAGAGACTGTCTACTTATAGGAGCAAGAGTGTAACAACAGAATCCTATTTTGAGCTGAGGAATTAATATTAAATGAAATTTATCCATTTGTTCAAATATCACTGGTGAGAGAAAAACTCAACCAAAAAAATGTTCTTTTTTCTTTCTTTTTAAAAGATTTCTTCACACGAGGAACATGGAAGCTCAGAATCGGCTGCAGGTGTGGGTGAACCAGAAATTAGGTGAATCAAAAAAATAATTTCAAGAGCCCCTAAAATGTGATGTCTTTAATGATACACTGAGGTAATCACTGAGACTGTGTAATGAACAGAGGCACTCAGGATTAAAAAAAAAAAAATAGACTAATTTGCTGAAATATTTACTTCAGGTTTTACCATGGTAAATGTTGTGAGGCATGAATGAATGGCTGCATTAATCAGGATTTCAATCAACCTAGCTTGGTTCAAGCCTTGGCTTCACCATCTTCACCATCTAAGTTTGGTTGCATCACAGATCTTCTTCGTGTCAGATGAAAGCACTGGCCAAAACCTGTGGCGTCTGGTGTGGCCAAATGTGCTTAACAGGAAGCTGAGTGGCAAAACACTACTGTCTACTTTACCTTCTTACCCTAGCTCTCCAAGATACAATTTTACACTCTGTCCTTGTTTGTCAACTAATCTTAGCATAGATATTCAATGATCAGGTATCATCTGTACTTCCAGACCTTCATGTAACTTTCTTTTAAGCAACCATTATGTAGCAGAAATTGACCTTTCTACAGCTAAATAAATTAGTTTTGGCTAACAAGGTTTAAAATGACAGTGGACAAAAAAAGAAAACTACAGGCCAATATCACTGATGAACATAGATGCAAAAATCCTTAACAAAATTCTAGCAAACAGAATCCAACAACATATTAAAAAAATCATACACCATGACCAAGTGGGCTTTATCCCAGGAATGCAAGGATTCTTTAATATCCGCAAATCAATCAACGTAATACACCACATTAACAAATTGAAAGATAAAAACCATATGATTATCTCAATAGATGCAGAGAAAGCCTTTGACAAAATTCAACACTCATTTATGATTAAAACTCTCCAGAAAGCAGGAATAGAAGGAACATACCTCAACATAATAAAAGCTATATATGACAAACCCACAGCAAGCATCACCCTCAATGGTGAAAAATTGAAAGCATTTCCTCTGAAATCAGGAACAAGACAAGGATGCCCACTCTCACCACTACTATTCAACATAGTGTTGGAAGTTTTGGCCACAGCAATCAGAGCAGAAAAAGACATAAAAGGAATCCAGATAAGAAAAGAAGAAGTGAAACTCTCGCTGTTTGCAGATGACATGATCCTCTACATAGAAAACCCTAAAGACTCTTCCAGAAAATTACTAGAGCTAATCAATGAATATAGTAAAGTTGCAGGATATAAAATTAACACACAGAAATCCCTTGCATTCCTATATACTAACAATGAAAAAACAGAAAGAGAAATTAAGGAAACAATACCATTCACCATTGCAACAAAAAGAATAAAATACTTAGGAGTATATCTACCTAAAGAAACAAAAGACCTATACATAGAAAACTATAAAACACTGATGAAAGAAATCAAAGAGGACACAAACAGATGGAGAAACATACCGTGTTCATGGATTGGAAGAATCAATATTGTCAAAATGGCTATTCTACCCAAAGCAATCTATAGATTCAATGCAATCCCTATCAAGCTACCAACGGTATTTTTCACAGAACTAGAACAAATAATTTCACAATTTGTATGGAAATACAAAAAACCTCGAATAGCCAAAGTAATCTTGAGAAAGAAGAAAGGAACTGGAGGAATCAACCTGCCTGACTTCAGACTCTACTACAAAGCCACAGTCATCAAGACAGTATGGTACTGGCACAAAGACAGAAATATAGATCAATGGAACAGAATAGAAAGCCCAGAGATAAATCCACGAACCTATGGATACCTCATCTTTGACAAAGGAGGCAAGGATATACAATGGAAAAAAGACAATCTCTTTAACAAGTGGTGCTGGGAAAACTGGTCAACCACTTGTAAAAGAATGAAACTAGAACACTTTCTAACACCATACACAAAAATAAACTCAAAATGGATTAAAGATCTAAATGTAAGACCAGAAACTATAAAACTCCTAGAGGAGAACATAGGCAAAACACTCTACGACATAAATCACAGCAAGATCTTCTATGACCCACCTCCCAGAATATTGGAAATAAAAGCAAAAATAAACAAATGGGACCTAATGAAAATTAAAAGCTTTTGCACAACAAAGGAAACTATAAGTAAGGTGAAAAGACAGCCCTCAGATTGGGAGAAAATAATAACAAATGAGGAAACAGACAAAGGATTAATCTCAAAAATATACAAGCAACTCCTGAAGCTCAATTCCAGAAAAACAAACGACCCAATCAAAAAATGGGCCAAAGAACTAAACAGACATTTCTCCAAAGAAGACATACAGATGGCTAACAAACACATGAAAAGATGCTCAACATCACTCATCATCAGAGAAATGCAAATCAAAACCACAATGAGGTACCATTACACGCCAGTCAGGATGGCTGCTATCCAAAAGTCTACAAGCAATAAATGCTGGAGAGGGTGTGGAGAAAAGGGAACCCTCTTACACTGTTGGTGGGAATGCAAACTAGTACAGCCACTATGGAAAACAGTGTGGAGATTTCTTAAAAAACTGGAAATAGAACTGCCATATGACCCAGCAATACCACTTCTAGGCATACACACTGAGGAATCCAGATCTGAAAGAGACACGTGCACCCCAATGTTCATCGCAGCACTGTTTATAATAGCCAGGACATGGAAGCAACCCAGATGCCCATGAACAGATGAATGGATAAGGAAGCTGTGGTACATATACACCATGGAATATTACTCAGCCGTTAAAAAGAATTCATTTGAATCAGTTCTAATGAGATGGATGAAACTGGAGCCCATTATACAGAGTGAAGTAAGCCAGAAAGATAAAGAACATTACAGTATACTAACACATATATACGGAATTTAGATAGATGGTGGCGATAACCCTATATGCAAAACAGAAAAAGAGACACAGAAGTACAGAACAGACTTTTGAACTCTGGGGGAGAACGTGAGGGTGGGATGTTTTGAAAGAACAGCATGTATACTATCTATGGTGAAACGGACCACCAGCCCAGGTGGGATGCATGAGTCAGGTGCTCTTGCCTGGTGCACTGGGAGGACCCTGAGGAGTCGGGTGGGGAGGGAGGTGGGAGGGGGGATCGGGATGGGGAATACGTGTAACTATATGGCTGATTCATGTCAATGTATGACAAAACCCACTGAAATGTTGTAAAGTGATTGGCCTCCAACTAATAAAATAATATTTAAAAAAAAAAAATGAAAAAAATTACAAGGTGAAAAACAGTGTGTGATTAATGACAAAATTATTTTCACTGCTAACCACTTCTCTCAATTTATACTCTAGGTTTTAAAATAAATATTTAACTATTATAAAAAAAATAAATAAATAAAATAAAATGACAGTGGATGAAGACAGCAAGGATGATTTCGTAGTCTTTCCCCTTTCTTACTCATTCCTGCAGAAACAGCTGTCTTGGCAATAGCTTTAAAGTAACCCCATCCCTTTCTTCCTATTTAGCAAGAATGATTGCAAATTGACTTTGGGCACACCTTTAAAAGCTGGTAATTCCTAAAAGATCCTTCTGTTTTGAAAGAAAAGTCTGTTTATATTATGTTTTAGTTATATGCACTGTTCCTAGAGGAATATGTAAAAAAAAAGTTGGAGGAGTTCAAGAGAGTGGCAACTAAAATGATGAAGGGGTTTCCACAGCATATTGGAGTCAAAGAAAATTCTTCAAAAGAATCATCATATCTATAGATTCCTCCACACTTTGAGTTTTTAAGGTGAACACTCATACCTTAAAATTACTTCCTGCAGAGTGTTTTCATGTGTACAATTTTTCAACAGCCTTGAAAAAGATATCAGGGTAGGTATTATCTGAATTTTAGAGATAAAAACATAGATGTCTGAGAGATATTATAATTTATTCAAACTCTGCTGGCCATTGATAATGTAAAGAATCCAGCCTTGGAATCTGATCTCATACTTGTTCTGCTCTTCCAAATTGACTGAACTAACATATTCCCCTTCATATCATCCTTCGCTAGAGGATGTCAGAGAGGATTTAAGGGGCTGATCAGAGATTAGCAAGCTATGACCTATGGGCCAAAAATGCTTGGCGCTTGTTTGCTAATAAAGTTTTATTGGAACACAGACACAGTCTTTTATGTGTTATTTATGTCTTCTTTTCTACTACAATGGTAGAGCTGGGCAGTTTTAACAGAAGACTTTATGGCCTTCAAAGACTGAAATATTTACTATCTGGCCTTTTACCAAAGTTTGCCAACTCCAGACCTGAATAATCACAGATAGTGTCTTTCCCTGAAAAGTAATTAAGGAACAAGCAATGGAGAGTGGGCTGTCCTGTTTCTTTTTATGAATTTGATACTTCATGAGCTGTTACTATTTCAGAGAGAAAGGGGGTGTTTTGGGTACTTAAGGAATTGGTTTGGCCAAAATGTTTATTCAAGTTTTTACAAAATATGTTACATAAAAACCTGAATTGGTCAACCCAATAACAGGAAGTAGAAAGAGGGAACTACTAGAGAATCTGGCAAAATTACACTTCAGAAAGGCAGAAGAATTGATCCTTTTGAACTATGGTGCTGGAGAAGACTCTTGAGAGTCCCTTGGACTGCAAGGAGATCAAACCAGTCAGTCCTAAAGGAAATCAATTCTGAATATTCATTGGAAGGACTGATGCTGAAGCTGCAACTCTAATACTTTGGCCACCTGATGCAAAGAGCTGACTCATTGGAAAAGACCCTGATGCTGGGAAAGATTGAGGGCGGGAGGAGAAGGGAACGACAGAGGATGAGATGGTTGGATGGCATCACCACTCAGTGGATGTGACTTTGAGCAAACTCCAGCAGATGGTGAAGGACAAAGGAGTTTGGAGTGCTGCAGTCATGGGGTTGCAAAGAGTCGGACACGACCTGGCAACTGAACAACAGCAACTTCAGAAGGTGAATTATATTTAGTAGAGTTATTCTACAATCAATTAAGGGCATGAGAGGTAGAACTGCATGAGGTAAAGGTACGGGGCAAACTCTGGGAAGACAGTGGAGGACAGGGAAGCCTGGCATGCTGAAGTCCAGGGGGTCACAAAGAGTCGGAGACACGACTTATCGACTGAACTATAATAGCAAGGTATGAACTGGGATGGCACATTGAAAAGTATTTGTCATAAGCTGACTGGTACCTTTTATAATACAAAGTAAATTTCTTAATGCCAATCAAATTCCAAATTTAAGTTTAAAAAAATCATTTAAATTATTAGAGTTTATTTTTCTTTGCTTTTAGCAAAGAAAAAACTAGCAGGTTTTCTTTCTTACATGAGTAAATCCTGAATCTTGGGACATGGATTCAGGTTAAGCAGATGTTAGCACAAATTGCTGTGTGTCAGCTATTATAAAAACAAAATTCTAATATCTCATTTTTGAGATTTATGGAGGTGACTTTCCTTTTCTTTGGAGATGATGAATGTGTGCCGACTGGTGCCGCTGTTTAATTATAGATGGCTAGCTGTGAGGAATGTGAAGATGATCTCAGCCATTTAAACCTCAAGGCAATCTCCTGGTGTGACCTAAAAGGTGTTCATTTTATTTATGTAGCTATTTTACCTACTCACCCAGATTTCTGTTGCACTTAGAAATTCCCAAATGAAGTATCTACAGTTATTTTGTAAAGGGTTTGAAATAATATCCCCTTCCTTCTCATTCTCACTCCCAGGAAATTTTTGCTTAAAGGTGCATTTGGGAAATAGTGCATAGGAAGCATCATGGTATGGGGCAAACAGAACAGACTTTAGACTCAGGCATTATTGGAAGGCCCTTGGAAAGGTCACCATGTGTTCAGGGAACTTCCAATGGCTGACCATGCCTGGATAGCAGAGTGGATGCTAAGAAGAATGCTGTGTTCCATGCTAAGGAGTACAGGTAGTTCTCAAGGTAATATGGAACCACTGAAGGGTTCTGGGACAAAAATGTAACACAAAGTTACAATATTGAAAAATACTCTGGCAGAGTAGATGATGGACCAAAATGTGGAGAGTAAGGGCACAGAGAGATTTGAAGGGCTGGTGTCAGCACTGAGATTTTCCAAGAATGATGAAGTCTAAAGTTGGGAGTATGTGAAGGCAGGAGATTGAATTGTTTAGGATATACCTGTGTGGCTTAACTGATAGAACTTAACTGTAAAAGCGATGAGGGAAGGGCCAGTTTTAGGGGCTGAGTTGACTGTAATAGGAAAGATAAAGAGGAGAACAAGGGTTAATGCCTATCTGACATACTAATCATGTCCAGAATCGAGGTCTGCCAGGCAAAGTGTTCTTGTGATTTGTTATACAATAGGAGAAGATTTAAAAAAAATAAGTAAAGGAAACAAAGAAAAATTTGGGTGATAATGACAGATGATGGCAAGAGAGAAGATTCATCTATAAAGATAATACTCACAGTCACAAATACAGGTGCCAAGTGCCAGCAAGAAAAGCTGAGACTGCATTGTTTTCAAGGGGGGGTGGTCTCTCTCTAGACAACTTTACCTATATAGAGCTTCCATATGTGAAAATAATATATGTCTGGATTCCCCATAACTTAAGACCCTCAGACAAAGGTCTTAGCACACATTTAGGAGGTGATTACCAGCAGGGAGTAGAGGAGTGAGAAAGAAAAGTGAAAGCAGCCAATACAGGATGTGTTCATGTGTGATAACCATTATGGGCAACTGGAGGTTCAATTTTACTGAGGACCTCTGGGAGACAGTATAGAACATGCCTCAGCATTACCGCACCTGAGCAGCAAAGAAGGTGTTTATCCACCAATTCTAGTTTGTTACTGCCTAACGGTCCCTGCTGGCTCAGTTAGTAAAGAACCTGCCTGCAATGCAGGAGACCCGTATTCAATGCATGAGTCGGGAAATGGCAACCCACTAGAGAAGGAAATGGCAACCCACTCCAGTATCCTTGCCTGGGAAATCCCATGGACAGAGGAGCCTGGCGGGCTACAGTCCATGGGATAGAAAAAGAGTCAGACACGACTGAGTGACTAAACAACAAAAACAATATGTAAATTAAAGTACCTAACACATAATAAGAAACATGTACTTGTTAGTTTTAATATTAAGCTTGTATACTTGTCTTCTGGGTGAAGAGCAAATTGTCACAGGTTATGAAATGTGACTGCCATAAATCACAAACGAAGTGTACTGGAGTATTCCTTTTAAAGACTTTAAGCCTTCAAAAGAATTGATTTAGAAAAAGGATTTTTTTTTGCATTCCAGAGGCAAAACTAAGACCCATGGTAAAAGTTTCAGTTCTGACACAAGGAAGAAGTTTTAGTCACTGCAGCTGTCAAACAATGAAGGCTTTGAAGTCAGGCGTTCGCTGACATGGGAGTATAACTGACTGGATGATTGCTTATTAGTGCTGCCGGAGAGGGAGTTTGTGCATCAGAGAAGAGGTATAAATAAATGATCTTTCAGATTTTTCTAATGTTGAAAGACATTGATTTCACATGTTGTCTCTCAACTCTCTTTCCATTCTTCTGGCTTACTGTTTTCTCATGCAAATCCTCTGCCCTAGACACACAAGCATACTCATGAACACTCAAGTTTTATGCTTTCTTACCATTTGTGTTTTCTGTCATTCTCTCCACACTGAATGCCATTTTCTTAACAGAATAGGGCAAGCATTTGAAAAGTATAAATCTTATTAAAAGTTATAGAGCTCATGATGCTGTATAGCAGAAACGAATACAATATTGTAAAGCATCACCTTCCAATAAAAATATAAAAAAGAAAACAAACACTAAATTGTGACTCAGCTGAAAAAACGACACTGCCAAGATAATCTAAATTAGAATAAAAATCTAAGCAACAATTATAATTTTAAAAATTATAGGGCATATGGTGTATTAACACTTAATTTCTATGTATAATATAACTGGAACCTACTTTTTTATAGTCATGTTATACTTGGTCTTGAAATATTTATATGAATGTATAGGAAGGCTGAAGAGACAAATTACCTCCCCAACCCATATATACCCATCATGCAGAAAGGAGTAAATCAGCTTTTCTGAGCTAACTTATATTTGAGGTAATAAAAATATCTCTGGCCCTTCAGATTTTAACTTATATTCAAATTTTCCTCTGAAAATATTTATACTTCAACTCTGAAATTAAAGGAAATGAAAGGGTGCCTTTATACAATGTTTCATAAAAATATATCTATTACTACTTTCAGAGAAGGGGTTCTGGGGGAAAGAAAGGAATGAGCTGCTAGCCATTAATTGGCTCATAAGTTTCACATATTTTTGGTTAGAATGCTTTATTTAAAGCAGAGTTGACTAGAAAAGGTTGTGTGAAGATTCTGAGCTGTTTTAATTGAGGATGTGGTGGGAGAAGACACTGCCTGAAAGACCAGTAGGCTAATGGGAATGCTGTGCCAATGAAGGGGATGATCCTTCTTGCCCTGGGAATCAGGACCATTTTCCTGGCCCAAAGGCAGCACAAGCTTGCTCGCAGAGATATATTTGCTAGGGAAAATGTGAAGTTTTGGGTGTTTATATGAGCTAAACAAGCATTTGAAACAGGCTCTGTGGATTATATGAAATAATATCCCTTTCTGACATGACTTGAGAATCTACACTGGCTTCTCCATGTGGGTTTTAAAAGCCCCAAATTATGTCCTGCCATCTTTATTTCCTGGGCTTCTCTGGTGGCTCAGTGGTAAAGAATCTGCCTGCCAATGCAGGAGATGTGGGTTCGATCCCTGGGTTGGGAAAATCCCCTGGAGAAGGAAATGGCAATCCACTCCAGTTTTCTTGCCTGGGAAATCCCATGAACAGAGGAGCCTGGCAGGCTACAGTCCATGGGGTCTCAAAGAGTCAGACATGACTTAGCTTTTGGAGAGGACCTTTATTTCCTGGTGTTTTATATAAAATTGTCTTTTTCCAATTTTTTATTACACAGAAATTTAGGCATTCCTGGGGGAAAAAGTATTAATACTAAAATATGTGCTTTCTTATCAGAAGTAATAAAAAGAAACCATGGATCTTTTCTTTTTTCCATAAAATTCCAAGAAGAGAAACATTTAGAAAATATAGACTGTGATTGAAGGAGTCTACTGGGCATACATGATTAAAAAAAATCAAATAATACTTGAGCAGGAATATGTTGTTTTGAGATCATTGTTGGGAAATAATCTTTCTGTGATTTCAGGGTAAAAAAGATGAGTTGCCATGGTTTTTTGCTCTGCTCAAATTGAGTTTCATTTGGCCACATTAATATTTGTAGTTATTTTTCCATTATTCATGAAATACCACAAACACTCAGCAATAATTGCACCTGCTTTTTTATGAGCGTACATCTCCCCTGACAAGTTTTATAAATTCACATATGTTCTTAGAGTCTTTTTATGATGCATTAATAATATGTCTGAGAAAGCACAATCTTTCAGTATATTTACTGAAATGCTCCTTTTCTACAGCCCATTACCCCTCATCGCACCTCAGATTGCTTACCTGGATGATTCATTATAAATAATCTAGGTAAATTCCCTGGTGGTGCAGTGGATAAGAATCCGCCTGCCAATGCAGGGGACACAAGTTCGATTCCTGGTTTGGGAGCATTCCACATGCTGTGGAGAAGCTGGGCCTGGGCACCAGAACTACAGAGCCCATGCTCCACAGCCCATGCTCCCCAACAAGGGAAGCCACAGCAATGAGAAGCCCACTCACTGCAACTAGAGAGTAGACCCCATTCTTGCAACTAGAGAAAGCCTACATGCAGCAATGAAAAGCCAGTACAGTGAAAAATAAATAAATAAACATAAAAAGGGAACCCTCTTACACTGTTGGTGGGAATGCAAACTAGTACAGCCACTATGGAAAACAGCGTGGAGATTTCTTAAAAAACTGGAAATAGAACTGCCATATGACCCAGCAATACCACTTCTGGGCATACACACTGAGGAATCCAGATCTGAAAGAGACACGTGCACCCCAATGTTCATCGCAGCACTGTTTGTAATAGCCAGGACATGGAAACAACCTAGATGCCCATCAGCAGATGAATGGATAAGGAAGCTGTGGTACATATACACCATGGAATATTACTCAGCCATTAAAAATAATTCATTTGAATCAGTTCTAATGAGATGGATGAAACTGGAGCCCATTATACAGAGTGAGGTAAGCCAGAAAGATAAAGAACATTACAGCATACTAACACATATATATGGAATTTAGAAAGATGGTAACAATAACCCTATATGCAGGGCAGAAGAAGAGACGCAGATGTACAGAACAGACTTTTGAACTCTGTGGGAGAAGGTGAGGGTGGGATGTTTCGAAAGAACAGCATGTATATTATCTGTGGTGAAACAGACCACCAGCCCAGGTGGGATGCATGAGTCAAGTGCGCGGGCCTGGTGGGCTGGGAAGACCCAGAGGAATCGGGTGGAGAGGGAGGTGGGAGGGGGGACCGGGATGGGGAATACGTGTAACTCTATGGCTGATTCATATCAATGTATGACAAAACCCACTGAAAAAAAAAACATTAAATATAACACTGTTTACATGTCAAAAATTAATATAGATATGCAGATGACTATGCATGAATGCAGAATGGTCTCAAGGGTATAATATTAGAACCTCTTAATTACCCAAGGACTACCCTGATGCTTCCACGTCTGACTCATAGGATGGGAAGACTCCCCTTTACTCACAACCCACCATGATGTATTTAGCCTGGGATCCTACATAACAGAACTCAACAGGAAAAAACCATTTGGTTCCATATCAGAACACAACCAACAAACCCTACTGTTTTATCAAAATGATTAAGAAATTTAGTCCATTCTTTAAAATTTTTGCATATTTTGTTGTATTTCCATAATAATCATTTTCTAGCTGAATTATGAACAAAACTGAGTTGATTCATTATATGAATTTATACAAATAAGCAATTCAATTATTACCACCACCAAATTCATCTGGTGGTGGTGGCTTACTCGCTGAATCATGCCTGACACTTTGCCACCCCATGGACTGTAGCCTGCCAGGCTCCTCTGTCCATGGGATCTCCAGGTAAGAATACTGGAGTGGGTTGCCATGCCTTCCTCCAGACCAAGTTCCTCTTAATTCATGTCAAATATTAATAGAATTACAGAGGATGAGAATCACGATTAAAAAAATGCTTATTTTTTTAAAATTTTTCCCTTCTCAAAGCACAACCATTTTTAATGATATTACTGAAGGAATAAAACATAAGGAATTTTTTTCTAGGATCAAGTGAGTTTTTAAAATACACAAAAAATATATATGATCTTTAATGGGTATGTTTTAAAATAGAGTTTTAAAGTATATTTTAGTTTTTGCAATATATCTTCTTAAATACATAATGTGTATCACAAAAAAATTGTCAAAATTTTAAACAGTCAGTATATAGACTTGAATATAATTCACTCAAAAAAAATGAGATTGAGATTTCATGCTCAAGTTATCAGAAAGAGATATTCAAAATAGAAATGGGAAGGCTCTATAACTTCTGCTCAGTGGCTGTATATATTGAAGAGAGTTGTGAAGTAAAACAAAAAACACAGGCTAGGAGGGAAGTTGGTTCTTAGTCATTATCTCTCAATCATAACAAATTGGGACAATCAGATAATTTTAACAGGGTTTCCTTTGGAAACCAGGCATTCAAAGCATCCTGAAGACTCAGGATGGGGGTGTACAGATGAGAACAGAAAAGAAGTACGCACCACTGTTGGACAGTACAATTCATCAATTCACAACCACACCCTGATAGTCATTTCTGGAGCGCTATAGCCATGATCTCCTCAGCCTTATCCTTGTCACCATGGCCCTCAGGGCTAATTTGAGCAGATTTTTACCTCTTTAGGATGGAGTGGTGAACAGGGAACACACTGAATCACTGTGATATGTTATGTTTTCCTAGGAAGGGCCCTAGGGGTCAAAGGTGAATGTAACGAATCCTATGAGTCTAACTCACTTTGTGTGAACACACACATACACACAGCAGTAATTTAGCATGTTGCAAATTTCTCACCCTGATACAGTTTCCCTTGGTGACTTAGGTTGCCTCTGCCTCATGACAAAGGTTTGCAGAAGGTTTGAAGATTTTACACAAAATCTTAGCTATCCATAGGTGTCTCACATTCTAGGGAATATGAAAGGGAAGCCAGAGTAGTTCTGAAAAACTAATTATAGGTTTGGTCAAACCAACAATAAAAATTAATAGCTTCATTTGAGTAACAGACACTTCCAAGACATGACCAGCTGTGATGTTCTACAAAGTACATCATTGATTAGTCAGATCAAAAGTTACAGCAGGAGAAATCCTCAAATATTTTTGCCACTGGGTTTACATTTACCTACAAATAAAAAAAACCATGGTATATAGTTCTACTTTTTTATAGCTTTGTAAATTTAGCTGTGGTCTCTGTTGGATAAGGACCAGGTATACTGGTCAGTTCAGTTCAATTCAGTCGCTCAGTTGGTTCCAACTCTTTTGCGACCCCATGGACTGCAGCATGCCATGCTTCCCTGTCCATTACCACCGCTTGGAGCTTGATCAAACTCATGTCCATCGAGTTGGTGATGCCATCCAACCATCTCATGCTCTATTGTATACTGGTATAGTTTGATAAAGCCTAATGTTGGAAATAATTTAAAACCTCAGTCAATGTCACCTTACCTATTTCACTTGCCTAATGATTTCCTCTCTTTTCATACAACACAAACAGACATGTATACACATTACTGGGAAGAAAAAACTCTCCCTATATTTACACAATGGAGTAATTTTTGTCCTTCTAATTAACCAGCATGAGCCAAATGTTTAAAAGGTTTCTTCTGAAACCATGCCTTTAATTAACATCCACATTTTCTAAATTAACGGTCACCGGCCTTAACATGAAGGGTGTCTTAAAGACATGTTTCAAATGGAAAAAAAAAAAAGAGAGAGAATTCCATTCAGAGAAATCTACTAACCACCTATGTTTCATAAGTCTTTGGTCATTACTTTTTTCCTAACACTGCATAAAACATCCTAGAATTTGTGAGGTAATGGATAAAGGTCCTATAAACTACCTTGAACATTACCTCCACCTCTGTACAGTATCAAAATTAATAGTGATTCATTAACATCATACAGTTTGCAAAATTGATACCACTCTGTCTATCGTATAACCCGGATTTCCCCACAGGAAAACAGTAGCAACTTCAGAAAATTCTTAAGACTTTTCTTTTTAAAAATGTAGTCATTATAATCATTAAAGGAACCTGAATGCTGTGGCTTATACTGAAAATCAAAGTAAGGAGTCCCCAGTGGGAAATACTTCACAACGTACTTCAAAGGATTCAACGGAACTGATGTCTTCTTTCTTTAAGAAATCATAACTCTGGGGAGACTCAAAGATAGAAACTAGCCAAATTTTACGATGAGAAAGAAAAGCTGTTCTAACAGATAAAAAAGAACATTGTCTATGATATGTACAGCCAGGGACTTAAAACATCATCTCTGAACTACCAATTTGTGAGGTACATAACTTCATCATCTACAAAGCCCTACTTTCAACATCTTCTTGTCCATGGTGCTTGAAGGTAAATGCTCTTCTAGGAGCAACCTAGAACTCCAGCAGCAGACCAATGATGCCCAGGCTGGCTGTCAGGGTGGACCAAGTGGCTCACCTTGAAACTTTGGTTCTATGTGTCTGACTCTGCGTCTTGAACTCCCTTACTCTGGGTCTTGTACTTCTCTTCTCAATGGTAGACTCCTAATTATGTTCCATTTTTTTTCTCCTATGTCAACTTAGATTCTATGCTTCCTATAATTATTTTGCTCCCTATATTTATTTTACATTAACCTGATCATAGAATTTAAGACTTGTTACCACTCCACCTTAAAAGAACCAGCACTAAAATTCTAAAGTCCATCTATTTCAATCCTTTTTTCACACACACCAAAAAACAGGGAGAAAATTGTGCCCTAGAGAATGTGGCTTTCTGAAGGTCGCATAGCTCGTTAGAGATATAATTCTTTATTATAAAATTTCACATACTGGTGTTCCAATTGTATATACAAATGTTCTCTTCTAGGTAATGCATTTTAATTGTTATCAGATGAATTAATCCTATTAAAGCAATTTAAAGAGAAGAGTGAAAGCTATGTTCCACAGCCTTCTTACATGCATGCTCACTGTGAACTACAAATGACTCATAAAGCACATACCTCTGAAAGGTGAAAGTGGAGACAAGTTAAATATGTGACAATTACAGAAATATTCCCCTATGTAATCATCCCTGGATATGCTATTAGGACTGTGTCAACTGAAAATAAACTTCAGGGAGGACTAACCTAGAGGGTCTGAGTGGGGTGAGCCACGATACAAATTTTAATCTAAGAGAAGTGCAATTTGCAGGCTGGTTTCAACAATGATCAACCTCTTCTAAAGGAGGTGTTCATGAGTAGCTTGAAATGTCAGCAGAATTCTTCATAAAAATACCACTGAAAAAATAAGCACTAATTTTATGATGGAAGAATAAGTTTTCTTTTTCTAATATGTTCTGGTTTAGAGAACTCAGTACATTTCCCCTCTTTTCATTTAAGATTAGAAAACTGTAAGTTATCTTCTAGCTGAATGAACCATGAAAAATTTTTATAGACAGTTTATAGGGAGGCCATGAGTCACAGATTATTACCATATCTGCCAAGAAGTCATGTTTAATTCCTAGATTTCTCAAAAGCCTGCTGTAACCCACCTACTGTATAGATTCCTCTAGTCTTTCATGTTACTTATGCACTGAAAAATCCATAGTTGTGTTAGATTAGGGTTATTTCTTCAGTAATTATTCACAGCCTTCTCCTCCTACTTTATGAGAGAAGTACACTTCTATGCCCCACCATTGCTTTACCCAATGTTACGTTGGTACATCTGACTGTGTGTTACTTCAAGAGTATGACTTAAGAGGCACTGCTTGCTTTGCTCTCTTCTCTGGGAGGGCTGACCTTCTCCATTTGAAAAAGAACATGTCCAGGTAACCCTTTGGAACAAGCATGCCATACAAGTGGACCAAGTCTGAATCAAATTCAAGGCCTGGAACCAAGCCCAGCTGGCTGAGTTCAGCCTACAACTGCCAAACTGCAGCTGAATCACTGAGACATTAATTCTTAATTGTAAGCCACTGAGATTCTGTGATGGTTAGTATCACTAGTTCACTGACACAGCAGTTATTACATATGGTATTCTATTTGGTGCTTTGCAAATCTGCTGTTTTCCCATTTGCATATATTTTGCCTTCCTGCCAGACTGGAAGACACTAGTACAGTTTGATACTTGTTTTTACCTTTTTTGGTGCTCCCCATCCCCAAATGCACACCACTGTAACTACTCAATATATCCTAGTCTCAGAAGCCAGTGTTTTCCTTGTACTGCACGTTGGAATAAGTCTTTACTGTACCACTGACAGCTCTCCGCAACAAATGCTGCATTTTTGCAGCTATGTCGCAGTATGTTTCAGAAGCACAGAGGCTAAGCAACTCAACAGGATAGTCAGAAGAACTGAGCTGATGGAGAACCTTTCATATGGGGACACTGCCAGCATTTTAGGACCCTTTTCCATTTATGGGAGAACAACTTTCGCACGTAAATGAAAAGGCCATTTCTCCCAAGGCAAAAGAGCTGATTTTAGTAGGACAAGGCCTGAGAAACCCTTTATAGGGAGAGTGTTTTCCCATTGGATTTCTCCATGAATCTGGTATTTAGAGCTACCTCAAGGCTAAGAGCTGATATATTTACTATTACTCTTCACTAAAGGGCACAGATCAAGCAGGGCAGCCGCAAGGTGACCTTTGCTTGTGCTCAGTCCAGCCTTTCCCACACATTTATAGTAAGACACACAGTCCTGGAATTTATTCTGTCTTCCCTGAGGTAGTAAGGTCAAGGATGGATGAGAGAGCTAAAGGAAACTGAGGGCGTGTTGAGAGAAAAAGAAACAGAGGAGCTAGTGAGAAGAGGTGGCGTTTGCACATAGGTGAGCCCTGCAGGGTCCAGAAGGTAGAGGATCTAAACACAGAACTGCAGACAGAGCACTGAGTGGGTGTCATACTGTGTGAGTTCCCACCACTACCCCCAAATCTGAACTGAAGTTTCTATTTCCACTTAATCTTCAATGCCTGACCAAAAAGTCAAGGGAAAACAATCTGTAGTTACTTACTTTGACAGATAATCTAGTCTTTGCCATTTCCATTGTATAGTAACCTCAAATGTAAAAGGCAATAATATATATACACCAACCTGACCGAAATGGCATGGACCTAACAGAAGCAGAAGATATTAAGAAGAGGTGGCAAAAATACACAGAAGAACTGTACAAAAAAGATCTTCATGACCCAGATAATCACAATGGTGTGATCACTGACCTAAAGCCAGACATCCTGGAATGTGAAGTCAAGTGGGCCTTAGAAAGCATCACTACGAACAAAGCTAGTGGATGTGATGGAATTCCAGTTGTGCTATTTCAAATCCTGACAGATGATGCTGTTAAAGTGCTGCACTCAATATGCCAGCAAATTTGGAAAACTCAGCAGTGGCCACAGGACTGGAAAAGGTCAGTTTTCATTCCAGTCCCTAAGAAAGGCAATCCCAAAGAATGCTCAAACTACCGCACAATTGCACTCATCTCACACGCTAGTAAAGTAATGCTCAAAATTCTCCAAGCCAGGCTTCAGCAATACGTGAACCAAGAACTTCCAGATGTTCAAACTGGTTTTAGAAAAGGCAGAGGAACCAGAGATCAAATTGCCAATATCCGCTGGATCATCAAAAAAGCAAGAGAGTTCCAGAAAAACATCTACTTTTGCTTTATTGACTACGTCAAAGCCTTCGACAGTGTGGATCACAATAAACTGTGGAAAATTCTGAAAGAGATGGGAATACCA
Source organism: Muntiacus reevesi (assembly GCF_963930625.1). Lineage (NCBI taxonomy): Eukaryota > Metazoa > Chordata > Mammalia > Artiodactyla > Cervidae > Muntiacus > Muntiacus reevesi. The sequence continues at coordinate 20,433,180 of NC_089271.1, forward strand.
GACCACCTGACCTGCCTCTTGAGAAACATGTATGCAGGTCAGGAAGCAACAGTTAGAACTGGACATGGACCAACAGACTGGTTTCAAATCAGGAAAGGAGTACGTCAAGGCTGTATATTGTCACCCTGCTTATTTAACTTATATGCAGAGTACATCATGAGAAATGCTGGGCTGGAAGAAGCACAAGCTGGAATCAAGATTGCCAGGAGAAATATCAATAACCTCAGATATGCAGATGACACCACCCTCATGGCAGAAAGTGAAGAGGAACTAAAAAGCCTCTTGATGAAAGTGAAAGAGGAGAGTGAAAAAGTTGGCTTAAAGCTTAACATTCAGAAAACTAAGATCATGGCATCTGGTCCCATCACCTCATGGGAAATAGAGGGAGAGACAGTGGAAACAGTGTCAGACTTTATTTTGGGGGGTTCCAAAATCACTGCAGATGGTGACTGCAGCCATGAAATTAAAAGACGCTTACTCCTTGGAAGGAAAGTTATGACCAACCTAGATAGCATATTAAAATGCAGAGACATTACTTTGCCAACAAAGGTCCATCTGGTCAAAGCTATGGTTTTTCCAGTGGTCATGTATGAATGTGAGAGTTGGACTGTGAAGAAAGCTGAGTGCCGAAAAATTGATGCTTTTGAACTGTGGTGTTGGAGAAGACTCTTGAAGAGTCCCTTGGACTGCGAGGAGATCCAACCAGTCCATCCTAAATGAGATCAGCCCTGGGTGTTCATTGGAAGGACTGATGCTGAAGCTGAAACTCCAGTACTTTGGCCACCTCATGCGAAGAGTTGACTCATTGGAAAAGATCTTGATGCTGGGAGGGATGGGGGGCAGGAGGGGAAGGGGACGACAGAGGATGAGATGATTGAATGGCATCACCAACTCGATGGGCATGAGTTTGAGTAAACTCCGGGAGTTGGTCATGGACAGGGGGCCTGGCGTGTTGCGATTCATGGGGTCGCAAAGAGTCAGACACGACTAAGTGACTGAACTGAACTGAACTGAACTGATATATGTCCTATACGCCACACACTGTTAGTGTTAGGAAAAACTCTTAGGCTAGTTTATTGCGATGAATTTTCTTTATTCATCTAAACTGAGAAGTGTCTTTCATTTCCAAGTAACACCAATTCTACCATAGGCTGATGGGCATTTAAAGCATTAAAGATCATTACAAAATGTATTAAGGGAGGGGGGAGAGAAGCCATAGCAACTCCCCAGCTGTATCTATCAGTGGTAGCAGATGAACACTTAGCCAGTCTATTGAAAAGATTTAACTACATCTCTTTCTTATCTTGAATGCCGGAATCAGTTTGACAGGCTGCTTAAAGTAATGGGTGTCTAAAGAACAAACTTTCTGAAGCAGGTGAAGTGAGTCTCCCTTGTAATAATATTTATTAATAGCAAATTAATGACTGTCAAATCTAGGACTCAACAATGACAAACCTCTGTTGGAACACACCATCTTCTTTCCGTGTGGCATCTTTAGCTTTAAATGTTTGCCTGTTTTGTTCCTTGAAATACTGACATGTAAAAATCTTGATATGTCATCTTGGGAGCACTCCTAGTTAAGATCCCTGCAACTTGCTTTAAGGAGGGCAGACAGACTGAAAGAGTAAAATAAATAACTTGTTTTGTTTGTGGTGCTACTGCTAATTTACCCAGTGTTAGCGAGATTTTTTTTTTCCTTTGCAAAACAGCTTAAAAAAATCACACAGATTCTCTGGGGCTTGAAACAAAAGTAAGAATAAATACTAAGGAACTTAGATTACAGAAAGGTAAAATTTTAATTTAAAAAAGAAATGAAAACCCTTGATATACAACAATATTTTAGTTCTTGGTTTTTCACAATCATTTGTCATGTTTTACTTTGGACATGATTAAGGGTATAAATGTTCTTTCAGGATATTTTATAGGCTATGGAAAATATTTGCCAATTAACAGATTGTTTCAAAGTTGGTACAGGATTCTTTGAGAATATCTGTACATTTTCTAGAATTTTATTATTCTAGAAACACAAACTCTTTCCTTGTCATTTCTTCCATGGGCACTTGGAATCAGAATTTCTGGAAAAGATGGACATCACAACTGCTTTTCTATTCAAGTTTTTTCAAGCTCAGGAATGAGGGGAAGTCTGAAGAATGTTTGTGGCTAGTCTGGAAATCAATAGAAAACGTGTTATAGTTTTATAACAAATCAAGTAGCACAGATTTGCTTTGTGTTTGGGGGTTAATCTACACACTAAAAATGCTCCAAATCCAGTTAAAGCAACTGAAATACAAGTCTTTGCTGGCACCCCCTAGAAAGAACACACTGCTATGTCACACGGCTCTCATAAATGAGTGGGAGAGATCATCTCAAACCTTCAACTGTGTATTTTAAAACACATGCCAACTGCTCTGATTCTTGCCATTAACAACTTCAGAATTAGCTTACAGATGGTAATCTCCAAAAAGCAGTGACTGTTGTATGGGAAACACAGAGAAGAAAAGCAGTTTTTAATTTTTTTTCTTCTTTCACAGTGGAATACAAGTGAACTATGAGCCTCAGCACCATGTAGGAAGTACAATATTCATGGAAATGCATGTCTTGCATTAATAATCCAGAGAAAGTGATAAATAGTTAAGGGTTTGAGAGAGACTGAAAATAAACTTTGAAAATATAAAAGCTGGAAGCTAAAGTTTTGAAAAATGTCCTTGGCCATTTAAAAATTCATATAAACCAGCACATAGTTTCACCTTGGGGTCCAAATTCTAATGCCTCCCATAATCCTTTCAGATTTCAGACAATGCTACAAAGCTATAGTAATCAAAACAGCATGCTATTAGCACAAAAACAGATAAATGGATCAATGGAACAGAATAGAGAACCCAGGAATAAACCCACACAGTAGTAGCGTTAATTGCGGAGTTGTGTCCAACTCTTTGCAACTGCATGGACTATAGCCCACCAGGCTCCTCTGTCCATGGGATTCTCTAGGCAAGAATACTGAAGTGGGTTGCAGTGCCTTCCTCCAGGGGATCTTTCCAACCCAGGGACTGAACCCACATCTCTTATGACTCCTGCATTGGCAGGTGTGTTCTTTACCACTAGCACCACCTTTACCACTAAGCCAAACCCCACACACCTACAGTCAATTAATCTTTGAAAAGGAGACAAGAATATACAATGAGTAAAAGCCTCTTCAGCAAGTGGTGTTGGGAAAGTTGGACAACCACATGCAAATCAGTGAAGTTAGAACACACCTTTGGACCATACACAAAAATAAACTCAAAATGGCTTAAAGACTTAAATATAAAACATAGCACCATAAAAATCCTAGAAGAAATCATAGGCAAAACATTCTGACATAAATCATACCAATGTTTTCTTAGGTCAGTCTCCCAAGGCAATAGAAATAAAAAACAAAAATAAATAAATGGGACCTAATTAAACTCATAAGCTTTTGCTCAGCAAAGGAAGCCATAAACAAAACAAAAAAACCTGTGAACTGGGGGGAAATATTTGCAAGTGATGGGAACGACAGGGATTAATTTCCAAAATAAACAAAATGGCTCATATAATAACAACAACAAAAAACCCAATGAAAAACTGGCAAAACACCTAAATAGACATTTCTCCAAAGGTGACATGTAGGTGGCCAATATGCACATAAAAAGATACTCATCACGGCTAATTATTAGAGAAATGAAAATCAAAATTACAATGAGGTACCACCTTATACCAGGCAGAATGGTCATCATTAAAACGTCTGCAAATAATAATGCGAGAGACGGTGTGGAGAAAAGGGAATCCTCTTACACAGCTGGTAGGAATGTAAATTGGTCCAGCCCTATGTAAAACAGTATGGAGGTTCCTCAAAAAAGTAAAATTAGAGTTTCCATATGATCCAGCAATCCCACTCCTAAGCATATACCCAGATAAAACTGTAGTTTGAAAAGATACATGCACTCTTAAGTTCAGTGCAGCATCATTACAATAGCTAAGACATGGAAACAACCCATTAATAAATGCCCATTAACAGATGAATAGATAAAGAAGATGTGGTACATATAGAAAATGGAATATTACTCAGCCATAAAAAGAATGAAATAATACCATATGCAGCAATGGTATTACATGTATCATGGATGTACCCAGAGATTATCATACTTAATGAAGTCAGAAAAAGACAAGCATAATATGATATCACTTATATGTGGAATCTAAAATATGACACAAATGAACAGAAACAGACTCACAGACATAGAGAACAGGCTTGTGGTTGCCAAGAGGGAGGGGAGTAGGAAGAGAAGGATTGGGAGTTCAGGATGAACTGATGGATAAACAACAAGATCATACTGCATAGCACAGGGAACTATATTCAATATCTTGTGATAAACTATAATGGAAAATAATAGCAAAAAGAACCTATATGTGTGCATAACTGAATCACTTTGCTGAACAGCAGAAATTAACACAACATTGTAAATCAACTATATTTCAATAAATTAAAAAAAAATAAAATTCTACTGCCTCCATTTTTCTGCTAAATTCCAAATAATAGTCCTGGATATAAAACTGGAATAGGCCCCAAATATAAGAACTTGAGATAGAGAAATAGTGTAGCTGTTTATTTTAAAGCTGAGACAACAAATAATCCCTAAAATATTAGTCATTTGCTTTTATATTACTAACAACAAAACAAAACCAAAAACCAAAACCTGGCTGACAATGAGAACTGTATTTCTTCCCATTGTTTTAAGCTGTCTAGTGTCTTACAATATGATACAATTCCACCCAGAAATAAGGGAGAAGGGAAGGATCACAAAAAAGATGAAGTTGGCCAGAAAGAAATGCCCAGCCAGTTTTCAACAGTAGAAGAGAGGTGAGGTAGATAATTCCAGCTAATGACTGGGAAGTACAATGCAGGCTGTTTACAGCTTTATGTCTTCTTTTCAGTGGTACTTCTTTCAGGCCAATATTACCATGGAAAGTGAAAGTCGCTCAGTGGTGTCTGACTCTGGGATGCCATGGACTATACAGCGCATGGAATTCTCCTGGTCAGAATACTGGAGTGGATAGCCGTTCCCTTCTCCCAGACATCTTCCCAACCCAGGGATCGAACCCAGGTCTCCTGCATTGCAGGCAGATTCTTTACCAACTGAGCCATCAGGGAAGCCCAAGAATACTGGAGTGGGGAGCCTATCCCTTTTCCAGGGGATCTTCCCAACCCAGGAATCCAACGGGGGTCTTCTGCATTGCAGGCGATTCTTTACCAGCTGTTACCAGGGAAGCCCATATTACCATGGAGGACTACTCAAGTACATGGAGGAGGGGAAACTTGAGGGTGATACTGGAGAAAACCAAACAGCTCAGAAAGCAGGGAAATGATCAACAGGAATTAGGTATCTGCTGTCATTTCCCTCAGTGGCAGATGCAAAATAGAGGTCAACTTGTTTATGCTATATGCTCCTGTATCATTCATGGAGTACTTCCCCCAATTCCTCCCCTGAAATGTGATCTTCTATCACTATGAACACTAATTCTAAGAAAGATTTTCATCATAATAATGGTTAGGTAGCATGGACATAGAACAAATGATGGGTCACTGGTTAATATCAGAAAAATCCAGTGCTTGAAATTCATGCAGTTCAAGCTTAATGTAAGAAATTGCCTTGGTGACAGTCTTTGACTACTTTTGAAATGAAATATGACCATTTCACTCACCTTCTCAAATAATAGGGTGTCTCGGCTTATATTTAAATTAATCTCATTCCTTTTTAGTTCCCAGACAGCCACACAACTCTTGCCATCACTCAGAAGGGTTCCAAAATCACCTCTCACTAGAGAGTTCTCTTTCACTACCGCTTTCACTTCTTCACAGACAGTTCTCTTCAAATATCTCCTCCCACTTCAACCAGATGGTCTGCCTATGGATATGTCCTTGATGAGAACTTCTCAGCAAGTTCCCATGGCCAATGGGCTCAAGTATAGTCTCCTTAACAAGATAGGCAAGGTTCTCCACTGCATTGGTCCCATCAACTTATCTATTCTCACCCCCTGCCTTCTCTTGAGATATTAATCACATCTTGTTTATGCTGAATGTTACTGTTAGTCTTCCAAGAAGACAGCTCACCCTTCACAGGAATATGCTAAAATTTCCTTACTGGCCACTTATCAGTCAGCCTTGGCTTTCAAGGTCCTCCATATCAATTCCAGGATTTCACAACCCTACAATGGGAAGTTTAGTAAATATTAACTCTGACCTCAGGAATCAAGGGCAGGGATGGGATCACAGGTAGGGATCAAGTGATCCCAGCTGGGAGAAGGTAAAGACAGACTGGAAATTTGAGGAACCTGCTGGGACGGACACTACAAATGTTTTTTGCACATATATCATATGCATACTTTGTAACAAAGACATTTTTACACTGAGCAAACTAAGGCTGAGAAAGTTAAGGGAACTCTCCCAGAATTACAAAGCTTGTAAATGCCACAGGCAAGTTTCGATGCCAAGCAGCTTTCAATGCAGAACCCCCTGTATTTCCAAAGCACAAAGTTGCCTTCTAGTATTTTATTTCCACACTGACTGTTTCTTCCATCGCAATCCTACTTACATTTCCAGGTCCAGAAAAAATTTAGAGACTTCCTTGAATTGCTCAGCAATATATGGTCATTTATTCCTTGGAGAACTATGCACAGAAGATGAAAGTGGTCTATATCTTTGATGTCCATTATGGTAGCCACTAGCCACAGCTGTCTACTAAGAACTTGAAATGTGCCTAGTGAGAGTGAAGAACTAGATTTTAAATTTAAATATATTAACTCGCCATATGTGGTGAATGGATCTCTAGCTATAGGTCTCTGCCATTCAAGCGGTCAATCAGCATTGGCATCACCTGATCAGCTTTTGCCATTACCTATGTTGAATCTCAGGACCTGCCTCAGGCCTGCTAAAGTAGAATTTCAAACAAGCTGTCCAGGTGATTCATCTGTATGTTAAAGCATGACAAACACTCCCTAGAGCATTAGTTAGCAACCACATGGCTTTAAAAAAATAATAGTTTGTACCACTTCATAATACTGGCTTCTGGAGAGAAGGAAAAAGCTTTTTTGGATAGTTAAATAATGATTTGTTGAATAGAAGGTACTTAAATGATCTATTTGGGGTTCCTTCTGGATACAAGCCTTCCTGCTTGCTGGGGAACCCATGGCACTTTTGGTCGTCCTTTCAATGTAGTCAAGCCCTGGGAACCCTTCAGGCCACTTATCTGTGTGCATGCTTGGTTATCTTTTTTTTTTTTTTTCTTTAGTCAGCGCTCAGCTTTCTTTGAGAGAGGAAAAAAAGAGATAACCAAGCATGCACACAGGTAAGTGGCCTGAAGGGTTCCCAGGGCTTGGTCACATTGAAAGGACGACCAAAAGTGCCATGGGTTCCCCAGCAAGCAGGAAGGCTTGAAAACTTCCTGCTTTCAAGAAAGCTGAGTGCCAAAAAATGGATGCTTTTGAACTGTGGTGTTGGAGAAGGCTCTTGAGAGTCCCTTCGACTGCAAGGAGATCCAAACAGTCAATCCTAAAGGAGATCAGTCCTGAATATTCATTGGAAGGACTGATGCTGAAGCTGAAACTCCAATACTTTGGCCACCTGATGTGAAGAACAGACTCACTGGAAAAGACCCTGATGCCTGGAAAGATTGAAGGCAGGAGGAGAAGGGAACAACAGAGGATGAGATGGTTGGATGGCATCACTGACTCAATGAACATAAGTTTGAGCAAGCTCCGGGAGTTGGTGATGGACAGGGAAGCCTGGCGTGCTGCAGTCCATGGGGTCACAAAGAGTCAGACACGACTGAGTGACTGAACTGACTAACTGACTGACACTTGGTTATGGACGCCTCTAGATTATCAGACAGGCTCCAGCCTAGGGAAACCAGAGTCCTTTCACCACTATAAGACCCTCACATTGTGGACCCATGGAATCTTCTGTCCACATGCCATCTGCCCTTTCAAGGTCCTGGATGTCTTTGCCACCACCCTGCCTCAGCTACAAGGTATCATGTGGAACTCAACCTGTAGGCTCACGAAGGCAACTTGGGGATCTGCATGTATGGGCCCGAGAGCCCAGGAAATCCCAATTCTGTTTGGTCACCATCAGCGCCTTGTACTCAGTGTCCCAAGGGTTCTTCTGGGTGCTTTCCAGGGGCCCATCTACTATAGCACCTGAGTTCCAGACTCCTTTGGGCCACCAGCCTTCTGGCTTGCACGATAACGGAGTAAACTTTTGGCCACCTACACTCAATGGCATTGGTGCTTCAAGAACCCATTAGTCACTAGCTTGCCTTCCCCTAGGATCCTATGAACCACAAACATGCTTGCATGCTAGGGAAGAGTGGTTCTTTTTGCTTACCATGTTATCTCCCTGGTCCACCTGGAGCAAGCATCCGGGCACCGGATGTGTACTATGGTTTTAATCGTTCTTCTGGCTTTCCCAGGCTTTCCCTTAGCTGTGGAATGGAAAGCGTGTCATGTGACTTCCCTTGCAGAGCACCGTCGCATCAGAGGCTTATTCGGTTACTATCTTGCCTACCTTTTTGTGGATTTTTACTCCATATGCTTGCCTTCCTCATAGGGAATTATTTTTGCTCATTGCAGTTTCCTTCAGGTGGTGCCTCAGGAAGCATCACTATGTGAACAAAGCTAGTGGAGGTGACGGAATTCCAGTTGAGCTATTTCAAATCCTAAAAGATGATGCTGTGAAAGTGCTGCATTCAATATGCCAGCAAATTTGGAGAACTCACCAGTGACCACAGGACTTGAAAAGGTCAGTTTTCATTTCAATCTCAAAGGCAACGACAAAGAATGTTCAAACTACCACACAGTTATACTCATCTCACATGCTAGCAAAATAATGCTCAAAATTCTCCAAGCTGGGTTTCAACAGTACATGAACTTAGAACTTCCAGATTTCAAACTGGATTTAGAAAAGGCAGAGGAACCAGAGTTCACATTGTCAAAATCCGCTGGATCATCAGAAAAGCAAGAGAATTCTAGAAAAACATCTACTATGCCAAAGCCTTTGACTATGTGGATCACAACAAACTGTGGAAAATTCTTAAAGAGATGGGAATACTAGACCACCATACCTGCCTCCTGAGAAACCTGTATGCAGGTCAAGAAGCAACAGTTAGAACTGGACATGGAACAACAGACTGGTTCCAAATTAGGAAAGGAGTATGTCAAGGCTATATATTTTCAATTGGCTTATTAAACTTATATGCAGAGTGCATCATGCAAAATGCTGGGCTGGATGAAGCACAAGCTGGAATCAAGATTGGCAGGAGAAATATCAATAACCTCAGATATGCAGATGACACCACTCTTATGGCAGAAAGCAAAGAAGAACTAGAGAACCTCTGGATGCAAGTGAAAGAGGAGACTGAAAAAGCTGGATTAACACTCAAAATTCAAAAAACCAAGATCATGGCATCTGGTCCCATCACTTCATTGCAAATTGATGGGGAAACAATGGAAACAGTGAGAGACATTATTTTGGGGGGCTCCAAAAACACTGCATGGTGACTGCAGCCATGAAATTAAAAGACACTTGCTCCTTGGAAGAAAAGCTATGACCAACCTAGATAGCATATTAAAAAGCAGAGATATTTCTTTGCTGACAAATGTCCATCTTGTAAAGCTGTGGCTTTTCCAGTAGTCATGTATGGATTTGACAGCTGGGCTATAAAGCTCAGCGCTAAAGAATTGATGCTTTTGAACTGTGGTATTGGAGAAGACTCTTGAGAGTCCCTTGGACTGGAAGGTGATCCAACCAGTCAATCCTAAAGGAAATCAACCCTGAATATTCATTGGAAGGACTGATGGTAAAGCTCCAATACTTTTGCCACCTGATGTTAAGAACTCAGTGATTAGAAAAGAATCTGATTCTGGGAAAGATTGAAGGTAGGAAGAGAAGGGGATGACAAAGGATGAGATGGTTGGATGGCATCACTGACTCAATGGATATGAGTTTGAGCAAGTTCTGGGAGGTGGTGATGGGTGGTGGTGATGGGTGGTGGTGATGCAGCCTGGCGTGCTGCAATCCATGGGGTCACAGAGTCAGACACGACTGAGCGGCTGAACTGAACTAAGGTGGTAAACAAATGGTACCTTCTGGGCAGTCATGCTGATGTCCCTGCAGCTCTTCTACCCTTCACTCCTCTGCTCCCTTCCCTCCGCCCCTGCTGGCTGGGGAAATGGAGCATTTTATCCACTTTCTCCCCAGTGCCTAACCATACAGTGGGCTTCTCAGGATACTTTTGACCATAGTATCCTGGGAGAAACTTGGGTCTGTTTACCTACCATAATACCTTGATGTTGGTACTTTCTGTAACTGTCTCGGTATCAACTAACCCTAACACCAAGGTTCCGGCTAAACTAGTCTGGCAGTCTTTGATTTTTCTGGGGAACGTTCCATCCCCTTCCTTGTGGTGCACTGGTTCCCTGGAGTGCCTGTTTAGTTACCAGCCTTCCCTTTAGAGGTTTCTGCGACTCTTTAAGCCTCAAGTTTGCCTGCGGGTTTTGGAACGATGGCTGCTGTGGGTTACCGTAGTATCCTCTCACTGGTGCTTCTGAGGAGCAATCTGGGTACCATCCTGTCCTTGTGCTTAGGTCCTAATGGCTTTTAAGCTCACCTTCCTTGCCTATGCTGGGGAAAGGGGCAAACATTCAGCTCCTTTCCCTACACCACACCGATTCTCCAAGGGCTTCTGTGGTTACTAACCTGCCCATACCCTGCAATTTCTGAGATCTTTTGGGCTATATGCCTGCCTATTTCCTGGGAAACTGTGACTACCTAAGGTTACACCTTCTGCTGGTGATGGTGCCCTGGGGCAACCTTGGGGAACCAGCTTGCCCACGTGCGATGGTTCCTATGTCTTTCAGGCCACCAGCTTGTCCTGTTGCTGAAGAATTGAGATCATTTGGGGCTTCTTTCCCTGCAGTGTGCTGATTTCCGGTGGGAGTGGTGGAAGAGGGGACATCCTATTATCCGCCTACCTACTCCCTGAGGTTTCAGAGATCCCTATGACTTCAAGCTTCCCCGCACACTGGGAAAACCCGACTCCTATCAGTCACTGTCCTGCCCTCACACTGGTGTCTCCAGAGAACCATTGTTTGCAGGTGTGCTAAGGTATCTTTAGTTCTGACACTTAGCAGCCTTCTCCCTTGCTAAGGAAATGGGTGCAATTTTTGGCCATCTGCCCTGCAGTGCACTGATGCTTAGTGTGGACGGGGTATTTAGTCACTAGTCTTCCCTCCTGGAATTCCTTGGGCCACAGATCTGTCTGCATACAGGGGAACTGTGGTTCCTTTCGTGCAGTCTTACCTTGCCTTGATTTCCCTGGAGAACCACCAGACCACCAGCTTGCCATGTTTCCAGTCGTCCTTCTAGCCATCGGCCTTCCCGGTCACTGGTAAACAGAGATCATTTGCAGCTGCCTCCCTTGTGGCTCAGCTGGTAAAGAATCCGCCTGCAATGCAGGAGACCTGGGTTCAATCCCTGCATTGGGAAGATGCCCCGGAGAAGGGAAAAGCTACCAACTCCAGTATTCTGGCCTGGAGAATTCCATGGACTAGTCCATGGGGTTGCAAAGTCGGACACGACTGAGCAACCTTCACTACCTGCGGGGCACGGCTGTCCTGAGTGCCCATCTAGCCACTAGCCTGCCTGCCCTCTGGGTTTTCTCGATCCTTTTGGTCACAAGCCTGCCTATGTGATATATTAAAGCGACAACAATAAAACTAGTTCATTCGGCCTGTAGCTGTGTCTTCACGCTGGTGCCTTTGGGGAGGACTTCTCTGTATCAGCCTGTGGACCTGCTACAGATCTGGCCTTCCCCTTTGCTGCAGAACCAGGAGAACTTTAGGTCACCTTCCCTGAGGTCCTGGGGGCCCATCTGGTCACTAGCCTTCCTGCCCCCTGGGACTCCTGGGATCCTTCATGCTGGGAAACTGTGGCTTCTTTAGTTTACATCCTTTCCTCCTGATGGTGCCTGGAGGGACCCTCTAAACACCTAGCTGTCCAATGCTATGGTTCTGGTGGTCCTCAGGCCACCTGTCTTCCTGCTTGCGAGGGGACCAAAGGTACCATGGGTCACTTTCCTTTAGCTACAGTGGTGCCCTGGGGACATTTTGGTTTTCTTACCTGTTCTGTTCCTATGTTCCTGCTGGCCATCAGGGTTCCCTCTTGCTTGGGAATGGAGAACCTTTTCAGTCATCTTTTCTGATGCCCTGGGGGAACGTAAAATGGTGCAGCCACACCATTGAAAACAGTTTGGCCATTGAAAGTTAATCATAAAGTTACCATATGACTCACTAATTCTACTCCTAGGTATATACCCAAGAGAACTGAAAACATGTCCACACAAAAATTTGTACAAATATTCATAATAACATCACTCACTATAGGCAAAAATGGAAACAATCCAAATGAAAACTAATGAATGGATGAGCAAAACGATGAATATTATTCAGTCATCAAAAGGAATGAAACACTGATAACATGCTACGGCATGGATAAACCTTGAAAACTTTATGCTAAGTGAAAGAAACCAGACACAAAAGATCACGTATTGTATGATTCCATTGCATGTCTTGTATGATTCCAGTCTCATACTTTTTCAAAGATGTGGGTGAAACATGATGATTTTCTCAAGGTCATTATGAAATTTCTTTTTAAGAGGATTTTATAGGCTTGAGTGCCACATGGTGTCAGTGATCCCTGTGGAACTTTGCACAGTACAATCTGCTGCTGATCTCCACTGACCACTTGGAAAACGATAGCTGAGTGTTCTTTGTGCATAGAACTAAAATCAATCTCACTGTAGTTTCTGGCCTGATGAGAAATTAAATGAAGCACTAATGGAATAGAGCAGGGAAAAGCCAGAAGAGAAAGAGCAGGGTTAAGGAATACCTTTGCAAATCCTCTTCCACAACCTTGGGCTTGGCCTGGGAGCAACAACTCTTCCAAAAATGCTCATTCAGAGAGATGACTTCAAAGTCACAGCTGTAATCAGATAATGAGATCCTGCAACTGAAGTTCCCATGTTTTATGTCAACAAAAGAGATGTTATCCTTGTAACTTCAATTGCCAAAGGGACAGCATGTGGATTCTAAAAAAATGAAAGAAAACAAAACTCACAAAAGACATTCCTGAATTATCAGTATAAGAAAATGAACATTGGCTCAATGTTAAAGTTGGTTAAAGTTACAGCACAAAAATGTTTTCCCCACTTGATTTCATTTTACAGGACAAAGAAAGATTGTTCTCCATTACTTCACTTGCTGCCATACTGTTTCAATTCCCATTTTGTTGATCTTCAGTAGCCACCTCTTCTGCATATATGAAGACAAAAACAAACCCCAAACTACAGTTCCTGTTTCCAATAAACTGCTACCAAGAATAGGACAGCATGGAAGACAACAGTGAATTAAGAGATGGGATTGCTTAGCTTTTCACTTTGAGGGAAATTTCTCAACAACATTGTTTTTATGAACCTTACTTTTGAGGTGGGCTTCCCTGGTGGCTCAGACGGTAAAGAATCTGCCTGTAATGAAGGAGACCCGGGTTTGATTCCTGGGTCGGCAAGATCTCCTGGAGGAGGGCATGGCAACTCCCTCAATATTCTTGTCTGGAGAATTCCATGGACAGAGTAGCATGGCGGGCTACAGTCCATTGGGTCACATAGAGTCATTTTAACACATGTATTCTAAAGTTTAAAACAATTTCTTACCACCGCTTCGCACCTCACAAGATCATATGAATGGATTGATACTGGGATTGCACAGGGGAGTCTGTAACTGGCCTAAAAATGAATTTAATGGTTTTTGTTTGTTTGTTTTGGCTGTAAGGACAGCAAGAAGATGGGCAGAAACCTATTTTCTATGATTTTTACCTGTTTCCTATTTTCTAAGCTACACTTTTTATTTTCCAACCATAATTATGTTAATCACCAAAATTTTAGGGAATTTAACTTCTTAAACCTATGGTGGGCTTCCCGGTAAGAAATGCAGATTTCATCCCTGGGTTGGTAAGAACCCCTGGAGTAGGAAATGGCATCCTGTTCCAGTATTCTTGCCTGAGAAATCCCATGGACAGAGGAGCCTGGCAGGATATAGTCCACAGGGGTCACAAAGAGTAGGACATGACTAAGCACACACACAAGCCTATGGTAAGAAAGATGCTGCCAAAAAAAAAACCCTTTGTATTTTCCTGTTTAATAAGGTCACCATACATTTTTTTCTTATGGATTTCCCCCCACTGAACACCAGCTCTGGCGTAGTGGGAGGCTCTGTGCTTCTTTGCTGAGAATACCTGAAATGAATAGTACACATTAACTAACACCTTAAAGATGATACGAACACAGGGACTGCAATAATATAATACAAGAATAACTCACTACAGTAAAGCAGGGCTTATCTCACAAATGCAGGAATGATAAAATGTAAGGACATGCATTACTGTAATGATGTTGATAATACAATAGTGGCAGGAAGGCATGTATGAAAATTGAACACTTGAAGGTGGTTTTAAAAAAGGAATGGAAGGTTTTCCATTAATATATATAATTAATAGTCCTTATCATAAACTTGTCATCGTTATAGTCAATAGCAGAAGTCTTAGAGAAAGCCCCTGCAGACTTAGGAACAATAATAACAAACATCTATGTTAACTGCTTATATAGTAGCATTTTGGAAAATTTCATCAATGCAGTAAGTAGTGTCAAAGAAATTGGGGTAAAAGAAAATAATACAAAAATTTATCATTTTTGAGGCGACTTGATTATATTCTTAGAAGTCCAAGGCATTCAGCTAAAAATAATGATCTCTAGTATTAATGAACATTTAACAGTATCTGATAAATACTCAGAAGTCAGTAGTACTCTGTACCTTTATAAAAAAGAAAACTAAAACATAATTTTAAGAAGGCCCATTCCCAGAATGGGCTTTTGGGGTATTAGAAGAAACAGAAGAAACAAACATAAGATGGATTGAAGTTGACTAAATAAAAATGCAAAATTTTATTTGTACACTGAAAAGAGGAAGAAACAAACATAAGATGTATCGAAGTTGACTAAATAAAAATGCAAAATTTTCTTTGTACACTGAAAAGAGGACCTGAAAAAATGGCAAATTGTAACATATTATTGGATGGAAAGACTGAATACCTTCTCATTGTTCTGTCCAAGTTATGTTTTAGATGACCTGGAATTAAATTTTTAATCTTAAATGATTTTTTTTTCTGGGAGTTGATAATTATATTCTATAGTTCCACATGAGAACAAATAGCTAACATTTGTAAATATACACTTGGAAATAGGAATCCTCACAAAGGGACAAAGAGTCTAGAAATGTTAACTGTATAGGTGAATATAGAAGATTTTAAAATTTAAATCATAAGTTAAATTTTTATTTAAATATTTTCAAGAGATTAACTGTTATTCATAGAATTGCCGTGTAATCCAACAACTCTACTTCTAGGTATATACCCAAAGATACTGAAAGCAGGAACTCAAACAGGTATTTATATACCAATGTTCAGAGCAGCATTATTCACAATAGCTGAAAGAAAGATACAACCCAAATGTCCATTGTTAAGTGAATGGGTAAACACCATATGATATATACAAACAGTGGGATATTATTCAGCCTTAGAAAGGAAGGAAATTCTGGCACATGCTACAATGTGGATGAACCTTGACAAGAGTATGATAATGTCAGTGACATAAGCCAGACACAAAAAGGACAAATATTGTATGATTCCAGTTACATGAGGACTCTAGTGTAGTCAAATTTAGAGACAGAAAATAGAACAGTGCTTACCAGGGTCTGAGAATTTAAGGAATAGGAAGTTATTACTAAACAGGTATTGAGTTTCAGTTTGGGATGATTAAAAAAAAAACTCTGGACATGGATAGTGGTGAGTATTGCACAATATGAATGCACTTAATGCCACTGAAATGTGGACTTAAAGTGGTTAAGAAAGGATTTCTCTGCTGGTCCAGGGGTTAAGACCTTGCCTGCCAATGCAAGGGATATGGGTTCTATACCTGCTCTGGGAAGATTCCTCGTGCCTTGGGGCAACAAAGCCCATGCTCCACAGTTATTGAGCCCACACTCTAGAGCCCCTGTGCCTCAACTACTGAAGCCCACGCATATTAGAGCTTTTACTCTGCAACAGGAGAAGCCACCACAATAAGAAGCCTGTGCACAAGTAGAGAGTAGCTCCTGCCCACAAGTAGAGAAAGTCTACGCAGCAACAAAGATCCAGTGCAGCCAAAAATAAACATTCAAAATTAATAAATTAAAAAAATGGTTAAGGGAGTTAATTTGATGTTACACATATTTTATACAATAAAAAGAGTACTGTTTTAAAGATAACAACATATTATGGAAACACACACAGACCTGGAGGGGGAAAACGTAAGTGTACTATGGTAAGGTTTTCATATTCTATGTGTGAGGTTTTGCACAGTTACACAAGTGGTATACAGTTGAAATTTAACAGAGGTAAGTTAAAGATCTATATTATAAACTCTAAGTTCAGTTCAGTTCAGTTGCTCAGTCATGTCTGACTCTGCGACCCCATGGACTGCAGTACGCCAGGCCTCCTTGTCCATCACCAACTCCCGGAGTTTACTCAGACTCATGTCCATTGAGTTGGTGATGCCATCCAACCATCTCATCCTCAGTCGTCCCCTTCTCTTCCTGCCTTCAATCTTTCCCAGTATCAGGGTCTTTTCAAATGAGTCAGTTCTTCGCATCAGGTAGCCAAAGTACTAGAGTTTCAGCTTCAGCATCAGTCCTCCCAATGAATATTCAGGACTGATTTCCTTTAGGATGGACTGGTTGGATCTCCTTGTTGTTCAAGGGACTCTCAAGAGTCTTCTCCAATACCACAAAAAAGTAATTACTAAAATAAGAAAACAAAGTTATTAAGCTAATAATCTAACAAAGTGTTAGTCAGTCAGTCATGTGTGACTCTCTGCGACCCCATGGACTACAGCCCATCGGGCTCCTCTGTTCCAGACAAGAACAGAGGAGTGGGTAGCCATTTCCTTCTCCAAGGAATCTTCCTGACTCAGGGATTGAACCTGAGTCTCCTGCATTTCAAGCAGATTTCTTACCATCTGAGCCACTAGGGAACATAACAGAGGAGATAAAACAGAATAAAAATATCCAATTAATCCAAAAGGAAGAAGAAAATGAGGGAAAAGAGGACAAAGAATAGTTTTGACAAATAGGAAACAAAAAGTAAGATAAAAGGTTTCAACCTAACAGGATCAATTATTATGTAAAATATAAAGTTCTAATTGTTCCAAATAAAAGTTAGAGATTGTTACAGTGGATAAAAATTCAAAAGTCTACAAGAAATATACTATACTTATAAAGACAGATGTTAACAGTAAGGGAATGAGAAAGTGTACCAGGCTAACACTACTCAAAACTTGAGTGGCTATGTTACTATCAAAGATTTCAAAGGAAATAATATTACAAAGGGAAGAGATGATTATTTCATAATAAGAACAGGGTCAATTCATCAAGATAACATTACTATTCTAAACTTTTGTACACAGATGGCAAATAAGCACATGAAAGGATGCTCAACATTATTAATTATTAGGGAAATGCAAATTAAAGCCTCAATGAGATACTGTTATACACCCACTAATAATGACTAAAATTAAAAAGACTAATCATATCACATATTAGTGAGGGTATGAAAGAACTGAAACTTTCATACACGGCAGGTGGGAATATAATAGAAAACAACTGATTTGGAAAATGGTTTGACAGTTTCTTAAAAAGTTAGACACACACTGACAATATGATTCAATCATTTCACTCTTAAATATTTAGCTGAGAGAAATGAAAGCATATGCCCACACAAAGACTAGAACACCGATGACCATAACAGTTTTATCTGTAATAGAAAAAAAAAAATGAAATGAACCTAATGAACCTAATGTGCATCACGGAGAAGGAAACAACAATCCACTCCAGTATTCTTGCCTGGAGAATCCCAGGGACCGGGAACCTGGTGGGCTGCCGTCTGTGGGGTTGCACAGAGTTGGACACGACTGAAGCGACTTAGCAGCAGCAATGTACATCAACAGAAGAATGGAGAAACCATCTAGGGTATATCCATCTAATGGAATGCTACTCAGCAGTAAATTGAATGAACTATTGAGACACACTATAATATGGATGAACCTCAAAATATTTACGTTAAGTGAAAAGAGTCAGAACAAAGGGTAGGTTCTGCATGGTGCAATATATACAGAATTCTAAAAAATGAGATCTAATTTATAGTGGCTGGTAGTTTCCTAGGGTTGGTAGAAAGAGACTATGAAGGGCAGGTGGGGAAAGAGGGAGAGCATAAAATAAGGCGAGAGAAAACTGGCGGTAATGAAAATATTCATTATTTTGATTATGATGGTATATTTCATGTATGCGACACGTATTATATGTAAGTATACCTCAATAAAGCTACTAAAATATATAGAACATATTGTATATATATTTAAATATAAAGTCATTTCATATCTTTAAGACAGGAAAAGAAGGCTAGGCAAAGATAGGCAATATATAAAATTGGAATAGCTCATCAAATGGACAATGAAATGAACATATAGCTCACACTAAATATGAATGAAAAGTTTTATATAAATAAACTTCTAATATAAATAAAGGAAAAAAATCTAGCAAACATAAAATGGAAAGAAATTGAATTGTATTGATCATTTATCAAGAACTGCAGAGTTGCTGAATTTCTAAGTATAGAAGAGAGAGAAACAGTCACAAAGTAAAAGATGGACAAATAAGTCCATATATTCTGTATAAAAGAAATAATGGCATCTGGGAAACATATTTGCAGAATACCTGAGGGTGAACATCTCTAAAGGATCCAAAAAATGGATCAACCCTAAGATCAGCAAATAAACAGGAAAAACATGTGAATAGATAATTCACAAAACAGAAAATTCAACAAGTAAATGTTCAATTAAAAGCGGGTAACATTTTTACTCACTTAATTAGTAAAATCTCTTAAAAATGAATGCTAATAAGGTATATACTAAAATCTGATATCCTTCTATATTACTCTTACTCTGAATATTAGCCTACACTTTATTCAATGTAACAGCTTTAGCTTTTTAAGAACTATAAAATTACTCAAATCCTTTGATATAGTAATTTTCCTTCTGGGACTTTAGCCTAAGGAAATAATCCAAACTCTGGAACAGTCTTGCATTAATATAGTTTTCAAATAACAATGAAAATTAAAAACAGCCCAAATAGCTAAAATAGGAGACTTGTTAATTAAATTAGGGTATAACTGCTCAATGGAATATTTTATAGGTATTAAACAAAACATAGACACTATATAGCAATATATAAAAGGCATATAATGCTGGGTTTAAAAGTACGATGTTAAATTTTATGCACTTTGTGATTAAAATAATGTGAATATTCGAATGCAAATGTGAATGATAAATCTAAAACCAATAGCAGTAGATTGATGGGTAGTTTATTTTCCTATTTTTAACTTTAATGTTCTCAGTTTAAAAAAGTTTGAAACAGTTCATGATAAATTGTTTTACAGTAAGTAAGATATAAATGTCAAGAATCTTGAAAAATGTCTATGTGTAAGTAGCCATATAAACACAAGTGCTTTTGCTTTACAATTTGAGCATTTTGGGGTTAATTTTCTGGAACTCATTTTCTTCCTGAGTACACTGATTTCCAAAGGCCTTGTAAATCTCAAATTTTATGTTTCTTAGGGCTCTATCAATATTAATTAAGTTAAGCTTGGTTTCCACTGATTTTCATTGTCTATTTGTGGACCACAAAATGCTAAACCAATCAGTTTATACAAACTGATCAATTCAATGAAAAAAGTCAAACTGCTAATTGTGCATTATATTGTCCCTAAGAAAGCTAAATGGATCTTGGTTCTTTAAGGGATTCTTTCACACTTTGGTTAAACCTAGAGGGATGTACAGGCATGGAGTAAGATCTGGCTATTCCTAAAAGGTTAAAAATGAACCTTTTAGAGTTCACAGGGCCACTATGTATTGCTAACCACACTAATTTCTAATATTATAACTCTGGATGGTTCAGATGGAAAGAATTATTAGATCTCTGCTTAATGTACTTATTAACCCTTAGAATAGCTTTCTTTGACCATCCTTTCCAAAAAAACTCCTACTCTAATTCCACATCCCATATGCTTAATTTTATTTTTGTACAGCACCTATTGCTATCTGAAATTATTTTATCAACTTGTTCACTTTTTATTGATCTTTAATCACATGATCTTCTCTGTCTTATTAACTCAAATATCCCTTGGGTCTAGAACACTGTATAGTAAACAGAAGGTGCTCAATTAATAGTTGCTGAATGAATAAGTGAATGAATCTGACACCAGTAATGGTAAGGACTTAGACATAAGAAGACTGAAACCTAACATCCAGAACAAGATGAAGATGAGGGAGGACACTCAAACCCAGAGTTGGACCAAAGAGGACTGCCCAATGGGGTAAAACAATCCCAATCCTCACTGTGGAAAATGGTTGGCAGCAGGGTATTCAACAAACTGGTCTTAATGGGAAATCTATACTATTGGGAAATCTATACTATGCTGCGATTGAGTAGAGTAAGGAGGTAAAGCCACTTGATCATCACAATTCTTACACTCTTTTTGGAAATTCTCAGCAATCACCAAATCTGAGGGTAGGTAAGGATTGGTGTCTCTACTACAGTTTGGTAATAAAAGAAAGTCTCAGACCAAATCCTAGTACACACACAGACATTTATTAACAAGCATGCAAAAAGAGCCGTATAATCCCAAACTAAAGAAATCCTAGATTCTCTCCTTTCTGGTGGTCTATAAGTAACATGCATAAAATGTTCACCTGAGACAAATACAATATTATTGTAGCAGTGGGTATAAGCATCCACTCTAAAAGGATGATCAGGAACATTCCAGAACAATAACGGGGTTCTGGGATTTGGGTTAAGCATGTGCCAAAACTAATGATTAATGTAAAGTACTTGTTTTGTGACCCCATGGACTG
Source organism: Muntiacus reevesi (assembly GCF_963930625.1). Classification (NCBI taxonomy): domain Eukaryota; kingdom Metazoa; phylum Chordata; class Mammalia; order Artiodactyla; family Cervidae; genus Muntiacus; species Muntiacus reevesi. Next base: position 20,454,302 of record NC_089271.1, read on the forward strand.
TAGCCTGCCAGGCTCTTCTGTCCGTGGAATTATCCAAGCAAGAATACTGGAGTGGGTAGTTATTCCCTTCTCCAGGGGATCTTCCTTACCCAGGGATTGAACCTGCATTTCCTGCACTGCAGGTAAATTCTTTAATATCTAAGCCATCAGGGAAGCCCCTGCAAAACTCCATACCTATTTACTCAAAGACAGGTGGTGTCTTTAAGTTATTTAGCCAATAGATACATCTTGAATACCACCAATTGTACCTATGACAGCCCATTTCTAACATTCTTTAATCAAATAAGCAAGCTATAAATTTCACTGAAGAAAATATATTTCTACCATTGATTATGCTAAGTAGCAAAATCTTCAGCAAAGTCATTTGTATTAACCATCCCTGGAATGGCTTTTCATAGTCACTGTTACCTCATATTTCCTAGGGTATGGATCCTTGATTAGGATCATTGATTGCTCCTAAGGCTAGATTAAAAGTGATAAATTTGTATCAAATAGTCTATGCTGAAGTATTTTAAACAAAGTTACAGATATTGCAAATGGTATCTCTTTTCCTAACCAGAGGGCCTAAGTCAGGGAAGCTAGAGATATAATGAGGAAGTATACTGACAAAATATTGAAATATATGAAGCCACAAGGACCAAGTAGCGATTTAAGGCAGGCAACAATCACATTTAAGAAGAGAAAGTTACTCAGTTGACTGAGCAATCCACAGAGGTGGGACTAATAAGTGGGTCTGCCTACAGCGGGGAAAAAAAGGCAGAGGTGAGACATTTAGCCGGGAGCAACATGGGTAAAGCAGAACTTCTCTCTTGGAGGCACAAAATCTTTACAGTCCTCTGATCTTGGCGCTGGTGAGTCTGAAGAGTCCTAAAAGTCAGCAATTGTGTGAAACCATGGTTTAATAAGTCCCAAAGCTTTATGAGGGAAATGAAGAGAAGTGATAAGGCCCACAGTTCCTTAGGCTTAGATGTGCATAAGAATATATTCTTATCTAGAGTCCAGGTTACAGATAATATTTCATTGTAACTTTCTTTTCATCTGTAAACCAGTATACTGGGTTGGCCAAAAATTTTATTCAGGTTTTTCTGTAAGATGGTACAGAAAAATCTGAACAAACTTCTTGGCCAACCCAAAACTTAATTCTACGAATTTTAAAACATCCTGAAATGTGTTCATGGAATGTCAAGGATTTCATAGCATAAAAATGTTAATCTGTGTATGTGTGTTGGGAAACCTCTATAAGGACTCAGAAGTTGACAGAAGTTAATCTAGGAGTATGTTAGGGTTCATTATCAGAAGATCCATGATTGTGCAAAAGGCAGAGACCAAGCAGATGCTGGCATATGAGGCAGGAGCCAGTTCCCCATTTATATCCAAATGAAATCAAGTAAAACTTAATCATAAGTGGAAAAGCTGCCATAAGCTAATAGCCATTGGTGGAGGTACATAAAAGATTGTACTGAATGAATATGAACCTTACGCAACAAAGCAGTTCATTTTCTGCTTTTAGAGTCCACATGCCAAAGCCATGTCTTTGAAGCCAACCCATAGACACACATTCCAGTGCAAGTAGTTTATTTAGGGTATAATCTCAGGAGACATAGTAGAGGAGTGGGGAAACGAAAAGAATGGAATCCAGACAATAAAATGTTGTATTATTATGACTGTGGGCAACTGGAACTTAACCTCACTGGGGGACTCTGGGACCCAGAGTAGGAAACACCTCAGAGATAATCCCATCTGAGGGACAAGGGCACTGAGATATTTATGCACCAACTTCAGTTAGTTGCTGGTCAAGTGCTGTTCTTATAGGGAGGCATTTATTTCTTGGCATTTCTGGCCACATTTTTCTATGGCAGAGTAGAAGTGCTGAGGAGTTGAAGTTCAGAGAAAGCCCAAAGACAGGCAGATGCTGGCAGTTGGCAGGGCACTGAAATGGGAAGAGCTGAGCAGATATGAGTGTGGTGGTGGTGGTGGGGCAGATCTGCCATGCTTGATGAGTAACAGTTGCAATTCACTCTACATGATGGAATGGCCAAAGTCCGATTAAGGGGGAATTCAGCATTGTGTGTACCCTCCCTTCCTTGTTTCAGCTTTCTTAACCACTACTACAGCTTTCCTCCTCTGTGGCGAAAAGAAAGAGGTAGAGTCCAAAATTTCCTCTCCAAAATGACTTTCATAGTTTCCAGAGTCTGAGCAGTAGATCTTTGTCTGTAACCAGAAGTAAACATGGAGGCTGTACCCAAAGACTGCAGTGCTATTTGTCTTCATTACCAGTGCGTGTAGAGGGTGAGTGGAATTAACTGAAGGTTGAACATATAAGGCACTTAGGGAACCGCTTCCCCTTACCAGGCAGAGGACGGAGAGTCTTCAGCCTAGCTCCAAGCTCACACTGTTCATCCTCTTGGATGACTCAGGACAATGCATCTTTTCAAAGGCATTAAAAGGACCTGTGGAAAGAAAAATGGTTTTAAAAGTATGATGAAATTAAGAGAAAAACTCCTGGCATCTGTGCCCTGAAATATCATCCAACTCCTCTGACAAGTGTGTCAAGCACAGCCTTTCACTTGGGGGTGCTTGTGGTCCTGGCATTCTTCCATCCTTGAAACTAGAGAGAATCATCTCTATGCCCAGGTCATTGAAAAATAAAGTTTATGTTGCTACTATTGACACTGATTTTGCCCTGACCACAAAGTGTGGGACAGAGCCAGATTTCTGTGAGAAGCCACAAAGATTTGAATTTAGTAGGTGAAAGTTTTTGTTTTTTTTTTTTGAATGATACATTATTATTATTACCCAAATTGCTCTTTCCTGGATAAGGGCATAAAGCCTAGAAAACATTTTCAAGCTGTACTCATAGAGGGCTGGTCCATGCTAAATGGAAGATGGTAAGTCTCTTGCTGGAGCTGGGCCTCCAAAGTTTTAATCAGGTCAGAAGAGAAGGAATTAATCCTTTATAATCTAAAAACTGGTTTTTGAAGATGATTCTTGCCTTTTTAAAAATAATATTTTTGTCTTCAAAACTATCCAGAAAAGTCTTTAGAATATATATGGGCTCAGAAGTAAGGTTTCTTGTGACTGTATGTGTCTAAGTGTTTCTATTGACCCTTTCCGATCAAGGATCACTAGAGAGAAGAACATCTTAACCAGAAGTGACAGTGATGACTCACAAATACAAATGGAGGGCTTCTTTTCAGTAAGTAATTGAAAATAATTTTTATAGTCACCACTGAAACTCTTCTTTCAGTTGAGGTCAGAGTTCACCTGCTAGTATTCTCTAGGAAAGTACCTCATATTTTTAGTAGGCTCTTTGGTTTGAAATGATAAGAAGACTCACCCTTTTAAAGAAGAAGAGTCACTGATGATTTATTGGGGATTAGGTAGACTTCGTTTATCTGGAATGGTGATACTGAAATGGGGCAAGAATAGGAGATATATTTCATTCCAAATGGCCTCTGATAATGTTCAACAAAGTAAACACCTGTCCGTCTGGTGGCCCAGTGAAATTTCACAATGGTTTTATTCTGAAATTTTTGTTGTGACTTTGATTTGAGTCAGCTTCTAAGAACATGCCAACATGGATCTGACTCGATTGAAGCGGATCAACCTGGCCTTGGAGAAGTCACCTAGTAACTGAGAAAAAGTTAGCTTATCTATAAAACGATGGCTTCTCTGAGATCCTTTCCTCAATTATAGCCAGTGTTATGTCTATATTATTTACCTTTGTGCCTATCTGCTGGTGAATAAGCTAGTCAGAGGGAAGAGGGAGACTCTGAAGAGGAGTAAGAAAGAAAAATAGAAATGAGGAGTATTTCAGTGCTTTCTTCTAGAAAGTTTTTTTTTTTCTGCTGAACCCTGATTTATAGTTTAAAAAAAGTGGCTAATCTACTTCATTATTTCTTTTACACTTAAGAAGGCTATATGAACTTTTCTTCTCAGGCTCATAAAGGAAAAAAAGAAGAAAAAGTGTCTATTCCTATCTCATTTTCCTCAACAGCTGAAACATTTTCTCTAGGATTTCAGACCAGCATACAAATGTGAATTCAAGAGGAAGATGTATTTGGAAGGGATACCAGCAATCTTACTACAGGGCTAGACCTGCAGGGATGTGTATTTCCTCTCCTTTAATCCTCAAAAAATAGAGTGTTGGATGTTAAAGACAAATTTCTGGTGTACTCTATCAGCGTGGCAATGATTCAGCTGACTGGGTCAATATATATTTCTTCTTATAGACTAGGCAGGTACTTTTAGTTTCAGGACACCTAATTAAATGGTTTTCTTTTTTATTACCTTTATGCCAGAAGGTTCTATGCAAGGACCCTTAAGTTAGTCACACATAAGTACACATGCTTCTTTTACATAGGTTCCTTCTTGATAAGCAAAATTTGGATAGGTATTTGGGTAGGGAAGTCACCAGGACTTCCCTGGTAGCTCAGCTGGTAAAGAATTCACCTGCAATGTGGGAGACCTGGATTTGATTCCTGTGTTGGGAAGATCCCCTGGGGAAGGGAATGGCTCCCCACTCCAGTATTCTGGCCTGGAGAATTCCATGGATTTTATAGTCCGTGGGGTCGCAAAGAGTCGGATACAACTAAGCGACTTTCACTTTCACTTCAAGCCTACAGATTGTTATGAAAAAGTTTTGCAATTGCCATTTGGCACACTACTTCAACAACAGAAAAATAATCACTTTTTCAATAAATAATCAATAACCAACTTTTATCATACTTTCAGAACTCACAGAGAATTTCTCTGTGTAAGTATTGGGCCCTTAATGAAGACCAAGTTTTTCAGTATTAAAACTCAACATAGTTGAAGAATTCACCTGCAATGTGGGAGACCTGGATTTGATTCCTGTGTTGGGAAGATCCCCTGGGGAAGGGAATGGCTCCCCACTCCAGTATTCTGGCCTGGAGAATTCCATGGATTTTATAGTCCGTGGGGTCGCAAAGAGTCGGATACAACTAAGCGACTTTCACTTTCACTTCAAGCCTACAGATTGTTATGAAAAAGTTTTGCAATTGCCATTTGGCACACTACTTCAACAACAGAAAAATAATCACTTTTTCAATAAATAATCAATAACCAACTTTTATCATACTTTCAGAACTCACAGAGAATTTCTCTGTGTAAGTATTGGGCCCTTAATGAAGACCAAGTTTTTCAGTATTAAAACTCAACATAGTTGAAAATAGAACCCCATTAAAGTTTTAAACTGTCAGTCTTGATCCTTTTCAATATGAGTTGTTTTTCTTTCAGTATATAATATACAAACAATGCTATCATTAATATTCACTCACTCTGAGGCCTGCGGTGTAGCCCGATGCTGGCAGAGCAGTATCTCTGTAGAACCGAACACTCTCTGTATTAGGAAAACTGTCCATAATGAGTCTAGCTAAATAGCCGATAAAACATAACCCCATCTCACATAGACTTAGCATTTACAGGAAAATTCATTAAATTAGCTCCAGAAAGAAAGGCAAAAGGGCACATTTCTCTACATTGATAGAAATGGTAGATTTTTTTTTAAATGAAGACTCTTAGAGCCAGGGGTGGATGAGATCCCAGTTTCCAAATGTCTATACATTGGAGACAGGATTGATAGTCTTATTAGTCTGTCCTATGTGTACTTAAAACATCCCAAGTCTCTGGTGCTAAAAGATTTATACATCATTTTATATTTATAACTCATTTCTATTCATTACTCTTCAGGGTAGATGCAAGCAGGTTGTTCTGGTACTAGCCCCAGGTTTCAGAGAAGATGACAGCTGCCACTGAGAGATTATGTGATGGTTTAGAAGCTTGCAAGTGGCAGCAGTAGGATTGTAACTGAGTTTTTATTGTCTCTTAGAATATGTGGTCAGAAGTGAAAGAGAAGTTTTGGAGATTCAGAAGATTTTGCTCAAGTTAGATAGATATCTCCAAACTTTAGTAGCTAGAATTTTACGCAGTATGGTTAGATCCTTAGAAATCTACATTGGCCCTTGGACCCCCCTCGGGGCACTGTGTTGTGACTACTAAATTAGCAGAGTTAGGTATAGGAGACGGTTGCTGTTGATCAGCCCCGAACCTTCTCTCCTTGTCTTCATTCCCTGACACCATATATTTAAAGATGGAGAGAAGAGACCAACATAATAATATATTAGGAGTTACGTATCAGGAAACAAAATGTAACTGTGATTTTCACCCACTCTCAATTAAGAGGAAATGAGTGGGTGTCCCATTACATTGATTATCTTAAGAATTACTGTGTTGGAAATTTCACAGAAAAGGAAAGTTAGCCATCACCATTTCTTCCTAAGAATGGCTTTGCTCCCATGTATGTACCTTTGGAGCAATATATCATGAAATTGTTTTGGCATTGTTTCTAAAAATATTTTTTTTCTGATAATACTGTTCTGTGGAGTTAAAACTTTTTCACTGTGGTAAAATACACGTAAAATTTACTATCTTAACCATTTTAACAGTTCATTAGTGGCAAGTAAATTTACATTGTTGTGCAACCAATATCCAGAACTCTTCATCTTGTAAAAACAGAACCCTATGTTCATTAAAATGCAACCTCCCATTCCTGTCTCCTCCCAGGGCCTGACAACCACCATCCTATTTTTTGACTGAGCTTCCTTGCTGGCTCAGCGATAAAAAATCTGCCTGCCTATGCAGGAGACCTGGGTTCAATCCCTGGGTCGGGAAGATCCCCTGGAGAAGGAAATGGCAACCCACTCCAGTATTCTTGCCTGGAGAATCCCATGGACAGAGGAGCCTGGTGGACTACGCTCCATGGGATCACAAAAAGTCGGACATGACTGAGCAACTAAACAACCAGGACAAGGAATTTGGTTATTCTAGATATCTCATGTAAATAGAATCATACAGTATTTTTTATGACTGTCTTATTTCACTTAGCATAATGTCATCAAGGTTCATTCATGTTGTAATATATGTCAGAATTTCCTTCCTTGTTAAGGGCTTCCCTGGTGGCTCAGATGGTAAAGTGTCTGCCTGCAATGCAGGAGACCTGGGTTCAGTCCCTGGGTTGGGAAGATCCCCTGGAGAAGGAAATGGCAACCCACTCCAGTACTCTTGCTTGGAAAATTCCATGGACTGAAGATCCTGGTAGGCTAAGTCCATGGGGTCACAATGGAGTTGGCCATGACTGAGCAACTTCACTTTCACTTTATTGTATGTTTGTACCACATTTTGTTTATCCATTCAGTCACAGATGGACAGTTGGCTTGCTTCCACCTTTTGGCTATTGTTAATAATACTGCTATGAACAGGACTATACAAATATCTTTTTGAAACTCTGCTTTCAATTATTTTGGATATATACTCAGAAGTGGAATTTCTGGATCATATTGTAATTTTATTTTTAATTTTTTGAGAAGTTACACATCTGTTTTCCATAATGACTGTACCATTTTGCATTCCTACCAATGATCCTACCACTTCTTCTACATCCTTATCAATATTTGTTACTTACTGTTTTTTAAATAGTAACCATCCCAGTGGTTGTGAAGCGGTGTTTCCTTGTGATTTTAATTGGCATTCAACTAATTATAAATGGTGCTGAGCATCTTTTTATATGCTTGTTGGTTTTTTAAATGTCCTTTTGGGAGAAATGTTTATTCTAGTCCTTTGTCTGTTTCTAAGTCAGGTTTTCTGTTGTTATTGCTGTTATCTGTGAAATTTTGTGGTAAAGGACCTCATGGTCAAAAAGTATGGAAACCCTGATTGTTTTATCACCTTCTGAAAGATTGCAGTAAACCTGTATCATGTTAAAGGCTCTGAGAATTACTACAGTAAAGAAAGTTGCGAACTCTCTGTAACACAGTATTTTCCATATATAACTACTGTGGAATCATTCTGCACTGAACACTTATTCCCATCTTGAGCCAGTGGGTAGCCACTGAATGCAATTTGTGAAAAGCTCTTCTAAGGGTTTAAAAAAATAGTCCATGAAGAGACATTTCCATATGAGAAGGAAAAGGTGTTATAGCAGGCTTCATCATGCTGTGTCTCCCACCCAGTCAAGCTTTTCTTTTTCACCACTTTGCAGATATTTATTGAGTGCTGACTCAGTATTGGGGATATGGAAAAAATACATTTTAGCCAGTTACTTTGAGAGTCTCAATGGGGAGGTAAATAATTACAGTAGAATTTGGTAAAGGTGCTGTGATAATGATAAGACACATTATCTTAGGTTGTTTGGTCACAAGTAACAGAAAGCAAATCAAACTAGCTTTTGCAAAAGAAAGGCATGTGTTACAAGGATACAGAGCTGTCTCATGAAACTCAAGGGCAGGAATGTAGCCAGTTTGAGGAAGGATCTGGAAAGCAGCCAGAATTCTCTATTTGTCCTTTCTTCTATTTGAGGATCTGGATAGATTTTTCTACTATGCACTATATTCTTTTTATATGACTGCCTCAAAGCTTTTTTACTTTACATATTATAGCTGTATGCACTTGCAGAGAATATTTTGCATTTTTGTAAATCCTAATTCTAAATTCCAGGGAAAAGAGAGTAAGTGACTCTGTGGAACAAGTACCTATACATGGTTCAGTCAACTGTGGCCAGGGTGATGGAATCACTTATCAAAACATGACTGCTATGGACCTAACATCCTCTCTTACTTCTCCTGTCACTTTCAGCATCCAGTTCCTGCTCTGCTGATACTGATAATGATTGCCTATTGAGAAAACCAAATATAATTAACATAAAAGTTTAATACTGATAAGGTAATTCTGAATAAACATTAGAAGACTTACCTACATACCAGCAATGAATAATTAAAACATGTAATGGAAAAGTACAACCCATTTAAATAATAAAAAGACAATATAAATAAATATTATTCTTATCAAGAATGTTGTTATTTAGTCGCTAAATCATGTCTGACTCTTTTTGATCCCATGGACTGCAGCACGTCAGCCTCCTCTGTCCTCCACTACCTCCTGGAGTCTACTCAAATTCTTGACCATTGAGTTGGTACAGGAATTACTGGATACAGGAATTAACAAGAATACGCAAGACTAAACATTTTAAAATTTAAATGAAAAACTGGGACTTCCCTGGTGGTCCAGGGGCTAAGACTGAACTTCCAATGCAGGGGACCAGGGCTTGATCCCTGGTCAGGGAACTGGTTCCCAAATGCCTCAACTAAGAGTTCACATGCCAAAACTAAAGATCCCACATGCTGCAAAAAAGATGGAAGATCCCACGTGCCTCAACTAAGACATGACACAGCCAAATTAAAAGAAAATTTAAATGAGAAGCCATTGATCTTGAACACAATATCTTAACTGGGCTTTCCAGAAGTTGACTTGAAACTCAATTACTGTCATCCTTTAAGCCTCTCTCTTTTATATCAACTTGGACAAAAAGTAAGAGTAGTCACTGAAGTGAACCACTTAGCTTCAATGAGACAGACAGTGGATATTCATTTGCTGACTTACACTCCTTACCTGCCTTTATATATGTTAGCAACTTGCACTGATTGTTGAGGTAATGAATAAGTAAGAGAGGACATAGGCAGTTTCAAGAAAGATAGATTAGCCACCAGAAGCCAGAGAATGATAAATCAAAGTGGCATCCATGTCTAAGAAGTTGGCAGAGACCAAATTTATCGCATACATAAAATATTTTAGTTAAATACTACTCACCTGAGGTTCCGTCTTTTCCAGATTTGCAATATGAAGAAAATTTTGTAGATTCAGAAAGGGAAATGTCTGGGGATAATGTTTTATATATTTTCACAGGGAAGCATCTTCATCTTACAGGCTGTTAGAATATTTATTCTATGAATGATTTCCCCAAATACTATATTTTACCATAGCTATTATACCATTTTATCTTAGATAATAAAAATCCTAAATTGGGGTTACCCTATTTTTTTAAAACCTATTCTTTAAATTCCATTCTTTAAACTTATTATATTATTTTGTTCTGCTAAAATTTATATGCTTTTCATTCACATAACTCTTCCTCTTCAAATAGTTTAAATTTGTGAGGCTAGGTAGCGCTGTTTTTCTCTTATCCTGTGAACCTTTAACTCTTTAACCCTATGAAGACCTCTTATTTTTTTTTAAGATGGTAATTTCTTGAGGAATACAGTTTCTTTAATCCTAGGCGCTTTAGATTTTATTATAATACATTTCTTACTGAAGACACTGGAAAATTATCATTTTCAAATGGTAATTAAGTGGAAATAGCTCATTGTTTGCCTTGTATCATTTAGATTCAAATATTATTTTTTTTTTTGGCCAAGTAGAGAATAAAAAAAAATTCAAGAGCAAACTAAGTGACTTTTCCCCCTTTTCATCTGAACTTCGGATATTGATACATAGTAACTCCAACAGCTGGAGTGCATAGGTTATTAAAACTCTCCTAATTGACACTTTTAACAGAGAAGCACATGATTGGCATCATCAAATTTCTTGAAGACATTTTAACATGCAGACAGAATCATGCACTTATTGATCTGCTCGACAAATTAGACAGTCAACTAATTCCAGCATTGAGGATTTTCCATGTATTCTTTAAATAGGAGTCAGCAAACTATGGCCTGCAGGACAAATCCATCCAATTTCTTGTTTTGGTAAATTAAGTTTTTGTGGAACAGTGCTGATACCACCAAACTCATTCATTTACATATTGTCTCTGGTTGCTTTGATGCTGCAACAAAAGAGGTGATTAGTTACAACAGTGACCATATGGCCTGCAAAGCTGAAAATATTTATTATATGGCCCTTTACAGAAAAACACTGCAAGGAATTCCAATTTTGGGCCCCAAATGTAAAGATCTTGAAAGTTGTAATTTCTGTCCTTATAACTTACCCTTTCAGCTGAGCAAATTAAAAGTAAATTATTTTCTAAGGATGCATTATCAGAGAACAAGGCCACACAGCAAACTGCCATTCCAAAATCTGGGGGGACCGGTGAGCGCAGAGTCACTGTCAAGCTTTGCTCACCTGGATCAGAAGCCACTGGATCATGAACTAGTAGGAACACTCACATGGTGATCTTCATTAACTGCTTGAGCTTAAGTATGGGCTAGCTTGAGCATAGATAAATCCTAGAGTCTTTGGGGACCCCTCACAGTTACATGGCATTTTCCTCCAAAAATATTTTAAAATAAGTAAATGCCAAGAAAAATGCCTTCAACGCTCTGGCAGGGGGAGGAGAAATACAACCGTTTTGAAATATACTGTGTTCTCTACAACAAAGGCCTTGTCCCACAAGAGGAACAGAAATTCTCTCATTCAAGGTATCTTTAGCCCTTCTGTCTCAACCAAGGAGGGTAACTAAGGAACACGCGTGGAGATCACAACCTAGGGACACAGGTCCAATAAAAGACTGAGATTTAATCATAAGGTTATAGCATGCTTTCCCTCCCCCACCCCTATCACCACACCAAACAGGAATCCAGTGTAACAGCAGTGAGTCAAGCTGAATGAGCTACAAGACAGATTCTGAGAAGTAGTATTTAGGGAAGTAAAGTCTAGAGGAGAGACAAAGACAAGGACACAAGAGGAATTTGAAACCTCTGGCCTCTACTCTGCAGGAGACATTAAACACAGTGCAACTCCTAAACAAATGAGCACAAAATATCATACTAAAGGCCTATTTCCCTCAGTTTCCATTACTTGGTAAATGATGTCCTGCTTTCAACAAAAGATTTAAAAAGGCATTCTAAAAGGCAAAAAAGAAAATGTTCTGAAAAGACTAGGCAAGTATCAGAACTACATGCAGAAATGACAGAAATGTTGAAACTATCAAACAGGGAATTTAAAATAATTATGATACTGTAAAGGTTTAATGAAAAGAGTAGACAACATGCAGGAACATGGGTAATGTAGGCAGAGAGATAGAAATGCTTGGAAAGAACAAAATTACTAGAAAAAATTTTAAAGCACTCTAGTGGAAATTAAATGTCTTTGTCAAGGCTGAGTAGAGAATCAATGAACTTGAAGACAGGTCCATAGACACTTCCCTAGTGAAAACAGAATATCCAAAAACTGTGGGACAATTTCAAAAAGTATAACATACATGTAATAAGAAAACCAAAAGGAGAAGAGAGAACAGAGCAGAATAAACAAAACATGTGAAGTTCGAAAACCAAGAATTATCAAAAATTGACAACAGAAACCAAACCGCAGATCCAGGAAGCTCAGAGAACATCAAGCAGACGAATACCAAAAATACCACACCTATTTATATTGTATTTATTTATTTTTTAATATTATATTTAAACTGCAGAAAACCAAGACAAAGAAAATTTGAAAGAAACCACAGGGGAAAAATAGTTTATCTATAGAGAAACAAGGATAAGAATTATAGTATATATCTTGTCAGAAACTATGCACACAAGAGGAGAGCAGAAAAAAATATTTAAAGTGCTGAAAGAATAAAACACCAACCCAGAATTCTATATCCAGTAAAATTATCCTTCAAAAATGAAAGAGAAATACTTTCTCATACAAACAGTAATTGAGAGAATTCATCATCAGCTGACTTGCCTTGCAAGAAATATTTTAATAAGTTCTTCAGGTAGAAGGGAAATTATGTAGATTAGAAACTTGGATCAAAATAAAAAGGAATTATGTCATAGAAGGAATAAATGAAGGAAAATAAAATGTTATAATTTTCAATTCGTTATGAAACTAAAATATGATGCTGTGTAAAGTACTATTAGTAACAATGGATAGGTGAACTGAATGACAGCAATATCATAAGGGGTGATGTGTAGGAGGAATTGGAAATTCTCAGTTACAGTGTACCTACACTACAACTGAAGCACTGTAGTGTTATTTGAAGGTGGATTTATGTCAGTTAAAAATATATATTGCAAACTCTAGAAAAACTGCTAACATTTAAACAAGTAAGTATAATTGATATGTTAAGACTGGAGATAATATAGAATCATATGAAATAATAAATTAAAACCAGAAAAGGCAGAAAAAAAAGCTGAACCAAAAAAAATGAGGAAATCAATAAAAGTAATTACACAACAGACATTAACCCAACTATATCAATAATCACTTTAAATATGAAAAGTATAAATACAACCAATTAAAAGACAGACATTGTCAACCTGTAGTGAAATACCATGTTTAATATACAACTGGTAAAAATATAAAAAATTGAGAAAATGCTCCATAGAGACAGTTCCTGGAAAACAAATGCTCTCATTCATGTTCTCATTCATTTACAGTAACTCAAAATGATGCATTCTTATGTAGGAGAATTTAAAAATATTTTTCTAACTTATCTACATATTGATATTAGCCTTTGATTTTTGGATCACATCTGTAGATTCTGGAAAATATACAAAATATACTATAAGCAAGGCTATTAGTTGTGCCATTAAAGATCTATCAATAGGGAACTGGTTAAATAGTCTATAATTATACACTCACTCAAAGCAGTAGTATGCATATCTAAAGAATAATGAGATAGATGTCTTTATCTTGATAGATGACTCTAGAATACATTTTAAGTGAAAAAAGTACTGAATACTATTTATAGACTGATATTATGTGTATAAGAAAAAGGGTGTTGTTTATGTACATATACACATGTATGTATTTTATTAAATTTTCAAAATACATGCCATATAAATAAACAACAAAAAACAATAAAATTTTGCTTATACAGAGAGTAGGGGGAAAGGATTAATAGACCAGGTAAAGAAACAAAAATTCAGTGACTTTTTCCTACTTTGACTTGGAACTATGTAAATATTTTACATAATTTAAAATTATACTTCAAAAAAATGAAATATCTAAAACTGTAAGCCATCCTATAACAAAAGCTGTCAAGTTCAGTGAGTGTCAGTTTATATACCAGCTAACAGAGAGTGAACTGTTTAGGTTTTCAGCACCCTCAGTGATGATCTTGTATATTTTCCATGTGAACCTGTAAAACTTTCCTATTACATATTAGAAATTAAAGGCTTTAAAAAATAAAGTAAAGAAAGACAGATTTGCAGAGTGGATTAGAAAAAAAAGATTCAACACTATGTTGTCTGCACGAAATCCACTTTAAAAATGAAAACCCAGATAGGTTAAAAGTAAAAGGATGGGGAAAGACATTCTATGTGAACACTTAGAGAAAAAGATTAAGTAGCTACATTATTTTTAGGTAAAGCAGACTTCAGTATAAGAAAATGATAAAGGATAAAGAAAGGCATTATCTAATGATAAAGGAATAAATTATCTAAGACATAGGAATACTAAATGCCTGTTCACCTAACAGGAGAGGGTCAAATATATGAGGCAAAAACTGGCAGAACTGAAAGAAGAAATAGAAAAATCCAATATTGTAGTTGAAGACTTTGATATCTGCCTCCATAAGTCATTGATAGCTCAAGCAGTCAGAAAATAGATAAGGAGAGATTGATCAACTTGATCTAACTGACATTTATGAAATACTTCCAACAAAAGCAGAAAACACATTCTTCTAAAGCTCACATGGAGCTCAGTAAAACAGAACAGATTTTGGACCATAAAACACACATTAAAAAATTTAAAAGAACTGGTATCATATTCTGAGTTATATTATTCAGACTACAATGGGATTGAATTAGAAACCAATAACAAAAAGATTGCTGGAAAATCCCCCAGTATTATGAAATTAAACAACATACGTCTCAATACTACAGAGGTTAAAGAAGACTCAAGACAAATGAAAAATTATTTTGAACTAAATGGAAATAAAAATACAACTTATCAAAATTTGTGGGATATAGCAAAAGCAATACATAGTGGGAAATTTATAGCATTAAAAGCACATATTAGAAAAGAAGAAAATGCTAAAATCAATCATCTAAATATGACTGTAGCTTGCCAGGCTCCTCTGTCCATGGAATTCTCCAGGATAGAATACTGGAGTGGGTAGCTCTTCCCTTCTCCAAGGGATCTTCCCAACCCAGGGATCAAACCCAGGTCACCCACATTCTTTACCACCTGATCCACCAGAGAAGCCCAAATAAGCATATACCTTTAGGAAACTGAGAAAGAAGAACAATTTAGCTCTAAAGAAACAAGAAAAGAAATAATACAAAATAGGAAAAGATGGAATAAGTAGGCATAAATCTGAAAAAAGTTATGTAAGTTGTAGATGTAGAAAACTATAAAACTCTAGTTAAATAAATGAAAATGATTTAAATAGAGGGAGAAATATTCCATCCCGACATTCAGAAAATTAAGATCATGGCATCTGGTCCCATCACTTCATGGCAAAT
The DNA here is from genome assembly GCF_963930625.1 of Muntiacus reevesi. Classification (NCBI taxonomy): domain Eukaryota; kingdom Metazoa; phylum Chordata; class Mammalia; order Artiodactyla; family Cervidae; genus Muntiacus; species Muntiacus reevesi. The sequence continues at coordinate 20,469,547 of NC_089271.1, forward strand.
AGATGGAGAAACAGTGGAAACAGTGACAGACTTTATTTTTGGGGGCTCCAAAATCACAGCAGATGGTGACTGCAGCCATGAAATTAAAAGACGCTTACTCCTTGGGAGAAAAGTTATGACCAACCTAGACAGCATATTAAAAAGCAGAGACGTTACTTTGCCAACAAAGGTCCGTCTAGTCAAAGCTATGGTTTTTACAGTAGTCATGTATGGATGTGAGAGTTGGACTATAAAGAAAGCTGAGCACCGAAGAATTGATGCTTTTGAATTGTGGTTTGGAGAAGACTCTTGAGAGTCCCTTGTATTGCAAGGAGATCCAACCAGTCCATCCTAAAGGAAATCAGTCCTGAATATTCATTGGAAGGACTGATGCTGAAGCTGAAACTTCAATACCTTGGCCACCTGATGCAAAGAACTGACTCATGTGAAAAGACCCTGATGTTTGGAAAGATTGAGGGCAGGAGAAGGGGACGACAGAGGATGAGATGACTGGATGGCATCACCGACTCAATGGACATGAGTTTGAGTAAACTGGCAATGGATAGGAAGGCCTGGCATGCTGCAGTCCATGGGGTTGCAGAGTCAGACGTGACTGAGTGACTGAACGTTCATGGATTAGAAGACAGTATATTATTAAGATGTCACTTCTCAAATTGATCTAGAGATTCAATACAGTCCCCATCAAGATCCCCCAAAGCCATTTTGTAGATACTGACAATTTGATTCTAAAGTTTATATAGAATACAAATGACCTAGAATAGCCGACACAATACTGATGAACAAGAACAACCTGGAAGACTCACACTATCTAACTTCAAGACTTACTATAAAGCTACAGTAATGAAGAGAGCATGGTATTGGAAAAATATTATAATAAACAGATTGATGAATGGAACATAATAGAGATCCCAGAAATACACCCATAGAAATATAGTCCATTGATCTTTGACAAAGGGTTAAAGGCAATTCAATGAAGACAGTATTTTTTTTTAAACAAATGGTGATGGAATAACTGGGTACCGATATACACAATTATGATGATGATAACAAAAGAAATCATCTACTCACTGACCCAATAACTTTCACAAAAATTAAATCAAATTGGATCATCAGTTCAGTTCAGTTGCTCAGGAGCCTGGAGGGCTACAGTCCATGGGGTAGCAGAGAGCTGGACAGGACTTAGCCACTGAACATACAACAGCAACATTCAGAAGGCTTGATGTACGCTCAGTTCAATCCAGTCACTCAGTCGTGTCTGACTCTTTGCGATCCATGGACTGCAGCATGCCAGGCCTCCCTGTCCATCACCAACTCCCAGAGTTTACTCAAACTCATGTCCATTGAGTAGGTGATACCATCCACCCATCTCATCCTCTGAGACTGGATCATACACACATATAAAACAGAAAACTAGAAAACTTCTAGAAGGAAATATAGGAGAAAATCTAAGTGATCTTGGGTTTGGTGATAAATTTTTAGATATAACCTAAAAGCATAATCTATAATATAAAAGCAAAAATTGATAAGCTGTATTTAATTGAAATTAAAAACTTCTGCTGGGCTACAGATATGAAGAGACAACAAAGATGATACACAGTTGGCAAATAAGCACATGAAAAGATGCTCAATATTATTTCTCATTAGGGAAACTGCTAATTAAAATAAAAATGTGATACCACTATACACCAGTTAGAATGACTAGATGAGTAAGTTCTGGTGACATAACGTGTAGCATGGTTAAATTACTCAACAATATTGTATTGTACACTTGAAAATTACTAACAGAGTAGATTTTAAATGTTCTCATTACACATACAAAAAAGGTAACTATGTGAGGTAATGGATATGTGAACTAACCTTATTGTGTTAATCATTTCACAATATAAATGTATATCAAATCATCACATTTACGCTTTAAACTTAGACACTGTTATATGCCAAATATATCTCAATCTGGAGAAAGTAGCTAGAGTAAAACAATGATAATACTAACAGCTAGTGAGGATGCAGAGTAATAGGAACTCAGTTATTGCTGACTAATATTATAGCCAGTTTTGAAAAGAGTATCTTACAAAGCTAAACATAGTCTTATCATATGATCCAGCTCTTGTAATGCTAGGTATTTATAAAATTAATTTGAAAACTTATGTCTACACATAAATGAACTTGTGAAGGTTTATAGTGGTTTTATTCACACCTGCCAAAAAACTGGAAATAATCAGGATGTTTTTCAATAGGTGAATGGATAAACAAACCTTGAGACATCCATATAATAAAATATTATCCAATGACAAAAAAATATGAGCTATCAAACCATGAAAAGAAATAGATAAATCTTAAATGCATATGGGAATCTATAAGGACCCAAGCTTATTCCATTCCTATTTAATTTCTGAATATATTACTTTCTGAAAAAGGCAAAACTATAGAAACATTAAACTTTCCAATGGTTTCCAAGGTTGAATGGATAAAGCACAGGGAGTTTTTCTTTTTTTTTAGGGAAGTGAAATTATTCTGTAGTTATTATAGATACTATAATAGTGGGTTTGTGACACACGAGCTTGTCACAATTCATAGAAATTTGCAGCACAGAGTGAACCTTAATGTATCCAAATTAAAAACAAAATCATTTAGGAGGTCAGAGAACCCCAGGAGAGAATGCATAATGTGACAAGATAATCTAACCACATTACAAACCTGTGAAATAATTTCACTGAAAGTGGGTAGAGGGGATGGTACTGACCTGAGTAACTTTGGAAATGAGTAGAATCTTTAAGACTATAGGCAAAAGAAACTGTACATACTTACTCCACTTTAGTTGATAAACACTTTTTACTATGGAAGTATAGATTAAAAATTCTGATACCACTATATGTTTATACTGGTATTGAACAATGAAGTAAATTGACAGTAGATGGTGGGAGCCAGGTTTCTTAATGTTATAGGAGGAGTTTATAGTTAATCACTGTGAGAAGGTTAGAATGATTTTTCTGGTAACTGATTAGAGCTGGGGATATCAGTATGAACTATGTTCAACTTAAGACAGAGACAGATGGTTACACACAGAAATAGTGATAGATATGTGTATATGCCCAGATTAGGGATACACATATATTCTCCTATTTTATCAGTTGAGAGAACATAGGAGCAATGATACCTGAGTAGCAATGAGCACATCTAGCACCCAGCTCTTGGTTTCTAATACCATTTCCCAGTCAAAGGAACCAAGGCTCCTTAGAGAAATGGCTGATTCTAGGACTTGGTCAGGCAAAATAGAAGATTGGGGGAGGATCTTATAGTTCAAGAAAGTAGTTGAATACTAAAAAACAAAAAGTAACCCATAAAGATTTGTATATGTCAAAGGGACATAAGAGCCAAAGAATTGTTTTCAAAAAGATTTGACAGAGCTTCAAATGGCCAAAACTGAAACAATTCAAGCAAATATATAAATACACACATAAATATTGGATTAGAATCCAAAATACATAGATATCCACAAGCTCAATATACATATTAAATAGCTAACTAACTAAATGGAGGAGGTAAGACAAATTCCCCCATGTAGAAGAATTCTAAATAATTTATGTAAATATTCCATCCTCAATTAATGTGGTATTATTCTCCACTCTCTAAGTATGGGCTGCACATGATGACTTTCTCCCAAAAATCATAGTACAGAGAAAGAGGGAAAAAAGAATAATTTCAGAGTGCAAATACTATTTCAGTCAAGTGATCAAGGTCAGTACCAAAAATGATGTCATGCTGATATTAATAGTATATTGTAGCCATGATACTATGTGATGCAAATCACAGTTTACCTCTGCGACCTTCCTTCTGAAAAGCTGTAACCTCAAACTAATCTTAAGAAAACATCAGATAAACCCCAATTGAGGAACATTTTATATATATAAAATATCTAATCAATAGTTTTCAAAATTCTCAAGGTCATCAAAAACAGGGACATTTGAGGAACTGTCACATCTCAGAGAAGCCCAAAGAGACATGACTAAATGTCGAAATGTAATGTGGTAACCTAGATGGGATCCTGGAACAGAAATAGAACCTTATATACAAATTAAAGAAATCCAAATGAAGTTTGAACTTTAATAATAATATGTCAATAGTTGTTCATTAATTATAATAAATCTACCATATAATGTAATATATTAATAATAGGAAAAACTGGGTATAGTGTATGCGGGAACTCTCTGTACTACATAATTTTTCTGTAAATCTAAAATTGTTCTAAAATTAAAAGCAAAAGAAAACAACTTTGCTGATCCTACTTTAAGTGAAAGAAAAATGGAAGTGATTGGTTTGTACATTGTTTTAAGAGAGGACAAAAAAGTGAATTTGTTAAAGGAAGACAACAAGATGGTTTCAGATTGTTCCCATCTACTGAACACTCAGTTTAAACCCTGATTCCCCTCAGTGCAAAATTAACTATCTTCCAGCGTGGGAAGACAGCATATTGCATGGCATAGGAAACTGTAAAGAAATATACAAAATATTGTGATGTTCAACGCAAAACAGTTACTTGCAAATATTTGATAGGGATTCATTACATATGCCCTTGACTTTAAAAATTGCAATTTAAATTCCCAATTTTATTATATTTAAAGAGGGAAGTATTTGTTTGTAGAAATTAATTCTTATCAACAAATGGAATGAAATGTGAATAAGGGACCCTTTCGGAAAAAAAATATTGTTGCGTACGGTAAAAGCAATGGAAAATTCATTACTTTTTTTGGAAGCAGCCCCACAGAGTTAATTTCTTCATGGTGCTGAAGGCTTTTGCTTTGAAATTCATTTTATTGACCTAAAGCTTAAACTGCAGGGTGACTCAAGGATAATTGACAGGAGGGGGAGAACACCATGGTAGCGCTGTCAGTATGCTCTCACTCATTCTCTTGTTAAAAGATGCATTATGTAAATGGATCCTCCACAGCAATTTGCTAGCATTTTTTTGGTCCCTGGTAAAGTATTACCCATGTTTGTCAAGGAGGAAGAGTAAAATCTACCCTTTCAAAGGGTTCAGTGATTATGTCCCTACACTTTAATTTCTGCCTGAAATTCAAAGTCCACATAAAAGGTTTCAAAACAAAGGTAGTTTTACTCAGTACCTGACTTATGTGTATAATGTAGGTTTAGAAAAACAAAGCTGTGTAGAAGCAAGAAATAGATGTAATTAGACTCTGAGACATATTTCTTTAGAGAAGTACTTTTCCAGATTTAACTCGTAGCTGCAGAATCCATCTCTATCACACCAGCCAAATAAGTGATCAGTTTTCCATCCAGTTATGTCTATGTCAATCAAAGCACAGACAAACCACAGATTGATGGGTGAATCATGGAGAGTAGCAACAGCCTGTTAGGCTACTCATTAATCAGAATTCAGATTATTCTTCAATTAAACACTGGAAATTACAGGTGAAGGCAAGTTCTTCTATCTTTGATGGAGTGGTTAAAATCTTTCTCAATGAAACATTATTCCTATGGATGGTTCTCACAAAGCATATACGAAAGCACTGTTGGAAGGAATAAAAAGAGTAGGGGGCTTTTATGAAAAATAGTTATGAGTGATGAATAAATTATAAATGTCTTTAGTTCACCTTTGTGCTGATGTTATCCATGCGTTAATATCAGCCTTTACTAATAGGAGCCCCTGAGAATTTGATTTTCTCTTTTAAGGCCATAAAGAGAACCCAATTAGTACAGAGGGACACATAAAAACTGATCCGAAAAAAAGCTCTATGTCCTTGGGTTTGGGAAATAAAAATTAGCTTTAAGTTCTTAATTTGCAGTGTGTTTTCCTAGCATTAATGGAAAAAACAGGATCTCGTTTGATAGTCTTAAAATCTCTCATATTTGTTCTTTTAGTATCAATGTATTTGAAGAGAAAGTAATTTGAGCAAAATAAATTATGGCCCTGATCTTAACTGACTTTTAACCTGTGTTTCCCAGAATCCAGAGCTGTTCGGCAAGCCTGTTTCCTCTTAAACCTGAGCCTGGGCCATGTTAAAAAGCTCATTATACATGAATCAGAAGTGTATCACTCCAGGACTTACACATTTTGGAGAGGGACATCAAAACGAAAATCCTGCCTACAACTTGTGGCAGCTTTCATTTCTACTGGAGCAGTCATTTGAAACACTTTGTGACAGCGAATGCGAAATCGAACCTCTTTATCTTCCCTTTAGAAAAAGTGTGTGTGGGGGACTGACTCAACGTAGGTACAAGTTTGGTGTCAAAACTTAGTCATGCAAGGAGGGTAGGGCTTCTTAACCAGAGGAAATCAATATCAGCATTACTGTCACAGAGCTATGGAGGCAAACGATCCTCAAGCCTTTCTTGAACAGGCTTCCCCACCTCATCATGCAGGACATTAGGATGCAACTGGAAAATGCCAGCACAGAGCATGCCAAAACAAACCAAGAAACGACTCAAGGGAGATTTAAACTCCGTGACTATACATATTCCCATCCAGTTTAAAGAACATGACCACTCACTGCAGTGCAAAGCCCCACAGTTTTTTTTTAGGGAAGCCATCCCTATTGTCCTTGTGGCTAGAAGGATGAGAAAATGAAAGTACCTGCAGAATGGTGGTGATATCCTCGGTCAAGAAACGAGAGCATGGAATCCCTTTCATCGTTTCAGATCTATCGCTTGTTCTGATACAAAGTGGCCTGCCGAGTTAGTGACTGTAACATCAGACTGGAGGCCTGCGTTGTGGGCTGATAGATAAACATGTCTTAATCACAATGTTTATCGGCACTACAAGTAAAGCAGAAGATAGGGGCCATTACCAGAATGTTGAAATTAATTCACACAGCCGATTTTGCTTCATCTGATATTGTGAGAAAAAGTATTATCTTTGTTTCGAACCATTAGCATTAACAGTTACTAAGAATTGCAAGTATTGCATGCTAATATGCACCAGGCTGTGTGCTATGGGCTTTAGGTACATAATTCATCTAATCCTCAAATAGGTCTAAGAGGAAGATATTATGATAGACATGTTAAATATGAGGAAACAGGCTCACAGGGGTTAACCTTCTTTGTCATACGTTTCACAGTTAGTTGGGGCATAAATTTACTAAATCCCAGGTTTATGCATCTCTGTGCTTGCATCCAACATTCTTCATTATACAGGCTTACCTAGTTGCCTAAATTTTTCACATTTTACCAATTATATGCACATCTGTACAATAGTGGAAGATGCATCTGTTGTAACTTGGTCAAGTAAAACACTTAGGTCTGGACAATAGTTTGATAGTAACAGCAACATGTTTGATCTCCAGAAATACTGATTGACATGACTGGAAATAACCTCTGGCAAAGTCATTCAGTTGACTTTTGTGATACCATGATCTCATTTTTGAAGATCATTTTGCATTAACCTCTTACTCACGGATTGTATCCAGAATGCAGCCACATTGCTTCACTTAAACAATGAGAAAACTCTGACCTGTCTTCTCCTATTTCATTTCTTTGGAATGACTCTAGATTTGTTTATTTCCCTGGATTACAAAGAGAAAGGGACAAGGCATTTTCATCGGTGACCAAGTCAATTACATTTAGAAATAAATGAATAATCCAAATATGAATCAATAAGGGCTGAGAGCTTTATTGGAGCAATAAGCAAATAATTTCCAATTTAATAGGAAAAAAACTTGGCTTTAGTTATTCAAGTTCGTGACTAGGTTATTTTAATCAAATTCACTACATAATGACTTGCTTGTCCTCTATTTTGCTGGCAGCATTATTAGAGCAGCTATCAATAGAAAACTTGGGAAAGTTACAAAATTAGCACTGAGATATTACAGGTTCATGGGGAGAAACTCATTCATTCATTATACAAATACACTTGAGTGCTTTCTGTATAGCGGGCACTGCTTTAGGTACTGAGGGTACACTATCAAACAAAACAGGATAACCCCTATCCTCATGGAGCTTACACTCTGGTAATGGAGGGCATATACATAATATGTGAGATAATATTAATACTTGGCAAAAAATAAAAAGAGATGAGGAATGTTGAGGGTGAGAGTAATTTTAGATAAAGTAGTCTGGTAGTTTTAAAACATGTCTGCAAATTCTTTGACACATTTCCCATGGAGAGAAGGAACCATCCCCCTGAATCTGGGCTAGTTTCTGTGACTTGCTTGTAACTAAGAGAGTTCAGTGAAAATGAAGTTGCATGATTGAGATGAGACCATACATAACAAGCAATGTGACATATGATGGAGTCACAAGTGTTTTGCCAAATATACCCTATGAGGTGGTAGAACCTACCTCACCTTTCAGAATCACTGGTCAAGAACTTCTATTAGCTTGAATACACTGTAGGTGATTTCTTCTTGACTTAAATGAGGACAGCTGATTTTCACCCACTTAAAGTAAGGATACGATGACTGTATGTTCTCATCTACTCATTTTTATGTAATTCCCAATCCTGGGAGAGGACAATAAGGAAAACCTAGGAAGAGCTGGCAGTGGTTAGTTCTTGGGGGAAACTTGTGTTCTATATTCTCTTCATGATCCTTTGCTACATATACAGGGCTTCTTCCATCTGCTCTGTGGTTTTCTCCACTCCCGTGGAGTTTGACTTACGCTCCAGACATAGATCAGCATTTTGAAAGTTCAATGTCAAGGGCCAATGGTACTTTCTTCTTTCCTCTTCCAGCCAAAAAAACAGAAGTTGCTCTACGTATTTCAAGTATGAAAGGTTTTAATACAGGAAATGAAAAACTTATGTAAGTTTTAGAAGATCTAGGGGAGAAAAGTTCAGGGAAGTGGGCAGCAAAAATCTTGGCACAAAGCATCCAAGCAGGTGGTTCTTAAGAACTAATTTGGAGACTGCTGCAAATTAAACAGTCCTTGGTAAAGAATCTACTTGCAATGCAGGAGACCCCGGTTCAATTCCTGGGTCAGGAAGATCCGCTGGAGTAGGGATAGGCTACCCACTACAGTATTCTTCGGCTTCCCTTGTGGCTCAGGGCTTCCCTTGTGGTAAAGAATCTGCCTGCAATGTGGGAGACCTGGGTTTGATCCCTGGGTTGGGAAGATCTCCTGGAGAAGGGAAAGGCTACCTACTCCAGTATTCTGGCCTGGAGAATTCCATGAACTGTATAGTCCATGGGGTCGCAAAGAGTCAGACACAACTGAGCGACTTTCCCTTACTTGGGAGATGGCAACAAATACCTTAACCTGCATCAGTGGCAAGTGGTCCTCAAGGGATCCCCCTAGAAGCTCTGTGAACTTCATGTTTGTTCACACATCTCCCAAAATCTCCCACATCTTTCTCTTTTTGGCAGAATCAACCCTGGAGCCAAGTATAAAGAGGGCAGTCTGGAAAATGTAGTTCCCATTTTCTCCTCTGCAATGCCTGATAAGTTAGAAGCGGGTGGTGATGGACAAGTTGACAACAGACAATCCAGCCCACCTGCTTGATAGAGCCTTTGTGATGATTAAATGAAATAATGCATATGAAATGATGGAAGAGCATGCATGCAACTAGAATAAATGTTATCTATTATTAGCATTAGTATATTGTTATTGGCATTTGTATGCCTAAGGAGAAAGATATGATCCTGTTATGTACTGATATCTTTACTTAGAAATAGACATTTTGCCCCACAACTCAGATTCCTTATTTCTTAGAATTATACCTTCCCTTTTGCCCAGACTGAGGTTCCTTTCCAGAAGAGGATTATGAAGTGCATGTATACATGAATTAAATGTAACTCTCACAGGAAATTAAAATACCATCATCCAAAACTCTAAGCTGGTATAGCTTAGGACTCTGCATACTAATTTGGAGATATGGAAACCTTTCAAGAGTCGACAAAAATAAGAGAGGCAGTTGGAAAGTTATAATTGGAAAATTATAATATCACTTTTACTGACACAGAAAATATTTTCTAGTGTCTCTTTCAAACTAACAAATATGTATTTGATATAAAGGGTTTAAACTCTTAAGATATTTTGCATTTTTTTTGAGTTGGGGAGATAAAATTAAATAAACAAAAAAATGTTACTTTTCAACTATAAAAGAGAAGATAATGAATGAGCAGGTTGTTTATCTGAAACTGCACACTTTTAATGATAATGAATATATTTCATTTCTTCATTCATATGAGGTAAGCATTAACTGAGGGTTTTTTCATTTTTTTTTTTTTAAATTGAAGGATGATAGCTTTACAGAATTTTGTTGTTTTCTGTCAAACCTTAACATGAATCAGCCATAGGTATACATATATCCCCTCCCTAACTCAGGGTTTTGATTGGAACTTTCAGAATGCCTCAGTGAACACTTCATACATAATTTAAAGGTATTTATGTAATCAAGCTTTGCACCAGAATTGTTCGCTCTTAGTGCTAACAAGGGCATGATCTGACATTTCGTTTGGGGAAAATGACCAGAATGGTCAATACAGTTGTTGCTACCCCTGCTCTCTTGAATCACTTTGCTACTGTGTTAGAATATTCAAAGCAACCAGCAAATAAAATAAATGAAGACAGCTTGAAAGTTCCAGGAAACTCTTCTACTTTGGTAACTGAAAGCAGATGATGTTTTTTCCTTTATGCAGTCTCTTACAGACACCTTCCACGCTTTTAATGAATGGAGAACAGGGACTAGATTTCATCAGTTTTCTGGGATTAAAAAACATCCCTAGCATGTCAACAGAGTCAGGAAAGCCAGTCTCAAAGATTATTCTGTAGGTAGCCAAAGAGGCACTTTGTTGTTACTTTTCCATCTTGAAAAAATATTTATATTTGATATATAAAATAAAAGGTGATGTGGAATGTTGCATTTATTTTTTAAAAATCTTTAAAAAATATTGGAATTTCATGTTCTTCATTTATTTAAGTGCAGAAACACTGCTTTGAGGGAACTATGTTCTAAAGCTGCTTATGTTCACTTCATCTGCTTTCACAAATAATACCTCTTTGAAGTTGGTGGTTATTTCTAGAGCTGAAGGAAGGGGATGTCTGTGAAAAGGGATAAACATGCAGGGAGCTTCACTTGCTTGATAATATTCATTTTATTAAGCTGGGTCCTGGGTGGTTTTCATTATTGTATTTTTACTATATGTAGAGGCATGTAATTTTCTATGTTGGAAATGTTTTTATGATAAAGTTTCTGGGCTGTTGGTTTTAGACATCTCCCAATTTAATACTGTTTTCTTAAGCAGTAATACTAATTAATACTAATATTTATGAACTAATACATATTTACTAACTTGTGTTTATATTTATACTAATTTATACTGTCATGAGCAATGTATAAATGTTCCAACTATATTAGTTTCACCAAAATTTGGCATAATCAAACTTTAATTTTATTTTTGGTGGCAGCTTGGAGAGTGGAAAATTGTATTTCCAGATGTCCTAGTAAAATGGCAGACTGAACATGATCCTCTACTTTTATCCAAAACTTTGGGTAAAACTTAAATAGCAAGGGGCGGATTTTAGAGGCACAAACCCAAAAAGATAAAGGAAATTAGAGAAGACAACAGAAACAAACTTTTGAAATGGGAAACCAGATAGATGAGTAGAATCTTTCCCAGCAGACCCAGGAAAGCTGAATTACAGGCTCATAATGGGAAAACCTAATAAGGAACAGATTTATAGTGAGTAATAAGCAATGCTGGTATTTCTAGAACCAGAAGTGTAGGTGAGATGGAAAAAAGAAGAAGATGTGAAATAGGAAGCATTTATATTCCCCAAATATATTCCCCAGTCATTAAGGCTAGTGAAGAATTCCTTTGGCATTCTGGGAGAAAATTAAACAGATAATTATCTAGGATTTGAAGAAAACAAAATAAAGGATCTGGATGACATGAGGCATAACTAAGGGCAAAGAGGGAATACAAAACAATAATATTGCAGGTTGATTAAGTGAATTTCTACTAGCTGAAAATGGAACTCCCAGTCATTTCCCCAAATTTTGGCATCAAGGCCTATATCCTCAATACACTAGATTAAAGAGTTATTTTCTAGCATTTGGGGCCAGGAAAAGAAGAAAGAACTTAAAATTATGACATTAAGATTTCCCCACCTAATTGGTCCTACTTACACCTGCCTACATTAAGGCTCACAGTCAATAACTGCCAGCCTACTCCATCAGAACCTTTAGTTACTTTGGATGACCAAGAAGCACAAAGATTACAAGATACTTGGGAAAAGTCTCTATCGTGAAAGAGATAAAATGAATAAATGAAAAATAAGCTTGTAGAAAATGAATATGCAAGCAAAAGAAAAGCTAAATAGATATTATTTTTTTGTATATATGAAAAAATAGGAGGCTGGTTAAAAAATTCAAGAACATTCACAAAACAAAAATGAACTTATGGAATGAAAAATATGATAGCAGGGAGGAATAAAAAACAACTGAACAGTTGATAGTTCAGGCCAAGAAAATCTACCATAAATAGAGCAAAAAGACAAAGAAATGAAAAAACAGGAAAACATCAGATGAAGAGAACCAACACTGGCATACTTTAAGAAAAAAAAAAGAAAATGTAAAGAAACACTCAAAAGTGATCAAGGAATTTTTTTCAGAAGAGAAAAACATGAGTTTCCAGATTGAAAGGATCAACAGAGGGCCCAGCAGACTGGATGAACACTAATCTACACAATCGTGACATTTTGCAACAGTAACACAGGGATCACCACAAACTGTGGAAAATTCTTAAAGAGAGTTTTAAGACTACCTGACCTGCCTCTTGAGAAGTCTGTATGCAGGTCAGGAAGCAACAGTTAGAACTGGACATGGAACAACAGACTGGTTCCAAATAGGAAAAGGAGTAAGTCAAGGCTATATATTGTCACCCTGCTTATTTAACTTATATGCAGAGTACATCATGAGAAATGCTGGACTGGATGAAGCACAAGCTGGAATCAAGATTGCTGGGAGAAATATCAATAACCTCAGGTATGCAGATGACACCACCCTTATGGCAGAAAGCAAAGAACTAAAGAGCCTCTTGATGAAAGTGAAAGAGGAGAGTGAAAAAGCTGGCTTAAAACTCAACATTAAGAAAACTAAGATCATGGCATCTGGTCTCATCACTTCATGGCAAATAAATGGGGAAACAGTGACAGACTTTATTTTTTTGGGCTCCAAAATCACTGCAGATGGTAACTGCAGCCATGAAATTAAAAGATGCTTACTCCTTGGAAGAAAAGTTATGACCAACCTAGACAGCATATTAAAAAGCAGAGACATTACTTTGCCAACAAAGGTCTGTCTAGTCAAGGCTATGGTTTTTCCAGTAGTCATGTATGGATGTGAGAATTGGACTATAAAGAAAGCTGAGCACCGAAGAATTGATGCTTTTGAACTGTGGTGTTGGAGAGGACTCTTGAGACTCCCTTGGACTGCAGGGAGATCCAACCAGTCCATCCTAAAGGAAATCAGTCCTGAATATTCATTGGAAGGACTGATGCTGAAGCTGAAACTCCAATATTTTGGCCACCTGATGTGAAGAACTGACTCATTGGAAAAGACCCTGATGTTGGGAAAGATTGAAGGCGGTAGGAGAAGGGGACGATAGAGGATGAGATGATTGAATGGCATCACTGACTCAATGGACATGAGTTTGAGTAAACTCTGGGAGTTGGTGATGGACAGGGAGGCCAGTTTTGCTGCAGTCCATGGGGTTGCAAAGAGTTGGACAGGACTGAGTGACTGAACTGAACTGAACATAAGGAAGATCTCATCATCTTTCAGATAGAGAAGAAGTGAAAGTGAAAGTTGTTCAGTCGTGTCAGACTCTTTGTAACCCCATGGACTAGTCCATGGAATTCTCCAGGCCAGAATACTGGAGTGGGTAGCCTATCAAACTGGGGATCAGATGGGGATCTGCATGGCCTTTGTTTCTTTACATGTAGGAGTGGAAATTTGAAAATAAATGAAAAAATGGCTTCGGTTTGCTTTAATTAAACTTTTTATTCTTAGGTGTTTGTAGATGTATTTACATGCAGTTTTGAGAAATGATACAGAGAGATACTGTGTATCATTTAGCCAGCTGCCCCAGTGATAACAACTTATAAGTTGTTATCACTATAGTGCAATATCACAACCAGGATATCAACATCGGTAGGATTTATCAATCTGATTCATATTTATCGTTTTATTTTTTACTTGTACTCATTTGTGTGTGTGTGTGTGTGTGTGTGTGTATGTCTGTAAGTGTGTATTTACTTCTATTCAAATTTATCATGTGTGGCTTTGTGTTTCCTTCACCATAATCAAGATATAGTACACATCTATCAGCACAAATTTCTGTTGTTTTCATTGCATTTTTATAACTACATTAATCTTTTTCCTATCAGTCTCTCAGTCCCTGATCCATTAAAATCACTAATCTGTTCTCCATTTCTTTAATTTTACCATTTGAGGAGCATTGTATAAATAGGATCATGTAGCATGTGACATTTTTGGATTGACTTTTTCACTCTGCATGATTCTTTAAAGATCTAAGTTGTTGAGTATGATAATAGTTTGTTTTAAAAAACATTGCTGAGTAGAACTCCATGGCATGAATGTATCATAGCTTGTTTACCCATTCACTTGTTAAAGGACATTTGGGTTATACACAGTTTTTGTTATTACAAATAAAGCTCCTGTGGATATTTGTGTTTACAGGGTTTTGTGTGAGCATAGATTTCCATTTCTCTGAAGTAAATGGCAAAGAGTGCAACTGTTGAGTCTAATACAGTAATTGCATTAGATTTGTAAGAAAATGCTGAACTGCCTTCCAGAGTGGCTCTGCCATTTTATTTTCCCAGTAGCCATGTATGAGACATGCAGTTTCTCCAAATATTTACCAGCATTTGGTGCAGCACTTTAAAAATGTCTTTTTGAAAGTGTCTTAAAAATACACTTTTAAAGTGTATAGGTATATCTCATTGTGAGTTTAATCTGAATTTCTCTAATGATTAATGAAGTTGAACATCTTTTCATGTTCTGATTTACCATCTGTATATTTTTTTGTCAATGTAATGTCTGTTCATGTCTTTTGCCCATTTTATAACTGGACTGTTTTTTAATGTTGAGTTTTGATAATACTCTACATAGTCTAGATACTAATCCTTCATCAGAATAGGGTTTAAAATTTTTTAACCAGCCTGTAGTTTGTCTCTTAATCCTCTTCACAGGGTCTTTTCTAGAGCTTCATTTCTAAGATTGAAAAGGTCCTATTCATTATCTTTTCCTTTTACAAGTTATGCTTTTTGTGTCAAGGCTAAGAACTCTGTGGTTAGTCTTAGTACCTGGAGATTTTCTCTGTTTTTATTCCTTGAAAATTTTCATAGTTTTAGGTTTTACAGTTAAGTCTGTAACTCATTTTGAGTTAATATTTGTATAAAATATAAGATTTAAGTTGACTTCTTTCTTTTTTTTTTCTTTGCATACAAACGTCTGACTGTTCTAGCACCATTTGTTGAAAAGGCATTTCTTCATTCATTTGTCCTTGCCCTTTTTCACAAAATTATCTTCAGCACATTTGTGTGGTTTTGTTTTTAGATTCTCTTTTCTATTCTGTCGATCTATGTTTCTATTCCTCTGCTATTTCCACACTGTTTTCCTTACTGTACACATATGGTAAGCCTTAAAATCAGGTAGAATGAGTCTTATTTTCCAAGACTAGTTTAGGTAATTCACTGCTTCTGTCTCTCCATATCAATTTTAGAATAAGCTTGTCTACACTTACCTTGCTGATATTCAAAAAAGAATTGATTTTAACCAATAGATCAGTTTGGGGAGAATTGACATTGAGTTTTCCAATCCATGGATAATAGTGTGTCTGACTTCAAATGTTTGAGGGAAAATATTTACAAGCTAGAAGCCTATGTCCAGTTATATATTAGAATACAAAGATAGTTTTAGACTTCTAGTTTCTGGTTCTGCACGTAAGGAATTTGGAAGACACTACTCTGTCCTAACAACAAGTAAAAAGTTGAACAATCTAAAAAGATCAGTAATTCTCAGATTTGCAAGAGAAGTTAGGTCACAGGGCAAACTGTAGACCCCAACACTGGAGAGATTGACAGGCAAATACAAAGAATCACAACTTATCAAAGCAGAAGATTATAAGCTTAAACCTTCATGGGGACCAATGCTGGGGTACGAAAACCAGAACTATAATTGATGAACTGCCGAAAGCTCAGAGTAGACAAGACTGAGAGTTAAAACTCCAGGGGACCCAGTCATAGGAGGCTTTCCACACTTTAGTGAGTTTAACTTCAATCAGATTCTCACAGTAAATATCACAGTGAAAAATACCCTTGAGCTTCTGGCAGGGGAGGAGAAAAGGAAGCATTTTGAAATATAGCATTTTGAAAGATACATTGTTCGAAGTACACCCTATTTTTAAAAATAAGGTCTGTCCTCAGGATAAACTACTTAACCAGAACCTAACCCGCTGTGATGTTATCATAGCCTAACTGACCTGGAGGAAGGGAAATAACCAACTTCAGTCCAGTCTAACCATCTTATTCCACCTAAGAGGGGGGCACTGGTGAAATTTACAGCCCATAGGCATAGCCTCAATAAAAGACTGAGGCATAATCAAAGAGCTATTAAACACTATCCCGCCCCTATATCTTACCACAACATTACTAAAGGTCCACTTACAACAGTTCCTTTTAGCGAGTATATCGTGTTTGGCTATAAAGAAAAAAATTATATACAAAAAGGCATAAAAATACACTTTGAAGAAACAGAACAAGCATCAAAGCCAAACATGACAGGGATGCTGGATTATCAGATCAGGAGTTAAAACAACTATGATTAATATGTGAAGGTGTCTAATGGATAAAGTAGACATCAAGCAATGTAATGCATGTAAGATGTGCAATGTAAGCAGAAGGTTAAGAATACTAAAACACATTTTTAAAAGTGCTAGGAAGTTAAAACACTATAACAGAAATGAAGAATGCCTTTGATGGGCTCATTTGTAGACTGCTAAGAATCTCTGAGCTTGAGGATATCTCTAAAAATCTCTAAAACTGAAAAGCAAACAGAAAAAAAAAAGACAAAATACCCAGAAGAGAATACCCAAGAACTGTGACACAGGTACAAAATTTTAATATATGTGTAATGATAAAGCCAGAAGGAGAGTAGAGAAAGGAACAGAAGAAATAGCTGATATAATATTTAATATTGAGACATTATATATCAATATTTGATATAATGTACAATGAAACAATAACGACTGAGAATTTCCCTAAATTAATGTCAGACACCAAGCCATAGATTAAGGAACACCAAGCATGATAAATGCCAAGAAAAACCATACCTAGGCATATTATAGTCAAGTTAGGATATCAAAGATAAAGAAAAATCCTGAAAAAACCATAAGGGAAAAATTTATCTATTAATATATAGGAACAAAGATAAGAATTACATCAAAATCCTCCTTGGAAACCATGACAGCAAGGAGAGAGTGGAATGAAATATATATAGTGTTGATACAGAGAAACCACCAATCTAGAAATCTGTACTTGTGAAATCCTCATTCAAAAGTGGAGGAGAAATAAAGATGTTCTCAGACAAGCAAAAATTGAGGGAATCTGTTGCCAGTAGACTTGTCATGCAAGAAATGCCAAAATAAGGCTTTTAGAGAGAAGGAAAATAATATAAGTCAGAAACTCAGATCCACATAAAGAAAAGAGGATCACTGCAGAAGAAGTAAGTGAAAATAAAGTAATAATTATTTTACTTATTCTTAATTGATATAACAGATAACAGTTTCACTCAAAATAATAATAGTAATGTATTCAATTATATATGTGTATCTCATGTGTGTGTATATATATATATGTATATATATATATATATATATATATATATATGTATGTGTTTTATATATAAGTGAAATGAATGACAGCAATGTTACAAGGGACTGGAGGGAGAAATTAGACTTATTATAAGGTACTGAAACTACCCACAAAGTGGTAAAGTGTATTTAAAAATAGAATTGGAATAGTCCTAAATGTATCCCCAAAACTCTAGAATAACCACTGAAAAAAGTAAAATAGAAAGTATAATTGATATGCTAAGAAAGGAGAAAAAAGGGAATCATGTAAATACCCAGTTAAAATCAGAGTAGAACACAAAAATAAGAACAAAGAAAAAGAGCAACAAATCGAAAATAGTCACAAGTATGGTTAATTTTATCCAAGTACATTAATAACCACTCTGAACATCAGTGTTCTAAATGTCCTAATTCACAGATCAATGGAACAAATTAGAAAGTCCAGAAATAGAACCCAATGCATATATGGCCAATTAATTTGCAACAAAGGAGCCGAGAATATACAATGGAGGAAAGGATAGTATCTTCAATAAATAGTGCTGAGAAAACTGGAAAGACACATACAAAAGAATAAAACTGGAGTACAATCTTCCACCATACACAAAAATCAGTCCAAAAGAGATTAAAGAGTTGAAGGTAAGGCCACAAACCATGAAAGTCCTAGAAGAAAATATATGAGGCAATCTCTTTGACATCAGTCTTGGAAATGATTTTTTTGAATCTGACAACAAAAGCAAAAATAAATAACTGGAATTATATCAAACTAAAAAGCTTCCATATAGCAAAGGAAACCATCAATAAAATGAAAAGGCAACCTACAGAATGGGAGAAAATATTCGCAATTCCTATATCTGGATAAAGGAGTAATATCCAGAACATATTAAAAAAACTCATATAACTCAATAGCCAAAAACCTAACATTCCAGTTTAATAATGGCAAAGGAACTGAATATACATCTTTCCAAAGAAGACATACAAACGGCCAACAGGTACATAAAAAGTTGCTCAATATCACTCATCATCAGGGAAATGCAAGTCAAAACCACAATGAAATATCATGTCAAACCTGTTAGAATGGCAATCATCAAAAATATGAGAGATAACAGATATTGGTGAGGATGTGGAGAAAAGGGAACCCTCAGGCACTCTTTGCGGGGAATGTAAACTGGAACAGCCACTATGAAAATCATCCAATTGTGTACATAACAAGGCAGAATTTGCTTAATTCTTAAATGCCTATCAAGAATATTGGAACATTCCAGATCTGAGAATGCCTGCTTCTCTATACCCTTGCAGACATGTATCCTCTTACTGGATAAAACTAATGGGCCTTTGATGTAAAATGACAATCTATGAAATTTAAGGTTCTGAAAAAAATCACTCTGGGGTTGCATGAAGTTTTCCTTAGTAAGTGAGTAATTTCAAAAATATATGGCCTTATATAGAGTGCAAGTGTTAGTCACTCAGTTATGTCCAACTCTTTGTGACCTCAAGGACTATAGCCCACCATGCTCTTCTGTTCATGGAATTCTCCAGGCAAGAATACTAGAGTGGGTAGCCACTCCCTTCTCCAGGGGATCTTCCTGACCCAGGGATCAAATCAGGTCTCCTGCAATACAGGTAGATTCTTAACCATCTGAGTCATCAGGGAATATATAGAGTGAGGTGACATTATCATCAGTATTTGTACCTTTCCTGATAATTTGTTTTCTTTTTATTAAAATAATATTTAAGTCTTGTCAATATATGAAACAAAATAGGAGGGTGATTGAGAGGCTGTTTAAAAGCTTGAGTTCTAAAGTGCAATGACTTGAGTTTGAACTCTTGATTTGCCACTACTAGATAGATGAACAAAGGAGTATAACTCAACCACTCTGAGGCTCAGGGTTCTAAAATGCTCACAGATTTCTTATACCATCAACTGGAAAATAAAATGCAATTGAGGAATAAGTCCTAAATTTTCTTTAATCTAGTATATTGACAGATTATTCTACCTTAGTATTTTTATTTATACAGAGAAAATAAGGTTAGCGGAGAGAGAACAATTTATACCTTTGTTTTTAAAGATTAATTATCAACAAACAAGATAGACACATGTATCTATATTGTTTCAAAATACCTTTGCACATTAATTATAAGAGTAAGATTTTTTTTCTGTTTGTCAAATCCCCTCAATATTTTCTACTTGCATTTTTCTCTCACAGATTCATTCATGAGGTATTTGTATACCTTTAAAAACTGATGCACAGCTCAAGTGGTATGATTTCCAACACCATATGCTTGGGCAAGAATGCTATACAAGTCTAAATAATGGGGTTCCCTTCCCAATGAGGCTCCTTCCCTAGCCCAACAGGCAGCATTTTCTAAGTTTGCAAACTTTTTGAAACTAAACGCAGGTTGTGTGACAGCTTCTATTATTTGCCCAATAACAGCGCTTGTGTGCCCCTCCTCCTTAGGAGCTGTGCCAATGTTTGATCACAGCTGTGAGCAATTTGAGTCAAAAAAGAAGATGATTAATTGGGGGAACCAAGTCATGGAGCATTGGGTGCCTGCCAGAAAACTGATGAAGGACTCAGATTAATACCTGTGAATCATAGCTTTATCTAATGCTTAGAAAACCCAAGGCATAAAATATGCAAAACATGACATGTTCCATGGCTGCAATGATCTCTCCTGGCCATAAAAGAATATTAAGACCTCTTAAAGTAGGCTACACTCAGTATGGCTGGCCCTTATTGTAGCAGGTGTGATGTCCCTCTGTGAGTTAACTCCAGGGCAAACTGGGTTTGGACCTGACTTGATGCTACATACTAATTGCCTCTTAATTTTTTCATGAGATAAACTTTAAAAATCTTACTGGTATCAGAACGGGGTGAACACTATTAAAAATTCACAAGACTGTTGAGTCATTTGGCAGGTGAAGTCCTTGTTTTACACTGTGGAATTTAGGCCAAAACTCATGTTGTTCCCCAATAATGGTCCCATGTAACATCACCAAGTTAAAAATGGCGTTACCACTTCTCAATTCCCCATTTGAATTACACTCTTCATGTACTGGATAAATTAATTGTGATACAGATGTCAGTCAGAGCCTAGAGAAGTTTGTTAACCTGTCAATTTCATGTCTGGTATTAATAGAAAGTTCCATGTCATTTTCTAAATTTCTGCATATTCTCAGGTCATGCTCATGACCGTCTGTTTATTTTGAATTAGTCATCATATAAAGTGTTTTACTATCCAGGGTATTGTGCCTAGTATCACTTACTCACTTATTCATTTATCAAATATTTATTGATGGCCTATTATTTGTTAGGTCAAGTTATACATGAGACATTGGGCTGGTTTTAGGGGAAACAATAGGCTAGTATGTGGAGGGGACATTTGTTAAACGATGATACAAATACAACACTGTGAATGATAAGTGCTATGATGGAGGGGAGAATGTTTACAGAAACACTTATTTTATCTAGCCTAGGAGGCTGTGTGTGTGTGTGTTAGTTGCTCAGTCGTGTCTGACTCTGTGATTCTATGGACTGTAGTCAGCCAGCCTCCTCTGTCCATGGTATTTTCCAAGCAAGAATACTGGAGTGAGTAGCCATTCCCTTCTCCAGGGGATTTTCCTGACCCAGGGATCAAACCCAGGTCTCCTGCATTGCAGACAGATTCTTTATGGTCTGAGATACCAGGGAAGCCCATAGAGACAGTTTTCCTGGGGGAAAAGGGCCATTAATATGTGATCCAAAAGAATGGTCGGAGTTAATTAAAGGAGAGGGTAAGAAAACGCCATGTTTAATTTAATGACTTAATGGCTTGAGAGCCCTCGTGTAAAGGATGCAGTTCCATGACAGAGTTTGGAATATGAGAGTAATAAAGGGTAACAGAAAATGTACGGTTTATGAAGTGGAAGGATTTATCTTATGTAGCAGGAGAGGTGGCTCTCTCTTTTCACAGAAGCAAAAAGAAGATACCCCAGAGTTCCTTGATTGGTATGTTGAAGGGCAGGGAGATACGGGACTTAACCATTTGATGCAAATGGAGCTCCATATAGGAAGGGCCATGGTGAAACCGAAACCGTAAAAGAGGATCATTGTGGCTGAAGTACGCAAATCAGCAGGGACTGTGGTGTGGAATGACATTGGAAAAATAGCAATGTCATGTAGGAAATTGTAGGCGATGTTATAAACTGTGATCACTGTCCAAACAACAATGAAGCCACTGATGTAATAAAGATATGGTCTTGTCAGGTTTGCATTACAAATCATCACCTTGTTCATCCCAATTTGGAGTATGAGTGAGTGAAGAAGCCAAGAATTAAAGTAGGCTCTTGCAGTAGTCTGGGCTTCCCAAGTGACTCAGTGGTAAAGAATCTACCTGCCAATGCAGGAGATGAGAGTTCGATCCTTGGGTTGGGAATATCTCTTGGAGGAATAAACTGCAACTCACTCCAATATGCTTGTCTGGGAAATCCCATGGACAGAGGAGCCTGGCAGGTTACAGTTCACGGCGTCACAAAAGAGTCGGACACAACTGAGCACGCATGTGTGCGTTCGTGCACACACATACTGCAGCAGTCCAGTGGTCAGCTGGAGATAGCTTCCTTAGGCTAGAATGGTGGCAATAGATGTAGAAAAACATAGGAAATTTGATATATATTTAGAAGGTAAAATTGATAGCCTCAGGACTTCCCTGGTGGTCCAGTGGTTAGGAGTCTGCCTTCCAAAGCAGGAGATGCAGGTTTGATCTCTATTTAGGGAACAAAGATCCCACATGCCGCGGGGCAACCGAGCCTGCATGCCACAACTAGAGAGATGCCAGCAAACTGCAAGAAGATCCTGTGTGCCATGACTAAGACCTGATATAGTAAAAAACAAATGCATAAGTAAATATTTCTCAAAAATTGATAGCCTTGTGATTAACTGGATATGAGGGCTGAAGTTCAAGGAAGAATTATGGGTTATTCTTAAGTTGCTTCCTAATATAAGCAGTTACATGGTGATACCATTCACTCTTCAATAAGAGGACCAGGTTCAGTTCAGTTCAGTCACTCAGTCATGTCTGATTCTTTGTGACCCCACAGACTGCAGCACGCCAGGCTTCCCTGTCCATCACCAAATCCCAGAGCTTGCTCAAACTCATGTCTATTGAGTCAGTGATGCCATCCAACCATCTCATCCTCTGTTGTCCCCTTCTCCTCCTGCCCCCAATCCTTCCCAGCATCAGGGTCTTTTCCAATGAGTCAGTTCTTCACATCAGGTGGCCAAAGTACTGGAGTTTCAGTTTCAGCATCAGTCCTTCTAATGAACATTCAGGACTGATCTCCTTTAGGACGGACTGGTTAGATCGCCTTGCAGTCGAAGAGACTCTCAAGAGTCTTCTCCAATACCACAGTTCAAAAGCATCAATCTTCAGCGCTCAGCTTTTTTTTTTTTTTTTTTTAATTTTTAGTGCGCTCAGTTTTCTTTATGGTCCAACTCTCATATCCATACAAGACTACTGGAAAAACCATAGCTCTGACCAGACGGAAAAACCATACCATTTCCTTCTGCTCCTCCACCTTGCTCTCTTCAAGAGGACCAGATAGGGATATCAAAAATTTGATTTCTGACATGGATTTGAAGCCATCTAAAAAGAAATGTTAAATAGGCATTTCAAATTGCAGTCTAGAGTTCCAAGGTGATTTTGGTTTGTAGAAAGAAAATTGTGAATCATCAGATTATGGGTGCTAAATGAAACCCTGAATGACAATAAGATCACTTAATAGGAGAACACACAGTAAGAAGAAAAGAGAACTCAAGTTTTAGTTTTGAGGAACTTCAACACTTATTATTCTGGGAGCAGAAGAGTATAAACTACAAATAAGGCAGTCAGTGAGAAGTCAGAAAAGAGGGGAAAAAAAGAGAAGGTGATGACTTCCAGATGAAAGTTTTTCAAGAAGAGGGCAGTGAACCATGTCAAGAGCTGTGGAAATATTGAACAAGGTAAGAATTTAAGTTTGACATTGGATTTAGTGAGATGACAGTACTGGGAATAGTCCAGATTAGAGGGGTTTGAGAAGTAAGGGAATGAGGACAATTTTGCCAACAACTCTTTCAAGAAGGTAAGTGGTGAAGGGAAAGGGCAGTAGATGATAGTGGCATGTGGGTAGAGGCGGGTTTTTCTTTTGTTCTGTTTTTTTTTTAAATGATAATGATTTAAGCACTGATATGAAGATTTCAGTTCCACAGAGAGTCTGCAGCATGAGAGTGATGACAGATAACAAACAGTACACAGTTTGTTCAACTCTATACTGAATAAACAGTTCATGAGGCAGAAGTCTCTACCTTACGGAGGAGGAGAGAAAGCCCTTTGTCTCTTTTCGCAGAAGGGAAGGAGGATACTCCAAAGTTAGAGGCTCCTTGATTCGTAGGTTAGGTGGGAGGAAGATAAGGTAGTCACCATCTGATGCTTTCTCTTTCCATCTAAAATGCCTGGTTATCACATGATAAATGGAGAGGAGGAGGGGGAAGGCTTGATGCTTTGAGTAGAGTGGATAAGGTTTGAAATAACTGTTGTCAACAGACCGTGGGCACAGTTGAGGGCCACACTGTTAGTGTTTTAGTTCTTAAATTTATAACTGGACCAACATGGCCTGTTAACAGAACCTTCCCTCATATTGTTTAACTATAAGGACAGAGAAAACAGATGGTCGAGCTATCGAAGGTTGGGATTTAATTAAATGCCACACATACAGCAAGAATTGGCTCAGACAAAACTCAGCTTCCTGACTGAATTCCTCCCCCTCCCACAGACACATCTTTAAAAGCCCATTCATAAAAGGCCTTTGAATTGTGCATCAGTGTTTTCTATAATTTTTGAGGACAATAGAGGGTTTGCACTGCAACAATACAGCTGATAAAAAATTGATCAGACGTATATTTCTTAACATGCGTTCTTCTACCATGGTGTTCTGTCGACTGACTCTTCTCCCTTTCCCTTTCTCTACCTTTCTTTTCTCACAGAGCCACTGAATCATCCTTTTTATTTCATGGCTTCCTGTTAAATTCTGCCCTCAGCATGTCACCTTCTGCCAGAAGTAACTTACCAATATGTTTTCCTAAACAAAGACAGTTCCTTCCCTAAAAGAAATTCAGGTGCCAACAGCTAGGTGGATAGTTTTTTTCACCCATCATAGACTATTGTTTATTTAACTATGTCCTTTGTCTGTGACAATCTGCTCTAAAGATGTCTGTTGTTTTCGAAGACAGCAGAAATATGTTTGTCCTCTCTGCTGTCATCAACTATCAAATGTGTGACCCTGGGAAAGTCATTTCATTGTTCCAGATTAGGAATTGGAAAACTGCAGACTGTGGGACGAATCTTATCTATGGCCTGTTTTTTCTTTTTTAATTTTCATGGGAGTGCAGTTGCTTTACAATGTTGTCTTTAACATTGTACAGCAATGTACAGCAAAGTGAATCAGTCATATGATACATATATCCCCTCTTTTCTGGGTTTCCTTCCCATTTAGATCAAATCTATGGTTTTTCCAGTAGTCATGTATGGATGTGAGAGTTGGACTATAAAGAAAGCTGAGCACTGAAGAATTGATGCTTTTGAACTGTGGTGTTGGAGAAGATTCTTGAGAGTCGTTTCGACTACAAGGCGATCCAACCAGTCCATCCTAAAGGAAATCAGTCCTGAATATTCATTGGAAGGATTGATGCTGAAGCTGAAACTCCAATACTTTGGCCACCTGATGCGAAGAACTGAGTCATTGGAAAAGACCCTGATGCTGGGAAAGATTGAAGGCAGGAGAAGGGGATGACAGAGGATGAGATGGTTGGATGGCATCACCGACTCAATGGACATGAGTTTGAGTAAACTCCGGGAGTTGGTGATGGACAGGGAAGCCTGGCATGCTGCAGTCCATGGGGTTGCAAAGAGTCAGACACAACTGAGCGACTGAACTGACTAGGTCACCACAGAGCAATAAGTAGAGTTCCTTGTGCCATACAGTAGGTTCTCATTTCACTGCCTGTGTTGCAAATTAAATTTTATTAGAACACACACATACTCTTTATTTACTTACTATTTATGGTTGTTTTTTGTACTATAGCAGTAGAGTAGTTATGACGCTGACACAGGTTGTCTAGTGTACAAAACAAAAAGAAATATTTACTGCTGGGCTTTTTAAAGAAAAATGTTCGCCAACCTCTATTTTAGATCCCAGTTTATGCTTCTGTGAAATGAAGGAATCTGAAAATATGTTCTCTTATTATCTTTTCATTTATAATATTTGAAGATGTAAAAGCTTTAAGTATTAGCTCTTTGCATAAAAGTCACCTCATCTGAGAGGATTTATTTGACTACTATTGAAAAGTAGAAATTCTGGCCCTCATCATTCTCTATACTTTTAATATGCTTTATTTTTATTAAGATAATCTATTACTCTGGCATAATATATGATATATATATAAAAGCATAAATTTTGCGAAGGAAGGACATTTGTTTTGCTCATTGACTTACCTCAGGGCCTAGAATAATATGGCATATAACAGATGTTTAATAAATGTGAGTCAAGTAAGTGAATAAATGAATGAATTGTTTTTTCTTTCCAGTCTTGTTTGTGTGTATATATATTTGTGTGTGTGTGTGTGTGTGTGTATATATATATATATATATATATATATACTTGTGTGTATATATATATATAGAGAGAGAGAGACATGAAAGGCTTGGGAATAAATGGAAGTGAGTACTTATTATTAAAGCTTTCTTAAATTGTTCAAGGTTCTAGGAGATGGCTATGGATCCAAAGTTTATGTCTCTCCAAAATTCATATGCTAAAGCCCTAACCCCCAGTGTGTCTATTTTTGGAGACAGGGCTTTTGAGGAGGTGATAAAGGCTAAGTGAAGACATAATGGTGGAGGTCTAATCTGATGGGGGAAGTGCTATTATAAGAAGAGAAGGAGGGGTTCCCAGGTGGTCCCATGGCTAAGACTCAGCGTTCCCAATGCAGGGTGTCCAGGTTCTATCCCTGGTTGAGGAACTAGATCCCGCATGCCACAGCTAAGAGTTCACATCCTGCAAGTAAGACCCAACACAGCCAAAGAAATAAATGGGTAAATATTTTTTTAAAAAAAAAAGAAGAAGAAAGAGACACAAACACTCTCTTTCTCTGCTATGTGAGGACACAATGAGAAAGTGGTTGTCTACAAGCTAGGAAGAGTCCTCACCAGGAACCAAATGGGCTGGCACTTTGATTCTGGACTTCCCCGCCTCCAGAATTGTGAGAAAATTTAGAAGATACCTCAGTCTGTGGTATCGTGTTAGGGCAGCTTGACCTGACTAATGGAGGGATGTTTGCACATGATCTCTGGAAACATGCTTGGGTGACCTCTTCATACTCTTTTTGTTTTTGAGGACAACAACATTCAGGCATATCCTACAGGATTAATAAGCAGTGGGCTGTAGGCATGTGAAAGTGAAAGTCACTCAGTCATGTCCAATTCTTTGCGACCCCATGGACTGTAGCCCATCAGGCTCCTCTGAATCAAGGAATTCTCCAGGCCAGGATATTAGAATGGGTAGCCGTTCCCTTCTCCAGAGGATCTTCCCAACCCAGGTACTGAACCCGGGTCTCCCACATTGCAGGTGGATTCTTTACCAGCTGAGCTACCAGGGAAGCCATATGCATGTGAAAATGATTTGTAAATACTAAAAATATGTCCAGGTTAAATGAATTAATATAATCACCTCTCTATGCTTAGAAATTAAGTTCAGGGCTCCACATTATGTTTGTGGACATTCCCTCTTCACAATAAGTATATTACCCACAGTTACATATAAAATGAGTGATGGAGTGAGACTTCTTGGTTTGACTCGAGTTAAGTTCTATTTAAGTTGTGGTGTCATCATGGACAAATAATTTATCTCTATTCTCCTCCTTTGTAAATTGAAGAAGACAGTAAAAGTAATTATCTGTGTCAGTCAGAATGGACTTGGCTATGCTGCAATAATAGTCCTCAAAATCTCAATGGTTTAACATGAAGTTTCTCTCTCACTCCATTTATATTTCCATTGTAAGGCAGCAAGAAACTGTGCCTCAGTGGTTCTCACTCTAAGATGGAGGGTAAGAGAATACCACTCTCTGAAACACTGTTAATTGGAATAGCACAGCAGAGATCTGGATGAACTGCACATTGGCTCTTAAGACACGCATCACTTCTGCTTAACTTTTATTGGCTAAAAGCAAGATATATGATCATATCTAACTCTAAGAGGGGAGAGAAGAGCTTCTTATCACTGCCCAAGAGAACAAGAAATATTTGTGATTAGTTTTAGTATCATGTTATCTCACAGGGTTTCTGAGAGTATCAATTAAGGAAAAGCTTACAAAACATGAAGTACAGTTCCTCTCTCTCTGTCTCTCTCTCTTCTACACACACACACACACACACACACACAAGAGCATACTAAATGCTAGCAATTGCTGTTATCCAATATTGAATTACACAGAAAACACTCATACTGTGAAAAATGGCTAACTATTTTAACCTTGCAAGGAAACTTGCACCCCAGAAAATATAAGAAATTAAAGATGGGGCTAGTGAGAGAAAACCTCCTTTCTTTCTCTAACTACCTTTACAGTTCTCCAGAAGAGAACTCAATCACCTGGCTGCAACCAATATTTTCATTGTCCTCCCCTCAAATTGCTTTCTTGGAGAACACAATATAAAAGGAAAACAATGGAGAGGCATTATTCTGTTGTCTGATTTTGATAAGATGCCTTACCTCTTTTTTCCTAAGTCCAAGATTTTGTTTGTTTCTAGCTACATGGATTGGGCTATATTAATATTTATATCTCTCTTACATTAACATTATTTACAAATCTTGGCTGGCCCGTACATTTAATTCCTATCAGTTTTCTGGAAAAGCAAGTATCAAGTTAAATAGTTATGTGACCACTATTTTTAAATAAAAAATATAAAACTAGTGGCTTGTATATTGACACAAGACTTAAACCAGTTTGGATCCAACTCTTGATTTAATTAACTACTTAAACTATTTAGATCAAGTAACTTAATGTCTTCTAAACTAAGATTCTTTACCTGAAGAATTAAGGGAGTTAGTTTAAACTTCACTTACTTTTATCATACCATCTGGGAACACTGGAGATAATCTTTAAACTCTTCTTTAATTTCAAATATTAGCTAATGATGCTGAACCCTTGGCCCATAGTTATAGTAGCACATGACATGCAGAAATTCAATTAGATCTCTCAACGTCATATCAAGCCAATTTTCTAGAAGCTTAGTTGATTGGAATGAATTTAATTGCTCAATTGTTTGACTTTTCTTATTCAAGTGAAACCAAATTTCACAATCCTATGCAATTCACTCATCAATAATTATCAGCAGCATAATTTGAAATATATTCAGTCTGCAATTAAAAAAGAAAATGCCTTGTAAGTAACAAAGTCAAAGAATGAGAATGATTCATCCAAACCATGGAAGCTTGATTAATTGTTTGTTCGAGCCATCCTCATTAGAAATCTAATGATTATAGATTCCAATGACATCTAGTTAATTTCTCAAATCTCTATTTACCACATTACTTTTCAAACAATGACATTAGTCTTTCTTTTTTAACTTTTGAAAATTTTGGTCAGGAGCTTATACAGCTGATTTTTAAGTTAAAAAGGAACCAATTCCAGTAATTTTCTCAAAATGTCTTTTTAGGATTTATTTTTTTATCTTTCACAGAATGACTGACATTTGTAATAAGTCACTTTTAATTCATGGTAATTTTTTCTCCCGTTAACCAACTCAGAGATTTATATGTAGAAAGAATAGTTTATTATGATAAACCTCTGTAGGAAGTTTTCTCCCACCATGCCAGTTTTCATGAATTTATATTCTAGAGTCACAAGATGGTATGTGAGACAAGGATTCATAAAACCCAATTAATTTAGTTTGTGTATCAAATACTCTTGGTTGTCTAAGCTAATAGTCATTCAAACCCACCACCCTTCCTTTTTCTCACTATAAAGGATAAAAATACCAGAGAATCAGTTTAACAACTTTCATGAAGCTGAAAGTGACCATATGACCCATGTTCAAGCAATGAGCTTTAAGAGGCTATGTGCCAGAGCCATTCTAAGAATATTTTGCTTTTGTGATAAAAGGGACATGCCAGGCAGTATGAGCTATTACCCCTCTTCCTGTATTGATCATATACTTCACAATGGAGCTGTGACAACTCCATTGGCATCATGATGCCAGAGTATAAAGGCCAAAGGTCAACACACCCAAGATGGTGGAAGAGAAAAAGAGAAACAGTCTCAGCCCTGAGTGACATTGAGGGGCAGCTGTACCAACAATATCTACTATCACTTCTGAACATCTTGTGTGAAACCTTCATTTCCTTTGACCAAGAGCATCTCTTGCCAAGATAGTTGACATGTTAGCTTGCTTTGATTTCCATGCTTAAAAAGTTTATGACATTCCACTTGCTAAATTTGTAATTCTCTCTATTCCGGGATTTTAATTAAAATGTTTTTATAGTCATTGTAACAAAATGTCCTTATAGATTACTTAGATCTTTGTACCCTCATATAGAAGCTAGGAAGTCCCTCACACATGGTTATTTCACTCCACATTTAACAGGAAAAACATTGCACATCCTTTATCACTAACCTCTTCCAATGACTTTTGGGAACATGAATAATATGGAAGAGGAAGTGGAGAATAGCCCGGAAAAACCTCAGTTGGCTTCTGGCAGTTGCTGTAAGTCCTAAGAGAATAGTACAAAGTCAGGAAGTGTGAATTTAATAGCATCTCTGGGTATCCTGGGAATCTCCCACAGTGCCTCAATATGGCAGGCAGTTTTTGTTGGTGCCCTTTATGCTTCCACTTATTTTACCTCTGGATATTCCCTTTCTTTTTTTCTCTGAAGTTGTTTCTCTCACTTTTTATGAGACATATCCTATATTGGGTTATTAGATCAATAAAATTCGATGGATGAGATGTGAAAAAATCACAGTGAATAAAAGTAAGAAGAAAAAAAAAGGGCAACATTTAGAGTTCCATCAGCCATGTTTAACATTCAATTTTACAGATAATCTAGTCAGGCATGCATATATCTGATATGATCAACTGAATGGAAAACAGAAACTTCTGGTTTCAAATATATGAATGAGAAAACCTATACAAGCAACTCCTGAAGCTCAATTCCAGAAAAATAAATGACCCAATCAAAAAATGGGCCAAAGAACTAAACAGACATTTCTCCAAAGAAGACATACAGATGGCTAACAAACACACGAAAAGAATATTACATTATTCTGATTTAACTTCCCCTAGGACCTTCTGTAAATTTTTTCTCAGAATAGGGCAATCTGATAATGAAATCTGGGACTATATTGAAAAGAATAACTTGGGTTGGGGAAAAGGTGACAACTGTGAGGAAAGTGGGCTTAGAGTTCCTAAGACAACCATCTACTGACAGTTATATTCTGTAAATGTGGAAAAGAACTATAGATGTATGTCCACAATATTTCACTGATGTGGAAGATTTAAACATTTAAAAAAAATCATGTTTTTTTTTATAACCTTCTTTCCCAAGTTTGTTTGTGGAACAGTGCTACTTACACCATCAAGGAAATTATATTTTAATATTTTCCCTCAGAGTCAGCAACAGTGATTTTGTCCTATATTCATTTTTACTTCAATAAGACCTGCCACATTGAGGAAAATAAATATACTTATATATTCTAAATATGCTACACAAAGATAAGTTGGTATTAATAGAAAAGTTAATCAGATATACAGATGGGAATGGGTGAGGAAGCTGTAGATGAATATGTGTACATAAAATAAAAATATGTTATGGTGGCATTACAAGAAGTTGGACGTCTGGGAAGCAAGAATGAGGGTTTGAGTGACATATACTTGACATTTTGTTGCCTTTTGTCATGTTCATATCGTTTTCACTGAGATATTAATTTTATAATACAAAGTACCACAATAAACATTATCAGTAACTTACCTTCAGAATTATTGTTCCATTTTTCTACTCACTTAAAAAAATATCATGTCCCTCATGTTCTCAGAACTCTTTCCTTAAAATTGTGGAACATAAGTACTAGACATTTTGCAATAGGCAGGACAGTCTACAAAACAGTTGGTCACCCAAAATGCCCACAGCACCTCCATTGAGAAAAACTGGTTTCAGTTTAGGGATGGATTTTGTTAGTTTCTCTGCTCACACTGTTTCTGGTAGCTGATGCTATCCTCTTTTATGAACTCTTTTTTAGTTTTGCTGGACCATATCTTTCAGTCATATTATTTTTCAGGAAAAGACAACATGCACCTAGCATATTTCCCAAATCCTTTTTATGCTTAAGAATCTCTTTTCCCCCTATGATTTAATGGGTCTAGAGTTCAAGGTACAGAAACCTGTTGCCTTCATACTTTTGAAGACATTTTATCATTGCCAACTAGTATCCCCTATTGGAAAAAAAAAAGGTTGATTTCTTCTTTATTTTATAGCTATCCCCCCCTTTTTTATAGGAAGTTATATTTTAGGTTCAGAAACATCTCTAGCATGTGTCTAAATGCAGTTCTTATTTTGTTACTTCTTCTGTATTCAGAACCTGTATCCTTGAACTTTTATATTGGTATTAGAACAAATAAAATCATAGAAACATGAAAATATCTCAATAATGCCAATGCTAGAGTGTTAGGGGATAGATAAGACTTAAATGCAGTTATTTTTAATTATGTATTTTAATTGTAAAGAAAATGCAGTTATTTTTAAAGTTTCTTTTAAATCAGTGATACCTAGTCTTTCTCCAGGGCTTCCCTAGTGGCTCAGACAGTAAATAATCTGCCTGCGATGTGGGAGACCTGGGTCCAATCCCTGAATTGGGAAGATTCCCTGCAGAAGGGACTGGCAACCCACTCCAGTATTCTTGCCTGGAAAACTCCACGGACAGTCCAGGGGTCACAAAGAGTTGGATATGACTGAGCGACTAACAAACATATCTAGTCTCTCAAGGGTAAGAATTTCACTCCTCTCAGAATGGGAGTTTCCAAAATCAATGATCTATTTTTTGCAATTTATTTAATTGCCTAAAGATTTAATTGAGAAAATTATCTGACAGAACCTGCAATGCCTTGGTTTCTCATAGAAATAGGCAAATCTGCAAATGAGTCGACTTGTGCAAAAGAATTAATGGACATTTGAAGACTTCTGTAATAACACTTTTAATTCAGTCCAGCTATCTTTACTAAAGCAATTTGAGACAATTTTAGAAATTTTATTGAAATAAATGAAGGTTCAACTGGTTATCATTTGTGTGATAAATCCCATCACCAGGATGGCACCCATTTCTACTTTCTTCTTAACAAGCATATATCACTTTATTAATATTCACCCATTCATGTGTCATATTCTGGGGAGAATGAAACAAATCCTTTCCTCACCATTTTGTAGAAAATTGGATTGAAATCCAAAGGAAAATAAATGATAATCTGGTTTTCATTCATTTTCTATTCACTCAGACGTTTCTTGAGCTCATAGTAAATCCAAGCACTACCATAGTTACTGATGATACAAAGATGAGCAAAGGATTTTTTAGTGTATTAAGACAGGCATATAAAGAAATTATCACAATACAATGTCTACAGAGTTACAGAGTATTTCCAAATTAAACAGAACTTTCCCATAGCAAAATCTGTGCTATGGGGACTTCCCTAGTGGTCCAGTGATTAAGACTTAATGCTCCCAATGCAGAGGACCCGGGTTCAATCCCTGTTCCAGGAACTAGAGTCTACATGCCACAACTAAGAGTTCATATATCACATCTGAAGATCCTACATGCCACAACTAAGATCCAGCACAGTCAAATAAACAAATAAATATTTTAAAAAATCTGTAGTATCCCAGTCTATTAGTCTCTCTCTTTGCATCCACCCTTTCTATTTGTCACCATGTTTTTCACAGTGATACTTCTGAGGCTCAAGTCTAATCATGTTCTTGACTGGTAAGTAAGTGAGCAAGTAAGTGAAGTCACTCAGTCGTGTCTGACTCTTTGTGACCCCATGGACTGCAGCCCACCAGGCTCTTCTGTCCATGGGATTCTCCAGGCAAGAATACTGGAGTGGGTTGCCATTTCCTTCTCCAGGGGATCTTCCCAACCCAGGAATCAAACCCGGGTCTCCTGCATTGCAGGCAGACACTTTAACCTCTGAGCCACCAGGGAAGCCCTCTTGACTGGTAGAAACACTCAAATAACCCTCTCAACCCCAGGAAAAAGGTATGTGAGATTACACATAAGGCCTAGTGTCATTATTTGTTCAATCATATCCCTTTAGTATCTCTACTTCATTCAACACTTAAACCATATCCCAAACCTATGAATTCCCTACAACTCCCCAAACATTAGATTTCTGTGGTCTTAACACACTTCAAATTGCCTAGAATTGGCCAGTTGCACATCCTCCAAAGGCTCCTTATAACTGTTACCTCCACTTAATAAAGCCCGATGTAAACTGTAAAGAAAGAAGTAACCACCACTTTTTTGTCTCCTGGCTACATCTTGTATTCCCACTGTCATAGGCTTTATTATAGTATCATGCATTTATTCATTTATATACATGTCTCCTACTAAGCCATAAATTCCTTGAAATCATGGATACAGGCTTATCTTTTTATATACACTACCTATAAATGCACCAAGATATGGCAGATGGTTTTAATAAATTGTCAAATGACTGAATTCTCAACAAGAGTACTATGAGATGCAAATGTGGGTAGAGGGGCTTTCTTTTCTACTCAGTCTGAGGCGGTGGTTTTCAAAGTGTGGCCTCTGGAACTCTAGTAGAAACATCATCTGGCAATGTGTTAGAAGAACAGAGTCTCAGGACTTGCTCGACTCCTGTTCCAAGACCTGTAAAATCAGAAATTCTGGGGGTGAGGCTCAACACTGTGTTTTTACCAGTCCTTTATGATTTTTATAAAGCTTGAGAACTGCTCTAAGGAAATTGTCCTCCTGTGAGCACGGTGCCTGCTGGCAACTGTATTGCTCCCCACATGAAAGAGAGAGAGAAGATGAAAAATGAGTAAATCCTTAACTTTTTAGAAGATTAATTATGGATAGGTTCTAAGAATTGGCCCATAGAAGAGAAGGCAAATTTGCATGAGCATGAACATTTGCATGAGCACAGGACAATTGCATGAAATGTAATGTCAAAAAACAGAATGTGTCCAGCATGAAGTGATAGAAATGGAGCACCGTGTATCAGGAAGCTACAACAGTAATGACTAGAAGATGAAGATAAGTCATCAGGAGACAGAAACTGCAGAACAGAAGAGCATGTGAGAGCAAGAGTTGGAAGCAAAGGGAGTTGGCAGCCAAGTCTTAATAACTAGAAACAGAAAACTAGAGACTAGGTTACTGCAAAAAGACTGCTTAAGTCTTTACCATACCTGGAAGAAGACTGCAGCAGATAAAAGAAGGAAAGTGGTCACACATAAAGGGAAAAGACCACTGAAAGAGAGACTGAAGAATTTCTTGTTACAGGTAAGTTATTAACTTCCTCTGTGAAGAAGGACTGGGAGTCAATGATAGACCCATATCTACCATAATATTTACAACATTCTAGTTGTGTAACACAGCCAAGTTGTCATGGAATGAATGGGCTTTAGCACTCTACACATTGAGATTCTAATCCAGTCTTCCCTGATTATCATCTGTGTGGCCTGAACTTGAGTATTTTTATTTAAAAAATAGGAATAAATGAATTTCTCTGGTGGTATAGTGGATAAGAATGCACCTGCCAATGCAGGGGACATGGGTTCGATCCCTGGTCTAGGAAGATTTCACATGCCACAGGGCAACTGAGCCTGCGTGCCACGACTATTCAGCCCATGCTCCAGAGCCTGCATGCCACAACTACTGAGCCCGCGTGCTCTAGAGCCCGTGCTCTGCAACAAGAAAAGCCACTGCAATGAGAAGCCTGCACACCTCTATGAAGAGTAGATTCCACTTGCCACAACTAGAGAAACCCCGTGCGCAGCAAGGAAGACCCAGAACAGCCATAAATAAAAAGATAAAAAGACTTAAGAATTGGAATAAATATGCACATCACAATAGATTAATTTTAATAATAGATGATAAAATGGCAGCAAAGCATTGTGTGTTCTAGATAAACATGTAAGATAGATAGTCAATACATGATAGTGATTATTACATCTACTTTAAGAATTTGATCAAAAGTTGGTCATAAGGCCATTTTATAGCTATCTATGTAAAAATTTCTATAATATGATAGTGATTCTCATTGAAATCCCCTTGTGTAACAAGTGCTAATTAGTAACCTTAGCCTACAGTGGCAGTAGTGGGTATATGGGCAAATTCTCCAATACCTGATTCCCCTTCAGCTCTTTCCTACTTACTTTTGGGTTTATATCTATCTCTAAAATAGGAAAAGGAGTACGTCAAGGCTGTATATTGTCACCCTGCTTATTTAACTTATATGCAGAGTACATCATGAGAAACACTGGGCTGGATGAAGTACAAGCTGGAATCAAGATTGCTGGGAGAAATATCAATAACCTCAGATATGCAGATGACACCACCCTTATGGCAGACAGTGAAGAAGAGCTAAAAAGTCTCTTGATGAAAGTAAAAGATGAGAGTGAAAAAGTTGGCTTAAAGCTTAACATTCAGAAAACTAAGATCATGACATCTGGTCCCATCACCTCATGGGAAACAGACGGGGAGACAGTGGAAACAGTGTCAGACTTTATTGTTTTGGGCTCCAAAATCACTGCAGATGGTGACTGCAGCCATGAAATTAAAAGATGCTTACTCCTTGGAAGGAAAGTTATGACCAACCTAGATAGCATATTAAAAAGCAGAGACATTACTTTGCCAACAAAGGTCCGTCTGGTCAAGGCTATGGTTTTTCCAGTGGTCATGTATGGATGTGAGAGTTGGACTGTGAAGAAAGCTGAGCGCCGAAAAATTGATGCTTTTGAACTATGGTGTTGGAGAAGACTCTTGAGAGTCCCTTGGACTGCAAGGAGATCCAACCAGTCCATCCTAAAGGAGATCAGTCCTGGGTGTTCATTGGAAGGACTGATGCTGAAGTTGAAACTCCAGTACTTTGGCCATCATGAGAAGAGTTGACTCATTGGAAAACACCCTGATGCTGGGAGGGATTGGGGGCAGGAGGAGAAGGGGACAACAGAGGATGAGATGGCTGGATGGCATCACCGACTCGATGGGCATGGGTTTGGGTAAACTCTGGGAGTTGGTGATGGACAGAGAGGCCTGGCGTGCTGGGATTCATGGGGTTGCAAAGAGTTGGACACAACTGAGCGGCTGAACTGAACTGAATTGATTCCCACAACAAAAGAATTTACCTGATTGCTACAGTGAAACAATTGATTAGATAACATTGGAGGCAAAATACTTCTGTGGTATCAGGTTATTAATTTGGCCAAAATATATTTCATATATTATAGTGTCGTCTACTCAAAAAGAGAACATGGGACTTCCCTGGTGGTTCAGTGGTTAAGACTCTGCGCTCCCAATGCAGGAAGCGCAGGATCAATCCCTAGTCTAGGGATCCCACATGCCTCATGGCATGGCCCAAAATATAGCAACAAAACAGAACATATTTTTTTTTTACTAGAACAACACAATAAAGGGCTACACATTGTGTCTTCCATCTTTTATTAAAAACCTTCAAGGAATAAAGTAGGAATGAATTTCCTTTACTTTGCCATATGTTCATATTGATTTGATTAAGCCCCGAGAGAGTCTAGCGAAAATCTAATTTGTAGGACTTTAATCATGGTGTGGTGGAAAAAGCACTATGCAGGATTTGAGTATTAACTGCCAGCTTATTAGCTGTGAGATCTTAGGCAAGTCACTTCATCTCTTTGAATGTCAATATTCCTTACCTGTAAAGCGAGGGTGAGGTGACACACCACTCTCTTTCACAGGGTTATTTTGAGATGCAAATGCATGTGAATACACTGTTTAAAATGTGCAAATTTTAGCTATTCTCTATTCTTAGTTGCTCTATTAGGCAGTATTTCTTCATACTTCACCAAAGGTTTCACATAACTCTGCCTGGATCCTGTTTTAACTTGCTAGGACACAGATGTAGATGTATGCTGCTTTTGATTTGTAACCAATTCATGCACAGAATAAACATGATAATCATTACCTTGCTTTGCTCTATAATCAGACATTTTAGTTCCATCCTGTTAGAGAAATAAAAATTTCCTATTCTCTCAAATTGTCTACTGATGAGTAAACTGCTTTCCACCCCCCTCCCCCAAATGCTACGGTGTTTAAAAACTGAATATACTGAGCATAGTGTTTATTATTAATACAAGAGGTATTAATAACAGTCTGTCAAATAAAGGCTGTCTGTTATATGTCAAGTGGTTCTAGAGTACTATGCCTTGTAGGTCAGAAAAGAAAGCTAACCTAAAAAGCAGGTGGTGAATCATAATTCAAGGAAAGATGTTAGTTGTAACAGGTTGTTCTTAGAGCTAAGGAAAGTGTTTATCATCTGTCTGAGCATAAGGTGTTCTGGTATTTGGGAAATGGGTAAATAAAGAGTTACTATGTAAGTTGTAGAGGGCTGGCCAATTACAAAAATAGAATATAGGATGTGAGTTAGCATTAAAACTGTATAGAGGCAGCACTGGGTGGAGGAAGACTGGTTTCAAATGTGATCTGCTAAGTCACTTCAGTCATGTCCGACTCTGTGCGACCCCATAGACGGCAGCCCACCAGGCTCCCCCGTCCCTGGGATTCTCCTGGCAAGAACACTGGAGTGGGTTGCCATTTCCTTCTCCAGTACATGAAAGTGAAAAGTGAAAGTGAAGTCGCTCAGTCATGTCCGACTCGTGGCGACCCCATGGACCACAGCCTACCAGGCTCCTCCGTCCATGGGATTTTCCAGGCAAGAGTACTGGAGTGGGGTGCCATTGCCTTCTCCATCAAATGTGATCTAGAGAGGTTCAATTCCTAGTTCTCTGCCTTCCTGTCTAGGGTGTGCGTGTGTGTGTGTGTGTGAGTGTGTGTGTGTGTGTGTGTCAGTTGTTCAGTCATGTCTGACTCTGTGACCCCATGGACTGTAGCCCACCAGGGTCCTCTGTCCATGGAATTCTCTAGGCAAGATTACTGGACCGGATAGCCATTCCCTTCTCCAGGGGATCTTCCCAACTCAGGGATCGAATCCAGGTCTCCTGTATTGGAGGCAGATGCTTTACTGTCTGAACCACTAGAGAAGCAGAGGATGGAGCAAGTCAATGAAATCCTGAAGCTCTGCTTTCTTATCTATAAAGTGGTAATCATTATCTCTACCCTGAGAAATGGTTGCAGAGATACAATGAGAAGTTTTATGTGAAACTATCTTGGTGCCTGACAAAGAAAAGATACTAAAAAAAATCTGTTTCTATGACTTTTCTTATTCTTTTTTTCTTTTCCTTTTCATGCTCTCCTTTTTATCGTCTCTTATCTTCCTAGGGTCCATGTCATCATTTTGGAGGGATTTAGAAGGCATTTTAGGAACTTTTATAGTGACTTCAAGCTAGGTTAGTGAGTTTTGATTTTTACTTTAGTAGTTGTGAAGATGGCTGCATAATAGATATTTCTAGATATTAAGTTACCTGTATTATTCATCTGTATATATGCATAAAAATAAGACCTGGTGAGTGGTCAGAAAGAGAGGTTAAGAACAAAAACCAACCTCAGCTCAGAAAAATGAATGATTCCATGGTTGAGGCTGGGAAAGTATAAGGGTAGACCTGGAATATTTTGTGGTACCAAAAGGTAAATGCTCAAAAGACAATCAAGACCTATTCATAGAACACAGGAACAAGCACAAAGGTAATTAGTTCAGTTCAGAGACTCAGTCGTGTCCGACTCTTTGTGACCCCATGGACTGCAGCACGCCAGGCTTCCCTGTCCATCACCAACTCCCAGAGTTTAGTCAAACTCATGTCCATTGAGTTGGTGATGCCATCCAACCATCTCATCCTCTGTCATCCCCTTCTCCTCCCACCTTCAATCTTTCCTAGCATCAGGGTCTTTTCCAGTGAGTCAGTTCTTTGCATCAGGTGGCCAAAGTATTGGAGTTTCAGCTTCAGCATCAGTCCAACACCACAGTTCAAAAGCACTGAGACAATTACCATATTGTTAATAAGGTCTATTGATTAGACAATAGTATTGTATCAATATTAGTTTCCAGATTTTGGTAGTCATAATGTAATTATATAGAAGAGGGTCCTTGTCATTTTGGAAATAAACCCTAAAGTATTTAGCAACTGTCTTAGTATGTTCAGGCATCTATGATAAAAATATTATAACAAAAGAGGTTTATTTCTTACAGTTTTAGAGGCTGGGAATTCCAAGGCCAAGGCATTAGCCAATTTGGTGTCTGGTGAGGCACACTGGGCATTAGTATTTAATGTATGAATTTGGAAGGGGACACAAACATTCACTCTATAGCAGAGATAAGGGTGTATCATGCCTGAAACTTACTATTAATTGATGCACAGGAAAAATGATCAATCCATCAATCTACTACCTATTGAGAGGGGGAAGAGAATGATGAAGTAAACATAATAAAATATTACCACTGGGGAACCTAGATAAGGATATATGGGAATTCTTTGTACTATTTTTTCAATGTTTCTTTAAGAGTAAAATTATTTCAAAACAGAATTTAAAAGTTAAAAAAATTAAGAAAAAAACACCTTGAAAATGGACAGATTTTGTGACCCAAGCCTTGGCT
Organism: Muntiacus reevesi; assembly: GCF_963930625.1. NCBI lineage: Eukaryota > Metazoa > Chordata > Mammalia > Artiodactyla > Cervidae > Muntiacus > Muntiacus reevesi. The sequence continues at coordinate 20,510,184 of NC_089271.1, forward strand.
TCACTGATTAACAATGTGCCAGTGAGCTCCACACTCAAGTTTTCTGATGTGTAAATGGAGGAAATGATAATATTTGTCTCCTGGGTTATTACAATAATTAAACAAAATAAATCATATTAGGTGCTTAGCACTGTGTGTGAAATGTATTAAGTACTCGATGAATTGCAGCTACTGTTGTGATTGTTATATTACAGACCTAAAACAAATTTAGCACATAATTTCTCTTTTAGACCTTTCTTTGGTTCTCTTCCATGTGCTCATGGAGCCTTATACCTAACCTCATTTTGCTACCAGTTAATACTTTGTTATAATTATTTGTTTGCCTGTCTGTCTTTCTCACTATACAGGTAGCTCCTTGAGGATGGCAAACCTGTTTTGTCATCTGTATAGTTCTAGTGCCTAGCATCCAACAAGATGCCTTTACTCTGAGGAATCTTACAAAAGGCAACACACTAGCGTATAGGAGCTTTATGAGTATGGTCGAGTAAATGACAGTGGTGGGGGTTGGTTTGCACAGGGAGAGCACAGAAAGAAGTGTTATAAACCAAAATGTATAAGCTGATGATGTATTTGCACCAAGCAAATGTTTCTTACGTTCTGTAAGGCTCCATACATCACCTGTAATTGTGATTGAATTTGAGACTCTCAGTTCATTAGGATAACCAATCACAGATGATTAACTTTGGTTTGCAAAAGAGGGGAAAAAAGGAAGCAAATGAATGGATGCATTGAGAGTATTGTCCTTTGAAATCTGGCAGCTTGGACTTAGAAAATTATTCACCAAGACTGTTCAAGCCATCATGATCAGTTATAATTCAAGACAAATGAGAACAAAGACTGCTTACCTACTACCCATGAGAAATTCCAATTCCTTAGGTTCTTTTTAGCTCAACATACAAAAAATTTGTGCCAGGTTATAGGGTGGTTTTGTAAAGGAGACAGATGGGTCCATTACAAAATCATTTATTTAGAATTTTGCCTTGATTCTGCCAAGGTACCCATTTCCACACTAATATTACTGTGGTTCTTTAATTTGCCTTTCTTTTTTCTTTAATTATTGTGTTTTGCTTTTCTCCTAGGTCCAGTAAAGTATCACATGGTGATGGAATTGAAAAGGATTTTTTTTTCCCAACAGATCGATTTTCAGGGATGACTTTTCTTCTTCCTTAGATTACTCAAAAGATTCTCAATATTTGCTCAAGAGTTAAACTGCCCTTCAAAAGCCCTTTTTCATTCTGAGACATAGGCACTGAAAACATTTCCCATAATAATTATTCTACAGTCTTTGGAAGGAATTTGTCATTCAATTTGAAGGCAGACTAAAAATGGTCAAATGTTTGTGCATCTAAATATGATAAATGCCCCTACAAATAAATATTAGCTTCATTTTTACTTGACATATTTGCTGAGCTGCTTGAAATTGTTTTTCCTCTCTTTCCAAAACATACAAAAGGCCTTTAAGGGAGCTATTTCTAAGGATTAACATTTAATGCCAGATACCAGAGATCTTTGAGTGTGTTTGTATTTGTTATCTGTGTTTGCTATGTGTTTCTTCTTATATGTGCACAACACAGTAGGGGAATATAGCTAGAAAAGAAGGTGTGGTTACATATTATTTTAATAAGTATAAAGTCAGAAGATAAAAATATGACTGAAGAATACTAAGGAAAAGGGAAAACTAAAATTCTTTAAAATGAACAGAAACCAGCAAAAAGAATGACAGAAATAATGCATAAATCTTTAAGACAAAGGAAATCTTCTAGTATTTGTTTGGTTGGATATTAGAGAGACATGGAAATAGCCAGTTACTAGTTTAAGGTCATTAATGAACTAACTAATAAGAATTTTATTTCTAGGGATTAAAACAATTATTACTTTGGCTGTATCCTTGCAGCTAGTGTGAAATATACTCTAAGGAATCTTAAAAAAGATAAGCAAATAACATTAAACACAAGTTTGTCTTAGGGTATTTTTAGCTATCATGCTGCTGCTGCTAAGTCGCTTCAGTAGTGTCCGACTCTGTGCGATCCCATAGACGGCAGCCCACCAGGCTCCCCCATCCCTGGGATTCTCCAGGCGAGAACACTGGACTGGGTTGCCGTTTCCTTCTCCAATGCATGAAAGTGAAAAGTGAGAGTGAAGTCGCTCAGTTGTGTCCGACTCTTCGCGACCCCATGGACTGCAGCCTAACAGGCTCCTCCGTCCATGGGATTTTCCAGGCAAGAGTACTGCAGTGGGTTGCCACTGCCTTCTCCTTTAGCTATCATATGTGTCTGCTATCTTTTAAATGAATATTTTGAATAAAAGGAGAAAATAAAAAGCCCCAAATAATTTCCCTGTTGGATATGAGTAACTACCCACATACCTTCTGAAAAAAACAAGTAAATGAAATAACCATTAAGAAATACTGAGTTTAAGTAAATGCTGAAGAGGGTGTAAAGGAACACTTTTGCATTCTTAGTAGGAATGTAAATTGATATAGCTACTATGGAGAACAGTATGGAGGCGCCTTAAAAAACTAAAAATAGAACTACCACATGACCCAGCAATCCCACTACTGGGCATATACTCTGAGAAAATCATAATTTAAAAAGACACACATACCCCAATGTTCACTGTGGCACTATTTATGATAGCCAGGACATGGAAGCAACCTAGATGGCCCTTGACAAATAAATAGATAAAGAAGATGTGGGACATATATACAATGGAATATTCAGTTCAGCTCAGTTCATTTGCTCAGTCACGTTCGACTCTTTGTGACCCCATGGACCATAGCATGCCAGACCTCCCTGTCCTTCCCCAACTCCTGGAGTTTACCCAAACTCATGTCCACTGAGTTGGTGATGTCATCCAACCGTCTCATCCTCTGTCATCCTCTTCTCCTCTCACCTTCAATATTTCCAAGCATCAAATTCTTTTCAAATGAGTCAATTCCTCGCATCAGGTGGCCAAAGTATTGGAGTTTCAGCTTCAGCATCAGTCCTTCCAATGAACACTCAGGACTGATATCCTTTAGGATGGACTGACTGGATCTCCTTGCTATCCAAGGGACTCTCAAGAATCTTCTCCAGCACCACAGTTCAAAAGCATCAATTCTTCGGCACTCAACTTTCTTAATAGTCCAAGTCTCACATCCATACATGACTACTGGAAAAAGCATAGCCTTGACTAGACAGACCTTTGTTGGCAAAGTAATGTCTCTGCTTCTTAACATGCTTTCTAGGTTGGTCATAACTTTCCTTCCAAGGAGTAAGCATCTTTTAATTTCATGGCTGCAGTCACCATCTGCAGTGATTTTGGAGCCCCCAAAATGAAGTCTGCAACTAAAAGGAATGAAATTGGGTCATTTGTAGTAATGTAGGCAGACCTAGAGTCTGTCATACAGAGTGAGGTAAGTCAGAAAGAGAAAAACAAATACCATATATTAACGCATACATATGTGTGTGTGTATATGTGTGTGTGTGTGTGTGTATGTGTGTGTGTGTGTATGATATCCAGAAAAATGGTCTGATGAACCTACTTGCAGGGCAGGTATACAGATGCAGACATAGCAAATGGACTTGTGGACACAGGGAGGGGAGGGAGAGTGTGGGACGGATTGAGAGAATAGCACTGACATACATACACTATCATGTGTAAAACGGACAGCGAGTGGGATGCTGCTGCATGGCACAGGCAGCTCAGCCTGGTGATCTGTGATGACCTAGATGGGTGAGATGAGGGTTTTGGAGGCACGATCAAAATGGAGAGGATATATACGTACATGTAGCTGATTCACTGTTATACAGAAAAAAATTCCTCCAACACTGTAAAACAATTATACTCCAATAAAGAATGAAGTAGAGTTTAGGAATTAAAGTGACTGAACAACATGGTTTCATTCACAATTCAGTTGTGTTCCCAAGACCACAGTATGAGCTCAAAAGGCATCACGCTCCCTGAACTGTCTTACATCTACATGTAAGATGAAAGTATAGATTCCCTATCAGATAGTGGGCTTGAGGGCTTGTGGGGAGCTTCAGCTGGCTCTCTACCCCTGAAGTATTTTATCGTCATGTTGGTTAAGATTTACTAGAGAATCAAAACAACATTCTTCTGCAAAGTAATTACTGTTTACACTATATGGTCTTTTCAGGTTGGACAGAAGTCTAAATTTCTGGCTAGCTGCATGCAGACCTTAGTATATTTGAAAGTTGAATTGAGGAAGCAATGAGTAACTCTACACAAAGACCATTCTGTAATCCTTGGAAGCCCAAGATCATCCTCAATGACTGTTATTTTGAGAAATTTATGGGAACTGAAGCAGGATCTATGTAAAGGGTCAGCTTGTTAAGATTTTAAAAATCTATAAATAAACTCAAAGAGCTTCTGAGAATCAAGACATCCTTCCTGAGTGGTCTTATCTTCATTTTGCATAGTGGACTATTTTCCTGGGCAATAATGCCTACTAGATAATCTATTGTTTTCTCCATACAAGGGAATTTCTTAGCTCAGAATTTAGCTTGAACATCATATATACAAACAGAAGATTAGGACAGAGAAATGCAAAGTCACTTTAAGGCACAGAGTAGAGTTTCTTGATCAGAAAAATACTGTTTCAAAGGAAAGAGGAAATAGATTTGAAAAGAGGCTATCAATTGAAGAGGCCATTCATTAATTCATTTTAAGCAGTGCTGAGATTGTCTTTGAGCCTCAGGATATGCTAGTTAGGCACTGGGAATACAAGGAGAAAAAGGAGTGTGTGAGAAGCTAGTGTTATTCAAGCTTTTTCAAATGCTAAACAACAGAGCCTTGCCCATCTGGCAGGAATATCCCTGTTATGGGCCATCTGAGACTGCTGCAGGAAAATTTTGAATCGCTTCTTCTCTCCTTGCTCTGATTCTTTACTCACAAAGAAGCATGATAATAGTAATTTGCTTTCTTATGTAATATGGCAACAAGGAGAAACAGCCAAGTAGCTACTGAGGTCGGGCTGGGAAGTGATATTTCATACTGCAATCTAATAGACTGGCATTGCAGTTTACAGACCCCAGGCTTATGTAGGATCACTCTGAGCAAGTCTCACCAAATGTTCTACTTGAACGCTTTTACTTGTGCAGTTTCTGCATCTTCAAGGCTGAGGACCACAACCTGAAGTTGCCCCTGGTTTATTGATACCTTTCTTCATGTGTTCTTCTGCACACAACACTAGCTCTTTTCTAAGATTTCCTTATCATCTTTATCCTTGTTTCTTCTTGGTGAAACATAATGAAAGACAATGGGTTTTCTGCCATCTTTTTTTTTCTGGTATGATATTGTAACTAAGTAAGCCTATTTCTGCCTTGGAGTTGTTGTATTTGTTATTTCCCCTGGGATGTTCTTGGTGTCTTCTTCTGATTCAGGTCTCAGCCCAAGTGCCACTTCTTAGAAAGACCTTTCAAGGCCATCCCATCTAAGGTACCTCAGCCATCACTCTCTTTTTTCAAATAGTGTTATTTATTTATTGGTTATGTTGGCTCTTCATTGCATGGGCTTTTCTCTCGTTGTGGCGAGCAGGGGTTCCTCTCTAGTTGCAGTGCGTGGGCTTCTCAACTGTGCTGCTTCTCTAGTTGCAGAGCACAGGCTCGAGGGCATGTGGGCTCAGTAGTTGTGGCTCAAGGGCTTAGTTGCTCTGCAGCATGTGGTATCCTCCCGGACCAGGGATAGAACCCATGTCTCAAACATTAGCAGGTGGATTCTTACCACTTAGCTACCAGGGAAGTCCCATCATCAGTCTTCATTGTATTCATCTTATTTATACTTTTTATGAACTTATTTTGTGTCTCCTCCCACTACAATGTAAGCTCTCTAGGGGCAGGGGTCTTGTTTGTTTTGACCACCATTCACTCCTCAAGACCTAGAATAACACAGGAGCTTAGTAAACATTTGTTTCTATGAATGAATGAGTGAGTGAATTAATGAATGAACAAACATAGCTCACAGATTTGGGGTGGAATCTGACATCCTGAAGCAAGGTACTTGAGGGTAACTTAACTTTTCTGAACCTATCTTTCCATCTGTAAAATGAGGATAATATCTCTTTTCAGAGAGAATTAAATGAGATGATTTATGTGTGTATGCAACAAGATATTTGTCAATAAATATTTTTTATTTCATTTCTAGTTTCTTTTAATACACTTTTGTAAAACAAAGCAAAGAAAGTTGTTTTCAAATTCATCTAATTAGTAACTAACAACATTACTTTGCATTCTTTCCCCTGCACACTTTAAATATCTGGGCTGTAGTCTCACATATCTTGATTTATAATTCCTTTTCTGTTCTAATACAGTATTCTCACTTCAACAGAAGTGAGCCTAGAACAGTGACTTTTTTTTTTAATCACTGATTCATTTTTTGGCTCTTCATCCCAAGGAAGATACAACAGTGTAACTTTCTTTCCTCAAATATTTACTGTACTAATATAAAAAGCTATAATATACCAAGTACAAGCTTAATGCTTGGCAATGTGCTAAACATTTTACATATATGATTTTATTTAATTCTATCTGGCAAATATTGTAACATTCATAATATTTAGATGAGGATTATAATCATTGGAGATGTTAAGATTAAGATGCAAAAGGATGTGCCGATGGTCACACAATTAGTGAGCAGAAGAGAAAGGAGTTGAAGCCAACCTTCTGACTCCAGAGTCTTTTCTCTTCATGTGGACTATATTGCCTTCTCTGGCACCTACTGGGTCTTTGAGATCCAAAGATCAATAAGACCGAATCTTTGTCCTTGAGATGCAAGGGGTTCACAGTTGGAGGTGGAAATGAACATAAGCAATTAACACATATATGATGAGTATGAGGATGAATGACTCTGTATATGGAAGTCTTGGCAAAGTTTAAAGAGTACTAGAAACTTTCATATAGAAAATGGATGAGGGGAGGGGGGATTTCAAAATCACTCAACCATTAGGTGCCAAGCTTAGAGGCTTGGGATAGCACAGTGTGCTGAGAAAAGACTGAACTTCATAGAAGCTGAAACCCAGAGTCAATCTGTAGGATTTGGGGAGGAAAATGGGGGCAAAATGCAGGAAAAGAGACATGGCTCTGAGAATCAAGTTTTGAGGTAGACTGTCAAGGAGTCTGGACTCGAGCCAGTTATAATTCAGAGAATATCATTAGATCTGCATTTCAGAAAGATCACTCTAATTCTGGCCTCTCTCATACGCATTTGAGTGGTAAGAGCAAAGCTTTATTTATAATGTCATCACTATTCAAAATGCAAATACAGCCCCTTTCCAAATGTGTGTTTCATCATTGTTTTCAGAGTCTACTGACCCAAATCAACCCACTTTCCTCTTTTTCTTCTTCTGGATTCCCCTTAAAATCAGATGATTATTCATTAGGAAAGAAAAAAAAAAATCGTCTCTAACATTCAAAAAACAGTAGTGTTTCTTTGAACAACTCTTCTATTTAAATCTGTAATTGTACTCATATATATGGTATATATATATATATATATATATATATAATTGGAATTGTCCCTCCTTTATCCCTATGCCCTCCTACTTTAGCTACCTTTAGGTAAGTTGAGGCTTTGAATATTTCTTTAGCAATAACTTCTGAAAAGACTTTCTCCTTATTTATAAAGAACTCCCCTCTCCTCATCCCCCTAAATTTACCCCAAATTAGTTTTAAATTTTTTCTTAATTGGGTCTATACAATAGGTTGAACACATGATGGTCTGAACCCTTCTGGTTTTTGGCATGCCATGGATATAGACCTGACAGGCACTCCATGTCCTTGATTAGGTGGTTACTAACCACCAAAGGAGGACATTCCAATTGGAATTGCTCCCCAATGACACTGAGATTTGTGCTCAGGAAGAAACTTATTTTTTGCCTCCCTCTGTCCCTTCAGTGATCACTTCCAAGTTATTTTCCAATTCTTGTTGCTGTCTGCTACCTATACTAAATGAATACTAATAGCATTTATAAAAACCTTTGTACCCATCTAAGCTGGTAGCCTATTCAGGTCATTTCCTTTAGAAACATTTTCCTCTTTCAGTCTTATGTTTTGCCCTCATTATTCTGTCCTTGTCTCTTTTCAAAATGTACTATCTTTTTTTGGCATGTTCAAAAGCAAGGAAGTCTCTTTATTAGTTAGATGTGGTCATTATAGGTATGGACAGATCCACTGGCATTAAGGTAATCATCAAGGATAGAGAGAAACATCTGACAAATGAACAGCTTCTTTGCCTTGGGACAAAAACAAAACTACATAAATCCCACCAACTTAAATGCTCTGAGACAAGACAAGACATATTTTCCCTTGAGAAAACTCTTGATCAGTCTCCAAGATGCCCCAGGCAATCAGGGCAGCAGTGGAGAAACAGACGTAGAGAACAGACTTATGGACATGGGGAGAGGGGAGGAGAGGGTGAGATGTATGGAGAGAGTAACATGGAAACTTACATTACCACGTGTAAAATAGGTAGCCAATGGGAATTTTCTGTGTGACTGAGGGAACTCAAACAGGGGCTCTGTGACAACCTGGGGTGGGGGGGATGGGGTGGCAGATGGGAGGGGGTTCAAGAGGGAGGGGACATATGTATACTTATGGCTGATTCATGTTGATGTTTGACAGATAACAACAAAATTCTGTAAAGCAAGTTTCCTTCAATTAAACAATAAATTAATTTTAAAAAAAGATTCTCTAGGTAAACTTTTATATTACAAGTCACTACAGGACCTGAAATCAACCACCTGGTACTTGTCACAAACTTTATCCAATAATACTTTTTATGTAAATGATCCTGCAAAAGTTCACAGAGTGCACCGTTGAGGATTACTATCTCTGATGTAGAAGGGGAATAGGGCAACAGGTTGCCTGTGCACTGTCATCGTTGGGACTCATGCCAAGTACATTCTAGAAAGCCTCAACTGTTGATTGATGGCAAGTACATCAGCTTGTTTAAAATACCATGGGGTTCTCCAGGCATTTCATTTCCTAATTGTGAACAATTATTTGCATTTAATTTAGATCTCGTCTTGCTGCTTGCAAGTCAGATGGCAACACCACCAGAGCCAGAGGAAGTAATTACATAATCTCGAATATCTTTCCATCAATTAATTTATTTGGATGAGTTTAAATGGTAACATAAGGAAGTGCTTGATAGCGTTAGCTATGAGCAGGCAAGAGAGGTGGTGATCGTAAAATGTAAAATGAGTCATCTACATTCTCCAGCTCAGCCATATTATGGTTAGCTCATGCTTATTAAAGCAACACTGCAATCTTAAATTCGCTTTTCAGTGAAGATTAATGGAAGTTCTAGTAGGGTTTGGGGATATATTAAACATTTTTTTCTGATAATTTACCAATGTTTTTATGCAGTTTATCTAATTATAATCGGAAAGTCATGAGTTAAGGATAATAATAACCCCTTTGAAAGTTATTCTCAGTCTAAAATAAAATTATATATGAAAAATTACTTCAGTTACTGGACAATGGCTGCAATTTCTTAATGCATGAAAGTCATTGTTTTTGTTACTATTAACGTCAATTTATTTTGAGAAAATAGAAGGCAGCAACTTAATGAGATAAAATATCTCAGTAACAAAATCCTTTCACTAGAAATGAGTCAGAAAAGAGGAAAGAGTTACTCCCTCTCATTCTTTCAAATGGTGAGAGGAAGAACAGAGGCTCACATGACTAATATTGGTTTTGGTAAGTTATCACACATTTCATGCAATAGTGGATCTCATACCTCTGATATCTGTAGTTTGTTTTGTTGAGACAAAAGACCATACAGACATCTAGTCAACCTCCTCCCAGATGCCAATCCCAAATAAACGAACCTTGGAAGTTGGAGTTTAGAAAGAACAGGAGTGGATAAGAAAGGAAGAACACTGGTGTCTTGTGTACCAACAATGTACTTGGAGTTGAGCTAGACGCTTGACATAAATCCATGTGCAGATTTTAGAATTCATCTCAATAGCTATGAAGTACATCATCTCTTCTTCTTAGTCAGCTATGTTACCAACTCTCGCATTTGTGCACTAACACGGGTAAGAAGGACGGGAATGGTGTTGGGAATAAGGTCAGAGTAATAAACGGTGGTAAAGATAGACTATCAGCAGAAATATTCTCAGAGGCTTCTTGCCCAGCCTCTTTCCCCTTTCACTCACTGCCTGCTGGTGGCACTCCAACAGTTACCCTGAGATGATGGAAATAAGCTGCATTGCTTATCAGCACTGTGTGAGAGGCAGTGTGGTGGCTCTCCAGACCTTCCCAGCTGTGCTGGTGCGTTGACAGTCACAAAGTAATTCAGATTAAAGGGACTTTCTTCTTTCTCTTTTCCTTCTGTTGTCAGGAATCATCATCCTGATACCACAGGCGTGTTATCTCATCTGCTTTTCAAAAAGAAAACCTTTCTAGCTTACTGAGGATTATGAGGCAACCATATTAATTCCATCCTTCTTAAGTGGTTTATCTGTATCGCTGTGGAATGTGAGTGGGGGCGAATTCTTCCATGTATATCCACTTGCTTACAGTGGCCAAGAATTGAGAAGGAGCACGAAATGGATGCATCTGTGTGTGCTTGTGTAAGAGGCAGCATCGCTACACGCATCCCCCAACAAAGACAAAATGAACGTTTTGTTTTGAATTATTTTTTAACTTTTAATTGAAGCTTGGGTTGATTTACAATGTTGTGTGGTTTTGAATTATTAAACCATTAACTTTCCCTCTGGTAAGAAAAACATTTATAGATTGACTATCTTTCCTTAAGCCCTTTTTAATCCAGAATGTTCTTAAGCCTAATGACATTTCTCCATGGAAACTGTAAACAGTTAAGCATGCTCCTCTTCAAAAAATCTTCTTCCTTTATGCCTTCCTCCCATTGTAGATGCATTTTTTTCTCCTCTGCCTCTATTTCTAATTTTTCTGACCTCTCTCCTATTCCATTTCACCTCTCTTATTTTCACTTCGTTGTATTGTCTTTAAAGACTGCTTATTTTCCATACAGAATATAGTCCTAGCTTCCTTTAATTCATGAAGATAAGTTTTGATAAACAAAAATGTCTACACGCAGATGGCATCATGAAACCAGTTTGCTTTTAAACTCAAAAGGGAAACCCTTATCATATTTAGAAGTGCAAATGATGAGCTTCAGAATCTCTGGGGGCTTATTTGAGCCTCTCCATCAATGCCTAATAAATACGTCATTTGCAAATTCTATTAAGTGACAATCACACATCAAGCCCTACATGCAATCTGGAATACCTAAACAGCCACGAGGCCTTGACACATATTTTTCAGGCATTTAAATCCCCACTTGTAAAGTAGTGGTAATGGGCTTTCAAAATCACAGAGACCCGAGCAACTCAACTATCTTTGGCTTGCCAACAACTCTGATTGATTCCAAGAGTTGTTTAATGCACCTCACAGAGTCTGTTCTCAGAATTCTCCCCCTTTTTCAAGTTTGCTTTCTTGGCAGTGACAATAATGCAGTATCTACAGGCAAATAGCCACTATGAGGGTGTTTCCCATTTCATGCTGCCTCTGTCAGCCCCCTCTCTGTGGCAGAGTAAGATTTATAAAAATGTGGAGAATGTGGCAGGGAAGCACTGGAATTGTTCCAATCACTGGCTCTAGTTAGAATTAATTTCCACTAAAGTGACTTGTTCCTGGAAGCTGGAAAGTTGAGTCACGCATCATAGTTCATAGAATATCTGTTCATAGGAAATCTGGAGAAAGAAGAACTTGAGTTCAAGTCATGTCACTTGCTCTAGAGTTGTATTAATAGTTCAGTTTCTTGTTATTGATAGACTTCAAATTCCTCACACAGAGATGGTGATGATTAAACAGTACCACTTTCATAGCATCACTATGAACAACTCAGTCAATAGGCCTTAAACATTACTTGGCACATTGCCAGCTAAGTAGTAAGGGCTCAATTTATGATAGTTGCTATTCTTTCTACAGAGTTTTACCTCATACTCTTTTTCAACCTCCATCCCCCTAAATTGCTGGTCATCTGTGAAAATACAATTAAGTAAAAACAGGAAAAAAAGAAACAAACTTCAAAGTCACATCATCCAGTTCCTGACACTGCCTTCTATGACATTTACTGATGATGGCAATGATCAGAATAGGTGAGGTTATGCTGCTTTGATAAAAAAAAAAAAAAGGAAGAAAACAAAACTCTAGAATCTAGGTGACTTTCTAGAAAAAAGGTTTATTTCTCAGCCCAGAGTCAGTTGGGCAGCTGATCTCCTGCTAGTTTAACTCTGGGATCCAGGCTCCTTTCATCTTACAGCCATCTCTGAGGATTTTCACAGTTACATTTGGGGAGGCCTTGGGGAGGGATACAGCTCATCTGTCATCTTCTACTTATCAGAATCAGTCACATGGTACTCAAATAATACAGATGGATAGGCACGTGGGGTACCTATGCTACTGTGATGATCATAGTAAGGAGTGAATGATGGAATGCTAAGGAATTTTTGCTATTGCTAGGTTAAGATTATGCAAACATTGGGCTTCTTTCTTATCCAGACACTTAGGAACTCATGTCAGAGATTCAAGTGTTTGGACAGAGTTCTTCAGAACTGCAGGATGAACACCTTTGCTCATTCTTCTTTACTTATGGATAAATCATAATTAAGCTTTTATATCAGTTTCAGATTTTCTTTTTTGCTTTGACCCTTTGCTGGTTCATATTCTGTGAAAACTTCTGAGGCAAGTGAACATGTAGCATTTGTTTTCCATTAACTTAATTAATTGGAATAAGAGCTGTATAAAAGGGGAAGGCGAGAACTACAACTACACATTAACATGGATACACCTCAAAAACATACATTTGAAAAAAAAATTAAAAACATACCTTTGAGCAGAACTAACTGGCCAAAATACATAAACAAACAAATAAAATCCCATACTGTATGTTTCCATGCTCACAACCTGGCAAAATAAATGTTACATTGTTTCAGGAATTGTATGTGAGCTGAAAAACGACACAGATAAGTAAACAAATGAAAAATTCAAATTTTGGCACAACAGTTACCTTTGGAATAGAGGAAAGGAGGCAATTCAGGAAGACAAACTTAGAGGAGACTTTAAAGGCTCTAGTTATGTTAAATTTTTGTAGTTGGGTGGCAAATGAGTGCACAAATATTCATTCTGTTATCAGTTTTTAAACAGATATATTTATATATTATTTTCTAGACATATTTAGCACAAATAATGAAGAGGGAAAATGAGATCTGAAAGAAAAGCAAAGAATTTATCCCTTGGTACTTTTTTTTTAAACAAATTACATTATTTTGCAAATTTATATTCCAATGCAAAATTCTTAGATATACCATTTACCTAAAGTTTCAAGATCATGCATGAGTTTGGGATAGTTAATTCAATATCTGCTGCCTAGTTTCAAATTCAAGACAAGGTTAGTGGACAAATTCAATACAAGGTAGCACTACAAGTTTATTTTGTATGATCTGAATTCCACAGCGTTCCATTTACCTTTTGCCCTGTCACAAATCACCTCCAAACCTAGTGCCTTAAAAACACTGCATTATCTCTGATGTTTTCTGTGGATCAGGATCTCTCATGTAGTTGCAGTCTAAGGATATCTAGAGGGATTCTCTGGTGGTCCAGTGGCTAAGACTCTGAGCTCCCAATGCAGGGGCCCCAGTTTGATCTCTGGTCAGGGAACTAGATCCCACATGCCGCAACTAAGAGTTCACAGGGTGCAACCAAAGATCCTGCGTGTCACCATGAAGATCAACGATCCTGCATGCTGCAATCAATCAATCCATTAATCAATCTATAAATAATGATATCTGCAGCTGGAGCATCTGGGAGGTGGCTGGGCATCTCTCCTTCTAAGTAGTTCCTGGGCTTCTCCATATGATCTCCTTACACACGCAAGTTTGGGCTTACTCACAGCATGGCAGAAAGTCAGAGTGCTTACACAGTAACTAGGCTCCAGTGTGGACTTTCCACTGAGCGATGTTGAAGCAAAATGGCTTATGTCTTCAGCTGAGAAGTCCAGCAGTGCCTCTTCTAGTGTATTCTATGGGTGAGAGGTGGATCACAGGCCCTTCACCTTTCCAAGGGAGAGAAATTAGACTCCATCTCCTGATGGAAGAGTGGCATGTGGATAGGAGGCATTGCTGCAACTCCTTTGGAAAAAGATAGTCTGCCACACATGGGTAATTGGGATGATGACTGTATAATTTATCATTCAAAATGGTACTATATTTTAAGACTAAAAGGAGATATTATTAGTAATTACACAGAAATAACAGGTGCAAATCTAGATGGTACTGGGCATACCATGACGTATGGTCATTCTGATAACTAACCTTAAGACTTGAATAGGGCATTTCTTACCTGAAGATATGATTTAAAACTTATCACCTTTGGGAGGTACCTCATCAAAATTCAGCACCTTTATCTCACAGAGACAAAATGCACAGACATCAGAAGATTTTTCAAAAAGGAGTAATCAGAATGGAAAAATGCTTTGTAATTGCTCTGTGTTCTCTCTCTCATTTTATCATGGCTAGGTCACCCTTCCCTCCCACAGAGAGTCAAATATTTAAAACTGCAAGTTGAGAATATTATCAGTGACACACACAACAGAAATTTCAATGTCTCTGAACAACAGGCCCTTTAAGTTCTATGCAGATATTCTTCTTGCTATTAATCATCCTACTCTTGCTAGGGTTTTAACCCAGTGTTTCCCATATTGTATCTCAGGGAACATGACTGCTGCTAGATAGCTGACACAAAATATTTTCCATGGTGAAAGCAGCTTGAAGTCCCTGAAAATTATACCCCTTCTCATGGGATCCACAAGTCATAGTATTAAAGGTTCTAAGAAGCCCCACAAGAAGAAACTTGTTAAACTTTGTTCCTAGTTTAATTGAGCATTTCCAGGATTCATTTGACCGTGCAGTTTTTCTTCCCTTGAACACCATCAATTAACACTTGCACAATTAGTATTCTGTGAAATTCTTTGCAGAACGCTGTTGCTTTCACCTAAGCCAGAACATGAGTCTTTTCAACATTTATCAAGAAACCTGGAATGATCAAATACAATTAAATCAACCATTTTAAATACAGAAGAACTGAGAAGGAGGGCTTTGAACTCTTTTTACTAACACATTGATTAAATGTTTAAAAAAGTTTGTTGCTTCCAAGAGTAAGGGCTTAGATTAATAAATTTGCCCTGGGCTAATTTTTAATGAACAAGTTCATCAAATAAAACTTATTGTTCTAAAAGAGGTGCTTATTAACACCAAGTACTGATAAGGACACAGATGAATGTTATTCATATTCTATTGATATGTTGCCATGTGGAAAGTGGAGCACAAGTTTAAGGACAGCTGTACACTCTGCATTTTTCTGTACATTTTAAGATTTACCAAGATAAAAAATTGCCAACATCCATTGGATCATAGAAAAAGCAAGAGAATTACAGAAAAACATCTACTTCCACTTCACTGACTATGCTGAAGCCTTTGACTGTGTGGATCACAACAAACTGTGGAAAATTCTTCAAGAGATGGTAATACCAGACCACTTTACCTACCTCCTAAGAAGCCTGTATGCAGGTCAAGAAGCAGGTCAAGAAGCTAGAACTGGACATGGAACAACAGACTGGTTCCAAATTGGGAAAGGACTACATCAAGGCTATATATTGTCACCCTGCTTATTTATCTTATATGTAGAATACATCATGTGAAATGCCAGGCTGGATGGAGCACAAGCTGGAATCAAGATTGGTGGGAGAAATATCAATAACTTCAGATATGCAGATGACACTACCCTTATGGCAGAAAGCGAGGAGGAACTAAAGAACCTCTTGATGAAACTGAAAGAGGAGAGTGAAAAAGTTGGCTTAAAATTCAACATTCAAAAAATGAAGATCATGGCATCTGATCCCATCACTTCATGGCAAATAGATGCAGAAACAATGGAAACAGTGAGAGGCTTTATTTTTGGGGGCTCCAAAATCACTGCAGATGGTGACTGCAACCATGAAATTAAAAGATGCTTGGTTCTCGGAAGAAAAACTATAACCAACCTAGACAGCATATTAAAAAGCAGATACATTACCTTGTCAACAGAAGTCCATCTAGTCAAACATATGGTTTTTCCAGTAGCCATGTATGGATGTGAGAATTGGATCATAAAGAAAGCTGAGTGCCAAAGAATTGATGCTTTTGAAGTGTGGTGTTGGAGAAGACTCTTGAGAGTCCCTTGGACTGCAGGGAGATCAAACCAGTCAATCTTAAAATAAATCAGTCCTGAATATTCATTGGAAGGACTGGTGCTGAGGCTGAAGCTCCAAAACTTCGGTCACCTGATGTGAAGTACTGACTCACTGGAAAAGACCCAGATGCTGGGAAAGATTGAGTGCAAGAGAAGGGAACGACAGGGGATGAGATGGTTGGATGGCATCACCGACTCAATGGACATGAGTTTGAGCTAGTTCTGGGCATTGCTGATGGACAGGGAAGCCTGGCATGCTGCAATCCAAAGGGTAGCAAAGTGTTGGACACGATAGAGTGACTGAACCGAACTGAAATACAGAGCCTTCCAATGTTAGTTTTAGATGTCTAAATTGAGGAGGGTACTAGAAGATGAAAGAAAATCCCACTGTCTGGAAGAGCACTAAAGGAGTAGAGTTTTTAACACTCAGAATTCTAGAAAGTTTAATGACATAGGGTATTTTAAAATTTTAGATACCAAAAGAATAGTTTTTAAAGATAGAAACTGAGCAAACTACTCTTACATATCTGTAAGTACACTTATGGCAAAATTATGAAAGTCCAAATGAGCTTTAACCAGTCTTTTTCCTTAAATACAAAAGAATGCTAACAAGGAATTAATAAGAAATTCTACAGAATACGCAATGTCAAAGACAATATCTCATGAAATAGTGAATTGTATGTTCTACGTGATGAAAAAAGTGAATTGTAAGATCTAATTAAAATACTATATGCTTACCTCACCTATAATGCGTATATTCTGTAGCAGCACATCACTGCATATACAGAAATAAAACTGCCTTGAGAAATTTGCAGTGACAATAAGATAAACCAGATAACAGTGAATTTATTAATAACTCCAAAAGGAAATTTTACTACCAAAAAAAAAAAGCTCACCATATCACAGAAGGCCTGGCTTTACTGCATTGAATATTTAACTTCTAGAAAGAGTTGAACTGTGGTTAGACTTGGCAAAGAAGATTGGGTAAGTGTATTCAAAATTTATCTGTCAAGAAATATCCTTGAACTTCTGAGAGGCGGTTCAACAGAAGGGTTAAGAGTGTTGTCTCTGGAATCAGATTGCCTGGGTCTTATTCACTCATTCAGTGAATACTTGTTGTGGGCCTAAAATATGTTCAGTGCTGTTCTAGGTATTGTGGGTGGAGTAGTGAAGAAAGGAGGTTGCAAAGTCCCTGTCTTCATGGACTTTACATTCCAGTGATGGAGACAGAACAGGTGACAAATGAGAAAGTCAAATACAAAATGTGTTGATGAACAATGTGTGCTAAAGAGAAAAACAGATCAGCAGCAAGAAATAGGAAAGGTCACTAGGTGTGGGCCCTTGTAGTTTTAGATATGTGACCTGGGAAGGTCTCATTGAGAAAGAGATGTTTGAGTAAGGATCTGATGCTCATTAGAGGGTGAGTCCTGTGTGCATATTGGAGAAGGGCATCTCAGGTAGAACAACAGCAACTGCTAAGTCTTCAAGGCAGGAATATTTCTGAAATATTTGTGGAACTGGGGGGAGTCTGTGTAACTGGAGATGAATAAGAAAAAAGAAGAAGGAAGTGAGGTCCTGTGGTTGGGAGAAGGCAGCTCGTGTAGAACTGTGTGTGCTTTGGCTTTTCCTCTGAGATGGGAAGCCTCTGCAGGGTTTTGAGCAGAAGGATGACTCCATCTACTTATGTTTTAACAGATTTATCCTGGCTTCTAGTTTGAGGACAGACCAAAGGAAGGCAAAGCAAGACTCAGGGGGTCTAGTTAGGAGGCAACTGCATTAGTCATGAGATGTAGTGATTTGGGCCGGAGGTAGTGAGGAGTGATCAGATACTGCATATGTTTTGAAAGAAATGGTGTTTCACATTACACATTTGGTGTAATGTGTGGAAGGTTCAGTTGATACCATGCAGGGCCCTGTGGAGCTCTTGGGCACAAGGCCTCTCTATGTCCCCCATTTCTGTGATTATAGGAAACAGCCTTCATTCAGCCTCCATGACCTTCCCTGAGTTCCACTGGGCAGATTCAAGCAGTTGTTAATTAGAGAAAGGAGGGGATGTGAGACCAGGGAGAAACAGTCAAGAGCAGCCTTGGGGTGAGGTTCTGTTCCCCCATCAAGTGATACACACAATATCTTTGAGCTGTTTTGCAGACACGGAAGTCCCTTCCAGGTGGGAGAAGTTGACAATTAGTGATGGTTTGCGGCCCACAAGCATGGAGATTCCAGACCAATTGGACCTGAAGATTGATGAGGCTGACTCCCACTTACCTCACCACCAGCCCATTAGAAGAATGTCCACAAGCAAATCATACCCTCTTTGAACAATTACTATAAAACTTCTCACTGTCTTCCCGAAATGGGGACACATGGCTTTGGGGGTATTAGCCCACTGTGGCCCCCTTTGTCTGGCAACGCAATAAAGCTATCCTTCTCTACTTCATCTAAAACTCTGCCTCCGTGATCTGATTTGGCACCAGTGTACAGAGAAGTTGGCTTTCAGCATCACAGTCATGGGTGCAAACAAAAGCAAAGGTATGGCAGAAGTGCCTATAGCACAGGCCTTAGACTTGGATATGTATGTCTTTGAATCTAGTTCCATAATAACATCTTGAACAACTTACAGACACCCCCCTACCTTTAGTATCATTTACTCCTCTTTAGAATGAGCATCACAATATCCACCACTCAGAGTTGTCATGAGTATTAAATATAATACTATAAAATAACGTATAAAAATCTCTTACCACCGTACCTGATACATGATCAGCTTCTCTCAGGGTAAGTGTAACTTCTCTCAGGGTCAGCTTGTACTCAGCCTTTTCTCTCTCTATTTTCCAAACATCTTCCCCTCCAGCCAGGCCAGTTTACTACTGTGGGTTCTAAGCACTCCATGCTCCTTCTCTACTCTAAGACTTGGCTCAGACCCTTGCCACTGCCTGGAATTCAGTCCTACTTCCTTTCTTCTCCTCCTAACTCCAGGTTAAAACCTATATCCTATCTCCTCCCTGAAATTCTTCCCTTCCTCTCTTGAAAGCCCATAATACCTTCTTCCTTCTCTAAAATTTCATGTTTCTCCCTGTATACATTACCCATTTCACACACATTTGCTACCTTTTCAGGAAGGTGAGAGAATATAGAGGAAATTGGAATGTTAACCAATAGTCCAGGCTATGAATAAATAAACCCAGCTATTTGGGCTGGGTTGCTATACCTTGGTCAAGTTATCTCATTTTTTCTCCTGTAAGATAATGACAGCAGAGGCTCTGTGTCTGAGACCGTCAGTAGAACTAGATGGAATAACCTGTGCACGTTTATTGTGCTGAGTGGTGAATAAAACAGTTGTTTCTTTTTCCTTCATGTTTCTTATTTCTAACTAGATTTTAAGATTCCAAAGGACAGCTGTTATATGTGGTTGATATTTATTTGTATCTTTCTTAGGATCTACATCAATGGCTTTAAAACTCTTTTGATAAGGTATAGTAAAACAATACATTTATATCATGTCTTAATCTATTCATTTCATATATAAAATATATTTACATATACATCTACTTATAAATGGGTATATACATATAGACATGTCTTCACAAATGTATGATAGACATGCATGCACACAACTGAAACAAGTTGCATGAAATTATATCCTGACAATCTGCTATATTTTATTTTCTTCCACTCTAGTCTATTCTTTTTTTTTTTTTTTTTTACGTCATTAAAATCCAGTGGGAATTTGTGTAACTCTATGGCTGATTCATATCAATGTATGACAAAACCCACTGAAAAATGAAAATTAAAAAAAAAATAAATAAAAAATAAAAAATAAAACACAACAAATGGAAAAAAAATAAAATAAAATAAAAATAAAAATAATTAAAAAAAAAAAAATCCAGTGGCTACTGGTAAAATTGACTCCATGACCAACTAATAGGTTTGTGAGTTTTAAACAATGAAAAACACTGGAATGTCACATAGTAGGCACTACATATTAGATTATTGAATGAGTACTTATGACATGGAAATTTTCCTCATAGTCCCTCTCCCACTCTCCTGGGCAATCTCCCTGCCAAAAAGGACAAGACAAATGTGTTTGTCATTTGGTAACTTAGACTCTGGGTCACTCTTTATTTGGGATATGTCCTTTCCTATAAGCCACACTGAAGACATATGCTGTGGACTCTGACATCTTGCTTACAATTTCAGCAGGTGTCATTACACACCAACCTTCTGCCGGCATATGACACTGTACCTCTGAAGCCAACTATATAAAGCCCTTAGGGTTCTGGACGAGTAACAGGCCCTTTGTCCTCTGTACATCCATTTGGCTTTTTTGTTTTCCCAGAACCGTCACTGGCCCCCTGCTTCTCCTCTTGTCTATATGGATCTATTCTGACTGGCACAGAATAAATTGGCTCTCTTTAACTCCAACTCAAACTGAGACTCAATATTCCTTAAAAAAAGAAAAACAAAAAATGAAGCACAGGAGGGAAACAGTACCATGTGGGGCCAGTACACTTTCCACATCATCTCAGGAACATGGTACGCCTTCTCAGTTGCAATGACTAAACTCCAAGGAAAATATCTGAGTTTTGCTCCAGAGTTCATCCAAAATCGACCACTGTCTCCAAATGAAACTACCTCCCAAAGCTTCCTCCTGAGGCTTTTTGCACAGAACAAAGTGAGACAGAAAGCACTGCAGGCATGCCTACTCATCTCTCCTACACATTTTCGAGAGTTCTACTCATAAAATTACAGCCCCTGGCAGGAGGACCCTGGCACTGTACTGAAAAATGATTGGACTAACAGAAATTAAAGCAATATATGCCTGGAAATTAACTGCTTCTTGCTGTGCAGTGGAAATATGTAGAAAATTACTGCCCACCTGGCCTGTACCCAATGAGGTACATCAGCAGCTGCAGGAAGCACTGGCAACAAACTGTAAATAAGATTTTGGCATGTATTTGAATTAGGTTCATTTTGACATCAGAAATAGATAACGTTACAAAATGTAGAATCTTAGAACCAGATATTCAAACACAGCTCAAGCTTGTATAAAAATTAAAGAGATTTCACCATTTACCTGTTCCTTGGTGTTTATCATACCCAAGTAAAATGAGATTAAAAAGAGAGTCCACTTTTTTCTCAAGATCCATAAGAGTTATAAAAATTTAATCAAACCTTGGTTGACTGGGTAGAAATACTTGGAAAAGAGATAAACACGCTTACACATATAACTGTGCCTTCCAGCAGCATTTATTTTCCTATTTTGATTTCTGTATTTCTTTCTTGCTTAGCACAGAGTAGGACATCTATCAATATTGACTGCCTTGAATGGGTAAATGACTGCCACTTTAAACTTCTATTAAAATAAAACAGGTATTAGCGTTTTATCGACAATAATCAAAGGTCTCCTGTGTGTCGATTCTTTGCTGGGGAGAGAAGACACAAAATGAAGAAACTAACTCCTCTACAACTCAAGAAATTCTCAATCAGTAAGAAGGGTGAATAAGAACAATTACAGTAAAGTGTGATAACTGTCTTGCAGAGCTATAAAGAAGGCTCCATGGCATTATATAGGAAAAAATGATGACAGAATCAGGGAGTACTTCAGAGAAGGAAGGGAATTTATGTCAAGTTTTGCCATAGATGACACATCCCCACCCGCTTGGTGTCGCACCGTGTAGAAGTGCAGGATTTAACAACATGGTCTATTTTGTCACAGTCAAGTGATTTCAATCTCAACTCTGCCCCTTATATGACACTGTCTCTGATGTTCCGCTTTCTCATTGGAATAACAGAGACAGAAATAGTATCTGTCTCAAATGGTTGTTTTAAGAATTTATTGAGGTAATTCTTGAGTAGTCATGCCACTGCTACACTTCCCAGATCGCCTCACCTTTATTTACCCCTTCAGTGTTGGCTGGTCTAACTTCTAACCTGCATTTTTCCCTAGAGGGCTTTGCTTTCTCTGGCCATCAATGTTTAGGCCAGCAGTGCTGGGGAATTAACACCTCCCAGGACTGCCCACAGTCAATAACTGATGGGACTTATGCCATAAATATCCCAGCTCCCTCGACCCCTAGGAGGGATAAATCTGAGGCGTATGTTTTATGCAGTTGCTTGGAGTGTCTCTGCAGGATGATGCCCCAGCTGGCCACAGTGGTGGCTGGCTTTATAATGTACTTTTATCGGCTGCCTTCCCTTCCCAGTCAGTTCAGTTCAGTCGCTCAGTCATGTCTGACTCTTTGCAACCCCATGAACCTCAGCATGCCAGGCCGCCCTATCCATCACCAACTCCCGGAGTCCACCCAAACCCATGTCCATCAAGTCGATGATGCCATTCAATCATCTCATCCTCTGTTGTCCTCTTCTCCTCCTGCCCTGAATCTTTCCCAGCATCAAGGTCTTTTCAAATGAGTCAGCTCTTTGCATCAGGTGGCCAAAGTATTGGAGTTTCAGCTTCAACATCAGTCCTTCCATTGAACACTCAGGACTGGTCTCCTTTAGGATGGACTGGTTGGATCTCCTTGCAGTCCAAGGGACTCTCAACAGTCTTCTCCAACACCACAGTTCAAAAGCATCAATTCTTCAGCGCTCAGCTTTCTTTATAGTCTAACTCTCACATCCATACACGACCACCAGAAAAAGCATAGCCTTGACTAGATGGACCTTTGTTGGCAAAGTAATGTCTCTGCTTTTTAATATGCTATCTAGGTTGGTCATAACTTTCCTTCCAAGGAGTAAATGTCTTTTAATTTCATGGCTGCAATCACCATCTGCAGTGATTTTTGGAGCCCAATACCATGTTCCTATTTCAGTACCCACATTCCCTGAACCTTGCAAATAAATGATCAGCACCCGAATCCTTGTTTCAGGCTCTGTGCAAACCCAAGCAGTGGTCCTAGCATAGGACACACTAGAAACCAGAAAGTGGAGAGGGAATGCTGAGTACTTGAAGAGCCACACCTTATTTCCTCCTGAGTAGGTAGCTCATGCAGCCCTTCAGCCACCTCAAGGTTAGAGGAGATGAGAAGCCAGGCTCAGAACACTAGGCCTACCCTTACAGTTTTCTGAACCTTGTTGCATGGCTATGGGACCATGATAAGCATGTGTACATGGCTGCTTGTGAAGAATGCAAACTGCTAGCTCTCCAGTTTGCATTTCCTCATTTCTTTTGAAGATTCTTTTTTTTTTTTGTTAATTATGTGCACAAACATAAAAATCTCATTACTAATTTTTGATTTCCTAGCTAATATCCAGGAAGACTGAGAGCAACTGTTATTTTATCATTCACCTTGGTTACCATGCTCATAAGAGTATGTAATAAAAGAATCAATTAATGATAGGACCCTAGAACTGAAAAAAAAAAAAAAAAAACGTGGAGATCATTTTTATCATTTATAAATAGGAAAACTTAAAAAAAAACACACTTTGATTACAAAGAGTCAAGGGGGCTTCCCTGGTGGTACAGTGGTTGAAAACACACCACCAATGCAGGGGACATGGGTTCGATCCCTGGTCCAGGAAGATCCCACATGACATGGAGCAACTAAGCCTGTAAGCCACAACTATGGAAGCCACATGCCCTAGAGCCCATGCTCCACAACAAGAGAAGCCACTGCAATGAGAAACCCATGCACCACAGCTAGAGAGTAGTCCTCACTATCCACAACTAAAGAAAGCCTGCTCGCAGTAACAAAGACCCAGCACAGCCAAAAATAAATCAATAAATCTTAAAAAAAAAAAAAAAAAAAAAAAGGAAGAGTCAATGACTTTCCCATGACAACATGGCCAGTGAATTTCTTCTGTGACTCTTTGCTTGGGACTCAGGCAGACAGTAAAGCCAGCTGTGTTGCCACACTGTTCCACATTCTCTTTGATCACTATCATGGTCCCCATTGTTTCTCTACCTTTTTTTCTATTTAAGATGATCAATCTGTGGATGTTTCCCTTTCCTCCCTCAGATTTGTTTTTAGAAAATGGCCTAAGATCATTCACAGTGAAAATGACTGTTAACAGCTTGTACTGTGACATTCATCAAGGATATTTTTATTTCATTTCAGAAATCCACTTGTGGTCAGGGGATGGAAGGTAGGTAAACAGGATTGCTCTTTGCAAGTCTGAAAATATCTTCATTTATTACATTCTCTGAGTATGTTGCCCAATGTTAGACCTACTATGCTTCAACAGTAATTCTATGAGATAATGCTAATAAGACATTTAACATGATCCACGAAGTGCAAAAGGAAGCTTGAATGGAGTATCCATTTCCATCCCTCCTCCCAAGTGGGAAGTGACCTTTTCTCCAATGTTTCTTCAATGTTATTACCAAACTTCAGAAAACAGGACTCCTGAAAAGAAACTCCACCAAAGAAAATACAGACACTTTCAATATATAACAGAATTGCTGATAACAGGAAGAAATAAAGGTGGCAGAAAATGCAGATCCCAGACATGAAAGGCCTGAGTTCCTGAATGGCCCCTTAACATTTTTTAAGCTTTAGTTTCCTCATCTGGCAATATGTGCTACTCAGCTTTGCCTTCTCGAGCTCACAGGCATGTGGCAAGGATGTCATTAATTAAAGGATGAGAAGATAAGGTATACATATTATCTACATATGAGTAGCCATATAGGGTATATATTTGACCTGTTTTCTGCAAATAGGTTTTTAAGGGCTTTTCAAGGTATATCATGAATAACATATTATTCTTAAGGTCTAACTTTGCCATCAAAAAATGCAGAAACTCAAAACTGGAACTATATGCTGGGAAAGAATGTACTATGTGACTTCCCGCTCCCATTTATTTTGTGCATTCTCATTGTCACAGTTTTTAGTTTGGAAGGTGTTAAGAAAACTACAAATTGGTCACTAGTGCCAGTTCTATATTCCAGATACCTCTCTTCAAGTTCAAAGGAGAAGTGGGGGAAGGATTAAAATAATAGAATTTTATATCTGGAAGGAAGCTTTGTCAAATTCTGCCATTTATTACGTGAGACAGTATGTAGTTGGCTGACCTTCCTAAGGTCGACAACTATGTGTTATTTCGGGTTCCTCCAGGAGGAAAAGAGAAGTAGGAAAATGAGACATGGAAAGTGGGGGAAGCCAATACAAGGGTGCTTTATCAAGGCACCCCCACCATGGGAGAGTGGAGCTTAATTCTGCTGGGGAAACTCTGGGAGCTAGGGTAGACCATGTGTCTCAGTCGCCCCACTTAGGCTGAGGGAGGTGGAGTTTGTGTACCCTCATTGTTTGAGGGTCGCTCCCAGGAGGCAATAATACTTCACTCAGCACATCCAGCCTGCTTCACCGGGAGCGAGGTAAGCGTCAGTGCACGAGGATTCTCTTAAAGAGGGACAGGTCAGGGCTCAGCCATGTAGATACCTTCTACAGGGACTCATATATACACACAACATGTGCACCTTACATTTTCACCTTTGTCATCCTCGCAACACCCCTGTGAGGCAGAGAGGGCAGAGCCGAGCACCCCCAATTGCCAGAGCGAGGAGACACAGCTGTGCCCTGAGAGGACCTGCTACACACTGTCAAGCAACTCAGTCAGAACTTGAATCCAGGACTGAAGGCGCCTTGTTGTTGCTCTTTAGTTGCTAAGTCATGTCCAACTCTTTGTGACCCCATGGATGGTAGCCTGATAGGCTCCTCTGTTCATGGGACTTCCCAGGCAAAAATACTAGAGTGGGTTGCCATTTCCTTCTCCATGGTATCTTTCCAACCCAGGGATTGAACTCACATCTCCTGCACTGGCAGACGGATTCTTTATTGCTGAGCCACTTGGGAAGCCTCCTTTAGAAGACTAGACAATGCATAAGCCAGCCAGCATGCTGTCTTCTACCATACCTCATCCCTCTTGCCTCATTCTGGTTCCCTCAGAACCAGTCATGTTAGGTTCTGTATTACACTCTTGAAAGAAAGCAGGGAATGTGTAAACAATTTCATGAAAACAGTGAAAATATGGAGTGATGGTTATGCATTGGTATTAGTATGATTTTTTTTACATATTATTTGTTTTTTCTTGCTTTTTCCTGTTTTAGCATGATGTTTTAAGGCATTTATTTTTGAAAGTGACATTAGTTCAGTTCTACTGTTTGGGATTTTATAACTGAATTGAATAAACAAGTCTCTGATTGCTCTCTTGACTAGAGAGTATATTTTTGTTTCTTTAAAAGAATGCTATGCTTATATAACAATAGGCTTGAGAAATTTGGTAAAGCTTCAACTGTATTTCAGGGACATGCACAATTTTAAAAAAATATATATTTCTGCCAATGTCAATGTGCTTCCTGCTGGGACCAGTGAGCCCCTAGGCTGCATCAACAAGCCCAACTCCACTGCTGTTTATAAGGGAAATTTATCATCTACATTCTGTAAAGGAATAGTACAAACCTGTGGATTTATACTGCTTAATTCATCATACAGCTCGAAGTCCCAAGTCATTTTCCTACAAGGGGTGTAGATGAAATGACAACTTAAAGCTCAACAAGGTTAAAAGTCATGCAAATGGGTCATACAGTGACTTAATAATGGGGCTGAAATAACAACAATAAGAGGTTATAATTTTAACTATCATAATTTAATATTATTATTCTCTCTCTAATGAGCAACATGAGTGATTATTTGGTATTAATATCTTCAATTATTAGTGGCCTCATGGTTACTTAAGAAGAAAGAAGGTGTCTTTATGAGTATGACTCCACCCTTCCCCACAAGGTGATTGTCTAAGTTAGAACAAACATTTCACTTAAGCTAAGATACAATCCCCATGGCAAAAGTGCATCTCCTTGGGCTTCTCCCCAAGCCATGCAGAGAGTAAACTGTCCCGCAGGTTGAAGAAGCCCTGAGCATGAAGCCCAAGCATGTCCTGGTTGTATCTCTTTTCTTGAGTCCAAGAAGCCACCCAGAAACAATTTATGAGGAAGAAGTGACTCCTTCTTCTCTTGCCCTTCTCTAACTTTCCCAGAAGCTCAGGCAGATGCTTATTCTCTAAGGAGAGCGAGGTATCAATACTCACAGAATGAAGGACACTGGCCAAGAAAATAATGTATGTCCCTTTGAAGTGCTGAATGGTAACGATGCAAAGCCCTGAAGTAGACAGTGCCAAGGATGATTTCATTTTTTTTAATGTAAAACTAATCCAATCTCATAAACAAATATTGAGAGTTTTATCCCTTCAGAACATCCTTTCTTTCTTTAAATTGGAGTATAGTTGATTTACAATGTTGTGTTAGTTTCAGATGTACAGCATATGAATTCAGTTATTTTTTCCAGATTGTATTCCATTATAGGTTATTACAAAATTGGAACAGAATTCCCTGTGCTATACAGCATATCCTTGTTGCTTATCTATTTTATGTAGAGTAGTTTGTATCTATTAATCTCATATTCCTAATTTGTCTCTCCCCACTCCCTCTTTCCTTTGGTAGCCATATGTTTGCTTTCTATGTCTGCGAGCCTGTTTCTGTTTTGTATATAGATCTATTTTTATCCCTTCTTAAAGTTGCTGTAAATTTACTTACCACTTGGTGGTCCCGTGCTTAGTAGTGTCTGGCTCTGCAATCCCACCAGCCTCCTCTGTCCAGGTACTTTTCTAGACAAGAATACTGGAATACAAGAATACTGGAAATACTGCCATTTCCTCATCCAGGGGATTTTCCTGACTCAGGGATCAAACCCGCATCTCTTGTGTCTCCTGCATTGGCAGGCAGATTCTTTACTACTGGGCCAGTTACTTACTTTTAAAAAATAGATAACATCTCTGTCAATGAGTAACCCTATTTTCCTAAGCTTGCACCTTCTATTCTGAACTGTTGATTCTATTTAAAATGATACTGTGAACTCTCTTTGAAGGATGGAAAACTTTGAAAAACCAAGTTCTGTCACACAAATCCAGGTGACTTTCTCCTCGGCTTTTGACAGCACCAATAGTCCAGAGTGCACATCCCTTAAAAGAAGACAGAAACCACTGAATTTAAACCCTGCTGCTCTGGGGGATGTTTTCTGCTTAACAAGATGCTATGGAATTGGCAATGAGCAAAATAAGGCTGTTTTAAATGGGGCAAAGCAAAGGTGGGAAGTGGTACAGATATATGGCTAATTCAGACCAACTGGATAACTGGAGCATAATTAGCTGCTAACTTTGAGGCATTATTTAGCTGAAAAATTGGATCTGTTTCCAGCAACCCCTCAAATCTAATACATCCATCATTTTAAAAATTTTAACTGGTTTTAAATGAAAATAAGTCACATTAGCATAATTTCACATTAAAAGAAAAACACCCTACCTATCCCCTCCTCTTCATATATTCTCCTACCAAGACCAATTAATTCTGCCATGAAAAGGTTTATGAGGAGGTATCTCATTTGTCCTCTATCCCCTTGGTTACCACCACTGTCTGCCTCTCCTCTTACTTTGCATCATTATTATTGTGTTAAAGTCCTAGTTGCCTATCTCTTTATATTCCTACCCTTACTTTGTAGTCTCCTGAGACCAAATTTCTTAAGGTTTTTTTTTTTTTTCACTAAAACCATCCCTTTATTTAAGAACCTACTTCCGACCACATCAAATCCAAATTTCTTACAATTAAATGTTACTCAAAACATTACCCCTCTCTGGTCAACCTTGATCTCCTCTATACAGAACATAATATCATTTTTCACTTAGGCTTTCCCATTCAAATGCTCATTCAGAACTAACTTGTGAGGTTTTAAAAGTAGCTAAGACATAGAAATGAGTTAGAGAAATAAACTGGGGTATATGGATGCCAAGGGAGGAAAAGGAGGGGTGGGATGAACTGGGAGATTGGGATTGACACGTATACACTATTGATACTATGTTGAAAATATATAACTAATGAGAACCTACTGTATAGCACAGGGAATTCTCAGTGCTCTGTGGTGAACTACATGGGAAGGAAATCCAAAAAAGAGGGGATATACGTATATGTATAGCTGATTCACTTTTCTGTACTGCAGAAATTAACATGACACTGTAAAGCAACTATACTCCATTAAAAATTAATTTAAAAAAACTGGGACAAGATCATATAAGGGTCTTGTGAATAATATTAAGGCATTTCTTTTTTTTTTATCCTAAAAGGAATGAGAAACTATTAAGGAGTTTTAAGCCAAGAGTGATATGATCGAATTTTAATAGAAAGATCTGGCTACATTTTAGAGAACAGAATTAAAGGGTAAGATAGATTATCTATTGACAACTCAGTATCACCACCACCTCTTCTCCAATTCTCTTTCCATTACCTTTCCCAGAGGACTCTTCAACTTATTGTTTTACATTACAGTTGATTAATGAGAGGCAGTCATGCAAGATTTTTAAGGTGGCAAAGAAGGCAAAGCCATTATTTTCTTAAAGGAGTTGCACTAAGACCCAAGGGAAAATGTGACATTCACAGCATCTTCCTGGTGAGCTTATTGCTTCAGGATGAGTCTTTAAGTGTCAGCCTCCCTGATCTTTAATATCAGCTTCCTTATTCTCTGCTCTCCCAGTTCTTCCAACACTTACGCAGCATCATTTCCTACATGAAACCCTTTATACCTGGCATAAATAGAGCAACTTCTGCTTCCCTAACCTCTCCCTGACTGATAAACAGGAGGCCAAACAATGACATTGAGAGCTCTGTTACAATATTGAAGGCATGATCCAGGTGAGACGAGACGAACGTGTGAATGAGTTTTACAGCAATGGGAATGGTGGGGACAGTGACACATGCGAGGGGAGTGGACTGGCCTGGGCTTGCTGGTTGGATAGAAGGGTGTGTGTTGTGTGTTGGTGTTAGTTGGTGTCAGTCGTGCCCAACTCTTTGCAAGCCCATGGACTGTAGCCCACAGGCTTCTCTGTCCACAGAATTCTCCAGGCAAGAATATGGAGTGGGTTGCCATTTCCTTTTCCAGGAGATCTTCTCGACCCAGGGATTGAACCCGGGTCTCCTTCATTGCAGGTGGATGCTTTACCCTCTGAACTACTATGAAAGCCCTGGGTGGAAGGGTGAGGCCAGTAGTTCTTCAGTGTGAATTGTTCTCCCAGTAGACACAGTGCTTTGGTGCCTGAGTGGGGATGTCATCATTAACATGGAGGAGACAGGTGCAGAATTCAGAAGAGGAAAGATAAAAAAATCAATATTTCAATTTGGTTCTGACGCTGGAATCAGTAGTGACCCCAGAGTGAGCACCTTGCATACATGACACGCATATGACATGCCCAGGACTTATATGCATGTCACAGAACCACAAGCTTTCACAGCTGGGAGGTTTTACACAGCATATGACCAAGTATCTCTTTGTGCAGATAGGGAAATTGAGGTCTGAGGTAGCCCAACACCACACAGGTGGTAGATGGCAGACTTGGTTCCAGAACCTGGTTTTCCATTCCCCTAGTCTGCTTCCTCATATTCAATGCTGTCTCATGTGTATTTTCTTTAATGGATGCTATTAATTCTTCAAGGGCAAATCCATCCTTCTTTAAGGATCCAGGTATAGCATACCCTTGCAGAGGGCCTGGGCTTCCTTCTAGTTTTCATTCTAAAGAGATTAAATAGAGAGTTTCACTTTCGAATGTTCTCTTATCAAACTCTAGGCACAAGAGAGATCTCCCCTACCACCAACAACCGTTAATATTTAGCTACTTGGAAAGTTACATATTCTGTTGTTATCCAGCCACTAGATGAATGATTGCCAACAGATAATGGTCTTTTCAGCACCTAGTTCCTCAGTTTGCATCATCTGACAGTGATTTTTGTCCATCATTCTTGGTTTTCAACCCTGTAATTGCTCTCAAGCCATTTATTTAATGCCATGTAAATGTGTACATGATTGTCATCACATATTAATCTTTTGGGTGGAATGGCATTAAGCTTTTAGGGGAAATGAATGAGGTTCCTTAATTTGCTTTTATCTTGCTTCTTGCATTGTACTTACTAAAATAACATATGCTTATCAAATTGGGACTCCTTTTTATAAATCAGTAATGATTTGTTAACCATTATGCATTTCTAATGCTCTATATCCTTTCCCTGAACACTGTTCTACATCTCTTCATGGTTTAGGATGGGTTTCCTGATCTCTAAATCTCCTGAATTTGCTTTTGAACTTTCACTGATGTGATGAATTCCAGTTGTTTCAAATGTTGTATTGTTCTATCATGCCCTGTTTGGTGTTACACTGCAGTCCCAGTGTTACAACCCAGACAGCATATCTGACCTCCTATAGGGCACAGAGAGGGATCAGGCAGCATAGGGAAGGGCTGCACAGAAAATAATCAAGGCCTATGTAACTAAATAAAGCAGCCAGGATAGAATTAAGAGCCACTAAGTTGTGAGGTTACAGGAGTCTGGGGTTCAAGTAAGGAAGAAGGAATAGGGGTCAGTTTAACAAGGATGTTGGTCAGCCTGTAGCTCCTGCAGATAGAATGGTGGCAGCATGCACCTCTCTTACAGACCACAGTCTCAAGGAGGAAAGGGGTGAATCACCAAAGGATTCTAGACTCCTGATAGGAAAACAAGCAGGACCCAAACAGAGACCTAGACATCAAATGACAAAACCAGCGATTATTAAACAACAGTCTGAAGCCAAGATTCTCAAGCTTTGATTCAAGGTCAGAGTGGGACACAAAGTCAAACAACATGGAGCTTCCAAACTCATGATCTGGGATCCTTAATTTGTCCCTGACTTGAGAACATTTCGCTTTCTGCCTCCAAGTGAGTGCCCAGGCTTGGCCGAGCTTGTTGGTCAGAGTTAGGAGGTTCCAGCTGTGAGACCGGGATGACTGCCCAAGAGAGAATAGGGCTGGCTGCGATGAAGAGTCATAAAAGGACTCTAAGTCGGAGGCTCTTTAGCCTCCCTCCATGCATTCTTTAACGTTCACAGAGGTAATGCATCTGGATTCAATGGCTTATTGGCCTCTGATAGTTTCACATGGTTAATTATCTCGTCCAAAGTAAATAAAAAGGCTTTAATATCTTTTGCAGAGAAGAAAGTGATTCTGAAATCCCAGGTGTAACCTTCTGTGTTTTCTCTTCCTCTCTCCCTCCCTTCTTCCCTTCCTTCCTCTTTTTTTTTTTCAATCCTTCTTTCTCTTCCTCTTTCATTCTTCCTGCCTTCCTTTGCTTTTCTTTTTTCTTTTCTGGTAATTCTATAGCAAAACGTCTCAGTGGCTCAGCCTCTCTGAATTAGACATTCTTTGGATTTTATGATGTCTCAGGAGCCATGAGATCTTTGATTGGAGAGCTTCTAAAAGGACATCTAGATGACTAACAATGATCACTGCAACTATATACCACTTGTGTGTAAGCTATATTTTCTGGAAAGTGTTATTAAGATTTTATTATTTCATTTCTGGTCTTACCAGGTGGCTCAGTGGTAAATAGCCCACCTGCCAGTGCAGGAGAAACAGGAGACATGGGTTTGATCCCTGACTCCAAAAGATCCCTTGGAGGAGAAAATGGCAACCCACTCCAGTATTCTTGCCTGGGAAATCCCATGGACAGAGGAGCCTGGTGGGCTACAGTCCGTGGGGTCACAAAGAGTTGGATACAACTGAGTGACTGAGTAGGCATTTCATTTCTACCTCTCTTGGCTTGATACTTGGTGAAATAGCTAGATTGTTAGAGGGAGAAGATATTAAAGAGGCTTCATCAGAGATTTTAGCTTTTTGTGGGTCAAGGAGCACTTTTGGAACCTGGTCCTTTCTTATCTAAAGATGCACATATGGATCCCACATGTACAGACATTTACAGAGCTTCAAAGTAACTCTGGTCCCTGTCCATGGACACTATGTTAAGGATCTCTTCCTGGGCAAAACATGTCAAACGAAGATAGTGAAACTGGGAACCATGAAGATTAAATGCTTTGAAAACCGTGAATTCCACAGTTGCTGAGTTGTTCCTTCTCTGGGCTCCATGTTACTCTGGGCATGACAGTGGAAGTGTTAGTCGCTCTGTAACCCACCAAACTCCTCTGTCCATGGGACTCTCTGGGCAAGAATATTGGAGAGGGAAGCCATTCCCATAGTCTTGCCTTTATCCTACCATACAATATTGACCCATTTCCTTGCAGGATTGTAAGCATCTTAAGGCCAAAATCCACATGCCAGTGATTTGTATAGCTCCAGCATACAGGGTCTGGCACACAGAAAGCCCAGTTAACTGTTTGATAAATAAAGTCCAGATCCGACGTTCTGTAGGTGAGAACTCAGAGGGCTGTACTCTCTGACCAGGACGGTTATCACCTTCTGATGTGTTGCCACCATCAGAAGGCAGGTTCTGGTGTCCCCTCTGGCTCCGTCACTTTCTCAATACCTTTGTTCATATCACTTAAGGTTCTGGTTTTCAGTCTCATCCCCTTATAAATAGTGATAGGAGCATGTAGTTGCACTGTTGTCATGAATACAAAATGAATACTGCATGCAAAGCCACGTGCACATGGTAATTATCTTTTTTATGATATAACAAT
The DNA here is from genome assembly GCF_963930625.1 of Muntiacus reevesi. Taxonomy (NCBI): domain Eukaryota; kingdom Metazoa; phylum Chordata; class Mammalia; order Artiodactyla; family Cervidae; genus Muntiacus; species Muntiacus reevesi. The sequence goes on from NC_089271.1 coordinate 20,543,914, forward strand.
TAAACATTTGGAATGCAGTCTATGTCTGAGAGGCTCCACTGTGTGGTCTGAGAGCCCAAGTACCTGTCGAAATAAACAGCATGGAGATTGGTGAAAAGGAGAAAGAATATCTATCTTGTGGGTGACTTTTGGAGGTTTCTGAGACAAGCGTCAATATCGGGCTAAGATTAGAATTGGGTCCTTGAGGCTCTGTCTCCTATTCCCCCAGCCTTTCTGTTGGCCAGAGTACTCCTTGAGCTTTCCGTCACGACTGTTTCTGTATTTGTCCTGCAGCTTGTAAACCTCATCTCACTGATGTAAGCAGAAGGAAAAAAGAAATGATGAGACCTGACACCTACGCAGCATTCAAAAGTTTCCTATCTACTGAACAACTTTGAAAAAGCACCTTCCAACAAGCACTGAGGAAATGAAACGGCAGGGATAGCTATTAGGTTAGGGATTTGGGAAAAGGTAAGTCCCCTCACCCCATCTCATCATATTAATTGATCCAAATGATAGCTCTTGCTCCTTCTGCATCATCCATCACAGACCTGGTGGCTGGCAATGCTGAAGCGGGGTGACAGCCAATCAGAAGCGTCTGTCTGTGTACTTCAGCATCTGTGACTCATCAACGACCAATTAGATGCCTTCAGTTGGGGAAAACTCTCCTCACCAGGGTAGAAACAAGCTCTGCATGCTGCTGACCTTTACATCAGCAGCTCCTGTTTCTGATCACGATGGTGAAAGGCCAGCGCAGGCCTGGAAGCCCCACCCTGCCACATGGAAAGAAAGCCCGAGCTTTCCTTTTGTGCAAGAGAGTTATCGTATTTGGTGCTGTTTGTGCTTGGCTCTCTGCCTCAGAGGCAGCTCGGAGCTCTGTCTCAGAAATCCTAATGCCTCTTGTGGGGTAGATTTGTTGGCTGCCTTTTTCCCTGGGGAGTCCACAGCTATTCCACAGTGTTTAAAGTTGGGACTCACTGTGCCTTTCAGGAGAAGTTTTTCTGCTCATCCCATTAGAGACTGCATAACCCCCATCTACTCTGTGGCCTGGGTTGAATGAGGTAACTGAGACTTTTGTATAAACCACTGGGATGGTAGCCGCTATCCTAGCATTTGTGGATCTGTGTGCTTTTCTATCCTCTGAGGCCCTTGAATATGTGAATGAGAGAGAGACAGAGAGATTCCAACTCTAAGCCACCTGCATTTTGTCTTGGTCAGAGAATAAAAACCAGAACTTTTACTGTGGAACTATAGTCCTTCCAGAGTTTTCTTTTCACTGTGTCTTGACCTTGCCGTTGTTATTCAGTCGCTCAGTCATGTCTGACTTTCTGCAACCCCATGGACTGCAGCACACCAGGCTTCCCTGTCCTTCACTATCTCTTGGAGTCTGCTCAAACTCATGTCCGTTGGGTTGATGATGCCATCCAACCATCTCATTCTCTGTTGCCCCCTTCTCCTCCTGCCCTCATTTTTTCCCAGAATCAGGGTCTTTTCTAATGAGTCAGCTCTTTGCATCAGGTGGCTAAAGTATTGGAGCTTCAGTTTCAGCATCAGTCCTTCCAGTGAATATTTATGGTTGATGTCCTTTAGGATTGACTGGTTTGGTCTCCTTGCTGTTCTAGGGACTCTCAAGAGTCTTCTCCATCATCACAGTTCAAAAGCCATCAATTCCTTGGTGCTTAGCTTTTTTACAGTCCAACTCCTACATCTGTACATGACTACAGGATAAACCATAGCTTTGACTATAAAGACCTTTGTTGGCAAAGTGATGTCTCTGCTTTTTAATATGCTGTCTAGGAGAGGGAAATGGCAAACCACTCCAGTATTCTTACCTGGAGAATTCCATGGACAGAGGAGCCTAGCAGGCTCCATGGGGTCACAAAGAGCAACTAATACTATACACCAGGTTTGTCATAGCTTTTCTCCCAAGGAGCAGACATTTTTTAATTTCATGGCTGCAGTCATCGCCTGCAGTGATTTTGGAGCCCAAGAAAATAAAATCTGTCACTGTTTCCACTTTTCCCCCATCTATTTGCCATGAAGTGAAGGGATCAGATGCCATGATCTTAGTTTTTTGAACCTAGGGCCCCTTATCAGCAACCATGCAGTTTGTGGTGGTGGTTTAGTTGCTCAGTCATATCTGACTCTTTATGACCCCATGGGCTCTAGCCCACCAGGTTCCTCTGTCCTTGGGATTTCCCAGGCAAGAATACTGGAGTGGGTGACTATTTCCTTCTCCAGGGGATCTTCCCAACCGAGGGATCTAACCCACATCTCCTGTGTTGCAGATGATCTCCTGCATTGCAGGTGGATTCTTTACTGACTTAGACACCAGGGAAGCCCTCAGTCCTAAAGTAATGCAGAATATTCAAAGATAAGCATGATTCAGAGAATCTTAGCAAGTTTTATTCATGTCCTACCTCATCCTGAACTTTTCTGATTTAAAAGTTTCTGATAAAACTCATATCACTTATAGGAAAATGCTTTCCTATAAGTACTGCAAGGCAGCATTTCATTATTTGCCAGTTTTTCCTCTTCTCCTCACCATAATAATCAGGCCTGTCACTGTGAAAGGAAGAGAAAGGGGGCTGTATTGTATCTTATGTGCTTTCCAATATCATCCAAAGAATAAGTAGGCCCTCAAGCAATGCTTATTTATTAACTGATGGGTATAATGTAAATTTATTAAACTTTTCCCCCCAGGTCAACTGCGTTAGTCAGGGTTCTCCAAAGAAACAGAACCAATAGGATATGCATGTGTGTGTAATTTTTTGAAAGAAATTGTCTCATGTAATTGTGTAAGTTTGGCAAGTACAAAATCTGATAGCAGGGGCTAGCAGACTGGAGACACAGGAGAAGCCAGTGTTTCATTTTAAGTCTGAAAGCAGTCTGCTGCAGATTTTTCTGTTGTGTAGGGGACTTCAATCTTTTGTTCTATTCATGACTTCATCTGATTGGATGAGGCCCACCCACATTAAAGAGAGCAATTTACTTTACCCAAAGTCCAACATTTTAAATGTTAATCTCATCAAAACTACCCTCACAGTAATATCCAGAATAATGTTTGATATATCCAGGTACTATGACTCAGCCAGCTTGAAACATGAAATTAACCATCACAGTCACCAATTTGAAATTCATCATGAATCAAAGATTAGCACAGCTCCAAATATCTACATATTCCACATAGTTCATATTTCAGTTGCTCAGTTGTGTCTGACTCTTTGCAACCCCATGGACTGCAGCACCCCAGGCCTCCCTGTCCATCACCAACACCTGGAGGTTACTCAAACTCATGTTCACTGAGTTGGTGATGCCATCCAACCATCTCATCCTCTGTCGTCCCCTTCTCCTCCCACCTTTAATCTTTCCAAGCATCAGGGTCTTTTCCAATGAGTTAGTTCTTTGCATCATTGGCCAAAGTGTTGAAGTTTCAACTTCAGCATCAGCCCTTCCAATGAATATTCAGGACTGATTTCCTTTAGGATGGACTGGTTGGATCTCCTTGTAGTCTAAGGGACTCTCAAGAGTCTTCTCCAACACCACAGTTCAAAAGCATCAACTCTTCGGCGCTCAACTTTCTTTATACTCCAACTCTCACATCTGTACATGGCTACTGGAAAAACCACAGCTTTGACTAGATGAACCTTTGTTGAAAAAGTAATGTCTCTGCTTTTTAATACGCTGTCTAGGTTGGTCATAACTTTTCTTTCAAGGAGCAAGCATCTTTCAATTTCTTGGCTGCAGTCATGATCCGCAGTGATTTTGGAGCCTAAAAAATATTCTGTCAATGTTTCCAATGTTTCTCCATCTAATTGCCATGAAATGATGGGACCAGATGCCATGATCTTAGTTTTCTGAATGTTGAGCTTTAAGTTAACTTTTTCACTCTCCTCTTTCACTTTCATCAAGAGACTCTTTAGTTCTTCTTCACTTTCTGTCATAAGGGTGGTGTCATCTGCATATCTGAGGTGATTGATATTTCTCTCAGCAATCTTGATTCCAGCTTGCGCTTCATCCAGTCCAGCATTTCTCTTGTGTACTCTGCATATAAGCAAAATAAGCAGGATAACAATATATAGCCTTGACATACTCCTTTCCTGATTTAGAACCAGTCTGTTGTTTCATATTCAGTTCTAAGTGTTGCCTCTTGACCTGCATACAGATTTCTCAGAAGGCAGGTCAGGTGGTCTGGTAGTCCCATCTCTTGAAGAATTTTCCACAGTTTGTTGTGATCCACATAGTCAAAGGCTTTGGCATGGTCAATAAAGCAGAAGTAGATGTTTCTCTGGAACTCTCTTGCATTTTTGATGATCCAGTGGATGTTGGCAATTTGATCTCTGGTCCCTCTGCCTTTTCTAAATCCAGCTGAACATCTGGAAGTTCACAGTTCACATACTGTTAAAGCCTGGCTTTGAGAATTTTGACTATTACTTTGCTAGCGTGTGAGATGAGTGCAACTGTGCAGTAGTTTGATCATTCTTTGGGATTGCCTTTCTTTGGGATTGGGATGAAAACTGACCTTTTCCAGTCCTGTGGCCACTGCTGAGTTTTCCAAATTTGCTGGCATATTGAGTGTAGCACGTTCACAGCATATTCCACACAGCTTCTCCTTACTAGGTTTATATTAATGTGAATTGGAAAATAGGGAAAGATGAAGTGAACCCATTAAAAAAGGTAGAGAATAGTGATAGGCATCAGTTTTCTATCTGGAAACACCCTAAACTACAACTTGTGCCATAATTTTATGTTTCCCAACGTGTGATGATTCCAGGTGTTTCATAGACAAACATTTAAATTGAATATAACTAGCATGTAAAAACCATGACAATAGATATTCTTTCCTAGGATAAGGCAAAATATAAAAAAAGTAGCCATTAAAATATATTATGCAGATCCCAGTTTTTTGTCAGCTTTCTTTTTGGTGGCACATTATTAAAGAATCTGCCTGCCAATGCAGGAGACACAAGAGGTAAAAGATGAGGGTTCAGCCTCTGGCTCAGAAAGATCCCTTGGGGTATAAAATGATAATCCACTCCAGTATTCTTGCCTGGAAACTTCCATGGACAGAGGAGCCTAGTGGGCTACAGTCCATGAGGTCACAAAGAGTTGGACACGACTGAGCACAGCACATCCCAATAATACAGGATTTATAAAACACCCAACTGTTCTACCAAACATTCAAGGAGGAATTCCTAACAATCCTTCTCAAACTCTTCCAAAAATAGATGAGAAGGGAACACTTCTGGAATAACTTTTATGAGTCCAGAATTACTCTTATGCCAAAACCAGACAAGGATGGCACAGGAAAAGAAAATTATAGGCCAATATCCCCAATGAACATAAATGCAAAATCCTCAACAAAATATTAGCAAACCAAATTCAATACTACATTAAAAGGACCATACACCATGACTAAGTGGGAGTTATTTCAGGGATGTAAGGATGGTTCAGTATCCGCAAATCAATTAACATGATATACCATATTAACAAATGATAAAAATCATATGATCATCTGAACAGATGTAGAAAAAACATTTTGCAAAATTCAACATTCATTTATGATAAAAACTCCTGACAAAGTGGGTATAGAGAAAACATAATAAAGGCTATATATGACAAGTCAACAGCTAACATTACATTCAACAGTGAAAAGCTGAAAACATTTCCACTAAGATCAGTAACAACACAAGGATTCCACTCTTCCTTTATCACTATTATTCAACATAGTATTCAAAATCTTAGCCAGAGCAAATTACCACCTTTATATAACATAGTAATGCAAGTCCTAGCCAGAGCAATTAGGCAAAAAGAAACAAAATGCATCCAAATTGGAAAGGAAGAAGTAAAACTGTCACTACTTCCAGATGACATGATATGTGATACTACATTTAGAAAACCCTAAAGACTTCACATAAGACCTGCTAAAAGTAATAGATTTAGTAAAGTTACAGAATACAAAATCAATATGCAAAAATCTGTTGGTTTCTATTCGCTAATAATGAACCATCAGAAAGAGAAATTAAGAAATTAATCCCATTTACAAATGCATCAAAAAGAATAAAATACCTAGAAATAAACTTAACCAAGGAGGTGAAATATCTATATACTGAAAACTATAAGACATTAACGAAAGAAATGAAAGAAGACACAAATAAATGAAAAGATATTTCATGCTCATGGGTTTGAAGAATTCATATTGTTAAAATGTCCATAATACACCTATCTATAGGTTCAATGGAATCCTGATCAAAATTTCAAGGACACTCTTTACAGAAATAGGACAAACAATCCTAAAATGCATACAGAACTACAAAAGACTCTGAATAGCCTAAGAATTCTTGAGAAAGAAGAACAAAGCTGGAAGCATCATGGTCCTTTACTTTAAACTATATTACATAGCTATAATAATGAAAATAGTATGCTACTGGCATAAAAAATAGACATATGGATCAGTGAAACAGAATATAGAGCCCAGAAATAAACCCACATATATATGGTCAATTAATTCATGACAAGGAAGGCAAGAACATATGATGGGCAAAGGACAGACTCTTTTGCCCTTGCAAAAACTGGAAAAATGACTGCAGAGCCCTATGCAAAAGAATGAAATACCATCACTATCTTATACCATTCACAAAAATTAACTCAAAGTGAGTTAAAGACTTGAATGCAATATCTGAAACTATAAAACTAGAAGTAATCATAGTCAGTAAACTCCTTTTCATTGGTATTGGAGATGATTTTCTTGGATCTGACAACAAAAGCAAAGGCAGGAAAAGCAAAAATAAACAGGTGGGACTATGAAAAACTGAAACACTTCTGCATGGTGAAGTAAACCATCAGCAAAATGAAAAGGCAACCTACAGAATGGGAGAAAATATTTGCAAATCCTATATATGAGTAAGGGGTTAATCGCCAAAATATGTAAAGAAGTCATACAACTCAGGGGGAAAAATCTGATTTAAAAATGGGTAAATTTTTCCAAAGAAAACATACAGAATGCCAACAGGTATATGAAAAGGTGCTCAACATCACTAGTCATTAGGGAAATGGAAATCAAAACCACATTGAGATATTGCCTTACACCTGTTAAAAAAAAAAGACAAAAACACCTGTTATAAAAAAGACAAAAAATAACAAGTCTTGGTGAGGGTGTGGAGAAAAGGGAACTCTTGTGCACTGATGGTGGGAACATAAATTGATGCAACCACTATGGAAACAAGCATGGAGGTTTCTCAAAGAATTAAAAATAGAGCTACCATTCAGTCCAGCAAATCTACTTCTAGGTATTTATTTGAAGAAAATTAAAATATTAATTTGAAAAGGCATATGCACCCCCATGTTCATTGAACCATTATTTACAATAACCAAGATCTGGAAACAACCTAAGTGTCCATGAACAGATGAATGGATAAAGAAAATGTGGTCTATATACAATGGAATAATATCCAACCATAAAAAATGATGAAACCTTGCTAAATGAAATAAGTCAGATGAAAAAAGATAAGCACTATCATATGATTTAGTTTCCACATATCAAATCTAAAAGATAAGCAAAGCAAAACTGAACTCAGAGACACAGAGAACAGTTTGGTGGTTTCCAGAGATGGAGGTGAGAGGAAGGCAAAATGCGAAATGAGTGAAGGGAGTCAAAAGGTACAAATTTCCAGTTATAAAATGAATAAGCTATAGGGATATAATATACAACATAGTGACAACAGTTAATAATACTGTATTTCATATTTGAAAATAGCTAGGATATTGGCTTTTGGAAGTTCTCATCATAAGGAAAATATTTTAACTGTGAATGATGACAGATGTTAACTGGACTTACTGTTGTGGTCATTTTACAATCTAAGTATTGAATCATTACATTATACACCTGTAAAAAACCAACAACTACTCTTCAAAAGAAAGTCAAGTCTCTGGACTCAAAGAGTGAGCCCTGCATGAAAATGTTCCTGCCTAGGAGGGAACTTCATTAAGCACATGGCTTATGGTTTGGGGAATGAGGCATTGCAGAAGGCAATCTGGGGTACTTTTTTCACTTTTAACTGAAAACTGAAAAGTCTGTGTGACCTATATTGAGAAAACAAAGTAGTCTCTGAGGTCCTCTGACTGGCTGGCATCATCTGGGCTAATTTCTTTGGCCATGCGTAAGTGCTAAACTAGTTTTTATTAGGTTTTCCAAGGAGTGGTCTTTGCTGTGGGACGGATTTGGGACTGTGGTGCAGTAGGTTTTCTCACTAGACACTTGTGCCTCCTGACTTACGTGTAGGGTGATCAAGAGTCCCTTTAGAGAGAAAAGGGAATAGGGAAGAATTAGGAGCTTGGAATTAACATATACACACTACATATGTAAAACAGATAACCAACCAGGGCCTACTGTATAGCACAGGGAACTCTACTCATTATCTTGTAATAACCTATAGTGTAAAGTGAAAGTGAAATTAATCGGTTGTGTCCAACTCTTTGCAACCCCATGGACTGTAGCCTCCCAGGTTCCTCTGTCCATGGGATTTTCCAGGCAAGAATACTGGACTGGGTTGCCATTTCTTTTTCCAGGGGATCTTCCCAACCCAGGGATCGAACCCGGGTCTCCCACATTGCAGACAGACACTTTACCATCTGAGCCACCTATAGTGGAAGAGAATAAAAGTATCTATCTATCTATATTACTTTGCTATACACCTGAAACTAATACAACATTGTAAATAAACTATATTTCAATACATTTTTATTTTAAAAGAGGCACTTAACACAAGTCAGGCCTGTGCCACTGTCAGGAGGCTAGGCAGCTTCATCAGGATTCATCACTGCCCTATGCATATCCCTTCCCAAGATACTTTTCAGCTGTGTATACCCACCTTTGCCTGTCTTTATAACTTTTGGTAAATTTATTGAGTGGGGGAGACTGTACCAAAACCTTCTCCATTACATGAGATATACCAAGAAATCCTTCTGGAAAGGACGAGGGCTGAAAAGCAGAGAATGATTGTGCTCAGGGCAGGATCTCCATGTTGGGCTATATGACCTAGGAATCAGTTTTCTTTATTTTAAATGCTGATCCTTCTAACTCTGCTCCTTCCAATTCCCCTAGGCCTAGGTAGCAGGAACAAATTGTATAGTTCCAGACATTAAGTGTACAAATTGTGACATTCTCATATAATTTACCAAAATTAAACTTATTTTTTATCTTGAACCTCTATTATAGCTAGTGGCAAAATCTTAATATTAGATATTTAGAGTAACTGAGTCATTTCAATACTTTTAAAGCCAATTTAGAATTGTCCCCCTTCTCTCCTCTCTTCCTGAAATGGCAGCTAAGGTCTAGAAACAGAGGGGGGGATGTTTAGGTGGCTTTCAGGCATTAAGCAGAGTAGGCGGTCATCTTCTATCGTTATCTTTTGCTGGTCTATAACTCTTCCTCTGACTTTGGGCGCTGGCCTTTAACTGCTTCATCTCTCTGCTGTTCTTCTGGGCTCTGATTCTTAATCTGAGTTTTCTAAATGCATCTGACTGTCAGGTCCCACAGCTGGCTAGCTGGCTGGCTGGCTCTTGTTCTTGTCCCTTCTCTTTCTCTCCCTCTCACTCTTGCTCTCTCTCTTTGTTACATCCACGCCCTTTGGAAGGAAGGACTTAGGAAGCATTTACATGTTTTTTCATGTATGCTGCTCCAGGAAACCAGAGAGAGGGGCCATCCTTTCAGGACTTTTTCACCCAGATCTGTGTGGTCATCAAATCTACTCTCAGGCTGATAGACCATTTTGGCACCAATTCTTTCCCCAAACTGCCATCCATTCACTTCCATGATCTCTATTCAATGAATTAAACACAGATTATATACACACATACAAAGATTCCTTCAATCCACCTTATCTGGGATGTCCTCCAGTTGAACTTGTCTGGGATTTCTGTAACCCATCCTTCTGTGACAATGAGTTTACAGGGGTGAGGGTAATGGGCCTCTACTCAGGTAAGCTATCAAGTCAGGTTCCAGGGAAAACATCAGTTGGAAGATGGGGTATAGGATTTTTACGCAAACTCATAGTTCCACAATGCACTTTTTTCTTTGCTGCTGGTTTTGCCATAGGGCAGAAAAAAATAAATGGGAGTCAAAGGAGGTGCTCCAAAAGCTACTGGGAGCAATAAGGAAATATAATAGCTTCTCTGTAATAACTGCAAGCAGGCAGTTCAAATAAGTGAAACAGAAAAAAAAGGACAGGCCAAGAATTCTAAAGCCCTAAACTGGAAGAACTGAAAACCACTGCTGTCTGTGTAGCAAAATAGGCTTCTGGCTTTTAAAATGTTTTTGGGTGACTGAGAAATGTGACTTGTAGTTTAATCTGGAAAGAGAATGAGAACTAAATTAAGCAGCAATGACAGTAATTAAGAGTTAATGAGAAAAGTTGCTCCTAGAGTTTCATATTTCCTTCATGTTGTTCTGTATCTTGTAATGATATTTAAACCTTCTATATTATATTTTGATAGTTACATTTTTTGATATAAAAACAGATTGATGTGTGAATTTAGCACCAATAAAAAAAAGTTTACCTATTTATGCTGAGGGATGGCAAACTCTGGCCAATGGGACAAATGTGGCTTATCACCTGCTTTGGTAAATAAAAGGTTATTGGAACAGTCACCTCAATTTGTTTACATATTGTCTATGGCAGCCATGGCAGAGTTGAGTAATTGCAACAGACTGTATGGTTCACAAAGCCTCAAATATTTACTGTCTAGCCCTTTACAGGAATAATTTCTTGGCCCCTGCTTTAAATGATGAGGCCATAATCCAGGCATCATTATCCACTTGGTGGCAATTTATATGAATCACTAGCATAATGCTTGTGAAAATTTAAGAAGTTCTTCAGGACTGGCCTAATGACATTACACTTCAAATTGATGATAGGAAATACAATTTGTTAGACAGGAAATAATCATTCATCTCTTTCTTTCCCCACTCCTAATGGAATATGCTAGTTAATAAGAAAATATCATAGTCTCCTTTTCCTTAGTCAGCTGATCATATTGAAAAGATGAATCTTTTAAAATGATCAAAGTGAGACCTATGAAAAATAGTTAAATCCTTGTTTCCCTTAATGAGTACTCGCTCTGGGCACCAGCAGTGCTTGTGATTATTACCATCTTCTTTGAAGTTTTCCATTGCCGTCACTATTTAATAGTATTGGCATGGTATGGTATGAATAGCTCATTTCTCAATTTTACTTTTTTCTTCCTTGCAAATACTACATGATGCCATTATTTGATATTGTGCCTGCCACGTCTGCACCATTGGTTCTCAATCCTGGCTATGCATGAAAATCATTTGCAGAGTTTTCCAAAAGTGCCAAAGCTCCAGCACCACCCCATTTTCATAAAATGAAAATTTGGGGACTTCCTTGGTGGTCCACTGGCTAAGACTCTGTGCTCCCAATGCAGGGGGCCCAGGTTCGATCTGTGGTTGGGGAACTAGATTCCCCATGCTGCAACTAAAGATCCTGCATGCTGCAACTAAGACCTGGTGCAAGCAAGTAAATTAATTTTTCTAAAAAGAGTTCATCCAAGAGGCTCTCTTTGCTTTAAAAAAAATGAAAATTTATCAGGGAGAAGACAAAGGCGCCAGTAAAACATGCCTCAGGTGATTCTAAGTTATAGCACCCAATGAGAGCCAGAGACCTAAACATAAGCAAGCTGTGCTTCCCACAAGTGTATTTCCTAAGCTAGAAGATCACACTTGGTCTTTTTCAGAAAAAGCAAACCAACCTCTGTCATCTCTGTGGAAAAAAAAATCTGTCCTTAAGAATGAAAATTTTCAAAGCTGCTATTGTGACAAGTTAGATCATTTGGAGAATGAGGGATTGAATGGGTAAAGAAGCCAAATTTTAGAGCCACGCCCAAGTTTGACAGCTCACCTGTATTGGGTCACAGATTCATTCTGTAGTACTCCCAATAGCAAACCAGACGGATCCTGGAAAAGGGAGGCAGACATGCTTGTCTGATTTCCTCCCATAGTTGTGAACATTCAATTGAAACAAACAGCCTGACTTGGAGGCGAAGCTTTTTTTGTTTGTTTTTAATTGCAGACACAGCTGGGCCCAGTCTGGCTGTTGGCCCTGTTCACCAAGTGCGCCACTCAGTCCTCTTGGGCACTTGAGGCAGTTGTCAGATAAGGTCTCCAGCCTGTCTGTAAGCTGTGGTTGTAGAAACAGGGACTTACCCGCCCTGATTCAAGAGTTCTTGAAATCACTTGTGCCATGGGTACCTGAAGCTTTCCTTTACACGTTTTCCTTTCCTCTCTTTGCACTTCAGTGGTTCTGGGCCAGCGCTTCTCAAAGTCTCTCTTTACCCAGGCCTCATTCAGATTCACTTGGAGGTTCCTGCTGTCAGCCTCCTGGCTTGCCTGCTTATTTCTCTAGCTCATCTCCCTCCCAACTCATTCTGATGTGCTCTACCTTATCTCAAAGTGGTAAATAGTTTTCTTCAGAACTTTCAGCCTCATCAGAGTTTTGTTTCATTTTTTTTCATTCTGAAATGAGTATTTTGTATCATATGTACAGGTGATTATATTTTTTAACTTTCCTCTATGTAAGTCCCATACTCATCTTCAATTTATAGGAATCTGTCTTGTAATTGATAGTGACATCTGGGCAAGAAATATCTTAATTGCTTTCTATTATTTGCATAAATCTTCCATAAAATACAAAATGGGTTTTTAACCTTACTAATGAGTAAACATGTCAGCCCATACAGGTGAAGTGTTAATTGCTTTTTTCAGTTAACATTTTGAATGACAGCCCAATACAGGTGAGCTGTCAAACTTGGGCGTGGCTCTAAAATTTGGCTTCTTTACCCATTCAATCCCTCATTCTCCAAATGATCTAACTTGTCACAATAGCAGCTTTGAAAATTTTCATTCTTAAGGACAGATTTTTTTTCCACAGAGATGACTTAGATTTATTCAAGTATATTAATAAACTAGTCATATATCTTTGCTCATACAATTCAATATAGAAAGATCTTAAGGCCTTGATTAAGGGCTCAGAATTGTTAAAAGGCATAACATTACACACCCATATTTTTTCTTGCAGAAATTGCACACACACACACACACACCCCTATACCCATACTCCATATGTAAATTCCAAGTAGCTGCTAATTAATTAAAAACATAATTTGACTCTGAAGTATTCTTTACTGTGTTTCTTTAAGATGACATTAAACTAATCAATGATCTAAAGACATACGAACTGAAGCAACCCAAAACATAATGAAGGATAAATGAGTTTCCAGAGGATCATCCACAAAATAGGTTATGTACAGATAATGGAAAGCTGATAGTAAGTTATTAAGTTTTTCTGTTTAGAACACGTGAAAAATACAATGCCTGCCATAACTGTAGAAACTTAGGGTTGGAGATGGAATATTTACATTTACATGTTTATTAGCCAGAACTGAATTTATTACTCTGGGTGCAATGTGCCCACATCTCTCAGCTCACATATTTAAGTGGTGATGCTGCATCACACTCTACTTGAAATAAAACAAAATGCCTTAAATGTTTCACTTGTACTTCCCCAAAACGAATTTTCTCCCATCCTGCTTTTGTGCAGTTGATTGAATGGTCCCTGGGGCTACCTTCCCTTTTTTCTAACAAGCATCATTATTAGCCTCTAGGGGGAGCTCTTCTACCCTACGTCCTTGCCACTCAACATGTGGTCTGGAGAAGCAGAGCATCAATATCAACAGATAGAAATGCAGAACATCTGGACCCACTCCAGTCCAACAGAATCAGGATTTGCATTTTTAGTAAAGACTCCCAGGTAATTTTCATATTAAATTTGGAAAAACACTGCTGTCTATACTCCACCGTTTTCCTCTCTCTCAAAAGACAGTTTAAGAGCCAAATAGCATTTCATTGGTTACTCCAATATTAGAATTTTTCAATGACAAGAGCAAAATAACTGAAGAGTAACATCTCACATGACAATACTCTCTTTTTAGATGAACTTCTTTTAATGGCGGTAAGATAGCTTAGCTATGTGACAATTAGATTCTGAGTTTCAGTCAAACTCCTTCCACTATCTTACTGTGTAATTTTAGGCAGGGGCACATTGCAGGGTGGGACTTCCTTGTAGCTCAGATGTTAAAGACTCTGCCTGCAATACAGGAGAGGTGGATTTGATCTCTGGGTCAGGAAGATCCCCTGGAGAAGGAAATGGCCACTCACTCCAGTATTCTTGCCTGGAGAATTCCATGGCAGAGGAGCCTGGTGGGCTACAGTCCATGGGGTCGCAAAGAGTTGGACACGACTGAGCAATTAACACTACTAATGCTACTACTTTGCAGGGTTCCTGTGACAAACAAACAAATGAAACGAAGAGATGCAGTTTATGAAGTGAATTTATGTTAAGATATAGTCTATCATAGTAAGTAAGAGCATGATCTCTGAAGAAAGACTTCTGGACTCAAATCTTGGCTCCATCATTCATTAGCTGTGTGACTTGACTTTCTATACATAGTGGGGATGATACTGATAGCACCTACTTCGTGGGTCTGTTATTAAGAATAAAGGAGTCAATGTATAAAATATATAGAACCATTGTCTTGCACATGATAATTACTTAAATTAAAAAAACTATTACTATTATTGGGCATTAGGTAATCTCTATGTCTGAGGGCAAATAAAAAACTATAAAACACTTCCAGCTGAACACTGAGTTTTCTTAAGAAAACTATAGTTTAAAGTCATATCAGAGTGTATTAATGTCAGTTGCCTATACCATAGGGCTAAGCTTTAGTTTACAATATATTTACTTCCATATAGACTGGGTTAGATTTGTTCCACCCCAAGGTCACCAACCATAGTCTAAAACCCCAAGCAGCCATCTTGATAGTGTACACGGAGGCTCATAACTGCGGCATGAGGGCATAGCCACTCCCACCGCTGAGAATGTTAACACGAGGTGCAGGCCTTAGTGGCTGTGTGTTGTGTGACAAATATACCCAGGTCAGTGTTGGTATTTCCACATTCTCCTACCCTGCCAACATACATGGCTTCTTAAAACTAGTACATGGCAAAGGGGTAAAAGCATTTGGAAGAGAAAATACATCTGCCCTGCATCCTGAGCACTTCAGAATCCAAAATTTTAAACCGTGTATTTATCCTCCAGCGAGGTGGCAGCAACTTTTTAATGAGGAATGGCAACCGATCTACCAATGGTACAAAACGAGGCCCACCTGCAGTGCTGAGAATCTGTTTTCATAAAGAGTGATGCCCCACTCTTCTCAATTTATTTTCAGTTTTAACTTGATCAGCTCACTGATTTGAGTTCAATGTTAGATTATTTTGTGAATTCGCCCTCATGCCCAAATTGCTAAAAGCCACAAGAAAACATTAACAGTAGCAAAAATCTAAGCCTACACTCTGTGATTAAATTTTTCCAGTGCTTTTCTAGCAAAAATAGTTCTCTAGTGACATAGTCCCCAACAACCTCGAGGCATAATCCAGAAGTATCCACAATCCTCACGGAGGCCCCAAAGGAGGTTAACTTATTTTCCTTTGTCTGCTCCTAACTGAGCTCAGTGTGGGTTCCCCACACTCAGTCATCTGTTCCCTGTTCAGTTAACTTCTCCAGCTTGTGAGTCATCATCTGTCAACTTAAATGAATCAAAGGCTCTTTAAATTCTTTGTTTCAGTAGAAAACCAACAGAATCACTATTGTGGTGGACACCATGTAACCCCAGCTGCTGTTAGTGCCGTCAGAACACAGCCTTCCATCCTCAGCCCCTTCATATAGCTGAGTTTCAGAGATACGCCTCACTCAAAATCAGACTCCTTTTTGGGGGTAGCAATGGTGTTCTGGTAAATGTTTAACAATGGTGTCACCAATAAAACAAGCAAGCAAACTCAGATTTGTAATCTTTGTTGATTGATTTTTTAATTTTCATGAAGTAAATACTCCTTCCAGTGCTGATTTCAAGCTACAGATGTGACTGACTGCACTGAATGTTGAACTGTGAATGCACACAATCAGTTCGTGGGAGCCAGAGTGAGCAAGCTCCAGCAGACTCCTGCATGGTGGCCCATATCCAACAACTGATTATGTGGGAGTAGAAAGACCTGGATAACTCAGGACAACTCAGAAGGTACTTTCCTGGGGTTGGATGAGGCGACTGTCAGGCCAACAGCATAACTCATCCTTTCCATCCACCCAATTACTCCTTCCTTCCACAGGGACTGGTCCCAAGGACACTCCTTAATAAGCATTGTGCATCCTAAATTCTGTTTCTTAGGGAACCCAACCTGTGCCAGTAATTTTTTTTTTTAATTTCTGTGTCTGTTGCCATAGATTCCCTTCTGTTTTAAGGAAAAAAACTTTGCAAGCTTTTATACTTTTTGTAAAACAGAGACCCAATTTCAATATTAATGGAGGACCTCCCTGGTGGTCCAGTGGTTGTGAGCTTGCCATACAATGCAAACATGCAGGAGAAGACCTGGGTTCAATCCCTGGTTGGGGAACTGGAATCCCGCATGTCAGTGAGTGGCTGGGCCCCTGTGCCGCAACTACTGAGACCATATGCCACAACTGGAGAGTTTGTGCATCACAATGAGGATGCCACGTGCTGCCACTGAGACCCAGCACAGCCAACTAAATAAATACATATTACAAAATATTAATGGTAAGGCATCAGATTTGCAAAAAGATCATCAGGATTATAATTACACATTTTTATAAGTTAATGAAAACCTTCAGAGGACATGGCAACATTCTGTAAACTCGAGTGTCTTTTTTGAGACTCCTGAGTCACAAATAACACTTACAGGATACATTATAATGCAAAATGCTGTTTGCATTTCTGCAACTTCAGGAAAGAAGGAACAATTTTTTCCCTTCCCGTTCTGATAAAATTTATTTCATAAACTGTTAGAAGTGATTGCTATGTCAAGGCAAACCACTGGAAGTATATACTAACTAACATAATGGAGAAAGATATCAGGCTGGAGTAGCCCAAAACTTTTGATACAAAATAAAGGGCAGAAAAAGAATTTTTAACAAATGATCTGTGGCACACCTGGTGTTCTGTACCTACACTTTGATCTCATTCACAGTACTCTTTTGGACCTGGTACCAAATCCTGCCATATCCATGTCACCTTTGAAGGCACAGATGACTCACACCCAGGAAATATCTTGAGATTGTTTAAGGTTCTCTCTATCTAGGCTTACCCTGGAACCCCTTGTACTTCCGTGTCACTCATGAGCACACAAGTGGGATTCTGGAAACTCTTTCAGCTGTGACCTCACAACATTAAACATATTCCAAATCTCTATATACAACCCAGAGTCACTTCTAATTTGGTGGTTTGCTTCCTTGCTTGCTAGGACCCGTGAGGCATAAGTACCCCCAGACTCACGGATTTCCTCTGGTTTGTTCACAATGCCACTCATCCTCCACTCCACTCAATCACACTGTTATAAATGGGGCTGTCTTCAGAACACTAGGACATAAAATGGCATAAGAAAGAAAGTTGGAGGACTAGTTGAGCTCAGACACTGCCTGTGTTGACACACTATAGTAAAAGAATAGGTTATTGCTATTGTAATAATAAGTTATAATAATAGTCTAAATGATGGTTACTACTTGTAGGTGACCCAGTGGGTATCTGAATAGTTCCTAATTTGGCTCTCACACAATGATAAGTTTCCTAAGGGCACAATTCATATCTGATTCTGTATGATAAAACAACAGCATAAAAAATAAAACAATGGCAGTGGTGATTCAGGTCTGATTGCAGTTCAGTTGTAGGGAGTGGCAGGGAAAGGGGGATCTCGTAACTAAGGTGCAAAGCACTTTTCTGCCTTAAGATGTAAGTACTGGAGCACAATGCCTTAAAGTGGAGTTACCATTGGAAATGAACCATGTACATCAAGAAGTCTATAAACAAGAAATGCTGGACAGGGTGTAGAGAAAAGGGAACCTGCCTATGCTGTAGGTGGGACTATAAATTGGTACAACCATCATGGAGCTTCCTTAAAAAACAAAAATAGAGCTACCATATGACCTAGCAATCCCACTCCTGGGCATATATCCAGTCGGGAAGATCTCCTGGAGAAGGAAATGGCAACCCACTCCAGTATGCTTGCCTAGAAAATTGCTTGGATGGAGGAACCTGGTAGGCTACAGTCCATGGGGTCGCAAAGAGTTGGACATGACTGAGTGACTTCATTTTCCTTTCCTTTCCTTTCCAAGGTAAGTCAGACAGAGATAGGCAAATGCCATATGATATTGCTTACATGTGGAATCTGAAAGAATGATACAAAGGAATTTATTTCCAAGACAGAAATAGAGTCACAGATACAGAAAACAAACTCATGGTTACCAGGGGCGCAGGCGGGTTGAGTGATAAACTTGGAGATTGGGATTGACATACACAGTACTATATATGAAATATAGAACTAATCAAGATCTACCGTAGGGCACAGGGAATGCTACTCAATACTATGTAATGACCTATATGGGAAAAGAATCTAAAAAAGAGTGGATATATGTATGTGTGTAACTGACTCACTTTCTTTTTTTGTTTTTAATTTTTTTTTTTAATTTTTCAGTGGGTTTTGTCATACATTGATATGAATCAGCCATAGAGTTACACATATTCCCCATCCCAATCCCCTTTCTTGAACACCTGAAACTAACACAACATTGTAAATCTACTATACTCCAATAAAAATTAAACAAAAAAAGAAATGAACCATGCAAATGCTGAAGTCCTGTGTCAGTTTGAGTTCTAAAATTTTGACATGCTTTAATTTTTTGACTTATTTACTAATGATGGAAAACTAAAGGCAGTACTTGCATACTAAATGAAGTGATAAAGAATGCATTTAATTTCATGATTATCCATTTTAAAAAAGGAAAAAGGAAGGATAACATTAGTAATAATGGCAACAGCGACCATGTGGCCATCTGCTTTGAGTATCTACAATGTGCTGGACAATTGACATTCATTTATTAACAGTCAATAAAGTTATTGCTGTTTATCTATTAATATAAACCGGATATCACAGACATGATGGCTTCAGTTTGTAACAGAAAAGTTTGCAAAGAGAAAAGGAATCTGGATTACTAATGAAATACTGTCTCACTGCCCTCCCTCTGGCATTTGTCTGCAACCAGCCTGCCTTGTGGGGTGAACAGACTATGTTGAACTTGGGAGGAGCACTACAATTTCAACAGAAACTCTGCTTCCTACAAGCTCTACGATTTCACTTTGAATAAGATGCACAAGTCAATCCTACACAAAGAAATCAGACACAGCAGGATTGTGTGTGGATAACTGAGAGGCAAGAGGATATAACAATATATGTGTGTCTAGTTTATTTAGATCAAAACTAATAAATTAATTTGTATTCAGCTTACAGACCTGAATATATCCATAGAAACATAGTAGATAATAGAAGACTTCTAGGAATAATCACTATTCTTTCCTATTAAAGGTTTTATGATCACTTTTCTAGTTATTTTTATGTTTATTCCCTGCATGGTTTACTGCCAGTTTGTTTCTGTTCAGCATTGACCCCATTGCTCCTGCTTATACTGTGCAGCTTTTTGAAATGTTAGCTATTATCACCAATTTTACACCCTTCTACTATTTATCTCCTTGGTACTAAAGCAGTTCCTCATTTTTTTTTTTTACCTCAGCCAATTCTGTTTCCTCACATCCAAAAAATGATTGAAGTAGCCTGATTTGTTTTCTGTATCTTCCTGCCATAGCCATGAGAAGGTGATCATGACACAAACAATGTGTTGAGTCATTGTGAAGGTTCAGTGAGGAACAGTATGTGACTGACACTGAGGCATTTAACAAATGTTAATCTCCCCTCCCACACCTTCATTTTTCTGTTACATAAGTTATAGTTATTATTACGGTATCTGGCTCTGGCTAATCTCCTTTGGAACAAAATTCTTTAGGTGAACAATTCATTCCTGTTGAACTGGTTGCACCCATCAAACAGAACAAGACCTAAAACAAACAGCTTTGTATTTACTTAAGCAGAACAAGACCTAAAACAGCTTTGTGTTTACATAATGTCCACAGGGCTCAAGAGCCTAGACATTGTTTTCTTTTGCACTTTTCATTTGCTCCTCATGACGAGCCTCTGAGAGAGGTAATAATTTAAGGAAAACTGAGGCACAAGATAGTAATGGCTTGTTAAGGTCACCCACCCAATTAGTAGAAGAGCTGGGCTATGCTGTTTTCCTGTTTCTGAACTATTCTGTCCATGAGACTGTGATGTTTCCCAAGGAAATTCTTGCAAACAACCCTTTGCAATTAAAAATACACATAACACGTACAAAATCTCCTAACTTAGTCTATATGGGACATGAGGATCTCTGTTCTCAGCTGGAAAGACTTCATTTTGCAAAAGACCCCCACGGCATTTAGTATAAACCTCATTTCAAACACACACACACACACACACACACACACGGCATTTAGTATAAACCTAATTTCAAACACACACACACACACACACACACACACACACACACACACACACCCCTTAGGAGTTCTCAGTCAGAAACAGTCAGGCAACAGCCCACTTGACCCAAAGCCAATTTCAAGAGCCAACTTTTCCCCAACCACAGCAAGGCAGGATGGAGCAGGCCATAATTATTTCTATGAGATAATCCTACCACCTCAGGTTTGCTAAGGTGCAAGTGAATGCACTTAATTGCTCATCTGTGTATTTGCTTGAATGTAATCAACCACTTACTGGGAGTTGCTGTCTAACTATTAGGATATTGGCACAAGAAAAGCTAAATAAATTAGAGAGAGTTCACTTACTATAAAAGCTGCCTTTGGAAGCAAAGGCATGAACATTCCCCCATGTTCAGAGGCAGGGGAGACTGAAAGAGATTGAGGTCAGAAGTCAGGCTACAGTCATAACCAAATGCTTCCTCCTCATGGGCCCTGCCTCCTCTCTGTTAATGCAGGCAGGGCCCAGAAGTGCTGACCTCTGGAGACTGCACATGGGTCACGCTGGAGCAATGGCCAGTTGATCGAATGTACCTATTACACCCGGAGCCAGCTCCAGCCTGAAATGAGCTGTGCTTGATGAGCAAAGAGAGCCAAAGGCTGACTTTTTATAGCACTGTATAGGATGAATAACAGCTGTTCCTTCAAGCATGAAAACGACAACAAGGGGAGGAGAAGGCTAGACAAGGCAGAAAAACAAACAGCATGATGTTTGGTCTCCGGAGTAATTATGTTGATATCTGGGTGTTTGTCTTTTGTCCCCAGGGTCTCCCGCATTGGGGCTTGACCACGATCTGCCCCAGGGCTGGAGCTCTGAGAAAAGTGGCAAGCCCACGGGCTGCTGCAGAAAAGATTCCATGTGCTCCTTAAAAACAGAATAAAAGGATAACTGGGCCTTTTCTCCCGCAAAGAGACCTTTCTGAGCAAAGACTGGAGGGAGATGTCCCCTCAGGTAACAGCCACACTTAAAAGAAAGATTAACTGTGAAATGATAGGTCTTCAAAGATTAAAGGACCCACAGCCGAGGTTTTCTTCTTAGATCTTAAGTGACTCTATAATGTTTTGAAGGTTCTATCAAATGCCACCTTCCTTCACCTATTGTCCCAGCCTCTGGTTCCTCTCTATTTATTGTACCTGATCCACTGCTCTGGAACTTCAGGTACAGTTTTGTCGGCTCTTTGCTTGTTTGACTGCGTGCACATTTGCATTTAGAATGAAATCAGTATTTCAGAGTGAAGTAAGTCCGAAAGAGAAAAACAAATATTGTATATTAACACATACATGTGGATAATAGAAAAATGATACCAGTGAACCTATTTGCAGGGCAGAAATAGAGACATAGACATAGGGAACAGACTTGTGGACCCAGGGGGAAGGGAGAGGGTGGGGCGAATTGGGAGAGCAGCCCTGGCATATATACACTATCATGTGTGAAAGATTAGTTCATGGGGAGTTGCTATGTAGCACAGGGAGCTCAGCTCAGTGTTCTGTGATGACTTAGAGGGATTGGATGGCGGCATGGGAGGGAGGCGATATATGTATACATAAGGTCGATTCATGATGTTGTACAGCAGAAACTAACACAGCATGGAAAAGCAATTATATTCCAATAAAAAATGAAAATTAAAACAGTTGAATGATATCAGTATTTAAAACAGTATCATTTGTATGCATCATAACACATAGGAAGAATTCATCTGTTGCTAAAGAAAGTGCTGGTCCCCTTGGCTTTTGTAATAGATTGCATTCTTTCCAGCGTGACCTTCAAAGATCACGTGCTCACATCCTCTTCTCTCCAATCCAATCATGTGTTGTTTCCCAATCTGTTTTAGCCCAGAATTGCACCTCTATGTTCCTTTCTATTTTCTACCCTCAAGCAGAACTACCTACAATTTATGGGGCCCAGTGAAAAATGAAAGTGTGGGAGATTCTGTTTACAAAGCAGAGGAAAAAGTGCCACGAAAGGCAATAAAATATAAAGTCTTTCCTTTCTTCTATGGTGTCTTACTCTCTCTAAACTTGGTACAGTGTGTTTAATTAGCTATTTAATGTTATTCAAAGTTAAGGAAAATTAAAAATTTTAATCATTAGCATACACTTTACCGTTCATCGTTATATGGTGCAATGCCACTTTTAAATGCAAATAGAGGAGCACTTAACTTGTTTACAGAATCACAGAAATTATACAATTCATTTTCATAGCTTATACAAGCTTTTACCACAAGAGCGGAAATGCTGCACGCAACCAACCCAGTTGATTTTGCTTCATTTCTTGATAAAAGCACATTTACCAATCTCATCTACCTTCAGCTTACTGATGAGTAAGAAAGACCTAAAAAAAATAAAGGAAGGACCAGGGGTCCTCCTATCTTTCCCTTTGATGTCATCATCTCAGTGACAGTGGTTGGCTAGTACAGGAAAGTAAATGAATAAAAAAGTTTATGATAAGGTTCTCTGATTCCACGTGGGTCTTAGAACATTCTTAGCTTCTTTCTGTGTGTTAAAAGCAAGTTTCATTAAAAGAAGACAGCAAGATACATGTCCAGTGTGATCTAATTTTGGTAAAGAGTAGCTATGGATAGGGGCTTCCCTGGTGGCTCAGTGGTAAACAGTCTGCCTACCAATGCAGAAAATGAGGGTTCAACCCTTGGGCCGGGAAGATCCCCTAAAGGAAATGACAACCCACTCCAGTATTCTTGACTGGGAAGTCACATGGACAGAAGAGACTGGCGGGCCACAGTCCATGGGGTCGCAAAAGAGTCGGTAACGACTGAGCGACTAAACAATAACAGCCATGGATATAAGTAGATATAGGTGGAACCTATTCTGGAAAGATATGCACTAAAAGGTTAATAGTGATAATCTTGGTTATAGAAATAAAATGCCTTTGTTTTCTTATTTTTGCTTATCTGTAATCTCCACGTTTCTACAGTGCACATACACTGCTTCTGTAACAATGAATATTATTCTGTTGTTGTCGTTTAGTATTATTTTTAAATAAAATAATTCCAGAAGGTATGTTCTAAGGGAAGGAGGGTATATGAAACTGTTTAATAAGATTTCTTTGTCTGGTGGTATTTTTCCAGATCTCAGTGCAATAATCCTTTATCCTTTTCTCTTATTTGATACTCCTTTAGGTCCCCAGCTCCTGCAGGTAGCCCAGTAGTTTCTGGGATCCATCTCTATTTTGACATAAATTTCTCTTGTTCAGCCTGTCTTGTCTCCTAGCCAGCTCTTAGTGTTGTGACTCTGGTTCTGCAAACACTTAGTCCTTCAGCTTAACTGTCCTTGGGGCTTTGAGCTTCCCCTCTGTCGGCACTGGTGCTGTCTGTTCAGGATGGCACTGGCCTTGATAATGTCTTTTTTGGTTCTCCAGCAGTGCCAGCTCAAGGCCTGGAGGGAAGTGTCTTTGCAAAGACACACACACACATAATTCAATTATCTGTGGCAGAATAGGCAAATGCATAGAGACAGAAAGTAGATTAGTGGTTGCCAGGGGCTGGGGGAGTAGCTTCTCATGGGCGTGGGGTTTCTTTGCTGGTAATGAAAAATTTTAAATTAAATTGTGGTGATGACTGTACAACTTTGAATATACCAACAGCCACCTAATTGTACACTTTAAATGGGTGAATGGTATGTTGTAAGAAATACATATCAATAAATCTGTAAATAAATATCTGTGGCACTAATATTTTAAGATGAATCAACTTGGCCTGAAATCAACATGCTTCTTGTTCGCCTCCTGATACTGTTAATTCACTTCAAGAATACACATTGAGGTTGGCCTAATGGTCCTTATGAACTCTTCTGCTTCTAAAATTCTTAATATTAGCTTAAAGGAAGTATTGCTTTTCAGAGAATTCAAGGATCTTCCCAAAGGAAATCGATTTTTGTAGGTTTATTTAGTGTTGCATTGTGGAAAGAACAAGGACAAGAAGTAAGGGGTTCCGAGTTCCTCTAATGACCCTACTACTCACAATTTGTGTGAGTTTTCCCAAGTCATTGCACCCCTTGGACCTTGCTTTTCTGCCTGTAAAATGGGTGATCAGACCACATGACTGCCAGTGTTGCTTTCAACTCTAAAGTTCAGTGATTCTATATACTGGCCAGGTATTTGACTATTTGGGGAAATTAGATTAAACTTCTAGAACATCACTACTAAGTTCTTTCTAAATAAAACCTTTTTGAAAAGTTTAGACCTTATTTTCAAGTCTTGAATAACCTCACATATCTCAGTTAGAGCTTAAAACATGATTAGTCACAAATGTGTGTATGTGTGTGGCGGGGGGAAATAGTAACATGTGTGTGTGTGCGTGTGTGTGTGTTCTTGCTTTTAATCATGAAACAGCTGGCATCTCTCCAGAAAGCATCTATCTGCTCTCACCTAATGGAAAGGATTTTAAAAACCAAGCTGTGTTTCTCCTGCCTCCCCTCCAAAAGACAGGAGGCAGCAGCCAGCTCAGCAGGGCTAACCTCAGCTGGCCGGTCCACTAGTTTGTGATCACGGGCAGTGGAAAGCCAAGGCTGCAGAAGCCGCAGGAGATGTCAGTTCTGACACGTTGGCCCCCATGGTGTCCAGTGCCTGTCCCGGCTGACGCAAGCCATGCAGGTGCCCTTGATTATGAAGGCAGAAACTGAACTCCCAGAAGCAGTTTGTGTTTTCAAGCCCTCTCTGAGGACCCTACGGTAGTGCGGTCAGGATGGGGCTGGAGATGGCAATTGTGGAGGGAACAAGGGGTAAAGGAGAAGCCTTTTTCAGCATTTCTGCTGGACGGCTTAGTATTTTGAATGGTTCTGACACTTCCAAAATAAAATTCCCATGTTTTCCTTGCCAGAGCTTTTAAACATTTTAAGCAAAAGTGCATTTGATTCTGAGATTGAGTTCATCATGTTCAAAGGATTAAGTAATGGAGCACTGCCAAAGAATGGAAAGGAATCCTAAAAGCAACCAAACTAAAATTCTACTTCTTTCTTTTTCATCTCCCCATCTCCCATCCTTTCCAGTTTTGATTAAAGCTATTTGCAAATAAAACAAAAGAAAACAGGTCTGATTTCCTCAAACTGTCTTTTGACAATATACAAAATGTATTTTGCCCCTCAAATGGTCTTCGGTACTCTGCTTGGTCTGCGACTTTCTAACATATTCCACTAAATCTTAGTATTATTCCTTTTCCTTCCTCTAATAAGCTCTCTCTTGGTGAAAATAATTCCTGATGACAGCAGCTCTGGTAGCATGTTGGCGAGCCTGCCGAATTCAATTTCTAGGCCTTCTAGAGCAAGGCACAAAACATTCAGGGATAGAGAGTTACAGGTATGAAAATTTAAACATCTGATAGCTTTAAAATATGGAGTCAAGATAATTACTATATTAAAATAGAGAAAGACAAATATCACATGATATCACTTACATGTGGAATCTTAAAAAATGATGCAAATGAACTTATTTACAAAACAGAAACAGACTCACAGACAGAGAATCAATTTAGTGTTAGCAGAGAGGAAGGGAAAAGGGGAGAAATAAATTGGTAGACTGGGATTGATACATACACACTACTATATTTAAAAGAGATAACCAACAAAGACCTAATGTACAGCACAGGGAACTCTACTTAATATTTTATAATAATCTAAATGGGAAAAGAAATGGAAAAGAATATATACATATTTATGTATAACCGGATCACTTTCCTGTCTACCTGAAGTTAATGCAACATTGTAAATCAACTATAGTCCAATATAAAATAAAAATTTAAAAAGATAATAACTATATTAATACTCAAAGGTCAACTTATACAATGGTCCAAATTTATTGCAATTACTTTGCTTGATTCCTCAAAAAGGGGGAAGAATTATTTCAAAGTTCATTGAATCATCATCACTTTTGGTCAAATGGATACTTAGATTTTTTACTTTGCTTCTATGTGTCTATTACCAGTTGCATAGAAATGTAATTTGGTTTACAACAATCTCATAGAGACACATTAGTGGCCAGGAAGAATTGGAAGGCAGACCACCAGGTCAAGAAGTTAGTAATGTATTAAAGATAAATATCCAAATTATTCCTTTAGTCAATTAGCTGTACTTTTGAAGACACTGGTGGTCATTGTGTGCAGAGAACTACTCTTAGTATTCTATGAAGAGATCTAATAAAGATAAAAAGCACCATTTGGAATACAATGTGTTATTGTTCACAAATAATCCCAACCCCTACCTATAGGACAATTACATATTCCTACACACTGAACTCAGGCATGGCTGTGTGAGTTACTTTGGCCAGTAAAATATCATAGGTGACATGTATCTCTTAGAGAAAGAAACTTTAAAGCCAGAACTTGGTTCTCTAGTTTCTTTTTTCCCTCCCTCTGGAATTACATAAGCAAGTATCTGGAAGCCTCCATCAACTTGGTTCACTGAGAAAAGATAAGCAAAGTATAATCTCCCCCCCACCTCCACTGCTGACCTCCACTGCAATAGACATGAAATATGAGTGATAAATAAACATCATTCCTTTAAGTTGTTGCTATTTGGAGGTTGGTTGTTACTGAGCCCTAACCTTCTTTGGCATGGCTGATACATCAAGCCTACCTTTAAGACTTCTAACTAATGTAGTATGGAGGACAAATACACATACTAATGCTTGCATAAATAATACATACAAAAATGCTTAAAGGTACAAATTCAAATCTTACAGTCCAGGGATGCAGATCAAATTATGAAAAAATCAGGAAGGAAACATGAACATAGGACAAAATTTCTAGATGACCTAGAACCCGATGCAGCTACTTTAGGAAATCCTAGACATGAAACTTGAACAAAGTTCTGAAGACGAAGAGGTAATTGATTCATGGGAGAAGTTGCTTCAAGGAGGTGACAGTTTGTAGGAATGACAGTAATAATTTCAAGAACTTCTTCACCAGGTTGCTGTGTTCCCATTCCTTCTTCCCTGGGAACTTCAGATCTATGGATTCTTTCTGTTCTCTCTCACTAGTGGCCGTGTCAGGTCAAATCACATACCTTCATTAAATTTAATCCAGATTGCTGTCCTATAAAAAAGTAAATCTTTCTGAAAACTTAAAGAAAGGTGTTTATCCAATTAACAAAATTGTGTATCACTTGGCTTACCCCAAAACATAGAATGAGACAACTGAAGATGATCTTCATCAGCAAAGGAAAGAAGCAATCCTGCTCATCTACTACCATCAGGCTTTACTGTAGGGGCTGGCTTTGGCACCTTAATGCTGGAAGTTTCTCTCCCCATCTTGCTCTATCATATTTCCTCATCTGTATTACAGAAACTTTCATTTCAGTGTATTATTTCCTTCAGCCTTAATTTATTTTCTCACTTTTAAATTCACCATTAAAATGAAAAGCAAAGGCATGCATATTTGCCAGACAGTTTCTCTGAGGTTCTTAGAGCCCTAATTATGATATGAAAACATGATTTCCAACTTTGCAGATGATGCTAAATTGAGAGAGAATAAAAACAAATGAGGAATAATTAGGTAGTGCAGCCAGATATAAAAGGATGTACAGCATTTACATTTCTGGACTAATAGATGGCAAATGCAGGGCTGTACAGATAAATGGAAGATAATTAGCTCCCCCAAAGTAGTATCAGAAATGGGGATCTCTACTCAATCAGAAGCTGCTGACGAAAAGTGGCGTGAGTGAGAAGAAACACAGCGGGATGTGGGGGTCAGAGACGGCGACTCCAGCCTGGCAATGATTGCATCATGGAAAAACTCCAGTGATCTGACTTATTCTCCAGATACCCTTGTAGTCTGCAGCCCTCCCTCTGCCACAGAGAGGCATTCTGCTGTTAACAATGTGCTTCCTTAGAGCCTTACATAGAGCCTGGCTCTCTGCAGTCTTTGCATGGCATGGAAGCTCTGTAAGAAGAAGCATAACTTCAGAGGAAGGGCATTTTTCTTTAGCCAAGAAATTTTACCTGGCAGTCCATATACAGCACACAATTTCTAGCAATTATTAAAGAATTCTTCTGGTGGATTAAAACTGAAATCCCATTCTGACTGCTTTGGCAATTCAAAAGAGAACACATGTACATTATCTGCTTAATTCTTGTTGCAGGAGTCACTTTCCTCCAACGGTCAGTCTCTCATACTCTCTGAGTGGGCTCTTGGCTAGAATTTCTATTCCTAGACCAACAAGGAAATCCAAATCATCATCATCTCCCTTTCCACTTCAAGTACTCTATCTTTGGTTTTCTAATGACAACTAAGCAACATAGGCTGAAATTCTAGAACAATAACAATAATAGATCATTAAAGAACAATGGCATTGCATGTCCAAAGTTAAGGGCTGGCCAGTCACTGAGAAGTCCTCCCTCCTCACTGCTCTTGACACTTTTGTGGTGTAAGGTATCATTTACCAAATATCCATGGATCTCTTTCATTTTTAGCTTTCATACTGTATGATGTGATTACTCACCTAGAGCCAGACATTCTGGAATGTGAAGTCAAGTGGGCCTTAGGAAGCATCACTATGAACAAAGCTACTGGAGGTAATGGAATCCCAGATGAGCTATTTCAAATCCTGAAAGATGATGCTGTGAAAGTGCTGCACTCAATATGCCAGCAAATTTGGAAAACTCGGCAGTGGCCACAGGACTGGGAAAGGTCAGTTTTCATTCCAATCCCTAAGAAAGGCAATGCCAAAGAATGCTCAAACTACCACACAATTGCACTCATCTCACACGCTAGCAAAGTAATGCTCAAAATTCTCCAAGCCACACTTTAATAGTACATGAACCGTGAATTTCCAGATGTTCAAGCTGGATTTAGAAAAGGCAGAGGAACCAGAGATCAAATTGACAACATCCGTTGGATCATCAAAAAAGCAGGAGAGTTCTAGAAAAACATCTACTTCTGCTTTATTGACCATGCCAAAGCCTTTGACTATGTGGATCAAAACAAGCTGTGGAAAATTCTTAAAGAGATGGGAATATCAGACCACCTGACCTGACTCTTGAGAGTCAGAAGAAGGTCAAGAAGAAACAGTTAGAACTGGACATGGAACAACAGACTGGTTCCAAATTGGGAAAGGAGTACATGAAGGCTGTATATTGTCACCCTGCTTATTTAACTTAAATGCAGAGTACATCATGAGAAATGCTGGGCTGGATGAAGCACAAGCTGGAATCAAGATTGCTGGGAGAAATATCAATCACCTCAGATATGCAAATGACACCACCCTTATGGCAGAAAGTGAAAAAGAACTAATGAGCCTCTTGATGAAAGTGAAAGAGAAGAGTGAAAAAGATGGCTTAAAAGTCAACATTCAGAAAATGAAGATCATGGCATCTGGTCCCATCACTTAATGGCAAATAGATGGGAAAATAATGGAATAGTGACAGACTTTATTTTGGGGGGCTCCAAAATCACTGCAGATGGTGATTGCAGTCATGAAATTAAAAGACATTTGCTCCTTGGAAGAAAAGCTATGAGCAACCTAGACAGCATATTAAAAAGCAGAGACAATACTTTGCCAACAAAGGTCTATCTAGTCAAAGCTATGGTTTTTCCATTAGTCATGTATGGATGTGAGAGTCGGACTATAAAAAAAGCTGAAAGCTGAAGAATTGATGCTTTTGAACTGTGGTGTTGGAGAAGACTCTTGAGAGTCCCTTGGACTGCAAGGAGATCAAACCAGTCAATTCTAACAGAAATCAGTCCTGAATATTCATTGGAAGGACTGATGTTGAAGCTGAAACTCCAATACTTTGGCCACCTGATGAGAAGAACTGACTCATTGGAAAATACCATGATGTTGGGAAAGACTGAGGTGGGAGAAGGGGACGACAGAGTATGAGATGGTTGGATGGCATCACCGACTCTATGTACATGAGTTTGAGTAAACTCTGGGAGCTGGTGATGGATAGGGAAGCCTGGCGTGCTACAGTCTGTGGGGTCACAACGAGTTGGACATGACTGAGTGACTGAACTGACTGATTATATCATGACCTGTTCCACTCCTTCTCTCTTGTTCTTTTCTTCCCACTCACCTTCTGGTCCTCAGTGGACCTTCATAAAAATACGGTCTTTCACTTATCATAGACATTTTATACACTCTGTCTCATAGACACTATCTATTCTCTTATTTCCAGCTATCACGCCGCTTCACTATACTTTGAGTTTCAATTCTAATTCTTTGTGATCCATGAATCCTTTTTGTTCTTTCCCCCAAAGGGATTTCTTGTTGTGTTAAACTTCTCTGATCCTCAAGCTATACTTCATAGCCATTTTTATACCTAAAATGTAAAACACATCATTACAATAGAATGAAATCTTGAAGATATGATAATGAACAGACTAGTCCTTCTTTCCTTCTGTTAATTTAATATCTAAATAGGTCCCTATTCCAGGAGCACAGCTGCTTCTCAGAGCTTATCTCCTACTGCACCATCTAAAAGTTTTTAATGGGCAAAGAATTAAGCTCTCCCAGTCTCTTTCTACTTTCCTCCCATTGGTTTCTATATGCCACATAAAAGAGCGACTCACTTGGAGTATCTCTATGCTTATCTAGCCCCAGTCCCTCATCAGGGTTAGATTAACTTTTTTTCTCAGTGTAGTAATTTATTTTCATATTTTGGCACTTCCTCACTAGTTCAACTGTCTAGCTTTATTCCTTTAGGATGGGTGTCCACTACAATCCATTGAAGTGACCCAGCCTCTTCTCATCCCATCCCCCTATGTCCAGCTAACTCTGAAGCTTCTTGAAGTTTTCTGCCTACTCCTTTCTAACACCACTGCTGGTCTCCTCGCCATCAGCACCAGTACTGCTCCTATTCTCTTCCAGAGATGATAAAACATCTAGTCTACTCACTTTTTTCAGAAGAGCAGACAACACACAAACACACATACATCTTATCGCCATCAATGTCACCAGCACTCCAACCCACACCAACAGTTCCGAGACATGCACCAGAGTACTGGCACCTCTATTCATACTCAGCTCCTCAGGCGGTTAATAAAATAAGGTATTCCTTGTGTTATAAAATTTCTGTTGACTGTCGTATGGAGGAGGGGAACGAACACAGGCAAGTCAGCTCTCAGTACAGGAAGGCAAAACAAAGGCTTCTCGCATTTGCAGCACAGCAGATGAGGGGACCACTTGGGGTCTGATGCAGACTTAGGACATCTATTTGGTAGATTCCTTTTATATACTAAAGTGTGAACCTGTTTTTCCATTCACCCAAACTGCCCAGCATTTCAGCAGGAGGAGAAATGCGCTTGCCACCTACAGTCACTCGGGTGCTATAGTCCCTTGGCATATGTGGGTAACCGGAGGACTTCCATCTGAAACAGATCTAAATCTCTGGGTTCCTGGCATGGTACTTTTCATTAGAGTTACTTCAGGATGATTCTTATCTTCCTAAGCCATTGTAAGGTCCTAGAAGTCAGGATGTTGTATTATATCGGTACATTTAATAAGCCTGTCTGCTGTTAGTTTAAGTTCTTAAAGGTATCAATAGTTACCATAAAGAGCATTAGGCTTACAAGTGCTGGGTTGGCATTTTGCTTAATAGGATGTGCCTTCTTTTACTCATGTTTAACTTATTTTTCTATTTTTTATCATGACAATTTAAAAACATATACAAAAGTACCCACGATCCAGCTTCAATATTTAGAAACAATTTGCCAGTCTTGTCTCATCTATACACACTATTTTTCCTCCCACTTGAATAGTGTGAAGCAAACAAGAAATATCAGATGTTTGTTCCTCAGACAACACTTTTTAAAACTAGGTTTCTAAAAATTATTAAGATATACTCTACATACAGGAGGAAAATTCATCCATCTTAGTAAGAATTTTTTTAACATACAATCAGTACAATTATAATCCAACTAAAATTAACAATAATTTCTAAGTGGCATCTAATACCTGATTCACATTCAAATTCCCATAGCTGGCTCCAAATTGTCTTTTTCAGTTGAGTTGTTCAAATGAAGATTTCAACAAGACCCACACATTGTATTTGGTTTTTTGGTTTTTTTTTTTTTTTTAATTGAATTTGTTACAATATTGCTTCTGTTGTTTGTTTATGTTCTCGATTTTTGGCCATGAGGATATGGGGTCTTGGCTTCTCCAGCAGGGACTGAACACATACCCCCTGCATTGGAAGACAAAGACTTAACAACTAGACTGCCATGGGAGTCCCTCTATTTGTTTTTTATGCCTCTTAAGCTTCTTTTTATTTTACAATGGTTCCTCCATTCCTTTTTTTTCCTATATGAAACAAATTTGTTAAGGAATACAGACCATTTTTTCCCCTGTAGATTTAACTATGTTCTGGATTTGACTGATTGTATCATCCTGGTAGAGACCTCATAGACACAGAGATCAAGAACAGATAGAAAGAATAAATGGAAGAACTATACAAAAAAGATGTTAATGAACTGGATAACTACAATGGTGTGGTCAGTCACCCAGAGCCAGACAATCTGGAGTATGAAGTCAAGTGGGCCTTAGGAAGCACTGCTGTCAATAAAGTTAGTGGATGAGATGGAATTCCAGTAGAGCTATTCAAAACCCAAAAGGATGATGTTATCAAAGTGTTGAACTCAATATGTCAGCAAATCTGGAAGACCCAGGAGTGGCCACAGGACTGGAAAAGGTCAAACCTTATCCCAATTCCCAAGGATAGTACTAAAGCATGTTCTAACCATCAGACAATTGCACCCATCTCCCATGCCAGTAAGGTCATGCTTAAAATCTTACATGCTAGGCTTCAGCATAATGTGAACCAAGAACTTCCAGATGTCCAAGCTGGGTTTAGAAACAGCAGAGGAACCAGAGATCAAATTGCCAACATTCGCTGGATCATAGAGAAAGCAAGGGAATTCCAGAAAAATCTACCTATGTTTCATCAACTATGCTAAAGTCTTTGACTGTGTGGATCCTAACTAACTGTGGAAAGTTCTTAAAAGAGATGGAAATACCAGACCAGATACCATCTTATCTACCTCCTGAGAAACCTGTAGGTGGGCTAAGAAGCAACAGTTAGAACCCTGTATGGAATAACTGATTGGTTCAGGATTGAAAAAGGAGTACAACAAAGTTGTCTGCTGTTACCCTGTTTATTTAATCTATACAGTGAGCACATCATGAGAAATGCCAGGTTGGATGAGCTACAAGCTGGAATCAAGATAGGAGGGAGAAATATCAACAGACTGCAGATGATACCACTGTAATGGGAGAAAGCAAAGAGGAACTGAAGAGCCTCTTGATGAGGGTGAAGGAGGAGAGTAAAAGAGCTGGCTTCAAACTAAATATTAAAAAAACTAAGATCATGGCATCTGACCCCATTACTTCATGGCAAATAGAAGCAAAAAGGTGGAAGCAGTGACAGATTTCCTCTTCTTAGGCTCTAAAATCACTGCAGATGGTGACTGCATCCATGAAATCAGAAGATGATTGCTTCTTGACAGGAAAGCTATGACAAACCTAGATAGTGTGTTGAAAAGCAGAGACATTACTCTGCCAACAAAGGTCCATATAGTCAAGTCTATGGTTTTCACAGTGGTCATGTATGGTTGTGAGAGCTGGACTGTAAAGAAGGTGCAACGCCAAAGAATCGATGCCTTCAAACTGTGGTGCTGGAGAAGACTCCTGAGGGTCTCTTGGACAACAAGGAGATCAAACAAGTCAATCTTAAGGGAAATCAACCCTGAATACTCATTGGAAGGACTGATGCTGAAGCTGAAGCTCCAGTATTTTGGTCACCTGATGTAAACAGCTGACTCTCTGGAAAAGTCCCTGATGATAGAAAGATTGAGGGCAGAAGGACAAGAGGGTGTCAGAGGGTGAGATGGCTGGATGGTATCACCAGTACAAAGGACATGAACTTGGGTAAACTTGGGAGATGGTGAGGGACACGGAGGCCTGGCATGCTGTAGTCCATAGGGTTGCAAAGAGTTGGACATGATGGTGACTGAACAAGAACGTCATCCTGGTATCATTTAACATGTTTCTCCATCCTTTGTATTTCCTGTAAACTCTAAGATGTAGAGGTATAATTAAATTTAATCTGTTCTCTCCACTTTCCTTTGGTCAAGGATATCTCATATTTCAAGGATATTACTTCCCATTGCATCCCTTCAGGTGGGACATGGAGATTGGCTGCCTCCTTTTGGTCATGCTAGGATGGATCAGTGGGTTCAGGTATTTTCAGCCTCAACTATTCATTTTAAATTTCCTCATCTACTTTTCAATGAACAATCTTAGCAGCCTGAGATGACTGCTGCCTGTATCTAGCATTTTATTAGGAATTACACAATTGTGATTTTTGTAATATTATCATTCCTTAAAAATTTATTACTTGGCATTCTAAAAAGGATGTTCTTACAGGCTATTCAGTGACTCTAAAATACAGTTCAAACACAAATAGTAGGTTAAATGTTGCATTCATTCACATTTTTACCAATTTTGAGAATGAGAATTTGGTTCTTTAATAAACTCTGAAAGAGATTGATTTTAGTGCTATAATTAATCCTCTTATGTTCACAAGCCCACCACATTTATTAGTCTTAAGTGAGTGAAGTTGCTCAGTCGTGTCCTACTCTTTGTGACCCTATGGACTGTAGCCTACCAGGCTCCTCCATCCATGGGATTTTCCAGGCAAGAATACTGGAGTGGGTTGCCATTTCCTTCTCCAGGAGATCTTCCTGACCCAGGGATTGAACTCGGGGCTCCTGCATTGTAGGCAGACGCTTTACCATCTGAGCCACCTGGGAAGTGCTTCTTAGTCTTACTATGCTTAAATTATTCCAACTCTGACAGTAGGATTTGTCTGTGTTCCTTTAACAGGACAGTAATGACACTGCTTTTTAGATTTCTGGAACTAGATGCCCCAAAGTTCATCTTGTACATTTCCTGCCTCAGAACTGAAATCACCCATTTCTCTAAGGAACTCTGGTTTATTTAACAGGACTTTAAATTTAAAGATGACAACTTAGCTGCTAGGGGTAATCATTAGTTCTATGCTTCTCTTCAGAGAATTGAGGAATTGAGGTAGGAGATTTGCAATCTACAGAACAAGAAAACCAAATCTTTAGTTTATAGTGATGTTTCAGATTCACATGTAAGATTACAGGGACCATATTTAACTCCGTTGATTTCATAGTTTTATCTTCTTTTGCTCATGATCAAAATCTTGGTTCCTAAGGACATTTATATAAATTGACCCATATAGATTCAAAATAACAATACCATATTATTTCTTACAATAGGTGTTTGATTGCAGTCTAACATTTATTTGATTCTTTTTGTCCTTTGAATAGATAATATAGCAGATACAGTGTTAAAACTCTGTGTTTTAAAGTCACTTAAAATAATTCTTCCTTATGTGCTTATCCTGTGGTTTGATACATAAAGCATTTTAAAGTACATTTTAAATTTGTGAGGATTAATTTTATGCTTTATTTTGTTTTAAAATAATTTAAACCACTTAGATATTTCCCAACTCAAAATTAGAGTACAAGATAGTTTCAGATAAATACAGAGTTGATCTTTTTCCCTTCCAAGCTGTACTCTTTCTTTTCTCTTATAGGCAAACATTTTTATTACTTGGTTTAGTCTCCATTGTTTCTATCAAAAAATAAAAATAACACTGAAATATTACTCAGCCATAAAAGACCCAAATAATGCCATTTACAGAAACATAAATGTACCTAGAGATTATCATACTAAGGGAACTAGTTCAGAAAGAGAAAGACAAATACTATATGATATTCCTTATATGTGGAATCTAATACATGACACAGTGAACCTATCTTTGAAGCAGAAACAGGCTCATAAATATAGGAAATAGACTTGTGGTTGACAAGGGGAAGTGGGCTGAGGGAGGGATGGACTGGGAGTTTGAGGTTAGCAGCTGCAAGCTATTATGTAAAAAAATAGATAAACAACAAGGTCCTACTGTATAACACAGGGAACTATATTCAACATCTTGAGATAAACCATAATGAAAAAGAACATAGAAAAGAATGTATATATAGAACGTGAGTCACTTTGCTGTGCAGCAGAAATTAACACAACATCAGGAAAATAACTGGGTTGGCCAAAAAGTTCATAAATCTACTATACTTCAGTTAAAAAATAAATCAATATTGATAATAAAAAATATATCTATATGCATGAAATATATCATATAGAGTATTCTTCTTCTTGCATTTAACAGTATGTCCCAGAGAGACCATTCCATAGGATATCAAGATCTTTCTTTTTCCTTTTTATGGCAGCATAGTACTCCTTTGGGTGTATGCCCTATAGTTAATTTATTCAGTTCCCTCTTGATAAACACTGGTTTATTTCTAACTTCCTGCTATTATAAATGGTGTTATAATTAATATCTATTTACAAGGATCATTTCATAGTTTTGCCACTTCTGTCTTGAGACAGATTTCTAGGAATGAAGTTGCTGGCAAGGGATAAATATTTATATAATTTTGTCAGATGCTGTGAAATTGCTATGTGCAGTCTTAGGAAACTCATGTACATGACCTTGGTTCTTCATTTGCAAAATATCAGTAATACCTCCTTCCCAAAATATTGTAGGATTAAACTGACAGTGGAACTCAAAGCGCCTTTAAAAAATCATAAAGCGATAAACAATTGTAAGTGATTAGAATTAATGAATAACAATTAATTGTTAGAGGAGATTCATGTAGCCATGCCAATGTCTGGAAATGATCTCATTGACTGAAACAGAGAATCAATCTAAGACATAGGGAAAAGACACACAAAAAACTGAGATCTGTGTAAGATGCTATGTGACAGTGAGAACAATTATTTCCCCAGGTATGAAGACATTGAGGGAGCCAACAGTGGAGCTGAATTTTGAAGCAGACAAGGAGATTACTAGATGGAGATAATTGGGCATTACAGAGTAATGGGTGGGAGGAGAGACTGCACCAACAATAGAGGAGGGAAATTTTACTGGGAGAATAAGAATTCTGGCATAGGGGATCTCAGTGAACATGTGCTGGGGATTGTATGAGGAGATGTTAGAGAAATACGTCAGAGTCAGGATGCAAAGGGTATTTATGCCCTGCAAAGAATTTTTCACTTTATAATATATATTGATACAATACATGTGTGTGTGTCATGGGTGGTTGACCTAGAAGTTTTCTCAAATCTCATATTTTATATATTCTTCATAAATGTGAAAGTCAGTAACTGATTATTATTAAATACATGCATTATCTATTATATAAAATGAAATGATATTCCAAACTATTCATGATGAGTTCATTTTGAAACAAATATTTGAAGGGCCAACTGCAGAAAAAGAATTTTTATTATATCAAGTCACATTTTGTCTTTGGTGATACCTTCCAAACACAGAGGGATAATACAAAACCATATTCCCCTGTCTTCTTGCTATCTGGGTGAGTCAACAAACCCAGGGTAGTTGCCTACCAATTCTATTATCATTTACTTAGCTAAGCCATCTTATGGGTGTATGTGGATTTCCGGAATACTAACAGGAAGTAATAGAGGAACCTGACAGTGCGGCCAAAAGCAAACTCTGCTTTCCCCAAAGTTCCAATGCATTCTTCCTTCTGGGGCTCTGCAGTCTGTGACTGTCTAAACCCTGACTATGTAAAAAAATCAGCGATATACTGGGTTGACCAAAAACTTTGTTCAGGTTTTTCCCGTAACAACATCTTATTTTTGGCCAACCCAATATGTGTTGGGAGCTTGAATTTTAGGATGTATTTTTTAAAATATTTATTTATTTGGCTGCTCTGGGTCTTAGTTGTGGCATGTGGAATTCAGTTCCTTGACCAGGGATGGAACCTGGATCCTCTGCATTGGGAGTACAGAGTCGCAGCCACTGGACCATGAAGGAAGTCTTTGTATTTGTTTTAATAGTTTCGTATAGTTAAGTTTTTGTAGTGAAGTAAATCTTTAGTTCCAATGTCAAGAGTAAACTTGTAATACCAGGAATAGTTGTTTGTCTCTGTAAATGTGGTTTCATGAATTGCATGACTCATATAATCGATTATTCCCTCTCCGCTTCAAATGGCAAGAAGCTTACACCCAAATTTACGGTCTTCTCCAACTAGACTTCTTATATTTGAGATTCTGCTGTTGTTGTCGTTCAGTCACTAGGTCAAGTTCAACTCTGCGACCCCATGGACTGCAGCTCTCCAGGCTTCCCTGTCCTTCACTGTCTCCTGGAGTTTGCTCAAATTCATGTCCATTGAGTCGGTGATGCCATCCAACCATCTCATCCTCTGTTGTCCACTTCTCCTCTTGCCCTCAATCTTTCCTGGCATCAGGGTCTTTTCCAATGAGTTGGCTCTTCGAATCAGGTGGCCACCAAGTATTCACCTTCAGCATCAGTCCTTCCAATGCATATTCAGGGTTGATTTCCTTTAGGATTGATTGGTTTGGTTCATCTTTATTGGGTTGGCCCAAAAGTTTGTTTGACTTTTTTCATAACATCTTATGGAAAAACCTGAATTAACTTTTGGGTCAAACCAATATTTGTGATTGCATGTAGTATGTGTGTATATCTATATATATATTAATATATTCCTCCATTCTCCAATCTCTAGGCATTTGGATCGTTTCTGGCTTTAGACTGCTACAAACAGTATGTCTATGAAGATTCCTATACAGTTCTCCTGGTGAAAATGTGTAAGAATTTTTCTAAATCACATTCCTAGATATGAAAGTGTTTGGTCATAGGATATGTAAATACCCTACTTTGAGAGAGACACAAAATTCATTTTCCAAAGTCACTCTCATTTATATTCCCACTAGCTGAGCATAACAGTATTTCTGTTGATACACATCCTCTGTCAATTTTCTCAATATTTTGCCATTCTGGTGGGTGTGTAGTGCTATATTATTTCACTCTTAATTTGCATTTGCATTAGTAAAAGATTTATGAATCTTTCCATCTGCTCATTGGCTATGGATATTTCTTTTATTTTGGTGAATTGCTCGGTTTCTGTATTTATTCTAACTTACTTTTAGGCTGTCTTTTTCTTACTCAGTTGTATTTTTAACATACTGTGGTCACTAATCCTTTGTTAGTTATATGCTTTACAAATAACTTCACCCAGTTATTGGATTCAATTTCCTTTTCTTTCTAGTATGTTTTAATGAACAATGGTACTTAACTATAAAGCAGTTAAATTTATACATCTCTGGTTTTATGCTCAGATCTTTTGCGTCTTAAAAATACCCTTTCCTATACAGAGGTCAGAAAGATTTTCCTATATTTTCTTCTAAAAGTTTTAGTTTTGCATTTCACAATTGAGTCCTCAAAGCTTCTAGAATTCATTTTTGTGAATTGTGCAATTTAAGGATCTATCCAAATGTTTTAAATTTTCTACATGGAAAGACAATTGTTCCCAGTATCATTTACCCAAGAGTCCTGCTCTATTCCCCAGTGGTAAGCAGCACAACATCTGTCATACAATCAGAGTTTTGTATACACATGCACATTTCCTAGATCTCTATTCTAATTTATTGGTCAATTTGTTTTAATTATGCCCACTAACATACTGTGTAAATTATAAGAGCTTTAAAATCTTGGTATCTGGAAAAGACAGCTCACCCCAGACCGATGAATATTTGACTATTAAATTTAAAAACTGACTTCATGTACTTATAGTCTTTGTACATTATATAGTGGGATCATACAGTATGTATTATTTTATGTTTGTTTTCTTTTACTCATCATTATGTTTGTGAGCTATGTACATACTATTGATGCAGCTATCGCTTATTTATTTTCAGGGCTGTCATAGCTGTATGGCATTGTATTTTATGATCTTATCATATTTTTTCTCTGTTTTACTATTAAATGAATATTTGGGTTGCTTCCAGTTTCCTTTCATTACACTTGATACTTAAAAATTCTTGACTTTATTGAGAAAGGTGTGTTAAAATTTTCCACTAAGTTTCTTAATGATGAATGTATGAATTTCCCCATGCACTTGTATCAATTTCTTGCCACACCAAATTTGACACATATATTAGATTCATGCAAGTTTAGAATTATGTTATCTTCCTGGTGGACTGAACTTTTTTCAACTTTATGTAGTGACCTTCTTTATTTCTAATAAAGCTTTTGGTCTTAAAGTCTTTTTGTTCAGATATCAATAAAATGATCCCAGCATTCTTTTCCTTTTAGTCAATATTTACCTAGTTTATTTTCTCATGTCCTTTGGTTTTCTACCTTCTGCACTGCATGCTTTTGGCTTGCCTATTATAAAGATCATACAATCAGTTGATTTTTCTCTATTTTTACCCAATATGATAATCTGTTTTTCACTGGTAAGTTTAGTTCATTTATATTTATTTAATATATATTAAGACTTATTTATATTATCTTACTTTAAAGTTTCTATTTATCATGCTTTTAAAAATTCTTTTTATTCTTTTCAATTTTGGGTTGAGCTTTTCTCTCTGATGTGCTTTTTGTCTTTATTATTTCATTAATAATAATTCATTAATTCATTAATAATTCATCAATAATATTTCTTACCTTCACCCTTGAAATTTTATCTTATGTATTTAACTAAACAATATCATAAACATGAGCAAACACTATCAAGATATTGGAATATGTTAATTCTAAATATGACTTTCCAAAATTAAATGCTGCTTTGTTTTCCAGCATTGTAAATCTGTTATTATTGTTATTAATTTATATTGCTTACTCTGTAGTTAATATTTGTTTTCACTTTCTTATTTGCTCAGATTGTCCTTCTGTGATGATGTAACTCCTTCCTGAAGAATATCCTTTAGAAGTTCCTTTAGCAAAAGTCATTGGTGGTGAAGGTATCATAATTTATGGTGTTCTTCAAACATCTTCATTCATAGAATACACATTTCTAGGTTGTGATTTATTATTTCTAAACACATTTTCTGGTTTTGATCTTGCTAATTAGTAGTCTGCTACCAATATAATTGTCTTTCTTTTGTGGGTAATCATTCCTACTCCTGGGAGGATACCTTTTAATACATTTTTGTCTTTGAAATTCTGCAGGTTCTCTACAATGTGTCTCGGCATGAGTCTGTTTTACTTCTTGTGCTTGAGATTCATTGTGTTTCCTGTAAATGTGGATTCAAATTTTCCATCACTCCTGGAAAATTCACACCCTGATCAGAATCTCAGAAGAAATAATAGAATCAATAAAGGCAAATTGGTGATGTGGCTGTTGTTCATGTATTTTTGTAGCTTAATATAATTCCACTTTATGAATGTATTATCACCTTTTTATTCGATTAGTTATAACTTTTTATTTTTACAAGTTCTTATTTCATCTGCAAACTTTTCCAGTCTCTTCTTAATGGGCTCTTACTGTTTGCAAATGTTTCTTTAAAAACAAAAACATTTCAAACATAATGGTTTTGTATTATGTGCCTTCCAATCTGTGTATCAGTAATTTGGGAAGTCTTAATGTGTGGTGGTTGTTTCTCCTCACTTTCATTCATTGCAGTTTTCTTCTCTATTCTTGGGTGCTATTTGATTATGAGGCCATCACTTGATACTATTGTGTGGGAGTGCTACCTAAATTAAGAACATATTCTGCAAAGAGGATTTGCTTTTGTTGCTGGTGACCAATGGCCACCACCAAGCTGAGTCCACCTTTACCTCCCTTTAATGTTGCGGTTTACCCTCCGTTTTTGGTGGGACGAATCGAGAGTGGCATTGACATGTGTACAACATGGTGTGTAAAATGGATGGCTAGTGGGAAGCTGCACAGGGACCTCAGCTTGGTGCTCTATGATGAGGGAGGGGATATATGTATACTTATAGCTGACGTGCCCTGGAAAAGGAAATAGCAACCCACGCCAATATTCTTGCCTGGAAAATTCCGAGGACAGAGGGGTCCATGGGGGTGCAAAGAGGCGGACATGACTGAGCGCGCACACACACACACACACATAACTGATTCACATTGTTGTATGGCAGAAACCAACACAATATTGGAAAGCGATTATCTTTCAACTAAAAATAAAAATGAAAAAAAAAAGTTTCACCTTAATACAAAATCCTACCTTTAGTTTCCCTACTTTGCTTCTGGACCAAAGCTCACAGTATCCAGACAGTGCTTCTATTCTTATCCATACGCAGGATCCCTCTCTTTCCCAGCTATCCTCCATTTTACACTCCCAGTTCATACTTCAAACCTCTTTTTGGGTTAGAGGGCTTATTGGGATACTCTCTTGCCTTCTTTAAGTCCACTACTATGTGGTGGATCCATATTTGAAGATGCTGTACTCCCTTGGAACACGCAGACTGCTATCACACTAGAAGCAATGCCATAAAAAAGAATTAAATAAAGCCATATGCAGCAACACAGATGGACCTAGAGATTGTCATACTAAGCGAAGGAAGCCAAAGAGAAGTATCATATGATATTACTTGGAATCTAATTGTTCAAAATGATACAAACGAACTTATTTACAAAAGAGAAACAGACTTACAGATTTCAAAAACAAACTTATGGTTACCAAAGGGGAAAAGTGGGGGGAGGAGGGATAAATTAGGAGTCCGAGGTTAATGTATGCACTCTACTATATATAAGATCAATAACCAACAAATACCTACTATATAGCACAGGGAACTCTACTTAATATTCTGGAATAACCTATATAGGTAAAGAATCTAAAAAAAGAATGAGTCACTTTGCTGTACACCTGAAACTAACACAACATTGCAAATCAACTACACTCTAAAATTTTTTTTTAAATAAATAAAAAGGAGAGATATATACTGTAAAACAAAGAAACAGAAAAGGTACAATGACAATAGTTGCTCACTCCTTACCTTCCTACTGCAGTACCACTTTCACAACACAATGTAAGTGTTTCTGCTCAGAGAATTTATGATGGTAATCTCTATATCTCTAAATAATATCAATATATTTTCGTACCTTTGAAAAATGTAGATTTAGTTTACTAATTTTCCCTTTTCTCTTTCCTCCTCCAAATTTTTTCTTTACTGAGCTTAATTCCCTAATTACTCACATCTGTAGCATTTAACAGACTATTCCACTAGCTCTTCTTCTAACCTCCATCAATATCTCTTCTTCTAACCTCCATCAGTATCTCCATCCCATGATTCTTGCCTGGGAAAAAAAATCCCATGGACAGAGTTGCTTGGCAGGCTACAGTCTATGAGGTCACAAAGAGTCAGACACAACTGAGCTCGCGTGCACAAATTCCCTGACTTTGAGGATATGAGCATACTAACCCTTTCTTCCGTGTATCCCAGGATCATCCACTCATGTTGTAACTAATTTGAATTATGTAATTACTTTTATATTATCAAATTGCTAACATTTAAATTGCTTGCAACCAAAG
Organism: Muntiacus reevesi; assembly: GCF_963930625.1. Classification (NCBI taxonomy): domain Eukaryota; kingdom Metazoa; phylum Chordata; class Mammalia; order Artiodactyla; family Cervidae; genus Muntiacus; species Muntiacus reevesi. The sequence continues at coordinate 20,587,795 of NC_089271.1, forward strand.
TCAACATTTCAATAATTTTCTCATAGAATGATTGTAAAACTTCAAAATCAATAAAGAGCATTTTCATTTTTGGGACAACATAAATACCTTCAGTACAGGCCAAGTTCTATTTTGAGACTGCATTTCCTTCACTCTGAGCTCAATACTATGATCCTCAAGCCACATGAAGAGGATTGGTTCAAGTACAATTAAGTATTGTCTTCCTATATATATTTTTTTTAACTCCTGAACATCATAGTACAATTTGCTTCACAGTTAGATCACTCATGATTTTTTATATAGTTTTCAGGCTTTCTTTTCCCCCCTGGAGTTTAAAATGGCCTTTGCTTATTTGCTGCATGATTTAACTTTATAATACCCTTCTTTTTTTCCAAGTGCTGAATTACACACTCTAGTCTATCAATTTCTTCCACCACCACCCCCATCCTACTACCTGGAAGCCTTCCTCCTAGAGTCTCTATTGACTAGATCCAAACTGGATTGGTTATTCTGCAAGCCTGCCAAACTGCTGTCATGTTGAGATGTCACTTCAGCACTTACTTGAATTGGAGTCATCGTTTCCCAGTTCCCATACATTCCTCTTGCTTGGTTTACCCTCAAAAAAATTGTTTTTTGGGGCAGAGTTCATCCTTGAGATATTCTTTAGAAAAGGTGTGTAAGAAATAAAAATTATGAATCTTTGAATGTTTTCATTCTTTCTTTACATCTATGTCTTTTTCTCAGTATAGGAACATGGACTATAATTTTGAAGCAATTGCTCCATTATCACATAGGATGCAGGTGGTGCTGCTCAGTAATCTTAATACTACTCTGATTATTCACATATCCACTTATGTAACCTTTATGTTGTTGTTGTTACTTAGTTGCTATATCATGCCCAACTCTTTCACAACCCCATGGACAGTATCCTTCTAGGCTCCTCTGTCCATTAGATTTCCCAGGCAAGAATACTGGAGTGGGCTGTCATTTCCTTCTCCAGGAGATTTTCCCAACCCAGGGACCGAACCTATGTCTCCTGCGTTGGCAGACTGATTCTTTGCCATTGAGCTACTTGGGAAACCCAAGTAATCTTTAAAAGTACCCTTTAAAACTCTCCCATTGGCGCAACTTCATGAAGTCATTTTTTGAAATCTCTCAGTTTTTCATGGTCTGCTCTCCCACTTTCTTCACTTTTACTCTTGGAAAACTTTTTTCCTTCTTATTTTAGAAAGAAATCTAGAAGGGTATGAGGCAAATATGAATTCCATAGCCTTTCATCTCAAATCTCCATCACTTATTTTCAATATATTATATTGTCATATTGTATTTACCTTGTCAGGTGCCAAAACTTCTTTTTGGACAAATAAGGATAAAATATTTATGCAGTCATTCAATATGATTCTAAATGTTGAGGGCAGCTGAGATGTTCCTTAATTCAGACTAATACATTTTTAATTCTATAATCTTGGAAAATATTGGAGTATTGATTCCCTGGGCTAGCTAAGAATAAATGCAGACCCATGGGACTCAGAGTCTAACATCTAACAATTCAACCTCCAGAGGGATGAATGGGATCAAACAGCTGCAAGCAGTGAAAAATTTTAAAAGCACCAAGGTAACTGTGATGATGGAAAGTGTTGTTGCAGAGAGAACCAAAAGAATAATTTGGGGTAAATATAGTTGTGAATTATTTTGCCCAAGGTTGCTCTTGGACTGACAGTCAGATCCTGTATTGCCTGAGGCAAATAGATAATTAGCAACGGCCAGAGATACTTGAGCAACAACCTATAGAGGGAAGGAAGGAAGGAACACCCAAAGGAAATAAAAAGGCCCATTAAAAGTTTCTGGTTTAATGTATTCCCCATCCCGATCCCCCCTCCCACTACAATATTGTAAAGTAATTAGCCTCCAACTAATAAAAATAAATGAAAAAAAAGTTTCTGGTTTATGAATACAAGTTACATGGCCTGGAATATCTAATTTGCTCCCACAGCGATAGACCTCGTTACATTCCACATAGTGTCTGAGGTCACCATACTTGGCATTCAAAGAATTGGTAAAACGTCCAAGACAGCTGGTTTTACGTCCTTACCTTTGGCACCCCGGCAGACCACCACAGAGAGCTACCATTTTACATTCTCACAGGAAGCTGTACACCTTGAATCCTTGCATTGCGGAAGTCAATATCAAGGATGGGTTTTGAACATGGCCACCAACCACGCCCATTCTGCTTGTTTCAGGGGAGGAAGATCTCTTGCCAAGGTGACGAGTAGTCCTGTGGGAACAGAAGGAATTAGTTGTCCTAGCCTTCTTTCTTTCACCAATTTTTTGAGTACTACTTGATTAGATTTAGACTTTGTACAAGGCACTGGGAAGAAAATAGTGGAGACATGGATAGGTCACTAGGCCATGCTCTTTGTATACATGTAGTGGCTTGGCTTTTTATGTATCCTCCCCAGAAGAAGACAATACCCTAATTGAAGAAAACCTATAGCCTCTATCTTTCTAAAACAAGACAGCTGCAAGGCCAGGATAGACATTCCCATATTCCCTTTAGCATAATCAACAGGGTTGTTTTTCCATTTGGTTTATCTCTGAGATAAAGTTTCCCAGAAGTTTACAACCCTGGTAAATGATAGGTCATTTTATTCTATAGCCCCACTTGGGAAGAAAGGGAGAAAAGAGGTAGAAAGGGCAGAACAAAGAAAAAGTTGCATACAGTAAACCAGACATAGCAGATTCAAATGAATTTATTCATCTGGCAAATATTGACTGAAATCTCACTTTGTATCAGCCTCTGTTTTGGCATATGGCTTTAGAAGTTGAAATAGACAAACATTTCTGTCTTCATGGAGCTTGCATTCTAGTTGTGTAAGGCAGATAATATAAAAAATGTAGGTAAAATATGCATTATATAAGATAATGATCAGGGTTTAAAAGCAAAACTAAGAGAGACAGGAAGTGCCGAGGAGAGAAAGGTTCGATTTTTTATATGCATTCAAGAAAACTGCTAGTGAGAAGATGATATTAAAGAGACATGGGAGGAAGAGAAGCAGTGTATGTAAATAATATAAATAGGTGGCAGTAAAATGTTCTAGGTAGTTTGATAAAACAAGTATAAAGGCTCAGAGGCATTTTCAAGGGATGCTGAGTCAGTGTAACTATATTAGAATGAGAGCAGGTGAGAGAAATAGATGATGGAGTCAGATAGGGAATGAAAACCTAGATCATGTAGGGCCTTGTAAGTCATTTTAAGTACTCTTACTCTGAAATAAGCAAGAGCCATTGAATTTGAAGAGCTTCATGATCTATCCGATCTAGGTTTTAAGGGTTTATTGTGTAAGAGTGGAAAGTCAAATGCAAATGAACATACTGGAAAATAGCACCATAAGGACAACAGCAAGAAGACAAACATTTCAACATGAAAAACACTGTTATTTATGCCTTCTCAAGAGAACTGTGAAATTCTGACTCCATTTACAAATCTTTGATGCCCAGAGAATGTTATTCTGGGTTCTTAAGAGATATAAAAATTAATGATAAGTGAGGTCAAAATAGACCATTCAGGTATGACATAAATTAAATCCCTTACGATTATTCAGTGGAAGTGAGAAAGAGACAGACAGAGTGCCTGATGAACTATGGATGGAGGTTCATGACATTGTACAGGAGACAGGGATCAAGACCATCTCCAAGAAAAAGAAATGCAAAAAAGCAAAATGGCTGTCTGAGGAGACCTTACAAATTGCTGTGAAAAGAAGAGAAGTGAAAGGCAAAGGAGGAAAGGAAAGATATACCCATTTGAATGCAGAGTTCCAAAGAATAGCAAGGAGACATAAGGAAGCCCTCCTCAGTGATCAGTGCAAAGAAATAGAGGAAAAGCATAGAATAGGAAAGACTAGAGATCTCTTCAAGAAAATTAGAGATACCAAGGGAACATTTCATTCAAAGATGGGCTCAATAAAGGACAGAAAAGGTATGGACCTAACAGAAGCAGAAGATATTAAGAAGAGATGGCAAGAATACATAGAAAAACTGTACAAAAAAGATCTTCACGACCCAGATAATCACGATGGTGTGATCACTCACCTAGAGCCAGGCATCCTAAATGTGAAGTCAAGTGGGCCTTAACAAGGATCACTATGAACAAAGCTAGTGGAGGTGATGGAATACCAGTTGAGCTATTTCAAATCCTGAAAGATGATGCTATGAAAGTGCTGCACTCAATATGCCAGCAAATTTGGAAAACTCGGCAGTGGCCACAGGACTGGAAAAGGTCACTTTTCATTCCAATCCCAAAGAAAGGCAATGCAAAAGAATGCTCAAACTATCACACAACTGCACTCATCTCACATGCTAGCAAAGTAATGCTCAAAATTCTCCAAGTCAGACTTCAGTAATACACAAACCATGAACTTCCAGATGTTCGAGCTGGTTTTAGAAAAGGCAGAGAAACCAGAGATCAAATTGCCAACATCCGTTGGATCACTGAAAAAGTAAGAGAGTTCCAGAAAAACATCTATTTGTGCTTTATTGACTATGCCAAAGCCTTTGACTGTGTGGATCACAATAAACTGTGGAAAAGTCTTCAAGAAATGGGAATACCCAACCACCTGACCTACCTCCCAAGAAATCTGTATACAGGTCAAGAAGAAACAGTTAGAACTAGACATGGAACAACAGACTGGTTCCAAATAGGAAAAGGTATATGTCAAGGCTGTATACTGTCACCCTGTTTATTTAACTTATATGAAGAGTAGATCATGAGAAATGCTGGACTGGATGAATCACAAGCTGGAATCAAGATTGCCGGGAGAAATATCAGATATGCAGATGACACCACCTTTATGGCAGAAAGTGAAGAGGAACTAAAGAGGTTCTTGATGAAAGTGAAAGAAGAGAGTGAAAAAGTTGGCTTAAAGTTAAACATTCAGAAAACTAAGATCATGGCATCAGATCCCATCACTTCATGGCAAGTAGATGAGGAAACAGTAGAAACAGTGTCAGACTTATTTTGGGGGGCTCCAAAATCACTGCAGATGATGACTACAGTCATGAAATTAAAAGACACTTACTTTTCTCCAAAGAAGACATACAGATGGCTAACAAACACATGAAAAGATGCTCAACATCACTCATTATCAGAGAAATGCAAATCAAAACCACAATGAGGTACCATTACACGCCAGTCAGGATGGCTGCTATCCAAAAGTCTACAAGCAATAAATGCTGAAGAGGGTGTGGAGAAAAGGGAACCCTCTTACACTGTTGGTGGGAATGCAAACTAGTACAGCTGCTATGGAAAACAGTGTGGAGATTTCTTAACTGCCATATGACCCAGCAATACCACTTCTGGGCATACACGCCGAGGAAACCAGATCTGAAAGAGACACGTGCACCCCAATGCTCATCGCAGCACTGTTTATAATAGCCAGGACATAGAAGCAACCTAGATGTCCATCAGCAGACGAATGGATAAGGAAGCTGTGGTACATATATACCATGGAATATTACTCAGCCATTAAAAAGAATTCATTTGAATCAGTTCTAATGAGATGGATGAAACTGGAGCCCATCATACAGAGTGAAATAAGTCAGAAAGATAAAGACCAATACAGTATACTAAGTGGTAATGATAACTCTATATGCAAAACAGAAAAAGAGACACAGATGTACAGAACAGACTTTGGGACTCTGTGGGAGAAGGCGAGGGTGGGATGTTTCGAGAGAACAGCATCGAAACATGTATATTATCTATAGTGAAACAGATCACCAGTCCAAGTTGGATGCGTGAGACAAGTGCTCGGGGCTGATGCACTGGGAAGACCCAGAGGGATCGGGTGGAGAGGGAGGTGGGAGGGGGGATCAGGATGGGGAATACATGTAAATCCATGGCCGATTCATGTCAATGTATGGCAAAAAACCACTACAATGTTGTGAAGTAATTAGCCTCCAACTAACAAAAATAAATGGAAAAAAAAAAATGATCGTGAAAATAAAAAAAAAATAAAATAAATAAAAGACACCTACTCCTTAGAAGGAAAGTTATGACCAATGTAGAAATCATATTAAAAAGCAGAGACGTTACTTTGCCAACAAAGGTCCATCTAGTTCAGGCTATGGTTTTTCCAGTAGTCATGTATGGATGTGAGAGTTGGACTATAAAGAAAGTTGAGTGCTGAAGAATTAATGCTTTTGCAGTGTGGTATTGGAGAAGACTCTTGAGAGTCCCTTGGACTGAAAGGACATTCAACCAGTTCATCCTAAAGGAAATCAGTACTGAATATTCATTGGAAGGACTGATACTGAAGCTGAATCTCCAATACTTTGGCCACCTGATGGGAAGAACTGACTCATTAGAAAAGACCCTGATGTTGGGAAAGATTGAAGGTGGGAGGAGAAGGAGATGAAATGGTTGGATGGCATCACTGACTCAATGGACATGAGTTTGAGTAAACACTGGGAGTTGGTGATGGACAGGGAGGCCTGGTGTGCTGCAGTCCATGGGGACGCAAAGAGTCAGACACAACTGAGCAACTGAACTGAATTGAAGTCAATATGGCTGAATTTGGAATCATGGCTAGAGAGCCTTTCCCAAAAAGCCACATTATTTGGTACCTCAGACTTAATTTGCTCCCTTAGCATATGATGAAGCACATCTTTAATAGGGTGTGACAACTGACAAGAGAATTAAATTGATGCAAATTAAAACTTTAACAATAACATTATATGAAGCTTAAAATCCTTTGCACTTTTGACACTGAATTTATGCTAGCTGCTAAAAATCACAAGAATAAAGGGTCCTTACAGAACTACCAGTCAAGGACAATCCATTTTATTTATAAGAAAAACAATACTGAAACTCTTAGTATCAGTTATAGTCTGAGTTGATAAGCTGAGGATAGAAGCATTTTATCTCTTTAATCAAACCACTGGATAAAGTTTAAAATTATAATTCATTACTAGGGTATATAACAATTCTGACTGAATCAGGAATAAAGCACATATCTGGCTTTTATAGTATCCAAGTATCCAAGGAACATATGTATGACTTGCCTTTACCTTGTTATCCATGAAGAATTTAGAATTTATCTCTTTCAAAACAGAACAATAAACATTAACTAGTATTAGGAGCTGAAATTTTACATGTAAAGCAATGTTTCCTTCACCTCCTATTTTATTCCAGTGGTTAACAACCCTGCCAGTGCTCAATTTGTTGACATATTTGAATCAGTACTGCACTTTAGAATTACTTTCTCATTTTGTTACTAATGCTAAACTCATCACCGTGGCTTTCATCAATCTCTAACAAAATGCAGGGCCAAGATAGAGGTATCAAGGTACTAAGAGGAGAGCAGTTATTTTGCCTGAGATTCACTTTCCTACTTCTAGCTACCAAATGGACACTTCCATGTAGAATTCTCACAAATATCTCAACTCAATAGCATATCCAAAAATGCCTAGCTCCAGTTAATGGGATTGCCAATCTCAAACAAAGTTAGCATCGCCTTTCTTGACCTCACAATAAATAAGCCATTATACTCTGTCAACTTCATCTCAAAAATATCTTTAAAATTCCTGCTGGCTCCATAATGACCCATTAAGACAACGGTAATAGCATATTTTTACTTCTTTATCCATATTTCAGAAGTTACTGCTTTTATAGTCACACATTTGATTGTTACTTTGCCTCTCAGAAACTTTGTCTTTGTTTATCGCCTTAATAACACAATCAGTGTCCCTTAATCTTGGGTTCAAAACTCTCTAGAGCTTGACCCTAAAGATTTTTCCATCCTTTATATCTGTCCTTGGTAAATGATACCCAGACACCCTCATTTTTTCCCACAATAGTTCTTCAGTCCTCTTTTTCTTACTTAACCCTGAAGTTTCTCTACAAATTCATTTCAGTAAAGGGCCAGATAGTAAATATTTCAGACTCTGTGGGCCATGTGGTCTCCGCCGCAATTACTCAGGTCTGCCCCTGTGGCATGAAAGCAGCCAAAGATAATACATAAACAAATTAGCATGGCTGTATCCCAATAAAGCTTTAATTACAGAAGTAGGCACAGGCTAGGATTAGGCCCATGGGTCCTGATTTGCTGGCCAATGACCTAGATCATAGTACAGAGTGACAATTGTTTTATCAGGCAAGCATCAAATGAGCTTTCTGTTGCTCACACTTCATGAGAAGTTAAAAAATCTCTAATACTTTGGAAATGTCAAACATATTTTGGATACATTTCCTTTCATTAAAAATAGAAACAAGAAGGCAAGGTAGGGAGGAAAGTACATCCAATATTGTTAGTAACTATGCATCTGGAAATTCCTTTTCCCCTAACTGTACAGAAAGTTATTTCTCAGAAATATTTAACAAAATACATTGCAAGTGAAGAGATTAATTTGCCAATAAACATATTTAAATTAGTTTTGGAATCTATGATAGTGGTTGTGGTCCCTGAGGTTCGCCGTTACATTTGTGTAGATATCTGTGATATATAGTTCCTTAAATTTTCTCTTCTATGCCCTTTAAATTGGTTCATTAGGTTTAAAAGGACTTTAATTTGTATAAGCAAATACATTTGCATTGTTTGTATTGCTCTTAATAATCTGCGAATTTTTATAGCCTACACATTATCTGAATTTTACAATTTAACAATGATGTGTGGAGAAACAAGGAATCAGAAGAACAGAATCAACTTTGTAAAAGAGGAACAAGTTGGATGACTACCTCATTTCAAGATTAATTCTAAAGTTAGAGTAGTTAAGACTTGTGGTATTGTAATGTTAGATATACAAATCAATGGAGAATACAGAAATAAACCGACACATATATGATAAATTGAGTTTTGACAAAGATGGAAAGGTAATTCAATGGATAAGTGATAATATTTTCAACAAATGGAAGAATAGTGTAGGAATAATTGGACATGTGTAAGACAAAAAGAGGAAGGAAGAGGAGAGGGAAGGAAGGAGAGAAGAAGAAGGAAGGAAAGAAAGAGAAAGAGAAACTTGCAGGGTAGCAATGGAGAAACAGACATAGAGAACAGACTTATGGACATGGGGAGAGGGAAGGAGAGGGTGCGATGTATGGAGAGAATAACATGGAAACTTACATCATGATATGTTAAATAGACAGCTAATGGGAATTTGCTATTATGTCTCAGGGAACTCAAACAGGGGCTCTGTGTCAACCTAGATGGGTGGGATGGGGAGGGAGATGAGAGGGAGGTTCAAAAGCGAGGGAATATATATATATATATACTTATGGCTTATTCATGTTGAGGTTTGACAGAAAACAACAAAATTCTGTAAAGCAATTATCTTTAAATTAAAATTTTTTTTAATAAAAAAAGAGAAACTTCAGTCATTTTCTCATACATTATAAAAAAAAATAACTTGAAATGGATCATAGACCTAAATGTAACCCTTCAAAGTATGAAAGTTCTATATGAAAACATAGAAGACATATTTCTGCCTTTGACTTAGGTAAAGATCTGCTATATAAAAAATAACAAAAATAACAAAATTCTCTGCAAGAATTAAGAGATAGAGAGTTTGGAAGAAAATATTTACAAACACCTATCTGACAAAAGATATATCCAGAATATATAAAGAACTGTCACAACTTAGCATAAATAAACTTGATTAAAAATGTTCAAAAATTTGAATAAACATTTCAGTGAAGAAGAGATATGGAGAAGAAATAAGCACATGCAACATTAGTCACTAGGGAAATGCAAAACATAACCACAATGTGATACCATTATGACCCTATTTGAATGGCTAAAATTAATACAAAAGAAAACCAAAAAAGCCAATGAAACCTCACAATGTCAAATGCTGAAGGAAACGTGGAGCAAATTGAATTATCTAGATGTGGAGCAACAGGAATTCTCATACTTTGCTAAAATGAATGCAAAATGGTACAACTACTTTAGAAAACAGATTGGCAGTTTCTCACTTTTAGGTATTTACCCCAAAAAGTGAAAATGTGTCTACACACAGATTCATATTGAAATGTTTAAAACAGTTTTATTTGTAACCGCAAAATACTGGAAACAATTCAAAAGTCTATCAGTCAGTGAATGGATACATTCATGCAATGGAACAGCAGCAATAAAAATGCATGAACTGCTGATACATGCAATAACATGGGTGGATGTCAAAAGCACTCCACTCAGTGAAAATACAAAAGGCTATATAACCATGATTCCATTTTGGCAAAGGTGAAGATATAAGGGCAGAAATCAGATCAGTGGTTGCCTCAGGCTATGGGTGGGAGTAGGGAACTGAATATGAAAGAAAAGCACTTCTTCGGAGTGATGAAAATATTCTGTATCTGGAATGTGGTTACATAATGAATATATTTGTCAAAACTCACTGAACTGTTTATCTAAAAAGGATGACTTTTACTCTACGTAAATTATACCTCAATAAACCCAACTACAAAAAGATGGTATTACTCTGAGGCAAACTCTATCCCTAAACCTTTATGAATATCCTCTGAATTTTTATACATTCATGAGTCTCTTTCTTGAGTCCCTAGTCTATGCATGGTTTCATTCTATACCCATGCTTCAGTGATCAGACATAATTTCCTTCCATTAATTTTTCTTTCTTTGTAGTATCCTGAATCACTTTTTGAAATTTCTTCCCATGACTGAACTCAGGAATTTACATATTTACTTTACTGGTAAGCTGCAAATTTAGAGTTTGCTTCTCAGTCTGTACCTGAGCATTAAAGTAAATGGCTCACGTCATAAAACTTCCTCTCATACATCCCAAATCTAACTGCAGAACTGCCTTCTTTTAGACTTCCAGACTTAGAGAATAAATGTATGGTTGGGGTAGAGGGAAGGATGAGGGAAAGGGAGAGTTAGGGAGTTTGGGGTGGATGTGTACACACTGCTGTATTCAGAATGGATCACCAACATGAACCCACTGTACAGCACAGGAAACACTGCTCAATGTTACCCGGCAGCTTGGACAGGAGGGGAGCTTGGGAGAGAATGGTTACATGTATGGCTGAGCCCCTTTGCTGTTCCCCTGAAACTACCCAGAACTATCACAACATTGTTAACTGACTATACCACAATACAAAATAAGAAGTTAAAGCCAAATTGCTTTCTTTAAGCATGCCCCTAGATAAAAAAGTGCTTTTGGCAATTCAGTTATTAAAATCCATGGGTTTGAGGAGAGTTTAATATAGACTTTGCTAATATTTAAAATCCCACTTTACATTTAATAATCCAAGTTCAAAGATATTGTTGGCTATTGGAAAATTACAAGCCAGCTTGAGGACCCTGAATCTGGACTCTCTCCCTTCACTGAAGAATTCTAAATGACAGCTATAGGCAGAAGGGTTTACAATGTGTCACATCTTCTTTAGAACAGAACACTGTTAGTAAGGACATCACTTCAGAAATAAAGGAGACAAACCTCGTTATTGTGCATTGGAAATATTTGCATTCCATCCATGTTACAGTCAAGATTAAAGAACTTTGTCACTGACATTACTTTTTGCAAACCTGAACCTAATTTCCCAAACAGTTAGAGTGACAAAGTACAAAGGATAGGATTTGTAGTTCATTTGCTCTGTCAACAGATCTAGGTCTTTATGTAAAGTCTGCAAAATTAAAAGCACAATTAAAGTAGATGTTTAAAGAGTAATGGTGCATGCTATATCTCTGAGATGCCACATAAAATCAAGGCCCTTGGGAAAGTTGAGTTGTTAATTAAGGAGTATTGATTTAAATTACTTCACAAAAGCAAGAGTACACAGATTTTTATCTCAAAGAGTTTTTTTTCCCTTTTCAAAATAAGAAGTCACAGTGATTTGCCAATAGATACACTCATTTCAAAGATGTAAATGTCAACAATATCAACAGTATAAACATGAATGTAATATATCTCTCAGAAAAATATACTTTTTATACACTTTGAAATAGTTATGATTTGGTCTGACACGCATGCATGCACACACGCACACATATCAAATTGCTTCTAGGATTCTTGAAAAAGATTAATAGGAACTCTAAGAGTTTTTTAACCAAAGTGAAAGATGGAATAACAGTACATATTTATTTAGGAACTTTTATTGTAGATTAATATTAATCAATACTATGACAGAATTAGAAAATAAGGAGACCAAAAATTTGTAATTCAGTGGTTAGATACAGCCACGTATTTATTCATTAATTCCACAGATATCTACTGACTGTGTTCTATGTGACAGGCAGTGTTTCAGGCACTTCAGGTTCAGAAGTAAACAGAATATATTAAAATTTTCCTGTCCTCATGGTGTTTTCAGTAACCTTTACCATTTTGTTGTACAGCCTTCAAGAATTTAGATGTATATGTATTATGTACACACACATACATACACACAGAGAGAAAAACACAAGGTGTTATTCGGAAGATATTATTTGTAACCTGTAAGACTACACATGACTGTGATTATTTAAATATTTTTTACTCTTGTAAAAACACATGAGATCTACTTTTCTGACAAAATTTTTAGTGTACAATATAGTAATGTTAAGGGCTTTCTTGGTGACTCAGTGGTAAAGAATCCACTTGTCAATGCAGGAGATGCAGGTTCGATCCCTGGGTCGGGAAGATCCCCTGGAGAAGGAAATGGCAACCTCCTCCAGTATTCTTGCCTGGGAAATCCCATGGACAGAGGAGGCTGGCGGGCTACAGTCCATGGAGTCACAAAGATTTGGATACGACTTGGCAACTAAACAACAACAGTACCGTTAACTATAGACACTATGTTGTAAAGCAGATCTCTGGAATCTGTTCATCTTGAATTACTGAAACCCTAAACTTATTGATTAGCAACTTCTTTTCTTAGCACCAAATATACACTGATACATTTTTCAGTGAACTCTTTATATACCATTATATGGGTTATCCTCAATTATTTAACAATCCCCCTTGTTAGACATTTAGTTTGTTCATTTTTTGCATTATAAATGGTAATAGATAATATATAAGTATGACTATAATAGCATATATTATAATCCTATATATATAATTACACACTTGTCCATTTTTTTTTTAAACAGGGTCAATTCCTAGAAGTGAAAATGTTGTTTCAATAGGGCATTAAGAAGTTTAAGGCTTGTATGACTTTTCTCTATGACTGGCTCTTTTCTAAAACAGAAAAGAAGTAAGCAAAGTATAGCATATGTGCTTCATTCAAGGTGTGAAAACAAGGATATCGATCTCTAGAGTAGTGTTTATCCTCTGAGGCTGTCATGCTGGTGGCAGTGTGTTAGAATGTTGGCACGACGATCAAAAGGGCAGATCAGGAATGAAAACCAGTGGTTATGTGATTCTTTTCCACAAGAAAAACCAAGCTTTAGAACAAAAAAAACAAATTAATTGAGATGTTTTTAATATTTCCACATATTTTCCCATTGAAACTCCAGTAGATTTCCATTCCAAATAATATCCTTGAATTCTTCTTTGCTTTAACAGCAGGGAAGCATCCCAGCTTTTAAAGTTAGTTTGTTTTCCTATAATCATTCTTGAAATGCCTATAAACTGCTTTAGTAACCAAAATATTTATAAAACATTAACTATAACCACAAATAAAAATGACATGAGCTTTTTCTTTAGGGCATTTTAAAAATACCTGTAGAAATTTTAGAATAAAATTTGGTAGCTCTAACATAATGTTTTATTCTGCCTACAAGATGTAATCTTATTATACATGATTTTAGGAGACAAATTGATCAATCTTTTTTTTTCTGTTAAATTTTCTAATTCCTCATATATAAATTCTGTATTTCATTTATGGGGAAATAAGTCAGTAGTCATACAAAATCAACAAACAAAGGTTTATGCTAAGGAACTAAGATATGCCAGATTTGAGAAATGTTTGATTTCATATGATAGCTAAATACATTTGTAATGGAATAGATTTGTTTCTGAATACAGATGTGTAGTAAGAAATCAGCTACAATCAATGACAATATGAATAAATTATTCTACTTGTTTTAATTCAATGCAATAAAATGGATAAGTGAGAATTACACTGATCCTTAAATTGAACTTGATCTTTCAAGTTGTTCAACATTCCCTTACTCCTCACCCGGGTCACAGTCGGTGTAACTGCCTGTCTGCTATTCTTCTAGTTTAGAGCATTACTTATTCCGCGTCCTATGGATTTATGTAGATTTTGTAACAGTTCCTCATCTCATTTAAGAGCTGGCTGCCAAGTAACATCAGAAGGATTCCAGGACCAAAAGCATTCCTTCTTCACAGAGAATTCATTTTTTGCCTTATATGACTTAAGAGTTAATAGTCTCAATTGAGCTGGTTCTCGATTGAGTTAGCACCACTGGCTCAATGGACATGAATCTGAGCAAACTCTGAGAGACAGCGGAGGGCGGAGCCTGGTGCCCATGGGGTCGCAGAGAGTCAGACATGACTTAAGCGACTGAGTCACAGCACTGAGCTGAACAAAAATGTGGTTTGGGAGAGACATCCTTGAAAATAATGAGGAATTTTAAACTTATTATTATTATTAGGTGCTGAGAACTACTCTCGGGATATCTGCAGGGGAAAAAAAAGCAACCTCTAGGATTCCTTTTCATAGTGTGGGCTCTGCAGGCTGATGAGACCCAGGCTTAATTTTCTTTTTTGGATGAGAATATTCATAGGTGCTGCTGTGTCCTGATGGCATCACCTGGAAGGCAATGCTAGTGATGTTAATATTGGTAAGTGGGTTAAGATTTCACAAGCCTGATTTATCTATTATAAAGTTCCCATCATTTATCTAGTAGTTTTAGCACTATCAATAATTTTGACATACATCCATTATTCCAAAGTAGTATAAAGTAGAGACTTTTAAATTTTATTCTTTTTTTGAAAAGCATTTATTAGCTAGGATTCTTCAGTCAAGGAGAATGGTCATCAGTTATTCTGTTATCTTGAAATGCACATAAAAAGCAGTACAAATTATTGATTCTTACTGCTGACCATTATTTTGAATACTGAGTTGATGTAATAACTTCCAAAAGGGACCAATGAAGTTTACATATTCTTAGTATCTCTATGAAGTCATGGAATTTTTACAATTGATATTTTACAAACTACCACATTAATGATTTGAGTTTTGGTATTCAAATTTCCCTATTTCAGGGTGTACTCTTTCGACATAATCCCTTAGTCTTTTTATTCATACTGTTATTTTAAATTTAAAACTTCTAGACTTTTTATTTATAATTTCTTTGATTTTCTGAATCTTTTTTCTTATGTTTAAAATCTTGTTTCCTATATGACATGAGCATAATTATTTATATGCTCTGTCCTGCTATATTTCTATCTATGTACCATAGTTTCATAATAACAGTTAAAATTGTTACTAATGATAAAACTTCTGACCACATTTAAGATTTATTTATAATTATTTATACTACTAGAGTCAAAAATATTGTATTTTAATCACTTGGAATAATTCTTCTCATCATGGTTATACTACCAATTAGACATTTAGAGTTATTTGTTTTAATTTTTCATTTGAGAGATTCTTTTCCTGACTTAACTTCGTTTGACAATTATGAAAACCATTTATATGATTTCAAAGTCAAAATGATATAGCAAGGTACATTCAGAGAGATCTGGCTTCTAATTCTGTCTCCTTTTCTATCTTTCCTCCATCCCCCATACACAGCCATTAGAAGAAAATGATTTTGCTTATTCTTCTATTGTTTCTTTTAAAATAAAACCAAATTCCATTTTTTTTCTATTACAATCAGTGCTGCAATTAACTTTGGGCACACATGAGTTCATATTTTTTCCCAATCTTTGGGGGAGATTCCTACCTGGGTGTGAACTCTGAATCAAAAGTTAAAAAAAAAAATAAACAATATGGTTAGATATTGCCAATTTCTCTTCCATACGAGAAGCATTATTATCAGCAGCAATATAAGACAGCCCTTGTTTCCACACAGTCTGGTTACAGATTATGTTGAGTTTTGCCAGGTAGGGAATATGAAACTCTACTTGTGTAGTTTTAATTACATCTCTATTATCATGATTGAAACTGAGAACATTTTACAAGGTAAGAATCATTTGTGCTTCTTTTTCTGTGAACTACTGCTTATATATTTTGCTCTTTTTATAAAATCAGACTTGATATTTTTCCACTCAATTTTTAGAAACTCTTTAAATGTTAGAGATATCATTTGTGATATTTGCACATATTTTTCCCAATTTATATTTTGCTTGTGGTTTTTATTTTTTTCTGTTCAAGAGCTTTGTAAAATATTTGTCTATGTATCTTTAACTCTGCCTTTCTAAGCAAACTAGGTCTTTCCTTTTATTGCTTTTGTATTCTTAACCATCGGAGATGTCTCAGGTTAGGTTCCCCAGAAAACTGACTCTGACTTGGAAATTATAGTGCTGGACTTCATTAAAGAATCCGTCTTAGCTCTGGCTGTTATAATAAACACCACAGACTGGGTGGCTTAAATAACAAACACTTTTTTCTCAGAGTTCTGGAAGCTGGGAAGTCCCAGATCAAGGCACCAGACAACTTTGTTCTTGGTGAGCGTCCTGTACCTGGCTTGCAGATGGCTACTGTCTCTGTGCTCACATGACCTCCTTGTATGCATGCAGAAAGAAAACTCTGTCCTATCTTCTGCTTTCATACTGTTAGTAATACGATTCGGGGACTCCACTCTTACAACCTCATCTAAACGTAGCTATTTCTCAGAGCCTCAATCTCTCCATACCATAGTGTTAGAGGTTAGGGATTCAATATGTGAATCATAGAAGGGACACAAGCATTCAGTCCATAACAGCATCCTTGGGACTAATAGGTGTAGATCAAAGGACTCCCAATGCTAGGGGAGTATACTCTTTGTTCCTGAAGAGGATCTAGGTGGCACATCAAAGCATTTACCATGGGAAATTCTCTCCACTCCAAGAAATGAAACAAAGGGATAACAACACAATTAATAAGGTATACATCTATGACTTCTTATACCACGTGAATAGTTTTATTTGGTACATTAAATCTCTGATCCACTTGAAATGGTGTGACAAGTTGAGCTGATGTTATATTTTTATACTTTCAGTGGT
Organism: Muntiacus reevesi; assembly: GCF_963930625.1. Lineage (NCBI taxonomy): Eukaryota > Metazoa > Chordata > Mammalia > Artiodactyla > Cervidae > Muntiacus > Muntiacus reevesi. Next base: position 20,604,871 of record NC_089271.1, read on the forward strand.
CCCAATAGCATATTAAAAAGATGATTTCCCCACTGATTTGAAAAAACTTATCATTTTTCAAAAAGTCTAAATTTCTATATATGTTTAGGTCTGTTTCTGGATTTCTTTTATGAGTTTATTTGTATATCCATTCATGTGCTAATACCACATCATTTTAATTATTTAAAACCACATTGTTAATGTGTTTTACACAGAAGAACTGTACAAAAAGATCTTCACGACCCAGATAATCACGATGGTGTGATCACTCACCTAGAGCCAGACAGCCTGAAATGTGAAGAAAAGTGGGCCTTAGGAAGCATCACTACGAACAAAGCTAGTGGATGTGATGGAATTCCAGTTGAGCTATTTCAAATCCTTAAAGATGATGCTGTGAAAGTGCTGCACTCAATATGCCAGCAAATTTGGAAAACTCAGCTGTGGCCACAGGACTGGAAAAGGTCAGTTTTCATTCCAATCCAAAAGAAAGGCAATGCCAAAGAATGCTCAAACTACTGCACAATTGCACTCACCTCACACGCTAGTAAAGTAATGCTCAAAATTCTCCAAGCCAGGCTTCAGCAATACATGAACTGTGAACTTCCAGATGTTCAAACTGATTTTAGAAAAGGCAGAGAAACCAGAGATCAAATTGCCAACATCCGTTGGATCATCAAAAAAGCAAGAGAGTTCCAGAAAAACATCTATTTGTGCTTTATTGACTATGCCAAAGTATTTGACTGTGGGTATCACAACAAACTGTGGAAAATACTTCAAGAGATGGGAATACCAGACCACCTGATCTGACTTTTAAGAAACCTGTATGCAGGTCAAGAAGCAACTGTTAGAACTGGACATGGAACAACAGACTGATTCCAAATAGGAAAAGGAGTAAGTCAAGGCTGTATATTGTCACTCTGCTTATTTAACTTGTATGCAGAGTGCATCATGAGAAATGCTGGGCTGGAAGAAGCACAAGCTGGAATCAAGATTTCTGGGAGAAATATCAATAACCTCAGATATGCAGATGACACCACCCTTATGGCAGAAAGTGAAGAAGAACTAAAGAGCCTCTTGATGAAAGTGAAAGAGGAGAGTGAAAAAGTTAGATCATGGCATCCAGTCCCATCACTTCATGGCAAATAGATGGGGAAACAGTGGAAACAGTGGCACACTTTATTTTTCTGGACTCCAAAATCACTGCAGATGGTGACTGCAGCCATGAAATTAAAAGACGCTTATTCCTTGGAAGGAAAGTTATGACCAACCTATAAAGCATATTAAAAAGCAGAGACATTACTTTGTCAACAAAGGTCCATCTAGTCAAGGCTATGCTTTTTCCAGTGGTCACGTATGGATGTGAGAGTTGGACTATAAAGAAAGCTGAGCACCGAAGAATTGATGCTTTTGAACTGTGGTGTTGGAGAAGACTCTTGAGAGTCCCTTGGACTGCAAGGAGATCCAATCAGTTCATCCTAAAGGAAATCAGTCCTGAATATTCATTGGAATGTTGAAGCTGAAACTTTAATACTTTGGCTACCTGATGTGAAGAGCTGACTCATTGGAAAAGACCCCAATTCTGGGAAAGATTGAAGGCGGGAGGAGAAGGAAATGACAGAGGATGAGATGGTTGGATGGCATCACCGACTCTATGGCATGAGTTTGAGTAAGCTCTGGGTGTTGGTGATGGACAGGGAGGACTGGCGTGCTGCAGTCCATGGGGTGGCAAAGTGTCAGACAGGACTGAGGGACTGAACGGACATGGATTATAAATGTAATCTGCTCTTACACCATATTCTAACTGTTTTTCATTCAGGTTCCTTTAGGATGGACTGGTTGGATCTCCTTTCAGTCCAAGGGACTCTCAAGAGTCTTCTCCAACACCATAGTTCAAATGCATTAATTCCTTGGCACTCAGCTTTCTTTATAGTCCAACTCTCACATAAATACATGACTACTGGAAAAACCATAGCCTTGACTAGATGGACCTTTGTTGGCAAAGCAATGTCTCTGCTTTTTAATATGCTGTCTAGGTTGGTCATAACTTTCCTTCCAAGGAGTAAGCGTCTTTTAATTTCATGGCTGCATAACCATCTGCAGTGATTTTGGAGCCCCCAAAAATAAAGTCAGTCACTGTTTCCACTGTTTCTCCATTTATTTGCCACGAATTGATTGGACTGGATGCTGTGCTCTTTGTTTTCTGAATGTTGAGCTTTGAACCAATTTTTTCACTCTCCTCTTTCACTTTCATGAAGAGGCTCTTTAGTTCTTCTGGATTTTGTGCCATAAGGGTGGTGCCATTTGCATATCTGTGGTTATTGGTATTTCTCCCAGAAATTTTGATTCCAGCTTGTGCTTCCTCCAGCCCAGCATTTCTCATTATGTACTCTGCATATAAGTTAAATAAGCAGGGTGACAATATACAGTCTTGACGTATTCCTTTTCCTATTTGGAAACAGTCTGTTGTTCCATGTCCAGTTCTAACTCTTGCTTCCTGACCTGCATACATGTTTCTCAAGAGCCAGGTCAGGTGGTCTGGTATTCCTATCTCTTGAAGAATTTTGCACAATTTTTTGTGATCCATACAAACATTTTGGCATAGTCAATAAAGCATAAATAGATGTTTTTCTGAAACTTTCTTGCTTTTTTGATGATCCAGCAGATGTTGGCAATTTGATCTCTGGTTTCTCTGTCTTTTCTAAAACCAGCTTGAACATTTGGAAGTTCACGGTTCTCATACTGTTGAAGCCTGGCTTGGAGAATTTTGAGCATTACTTTGCTAGTGTGTGAGATGACTGCAACTGTGCAGTAGTTTAAGCATTCTTTGGGATTGCCTTTTCCAGTCCTGTGGCCACAGCTGAGTTTTCCAAATTTGCTGGCATATTGAGTGCAGCACTTTTACAGCATCATCTTTTAGGATTTGAAATAGCTCAACTGGAATTCCATCACCTCCACTAGCTTTGTTCGTAGTAATGCTTCCTAAGGCCCACTTTTCTTCGCATTCCAGGCTGTCTGGCTCTAGGTGCGTGATCACACCATCATGATTATCTGGGTCGTGAAGATCTTTTTTGTACAGTTCTTCTGTGTATTCTTGCCACCTATTCTTAATATCGTCTGCTTCTGTTAGGTCCATACCATTTCTGTCCTTTATTGAGCCCATCTTTGCATGAAATGTTCCCTTGGTATCTCTGATTTTCTTGAAGAGATCTCTAGTCTTTCCCATTATAGTCCCTTGGACTGCAAGGAGATCCAACCAGTCCATCCTAAAGGAAATTAGTCCTGAATGTTCACTGGAAGGACTGATGTTGAAGCTGAAATTCCAATACTTTGGCCACCTGATGAGAAGAGCTGACTCCTTTGAAAAGACCCTGATTCCTGGAAAGATTGAAGGCAGGAGGAGAAGGGGACCACAGAGGATGAGATGGTTGGATGGCATCACCAACTCAATGGACATGAGTTTGAGTAAAACCTGGGAGTTGGTGATTGGCAGCAAGGCCTGGCTTGCCACAGTCCATGGGATTGCAAATAGTCTGACACAGCTGAGCGACTGAACTGAACTGAATTGATTCAGGTTCCCTGCTTTATTAAGTAATTAAGAATTTAAATCTCTTTTAAAATTATGTTAGTTCTTTAAAAATTTTATACTATAAAAAATCTCTGACATATACAAAATTGAGAAAAGTGAATGATAAATCTCTATGTGCCCATTACTAGATGCAACAATTATTGCTTCATACTAATCTTACTTCATCTAAAATCCAACCTATCTCCTCTCTTCTAGACTATACTGAAGCAAACCCATGGTATCATATCATGTAACCCCTATGTATCTCACTATATATTTCCAAAAGACAAGTACTCTATTTAAAACATAGCTTCAATGGTATTATTCCACCCCAAACCATAATAATTCTGTATTATCATACTATCATAAAATATTTAATCAAAGGTGGCTCTGTCAGTAAATATCTGCCTGTAATGCAGGAGACCTGGGTTTGATCCCTGGGTTAGGAAGATCCCCTGGAGGAAGGGATGGCAATCCGCTCCAGTATTCTTGCCTGGAGAATGCCCATGGACAGAGGAGCCTGGCGGGCTTCAGGGTCAGACACGACTGAGCAACTAAGCAGAGCACGTTGCCGCATCAATTTTTTCAAAGTCCTGTTTATGCTAATCAGTATACATAGAATGTGCACACACTGCAATTGATTATCTCATTTAATCTACAGGTTACCTCTCCATCTCCTCTCTTTCTTCCTTTATACTTTATTTCTTGAAGAAACTGGATCATCTGTCCTATATAGTTTTTCATAGTTTTGCTGACTGCATTCCTGTAGTATTTTTAAACACATTCCTCTCTTCACTGAATTTACTGTAAATTAGTAGTAGGAACAAGAGGCTTCATTTGACTCAGATTTTTTTTTTCTTTTTTGGTTAAGAATACTTCCATCTTGCATATAGCATTATCGTTACCATCTTTCTAAATTCCATATATATGCGTTAGTATACTGTATTGGTGTTTTTCTTTCTGTCTTACTTCACTCTGTATAATGGGCTCCAGTTTCATCCACCTCATTAGAACTGATTCAAGTACTCGGGACTGGGGCACTGGGATGACCCAGAGGGATGTGATGGGGAGGGAGGTGGGAGGAGTTTTCAGGAGGGGGAACACATCACATGTAAATCCATGACTGATTCATGTAAATATATGGCAAAAACCACTACAATATTGTAAAGTAATTAGCCTCCAACTAATAAAAATAACTAGGAAGAAAAAAAAAATATTTCCTAAGTGTTATAGTAAATTTCCATGAAGGAGCACATAAGGTCTGATTGTATCTGCTGTAAATCTAATAATGCATTAGGCTTTGCAAACTGATGATATTCTAATTTTACCAGCCTTTTATTTATTGGCTAGAACTCTTCTATAAAGAGAAACTTATCTTTATCATCTATCTGATTACCCGAAATATAGTTCATAGAAGAAAAGCAGAATAAATGCTTGATTCTTCTTCTGTATAATAGCTTTTAAAATTAAGTGTTATATTTGTATTATGCTCCAAAGGTGACAATATGCTTTTCTTATTACCATTATGGACTCATGCATTAAATATAGTTGATGTATTAAGATCACTTATAAATTTTCCCATTTGGGTGGTCGGTCAGTGGGGGACTCTCCAAGTTAGCTCTTTTTGATATGACCCTAATAGTGATGATATAGCTTCCTTGTTTTCTTGAAAATATGTTCCTTACTGTCTTTCACATTCCCTGTTCTAAACCAGGGATCAAGCTCTTCTCCCAGAAGCCGTGGTTCCTTTAGTAGGAAGCAGTATTTTGAGATCACAATCTAGGTACTTAAAATGCTCTTTGGTATTGTTTTTCCACTGTTCCTAGACCTTTTTTTGATGCAGAACTAGGAAATGCTTTTTTATCATCATTGAGATAAAATAGATCTTGTATATGCACAGATAATTCTAATTCAGATATAGCACAATATAGCATTTTTATTTAATCTCATTAGACTTATGTATGCTTCTCCTTTTTCATGTCACAGATATCTGGGTTCTCAATGACATCAATATAATTATTAATCTGCTTAATACCACAGCACATACAGGATAGTTTCAGAATAACAGGAAAAACATCACAACACCATTACATTCATTTCTTTCATTTTGTTTTGATGTTTATTGATTATCTTTAAAAATGATTCTTTATAATTATGCAGAATATTTATGTAGTTTCAAGATCAAACCTAGAAAATAAGTCTAGCCACCTACAAGGTCTTTTCTCTCCTGTGTTAAAGTGAAAGTTAGTCTCTCAATCGTGTCTGATTCTTTGTTACCCCCACGGACTACAGCCCACCAGGCTCCTCTGTCCCTGAAACTCTCCAAGTATGAATACTGGAATAGGTTGCCATTCCCTTCCTCAGGGTCTCTTCTGGACCCAGGGATTGAACCTGGGTCTCCTGCATTGCAGGCAGATTCTTTACCATCTGAGTTACCAAGGAAGCCCATTTTCTCCCCTTTCTTTCTATAAATATTTAGACACATAATATGAGACAAAAGAGAGAAGGGGACTAAAGGAAAAAAAAAACTTGGACTCAGAGGTTATTAAAGTTAAGTCTTTGCACGGAATTTGTGGATCATGAGTTGAAAATATTCATATTACAAACTTATAGGGGTTATTTATGATATTTCATTAGATTGGCTAAAAAGGAAAAATGATGGAACATTCTTTAAAATATGAGAAAAAAATGTGCAAGAAGAAATAGTCAACAATGCCAAAGTCAGCAGAAAATCTTGATAAAAGTTGACAGAAGTTAAGCTATTGAATTTCTCAATAATAAGGCCTTTCAAAAAAAATTTCAGAGGGAAGTTTCTTTGAATGAACAAAGCAGTTTCAGAGTAATAAGGGAATGAGTGCAAAGGAAATGGAGAATGGCAGCCTAAAAACTTCCTCGTGATGCCGGATATTTGAAAGGTAGGAACAAGAAACACACAGGGCTATAGCTAGCTTGAGAAATACAGTGAAATGGAGATTCTTTATTTCCCCAATAACGACTATCTTCAAGTCAGAGAAGGAGCTATCGGAAGGAGAAGCCAGAATGAGGGAGTTAGGAGACAGATGGGCCTCTGGGCAGAGCAGCTGGGGTTTGTCAAGCAGAGTAAATTGGAGCTTTGCTTTCCCTAGAACTTCCAAGGACAAAGTTAATGCGGGAGCTGAGTGCTGCTGGGGTAAAGAGGTAAGAGGACCACATCTATCACTCTTGAGGTAAAGGAAACCTCTCTGATTGCACATGCTCCTTGGGGATCAAAAAGGGAGGGGATGCCACCCCATAATAAGTGTGAACATACTTCCTTTAGGCTTTGCACTGGAATCCATCTTGGAAAAATGTGCATGCATGTTGGGAGAGATTTGGACAGGCCAGGTATACCAAAGAAGTGAGATGACTGGTCAGAGAAAAACAAAGGCCCAGAAGACCTGCCCTGTGTAAGTGATTTAAATCACCTCTATGGCATATTCCTCCTCATTAGGGAGGATGCCCACACCCTTTCTCTCCCAGTGTATATTTCTGCCTTGCTCCTGTCTCAAATAAACAAACCACTTCCCTGTGTGCTTTTCCATATGTTGTGCTGTGCTAATAATAATGAACTTTGTGCTTTTTTTTTTTTTAAACAATTTTTGCCTCCTTGAAACATTCTTGCTTTCAAACGGGGACAAGAGCCAGGGCAACTTCTAGCCTCTAGCCCCTGTTGGGCTAGCAGTTAGGATTCCTGGTTTTCATCCAGGCTACTCAGGTCCAGTTGCTGGGCAGGGAACTAAGATCCTGCTTCAAGACTTCTCCCTGCTGTCTCCCCAAAAACATGAGAGCATGGATATGCTGCAACAAATCTCTCAAGAGTAAGGAAGGAATGAATTTAAGGATGGAGAACAGCCAGTAATTCGGCCTCCATGTACAGAGAGACCAGGGCACTAAGTGAGAATTTGGGGACATGTGGCATATTCCAAGGAAGTATGTAATAAATTTAGACTATTGACTCCACACCAGAGTTTAATTCTTCCACAGAGGCAGATTCTACTTCTCACTCAGATCCCTGGAAATAAAAATATTTGCATGGCAGACTTATTTCCCTGAGTTAGAATTCCCTGTGAAACAAAAATTAATCAAGTCCACTGCTAGTTTATTCTGAGTGCAGAACCCACACTTTCTAGTCTACCCCAAATACACTGCACTTGATTCTTTTGGAAGACTGGAACTTGCCATGGTCACATCTTTGTTATCTTCAGTCACTGTCCAGGTTTGACAATCTTTAGATCATCCCAATTCCTGCAAACTCTTATTTCCATACTGCTCCATGTAAGCTTACTGTGACCATATCCCACCTTTCTTCTTTCTCTTGAACCTTCCTACTGTGTCCTACAGTAACCCTTCTTTCATGGTAAAGTATCTTATATTTCAACTTCTTCATCAGATGTTCCTGTTACCTCCTATCCCTAATCTGTATTCACCACTGCTATTTCTAAACCATTATTCGTTTGCTTTCTGACAACTGTTCTTTTGAGGCAAATAGTGTCCCACTGAATCTGTCAGTCATTAATGTCTCATCTTGTGTCAATTTCTCAGCTTGGTTTGTCAGTCACTTGACAGGGTCAAGAAGAACAAACTGGATATACAGCAGCTAAATTGCTAAGGAAGAGCATGGAGTGTCTGAAGAGCATAATTAGACCAGACACAGGAAAGGTGGTTAGAGGGGGTAGGCAGAATGTGTGAACCACATAAAATCCTTAAATAATGGATAAGGTATGTGGTATGTTTGGTCTGGCTCATCTCAGTTTACAAGAACCAGTTGTTACATTTTCAGATATTTTGCAAGCTATTATGTTGGTAGCTTGACACGGGACATCACGAGAATATTTATACCATGGAAATCTGCAAATGCTACTAATCAGGACTCCTTTTCCCTCTAGGAGTCAGTTCTTAAATATTTACCAGCACGCCACTGGGTGATAGGGAGGAAGGGGAGATGAAATACTGAGTGGATAGAAGGTCAGGGAAGTTGAAGACAGATTTTACCTAATTTAAAAATTATGTCTAGGACCACTATCACCAAGAAATAAAGAAGCAGAAGGTGAAAAAAGAAAACACAAGGAAAATTTAAATGGTAGATCCCAAAGTGGAAACATTAAAGACAGATTCCAAAGAAAAAGAACTGGAACATAGCTTATAGAGCTTAAAAAACAGGTTTCATCTTCATTAATGAGGCTGAACCACAATTGTATGGAAATTAATGGAGATGATACTGGCAGGTTCTCCTATATCAATGAATACTCTGATGTTGAACTCAGCAGACAGCATTTGTTTATTCTGTGCTTAACTAGGCTACTGGGTATAGCTTCAGTTCCTCAAAATTTAGATGGGTCAAGAACCTAAAAATTCTTGTCCTAAAAATGAACAAGAATAATGAGAATATGGAGAAGATATGACTCTTATGAGCATCTATACAGTGAAAATAAAAAGAGTGGAGTTTATATCCTGTCTACCTTTATCCATTGAAAGATATCATGCAAGTCATATAACCTCCCTGAACTCATTTCCTAGGCTATGATATAGCAATGGAGATTCCTATCTCAGTGTAGCTGTGAAAATTCCTCAAGTGTATGTAGTTTCAAGTGTTGAGTCTGGTGCCATGCTGATAGCAGACACTAAAACGTTTCTTCTCATCTCATTCCTAAACCTTTCTTCCCCACAAGATAATAAGGCTAAATATATATTCTTGAGAAGATGAAAATAAGAAGTCAAACCAAAGTGTATGTGGGAGTTTCTCAGTTCTCATTCTTTCCACATGGTTGGAAAGTTCTAAGCCAGGGCTTGGCAAACTTTCTGTAAAGGGCCAGAGAGTAAGGCTTGGTGGTCCATATATTCTCTGTCCCAATGACTCAACTCTTCTGTTTTAGTGCAAAAGAAGCCACAGACAATACCTAAACAAACCTGTTTGTGGCTATGTTGTAATAAAACTGTATGTATGAACACTGAAATTTAAATGTCAAATAATTGTTCATGCTGTGAATATCTTTTGCTTTTCCTTTCAACCACTTAATATATAAAAATCATTCTGAGCTCACAGATCATACAAAAACATATGGAAGGCTGAATTTTGCCTGTAGGCTGCAGTATGCTGACACCCACTCTCATTTCATTCTTCAGGAATAAATGGGGATAGGCCAAGAGTTCTGAAACATATTTTAAAATCTTGGAAACCTTTGTTCAAAGAAAATCTTGCATGACAATCACTTGTTACCAGAGTTTCTGTGAGGATGGGATCTAGCATCCCTCCCATTTCCTCAAGAACCTACATTTCCACCAACATTAACACTCATAGACACACACACTCACACACACACTCACACATGCAGTCTCTAGAATGGATCTTATGGGACACTTTTCTGAAAGTTTTACGATGAAACATCAAAAAGAAATACTGAAAGTTTTGCACTATTTGATCCCTATTAAGGCAAACAATATCCAAACAACAACAACAACAGCAACAAAAGGCAGGGCACAGAAATTCAAAGAGCCCTCCAAAGGCTAGACAACCTTAAAGCTGTTTTCTTTTTTCCCTCCATCAGACTTCCTATTAATGCCTTCAGATACTTGTCACTTGGCTGAATCTTTCTCTCCTCTGATGAGAATGTCCATCAACTGAATACTCTAGTTTATCTCACTTGTCTGCATGACGGTTTGCTCCTCTCTCCTTCCTGGGCTGCACTGGTCTCTGTTATTGGGATGTGGCCTCTGCTGTGGTCCTGAGCACATGACACACGCATTCATTCTGCTATCCCAGATCCCAGGCCACAACAGCCAGATCTTAGATATGAAAAATGCCCTCTAGACAAACATCAGAAAAATCTCAACTGAGGGACATTCTAAAAAATGCCCGACAGATACCCCTCAAAGATATCAAGGTCATCAAAAATAAGGAAAGCGTGAGAAACTGCCATAACCAAGAAGGGCCTGCGATCAACGAGACCTGACAACTAAATGCAATCTGGTACCTGTATAGGGTTCTGGAACCAGAAAAGGACATGAGGCAAAAGATGAGGAAATCTGAATAAACGGCTTTTAGTCAATAATAATTGACTCTATTTGGTTCACTATTTCTGACAAATGTGCCATAGGAATAGAAAATGTTAATAATAAGCAAAAGTGAATGTGATGTCTATGAGAACTTGCTGTACTATCTTTACAGTAATTCTGTACATTTAATTGTTTATGGCTTAGACAGTAAAGAGTCTGCCTACAGCTTGGGACACCCGGGTATGATCCCTGGGTTGGGAAGATCCCCTGGAGAAGGAAATGGCAACCCACTCCAGTATTCTTGCCTGGAAAATCTAAAGGGTGGAGGAGCCTGGCAGGCTACAGTCCATGGGGTAGCAAAGAGTCGGACATGACTGAGCCACTTCACTTGCTTCTTTCCAATCAGTTCAGTTCAGTTCAGTTGCTCAGTCTTGTCCGACTCTTTTCGACCCCATGGACTGCAGCACACCAGGCTTCCCTGTTCATCACCAACTCCCAGAGCTGACTCAAATTCATGTCCATTGAGTCAGTGATGCAATCCAACCATCTCATCCTCTGTTGTCCCCTTCTCCTCCTGCCTTTAACCTTTCCCAGCATCAGGGTCTTTTCCAAGGAGTCAGTTCTTCACATCAGGTGGCCAAGGTATTGGAGTTTCAGCTTTAGCATCAGTTCTTCCAATGAATATTCAGGACTGATTTCCTTTAGGATTGACTGACTTGATCTCCTTGCAGCCTAAGGGACTCTCAAGAGTTTTCTCCAACTCCATAGTTCAAAAGCATCAATTCTTCGGCACTCAGCCTTCTTGATGGTCCAACTCTCACATCTATATATGACTACTGGAACAAAACATAGCTTTGACTAGATGGACCTTTATTGGCAAAGTAATATCTCTGATTTTAATATGTTATCTAGGTTTGTCATAGCTGTTCTTCCAAGGAGCAAGCATCTTTTAATTTCATGGCTGCAGTCACCATCTGTGGTGATTTTGGAGCCCAAGAAAATAAAGTCTCTCACTGTTTCCATTGTTTCACCACCTATTTGCCATGAAGTGATGGGACTGGATGCCATGATCTTAGTTTTTTGAATGTTGAGTTTTAAGCCAGCTTTTTCACTCTTCTCTTTCACTTTCATCAAGAGGCTCTTACTATTCTAAAATAAAAGTCTATTTTAAAAAATTTCCCTCTAATCAGTTCAGTAGGAAGAAAATCCATGAAACCAACATCTCTGTAAAGACATCCCTGGATAACTGTCAGATGACAGATTTTACATTATTAAAAGAAGTAAGGAAGGAAACAAACATTCAGTGATGTCTGCTGTGTGCCCAGTGATGTGCTCATCATTCGCGCTAAAATTAAGAAAAATCTGACAAGCATTTTATGAATGGTGTAAAGTGCAACTCAATCTTAGGAAACAAGCTATTAACAAAATGAATGATTTTCTAAGTCCTCCCCCTTCAGGTAAAGTATGAGTTCCTTCCTTCATGCAGCTCTGTAGATACATTTTCTAGCAAGGAGAGGCACCTGGAGAAAAAAAGAGATTCAAGAAAAAAAAACTGTTTTGAAAGACCATTAAAGGCTTTCACTGCAATCTGGGAAAATCAGACTACTGTTTGTACAAATACAAATAGAGACGTTGAAAAGAAAAAGGAATATGTTAAAGAAAAAAAACTCATCCTCTATCACTAACACTAGCTTATAGATGAACAGACTTTCCTATGCACACAACCCACTACATGGTTGAAAGTGAATGTGTTAGTGGCTCAGTTGTGTCCAACTCTTTGTGACCCCGTGGATTGTAGCCTGCCAGGCTCCTCTGTCCATGGCATTCTCCAAACAAATATACCGGAGTGGGTTGCATTCCATTCACCTAGGGATCTTCCCAACCCAGGGACTGAACCCAGGTCTCCTGCACCGCGGGCAGAGTCTTTACTATCTGAGTCACCAGGGAAGCCCAACTGCATAGTTAGTTGAGCGCTCTTATAAAGGAGTATTTCAAGATGCCATTGTTAGGTTTGAAAATGAAGAAACCAACAAAACAAAAACATAAATAAAACCAAAGAAAACTTTTGACTTGAGGGTTAATTCCAGAGTGGCCATGTTATACCATACACATAATCTCAGATATTATGGGTCAAGTGAAATAAAACGGCTGAGTATTTACATTGAGAGTTTGCTTTAGCTCCTATAAAAATTCAAATACATTTTCTTCCAGGCAATATTTAAAACTCATCGCTTCTAATCTTTCATTACCATCTTCTGGTCTGTACTAGAATAAAAGAATACATACCAACTGAGACATGAGACAAACCAAATGACCTGCATGTACTAATTAACCACCATGTGCTTCCTTTTCTAGGACTTGTAGATCTATTTTCTAACTTTCCCCACACAACTTTATAACCTGGGAAAAGTGTTTTGGGACTGCATCAAATGAGTTTCCAGGCCCTCTACTTTAAGTTGGGTGCCACTAATGGAAAGAATTGGGTTGGCCAAAAATGTCATTCAGCTTTTTTCCATAAGATGGCATGAAAAACACGAATGAAATTTTTGGCCAGCCCAATACCTCTCAGAGATCAGCAAGGACCATGAGGTGAAGGTTTTTATTTCTCTGGCTCTTTCCTTGTTTGACAAAAGTAACAAGGGCTCCATTTCTCTCCTGAATGCTTACACTCTTATGTGCCAGAAGCCATTCTCTGCCCCTTGTTCTTCAGACCAAGGGGTGATAATGGCTCCCTATGTTACCAGTCTGGGGGTATTTGTGCCTTGTTAGTTTCCCTTAACTCTGCTCACACATTTGCAGGTAGTACTTTCATTAAGCTTTCCTCAATTCTTCCCATGGAGCTACCATCTATTTCCTGTGCTGATTCTGAGTGATCATGTCCCTATTTGTTCACTCTTATTTATGGCTGAACAAAGAGAATCATATTCACTTTTGTCTAGCCAACATTGCATATTGGTATTCTTTATCATATACCCGTTGCACTAACTTCTAGGGAGTGAAAAGGGGCATACAGGAGGCCCACAGAGACTTCAAATGTTGCATTTCTCAAGCATACTAGTTCAGGAAGACTTATGCTACTATCTTTGGATCTCTTGCATGTATTCTTTTTGCATGTGAAACAATTCATCATAAAAATACAACAGTGAGACAAAGTTATTTGCAGCAAGTAAAGCCTTTCTACATATATATGCATAGGAAAGGTTTTGAAAGGATTTAGAAGAAAATAATATTAGTTCCATTAGGTCATAAGATTCTGGGTGATTATTTTCTTTAATTTTTCTAATTTTATATCTTAAATCAAAATAGATAGCCAATAATTAGCAGTGAATACTTGGAACAAACAGGAAGAGCTTCAGATAGGTTCTAGATCAGTACTGAATCATTTTACTGATGATTGGATCCACTCAAAAGAGGAGACCCCAAATAAAAGTTCAGACATGTGACTAAAAGGCAAAAAGAAAATGCCCCAGGAGCTAATGAGAGTGTCACCTGTTGCAATGATTATGTCATAGGGGAAAGATTTCAGGAGACCATTAGAATGTGAACTTGCTCAGGAAGCTGCCAAAGGTGACCTTAATCGTCCAGTCATGTTCTGTTCAGAACCATTATTTGGCTTTCAGTTGCTATGAATAGTAGCTGTGTGATACAGTCATGTTTAAGGGGATAGTGGCTGTTCATTTTAATCTGCAGTCTCTCCTTTAGGCTGTTATTAAGATTTCATGGAGTTTGCGGAATGTCTGTCCTTAGAGACCTTGCAAAATGAGTGGCAAGTACAAAGACTTTTGACGCTCACTGTCACAAGGATGATTCACTTGGCTGTGCTACAGCCCAGCAACGCCAAGACCTGTTATTAAGATGATATTTCATAACAAACATGCCAATTATTGAACTTTCACTAACTGTGTAAGTGAAGTATAGATATAGCAAAAATAGTGTTTATTACCATCATGTTGATTCAGTAAGGTCTTGCCAGCATTACTCATTATAACACAGTATGCAATTTTGAAATTTAGATTTGAGTCAGGTAGTATGATTTTAACCTATGGTCTACTATCATAACCTTTTCCTAGTATCTCTCAAAAAATAAATTAGGCCGAGGTTCTTGCTTACCTTGACCCCTTTCCACTGTCAGCACTAATGTCTAGATCGTTCTTTAACCCTTTATATCACTTGTTTGTACTAAACACATTAATAATTAAAAATTCCAATCACTAGTGTTTTTCCTGATAGTTTTAAGTATATTTTAAAAAATCTGGTCCCTTAATTAAATTAAATTAAACATTCTCCCTATATAACCTGGCATGAGACAATGAGAAGCATGCTAGGATAATTATTTGTGGACATAATATAATTAACTTTGAGTAGGAAACCAAGAAGCTTTTTAGAAGAGGCTGCATAGATGGTGTCATAAATTCACAGAATATTTGATCTGGAAATGGTGTTAAAGATCAGCTAGTCCAACCATCCATTCAGTGCTTGAACCCCTTCTAAAACATCTCCATCTATCTGTCTCTGTCATTCTTGAAGTGCTCCAGAAAAGATTTCTTTTTCCTAAGCAACTGAATTGAAACAGGAGGTACTAATTTTCTTCTGCAGTCATCTGTTGATATCTACAGGGGATTGGTTCCAGGATCCCTGTGGATACCAAAATCCACCGTGCTCAAGTTCCTTATATAAAATGGGTGCTAAAGTCCCTGACATAAAGTGATACAGTACAGTCAGCACTCCATATCTGTAGGTTCACATCTGCTGATATGAAGGGCCAGCTGCACATATGTATGTAAAAAATACTACTCCAAACATGTTTGTTACTTATTTTAAATTTAGTATGAAATATGTAACTGGGAAAAAGAGAAGAAAAAGTTCTTTCCTGGTTTTCTTACATGTATTCCTTTCAAAAACAAATTTGACAAATTCTGGAGGACTCAGAGCTTTCCTCCTCTTTGACCCATAAAATGAAATGGTTAAATGATGGCAAGGACCCTTGTTTCTAGGACACATGCAAGATCTAAAACTATATGTCAAATGAAACACGACTTTCATTTTTAAAATTGATTTTGCCTACCTGTATTTCATCCAAGCCAGTCATGTCAAAGGGGCTTCTTGCCAAGATTATGCTTCAGACAAGAGACACACAGAAAAACTCACACAGTCCTCAAAAAGTTGTACTGTACAGGAAAATGAGATAACCACCAGAAAATCATTATCAGCTGTTAAGAGTTCACAGGATACTTTTAAGTTTTGTGGATCAAAGAAAGTTTTATGAAGAAGTGATTTTAGAAGTCTTTTGACTCTAGCTATAAAATGTGTTTGGCAAATCTTGGAACACAAAATGCCTCACTTCCTTAAAAATGTGATTTGCTGCAATGCCTGAAATCCTTCCCTCCACACCCTGCACTGGAGAAGCATGTTTTTGGGGTTTAAAGGACTCATCATTTTCAGGATCCCCTGGCACAAAGGCCCTGACACAGACTCATTATAGTATAAAGCCTTAGTGAAAAGGTGACTGGTCTGTAATGAGATACTAAACAGGCTTTTGGCAGATAGCAGGTATCTCAGAAGCTGAAAGATTCAGAAAGAGGAAGAGGGAGGTGAAATAAAGATAAACTTGACCCCTCCTCAACTTTCTCAGGGCTAGGCCTTCCACTGTGCGTGTGTGCTCAGTGCTCAGTCATGTCTGACTCTTTGCAACCCCGTGGACTGTGGCCCACCAGGCTCCTCTGTCCATGGGATTATCCAAACAAGACTAATGGAGTTGGTTGCCATTTTCTCCTCCAGAGGATTCTCCCCACCCAGGGATCGAACCCTCATCTTTGTATTTTTTTGCGTTGGCAGGCTGATTCTTTACCACTGTGCCACCTACATTACCTTATTTACTCTTATATTTTGGGGTTGTATTGAAAGTCTTCTTACAGACTTATCTAAGGCCAGGGGAAAGATTATCAAGCACTTTTGTTGAACCAAATGCATGGAACTAAGAATTTTTTCTTTCAGAAATAAAATCTGTCCTTAAATCTTGGGATGTATCTTTGCAAAATCATAAACAGTCTTAAGGATAAAAGCTCTTTCTTATTTAACATTGTGCTGGATAGCTATTAGGTGATTCATAAAAGTACTTTATTGAGAATAGCTGAAGAGCATTTCTAACGATAAAGCAAGTTCCATCATGAATCATTTACTGAGCTACTTTCTAGTCTGAGGAATTAAGCAAGAGTCATTAAGACTTAATCAACTTCTCTATATACTTTCACCTTCTAAATTAGCAAAAGAATCTCAGATAAAGAACAGACTTAAAGTGAGTACATTAAAATAAATAAATAACCTGTTTATTTTATATTCAGTTATGACTATTGCAAATAAATTATTCATCTAAAAGCTGAAAGACATCAGTTAAGTGCATGGAACAATCAAAAGTAAAGTGGGTGCAATTCATAAAAATGAGAAATCAGGGAGAAGAAAACAGAAAAGAAGTTTTCATTAATGGTAAAATATTGTAAAATACAAATGAAAATATGTAGCGCCTTTGAAATGGTGAACTAAATTGATAAAACCTTAACCAGAATCATCAAGGAAAAAAGGAGAGGACCCAAATTAATAAAATCAGAAATAAAAAAGTTACAACAAACATGATAGAAATAAAAAGGATCATAAGAAACTATTATGAACAACTAAATACCAATACAGTGGAAACCCCAGAAGAAATGGACAGATTCTTAGAAAGGTACACTTTCCAAAGACTAAACCAGGAAGAAAGAGAAAATATGAACAAATGAAGTACTGGTAATGAAAATCCAATTAGTAATTTTAAAACTCCCAACAAACAAAAGACCGGGACCAGATGGTTTCATTGGTGAATTCTACCAAACACTCAGGGAAGATTTAACACCTATTCTTTTCAAATTATTCCAAAGAACTGCAGGGGTGGAACATTTCCAAACTCATTTTATGAGACTAGCATCACCCTGATACCAAAATTAGAAAAAGATATCACCAGAAAAGAAAATTACAGGCCAACATCACTGATGAACCTGAATGCACAAATCCTCAACAAAATACTAGCAAACCAAATCTAACAATGCACTGAAAGGATCATATACCATGATCAAGTGGGATTTATCCCAAGGATGCAAGGATTTTTCAATATTCACAACTCAATCAATATGATACAGCACAGTAACAAACTGAAGAATAAAAACCATACAGTCATTCCAATAGATACAAAAAAGGCTTTTGACAAAATTCAACACCTACCTATGATAAAAACTCTGTAGAAAGTAGACATAGAGGAAACATACCTCAACATAATAAATGTCATATATGACAAACCTATGAAGTCACTCAGTCGTGTCCGACTCTTTGCGGCCCCATGGACTGTAGCCTACCAGGCTCCTCCATCCACGGGATTTTCCAGGCAAGAGTCCTGGAGTGGTTTGCCATTTCCTTCTCCAGGGGATCTTCCCGACCCAGAGATTGAACCAAGGTCTCCCACATTACAGGCAGATGCTTTACCGTCTGAGCTACCAGGGAAGCCATACCTATGGCTATACCCAGCCATACCCAGGGAAGACAAACCTATAGCTAACATCAAACTCAGCAGTGAAAAGCTGAAAGCATTTCCTCTAACATCAGGAACAAGACAAGGATGCCCATTTTCAACACTTTTATTTAACATGATTTTGGGAATTCTAGCCATAACAATCAAAGAAAAAAAATAAAAGGGGTCAAATTGTAAAGAAAGAACTAAACTGTTACTGTTTGCAGATCTAACTACCAAGTATCAGGAAGAGAACATAAGGAAACAATTCCATTTACCATCACATCAAAAAGAATTAAATACCTAGGAATAAATCTAAGGTAGCAAAAGACCAGTACCAGGAAACTACAGGACACTGATGAAAGAAACTGAACATGACACAAACAGATGGAAAAAGATACTGTTTTCCTAGATTGGAAGAACACTGTTAAATGAACATACTATTCAAGTCAATCTTCAGATTCAGTGCAATCTCTGTCAAAGTATCACTGGTAATTTTCACAGAACTAGAAAAATAATTTTAAAATGTGTATGGAAACACAGAAGACCGTGACTAGGCAAAATAATTTTGAGAAAGAAGAACAGAGCTAGAGGAATCATATTTCCTGACTTCAGACTATACAACAAAGTACAATAAACAGTATGGTACTTGCACAAAAACAGACACACTGATCAATGGAACAGGATAGAAAGGCCAGAAATAAATTCACACTTCTGGTTAAGTAATCTATGACAAAGGAGGCAAGAGTATACAATTGAGAAAAGACAGTCCCTTCAACAAGTGGTGTTAGGAAAACTGAAGAGCTACATGTAAAAGAATGAAACTAAAACATTCTCTAACACCATATATAAAACTAAACTCAACATGGATTAAAGACCTAAATGTAAGATTGGATACTATAAAACTCCTAGAGGAAAATAGAAGCAGAACACTCTTTGATATAAATTTCAGTAATATTTTTTTGGGATCTGTCTCCTAATGCAAAGAAGATAAAGGCAAAATTAAACCAATGGACCTAAATAAACTTCGAAGTGTTTGCACATCAAAAGGAAGCATGGACAAAATGAAAAGACAACCTAATGAATGGGAGAAAACATTTGCAAATGACATGACCAGTAAGGTGTTAATATCCAATATATACAAACAGTTCATACAATTCAACATCAAAAAAAGAAACAGTCCAATTAAAAATTGGGCAGAAGTACTAAATGGAGTTTTTCAAAGAGGAAATGAACGTTGCCAACAGTCACATGAAAAGATGCTCAACGTTGCTAATCATCAGGGAAATGCAAATCAAAACCACAATAAGATACAACCTATACCTGTCAGGGTGCCTATCATTAAAAAGAACACAAATAACAAATATTGGTGAGGATGTAGAGAAAGGGGAACCCTCTTGCCTCCTTGATGGGAATGTAAATTGGTGTAGTCACTGTGGAAAACAGTATGGAGGTTTCTCAAAATGCACTTCAACGTTCATAGCAGCATTATTTGCAATAGCCAAGATATGGAAGCAACCTAATTATCCATCAAAAGATGAATGAATAAAGATGAAGTGGCATGTATATACAAAGGAATAATACTCAGTCACAAAAAAGGAATGAAATCTCTCCATTTGCAACAGCATGGATGGACTTGGAGGGCATTATGCTAAGTGAAATAAGTCAGGCAGAGAAAGACACTGTATGACATCACTTATATGTGGAATCTAAAAAAAATAACAAACTAGTGACTATAACAAAAGCAGACTCACAGACATAGAGAACAAACTAGCAGAGAAGGAATGGAGGAGGGGTAAGATAGAAGGGGATTAAGACATACAAAATATTAGGTATAAAATAAGCTACAAGGATATATTTTATAACATGGGGAATGTAGCCAATACTTTATAATAACTATAAAGGGTGTATAATCTTTAAATATTGTGCAGTAAGTGCACAATACATTGTACATCTGTAACTTACATATTAATGCATATCAACTATACTTTAATAGAAAAGAATTTTCAGCAACAACAAAAAAAAAGCAGTACTAGTCTGAGGATAAAATCCTCAAAGTACATTCCAAATAAAGTTATATACCGGTAGGAGAGAGTTCCCGGGAGGGTACAGGTATTAGAGAGAGGAATGCAGCTGCACTGAAGGAATAAGGCAACCCTGTACAGGAGGGAGAAACACTAAAGATTCCTACTTCCAGAGAAAAGCTTTTCTTTCTTTTTTTTTTTTTTGTTTTACATTTCTTGTCAGAGAAAAGCTTTTCTTATTTTAGCACCTGGGAACTCCCACTTGCCTGCCTGAGGAAAAAAAAATACATAGGCGTTTCTAAATTATAAAATCTTCAGTGAATTCAAACTTGTAAGCACAAAGGAATAGGTAAATATCAAGTAGTTTTTTAATGCATTGGCCAGAAAGGAAATCATTAATAACACAATAAAGTGAATTGGTTTTTACCTTTATCACTGTCTTATTCTGGGGTTCCCCAATATCCAAGTTTGAGACAAACATCACCTTGCTTCTGTAGGTTAAGTGTTGCTATTGGCCTTTGCATCTCAGAATCCTCCTCTTTTCCCCATGGGTATTAGGAAGCCCAGTTCCATGGCAGTATCTCCTTCTATCAATCCTGGCCTTCACAGGATACCACTGAGCATCTTAATGATGTCACTGCTTATTGCCAGGACATTTCTTATTGCTTTAATGAAGGGACTGTCCCATGACCCTTCTGTGGAACATAGTCAAGTAATGGGTTTACCAGTCTTGCAAAATAAATCAGTTATAATATTCCACCTCCTTAATTCTTCTGTTCCCTTCCTCACTATGATGCTCAGGTGTCCTGACATCACTACCTCATTACTGCAGGCCACTACTGTGACAAAACTTCAAAGAGCCACCCCAGGGTATACGAGAGCAAAATTCAAGAAAGCAGACATCTGTGCTAATATTTTGAACCTCAAATCAGAGGTGAGTGGTTGGAGGTCAATGATCCCCTGGTCCAATACACTTATTATTCACTCCCACATGAGATCCCCTGGTCCCTGCCAATACCAATTACCTGGTCCTGTATTTCCTTCAGAGGTAAGTTATTTGCTTACACAACAGACACCGTGTTTCTACGTCTGGGCTGGGCTACGACCTAACCTTGGTTCCTACTCTTGAAGTATGAGAATGGTAGCACAGTTTTTGAGAAAGACAGACATCATATTTCAGTAACATGCCTCAGATGAGGTCTTTCCAGTGTATCCAAGCAACAGGAAGTTCTCTCTTTCAGCAAATAGCAGGGTAATCCTACCAGCTGGAAAGCTTTAGTGGAATCTGGGGTTCAATATTCTAAGGTTGCTCTGTCCATATGTGCCCATCCAAGTCCCACAATCACACTCACTTCTTCTCAGAGCACTGACTCTTATATAGGATACCTGTCAAGGCTGTACTTTTAATTTTCACTGCATCTCTGCCTTCTTTAAAATTAGTTCTTGGTTCTGATTTCTAGCATAGTTTTCTCAGAAGCTGCAGGAGATTCAGGTCTCCTTATTTGCTTACATAGGGACTGGTTTCCATAGGGCTTTCAGTTTCTTGAACTGCTATTTGGCTGACGTTATCTTGCCATTTAAAAAAACACATTTCTGAAGTAATACATTAAAAAAAAAAACTTTTTATTTTGTATTGGAGTATACCAATAACAATGTGACAGCTTCAGGAGAACAGCACAGGGACCAGTCCTCCCAAAACTCCCCTCCCTTTTATCCAGGCTGCACATAACATTGAGCAGAATTTCCTGCCCTATACAGTAGGTCCTTGCTGGTTATCCATTCTAAATATAACATTATACATTTACCTTCATCATATCATTGTAACTATCATTTGCTCCCATACCTTTATTGTTACATTGCTATCACATGCCCAACTTTTTTTACCTGCGCTTTACCCCAAGCCACTCGAGGCTAAAGTCTTAGTAAGTAAGATGCTTCTAGAAGCAAGGTGAATAGTATTATTACTGCACTCTGGCATCAGCTCGTTTAGTCTGGTTCCCCTAAAAGCAGAATCTGAAAGAAAGGCCTTTGTGCAAATAGTTTATTTGGGAATGTAATCTCATGGAAAGGTGGTTCAACAACAGATAAGGGTGCTTATCCTGGAAAGGAAGGAAAGCTGATACAGGGAGGTATTATCAAAGCTGGCCACCAGTAGTATAACTTGAACTTGATCCTAATGGGTCTTGAGAAACATTATGAACTCCATCTCAGAACACTCTTTTTTTTTTTTTTTTCTTGAAGATGAAAAGAGGAGGAAATGATCCTTTGGCTTCTGTTCCCATTGTTTCCCATTGTTCCCACATGTTTCCCATGTGGTTTGGTGGGTCTAGGCTTTCTGGGTGGTGTATTCAAGAGTGCTGAGCAGTTTCCTGTGGTTGACTCACTGGCTGTGGCATCAGAGAAGCCCCGCAGCATAAGGCCAGCCTGAGGCAAGGCACAGTCAGATTACACCTGTCAGGCTGAAGTCTCTGGTGAACCAGTCACTACACCAGTAGTGTATGGTGAGCTGATAGGATTTGAGGCAGATATAAGAGGTGTTTGATATAACTGTCAGCCATGGCTAGCATTTATTGTGAGTTCTTCATCGACACAGCACTGTGGTAAATACTGAGGATTAATATGTTCTATGAACCTGTATGCAAATTACAATCTGGTTGGGAGGATCAGTTCGGTTGCTCAGTCGTGTCTGACTCTGTGACCCCATGGACTGCAGCATGCCGAATTCCCTGCCCATCAAACAATTCCCAGAGCTTGCTCAAACTCATGTCCAATGAGTTGGTGATGCCATCCAATCATCTCATCCTCCATCGTCCCCTTCTCCTCCTGCCTTCAATCTTTCCCTGCATCATGGTCTTTTCCAATGAGTCAGTTCTTCACATCAGGTGGCCAAAGTATTGGAGATTCAGCTTCAGTATCAGTCCTTCCAATGAATATTTGGGACTGATTTCCTTTAGGATTGACTGGTTGGATCTCCTTGCAGTCCAAGAGACTCTCAAGAGTCTTCTCCAACACAACAGTTCAAAAGCATCATTTCTTCAGCTCTCAGCTTTCTTTATAGTCCAATTCTCACATCCATACATGACTACTGGAAAAACCATAGCTTTGACAAGATGGACCTTTGTTGGCAAAGTAATGTCTCTGCTTTTTAATATGCTCTCTAAGTTGGTCACAACTTTTCTTCCAAGGAGCAAGTGTCTTTTAATTTCATGGCTGCAGCCATCAACTGCAATGATTTTGGAGGCCAAAATATAAAGTCTCTCATTGTTTCCATTGTTTCCCCATCTATTTTGCATGAAGTGATGTGACCAGATGCCATGATCTTAGTTTTCTGAATGTTGAGCTTTAAGTCAACTTTTTAACTCTCTTCTTTTACTTTCATCAAGAGATTCTTTAGTTCTTCACTTTCTGCCATAAGGGTGGTATCATCTGCATATCTGAGGTTATTGATATTTCTCCTGGCAATCTTGATTCCAGTTTGTGATTCATCTAGCCCAGCACTTCGCATGATGTACTCTGTATATAAGTTAAATAAGCACGGTGACAATATACAGCTTTGATGTACTCCTTTCCCGAATTGGAACAAGTCTGTTGTTCCATGCCCAATTCCAACTGTTGCTTCTTGACCTGCATACAGATTTGTGAGGAGGCAGGTTAGGTGGTATGGTATTCCCATCTCTTTAAGACTTTTCCACAGTTTGTTGTGACCCACACAGTCAAAGGTTTTGGCATAGTTAAAAAAGAAGAAGTAGATGTTTTTCTGGAACGCTCTTGCTTTTTTGATGATCCAGTGAATGTTGGCCATTTGATCTCTGGTTCCTCTGCCTTTTCTAAATCCAGCTTGAACATCTGAAACTTCATGGTTCACGGTTCATGAACTGTGAAGTTCGTGAAATGAATGAAAAGTTCATGTTTGAAACCTGGCTTGGACAATTTTGAGCATTATTTTGCTAGCATGTGAGATGAGTGCAATTGAGCAGTAGTTTGAACATTCTTTGGCATTGCCTTTCTTTGGGATAGGAATGAAAACTGACTTTTTCCAGTCCTGTGGCCACTACTGAGTTTTCCAAATTTGCTGGCACATTGAGTGCAGCACTTTCACAGCATCATCTTTCAGGATTTGAAATAGCTCAACTGGAATTCCATGACCTCCACTAGCTTTATTCGTAGTGATGCTTCCTAAGGCCCACTTGACTTCTCATTCCTGGATATCTGGTTCTAGGTGAGTGATCACACCATCGTGGTTAACTGGGTCATGAAGATCTTTTTTGGATAGTTCTTCTGTGTATTCTTGCCACCTCTTCTTAATATCTTCTGCTTCCATTAGGTCCATACCATTTCTGTCCTTTATTGAGCCCATCTTTGCATGAAATGTTCCCTTGGTATCTCTGATTTTCTTGAAGAGATCTCTAGTCTTTTCCATTCTACTGTTTTCCTCTATTTCTTTGCATTGATCACTGAGGAAGGTTTTCTTATCTCTCCTTTCTATCCTTTGGAACTCTGCATTCCAATTAGTATATTTTTCCTTCTCTCCTTTGTCTTTTGCTTCTCTTCTTTTCACAGCTATTTGTAAGGACTCCTCAGACAACCATTCTGCCTTTTTGCATTTCTTTTCCATGGGGATGGTCTTGATCCCTGTCTCCTGTACAATGTCACAAACCTCCATCCATAGTTCATCAGTCATTCTGTCTATCAGATCTAGTCCCTTAAATCTATTTCTCACTTCCACTGTATAATCAGAAGGGATTTGATTTAGGCATTGTTTCAAAATACAGTAAAGTCCTAAAAGAAATTATAAGCACCGATTTTACTCCATATGTCTCATTTGCTGCTTAACTATTTGGATAAGATAATTTATTCTTACTTCAACCTATTTCTGAAGAGTTCTAACACTGAGGCTACAATATGAGTTTATCTATTAATTGAGACAATTCAATTTAAAACTGTCAAATGCATTATCCTGGCACCTAACATAAATACCCCTCTGTCACAACAAAATTAAACTTATTTTAAACATTCTTATGAAATAAATATTATAGCAAAATATAATGGGTTAAAGGACAAATGGGAGTAGTATTAGAATGATTTGCCTAAGATGACAAGTTCTATTGAAACACCACAGTGCAGTCAGTTAGAATATCTTCAGGATTAAAAAACTATGAATGAGGCAAAGAAATATAAATAAAGATCATGAATTAAGGGAGTAGAGGAGAGAAAACAATGTGCACATAATTATCTGTATATTAGAACACTCTCAACACTGAAAATCTGAATTATCTTGTAGGATGGTGCAAGAATATTCCAATCTGAGAATAGACATATTAAACAAAAGCTCACAGGGCTTATTCCAAATTAGGGGTTAACTCCCAGGAGAAATGATGAGCTCCGTGCAGCAATTAATGACAGTGATGAGCATAAGGTTATAATGGCATTTTTGTGACAAGTACAGAAAGAAAAAGTGCCTTTGGCAGCTGCCTGCCCTGCTAATGGTATCAATGAATGAGAAGTCAAATATAAACCCATTCTACAAGCCTGTGGTGAAACTACTTCCTAGATAGTCACAAAAACATAGACTGGCTGGGGCAGAAAGACAGTAGAAGCTAAGGCACTGATGCTTCTATGTCTTTGAAAAGAATGAGAGTAAATTATCAGTGTGTTCGATATGGTCTATAAGCCACCATAGATCCAACAGAAAATCTAGTCATTTTCAAGATAAATATGATGAATTTTAAGATTTTAACCATCTGTAGCAGTTTTGAGGGGGAGAAGCAAATTTGTAAGAAGTAATAAATAATATATTTTAAAATAGATGTTTCATTAGCATTCAACTGGTGAGAAGCTAGTTCATCTAAGGATTCATCAGTTATTCTGGAAGAAGTGGGTTATACAGGGAGAGAATTCTGGTAAACAAAGAATTATTTATTAAACTGTCCTATTCTTGATGGGCTAAACTTGTTTATAATAATCAGAAATTTATGGAGCACTTATCACATGCTAAGACTTGCTTTCATGTGGTAATCGTTCATTTAATAATCACAGCACTGTGAAATAGGTACTATTATCATTCCCATTTAAAAAATTGGGAAACAGTGGCTTCCAGTGGTTAAGTGCCTGTCCAATTTATAGGACCAGTCAGACAGTGGTAGAGTTGGGATGAAAGCAGGGCTTTGTCTTCAGAGCCCAAACACATAACCATTTATGTGGTTACTTCTGTGGATACTGCCACTGAAGATAGGTTTAATCTCTCAGTTGTGTCCAACTCTTGAGACCCCATAGAGGGTAGCCTGTCAGGCTCCTCTGTTCATGGGATTTCCCAGGCAAGAATACTGGAGTGGGTTGCCATTTCCTTCTCCATGGGATCTTCCCGACCCAGGGATCAAAGCCGAGTCTCCTGCATTGTAGGCAGATTCTTTACTGACTTAGCCACCAGGGAAGTCCTACTAACTCTGAAACTATTCTTGAATTAATCCTCCAGGGGGCTGAATCTTGCTCCTTGAAAAGTTCCAGTCACATAATAACTGTCCTATTCTAATGCATAAGCTTCTGCACACTTCCAAAGGAAAAAGTCATGAAATAAAATTTTGTACATGGGAGGCATCTTCTTACCTAGCATCTAAGATAACATCGGTTTCTCTTCTTTCCTTCCTCTCCTCTTATCTGGCCTTCTCATTCTTTTAAAATGAGTTAACCAGAGCCCAAAGGGGTTCAATTACCCATAATTGGTTGGTAGGGCTCCCCAATGTCTGGAATCCCCATTGAGTGCTTTTTCCTATTATATTACAGTAACTTCCATTGCTGACTCATGTTTTTCCAGCCACCTGATGCAGGAAAGGTATCATGAAATCATGTTATTCAGCCTCAGAAAAGAGAGGGTTTACCACCGGTATTTGGACTGTTCTCATGTTATAACAGAAACAATGAAAGAGCCTTTACTGAGCTTCTCTATTACATCCACAGGCTAACTGTGACACTGGACACAAACAGTCCTGAAAACCAATCTCAATTTCCTATTTGAACTAAAAGGAAGAAAGTAAACACATGAATGTGTCAGACTGGGGATTTAACTCGGAGAAGAAATAAAAAGCCAGGCAGAAATAGAAAAGCAAGAAGGAACATAGGAAATACAAAGGAAAATACCAGCTGTATAAAGTAGATTGACATTGACCGGGGGGCCTAATGTTAAGGTTTCACATTTCTGGTACATCAGACAATTTTCCTGTCTCCATTTCCTCTGTCTCTCAACAGCCCTTGTTTCTGGCACAAATTGAAAAAATAATCTATAAACTAATTAGTAATTGACACAAAATTAACTAAAAAGGGTGGTTAAATACACAGAGATGCACATATATTCACACGTATTGCTAGAACCTCTACACTACCTACAAAGTCATGTTAACAATTATTTAAACACATTCGAGCAGCAGTCCCCAACTTTTTCAGCACCAGAGTCCAGTTTCACGGCAGGTAATTCTTCCATTGACCAGGGTAGGGGGGATGGTTTTGGGATGACTCAAGCACATCACATTTATTGTGTATTTTATTTCTATTGTTATTACATCAGCTCCATCTCAGATCATCAGACATTAGATCCTGGAGGTTGGGGACCTCTGGACTAGAGGTTTATTATTAAAATACATTATCTTTCTTGCAGTGTTTTTCAGGGTGTTACTGGCATTTTGAGTGAAACAGTTATTCCTTGGTTAGACTGCCCTATATATTGGACAATTCTTAGCATCTCTGCCTCCTCCTGCCACCAAATCCTAGTAACTCACTTAGTCATTGTGATAACCTGAAAACATGCTTAGGCATTTCAAAATTCACCCCCTGCAATGGGATGGGACTGTATTTCCCCAACTGAGGAACACTGGGACTCAGAATAACACCCTAGATCCAACTCAGAGAAATTATTCACATCCTAGATTCATAGATTTTATTTAAGACTTCTTTATTGAGTGTCTGCCCCACACAAGGCCCTAGGCTAGTTGCTGGGAGGTTTGCATGAGTTCAAAAAGATTTTGCTATAATGGAGCATGTAGGATGGTGTGAGAAACAGATATTGATTAAATCTTCACACATACATAAACACACATAAATATATACATTTAGAACTCTGATAATAGCAACAAAGACACATGGTGTTATTAGAGCCTCTAACAGGAAGATTTGCTGAGATTACTTAGTGAAGAGTCCCCAAGGAGTCTTTAGCTTGAGCTGAGATCTGAAGCATAAGTCAGAATTTACTTGATGATGGTGAAATGGGAAAAATGTTCTTAGTTGAGGAAATAGCATGTGCAAAGTTGCCCTAATAAAATCAAGCATGTCAAGTTTAATAGATGGACATGAGGTGCATGTGACTAGACCTGAGAGAGTGTCCTGTGACATGAGGCTACAGAGACAAATAAGGGTGAATCCACATATGCCCTTGTAGCCTATGTCAATTAGTTTAATTTTCAGGCATAACTAAGCAAGTGAAATGTGGTCTAAAGCAGAAGAAGGAGGTGTAAGAACACATGAGATACAAATCAACTGATAGGTGTTGCCCCCATGAAACTGCTAATCAGATCAATCCACATCTGAATGGAAGTCAAGCTAGCACAGATTAAAAGACCTCCAGCGTGTCATAATTCTGCGGAATTTACCCAGTGAATAAATTTGGTGTCATACCAGGTTCTATGGAGGCTGTAATATATAAGAGCAGAAGAGCAGAATGTTGGGGGAACCAGGAATGTTGGGGGAACCTGGAGACAACTTAGAAAGGGCAAGTGTTACAGGGGAGTAAGCACTGGAATTGAAGTGCCAACAATTGGTTTTTACTCCCAGACTTCCCTGCCACATGGAAAGTTTGCCAGTCCCTGATCAGGGCTTTTATCAGTAAAATAAGGACAATAACACCCCCAGGTTTCTGAGTAGGATAAGTTGAAATGTTCTGAGGAAGAAAGTCTAACTTACTCTCTGGCATATTCCAAGCGTACAACTCATGCTTTTAATGAAACTAAGTTTCTTCAGTTGTACAATGAACTCAGTAATAACTGATTTGACATTCCAAGTCTGTCATAAGGGCAAATGGGATAAGTTAGTGAAGAAGCAAAGGGTATTATTATCATCAATAAAGGAATGTGGCATGAAATCCAATCTGAATTCTTCATCCCTTAATTGTTTTGTCAGTGGGCTATATTCATAGAAGCAAACTGCTCCGTGGAATATCTCTCCTCCTTTAGTCCTCAGAAAACTCAGGGATGGGGGAAAGAAGAAATAATAATATGTAATTCTTTTGTCCTGATATAATAAGAATAACTGTGATAAGCTGAAGTCCTATAAACATATGTGCACAGAAGTTTTCTTTGGATGTGCTAAAGGAAATAAAGTGAATTTTGGACCAGCTGATGGACCAAAATTTTGTGAAATGTTGACTGACCAGGGTTCTTTTTCAAGAAAATACATTATAGCAATGCATTCTCAACACATACACATTCTGTGCATGCTCCGCCTCTTTTCCCCTCAACCCACTTTTATATGAACCTGCAGTTCTGATGACCAGTTATCAGTGCACTGACAGTTTCCACTTCAGTTGCTTGTTCTCACTGTTTCTCTATCCAAGAGCTTTTTCTGGAGCCATGAGCTCTTGCTCAGTCTGCTTGCGGAAGCTTAGAACTTACTTTGTCCTTTGAGGGAGCTTCCCACGTGGCTCAGTGGTAAAGAATCTTCCCGACAATGCAGGAGACGCAAGAGAGGAGGGTTCAGTTTCTGGGTTGGGAAGATCCCTTGGAGGAGAAAATGGCAACCCACTCCAGTATTCTTGCATGGGAAATCCCATGCCTGACGGACTACAGTCCATGGGGTTGCAAAGAGTCGGACATGACTAAGCACACGCATGCACACACACACACACACACACACACACACACACACACTTGTTAACCTTTAGGAGATTAATTCAGAAACCTGTTTCACATGGTTCCTCAGAGAGTTTCCAATGATTTGACACCCCAGTTGGCCATGGTGATAACCTGCCCATTAAAAACTCTTTTAGAAGGTTTGCCCCTTCTCTGCTTCACTTTTTCTACTTTCTTTCATGTTCTTATTACAGTTATCTCTCAAATCAACTCCCTGCAACCACATCATGTCTCATGATGTACTTTTGGGGAAACTGTAATTTAGATATAGGATTCCTGAACTGTCCAGTGCATGATTTGCATTTCTAATGACAAGATGGTGTGTAGTCTGAAACAACTCATGACTCCATAAAAAGAGGAAATCACTGTTCTGTAATGCCTCTTAAAAGAAAAGAAAACAAAGTCATGGAAATATTCCCTAGGAGAGAAAGTAGGCCTACTTTTAAGAGCTCACCCTACTGGCAAGCTTTTCAATCAGTCTGTTGGCCTTTCTAGGTCGTTGGCTTCTAAAGCCACTTTGCCTCTGCTCAGGAGAAAACTCTTGAGAGTCCCTTGGACAGCAAGGAGATCAAACCAGTCAATCCTAAAAGAAATCAACCCTGAATATTCATTGGAAGGGCTGATGCGGAAGATGAAGCTCCAATACTTTGGCCACCTGATGTGAAGAACTGACTCATTGGAAAAGACCCTGGTGCAGGGAAAGATTGAAGGCAGGAGAAGAGGGGGATGATGGAGGATGAGATGATTGGATGGCATCACCGACTCGATAGACATGAGTTTGAGCAAACTCAGGGAGATAGTGAAAGACAGAGTAGCCTGGCGTGCTGTAGTTCATGGGGTTGCAAAGAGTTGGGCATGAGTTAGTGACTGAACAACAGCAACCACAACAACAGGAGCATTCGCTACGATTCCTTAAGGCCCCAGCCATACTATATTTATAGAATAGGAGCAGAAATTTAGCCTTTCACTATTTATCTGCCACAACAGATTGCTTAAGAACATCTCTAATACTCAGAATTATAAGAGGCAGCCCAAATTCATTTCAGGGGATACTGAGACTGCAGAAATATTGCTTCACAGGAAATAAAAAGCTTTTCCTTCAGTATCTGTACCCAGCAAGGTCAAGCACCTTGTTTTCCCCTTGTATGATCTAACACACTTATGTAATAAACAAATATGATGCTAATAGGTATCAACATTGGCAACATTTTAGGATTTTTAAAAGTGATTTTAAGAAGAGTAACAGAGAAAGGATAAACGCTCAAAGTTGTACACTAGCACACAAGTAGGCATGCTTTGCATAATAATTGCATTTCTACAGAACACAGTATCTTCTCATTATGTAGGAAATCAGCCCTTACTCAGTCCAAGAATACTTACATATTCTTTGAAAAAAAAGTAGAATTTCTGAAACTGATGAAATGAGATCTTAGGAGGGGCAGGAACAGGATATCACCAATGATTAATGAGATGAGTTTTCAGGACTGTTACCAAGCATTGCAAATATGAATGGTTTGATTTTGTTTCATAATCCTTTGCTGAATGAACATGTAACAAATTTATTTATGTCTATAAAAAGTCATTCTGTTCATAAGTTCAGAAATGGAACAATACTCTAAATGGTAATAATTATGTGAAAACCACAGAACTGGAAACCAGAAAATCTGTATTTAAGTTAGGTCCCAAATTCTCTTAGGGCCTTTGTGTAAGTCACTTTGTGGGGCCTCATTACCCTATTTGAAAGAGGTAAAGTTGATCAATTCTAAGGTCTTTTGGAACTAGACAGTTTGGTGACTCTACCATTATTATATAATAAAAAAAAAGAGTAGCTTACAAAAGAATAGATCCCAAGACATTGTTTCTACTCTATCTTAACTCAAGGTCCCTACAGGTAGAGCCTAAGATGAGGATTCTATAGCAAGGGATTTTCTGGAGAAGAGTTCCCAGGAGAAACCTGTAAGGGAGTGAGGGCAGCAAGATGGCAGAGTAAAGAGCTAAGCATAGATAAAGTTTTGGAAGACTGATCCTATGGGGAGCTCTGGAGCATCAACTGTAACACCAAGGTTTTCTCATTCAGAACCAAGAATCCTGAACTTTTGTATTTCCATATTAGTAAGACATTAACCAGTAAACAGCTTGGGAAATGGAGGCATACCCTTTCCTGGATGGGGCAAACTTCTGGAGAGGAGGATATATGAGCTGGTAGCAGCCAACACCACAGCAGCCATGGGATGGTTGGACTGGTATGGTGAAGAGAATCTGGATGGGGGCCAGTGACATCTGTTATATATGATTTCTTCTTTGTGTGTGCTCAGTTGCTCAGGCACATCCAACTCTTTGCGACCTCATGGACTGCAGCCTGCCAGGCTCCTCTGTCCATGGAATTTTCCAGGCAAGAAAACTGGAGTGGTGTGCCATTTTCTACTCCAGAGATTCCTTCTTTACCCTAATTTTTATACTGAAGTGGCATTACTAGGTTACAAAATATTCACATTATTTATCTCATTGGACCTTGATAATTTTTCACATAAGTCTTCGAAAAATACACATAAAAGACAGGTTACTATGTTTTACAAAAAGGAAAAGCTCATGTAGCAGTAATTTTATTTTTTTGTTAGTATCTCACTTAGATAGTATAGGGTATGAAACGGTTAGTAGATGAGAAAATACAAAAATGGAACTCAACAATTAAGGCTTCTAGGACAAAAAGTACTCTTGAATTTTATTTTACTTCTGTCAAGTGGCCTTGTTTCAGAAATTCATATTACTTTTTCAACTGACTGAATACTGGATAAGGATAGCTTATGAGAACCTAAAACAGAGCATATTGGCTGATAATATTTGCTTTTGCTTAAAAAGTCTGCTGTCCGTGGTAGAGACACTAGATTTCTACCTACAAAGTGTTCCCTTCAAAGGGATTACCATTTGAAATGATATAGGGGTTTGATTATTTAACATCCAGATAACCATTAACAAT
The DNA here is from genome assembly GCF_963930625.1 of Muntiacus reevesi. Classification (NCBI taxonomy): domain Eukaryota; kingdom Metazoa; phylum Chordata; class Mammalia; order Artiodactyla; family Cervidae; genus Muntiacus; species Muntiacus reevesi. Next base: position 20,637,851 of record NC_089271.1, read on the forward strand.
AGCACAATTAACCTTTTAAGCTATTACTAGTAGCACACTCTTCATACTGAAGCAAAACTAAAGAACACATTTTTATTTTTATTTATTTTATTTTACATTTTTTTTTTATTAGTTGGAGGCTAATTACTTCACAACATTGCAGTGGGTTTTGTCATACATTGACGTGAATCAGCCATGGAGTTAAATGTATTCCCCATCCTGATCCCCCCTCCCACCTCCCTCTCCACCCGACTCCTCTGGGTCCTCCCAGTGCACCAGGCCCGAGCACTTGTCTCATGCATCCCACCTGGGCTGGTGATCTGTTTCACCATAGATAATATACATGCTGTTCTCTCAGAACATCCCACCCTCACCTTCTCCCACAGAGTTCACAAGTCTGTTCTGTACTTCTGTGTCTCTTTTTCTGTTTTGCATATAGGGTTATCGTTACCATCTTTCTAAATTCCATATATATGTGCTAGTATGCTGTAATGAAGAACACATTTTTAAAAAGGAAATTTAACAGAGATCACAAGAAAATTGTGGACTTGGAAAAAAAAGCTGGGCAAAGGGGAAATGCACATATTAAAGAAAAATGTTGTTGATTTCACCAGGTTGTCTTGGAAAGCCTTAAAGGATGCTCTCGAGTAATGTTCTTTAATCTTTTTCAGGTCATCGACCTCTCTGAGAACTTTATGAAAGTTATGGACTTTCTTTCCAAATGGGAAAAGACATATGTATATGAAGTTCTGCAATCAGTTTAGGGTAATTATAGAATATTGACTCCCTCTATGAAACAATACTTTAAAAATAGATGGAAGTACATTTGAGACTATGAAGAAGAAATGACAATAACAGGCCAGAAGAAAATTTCTGTTTTGAATATCTATTTCCTTTTGCTTTCACTTAGAGAAAGTGCATCTCAGGTTTAATGATGCTAATGAAGTTTAAGTGAATAAGAAATACAGTTAAGAATATCTAATATAATATTCACAGAGATTTTGTTCGTGTGAGGAAAAGAAAGTAATTATGGTTGGAGTTTCATTAGGAGGACTGAGGAGGTATTTTATGACTGACTAGGCTGAGATTAGATTTCTGAACCAATAACAACTACCCATTAAAATTATTTTCATAGCAAACTTTTACCTTCCTTTTTACATTATCAAATGAGATTCTATTTAATTACTTACTCTCCTGACATCATTACAGCCTCTCTGTTAACTCAGGATGCAGTCTGACAGGAAGCCCTTTGCAAACCAAATACTTTTCTACCTCTACCACTTTTGAGAAATGTAAGTGAGGTTAGTCTGATGGAGATTGATGCTGACTTTTATGTATTTCAGTTCCATTTTTAACCACTGGTTTTGGGGAACCTCCCAAACCAAGGTCCATCCCTTGCTTCTTCTTAAAACCTGTCTATTGCTTTGGTTTCACAGAACACGGCTGTCTTCCATGTATTTATAATTCACCACCATCTACTTTCTTTGGGGGTTTTTATTCACCTCTGTTCTCCAGTAAGATCTTCAAGTAGGTTTCTGGAAACAGAATGGGCCATCTAAACTGCTCCTATTCAAGATTTTAAAAAATCACAGCATACTCTTAAAGTACAGTGTTCACAGTTAAAGAAAATTTAGTTGCCTCAGATTTTCATTTCTATTCGAATTGCATGTAAGTGGAGCACTTAATCATTGTGAGATTCACTTATACGCTCCACAGTGCTCACGCACTCCATGTGCAGATTAGGACAGACTAATTCATCTTTCCTCCCAAATTATTAAAACAGGTAATGCACTTTTATTAATGTTAGAACCGAGTGAAATAATTCTGGAAAATTAATGCCCCCAATGAATGCAATTTCAGAGCTCGGTGAGTACATTATAGGCTTATTATTCTTACTCTGTATGGGATGTGATATTCAGCAGTTTTGATTTCTATAGAAAACTAGGAATAATTTCTCTGTCTCTCCTCCATTATAACCTGATGACCTGGCACTTTTCCTGAAATGAAAAGGTATCATTGTAGCTTGGGATGCCATAATCTTTTAAGAGCTATTCAGTTAAAATATCAGAGGGCAATGGAAGAGGATTTGGGTTGTTAAATTTTCTGACATAAACCTGGAGATACGGCATGCATGCACCAGTTTTTTCTATCTTTGTCCCTCTCACTAGCAGACACATACAAATATGAATGATATACATAGATGTATATTAATCAAGCATTTAACAAGGTATAAGACATACCAGTGGTAAAAACAGATTAGACACTATCTGCCCTTGTTGGGGGTTATTTTCTAGTGTATGAAACAAACAACATATGTAGAAGACCTGTCATTCAGTAAGAGGCAAGACTCTCCCTAAGACTTAGAGGACAGAAGAGGAAGTAGGTTCATGATTTGGTAGTGGTTAAGTGCTCACTTGATACTTTTTTCTTCCATGAAGTGTGAGATAAGATCATATGGTCAGAGGAAGGAGAAAAGATTCAAATTAAGAGATTTAAAGAGAGAGGAGAAAGGTTAAACTTGTTATTTTGGAGACTAGGTAACTATCAAGTTACTGGGCAGTGCTAAGGATATATTTAGTTTTGTGCTAATGAAGTGAAGATGAAAACAATTTGCCATTGTGTGGTTCTTTGCAGTAAAATTAAGTGGCTGGCAAGCAGGTATGGAAAAGGCAAATAGTTGGTTTAAACAGAGTATAGACTTTTCAGGGAAAATACAATGGAGTGAAATAGGGAAAGAAACAAGAGGGTATTCTCAAAACAGGACCATTGAAATTCAGATTATCATGAAGGAAGTGGATGAAAAGAGGAATGGTAGATAAAGAAACAATGGATTGGAAGTAATAACTGCTCTAATGGGAGTATTATAGAGAGGAACTCAAAGAGAAAGAAGGTCATGTTGAAGGAGCAGAATGTTTGCATGTTGGATGTTGAAGGTAGTGTGGTTTATAAGGACTTGGTTCAGGCTGATGAGGAATGGAGGAACAGCTGAGTGGTGGTGGGGACAAGTCAAAGAATTCAGAGCGAGCTTTTGGTTACGTGGTTGTTAAAAGTGCCATGAATGATAATAGTTTGAGTGTGAAGAAAGAATATAAACCAGATGATAAGTTCCTCAGTGAATGAAAGATGGTGAAGAAATCTGAAGAGTGTATAGAATGCCTTAGGGTGGGGGGGGCTCCTCAGAAACATTTGCTTTTAAACAAAAGTGTAAGAGGAGCATCATGAGCAGTAATTACAAATGGAGAGAAAGGGGAGATACCTGTCCTGATATACTGGAGGAGGGTAATGAAGCTTTGTTTTAAAAGAATTTAGTGATCAGTATCCTCTGAAGATAGTCAAGTTTCAATAAAGGTGAACAGATAATATAGGTAATGAGTCTGAGGAAGTTTTAGCTGTGCTCAATATGTGTGTGTTTGTGTGTACACATATCTGTATAAATACACGTGGCCTTTTTATCATGGCTACATCCTTTTGGTTTCCAAGAATTTGGTAGATAAGACTAGTACTTCACTAGTGAAAAACTATTTCTTGAAAACATTTGCATACGTTTCAAGCAAGAATCATCAGGCTTATCTGCAGACAGACCATGGATTTCAATCTTTTAGGATCTTATACTAAAAATCAAATACATGTAAATCCATGGTTGATTCATGTCAATATATGACAAAAACCACTATAATATTGTAAAGTAATTAGCCTCCAACTAATAAAATAAATGAAAAAAAAAGAATGCAAGAAAAGAAAAAATGCTTTTTAAAAATTGTGCTTACTTATCTGCAAAATGGTAGACTTTGCACCTTCTGGCAGACTTTGTATCTTCATTGAAACAAACCAGTGGTTTTCTAACTGCACACCAAGGATCTTAGAGACACGAGTACTTTATGGACCACTCTGGAAGAGCACTGGGGTGAGGTGGAATGTCATACAAGTTGGTACTGGGATCCACTCCATTTGTATTTAACCCAAATGGCTACTTCATTCATTTATTGAGTTTCAAAATTTTAAGAATGATTACTCTTTAAAAAAGTTTGAAAATTTTAGGCTGGTGTACTGAGTCTCAGAAAATGCTACTAGTCTTTCTAGAATGTGAACCCCAGCCTTTATTGTCTATTACTTGGGACTGAAACACTTCCTATCTCATCACTGCAATCTTTTTAAAATAAATTTATAAAATGGTGAGAGTAATGCTTGTCCAGGGTTGTTAAGAGGTCTGTTGGGGGTAGTACATGGAAAAGTGCTTTGTCTGATGTATATGCAATGGAATTTCCTAATTACTGTCCAGGAGAAAGACTTTTATTCACTGACTAATGAGTTGGTGGTCTCTAAGAGACCTGGACATAATGAGGGCCAGTGATGAATCACAATATTCGGCTCATCTTTTGTGATCTTTCTTATTTACTAGATATGGACAGAAATAACTCTGAAATAAAATCTCTCCTAATTACATATTTTTAATAAAGCATGCTTTAGTGTTGTGTCTTTGGCTTTAGTCAAATATTCACTTAAGAAACAGTGAAATGAGGACCACCATACACTTTATCTAGACAATTACTGGCAATATTATCAATTATGCTGCTCAATATTCCCTGCATAAGGCCTTATTACAGTTCTTTCAGTACTAGGGGAAAGGCTTACCTGTTATGAAAAAAGGGTACATATCTTTTGATCAGACTATATATTCTACTGTGTCCTGCTTCTTGCTTTAACTGCTTGAAAATCCAGAACATTGCCTAATGCTCTGAAACAATATCTATATTAGCCTAGGGACTTGATATTACAAGTCTCTCTCTCCAACACAAGAGAGAGTACACATGTACTCTCTTGCATATATGCATACACACATAGACAAGCACACACAATTTCAATATCACTTTCTAGGAATACACAAAAAGGTTCATAGATTAAAGAACTGAATATAAGACTAGACACTATACAACTCTTAGAGGAAAACATAGGCAGAACACTCTGACATAAATCACAGCAAGATTTTTTGACCCACCTCCTAGGGTAATGAAAGTGAAAATTAACAAATGGGACTTAATTAAATGGAAATGCTTTTGCATAGAAAAGAAAACCATAAACAAGGTGAAAAGACAACATTCAGAATGGGAGAAAATATTTGCTAATAAACCAACTGACAAAGGATTAATATGCAAAATATACAAATAGCTCACACAGCTCAATAACAAAAAGACAAACAACTCAATCCAAAACTGGGTGGAAGACCTAAAGAGATATTTCTCAAAGAGGACACACAGATGGTCAACAAACACATTAAACAATGCTCAAAATCACCAGTTTATTAGAGAAATGCAAATCAAAGCTACAATGAGATATCACCTCACTCCCTTCAGAATGGCCATCATTAAAGAATTTACAAGCAATAAATGCTGGCGAGAGTGTGGAGAAAAGGGAATCCTCTTGTACTGTTGGTGGGAGTATAAATTGGTACAGCCACTATTTAGAACAGTACGGCTGTTCCTTAAAAACCTAAAAATAGAAATAACATATGATCTAGCAAACCTACTCCCAGGCATGTACTTGGAAGAAACCATAATTGAAAAAGACACATGTACCCCAGTGTTCACTGCAGCACTATTTACAATAGCCAGGACATAGAAGAAACCTAAATGTCCATCAACAGAGGAATGGATAAGAAAATGCGGTACTTAAACACAATGGAGTATTACTCAGCCATAAAAAGGAATGAAGTTGGGTCATGTGTAGAGATGTGGATGGACCTAGAGACTGTCCTACAAAGTGAAGTAAATTAGAAAAACAAGTATCATATATTAATGCATACATGTGGAATCTAGAAAACTGTATACATGATCTTATTTGCAAAACAGAAATAGACACACAGATGTAGAGAACAAACATATGGACACCAAGAGGGGAAGGGGGGGATGAATTGGGAGATTGGAATCAATGCATATACATCATTGATATTATGTATAAAATAGGTAACTAATGAGAACCTACTGTATAGCTCAGGGAACTCTTCTCAGCTCTGGTGACCTAAATGAGAAGGAAATCCAGAAAGAGGGGGTATATGTATGTATGTATGTATGTATGCATGTGTATGTATGTATGTGTATGTATGTGTGTGTGTGTGTGTGTGTGTGTGTGTGTGTGTGTGTGTGTGTGTATATAGTTGACTCACTTTGCTGTACAGTAGTAATTAATACAACATTCTCTCATTATTTTTTAATTAAATTCATTTATATATTAATTTGACCTATTACACATTTTAATTTTTACACAGGCAAAGATAATTATATTATGTGTTCAATTTAGTTCAGTTGCTCAGTCATGTCCGACTCTTCGTGACCCCATGGACTGCAGCAAGCCAGGCTTCCCTGTCCATCACCAAATCCCGGAGCTTACTCAAACTCATGTCTATCAAGTTGGGGATGCCATCCAACCATCTTATACTCTGTCGTCCCCTTGCCTCCTGCCTTCAATTCTTCCCTGCACCAGGGTCTTTTCCAATGAGTCAGTTCTTCGCATCACGTGGCCAAAGTATTGGAGTTTCAGCTTCAGAATCAGTCTTTCCAATGAATATTTGGGACTGATTTCCTTTACAATTGACTGGTTGTGTTGGGGTCCTTTAATGGACTGGAACCTGGTGGTACGGAGTCGACGATAAGAAAGTAAAAGAGAGAAAGAGAGAGGGAGAAAGAGAGAGAGAGACAAAAAAGACCCGGGGACCTAAGCTCTGATGGAGCAAAGGTGCTTTAATGATTTTTCTATGAGTATATATAGGCTACAGTACAAGAAACTTCTTTCGGGAATGATAGAGATCAGAAAACCAAATGTACAGCAACCATTACCAAGGGAACAAGGGGTAATGTTAGTCACAAGGTCAGGACACAATCCATATCTCAAGAAAGGGGAAGGAGATTAAGCTGTTTTGTCCTAAGGAGAATGTTTACTAAAGGAGACTCATGCTTGCCTCACACAAAGACCTCAGTCCCTGGGAGCAGCGTGCTGTTCCGCTTGAAGAGGGACAAAGGACTCATGAGAGACAGCATGTAGGAATCCTCCCATTAAACATTCCCTGACATGGTTGGATCTCCTTGCAGTGCAAGAACTCTAGAGTCTTTTCCAACATTGCAGTTCAAAAGCATCAATTCTTCGGTGCTCAGCTTACTTTTTAGTTCAACTCTCACATCCTTACATGACTACTGGAAAAAACATAGCTTTGACTAGATGGACCTTTGTTGGCAAAGTAATGTCTCGACTTTTTAATATGCAGTCTGGGTTGGTCGTAGCTTTTCTTCCAAGGAGCGAGTGTGTTTTAATTTCATGGCTGCAGTGATTTTGTAGCCAAAAAAAATAGTCATGAAGTGCCATGAAGTGATGGAACCAGATGCCATGATCTTAGTTTTCTGAATGTTGAATTTTAAGCCAACTTTTTCACTCTCTTCCTTCACTTTCATCAAGAGGCTCTTTAGTTCTTCTTCACTTTTTGCCATAAGGGTGGTGTCATCTGCATATCTGAGGTTATTAATATTTCTCCTGGAAATCTTGATTTCAGCTTGTGATTCATCCAGGCTGACATTTCACATGATGCACTCTGCATATAAGTTAAATAAGCAGGTTGACAATATACAGCCTTCATGTACTCCTTTCCCGATTTGGAACCAGTCTGTTGTTCCATGACAAGTTCTAACAGCTGCTTCTTGATCTGCATACAGATTTCTGAGGAGGCAGGTCAGGTGGTCTGGTATTCCGATTTCTTGAAGACTTTTCCACAGTTTGTTGTTATCCACACAGTCAAAGGCTTTGGCATAGTTAATAAAGAAGAAGTATATGTTTTTCTGGAACTCTCTTGCTTTTTCGATGATCCAAAGGGTGTTGGCAATTTGATCTCTGGTTTCTCTGCCTTTTCTAAAACCAGCTTGAATGTCTGGAATTTCATGATTCACACACTTTTGAAGTCTGTCTTGGAGAATTTTGAGCATTACTTTGCTAGCGTGTGAGATGAGTGCAATTGTGTGGTAGTTTGAGCATTCTTTGGCATTGCCTTTCTTTGGGATTGGAATGAAAACTGACGTTTTCCAGTCCTGTGGCCACTGTTGAGTTTTCCAAATTTGCTGGCATATTGAGTGCAGCACTTTCACAGCATCATCTTTTAGGATTTGAAATAAATCAACTGGAATTCCATCACCTCCACTTGCTTTGTTCGTGGTTGTAGTGATGTTCGTGTTGTAGTGGTGCTTCCTAAGGCCCACTTGACTTCACATTCCAGGATGTCTGGCTCTAGGTGAGTGATCAAACCATTGTGGTTATCTGGGTCATGAAGATATTTTTTGTATAGTTCTTCTGTGTATTCTTGCCACCTCTTCTTAATATCTTCTGCTTCTGTTAGGTCCATAGCATTTTTTTTTCTGTCCTTTATTCAAGGGATTAGATCTGATAGACAGAGTGCCCTAAGAACTATGGACGGAGGTTCATGACATTGTACTGGAGGCAGTGATCAAGACCATCCCTAAGATAAAGAAAGCATAAAGGCAAAATGGTTGTCTGAGGAGGCCTTACAAATAGCTGAGAAAAGAAAAGAAGCTAAAGGCAAAGGAGAAATGGAAAGATATACTCATTTGAGCGCAGAGTTCCAAAGAATACCAAGGAGAGATGAGAAAGCCTTCCTTAGTGATCAGTGTTGTGTGTGTATATATATATATATATATATATATATATATATAATTTGTAATTTATCAAGAATTTATTGAGATATTTAATATAATTTTTCCATCACTAACTTATTTGTCCAGAAAATTATCTATTGAACCCCAACCATATGTGTGTGTATTTATATATTACAGAGACCAGTAAGACTTGGCCTTAGTGAGGCCTCAATGAGTTCATAGCTTAGTTTAATACAAAATATAAATAATATACAACCATTATATATGCTCTTGAACAAGAGTCAGTGAACTATGGCCTGCTGCTGCTGCTGCTGCTAAGTCGCTTCAGTCATGTCTGACTCTGTGCGACCCCATAGACGGCACCCCCCCAGGCTCTGCCACCCCTGGGATTCTCCAGGCAAGAACACTGGAGTGGGTTGCCGTTTCCTTCTCCAATGCATGAAAGTGAAAAATGAAAGTGAAGTCGCTCAGTCGTGTCTGACTCTTCGCGACCCCATGGACTGCAGCCTACCAGGCTCCTCTGTCCATGGGATTTTCCAGGCAAGAGTACTGGAGTGGGGTGCCATTGCCTTCTCCAGAACTATGGCCTACTTTTAAAAAAATTTTTTTTATTTTTTTAATTTTTCAGTGGGTTTTGTCATACATTGATATGAATCAGCCATAGAGTTACACGTATTCCCCATCACAGTCCCCCATCCCACCTCCCTCTCCACCCGATTCCTCTGGGTCTTCCCAGCCCACCAGGCCTGAGCACTTGACTCATGCATCCCACCTGGGCTGGTGGTCTGTTTCACCACAGATAATATACATGCTGTTCGCCTACTTTTTTATTCAAACTCATTTATTTATATATTGCCTGCAACTACTTTAGCACTATAAGAACAGATAGTTGTGACACAGATCTTACGATCCACAGTCTCTAAAATTGTTACTGTCACTCTATAGAAAAGTTTTGCTAAGCCCTGATATACAGGCATTTGTTGGTGTATATATTTTAATCCCTGGGAACAATGAAAAACATCTCTTCAGAAGCTGATTAGACAATGACTTCTGGGTCTCATTTTTCATGACACATGTTCAGGATTGAGTAAAAATCAGTTTTTCACTGAGCAGATGATGTGGCATTGGTGGAATGGGGTGTGTACCTAGTTTCCCCAAGGTTGGATTGGGAAGGGCATTGGGTGAGGGGTTAATTTCAGTGGGCTGTCTGAAGTACAGAAAACTGCTTTGAGATAGCTTGTAAGAATAGTTGCAGTAAAGGTAGTTACTAATTTTGAGCACTTACCATATGTTAGGTGCTCTTCTAAATGTATACAACCTGGATTTATTCCATGCTCAGAACAGTCATATGACATATCTAGTAGTATTTACATTTAGGAGATGAGAAAAGGGAAGTTCCAGGAGATTCTGTACCTTGCTCATGTTTATGCAGCCGGTTAGTGGTAGAAACCAGATTTAAACATGAGTATTTCTGACTTCACAACTCAAGTTCGGACTTCCCCGGTGGCTCAGTGGTGGAGAATCTGGTTGCCAATGCAGGAGACACGGGTTCCATCCCTACTCTGGGAAGATCTCACATGCCACAGAGTAACTAAGCCCATGTGCCACAGCTATTGAGCCTGTGCTCTAGAGCCTGGCAGCCGCAATTACTGAGCCCACTGCTGCAACTACTGAAGCCCTAGAGCCCAAGCTCTACAGCAAGAGAAGCCACTGCAATGAGAAGCCAGAGCACCACATCTAGAGAGTAGCCCTAACTTGCCACAACTAAGTCTGCACAGCAACGAAGACTCGGTGTAGACCAAAAAAACAACAACAACAACAACAACAACAACAACAACAACAAAAACCCATAAATAAATAAACTATAAGGAAAAAATCTCAAGCTCTTATCTACTAAGTTATATGGTTTCTCTGCTGGAAGAATTCAGTGTGTGATCTTATTGGGACTTCCTAAGACCCTCTGAATAATGCCTATCATATGATTATAATTATCATCATCATTTACTCCCTGTATCTGTGAGCACCTGGAGTTATGACTCTCTAATATTCATCTTGGTATATCTAGCACCTAGCACAGTATTTCTTGATAAAAATGGCTCATGGGGAATGAATAAGGAAAGTTTTCTGGGGAAATGTGGGCTGAATTTGGCTGAAGGGAATGTAAGACTCACCTTCCTAGCCATATTACCTTGTAAAGAGAGAACCGAGAGAACTCAAAGAAAGTGGAGAGGGAAAGTATTCTGCATCCTGTAACACACTAAGAGGCCTTCTCAAAAATTTCTAACCATGGTTAGAAAATTTCTACCCATACATCATACAGTTGGAAGCTACTCCCTGTATTAATTACCATAATGTTATTTATTCTTATGTCCACAACTCTTCTGCTGATTAAATAGAATTCCAGATGAAAATAAACTTGACATAATAATGAATATTTTAGTCAACTTTATATTGGAATTATAACCTATTCCCAACTGTATTTTACATCATGGTAATTTGCATGAACAACCAGAATACAGAGCGATCAATTATATTCTTCTACAAAGAAAATGTTCAGTTTAAAACACTATTTCCAAATGTCACCATATAGGATTCCATATTCAATATGAACTTCAGTATTTTCTCATGCACTTGTGAAAATAAATAATTATATATATTTAAATACATACACAAATTTGTATAGAATCATTAAACCAATATGCTAAATCCTTTTTAACTGATTCTTCAAATGATATACATCTGGTTCAATAAAACTTTATATTCTATGAAAAGAATTCAAATCATATTTGATGCATTCATTTTAGAGACAGTACACTTATTTGATATGGTTCCTAGCTACTGCAAACTGCTTCTAATATCATGGTTGGAAAATAACCATTAGTATCTTTTCTTGAGGAGCTCATTATTGTGCTTTATTGTGCTTCAAATGTGCTTTATTTGGAAATAGAGTCATTGCAGATATAATTAGTTGAAGCTATGACGAGGTCATACTGGATTAGGATGGGTCCAATACGACTGGTATCCTTATTAAAAAAAAGAAATCTTGAACATGGAACTATAGAGAGGAGAATGTCATGTGAAAATGGAAGCAGAGATTGGGTTGTTATATCTGCAAGTCAAGGAGCATCAAGAATTACCAGCAACCATGAGAAACAACAAAGGCAGGAAACAGATCCTTCCCTAGAGCCCACAGAGGGAGCATCGCCCTGCTGAAAAATTCATTTTAGACTTCTAGCCTCCAGAACTGTGAGAGAATAAATTGCTGTTGTTTTATGCCACTCAGTTTGTGGTATTTTATTTTAGCAGTCCTAGAAACTAATGCATTCTCCTTTCAGTTAATCAATGTAACTTAATCTCCCCTTTACCTCTGCCTGCCCTTACAATTTTCTTTATCTGATCAAAATAATAGCATCCAGCCAGGGTGGGGAGGAAGATAAGAGAAAAGGGAATAGATGTGAAACAGGTAAGTGTACTTTTCATCCTGGCACTATGCAGCAATTACAAGTAAAACACTGAAGGATGGAGTAAAGATAGGAAAGCTTTGGTACTGGTGCATGCTGGGAACATTGCCTTTCCTGAGCACACTCTGCATTCTCAGTCTGCACCACTATGGGGAATTATGCAGAAGAAAATAATTCTACTTCATTCCACTAAAGTCAGAGTATGTGAGTATATTCTAATCTAGACACTAGGGATTACATTCAGCTTTGCCTTCTACTAACTGTCTGAACTTTGACTGAGACCAACTAGCCAATAAGCCAAGGAAATTGTGCCTACTTAGCAAAATAATGACCAGGGGAGATAAGTGTCTCTCAAAGTCTGTCATGGTTTCTAACATAAAAAGTGACATTACTGTACCACGCTGTTTCACACTGGCAGATCTTTCTCCAAAGTGGCTACACCATTTTACATTCTCACCAGTGATGGGTGAGGGTTCCAATTTCTCCACATCCTCATAAAAAAGTTCATATTGTTTGCTTTGATTATAGCAGTCCTACTGGGTGTGAAGTGGTATCCATTGTGGTTTTGATTTATATTTCCCTTGTGACTAATGATGCTGAGAATTTTTCAATGTACTTATTGTCCATTTACATATCTTATTTGGAAAAATACCTTTTCAAGTCATTTGCCCATTTATACAGTGAATTATTTATCTTTTTATTATTGAATTATAAGAATTCTTTATATACTCTGGATAAAGATCTCCTATGAGAGACATGATTTTAAAATATTTTCTCCCATACTTTGGGTTGTCTTTTCTCTTGTTTGATAGTATCATTTGCAATAAATAAGTTTATGAGGCTGTGGAATTTATCTATTTTTTTACTTTTTTCATTCACGCTTTTGGGGTCATATCTAAGAAACTACAAGTTAAGCCAAGAAAATGTCTTCTTCTTAAAAGTTTTGTAGTGTTACCTCTTATGCTTAGTTCTATGATCTATACTGGATTAAGTTTGGGGTATGGAGTGAGGTGAGAGTCCAAATTCATTCTTTTGTATGTTGATCTCTAGTTGTATCAAGCACCATGTGTTGAAAAAACTAGTCTTTCTCAATTTTATTTTCTTGGTACACTTGTCAAATATACTTAATTGACTATAAGTGTAAGGATTCATTCATATACTTTTGACTTCACTGTGTTGATTTATATGTCTGTCCTTATACCAGTACTATACTGTCTTGATTACTATAGCTTCATAGTAAATTTTTAAATTAGGAAGCATGAGTCTTCTAATATTGTTCTTTTTCAATATTGTTTGGGCTACTCTGGGCATTTATTTTAAATGCCCTTTCTCATGCTGAATGAGTTATCTTCTATTTCTAGTTCACTGAGTGTTTTAACCACAAAAATGCATGGAATGTTATCAAAGCCTTTTCTGTATCTTTTCAGATGATTATGTGTTTTATCTTTTCTTCTATTAACATGGTATATTAATTAATTATTGGATACTAAATTAGCCTTGCATTCCTGGAATAAACATCATTTGGTCATGGTGTATAATTCTTTTTATATGCTACTTGGTTAGGTTTGCTAATATTCTGATGAGGATCTTTGCCATCTATATTCATAAGATCTTTTAGTGTTTATGTTTCTTTCCTTGTGATATTTTCTCTTGCTTTGGTATAAAAGTAATGCTGACTTCACAGAATAGTCACTCCTAGTGACTAGGCAAATCTCCTAGTTTTGGAAAAGTTTATGAAGAACTGGGGTTAATTTTTCTTTAAATGGAAGAATCACTTATTCATAAGACCGGGAGAATTGGGGGTCTAATTATACTATTTATGGAGACTTACTTAAAATGTCAAAACATTCTTTTAGCCAGGAATATACTTAACATTATAAATATAATTTATATTTAATTATATATTATGAAAAAACACCAAGAGCAAAGCTTAGCTTTTATGTGTCTTCTTCAAATGAGAGAATAATAACAATATTTCATGGAATATTTTGGTATATAGAATAACAATTTATTATCTGTGTTTAGTGAAAATAATCAATGAGAAGCTTAAGAAATGTCCTAACACAGAACAAAGGTATTCCACATGCTCTATTTCTGATAGGTGATAATCAAGAAGGAATATATGATGATCAGATTTACTTAGCTACTTAAAGAAATAAAGTGTAAGCACAGTAACAGGAAACCATTCAATCTAAAGGCATCTGATATTGTAATATACTTCAGCTGGTTATACAGAGCATATGTTGACTGTTACTTTCTTTTGAGGTTCCAACTTCTGTTTTCTTAGGGTTGATGTGATCCTTTAAAAACAGGGATGAGACAATGACCCAACCGTGCATTGTGACTTACATTGGACCAATACAATTTCTGTTTTATTTTGGTTAGGACAATTTGGGAAAGAGAAAACATTGTGGGCTAAAAGACATATAAATGAGAGCTTATGAATGTGATTATCTTTGCTACTAACTTTGCATGGGAAAAGCCCACCTGAGGATGAAGCAAACATGAAGGAGGAGTAGAGAGCTAAGGGCTGAAAAGGGTTAGATATGGGATGACACCAATCAAACCTCGGACTGAGCCATACCTACAGCTAGTTGATTCGAGGATGCTCAATTATGTGCTAAGTTGCTCAGTTGCTAAGTCATGTCCAACTCTTTGCCACTCCATGGACTGTAGCCTGCCAGGCTCCTCTGTCCATGTGGTTCTCCAGGCAATAATACTGGAGTGGGTTACCAGTTCCTTCTCCAAGGGATCTTCCTGACCCGGGGACTGAGCCCATGTCTCCCGAATTGCAGGCTGATTCTTTACCACCGAGCTACCAGGGAAGCCTTTGCTCCAAATTATGCTAGCTAATAAATACTCTGCTTGGCGTAAGCATTTTGGAATTGATTTTCTGTCATCTACAGCAAAACAGTTATTATCAACATAGGAATACAGAATTTTAAAAGCCAGATCAAGGGTTTCTCTGCTTATTTATATTCAAGCATAAATAATCATTAAATCACATGAGAATTAGACTGTAGTCAGTTATTTGAAAAACCATCCTATGTAAATTTGAAGGTGAAGATTAAATAATAGTGCTATGGGGTTTAAAGGTACTATTAGGAAAAAAATGTCATTATAGAATTATATTGCTTTAACTAATTATATAATTCTATTTAGCTTCAAATTTAGGTCACATATAAATCAAATTTAATGTGACATAAATGGAATATGAATTATTAAAATAAGATGTAAAATTATCTCAAAACTCTCAAGAAAGCAAAAATAATCGATTCATTTATTTAAACTTATAGTATCACAAAATCATTGATTTTTAACAAAGGATTAAGAAGAAACATGAACAAATTGCACCAACTGCTAAGGAAAATGCTAATCATAGCAGTGCCTTATAGAGTTAGAATGAATAGACTAAAAAGATTTCTTTTAAAAATTCTACTGTCAAACTCCTTGCAGGACAGGAATAGAGGTGCAGATGTGGAGAACGGACATGCGTACATTGGGGAAGGGGTGGGTGGGATGAATTGAGACAGTACCACTGACATATATACTCTACTATGTGTAATATAGATAGTTAGCAGGAAGTTGCAATACCACACAGCCACACAGGGAGCTCAAGCCGGTGCTTTGTGATGACCTAGAAAGGAGGGGTGCCGTGAGAAGATACCCCTCGTCCCAGGTAAGGAGCAGCAGCTGCGCTTTGCTGGAGCAGCCGTGAAGAGATACCCATGTCTGAGGTAAGAGAAACCCAAGTAAAACGGTAGGTTTGCGAGAGGGGAGAAGGCAGAGAGGGCAGAGAGGGCAGACATACTAAAAGCATAATTATAGAAAACTAGCCAATCTGATCACAGGACTACAGTCGTGTCTAACTCAATGAAACTAAGCCATGCTGTGTGGGGCCACCCAAGACGGTCTGGTCATGGTGGAGAGGTCTGACAGAATGTGATCCACTGGAGAAGGGAATGGCAAACCACTTCAGTATTCTTGTCTTGAGAACCCCATGAATAGTATGAGAAGGCAAAATGATAGGATACTGAAAGAGGAACTCCCCAGGTCAGTAGGTGCCCAATATGCTACTGGAGATCAGTGGAGAAATAACTCCAGAAAGAATGAAGGGATGGAGCCAAAGCAAAAACAACACCCAGTTGTGGATGGGACTGGTGATAGAAGCAAGGTCTGATGCTGTAAAGAGCATTAGTGCATAGGAACCTGGAATCTTAGGTCCATGAATCAAGGCAAATTGGAAGTGGTCAAACAGGAGATCCAAGAGTGAATGTCGACATTCTAGGAATCAGCAACTGGAATGGGTGAATTTAACTCAGATGACCATTATATCTACTACTGTGGGCAGGAATCCCTTAGAAGAAATGGAGTACCCATCATGGTCAACAAAAGAGTCCAAAATGCAGTACTTGGATGCAATCTTGTAAACTACAGAATGATCTCTGTTCGTTTCCAAGGCACACCATTCAATATCACGGTAATCCAAGCCTATGCCCCAACCAGTAATGCTGAAGAAGCTGAAGTTGAACAGTTCTATGAAGACCTACAAGACCTTTTAGAAATAACACCCAAAAAAGATGTCCTTTTCATTATAGGGGACTGGAATGCAAAAGTAGGAAGTCAAGAAACACCTGGAGTAACAGGCAAATTTGACCTTGGAGTATAGAATGAAGCAGGGAAAAGACTAATAGAGTTTTGCCAAGAGAAGGCACTGGTCATAGCAAACACCACTTCTAACAACACAAGAGAAGATTTTACACATGGACATCACCAGATGGTTAACACCGAAATCAGACTTATTACATTCTTTGCAGCCAAAGATGGAGAAGCTCTATACAATCAGCAAAAACAAGACCAGGAGATGACTGTGGCTCAGATCATGAACTCCTTATTGCCAAATTCAGACTTAAACTGAAGAAAGTAGGGAAAACCACTAGACCATTCAGGTATGACCTAAATCAAATCCCTTATGACTATACAGTGGAAGTGAGAAATAGATTTAAGGGACTAGATCTGATAGACAGAGTGCCTGATGAACTATAGATGGAGGTTTGTGACACTGTACAGGAGACAGGTATCAAGACCAACCCCAGGGAAAAGAAATGCAAAAAGGCAAAATGGTTGTCTGAGGAGGCCTTACAAATAGCTTTGAAAAGAAGAGAAGTGAAAAGCAAAGGAGAAAAGGAAAGATATTCCCATTTGAATGCACAGTTCCAAAGAATAGCCAGGAGAGATAAGAAAGGCTTCCTCAGTGATCAATGCAAAGAAATAGAGGAAAACAATAGAATGGGAAAGACTAGAGATTTCTTCAAGAAAATTAGAGATATCAAGGGAATGTTTCATGCAAAAATTGACTCAATAAATGACTGAAATGGTATGGACCTAACAGAAGCAGATGATATTAAGAAGAGGTGGCAAGAATACACAGAAGAACTGTACAAAAAAGATCTTCACGACCCAGATAATCACAATGGTGTGATCACTCACCTAGAGCCAGACATCCTGGAATGTGAAGTCAAGTGGGCCTTAGAAAGCATCACTACTAACAAAGCTAGAGGATGTGATGGAATTCCAGTTGAGCTATTTCAAATCCTGAAAGATGATGCTGTGAAAGTGCTGCACTCAACATGTCAGCAAATTTTCGAAAACTCGGCAGTGGCCACAGGACTGGAAAAGGTCAGTTTTCATTCCAATCCCTAAGAAAGGCAATCCCAAAGAATGCTCAAATTACCACACAATTGCACTCATCTCACACGCTAGTAAGTTAATGCTCAAAATTCTCCAAGCCAGGCTTCAGCAATACGCGAACTGAGAACTTCCAGATTTCAAGCTGGTTTTAGAAAAGGCAGAGGAACCAGAGATCAAATTGCCAATATCCGCTGAATCACCAAAAAAGCAAGAGAGTTCCAGAAAAACATCTATTTTTGCTTTATTGACTACACCAAAGCCTTTGACTGTGTGGATCACAATAAACTGTGGAAAATTCTGAAAGACATGGGAATACCAGATCACCTGACCTGCCTCTTGAGAAACCTATATGCAGGTCAGGAAGCAACAGTTAGAATTGGACATGGAACAACAGACTGGTTCCAAATAGGAAAATGAGTATGTCAAGGCTGGATATTGTCACCCTGTTTATTTAACTTATATGCAGAGTACATCATGAAAAATGCTGGGCTGGAAGAAGCACAAGCTGGAATCAGGATTACTAGGAGAAATATCAATAACCTCAAATATGCAGATGACACCACCCTTATGGCAGAAATTGAAGAGAAACTAAAAAGCCTCTTGATGAAAGTGAAAGAGGAGAGTGAAAAAGTTGGCTTAAAGCTCAACATTCAGAAAACTAAGATCATGGCATCTGGTCCCATCACCTCATGGGAAATAGATGGGGAGACAGTGGAAACAGTGTCAGACTATTTTTTGGGCTCCAAAATCACTGCAGATGGTTTCTGCAGCCATGAAATTAAAAGACGCTTACTCCTTGGAAGGAAAGTTATGACCAACCTAGATAGCATATTAAAAAGCAGAGACATTACTTTGCCAACAAAGGTCCATCTAGTCAAAGCTATGGTTTTTCCAGTAGTCATGTAAGGATGTGAGAGCTGGACTACAAAGAAAGCTGGGCACTGAAGAATTGATGCTTTTGAACTGTGGTGTTGGAGAAGACTCTTGAGAGTCCCTTGGACTGCAAGGAGATCCAACCAGTACATTCTAAAGGAGATCAGTCCTGGGTGTTCATTGGAAGGACTGATGCTGAAGCTGAAACTCCAATACTGGCTGGATGGCATCACCGACTCGATGGGCATGAGTTTGAGTAAACTCCGGAAGTTGGTGATAGACAGGGAGGCCTGGCGTCCTGCGATTCATGGGGTTGCAAAGAGTTGGACACGACTGAGCAATTGAACTGAACTGAACTGAGAGGGGTTGGATGGGGTAGGTGGGAGAGAGGCTCAAAAGGGAGGGGATATATGTATACACACAGTTGATTCACGATGATGTAGAGTAGAAATAAAAACAACGTTGTAAAGTAAGTATGTTTCAGTTTAAAATTTTTTCAATTAAAAAATTCTGTTTAAAAGCTTTTGCACAACAAAGGAAACTATAAGCAAGGTGAAAAGACAGCCCTCAGATTGGGAGAAAATAATAGCAAATGAAGCAACAGACAAAGGATTAATCTCAAAAATATACAAGCAAATCCTTCAGCTCGATTCCAGAAAAATAAATGACCCAATCAAAAAATGGGCCAAAGAACTAAACAGACATTTCTCCAAAGAAGACATACAGAAGGCTAACAAACACATGAAAAGATGCTCAACATCACTCATTATTAGAGAAATGCAAATCAAAACCACAATGAGGTACCATTACACGCCAGTCAGGATGGCTGCTATCCAAAAGTCTACAAGCAATAAATGCTGGAGAGGGTGTGGAGAAAAGGGAACCCTCTTACACTGTTGGTGGGAATGCTAACTAGTACAGCTGCTATGGAGAACAGTGTGGAGATTTCTTAAAAAGCTGGAAATAGAACAGCCATATGACTCAGCAATCCCATGTCTGGGCATACACACTGAGGAAACCAGATCTGAAAGAGACACGTGCACCCCAATGCGCATTGCAGCACTGTTTATAATAGCCAGGACATGGAAGCAACCTAGATGCCCATCAGCAGATGAACGGATAAGGAACCTGTGGTACATATACAGCATGGAATATTACTCAGCCATTAAAAAGAATTCATTTGAATCAGTTCTAATGAGACGAATGAAACTGGAGTCCATTATACATAGTGAAGTAAACCAGAAAGATAAAGACCGATACAGTATACTAACGCATATATATGGGATTTAGAAAGATGGTAACGATAACCCTATATGCAAAACAGAAAAAGAGACACAGATGTACAGAACAGACTTTTGGACTCTGTGGGAGAAGGCGAGGGTGGGATGTTTCGAGAGAACAGCATCGAAACATGTATATTATCTAGGGTGAAACAGATCACCAGCCCAGGCTGGATGCTTGAGTCAAGTGCTCGGGCCTGGTGCACTGGGAAGACCCAGAGGAATCCGGTGGAGAGGGAGGTGGGAGGAGGGATCGGGATGGGGAATACATGTAAATCCATGGCTGATTCATGTCAATGTATGACAAAAATCACTACAAAATTGTAAAGTAATTAACCTCCAACTAATAAAAATAAATGAAAAAAAATTCTGTTAATAGTTAACTAAAGCATTTCTACAAAGAAATTTTAAGTTTGGAAACTTCATTAGGAAAATGAAGGAAAAGAGAATGTCACAGACTATTCCATTTTTACAGGTTTTTGCCTAAGCCAGGTCCAGGCACAGTGTGGGGCATCCAAAATTCAGACAAAATGCCACAATTTATGAGTTCAATAAATTAGAGGACAGAATTTTGGGAAACCAGAGCAGTTGAAAAGTAAAAGTTAAAATCTCAGAAAGTACAGAGCCACAGATGGGAAGGCCCAGATTTTGTATATAAATCTCTGCACCAATTTCCCATTGATTCTTTTTTTTTTCCTTTTTAATCGGAGGAAAATTGCTTCACAGTGTTCTTTTAGTTTCTGCTGGAGAACATAAATTAGCTATAATTTCATATATATATTTCCTCTCTCTCTTGAGTTTCCCTTCTACATTCCTTCCTTCCACCCTTTTAATGGTACTGATGAACCTCTTTGCAGGACAGGAATAGAGATGCAGACATACAGAACAGACTTGTGGACAGAGGGGAGGAAGGAGAGGGTGGGGTGAATTCAGAGAGTATCACTGACATATATACACTGCCAAGTATAAAATGGCTAGTGGTAAGCTGCTGCATAACACAGGGAGCTCAGCTTGGTGCTCTCTGGTTTATTCTTGAATCTCATGTACTACACATGTGCAAGGTCTGCCCATCACCAGGGATATGTCAACATTTGAGCTCAATCAGGTCCATTGCCTATTTAAAGCAAAAACAGTCAACACTATTCAGGGAAACACAATAGAAAACAAGTTTATGAAATGTATCAGAAAACTTCCATGATGCAATTCAAAATTAAAAGACTTAAAGTACAGAAGCTCCTATAAGTATATTGAATGAAGTATATGAAAATATGCTCATAATAAACAGGCCCAAAAGAAATTTCAACAGAGAAATAAAAACTACTTAAAACCAGAAACAGAGTTTCTAGGACTGAAAATTATAACATCTGATCTACAAAAATTCACTTAATAGAAGACTGGAGATGACAGAAAAAGAGTAAATAAATTCAGTCATAGGTGAATGGGAATTTTCCAGCATCATTAGCTACCTAAAGGATAATACAGGATAATTTTAAAAAAATCTAATTTTTGTGGATGTGGAGGTCTGGAGAGACAGAAAAGAAAGAATGGTACAAAAAATATTTAAAGGGACTTCAAGGAATATGTGACACTATCAGTTCAGTTCAGTCGCTCAGTCGTTTCTGACTCTTTGCAACCCCATGAACCGCAGCACGCCAGGCCTCCCTGTCTATCACCAACTCCCGGAGTACACCCAAGCTCATGTCCATCGAGTCGGTGATGCCATCCAACCATCTCATCCTCTGTCGTCCCCTTCTCCTCCTGCCCTCAATCCTTCCTAGGATCAGGGTCTATTCAAATGAGTCAGCTCTTCTCATTAGGTGGCCAAAGTATTGGAATTTCAGCTTCAGCTTCAGTCCCTCCAATGAACACCCAGGACTGATCTCCTTTAGGATGGACTGGTTGGATCTCCTTGCAGTCCAAGGGACTCTGAAGAATCTTACCCAAAGATTAAAGTTTAAAAAGATCAATTCTTTGGTGCTCAGCTTTCTTTATAGTCCAACTCTCACATTCATACATGACCACTGGATAAACCATAGCCTTGACTAGATGGACCTTTGTTGGCAAAATAATGTCTCTGCTTTTTAATATGCTGTCTAGGTTGGTCATAACTTTCCTTCCAAAGAGCAAGCATCTTTTAATTTCATGGCTGCAATCACCATCTGCAGTGATTTTGGAGCCCAGAAAAAGTTAGAACTGGACATGGAACAACAGACTGGTTCCAAATAGGAAAAGGAGTACGTCAAGGCTGTATACTGTCACTCTGCTTATTTAACTTGTATGCAGAGTACATCATGAGAAATGCTGGGCTGGAGGAAGCAGAAGCTGGAATCCAGACTGCCGGGAGAAATATCAGTAACCTCAGATATGCAGATGACACCACCCTTATGGCAGACAGTGAGGAAGAACTAAAGAGCCTCTTGATGAAAGTGAAAGAGGAGAGTGAAAAAGTTGGCTTAAATTTCAACATTCAGAAAACTAAGATCATGGCATCTGGTTCCATCATCTCATGGCAAATAGATGGGGAAACAGTGGACACAGTGTCTTACTTTATTTTTCTGGGCTCCAAAATCACTGCAGTTCTTTTTTAAAATTGTTAGGGCTTTCCTGATAGCTCAATTGGTAAAGAATCAGCTTGCAATTCCCGAGAACCGGTTCAATTCCTGGGTTGGGAAAATCCCCTGGAGAAGGGACAGGCTACCCACTCCAGTATTCTTGGGTTTCCCTTGTGGCTCAGCTGGTAAAGAATCTGCCTGCAATGCGGGAGACCTGGGTTCGATCCCTGGGTTGGGAAGATCCCCTGGAGAAGGGAAAGGCTACCGACTCCAGTATTCTGGCCTGGAGAATTCCATGGACTATAGTCCATGGGATTGCAAAGAATCGGACACGACTGAGTGACTTTCACTCACTTTGGCTATTCTAGTCCATCTAAAGTTTAGAATTATCTTGTCTATATCTACAAAATAACCTTGGTGGGATTTTGATAGGAATTGCATTAAGCCTGTATATAAATTTGAAGAGAACTGAGTTTAATATGTTGATCTACAGTCAAAGTGGTTTATCCCTCCACTTAGTTGATCTTCTTTGATTTCTTCTGTCATACTTGTATAGTTTTCCTTATACTAATTATGTACATTTATTGTTAAATTTATATACAAGTATCTCAGTTTGGAATGAATATGAAATGTACTGTTCCAAATTTATTTTTTACATGTTCATTGCTCATCCATAGAAATACAACTAAC
The DNA here is from genome assembly GCF_963930625.1 of Muntiacus reevesi. Classification (NCBI taxonomy): domain Eukaryota; kingdom Metazoa; phylum Chordata; class Mammalia; order Artiodactyla; family Cervidae; genus Muntiacus; species Muntiacus reevesi. The sequence goes on from NC_089271.1 coordinate 20,661,025, forward strand.
TCATTTTTGTGTGTTGATCCTGCATTTTTTGACTTTGTGGAAATGATTTATTCTAGCAGCTTTTTCTTTTCCTCCTTTTGGGAGATTCCCTGGATTTTTCTATGTAGACAATCATCTCATTTGCATCTAGGGAGAGTTTTACTTCTTTATTTCCCAACTGCATGCCTTTTAAATTTCCTTTTCTTGCCTCATTTTTCTCTCTAGGATTTCCTGTACCATGCTGAATAAAAATGGTGAGAGAGGACATCTGTTTACTGCTCCCTTCTTAGGGGTAAAATATTCAGTCTTTGACATTAAATATGATACTGGTTTAGGTTTGAGATAGACACTGTTTATCAACTTGAAAAAATTTCATTCTAAGCTTGCTGAGATTATTTTATAGCAGGAATGAGTGCTTAATTTTGTCAAATTATTATTCTGTATCATTTGGTGTAATAGTACAGTTTTTTTAGGTAGTTAATAATTGGATGACATTGATCAATTTTTTTAATTGATGTATAGCTGATTTACAATGTTGTGTGATTGATTTTTGAATCTGGAACCAGTCTAGCATTCCTAAAATAATCTCACTTGGTCACTGTATATATTTTAAAATATACTGCTGCATTTCATTTATTAATATATGTTGAGGATATCTGGATCTATGGTCATCAGAAATGCTGGTCTTTGATTTTTGTATTTGCTCTTGATTTTTGTCTTGTTTTGGTATCAAAGTAATACTGGCCTCATAAAGAGAAATGGTGTTATTTCCTCCTCTTCTGTTTTCTGAAAGGTAGTGTGTTGAATTGGTATTAATACCTCTTTAAATATTTGGTAGAATTCACCGAGAAAAGTCCCTGAGGTTGAAGATACTTTTTCAGGAGGTTTTAAATTATGAATTAATTTTCTTTATTTGTTACTGCACTATTCAAATTTATTTCATCTTAAGTGTGTTTTGGTTGGTGTCTATTTTAAGGTCAGGAATTTTACTACCTTTGCACCTTCTTTCATGGCTTTGACTATTACTGTTTCTACATTTTCTCCTGTCAAGTTGAGGTAACAAGCTTTTCTGAAAGATTTATCTATCCAATCCCATCCACTTTCCATTTTACAGCTTTCTCCAAATTTTCTTGTACACTGGTCATCATCTAAGTTCTATGTATGTACACACACACATGGATATGAACAAGTATATATATATACACACATACATATATATACATGTATATGTATACATATATGCATATGCATACATATATGTATACACACACATACATACATATATATATGTATGTATATATGGTTTAGTTGCTAAGTCGTGTCCGACTCTTGCGACCCCATGGACTGTAGCCTGCCAGGCTCCTCTGTCCATGGAATTCTTTAGGCAAAAATACTGGAGTGGGTTGCCATTTCCTTCTCCAGGGGATCTTCCTGACCCAGGAATCAAACCTGGGTCTCCTACTTTGCAGGTAGATGATTTACTGACTGAGCTATTAGGGAAGCCTTTGTATTATATATATTTGGTGCCATATATTTTATATATTTTGTTCCAATGTTCAGGATTTTTAATCCTGAGTAGAAAGGTAGCTTAATTAGCCTAGTCTGCTATTTGATAAAATACTCTCTATACTTGTTCTTATTGTTTTCTCACTTATCATTTGCTCACTATTACTGTCCTACCTCTTTCTCTATGGTGAAATCTAAGTCCTATGGGAAATCCTCAGCATTGTCTCTTTGCTGAAGACCTTTCTGATTTCCCTGGAATTTGATTGCTCCCTTATGATTTTGACACCATCATTATAATCATCATTATTACATTTTTCACATTGTAATACAATGATGCTTTCCCACTCTGATGTCCTCATTCGGCTTTGAACACCTTGGTAGCAAGAATCATGCAGGTTCCAATTTGGGATTCCTAAGTATAGTTCTTTTAAGATCCCAAGAAGTCAGTCAATGTATTTATTATGCTGTGCATAAATGATATACTTTAAGTTTTCATATAATGTTTCATAGAAACATGATTTTTTATAGATGGATTCATTTTAATATTATTTCATATATTTTAAATTTAATTTATTAAATGTTATTCCTTTCTTAACTTATTATGCTGAATAACTGTAATCAAAGTAGTTTCCATTAAAATGATTCTCTTTGAAGTGTGGATTATTGTTTTGTTCATGTAATACAAGTGTTTCATAACCAGTATAAAGACTTTATACACTATGAAGGATATTTATACAGTAATAGCATTAAGACTGGAATTCAGTACATTCATTTGATTTCTCCATGAACCATATGCTCTCAGTTATGACTGGAACTGGCTCCATCACTAGGTATGCCTAATTAGGCATGTGCTTCGTCAGTTCAGAGTCCTGTGAAATCCTAGGACTCAAATACTTTACTTACATAGGAATTAGACTCTATGGTCATTTTCTTATTTCTGTATCTCATTATCCCTAATGTTTAGTTCTACCTCGAGCATTTCATCTCATTATATTTGATGGTCATTGTGAATGAAAATAAATCAAATTAAATGTAAATTTCTTTAATTTGGACAAAGTGGCAGAAAACTAGATCTAGATTTCTGAAAAGACCAAAACATAAGTTCTGGGGGGAAAAATGGCAGTCAAATAGTCTTACGGTGCTGATTTTAATGAGGTTAACAAAGTTGGGCAATTAAAGGGTTTTGAGCCCCTGCATTTATACATATATATGAAAAAACATGTAAATGGTACTAATAATATGTTTGAAACAAATTAATGTCTTGAGCAGGTTAAAAGATGCTCCCTGTATCAATTTATTTGCTAATACATTTTTATCATTAGAGAACATTTAAACAGTCCTGGCAGGCCTTCATTTAAATTACCAAAATGCATGACTTTGAGGAATTCAAAAGATAAATGTGTCAGTATGTTATGTCTATTTAAAAGTATACTAGTTTATCTCATCTTTATCCGCTTTAAACATGTATAAACTATAGTAAACAGATATAATGAAGCGAACAGCACAGGAATGCTTACAATAGCAGGTAAAATCAATATTTACAAGAAATTTCTAATTAATAAGGCTTTAATAAAATAAGAACCTGCCTACCCTAAAATCTGATGGAATAGTTTTGCAGAGCACTCACATTAGACTGCTGTTAAAGTCTTTAATTCTATTAATATTTACAGCTGCTGAAGCATAAAGCATCCCAGTGAATAAAAACAGCTTTATTTAGCTCCCCAGCCACTTTCAACAAGGAAACAAATCACTTCAACCTAATAGAAATTAGTAGTTTTCTTTTTAATAAACATAATATGGAAACCTTATATTAGGTTTGTTCTAATTGACATTTCTTCTTATAATTCCCTGAAACTCTTCTGTTCTAATATTAAGAAATGTTGCAGAATGTAGAGGTATGGTGGAATTAACAAATGCCTTAAAGACTAATTGGGTTTGAATGTTGCTGGTTCACTAATATATTCAGTGAGTGCCCATGGCCACATTAGTTGACCTCCCTAAAACTTGGTTTATTCAGCTGTGAAATGGGGTTGTAAAAATACCTGACCTATTGGATTATGGTGAGCGTTCAGTGGGAAAATATTTCATTTGTGGTGAAAACATTTTTCATCTAGTGACTGCCTAACCTTGGTAAGGGTAGAGCAGGAACGAGGGAAGAAAATTAAAATTGAATCTTGTATTGGCTTGTTTATAGAACTTTCCCACCTTTCAAGTGGCTTTTTCCATATGTTGAAAAAATATAAGAATTTTCAGATAATAACACACTTCTTTGAATCTAAGATGCCAACAATTATTAAATATTTCCCAATTTTAGAGAAGTCAAAATATGATTAAATGTGCATCTCAGAACTCATGATTTTTGGTAATACAGTAGTCCCCCCATATCCATGAGGGATACATTTCAATATCCCCAGTAGATGCCCAAAACCATGGGTAGTACCAAATTCTCTCTCTCTCTCCATATATATATATATGTGTGTGTGTGTGTGTGTGTGTGTGTGTGTGTGTATACACACACATATAAATATGAGATAAAGTTTTATTCATAAATTAGGCACAGGAAGAGATTAACAATAACTAAAATAGAATTACTAATAATATACTGTAATATGTTGCAGTTATAACAATATACTGTTAAGTATTAGAGAGTACTATAATAAGTTATGTGAATGTCGTCTCTCTGTCAAAAAATCTAATTGTAAAATTTAATGCTTTTTCCATCCTAAGCATTTAGCATGCACTATGACCATAACTTTTGTACAATGAGGTGTGACAGTAAAACTAGCATGTGTTTTTTTCTTCCTTTAGATTTTCATGGATAGAATGTTCGTTCTTACTGATGATCTTAGCAAACTCAGCATATATTTTTTTCTTTCCTTTATAAGATGATAACTTCTACCTTTTCACTTAATGGGAGCACTTTCCAACTTGACTTTGGCATATTTGAACTGCCAGCATCATTTTGCACAGCAAAGAAAACCACAAAGAAAGCAAAAAGACAACACAGAGAATGACAGAAAATATTTGCAAACAAAGTGACTGACAAAGAATTAATCTCCAAACTATAAGGGATTAATCTACAAACTATACAAAGAGCTTATACAACTCAATATCAAAAAACCAAACAACCCAATCAAAACATGAGCAGTACTAAATAGACATTTCTCCAAAGCAGACAGACATTTGGCCAAAAACCACATGAAAAAACGTTCAGTATCGCTAATTATTAGAGAAATCCAAATTGAAATGACAATGTGGTATCACCTCACATAAATCAGAATGGCCATTATGAAAAAATAAAGAATAAATGCTGGAGAGACTGTGGAGGAAAGGAACCCTCCTACACTGCTAGTGGGAATGTAAACTGGTACAACCACTACAGAGAACAGTAAGGAGGTTCCTTTAAAAACTAAATATAGAATTACCATATGATCCAGCAATCTCACTCCCAGGCATATATCTGGAGAAAACCAGAATTTGAAAAGATACAGGCACCCCAGTGTTCATTGCAGCACTATTTACAACAGCCAAGACACGGAAGCAACCAAGATATCCATCAGCAGAGGAATGGATAAAGAAGATGTGTCATATATATATATACACACACACAATGGGATATCACTTAGTTGTAAAAAAAAAAAAAAAAGAACAAAATAATACCATTTTCAGCAACATGGATAACCTAGAGATTACCAAACTAAGTGGAGTAAGTCGAAGATAAATATCATATGACTCTAATAAAAATAAAATTGAACATTTTTACAAAACAGACTCACAGATTTTGAAATCAAACTTACAGTTACCAGAAGGGAAATGTAGGGGGAGGGATAAATTAGGAGATTGGGATTAACATAATACACACTATCATATATAAAATATATAACTAACAAGGATAGTTATATAACTATATGTAGGGGGAGGGATAAATTAGGAGACTGGGATTAACATAATACACACTACCATATATAAAATATATAACTAACAAGAATATTCAATATTCTATAATAACCTATATGTGAAAATAATCTGAAAAAGAATGGCTATATATATGTGTATATATGTGTATGTATGTATGTATGTATGTATGTGTGTGTGTGTGTGTGTGTGTGTGTGTGTGTGTGTGTGTGTGTGTGTGACTCAATTGGTTGTACAACAGAAACTTACACCCTAGGGGCCATTTGTAAGTAAAATTAGGATTACTTGAACACAAGCACTATGACTGTTTTTGTTGTTGCTTAGTCGCTAAGTTGTGCCTGACTCTTTGGGACCCCATGGACTGCAGCCCACCAGGATTCTTGGTCCATGGGATTTCCCAGGCAAGAATACAGGAGTGTGTTGCCATTTCATTCTCCAAGGGATCTGATCTTCTCAAGTCAGGGATAGAATCTACATCTCCTGCATTGGCAGGCATGTTCTTTACTGCTGAGCCATCACGGAAGTCCAAGCACCACGCTACCCATACTGATATCATAATAGTCAATCTGATAATGGAGACAGCCTGACTAAAAGGTGGATTATACTGCACAAACAGATGTTTCATGTTTTTGGCAGAATTGAGCAGGAAGGTACATGATTTCATTACACTACACAAAAAGGTATTCAATTTTAAAATTAGGAATTATTTATTTCTGGAATTTTCCATTTAATATTTTCAGACTGTGACTGATCATGGGGAACTGAGATTGCAGAAAGGGAAACAATGGAAAAGGGAGGACTACAATAGCTAATAACTATTGAGCACTTACAATATGCTAGGCACTATTCCAAATGCCACAGGACTGTAAAAGGTCAGTTTTCATTCCAGTCCTAAAGAAGGGCAATGCCAAAGAATGTTTAAACTACCACACGATTACACTCATTTCACATGCTAGCAAAGTAATACTCAAAATTCTCCAAGCTAGGTTTCAAGAGTACATGAACTGAGAACTTCCAGATGTTCAAGATGGATTTAGAAAAGACAGAAGGACAAGAGATCAAATAGCCAACTTCCACTGAATCATAGAAAAAGCAAGAGAATTCCAGAAAAACATTTATTTCTGCTAACTGACTATGCTAAAGCATTTGACTGTGTGGATCACACAAACTGTGGAAAATTCTGAAAGAGATGGGAATACCAGACCACCTTAACTGCCTCCTGAGAAACCTGTATGCAGGCCAAGAAGGAACAGTTTGAACCAGACATGGAACAATGAACTGGTTCAAAATTGGGAAAAGATTATGTCAAAGCTGTATATCATCACCCTGGTTACTTAACTTATATGCAGAGTACATCATGCGAAATGCCAGGATGGATGAAGCACAAGCTGGAATCAAGATTGCTAAGAGAAATATCAGTAACTTCAGATATGCAGATGACACCATCCTTATGACAGAAAGTGAAGAAGAACTAAAGAGCCTCTTGATAAAAGTGAAAGAGGAGAGGAGGCGGGTGGAGAGGGAGGTGGGAGGGGGGATCGGGATGGGGAATACGTGTAACTCTATGGCTGATTCGTGTCAATGTATGACAAAACCCACTGAAATGTTGTGAAGTAATTGGCCTCCAACTAATAAAATAAAATTAAAAAAAAATAAAATAAAAAAATAAAAATAAAAAATACTTTTAAAGAAAAAAAAAAAGTGAAAGAGGAGAGTGAAAAGCTGGCTCAAAACTCAACTTTCAAAAAACTAAGATCATGACATCTGGTCCTATCACTTCATAGCAAATACATGTGAAAACAAGTGAAACAGTGAGAGATTTTATTTTCTTGGGTTCCAAAATCACTGCAGATGGTGACGGCAGCCATGAAATTAAAAGACACTTGCTCCTTGGAAGGAAAGCTATGACCAAACTAGACAGCATATTAAAAAGCAGAGACATTACTTTACCAACAAAGGTTTATATAGTCAAATCTATGGTGTTTCCAGTAGTAATGTATGGATGTGAGTTGGACCGTAAAGAAGACTGAGCATTGAAGAATTGATGCTTTTGAACTATGGTGCTGGAGAAGACTCTTTAGAGTCCCTTTGACCGCAAGGAGATCCAACCAGTCCACCCTAAAGGAGATCAGTCCTGAATATTCACTGGAAGGACTGATGCTGAAGCTGAAACTCCAACACTTTGGCCACCTGATGGAAAGAGCTGATTCATTAGAAAAGACCCCGATGCTGGGAAAGATTGAAAACAGGAGGAGAAGGGGACATCAGAGGATGAGATGGTTGGGTGGTATCACTGTCTTGATGAACATGAGTCTGAGCAAGTTTCAGGAGATGGTGATGGGCAAGGAAGTCTGGTGTGCTGCAGTCCATGGGTTCTTAAAGAGTCAGAAACAACTGAGCAATTGGACAATAAAATTCCAAATGCTGTACACATATTAACTTATTTATTAAAAAAATCAAGTAATGACTATTGTTATCTTTATTCTGCAGAGATAAAGTAACCTCTCAGCTAATATAAACAGCTGAGCCTTAACTAGGGAGGATCCCTGTACTGAATATCTACACCAATCCATGGTTACTCCCAAGAGAAGCGCACGTGACCATGAGATTCTTTCGTGTAAGAGTCAAGGGTGGTGGGACTTTCTGGGTAGTTCAGTGGTTAAGACTCCATGCTCCCAATGCAGGGGACACAGATTCAACCCCTGGTTGAGGAACTAAGATCCTACATGCCATGCAGTGTAGTCAAATAAAATAAAGTTTGTTTGTTTGTTTTTAAGAGTCAAAGGTGAGAGAATTGAAGAAAGCGGTAATGGGGAACAGGAACTGTTATCACATAGGCCTTCCACCATGCTCATGTCTGTTATTTACTAACGATACCTAGTGTTAAAGAGTGCTGAAATAAGTATAACCTTATAAGTGAGTTAGGGAGACTTGAAACAAGAATCAAATGTTAAAGTTTTTCAAGTGAAACTATTCTGGGGGGAAAAAAGAAAAACCTCACTGATGTGCAGTTACAAAACCCCTGGCAATAACTAGTTTGTTTACTGTCACTATAGTTTTATCTTTTCCAAGATGTCATAAAGTCAAATCAGACAGTAGGTAGCCTTTTCAGATTGTCTTCTTTCACTTAGCAATATGCAATTAGGAAACATTCTTGTCTTTGGTTGGCTTGATGATTCAATCCTTTTTATCACTGAGTATTACTGAATTGTATGAATAAACCATGGTTTGCTTATTCATTCACCTGTCAAAGGATATGTTGGTTGCTTGCAGTTTTGGGTGATTACGAATGAAGCTGATATTTTTATTTGCAGGTATTTATGTAGATATGTTTTTAAATAAGTTGAATAAATATCTGGAGGTGTGATTGCTAAATTGCATGGTAAGGTGATGTTTAGCTTTGCATTCGCTTCCTTCTTTTAGCTTGGTAACTTAAAGTAAGTCATCGAGCCTTAGTTTCTTCATCTGTAAGAAGAAAGCAATTTTTTTAATAACTCCAAAAGCTGTTGTGAGATTTAAGAGAACATTTAACATTGTTCTTCACTCAGTAGGATTAATAAGTGCTAGGTTAAGTATATTTATTATTATCTTTGACTCTATTTTTAAAAGCCAAATATAAATTGATCCTTGTTATTCAATGCAGAAACCCAAAACTTGTCCTTACATCACTCTCTCCTAAGCTGATCAGTCAAGGAGTCTCAGTAAGTCCATATCTCAGATATCTCTTAAATTCTTTTTATATTCTTCCTTTTGCTCGATCAGTGGTTTGCCTCTAACTTCCATTGTTTTTCATATGGAATACTATAGCTCCTATAAATCCTCTCAGCTTTCTTTTCATCATTTTCCCATCTATTGTCTATGTTACTTGTTCCCAAATGCTGATCCTATACACCTAGAATAGTACCTGCTATAATGTAGGCATTCAATAAATATTTACTGAATAAATGAAAACCCTCCAACTAGTGTTCAAAGTGATAAAATGTCCAACACTCCTTTGTAATAATGAAAATTAATAACTTGTCTGTACTTGTATATATAAATATCTACCAATACTTTTACACATTTTCACCTCTGCATCTTGTGTTATCACCACTTCAAATGTATTTTAATTCTTCCATGCCATTGCCTATGCTGTTTGTTTATTTCTGTCTGGATATTCCCATATATATCCCTTCACTCTACTGCACACCTTACCCGCAGCCAGCTTCTGCTGGGTGTTCTTCCCATATCTGTCTATACTACGGCTTACCAAGCTTTAACATGCATATTAGACACCTGCAGATCTTTTTCAAGCTGCAGAGCCTGATTCACTAGGTCTGGCATGGCACCTAAGATGTCTGCATTTCTAACAATTCCTAGGCAATGCTGATGCTGGTGATACATAACACACGGTCTTATAGTTGCTTTTCTTGCCTATTTCCACGAGACAAGGAAATCCTCTAATGTTATCGTTTATCATTCATTTCAGTCACTCAGTCGTGTCTGACTCTTTGTTACCCCATGGACTGCAGCACACCAGGCCTCCCTGTCCATCACCAACTCTCGGAGCCTGCTCAAACTCATGTCCATTGAGTTGGTGATGCCATCCAACCATCTCAACCTCTGTCATGCCCTTCTCCTCTTGCCTTCATTCTTTCTGAGTATCAGGGACTTTTCCAATGAGTCAGTTCTTCAAATCAGGTGGCCAAAGTATTGGAGTTTCAGCTTCAGAATCAGTCATGCCAATGAATATTCAGGACTGATTTCTTTTAAGATTGATTGGTTTGATCTCCTTGCAGTCCAAGGCAATCTCAAGAGTTTTCTCCAACACCACAGTTCAAAAAGCATCAAATCTTCAGTGCTCAGCTTTCTTTATAGTTCAACTCTCACAATCATATGTGGCTACTGGACAAACCACAGTTTTTGCTCATTTCAGTTCAGTTGCTCATTTGTGTCTGACTCTTTGCCACCCCATGGACTGCAGCATGCCAGGCCTCCCTGTCCATCACCAACTCCTGGAGTTTACTCAAACTCATGTCCATTGAGTCAGTGATGCCATCCAACCATCTCATCTTCTGTCGTCTCCTTCTCCTCCTGCCCTCAATCTTTCCCAGCATTAGGGTCTTTTCAAATGAGTCAGTTCTTCGCACAAGGTGACCAAAGTATTGGAGTTTCAGCTTCAACATCAGTCCTTCCAATGAATATTCAGGACTGATTTCCTATAGGATGGACTGGTTGGATCTCCTTGCTCTCCTTGGGACTCTCAAGAGTCCTCTCCAACACCACAGTTCAAAAGCATCAATTCTTTGGCACTCAGGTTTTTTTATAGTCCAACTCTCACATCCATACATGACCACTGGAAAAACCATAGCTTTGACTAGATGGACCTTTGTCAGCAAAATAATGTTTCTGCTTTTTAAGATGCTGTCTAGGTTTGTCATAGCTTTCCTTCCAAGGAGCAAGTGTCTTTTAATTTTATGGCTGCAGTCAGCATCTGCAGTGATTTTGGAGCCCAAGAAAATAAAGTCTGTCAATGTTTCCACTGTTTCTGCATCTATTTGCCATGAAATGATGGGACTGAATGGCATTATCTTTGTTTTTTGAATGTTGACTTTTAAGCCAGCTTTTCAAAAGACATCATTTTCACTTATATTTTTCATATGTTGCTCATAAGGTTCTGGTTTTATTTATAATGTATTTTATTTTGTCACTATCAGCATCATCATTAAATGACTAAAATTTTGGCAACATAGTAAAGAGTATATATAACAGGGCTAGAATCACAAATTACATCTAGGGATTAAGCTACAGAGGTCCTACAATAGAAGTTGACAAGAACTCATTAAGATTTATATTGTAAGAGAGAGAGGCAAAAGACAAAACAACCAGCAAAATGGAAATCTGAGTATCACCTCCTTCCTTCACAAACACACACCCATTATTTCTAGGAATACAATAAAATTCCTTTAATGCCAAGATCATGATATGGATTTATTTTAATTTATACACAGACTTTCTTTTTATTTTATTTTTTTATTTTTCAGTGGGTTTTGTCATACATTGATATGAATCAGCCATAGAGTTACACGTATTCCCCATCCCGGTCCCCCATCCCACCTCCCTCTCCACCCGATTCCTCTGGGTCTTCCCGGCCATGAGTCAAGTGCTCGGGCCTGGTGGGCTGGGAAGACACAGACTTTCTTTTTTGACTTCAGAAAAACATGCAGAAAGTAGCAGAATTCTCCCTTTGGGATGATGATACCCAGCATAACCCATGTTAGAGGTACAAAAGAAAAAAAAATCATAATTTTTAAGTTAGAGTTTTAAGCCTTTCTCTCACTAGTCACCAGTTTACATGAACACCAACCTAACAAGTAGATCTTTCTAAAATGCTTATTCCTGGTGTATTTTGCACCTCTAAGATGCCCTATCACTCTTACATTTTTTGCAGGTTATACTAAATGACTTTGTATTCTCCCACTCAGAATTCCCACAGGCTGGGGGACAGTCCTAAGATAGTGGAGGAATAGGATGGGAAGCCACTTTTTCCACCACAAATTCATTGAAAGATCATTCAACGCTGAGCAAATACCACAAAACAACTTCTGAACGCTGGCAGAGGACACCAGTCACCCAGAAAGGCAGCCCCTTGTCTTCAAAAGTAGGTAGGACAAAATATAAAAGATAAACAGAGAGACAAAAGAGTTAGGGACAGATACCCATCCTGGGGAGGGAGTCTTAAAAGAGGAGAAGTTTCCAAACACCAGGAAACCCTCTCACCAGCAGGTCTGTGGGGAGTTTGGGGATTTCAGAGGGCAACATAACTGGGAGGAAAAAATAAATAAATAAAACCCACAGATTACGCGCCTAACCACAACTCCCAGTGGAGAAGTAGCCCAGAGGCTCGTGCCCACCACCAGCAAGCGGGGGCTGATCAGGGATGCATGGGCTGCAGTGCTTAGAGTCAGGACTGGGCCTGAATGCCCTGAGGGCAATCTGAGAGAGGCAACTTGAGATAGCAACCCAAACCACAGGATAGCCAGAGGGGGAAAAAGAAAAAGCAAAGAGAGAGAGAACTTTCCTGCACAAAGCTCTAACCTAAGGCACACACAGAACAAAGGACTGAACAAATATCAGAGGAGAGCTAGCCAGCTGTGGCCTGCCCATCCCCCACCGGAGGCAGGGAGGTGGGCAGGCAGCAGCCAGAGCCAGAAAGGGGCAAACGCGCAGCCCCAGAGACAGCATCTGCTACCAAAATGCGAGCAGGCTTCCAGTTGCTAACCAAGTCTTCCTGGGATCCTGGACGGTTGACATCCGTCGGGAGGGTCGCAGCCAGAGATCAGCTCTCCAGAGGAGACACACGGCACACCTGAGACAGCGCTCCCGCTGCCACCCAGGAGACAGAACGGCTGGGGCCAGGGAGGTGATAAGACGCACTGTACCTGGGAGAGTGCGCTCCCAAGCACCTGGTCACCTGAGCTGCTCAGACCTGGGAAGGGCACAAAACGCAGGCCCACCCGAGTCTGCGCCTCTGTGGAGTACCCGAGAACCTGAACCTGAGCAGCTTAGACCTGGGAAGTGCACGCAACCCAGGGCCTGCTTTAGACAGTTCCCGGCAGAGCAACCTGGAGCCTGAGCAGTGTAGACCTGGAAAGCACACACGCCATGAGTGGGGGCAAACCCAGTGTGGCCCAGACCCTGCGAGGGCTCCCCACACAGGCCAGTGATGTTTGTTTGCAGTGCTCCTCCCTCCCCACAGCATGACTGAACAAGTGAGCCTAAAAAAGTGACCACCACTGCCCCCTTGTGTCAGGGCAGAAGTTAGGTAGTGAAGAGACTTGCAAACAGAGGAAGTCAAAATAAACAAAAAAGAGGGAACAGCTTTGGACGTGACAGGTGCAACAGATTAAAACCCTGTAGCTAGCACTGGCTACCTTGGAAAGGACCTGTAGACCTTGAGAAGAAGGATAAGGTGAAACAAGGAACTATCTGAAACTGAACTGACCACACACTGCCCTCAACACCTCCAGAGAAGTTCCTAGATATATTTTACTATTATCATTGTTTATTTTTTAAAGTTCTTTATTACCACTTTAACTTTCATTTTAAAAACCTACTATTACCTTGAAAAAAAAAGACCCTATTTTTAAAGCAAATTTCCAATTTTTTTATATATAACTTTTGCGATTTTTTTTAATATTGTATTTTTGAGTGTCTAACCTCTACTCTAGACTTTTAATTTTTGTTTTTTGGTATTTGTTATCAATTCTGTACCTTTCAGAATCCAATCTTCAAAACCCATTTTTACTTAGGAATGTGATTACTGGCTTGATTGCTCTCTCCCGGTTTGACTCTCCTTTTTCTGCCCAGATCACCTCTATCTCCTCCCTTCCCTTTCTCTTCTCTACTTAACTCAGTGAATCTCTTTGGGTGTTCCAGGCTGTAGAGAAAACTTAGGGAACTGATACAAGCTAGACTGGTCTCTCTTCTTTTGACTCCCTCTCCTCTCCTCCTGGTCACCTCTATCTCCTTCCTCCCTCTTCTCTTCTCTATGGAACTCCATGAACCTCTCTGAGTGTTCCAGACCGTGGAGAGCAAATAGGAATTGATTACTGGCTTGATTTCTCTTTACCCTATTGATTCCCCCTCTTCTCCTCCTGGTCACCTCTATCTCCCTCCTCCCTCTTCTCTTCTCCATGGAACTATGTGAACCTCTCTGGGTGTCCCTCACTGTGGAGAATCTTTTCACCATTAACCTAGATGTTTCGTCATCAGTGCTGTATGGATGGATAAGTCTTGAGGCTACTGTAAGAATAAGACTGAAAGCCAGAGGCAGGAGGCTTAAATCCAAAACTTGAGAACACCAGAAAACTCCTGATTCCAGGGAACATTAATCAACAAGAGCTCATCCAAAAGCCTCCATACCTACACTGAAACCAAGCTCCACCCAAGAGCCAACAAATTTAAGAGGAAGACATACCAAGCTAATTCTCCAACAAACCAGGAACACAACCCTGAGCACAAAAATACAGGTGGCCAAAAGTCACACAAAACCCACAGACACCTCAAAACTCACTACTGGACACTTCATTGCACTCCAGAGAGAAGAGATCCAGCTCCACCCACCAGAACACCGACGCAAGCTTCCCTAACTAAGAAACCTTGACAAGCCACTTGTCCAAACCTACATACAAGGAGGAACCTCCACAATAAATAGGAATGACAAACTTCCAGCAAACAGAAAGGCCACCCCAAACACAGCAATCTAAACAAGATGAAAAGGCAGAGGAATATTCAGCAGGTAAAGGAACATGATAAAAGCCCACCGTATCAAACAAAAGAGGAGGAGGTAGGGAATCTAACTGAAAAAGAACTCAGAATAATGATAGTAAAAATGATCCAAAATCTTGAAAACAAAATGGAGCTAAAGATAAATAGACTGGAGACAAGGATTGAGAAGATGCAAGAAAAGTTTAACAAGGACCTAGAAGAAATAAAAAAGAGTCAATCAATAATGAATAATATATAACTGAGATCAAAAACAAGCTTGGTTGAACCAACAGTAGCATAACTGAGGCAGAAGATAGGATAAGTGAGGTAGAAGATAGAATAGTAGAAATAAATGAAGCAGAGAGGAAAAAGGAATTTAAAAAAATGAGGACAACCTCAGAGACCTCTGGGACAATGTCAAATGCCCCAACATTCAAATCATAGGAGTCCCAGAAAAAGAAGACAAAAAGAAAGACCATGAGAAAATACTTGAGGAGATAATAGTTGAAAACTTCCCTAAAATGGGGAAGGAAATAGCCACCCAAATCCAAGAAACCCAGAGAGTCCCAAGCAAGATAAACCCAAGGTGAAACACCGCAAGACATATTAATCAAATTAACCAAGATCGAACACAAAGAACAGATTTTAAAGGCAGCAAGGGAAAAACAATAAATAACCCACAAGTGGATCCCCATAAGGATAGCAGCTGGTCTTTCAATAGAAACTCTTCAAGCCAGAAGGGAATGACAGGGCATACTTAAAGTGATGAAAGAGAACAACCTACAACCCAGATTACTGTACCCAGCAAGGATCTCATTCAAATATGAAGGAGAAATCAAAAGCTTTACAGACAAGCAAAAGCTGGGAGAATTCAGCACCACCAAACCAGTTCTTCAACAAATGCTAAAGGATCTTCTCTAGACAGGAAACACAGAAAAGGTTTATGAACTCAAACTCAAAACAACAAAGTAAATGGCAACGGGATCATACTTATCAATAATTGCCTTAAATGTAAATGCGTTAAATGCCCCAACAAAAAGACAAAGACGGGCTGAATGAATACAAAAACAAGACCCCTATATATGCTGTCTACAAGAGACCCACCTCAAACATAGGGACACATACAGACTGGAAGTGAAGGGCTGGAAAAAGATATTTCACACAAATGAAGACCAAAAGAAAGCAGGAGTACCAATAGTCATATCAGATAAAATAGACTTTGAAATAAAGGCCGTGAAAAGAGACAAAGAAGGTCACTACATAATGATTAAAGTATCAGTCCAAGAAGAAGATATAACAATTATAAATATACATGTACCCAACATAGGAGAATCACAATAAGTAAGGCAAATGCTAACAAACATGAAAGGGGAAATTAGCAGTAACTCAATAATAGTGGGAGACTTTAATACCCCACTCACACCTATGGATAGATCAACTAAACAGAAAATTAGCAAGGAAACACAAACTTTAAATGATACAATGGACCAGTTAGACCTAATTGATATCTATAGGATATTTCACCCTAAAACAATGAATTTCACCTTTTTCTCAAGTGCACACGGAAGCTTCTCCAGGATAGATCAATCCTGGACCATAAATCTAGCCTTGGTAAATTCAAAAATTTGAAATGATCTCAAGCATCTTTTCTGATCACAATGTGGTAAGATTAGATGTTGACTACAGGGGGAAAATTTGTTAAAAATACAAACATATGGAGGCTAAACAACACACTTCTGAATAACCAACAAATCACAGAAGAAATCAAAAAAGAAATCAAAATATGCATAGGAATGAATGAAAATGAAAACACAACAACCCAAAACCTATGGGACTCAGTAAAAGCAGTGCTAAGGGTAAGGTTCATAGCAATACAAGCCTAACTCAAGAAACAGGAGAGAAATCAAATAAATAACCTAGTTGTACACCTAGAGCAACTAGAAAAGGAAGAAATAAAGAACCTCAGGGCTAGCAGAAGGAAAGAAATCATAAAAATTAGGGCAGAAATAAATGCAGAAGAAATAAAAGAGACCATAGCAAAAATCAACAAAGCTAAAATCTGGTTCTTTGAGTACATAAATAAAATTGACAAACCATTAGCCAGACTCATCGAGAAACAAAGGCAGAAGAATCAAATCAACAAAATTAGAAATGAAAATGGAGAAATCACAACAGACAACACAGAAATGCAAAGGATCATAAGAGACTACTATCAGCAGCTCTATGCCAATAAAATGGACAACTTGGAAGAAACAGACAAATTCTTAGAAAAGTATAACTTCCCAAAACTGAACCAGGAAGAAAGAGAAAATCTTAACAGACCCATCACAAGCACAGAAATCAAAACTTTTGCACAACGAAGGAAGCTATCAGCAAGGTGAAAAGACAGCCTTCAGAATGGGAGAAAATAATAGCAAATGAAGCAACTGACAAAGAATTAATCTCAAAAATATACAAACAACTCCTACAGCTCAATTCCAGAAAAATAAGTGACCCAATCTAAAAATTGGCCAAAGAACTAAACAGACATTTCTCCAAAGAAGACATACAGATGGCTAACAAACACATGAAAAGATGCTCAACATCACTCATTATCAGAGAAATGCAAATGAAAACCACAATGAGGTACCATCTCATGCCGGTCAGAATGGCCACTATCAAAAAGTCTATAAACAATAAATGCTGGAGAGGGTGTGGAGAAAAAGGAACCCTCTTACACTGTGGGTGGGAATGCAAACTAGTACAGCCACTATGGAGAACAGTGTGGAGGTTCCTTAAAAAACTGGAAATAGAACTGCCATATGACCCAGCAATACCACTCCTGGGCCTACACAACGAGGAAACCAGATCTGAAAGAGACACATGCACCCCAATGTTCATCGCAGCACTGTTTAAAATAGCCAGGACATGGAAGCAGCCTAGATGCCCATCCACAGATGAATGGATAAGAAAGCTGTGGTACATATACACAATGGAATATTACTCAGCTATTAAAAAGAATACATTTGAATCAGTTCTAATGAGGTGGATGAAACTGGAGCCTATTATACAGAGTGAAGTAAGTCAGAAAGAAAAACACCAATACAGTATATTAACGCATATATATGGAATTTAGAAAGATGGTAACAATGACCCTATATGCGAAACAGCAAAAGAGACACAGATGTAGAGAATAGACTTTTGGACTCTGTGGGAGAAGGCGAGGATGGGATGATTTGAGAGAATAGCTTTGAAACATGTATATTATCATATGTGAAACAGATCACCAGTCCAGGTTCGATGCATGAGGCAGTGTGCTCAGGGCTGGTGCACTGGGATGACCCTGAGGGATGGGATGGGGAGGGAGGTGGGAGGGAGGGTCAGGATGGAGAACACATGTACACCCATGGCTGATTCATGTGAATGTATGGCAAAATCCACCACAATATGGTAACTAGCCTCCAATTACAAAAAAAAAAAAAAAAAGTACTTCCACAGGCTAATGTTGTCCAGTTAGTTTGTATTCCTGCCTTGAAAGAATTTCTAATAAGGAGTCCATGTTAATTTATTAATTCACTCAACAAACATTGTGGAGCACCAAGAACATGTCCAGGAGTGTGGAAGGTACTGGAGACATCTTGTTGTTGTTTAGTTGCTAAGTCAGTCCAACTCTTTCACGACCCCATGGACTGTAGCCTGCAAGGCTCATCTGTTCATGGGATTTCCCAGACAAGAATATTGTAGTCAGAAGCCATTTCCTTCTCCAAGTAATCTTCCTAACCCAAGGATTGAACTGGCATCTCCTGCATTGGCAGGTGGATTCTTTACTGTTGAGTCACCTAGGAAGCCCACTGGAGACATAGCAGTGGAGAAAATAAAGTCCCCACCCACCTGAAATTTAAACTGTAGCAACATTCTTAATAGGTCTTAAATAGAGTGCAGGTGGCTTTCAGCTCCTCCTTAGGTAGGGAAGGAGTACCATCAAGATCATAGTCTACATAACCTATCCATTGTAGTTTTGGAAAAAGAATAGTGATCATAGGCACTAGTGTCTGAGTTTACAAATCTAGCCACTACTCTCGTCCCAAATTCGTTTGTGATGGTAGGGAAAGAACATATTATCTGATTATAGATTCATGGATATTTCTTACATTTCCCTTCAAATTACTCACCTTCTGCCATTAAAGTAATCCTAGCTGCTTAATGTTTTTAATCAACACAGTGCAATTCTCCTAACATAATCGTAAGTCTTTTTCCTATTTTCTCCAGGTTTGATTAGAAAACCCTTGACCATACATACCATCAGTTAGCTTCATAAAGCTACAGTTAAGGAATTTCATAATGTTTTAGAAAGGCTACTAAGCAGTTTTTTCACCTCTTACATATTTAATGAAATTATCATAGACAATTCCCAGTTCTGTCATGGTTCTGAATACAGTTGAGAGCTTAAATCAGAACATGTCATAGAATAATTGATCCACTGCTCAAAAGGACAGAGGATTCTCATGACTACTTCTTACTATGTATATTCAAATTAGTTAGGGGTCATTATGGAGGTTCTACTAAGATTCTCCAAATAGGGACCCATGAGATATTATATATAATGGGTTTTATATATCATGGGTCTCTTAGCATAAATTCAGTGTTTCTGATCACCCAGAAAACTCCCTAGCTTTTTGTTTTATCTTGTAAAACAAAGGATAATCTCGTCATTCTGAATTTTATCAGCTAACTAGTCTCTTTCATTTTACCCTGACATGGGCTCTTCTTGGCCATAATCTTTATTTTAAACAGCAGGCTTACAGTTTTTTAATTAAGAAAGAACACTAAGAATTAGATTTCTTAATAAATTGAATGTTTTTTCCAAATACGTGAACTTAAGAAATGTTGGTGTTGCTTCATTTTCTATAATCAATAAAATGCACATTCTATTACCATAATATAGATGGTGACATAAGGGAACATATGATTACTAAGATTTCTTGGATTTAAATTCAGCATAAAAATACTGACATGTGCCTATTTGTAACAGTTTCTTAAATGCACATTAGAGTTTATGGTAATTGCTAATACTAAACTGGCTTATAGAAAATAGCTTCATCATTTTTCTCATTCTCATACAGCTACCCTCAGTAGCTATACTTAGTTAACAATCATTAATGTATTTGCAATTGACAATCAAATTACAGAAGCATTTTAAGGAAGAAAAAGCAGGTATAATTTTAAGAAATGTCACTACTAAGTATGTCTTTGGAAGAAAGTTTGTGTCTACAACATGTACCTCTGTCTTTCAGAGGCCTGAAATCCAAAATTATATATTCTGTTTTCATCAGCTAAATCATTATGTCTGTCTTCTACTAAATATCACACATCTTTTGAATAAAACATATTAACCCTATTTGGTCAATACTAACACTGGGGCTAAGATTTAAATTATTTCCTGTGCAAAGTTTTGACCATTACTAAATAAAGTCAACATTAAAAATGCATCTATCTTGGTCCTTGTTCATGTTAAGTGTTTAACAAATATTTGCTCAATGAATTCAGTAAACTCTTATTACCTGCCAGCTCTGTGCCTGGCATAATAGTAAGAACCAAGGAAACAAAGTTATTTAAAGGATAAGCCTTGATATTAAAATCTAGAGGCAGATGTATGTACAACTAAGTGGATTAGTCTAGAAATATACACAGGATTCTACTTCAAAAATGGAATTCTTCTGTGATAGATTTCAGAGAAAATGGTAATTAACTCGGGCCTTGAAGTATCACTGGACAAGTTTATTAAGGCTGAATTCATAGTTAAAGACAGAATAATTCTAATACATATTCAGACTAATTTTCATATCTAAAACTAGTCTTAAGTTAGAAGTAATAGTGCTTAACTTCTTTGTTTTTTAATCATCGGACTATAAACAAAATTTGCAAAGAGATGTGACCTACCTCTAAGTAGCAGATTTATATACGTTTAAAAAATCAACTGTGGTACAATACACATAACAAAATATGAATTAGGTTTAAGCTGTATAGTTTAGTAGTATTAAGAATATTCACATTTTTGTGCAACCAATCTTTTAACCTTGTAAAACTAAAACTCTATACCCACTAAACAACAACTTCCCACCTTCCTCTCTGCCTAGTCCCTGGCAACCACCATTCTACTTGATATTTCTATGATTCTGACTACTCTAAGTACCTAATACATGTGGAATAACACACTATTTATCTTTTTGTGACAGACACAGATCAAATGACTTCACTGGTGAATTCTACCAAACATTTAAAGAAGAGTTAATACCAATCCCTTTTCAAATATTTCCCAAAAATTCAAGAGGAGGGAAGACATAATTCCAAAGTCATTTTATGAACCCAGCACTACCCTGAAACTAAAGCCAGACAAAGACACCATGAAAAGAAAAACTATAGGAAAATAACCCTGGTGAATACAGTTGCAAAAATCATCAATAAAATACAAAGTGATTTAAAGGATTATATAATGTAACCAAGAGAGATTTGCCCCATGGATGCAAGTATGGTTCAAAATATGAAAACCAATTAATGCGACACATCATGTTAACAGAACAAAGGGTTAAAATCATAAGATCATCTCAATAGATGCAAAAAAAAGTGTTTGACAAAATAAGGAACCCTTTCATAACAAAAACTCTCAAAAATTAGGAAAGGAGGGAAAATTCCTCAACATAATGAAGGTTATACATGAAAAGTCCACAGCTAGTATCACCTTAAACTGTGAAAACTGAAAGCTTTCCTTCTAAGATCGGACACAAGACAATGATGCATACTCACACCACTTTTATTTAACATAATAGTGAACATCCTAGCCAGAGTAATTAAGCAAGAAAAAGAAATAAAAGGTATCCAAATCATAAAGGAAGAAGCAAAACTGTCACTGTCTGTAGACAAACATCTTATATATTGAAAATTGTAAAGATTTCATATAAAAATTATTACAACTAATAAACAAATTCAGTAAAGATGCAGGGTACAAAATCAATTATACTGACTACAAACTAGCTAAAAAGGAAATTCAGAAAATAACCCCCAAAACAATAGCACCAAAAATAATAAAATACTTAGGAATGCATTTGATTAAAGAGTTGAAAGACTTGTATACTGAAAACTACAAAGTAATTTGATGAAAGAAATTAAAGAAGATGCAAACAAATGGAATGACATCTTCATATCCATAGGTTGGAAGACTTAGTAGTGTTTAAATACATACTATCTGAAGTGATCTACATATTCAGTACAATCTCCATAAAAACTCCAATGCTGTTTTTTATAAAAATAGAAAAAAATTCTAAAATTCATATGGAACCATAAAAGAGCATAAACAGCCAAGTCAGTCTTGAGAGGGAAAGTAAAACAAAGATGGAAGCATCACATTTCCTGATTTCAAAATATATAACAAGCTCACAGTAATCAACAAGGTACAGAACTGCCATAAACATATAATAATTGTAGTCATTATATACAATTTGCTATTTCATAAGGATTTAGATAAATTAACACCTGTAAAGACATAGAATGATTTCTGATATAGTGTAAATAGACAGCAAGTGTTTATTGTAGTTACAGACTTGTCACAAGGGCTAAATTAGATTTTCAGTTTTTCCTTCATTCAAATATTTGTCATTGAGCACCTACTATGTGTTAGGTACTGTTTTAAGCTCTGTAAAGTAAACAGGAAATAAGAAAAGACGAATTCCTTGCTCTCATGGAGATCACCTTCAGAACAAATTTCCCTTGTACCACACTACTATTTAAATGCTTCACTCTTTCAATGCATGGAGATTCTTATTTAAATGGATTTAGGTTGCAATTCACTCTTTGGGTTACAAGAAATGAAGTAAGCTAGAGCAAATTATTACTCTACCCATAGATTTCTGCCACATATTAAACCATTTTCCAAATAATGACACACTTCAATCTCACTCAGTATCGTTATTGACACTTACTCCTGTAAAATCTACCATACTAAGCCTGATTCTCAAAATATACCCATGTTGACTCATCTTTCAGCTTAACTGTATGGTTTTATATTATTCAACAATTATGTTAAGCCTCATTATCCTATCTTTGGAGAAACAATTAGGCTTATATAAACTGACAATTAAACATTCTAAAACTTATACTGATATAAAGAATACTCTCAATATCTTTGAAAAATTAAATGAAATGGATAAATAATCTACAAACTATAAATACCAAAAGTAACTCAAGAATAAATAGAAAATAGTCAAATACCAATAACATTTGAAAAAAGTGAATCGTAGGGGAAAAGAAAAAAAAAACAATACCAATTTCTATTTCATAAATGATAACAAGGCAAGATGATGCTGCAGGCAAAACTTTACTGAATATTCAGGAAATGTTATAAGCCCTATCTTATACAAAAGTTTAAAGAAAAAAAATGAGAGAAAACTAATTATATCCTTTCTGTGGCTCATACAACCTTAATAGCAAAACTGAACAAGAACAGTAAGGGAAAAAATAATTATAAACATTGGTAAAAAATCCAAAATATACTTCCAGCAAAGGGAATTTGGGCAGTGTGTTTAACTTCTTGAGAGGCTAAGACATCACAATTATTTGGGATTTCTTGTGCAAATAGGTACAATAAGCCTCTCCTCACTATGTGTTACTCTGGGCCTGAAAGCAGGGCTTTTTCAACCCTAATGTTTTCTGGAGCGATCAACCTATTTCAAAACAGCCCCTTAGAAGTAAACTATCGAATCTTGGTATTGCTAGCCTCCTGCAGCTCCACAATTCAATTAAAGTCATCCCTCCCTATCTCCCAATGTTAGACTCTCTCATTTGTCCAGCTTGAATCAATTCCTAGAACTCTAGCAGCTTATCTTCCTTAACCCAAATCCCAACTTCAAACCCTGATCCCAACTTCTGACCCACACAATGCCATCAGCCTCTCAACCCAACATCAGTATCACATTTTCACACCGCAGGCATATGCAACGTAAAAATGTCCACAAGGCTCAGGTTTCTTTATTTTAAAAAAATGAGATAAAAACAAAAAACAGGAAGAGAAATGAACCCAGAGACCACTGATAGCTTTTTTTTTTTTTTTTAAATAGGACATGGTTTCCTAAAATCCTCCAGGCCAGGACTCAGTTTCTCATTTTTCAATATAACAAATAAACAAACCAATGTGAAAGTTTGTTTTCTTTTAAAGAGGATTTTCCTCACAGTTTTAAAATTTTGAAATCAACCAGGTTTTAGAGTAGCCCTTCAAAAGATTTTGATTTGAAAGTTAAAATCTCCTGATTTAAAAAAAAGCAATATAATGGTCTATAGTTCTTATCTCTTGAACCCCATGCCAGTTAGAACAGATATTATTAGTTTGTTCCTTCCATATGTTCTCATTCTCTTAATTTTTCTAAGTTTTCTTCAAGAATCTATCTACTCTGCTTCATAAGGCCATGTGTTTTGGTAACCAACCCCTAAAGATGGCTCTTGACTGGACTGATTCTGTAGTGGCAGCACCATTTTCTTTGCTTTGGACTTGTGGCCTAATTCTGATCAATTAAATCGTGACAGGAAGTCTTCTGAGTGGCAAAGAGAATGCAACTTTGGGGAAAGTGTTACTTGCTTTTTTAAAGGAGACCAAAGAAGGCCAAGGGATGTTTCTCCGGACATTGTCATGTTTGAATGTGATGTTTGGGACTGTGGGAGCCATGTTTTTGTTATGAAGCAAATTAGCCCGAGAACCTCCTTGAAACAGGAAGGATGGCAAAAAGCTATTGGAAAAACTGTGATCATTAAAGGTGTCATTGAGATCATGGAGATGTCTTTTTGGTCTTCTTGAAATCAGTGAAATAAAATGTTTCCTTACTTTTAAATTTTGAGTTTATTCCTGTTCTACCTGCCATCAAAGACAGTCACATCAAAACAGCAGTTTTAGAATAGAAATATTATTCTGCCTTCCTCTCTTCATCTGTGCATACAGATTACTGACTGAATGATACATATTTAGTTTTCATACAAGGATGTCTGATATAAAATATTTGGGTTTTCACTTAAGTGATTTTGTTTTTCTTCAACAATAGAAGCAAGAATAAGAACTTGATGTCTGGAAAGAAAGGCATGATTAATAAGCCTGCCTGATATTAGGCTATCTCCCTAAAGCAGGCCAGGGAAATTCCCTCCGGATAGTTCAGGTTTTATCTATTTCTTTCTCAGTAACTCACTATCAAAGACAGAATTCTTGATTAAAAAATAAAAATGGATTCTGCTGTTAACAAGATCAGAGGCACTAACTAAAAATGACGCCAGGAACATTCAAAGCAAATGAACACTATTTAGACATATGGGTCACCAGAAAAATATGAATAAAGAAGAGTTTATTCTGTTTATTCATGTTTATTCCCAACTTTAAAAAAGTTATAATGGAAAACAAAACCATTAAAGTAAGATCAAATTTAGAGCCTGCAGAAGACCATCTTTTTTTTCATCTTGGCTTAGACCACTAAATCAAAAATGACAATTACTTGTGCCTGTGCTTATCTCAAAGACAGCCAAGTAATGTGATTGAATGTAAGCTTATTCACCCTCATGAATGTAAATCCAAGATTTAGAGATACTGTACTGTCTTGTGCATTTGTATCCTCTTAAGGTGGTAGTCTGTTCAATACAAATTTTACCTAATATCTACAACATTTGATTTTCTGTGCTAAGCTTTTGAGGGGCAGAGAGAAGGATAGAAATAAGGCAAAGACAAGGTGATTGATGTGTGAGAAAGGTGGTTCTAAGCTGTATGAAAAGTTCATTAGAGTGTTAGTTTCTGATGCTCTTTAAAATTGTATCTAAAGAAGACATCAAAGGGCAGAAAGAAGTAAGAAAGCTATCCTCAGCAGAGGAAGGAGGAAAACAATCCAAGAAAAGACAGAGTTTGAACCTGGGAAAAATATTTAGCGTTACAGTAAGTAAAAACTTGAGTCAGGTATTGTCCTGTTTGAGGAAACAGGTGAAAGATTACATTTGGGAAAAAATATTCATCAGGAAACTTCTTGAAACCTAATGCCTCATCTGCATCCCAAACCAGAATCTCTAAGGGGTGGTGGTGGGGGGAAGCAGGCGACAGAATTTTACAAAAACCTAAGTGATTCCAATGGGAGAGGCAAGACCACGATTCTTTTCACTCTAAGGACTCCCCTGATCCAGCCTCCACTATCTCCTGAGCGTTTATCACCCACCACTGCTGTCACAGTGTGCTCCACATACGTGGGTTTGCTTTCTGCTTCAGAATTATCTTTTATTTCCTTTTCTCAAAGCATCAAATGTGCTTCTCCCCTCTGCCTGAAGTGTTTTCCCTCTGGGACTCAAATATCAATTCTGAAAGAATTCTTGACTTTGGAATCAAAATTAATCCTGCTGTTAAATACCCAGAGTTTCCCATTCAGTTCCTCCACAGTACCGAGTGTGCTCTGCTGCTTCAGTCGTGTCTGACTCTTTGGACCCCATGGACTGTAGCCCACCAGGCTCCTCTGTCCATGCGATTTTCCAGGCAGGAATATTGGAGTGGGTTGCCATCCCTCCTCCAAGGGATCTTCCTGACCCAGGGATCGAACCTGTGTCTCTTATGTCTCCTGCATTGACAGTTGGGTTCTTTACCACTACTGCCACCTGGGAAGCCTCAGTACTGAGCATAATTTACCACTATAAGTGCAGTTGTATGATGGCTGGTTCACAGTTTCTTTTTTGATCTAACTATAAAAACCGGGGAGTTTTTTTTTTTTATGACAGCGGGGAGTATGTGAGTTTCACCCACTCTTTCCTCACCAGTTGCCAAAACCACCTCTAGTGGATAGCAGGAGTTACAACAAAACTTGTGGGGTTAATTAATACATTAATGAACATTAGAAGGAATGAATTGGCTATTTTAGGGGACTTGAGGAGATATGCAAACTGTTAATTGTAGAATATATGAAGAATTTCCATCAGAGAGAATGTCCCTGTTCTTATATACAAACACTGCCTACTCACTACCTACTTCTTCACTCTCTCCTTTATTTTTCTTCACTGCAGATAACACCACTGAAATAAATATATATTTATGTTTATATATGTGTATGTGTATATATATATATACACATAGAGAGGCGCAGAGAGAGAGAAAAAAAGGAATAGACTGTTTCAGTTGGAATAGACTGCCACCTTAAGAGGAGACAAATGCACATGACAGTATATCCATCTCTCTCTCACTCTCTCTCTCTCACTTATTTATGTAATAACCTATTAGAACTTTGGGTTTCCCTAGTGGCTCATCTGGTAAAGTATTCACCTGCAATGTGGGAGGCCTAGGTTCGATCCCTGGGTTGGGAAGATCTGCTGCAGAAGGGAACAGCTACTCACTCCAGTATTCTGGCCTAGAGAATTCCATGAACTGTATAGTCCATGGGTTCACAAAGAGTAGGACACAACTGAGCGACTTTCACTTCACATTAGAACTTTGAAACCTACAAGAAAAGATCTTGTCTTTTTGTTCACTACTGTATCTTTAGTATCCAGAAAAGTGCCTGGTACATATTTCATTCTCAGTAAGTATTTATCAAATACATTATGTGGTGTCGGGGGGGCATGTATATTTATGAGGTTGAGTGACCAACCATCCAGGTTTGCCTGGAACTGATATGAGACTTTCATTGTTAAAATCTGGAAAATCCAGCAAACTGGTATGAACTGGTCAGTTTAGACTGTGAGTATGTTATGAGGGTTGGTAGATTTAACTAGGGGAAAAAGGAAGGATCTAGAATAAAGCCAGGCTATGCAGAACCGCAGACAGTTTTGGACTTGCCTGTATTTATGTGTTTGGGGGGAGGAAGTTGATTAGACTACAGGAATAGGTTACAGGACAGATTTGATTAGATGAGTAGGGTGACGGGAGAGGTTCTCTTGAGGAAATTTTTTCAATAGCGCAGGAAATGATAATGAGGACCCAAGCATGAGAAAGGGGCTGGAATGCACAGGTGATGCACTGAGAGAATAGATAAGCAATGAAGGTCAAGGCTGAAGGAGAGAAAAAGGCCTGATGAGTAACTCTGGCCTTCTGTGATTGGGCTGAGAAGGGCAGTGAGATTTGGCAGCGTTGCAGAACACAGTATGATACCCATAGTTCTGGGAGGCTTGGTGATTTATCTGAGCTCTGAAAAATTGGAAGTGTCACACTGGCAATGTTAAAGAGTGACTCAGGTTACTGAGAAAGGCTGGGTAGAGATTTACTTAGCAGCATTCACTTATCTCTTCACAATACATTGATTCTGAGAAAGATATGCCTACTGAGCATGTGGGCTTTTTTCCCTCTATGGTGCTGATTTATTCAAAGCAATTTTCCAATGCCATTTCTGAAACAACTGAAATTTATTTTATTTTATTTTGTAAAAAGGAGGATTATCTATATGCCAGATATATTCAAAGACACTACTGAAAAATGTCTTATCTAAGAAGGTTATTTGGTTGCTTGAATACTTTCAGATGTCCTATTCTTATGCACTACAACTTCAAATACAGGTGTGTGTGTGTGTGTGTGTATGAGAGAAGGGAAGGGAAGAAAATCCTCTGTTCACAAGAATTGATTCAGGTTGTGTGGCTAGTTTGTCTTCTGCTGTCTTCCTCCCTTCCCAATTACTTTCCTCTCAAAGTTGAAATGTTTAGTTGAGAAAAATAGCATTTCTACATAAGAAATTAAAGATATGGTGTGTGTGTATATATATATATATATATATATATATATCATTATGTATACCTATGTATGTATATCTGAAAAGAGAAATGGAGAAGACATGTAATATTTGAGTTTACAACATAAGGTAGATCACATTAATGACTCCAATTCTTCTTCCCTCTTTGATTCCAGGACACTTTTCATGTGACTTCATCTTCCCTCTGTTAAAGTCTTTTTCCCCACCCCTTTATTTTGCATTAGACCCTATGACTTATTCCAGCCAAAGAAATGATAGCAGAATTTATGCAAGCAAAGTCTAGACAAACTCCTTATAATTGAGCTTACTCTCTTGCTATTATGAGAAAACATGCCCAGGTAAGCATGCTGACCTCAGGAAGGAGATGAAAGACATACGGTACAGAGTTGCCCCAGAAAAATTACAACAGTTATAATATCAGTCAACCTATTGCCTACCCTCAGACATGTGACAAAAAATGCTTATTATCACATGCTATTAAGATATTTGTGGTTGGTTGTTACACTGCATATTGCTGTAATATTTGACCAATCAAGAAAATATAGTGGTTTTAAGAGTGAGTTAATAATTTGAATCAACCAAATAAAAAATACAACTCTAGATGTATGCAATTCATATAAAAGAACAGAAGAAGAAGCAATAATCTACTCCTATTTTCATGTATCAACTGTGCTTTATAGAAATACAGGTAAATTCCAAAATATTTCCTGACAGCTTAGAGCATTACAATTTCAATTCACCTGCAGGAAAAGTTATAGAAAAGGTTTTTGTGAAGGATTTTAATTTTAAAAAGAAAATAGGATGTTTGATAGCAAAATGCCTAAGAGCCAGTTCCCCATACATAATTAATTTGCTTACCAGGGATGTGTCAACAAAATCATTGTTTCCATGTCACCTAGGAATTTCCATTTCTTCTTTCCCTTTTCCTGCTTTTGCAGTTGATCTCACTAGAATATGGGTACCCGCAGGGTCAGGAATTTCCACATAAATCACTTAAGTTTGGTATGTGTCAATAAAATCTGAAAGTGACAAAAATAAAAGCAGTGATAACTGAAGGGAAAAAACAGGTGGTAAAAATGAAGACAAAGCTCCACTCGCTTTCCAGCCCCATTTCTTTTCATCAGTGCTCCTAAGTTGCCCTGCTCATTTCCACTTTTTGCTCCCTGACCCCCCACCTCCAGCTTTGTTTCTAGTTTGGCCCCTTATTCTTCTACACCTTACCCTTAAGTCCATATCTCAGACACAGAAGCCATCTCAAGATGCTTAGAAACGAGAAGATGAGTTCACCACCTATTGTAGTTGGTGTTGATGCATTTTTGAAATAGAACTCAAATTTATTTTCCTATCAGTTCAGTTCAGTTCAGTCACTCAGTCATGTCCGACTCTTTGCAACCCCATGGACTGCAGCACGCCAGGCTTCCCTGTCCATCACCAAATCCCGGAGTTTACTCAAGCTCATGTCCATTGAGTCGGTGATGCCATCCAACCATCTCATCCTCTGTCATTCACTTCTTATCCTGCCTTCGCTCTTTCCCAGCATCAGGGTCTTTTCAAATGAGTCAGTACTTCCCATCAGGTGGCCAAAGTATTGGAGTTTCAGATTCAGCATCAGTCCTTCCAATGAATATTCAGAACTGATTTCCTTCAGGATGAATTGGTTGGATCTCCTAGGAAGGATCCAAGAGGACTCTCAAGAGTCCTCTCCAACACCACATTTCAAAAGCATCAATTCTTTGGTGCTCAGGTTTCTTTATAGTCCAACTCTCACATCCATACATGACTAATGGAAAAACCATAGCTTTGACTAGACGGACCTTTATTGGCAAAGCAATGTCTCTGCTTTTTAATATGCTGTCTAGGCTGGTCATAACTTTTCTTCCAAGGTGCAAGCATCTTTTAATTTCATGGCTACAGGCACTATCTGCAGTAATTTTGGAGCCCCAAAAAATAAAGTCTGTCACTGTTTCCATTGCTTCCCCATCTATTTGCCATGAAGTGATGGGACCAGATGCCATGATCTTAGTTTTCTGAATGTTGAACTTTAAGTCAACTTTTTCACTCTCCTCTTTCAATCACCAAGAGGCTCTTTAGTTCTTCTTCACTTTCTGTCATAAGGGTGGTATCATCTGCATATCTGAGGTTATTGATATTTCTCCCGGCAATCTTGACTCCAGCTTGTGCTTCATCCAGTCCAGTGTTTCTCACGATGTACTCTGCATATAAATTAAATAAGCAGGGTGACAATATACAGCCTTGATGTACTCCTTTCCCGATTTGGAACTGGTCTGTTGTTCCATGTCCAGTTCTAACAGTTGCTTCCTGACCTGTATGCAGATTTCTCATGAGGCAGGTAAGGTGGCCTGGTATTCCCATCTCTTTAGAATTTTCCACAGTTTGCTGTGATCCACACAGTCAAAGCTTTGGCATAGTCAATAAAGCAGATGTTTCTCTGGAACTCTCTTGCTTTCTTGATGATCCAACGGATGTTGGCCATTTGATCTCTGGTTCCTCTGCCTTTTCTAAATCCAGCTTGAACATCTGGAAGTTCACAGTTCACATACTGTTGAAGCCTGGCTTGGAGAATTTTAAGCATTACTTTGCTAGCATGTGAGATGAGTGCAATTGTGTGGTAGTTTGAGCATTCTTTGGCATTGCCTTTCTTAGGGATTGGAATGAAAACTGACCTTTTCCAGTCCTGTGGCCACTGCTGAGTTTTCAAAATTTGCTGGCATATTGAATGCAGCACTTTCACAGCATCATCTTTAAGGATTTGAAATAGCTCAACTGGAATTCTATCACTTCCACTAACTTTGTTCATAGTGATGCTTCCTAAGGTCCACTTGATTTCACATTCCAGGTTGTCTGGCTCTAGGTAAGTGATCACACCATTGTGTTTATTTGGACCTTTGCTTTCCTATAGTTTTTGCTATTTGACTATCTAATAGCCAAATCTATATACTATTTGGCTATTGTGCCTGAAGTCAGAAATCCAGAAGGTATACAAATACCACATTGACCTTCAGATATATTGTTTTTGATATGGTATGAAAATGGAATGCAGATTATTACAGAAACAAAAGTAAAAAATGAGAAAAATAAAAGCTCTCTGGGAAGATCTAGGTTACTCACATTCCCAAATAGACTGAGAGGTGCCAAGAGGGTCAACATGTACCCCAGTTTCAAGTATACATGGGATTATCCAATGATTGACAATTACTTGAATGTTGAGATGTTATTTTTTGTGAGGATGGCCTTTAATCTCTACTCTGAATCTTAGCAGATACAATATTATAATTACTCAATTGACTATGGTTGCAAGCTACATAACATGAACAATAAGAATTTTTTTTTTGTAAATCCAAAATATACACTGGCTTCTATTTAAATACAAGCATTATATGAGGATGTTAACTGAAATCTAAAAATGGACAAAGTATTCTTGTGTTATTCTTATTTCCCTATGCATTCTATTAAAAATTAGGGAATACACTAAGTTCAAAAAATTTGTCAGCTCCAATTAAACTGGCATTAGTGATATCCATATTTATTAAAGCGAAGTCTCTTACTACAGCTATCATATTCTACTGCCTCTCCTTACATTTAGCTGAATATCAGTATGCAGCTGATATACTCTACTGTCAAACGTGCATTTCAATGAAAGCCTTAAAAATTAAGAGAAATTGACAAAGACAAGCCCATTTTGTAGGTCCATGACATACTCATTTTTTAGAACCCTGTTTTCGGACTCAACTGGGATCTAAACTATGAGTTAGAATGCAAGGGTACCATAACCAGTTAGTCCACAATAGAAGGTTTATGTTAGGGACTTCCAATTCTAAGTTGTTTTAGTAAAAAATTATTCTTTCTTACTGTGAACTCTGCTAATCCACCAATATAAAATTAAATCTTCTTATGTATGAGGGAAGATACTAACAAAAGTTATGATGCCATACAAAGCCACAGACCTAGAGTTAGGAGTTCAAAGCCATTTTATGCTCTCAAGGAAGGTTCTTGTCAACAAAAAATGCTGGTGATAGCTCCTGTCAGTGAACTGTTCTCGAAAGCAGTAGTTCATTTAAGTATCTGTGATTCTTAGTATGTTCATTCATCTTGGAGTGACTTTTATCATCAATATTTCTGGTGAGTCACAGTTTTCAAAGCTGTTGCATAAAGGAAGCTCCTAGTATAGAGAATGCCATACACCATTTTCTTTCCTATGTATGAATTAAAAAAAAAAAAACTGAAGTGTAGTTGATTTACATTTTGGTTAGTTTCAGCTAAACAGAAAAGTGATTCATAGATATACATACGCACATATTTCAAATTACTGCCAATTGTGAATTATTTTAAGACATTGAATATAGCTCCCTATGCATATAGTAAATAATTGTTGCTTATCTATTTTATGTATAGTAGTACATATCTGCTAATCCCAAACTCCCCATTCCCCTTTGGTAACCATAAGTTTGTTTTCTATGTTCATGACTTTGTTTCTGCTTTGTATTGTTGCATTTTTAGACTCCCCATATAAGTGATAGCAAATAATATTCATATTTCTCTCACTTACTTACTTTATTACTTACTTGGGTTTTTCCCATGTCTTGGCTATCGTAAGTAGTGCTATGAACATTGGGGTGCATGTATCTTTTCGAATTAGAGTTTTCATCTTTTTTGGAATATATGCCTAGGAGTGGGATTGCTGAATCATACGGTAGCTCTATTTTTAGTTTTTTGAGGAAACTTCATACTGTTTTCCATGGTGGCTGCACCAAGTCACTTCCAACCAATAGTCTAGGAGGGTTTCCTTTTCTCAGATCCTCTCTAGCATTTATTATTTTTAGACTTTTTGATGACAGTCATTCTTATTGCTGTTGAGGTGAAACCTCATTGTGGTTTTAATTTGAATTTGTCTAATTATTAGTGTGTTGAGCATCTTTTCATGTGCTTATTGGCTAACTGTATGTCTTGTTTGGAAAAATGTCTGTTTAGGTTCTGCCCACCTTTTGATTGGGTTGCTTTTTTGTATTGAGTTTTATGAGCTGCTTATATATTTTGGCTATTAACTCCTTGTCAATTGCATCATTTGAAAGTATTTACTCCCATTCCATATGTTATCTTTTTGTTTTCTCAATGGTTTTCTTTGCTGTGGAAAAGTTTAAGTTTGATTAGATCCCATTTATTTTTACTTTTATTTCTTTTGCTTTGGGAAACTAAGAAAATTTTGTTACAATTCATGTCTGAGAGTGATTTGCCTAAGTTTTGTTTTAGGGGTT
The DNA here is from genome assembly GCF_963930625.1 of Muntiacus reevesi. Lineage (NCBI taxonomy): Eukaryota > Metazoa > Chordata > Mammalia > Artiodactyla > Cervidae > Muntiacus > Muntiacus reevesi. Next base: position 20,694,659 of record NC_089271.1, read on the forward strand.
TTATGGTGTCATTCCTTACAAGGAATTCTTCAAGCTCCTGTATTGTTACAATTATTTGGAGATCTTGGGAGACAACATAGAGGATTACCACATCACTTAGTGCTGTCTTGTTCCCCCACTTTCTCTGCTTTGTAATGTGGCATAGGTCCATTTTCAAAACCTTAGGATAGGATGAAAACTTCCTAAGTTTTGGACTCACTGGTGGTTACAGTTATTGGGTTGGTCAAAAAGTTTGTTTGGGGTTTTCCATAAGATACTACAGAAAAACCTGAAGGTACTGTTTTGCCAAACCAATATGTTCCTTATTTATGTAAAAATATCAATACAAGCCTGAGTAGCTATGCCACCTGCACCACTGCTGCTTTTACACTCTGCCCTTTTACTTTCTGCACTTGAAATAAAGATACTCTACTACTATACTCTATACAATGTATGCACACTCAGTCACTCAGTGGTGTTCAACTCTTTGTGACCCTATGGACTTTAACCTTCCAAACTTCTCTATTTATAGGATTCTTCAGATAAGAATACTGGAGTGGCTATCATTTTCTCCTCCAGGGGATTGTCCTGACCCAAAGATCAAACCCACATCTCCTGCATTGCAGGCAGATTCTTTACCGCTGAGCTATCATGGAAGCCCTTCACTCCATACATTACTGTACAGTAAAGTACATAAACACACAACCACTTGTAGAGGATGCATGCGTATGACAGTTTATGTCAGACACATGAACTAACTTACATGAACAGATGTGAAAAATAGCCTGAGCAGCATGTTTTCTTATCACATAATGAAAATCCTAAAGCCCGAGGCTTTAAAGAAAAATTCTTCAATTTAAGTCTAGATCTTTGCAATCCCACACCTGGGCTTCCCAGGTGGCACTAGTGGTAAAGAACCCCCACCCCACCCCCCGCGAATGCAGGAGACACAAGAGATATAGTTTTCATCCCTGGCTTGGGAATATCCCCTGGAGAAGGAAATGGCAGCCCACACCAATATTCTTGCCTGGGAAATCCCACGGATAGAGGAGTCTGGTGGGCTATACTCCATGGGGTCACAAAGAGTCAGACACAGGACAAAACCACCGCCACCAAAGCAAAGTAAGTGAATTCTGATAGCTACGTTCCGCCTTGGGAATAAACTAAAGAGCAGAATTATATACATCCCTAAATAATCAAAATGCTCCTTCCTTTACAGAGAGAGGGAGGGCATGAGATGGCTCTATATAATTGAGTTTCAAATGTGTGTGTGCGCTTAATCGCTCAGTCGTGTCCAACTCTTGCGACCCCATAGACTGTAACCTGCCAGGCTCCTGTGTCCATGGGATTTTCCAAGCAAGAATACCGGAGTGGGTTGCCATTTCCTTCTCCAGGGGATCTTCCTGACTCAGGAATCGAACCCAGGTTTCCTGCATTGCAGGCAGATGCTTTACTGACTGAGCTACAAGGGGAGCAACAAATAACAACAACAAAAAAACAATTAAGAACCTCACTATATATTGAGGGATATACTGTGTTCATTGGTGAAAAGTTAAAGTGAAAGTTGCTCAGTTGTGTCCAACTCTTTGTGACCCCATGGACTATACAGTCCATGGAATTCTCCAGGCCAGAATACTGGAGTGGGTAGCATTTCCCTGCTCCAGGGGATCTTCCCAACCCAGGTCTCCCACATTGCAGGCAGATTCTTTACCAGCTGAGCCACATTGGTAGAAAGATTCAATATTGCTTAGAAGTCAATTATTCTCAAATTGATCTACAGAAAAAGTCCCTGGTTTACTTCAATATATGTCATCAAGGTGATTCAGTCGGGCAATATGATCTTACATTCACTTTACCAAGAGGCTTCCTACAATTTCTATTAAAAACTCAAGATCCTCATGTAGTAGACTTCATCATTGGCTCTAATGCTTAACTTCCTGGTAGATAAACCCTTTGACACGTGACTGCAGTTCCTACCCAGCAGGTATGTGAGTTAGCAGTGCAGGTTAGTGAAAATAAATGCTGTTTTGAGTCACTGAGGTTTGGGGTGGGTATTTAAGCAACATCATTGTGGCAACAATTAACTAACTGATATACCCCCATGAAGAATGTGTAGATCACACAATTTTTGCTTATATTAAACTGTGGAGTGTTTTAACATATGTGTGTCTAATATTATCACAGGGGCCATGCTATGTGAAATACAAGAAAAATTCCTATACTTGATGAACCTTTTATCTGAAGGTAAGCATCTTTCTCAATCTAACCACTACTTATAATATAGAGGTGGCAGTTTTCTGTGCTATTTCATGTAATGGTTCATGAATACTGCTGTCTGGCTGTTTTAAATATTTCAATTAGTTACCTACTTTACTGTACTCCTGCCCTGAGGCTTAAAGCTAGCAGCATAATTTAAAGAGAAAGGAAAAAGACACTAAAACACTATTCTTGCTGAAGCAATGATGGAGATCATCATAACTGTGCCAAGGTCATTACTGTCAGATATTCTGAATTCTAACCATACAGCCTTAAGGCAGATGGAACAACCCTGGGGAAGAAAGTAATCACCATATAATGTTTATCAGTGTGCACTTTCTTTTGTGAACTTTTCTCTGCCAATGTCCAGTGTTCAAAAAATTAGTTATTTTTGGAAAAGCGTGACTTGCTCTCTATGTCTTTGACATATATAGATGACGTTGGTGAGGTTTTAAATGGCCTAGAATACTTTTTTTCAAATTTCAAAATTCATGAGGCCAATAAATGGTTCAATAATAGTCTCAATAACAGTAATTTGCTGAGATATAATTTACATAAAATAGAGATCATAATTAGTTTAATGAGTCTTAAAAAGTGCATAACAGAAATTTGCTATTACTCCCAAATCTCCTCTTTTGTCACTTTTGACACAACCATCCTAGAAATAACCATTTCTACTCTCAATCAACATGGCTTAGTTTTGCTGTTCTTGGATTTCAAATCAGTGATATGACAGAGTCTGTATTTTTCAATTTCTGATTTTGCTAGATTTTATGTTTTTGTTTTTCGGTTCATCCATGTTTTTGTCTTTCAGCAATTTTCTCCTTTTATATTGATATATTAGCATACCATTATAAGAAGGTATCATACTTATCCACCGTAGATATATAGGTGAGCTCTTTCAGACTTGGGCTATCATGGAAAGTGAAAGTGAAAATCACTCAGTTGTGTCCAACTTTTTGCAACCCCATGGACTATACAGTCTATGGAATTCTCCAGGCCAGAATACTGGAGTAAGTAACTTTTCCCTTCTACAGGGGATCTTTCCAACCCAGGGGTTGAACCTGGTCTCCCACATTGCAGGCAGATTCTTTACCAGTTGAGCTATCAGGGAAGCCCTTGGAAAGGCTATCAATATTCTTAAATGTCCATCAACAGAGGAATGGATACAGATGAGGTACACATATACAATGAAACATTATTTAGCCATTAAAAAAGAACAAAATAATGTCATTTGCAGCAACACAGATGGACCTAGAGATTCTCATATTAGTTAAAGTGAGTCAGACAGAGAAAGACAAATATGATATTTCTTATATGTGGAATCTAAAAATAGGGTACAAATAAACTTATGGACAAAACAGAAATAGAGTTACAGAGGTAGAAAATAAACTTATGGGTACCAGAAGGTAAGAGGGGAAAGATAAATTGGGAGACTTGGATTGACATATACACACTATTATGTATAAAATAGATAATAAGGACTGTACAGCAGAGAACTCTACTCAAAACTCTGTAATGGTCTACATGGGAAAAGAATCTTATATAGAGTATATGTATATAATATATACAGTATATGTATAAAGAGTATATAGTATATAGAGTATATAGTAAAGAGTATATAGAGTATATGTATAAAGAATTAAAAAGTCTCATCTAAAAATCAAAAATTTTTCTACAAGTCATTCTGTATATATAATTTTCAATGTGTGTATATGTGCACACAGATACTCATAAGTTAATTTTTGATTGAGGGTGTGCTGCATATATAGATAAATTTTGAAAGAAGGAACATCTCAAAAATGTTGATTCTTCAAAATGATGAATGTGGTATTTTCTCCCATTTATTTGGATGTACTTTCCCTGGTGACTCAGATGGTAAAGAATCTGCCTGCAGTGCAGGAAACCCAGGTTTGATCCTTGGGTCGGGAAGATTCCCTGGAGTAGGGAATGACAACCCACTCTAGTATTCTTGCCTGGAGAAGTCCATGGACAGAGGAACCTGACAGGCTATAGTCCATGGGGTCTCAAAGAGTTGGACATGACTGAATGACTAACACTTCACTTCTCTTAGGAACTTAGAGAACTACATCTCTTCCATTAAACATAGTCTAGGTGGTTTTTTTTTTTTTTTATCACTTATGACCTTGTGGATTTTTAAAAATTATTTCCCAAATGTCTGTTTATAGTACACAGAAATACAATGACTGTATATAATGGGTTCATATACTGTTACTTTAATAAATTATTAGTTCAAGGAATTTTCTTGGAAGATTCTATAGTGTTTTCTACATACATAATCATATCATCTGTAAATAATGACAGCTTTCTCATTTCTAATAATTATGTTGTTTCTTTTTATTGTCTCACTATGGTGCCTAAGATCTCTAGTACTCACCTATATACCTACGGTGGTTAAATAAAATAAAAGTTAAATAGAAATGGTGAAAGCTGATATCCATGCCTTCCCCCTACCCTAGGGGAAAATATTTAATTTTTCATCAGTAAGCATTATGTTAGCTATGAGTTTTTCATAAGTGCCCTTTATTAGGTTAAGAACATTTCCTTCTATTCTTAGTGTGTAGAGGATTTCTTTTTTAAAAAAATCATAAACATGTGTTGAATTTTATGAAATACATTTCTACATCTTTTATCTGATGATTATATGGGTTTCCTCCTTTATTTGACAATATGGTTCTTATGTTGAATTTTTCCAAATATCAAGCCAACTTTGCATTCCGAGCATCAGAACAATTAATATTATTAGGTACAAAGAGAGAGATTACCTAGAAATGAAGGAATCACTCTGTCAAGAATTATCAATCTTCAATTTGCATGTACCTAACAGCAGAACTTCAAATTATCAACCAATTTGAATTAACTGATATGTTAATAACTCTCTACACAATCACTGGGTCGCAAATAGTCGGACACGACTGAGTGACTGAACTGACTGACTGACCCAATCAATAATGTGATGATGACTATACTACTCAAAGCAATCTACAGACTCAACACCATCCCTATCAAATTACTAAAGGCATTTTTTCACAGAATTAGAACAAAAAAGTTTGCAATTTGTATGGAAACACAAAAGACATTGAAAAGACAAAGCAATCTTCAGAAAGAAAAATGGACCCATAGGAATCAGGCTCCCTGACTTCAGGCGTGTGTGCTCAGTCATGTCTGACTCTCTGCAAACTCATTGACTGTAGCCAGTCAGGATCTTCTGTCCATGGAATTTTTTTTTCCTGTCCATGGAATTTTCCAGGCAAGAATACTGGAGAGGATTGTCATTTCCTTCTCCAGGGAATCTTCACAGGCGGTGATTCTTTACCAGCTGAGCCACTGGGGAGCTACATTAGTTAAAATAGTATAGTACTGGCACAAAAGAAAAAAAACAGAAGTAGAGATCAGTAGAAAAGGATAGAAGGTCCAGAGATAAACCCATGCACCTATAGTCTACTCTATGACAAAAGACACAAGAACATACAATGGAGAAAAGACTATCTTGTCAATAAGTGGTGCTGAGAAAACTGGACAGCTACATATAAAAGAATGAAATTATAACATTCCCTAACATCATACACAAAAATAAACTCAAAGTGGATTAAAGACCTAAATGTAAAGCTGAACACTATAAAACTTGCTGATTTTCTGTATAGTCATTCTATTAGTTGTTGAAAGACAGAGGTGCTGAAATCTCTAATTATTATTGTGCTTTGATGGCATCATCAACTCAATGGTCATGAGTTTGTGCAAACTCTGGGAGACAGTAAAGGACAGGGAAGCCTGACATGCAGCTGTCCATGGGGTCACAAGTAGTCAGACATGACTGCGCAAGTGAACAACAAATTTCCCCTTTCAGTTCCATCACTTTCTGCTTCAAGTAGGTAGGTATTACTTTCCTATTTAAACTTAGGGGTTAAAAATCCACAGGTTAATTTTCTTATAATTCTGGATGTTGGAATTCCAAAGTAGGTCTTATTGGGTTATAATCAAGATGTTAGCAAGACTTAGTTCCTTTTGGAGGTTCTAGAGGACAATCCATTTGCTTGACTTTTCCAGCTTCTAAAAGCTTCCCCAATTCCTTGGCTTGTGGTCTTCAGTTAGCAATCCTATCACTCTAAATTCTGTTTCCATTACATCTTCATCTTTCACTTTAATTCTCCTGCTTCCCTCTTTCCCTTATACAGACTCATCGTGATGACAATGGGTCCACTCAGAAAATCAGAATCATCTCCTCATTAGACTCATCATGATGACAATGGGTCCACTCAGAAAATCAGAATCATCTCTTCATTAAAAAGTCCTTTATTTAACCTATTCTGCAAAAGTCTCTTTTGTCATGTAAGGTACAATGTTAACACACTAGGGGCAAAAGAACTTGGACCTATTTGGAGAGCAATTATTCTATCTACCATAGTCCACCCTCTGGCCACCAAATATACATAACCCTATACACAAAATACATTCCCCTATCCCAGGGCCCCCCAAAGTTTCAATCTACTACGGCAGTACTCAAGCCCAAATTCTGATCTAAATCTTATTAGCTTGAAAGTTCAAATTCTCATTATCTAAAATAACTAAATTAGGTATGGGTGAGAGTGTGGGTATAACCCATCCTCTGATTTTTAAAAATCTTTTCCCATTAGTATTTTTGGGTTGCCAGCTTCTTCAGCTCCAACTCAGGAATATATGAGGCAAAAACAAAACAAACCAAGGAACTCCACTATGGTTTTCCTCAGGTCCTGAGATTCCTAGCAGATCTTTCTCTTTCACTCTTAATGAGTCTTTATATACATATCCAGAGTTTTTTAGTTGAGTTTAGTGGGGGAAATGGGCTTCCCAGGTGGCACTAGTGGTAAAGAATCACCCTGTCAATGCAGGAGATGTAAGAGACATGGGTTTGATCCCTGGGTCAGGAAAATCCCCTGGAGGAGGGCATGACAACCCACTTCAGTGTTCTTGCCTGGAGAAGCCCATGGACAGAGGAGCCTGGTGGGTTATAGTCTGTAAGGTCACAAAGAGTTGGACATGACTGAAGCAACCGAGCATGCATGCACACAGTGGGGAGAACAGTAAAAGTAGATTTAGTTCATATTCCAGGAATCATTCAATACAGAAAGTATATATGTAAAGGCTATCCAATATACTTTAAATATTAATATCTATTCCTATAATTTTCGTGTCAAATTCTATGTAGCTACATTACCTTTCCAACAAAGAGTTCAAGTTGGTTCTATTAGTCATCAGGATCTAAGTATGTATTAAAATTTTGATCAATAGGATAAAAAATATTTTATTTTGTCATAAATATACTTCAGAGCATTTTCAAAAAGCTGCTGTAGATGGTAAGCAAATCATATTTAATTCATCTAAGTCTTTAATTTAAAGCATCTTGCTTAATAGAGATTAAATTAATTTTGAGAAATCTATGTTATCTTTTTAATTTGTCTGGATTTTACTCTGTAAATTAATTTTAAAATAATTAGGGCCAATACCAACTAACAGCTCCTCTAATCATTCATCAATTGAAAAAATTATAAAAGTAGAATTACTGATCAAAGTAAGTATCCCAATTTAGAGAGAAATTTACATTTTAAAAAGTTCAGCAAAAGTTAGGTATATAGGCTTGAGGAATAACATTTATTTGGGCTCATATTCCAAGAATGGATGCATGAGTCACAAAATCAGGCCAATTAGAGTATATTTGGCTTAAGTTATTTGTCTCATTCTTTAGAAATCCTAGGATGTGCCAATTATTACAGAATGCATTAAGTCCCAAGCATAGTGTTTGGGTGTGTTTCAAAAAGCATTGAGAAATTTTTGAAAGAAAAAATTCAAAATATTCAGATAAATTCAGATAAAATATACAGATTAATTTGTCTCAGAATTATTTTTTTCTAATTCTAAGAAATTGAAGCTGAGCATCAAAGAATTGATGCTTTTGAACTGTGGTGTTGGAGAAGACTCTTGAGAGTCCCTTGGACTGCAAAGAGATCAAGTCAGTCAATCATAAAGGAAATCAGTCCTGAATGTTCATTGGAAGGACTGATGCTGAAGCTGAAACTCCAATTCTTTGACCACCTGATGCGAAGAACTGACTAATCGAAAAAGACCCTCATGCTGGGGAAGATTGAAGGCAGGAGGGGATGGGGACATCAGAGGATGAGATGGTTGGATGGCATCACCGACTCAATGGACATGAGTTTGAGTAAACTCCAGGAGTTGGTGATGGACAGGGAAGCCTGGCGTGCTGCAGTATATGGGGTCTCAGAGTCGGACACTACTGAGAGACTGAACTGAATGACTTTCTCACATATAACATATATCCTTAAGCAAAAACACCTTCTCTTAACAGTACTAACATCAGATTTGAAAGTTTTATATTAATGCAGTACTGTTAGCTAATATATTGTGCATGTGTCCATATTAAAATTTTGACGACAGTACAAACAATATTCTTTATATTCTTTTTTCTCCATGATCAAGGACACTGCCCAGGATTATTACTGCATTTAGTTGTCATGTCTTTTTAGTCTCTTTTTAGATGGAAGAGTTCCCCAGGCTACAGGCCAATTATTTTGTAGAATGAACCTATTTTTATGTTTACCTGAGGCTTTCTCTGCTCACTGAATTCTCCAGGCAAAATACTGTAGTGGGTAGCCATTCCCTTCTTCAGGGGATCTTCCCAACCCAGGGATCAAACCCATGTCTCCTGCACTGCAGGGAGATTCTTTACCATCTGAGCCACCAGAGAAGGTCTTCTCATGTCTAGATTCAGGTTATGTATTTTTGGCAGGGACAGTACATGGATATTGTCCTGTTCCTGGTGTTTCATATCAGGAGCTGCATAAAGTCTGCTTGTCTCATTATTAGTGATATTAACCATAATTTGAAAAGATACATGCACCCCAATGTTCACTGCAGCACTAATTACAGTAGCCAAGACATGGAGGTAACCTAAATGGCCATCGACAGAGGAGTGGATAAAGTAGATGTGGTATACATATACAATGGAATATTCCTGAGCCATAAAAAAGAACAAAATAATGCCATTTGCAGCGACATGGATGGACCTACAGACAATCATACTGAGTGAAGTCAGACAGAGAAAGACAAATATCATATGATATGGCTGATAAGTGAAATCTAAAGTGATATGGTACAAATGAACTTATTTACAAAACAGAAATAGAGTCATATATAGAGAACAAACGCATGGTTACCAGAGTGGGGGACAGGGAGGGATAAATTGGACTATTAGAACTGACATATACACACGACTGTATGGAAAATAAATAAATAATAAAGACCTACTGTATAGCACAGGCAACTTTACTCAATACTCTGTAATGACCTATGTGGGGAAAAAAAACTTTAAAAATCAGTGGATATATGAATATGCACAACTGATTCACTCTGCTGTACATCGGACACACAACACTGTGAAGATCAACTCTACTCCAATAAAAGTTTTCAAAAAAAACTTTGATAACTTGGAAATGATGTATGAGGATGCCAAGTTTCTCTACTGTAAATTTCTTCTGTAATTAAGAAATCAGTTACAAAATATTTTTAGACTGTGTATATGTCCTAATGTCCATCAAATTTTTAGCTAATAGCCTTAATACCCAGTGATGATTCTTGTCTGACTAAGTGATTCCAACAAGCAAAATTGTCATTGTTTGTCATTTCCTCAGCATTTAGTAGTTGGTATTCTCCTGCACAGAAGAGCTTTCCCTCCTTCCCATGTATTTGTTTTTTGCATGTGTAAGTATTTTTATGAACTCAAATTCTCATCCTGTACAATGGGTTATACTTAACTTCTGTCTTCATTCATTTAATTACTTTATTTTCCCAAATTTGGCTAGCATGAGCCCCTTCAGATTGGCTTTTTTGTCTTGTTGACATGTCATCCTCTTTTTGAGTGCTTCCTTAATTTCTGGCACAAAATGATGATACAGGTGCATCTTAGAAACAAAAAAAATTCATGACACTGAGTTTGAGTTAGAAATATCAATTGGATGGGGCAGCCCTAAGATGGCAGAGGAATAGGAGAGGGAGACCACTTCTCCCCCACAAATTCATCAAAAGACCATTTGAATGCTGAGAAAATTCCACAAAACAACTTTTGAATGCTGGCAGAGGGCACCAGGCAGCCAGAAAGGCAGCCCACTGTCTTTGAAAGGAGGTAGGACAAAATATAAAAGATAAAAAGAGGGACAAAAGAGTTATGGATAGAGACCCATCCCAGGGAGGGAGTCGTGAAAGATGAGAAGTTTCCAAACACCAGGAAACCTTCTCACCGGCGGGTCTGTGGGGAGTTTTGGAAACTGAGAGTACAACATAACTGGGAGGAAGCAAAACTAAACAAATGGGACCTAATGAAACTTAAAAGCTTCTGCACTACAAAGGAAACTATAAGTAAGGTGAAAAGACAGCCCTCAGATTGGGAGAAAATAATAGCAAATGAAGAAACAGACAAAGGATTAATCTCAAAAATATACAAGCAACTCCTGAAGCTCAATTCCAGAAAAATAAATGACCCAATCAAAAAATGGGCCAAAGAACTGAACAGACATTTCTCCAAAGAAGACATACAGATGGCTAACAAACACATGAAAAGATGCTCAACATCACTCATTATTAGAGAAATGCAAATCAAAACCACAGTGAGGTACCATTTCACGCCAGTCAGGATGGCTGCTATCCAAAAGTCTACAAGCAATAAATGCTGGAGAGGGTGTGGAGAAAAGGGAACCCTCTTACACTGTTGGTGGGAATGCAAACTAGTACAGCCACTATGGAAAACAGTGTGGAGATTTCTTAAAAAACTGGAAATAGAACTGCCATATGACCCAGCAATACCACTTCTGGGCATACACACCGAAGAAACCAGATCTGAAAGAGACACGTGTACCCCAATGTTCATTGCAGCACTGTTTATAATAGCCAGGACATGGAATCAACCTAGAGGCCCATCAGCAGATGAATGGATAAGGAAGCTGTGGTACATATACACCATGGAATATTACTCAGCCGTTAAAAAGGATTCATTTGAATCAGTTCTAATGAGATGGATGAAACTGGAGCCCATTATACATAGTGAAGTAAGCCAGAAAGATAAAGAACATTACAGCATACTAACACATATATATGGGATTTAGAAAGATGGTAATGATAACCCAATATGCAAAACAGAAAAAGAGACACAGAAGTATAGAACAGACTTTTGAACTCTGTGGGAGAAGGTGAGGGTGGGATGTTTCAAAAGAACAGCATGTATATTATCTATGGTGAAACAGATCACTAACCCGGGTGAGATGCATGAGACGAGTGCTCGGGCCTGGTGCACTGGGAGGACCCAGAGGAGTCGGGTGGAGGGGGGGGTGGGAGGGGTGATCGGGATGGGGAATACGTGTAACTCTATGGCTGATTCGTGTTAATGTATGACAAAACCCACTGAAATGTTGTGAAGTAATTGGCCTCCAACTAATAAAAAAAAAAAAAAAAACATAACTGGGAGGAAAAAATAAATAAATAAAACCCACAGATTACGCACCTAACCGCAACTCCCAGCAGAGAAGTAGCCCACATGCTCACGTCCGCCACCAGTAAAGAAGGCAAAATGACACGATGCTGAAAGAGGAACTCCCCAGGTCAGTAGGTGCCCAATATGCTGCTGGAGATCAGTGGAGAAATAACTCCAGAAAGAATGAAGGGATGGAGCCAAAGCAAAAACAATACCCAGTTGTGGATGGGGCTGGTGATAGAAGCAAGGTCTGATGCTGTAAAGAGCATTATTGCATAGGAACCTGGAATCTTAGGTCCATGAAACAAGGCAAATTGGAAGTGGTCAAACAGGAGATGGCAAGAGTGAATGTCGACATTCTAGGAATCAGTGAACTAAAAGGGACTGGAATGGGTGAATTTAACTCAGATGACCATTATATCTACTACTGTGGGCAGGAATCCCTGTTCGTTTCCAGGGCAAACCATTCAATATCACAGTAATCCAAGCCTATGCCCCAACCAGTAATGCTGAAGAAGCTGAAGTTGAACACCTACAAGACGTTTTAGAACTAACACCCAAAAAAGATGTCCTTTTCATTGTAGGTGACTGGAATGCAAAAGTAGGAAGTCAAGAAACACCTGGAGTAACAGGCAAATTTGACCTTGGAGTACAGAATGAAGCAGGGCAAAGGCTAATAGAGTTTTGCCAAGAGGAGGCACTGGTCATAGCAAACACCCTCTTCCAACAACACAAGAGAAGACTCTACACATGGACATTACCAGATGGTCAACACCGAAATCAGACTGATTACATTGTTTGCAGCCAAAGATGGAGAAGCTCTATACAGTCAGCAAAAACAACACTGGGAGCTGACTGTGGCCCAGATCATGAACTCCTTATTGCCAAATTCAGACTTAAACTGAAGAAAGTAGGGAAAACCACTAGACCATTCAGGTATGACCTAAATCAAATCCCTTATGACTATACAGTGGAAGTGAGAAATAGATTTAAGGGACTAGATCTGATAGACAGAGAGCCTGATGAACTATGGATGGAGGCTCATGACACTGTACAGGAGACAGGGATCAAGACCACCCCCAGGGAAAAGAAATGCAAAAAGGCAAAATGGTTGTCTGAGGAGGCCTTATAAATAGCTTTGAAAAGAAGAGAAGCGAAAAGCAAAGGAGAAAAGGAAAGATATTCCCATTTGAATGCACAGTTTCAAAGGATAGCCAGGAGAGATAAGAAAGGCTTCCTCGGCGATCAATGCAAAGAAATAGAGGAAAACAATAGAATGGGAAAGACTAGAGATTTCTTCAAGAAAATTAGAGATATCAAGGGAATATTTCATGCAAAAATTGACTCAATAAAGGACAGAAATGGTATGGGCCTAACAGAAGCAGAAGATATTAAGAAGAGGTGGCAAGAATACACAGAAGAACTGTACAAAAAAGATCTTCATGACTCAGATAATCACAGTGGTGTGATCACTCACCTAGAGCCAGACATGCTAGAATGTGAAGTCAAGTGGGCCTTAGAAAGCATCACTACTAACAAAGCAAGTGGAGGTGATGGAATTCCAGTTGAGCTATTTCAAATCCTTAAAGATGATGCTGTGAAAGTGCTGCACTCAATATTCCAGCAAATTTGGAAAACTCAGCAGTGGCCACAGGACTGGAAAAGGTCAGTTTTCATTCCAATCCCTAAGAAAGGCAATCCCAAAGAATGCCCAAACTACCACACAATTGCACTCATCTCACATGCTAGTAAGGTAATGCTCAAAATTCTCCAAGCCAGGCTTCAGCAATACGTGAACGGAGAACTTCCAGATGTTCAAGCTGGTTTTAGAAAAGGCAGAGGAACCAGAGATCAAATTGCCAACATCTGCTGGATCATCGAAAAAGTAAGAGAGTTCCAGAAAAACATCTATTTCTGCTTTGTTGACTACGCCAAAGACTTCGACTGTGTGGATCACAGCAAACTGTGGAAAATTCTGAAGGAGATGGGAATACCAGACCACCTGACCTGTGTCTTGAGAAACCTGTATGCAGGTCAGGAAGCAACAGTTAAAACTGGGCATGGAACAACAGACTGGTTCCAAGTAGGAAAGGAGTACATCAAGGCTGCATATTGTCACCCTGCTTATTTAACTTATATGCAGAGTACATCATGAAAAATGCTGGGTTGGAAGAAGCACAAGCTGGAATCAAGGTTGCCGGGAGAAATATCAATAACCTCAAATATGCAGATGACACCACCCTTATGGCAGAAAGTGGAGAGGAACTAAAAAGTCTCTTGATGAAAGTGAAAGAGGAGAGTGAAAAAGTTGGCTTAAAGATTAACATTCAGAAAACTAAGGTCATGGCATCTGGTCCCATTACCTCATGGGAAATAGATGGGGAGACAGTGGAAACAGTGTCAAAGTTTATTTTTTCGGGCTCCAAAATCACTGCAGATGGTGACTGCAGCAATGAAATTAAAAGATGCTTACTCCTTGGAAGGAAAGTTATGACCAAGCTAGATAGCATATTAAAAAGTAGAGACATTACTTTGCCAACAAAGGTCCATCTGGTCAAGGCGATGGTTTTTCCAGTGGTCATGTATGGATATGAGAGTTGGACTGTGAAGAAAGCTGAGCACCAAAAAATTGATGCTTTTGAACTGTGGTGTTGGAGAAGACTCTTGAGAGTCCCTTGGACTGCAAGGAGATCCAACCAGTCCATCCTAAAGGAGATCAGTCCTGGGTGTTCATTGGAAGGACTGATGCTGAAGCTGAAACTCCAATACTTTGGCCACCTCACGCGAAAAGTTGACTTGTTGAAAAAGACCCTGATGCTGGAAGGGATTGGGGGCAGGAGAAGCGGACAACAGAGGATGAGATGGTTGGATGGCGTCACCGACTCGATGGGCATGAGTTTCAGCAAGCTCCAGGAGTTTGTGATGGACAGGGAGGCCTGACGTCCTGCAATTCATGGGCTTGCAAAGAGTTGGACTCGACTGATCGACTGAACTGAACTGAACTGAACTGAACAGGGAGCAATGGGCTGCAATGCTTAGGGTAAGGACTGGGCCTGAATGCCCTGAGGACAATCTGAGTGAAGTAATGTGAGATAGCAACCCAAACTGTGGGATAGACAGAGAGAGGAAAAAAAAGAAAGAAAGACAGAGAGAGAGAGCTTTCCCATGAAAAACTTTAACCTAAGGTACTTCTGGGTTCGCTCACAGAACAAAGGATTGAGGGAATACCAGAGGAGAGCTAGCCGATTGTGAACTGGCCCCTCCCCCAACAGAGGCAGAGACGCAGGTGGGCGACAGCAAGAGCCAGAAGGCAAGGGAAAATCTCGGCCCCAGAGAAGGCATCATTTACCAAACTGTAAGCAGGCTCCCAGTTGTTAACCAAGTCTTCCTGGGATCCTGGATGGTTGACATCTGCCAGGAGGGTCACAGCCAGAGATCAGCTCCCCAGAGGAGACACACAACACACTTGAGATGGCACTCCCTCTGCATACCCAGGAAACAGAGCGGCTGGGATGGGGGACTTGATAAGATGCATCGCCCACCTGGGGAGAGTTCACTTGCCAAGCACCTGGTCTCCTGAGCTGCCCAGGCCTGGGAAGGGCACAAAACACATGCCCAACCGAGTCTGAGCATTTGTGGAGTACCTGGGTTTCCCTGTTAGCTTAGACGGTAAAGCGTCTGCCTACAATGCGGGAGACCCGGGTTTGATCCCTGGGTCAGGAAGATCCCCCGGAGAAGGAAAAGGCAACCCAGTCCAACATTTGTGCCTGGAAAATCCCATGGACTGAGGAGCCTGGCAGGTCCATGGGGTCTCAAAGAGTCAGACATGACTAAGCGACTTAAACAAAACAAAACAAAACAAAAAACTGAGAACCTGAACCTGAGCGGATTAGACCTGGGAAGTGCACACAACCCAGGGCCCACTTTAGACAGTTCCCCTGCAGAGCAACCTGGAACCTGAGCAGTGTAGATTGGGAAAGCACACAGGCTGTGAGCAGGGGCAAACCCAGTATGGCTCAGACACTGCCAGCACTCCCCACACGCACCAGTGATATTTGTTTGCAGTGCTCCTCCCTCCCCACAGCACAACTGCACAAGGGAGTCTAAATAAGTGACCACCGTGGCCCCCTTGTGTCAGGGTGAAAATTAGACACTGAAGATATTTGCAAACAGAAGAGCCAAAATAAACAGAGGAAACCACTTTGGAAGTTACAGGTGCAACAGAATATAACCCTGTAGTTAGCACCAACTACATTGGAAGGGGCCTATAGACCTCGAGATGAAGTATAAGCTGGAACAAGGAACTATCCGAAACTGAACTGACCCCACACTGCCTGCAACAGCTACACAGAAAAGGCCTTTATTACTCCTTTAATTTTCATTTTATAACCTACAATTACCTTGCAAAAAAAGACCCTATTTTTAAAGCAAATTTCATATATTTTTAAAATAATTTTTATGATTTTGTTTTCTTTTTCTAATATTGTATTTTTGACGGTCTAACCTCTACTCTAGATTTTTAATCTTTGATTTTGGTACTTGCTGTCAATTTTGTACCTTTAAGAATCCAATCTTCAGTACCCATTTTTACTTAGGTGTGTGATTACTGGCTTGATTGCCGTCTCCCCCGTTTGACTCTCCTTTTCCTCCATCAGGTCACCTCTATATCCTCCCTCCCCCTTTTCTTCTCTACCCAAATCTGTGAATCTCTTTGGGTATTCCAGGCTGTGGAGAACACTTAGGGAACTCATTACTGGCTAGATCTGTCTCTCTTTTTTTGACTCCCCCTCTTCTCCTCCTGGTCATCTCTATCTCCCTCCTCCCTCTTCATTTCTCCATGAAACTCTGTGTACCTCTCCAGGTGTCCCTCACTGTGGAGAAACTTTTCATCCTTAACCTAGATATTTTATCATTGGTGCTGAATGGATGGATAAGTCTTGAGGCTATTGTAAGAATAAGACTGAAAGCCAGAGGCAGGAGGCTTAAATCCAAAACTTGACAACAGCAGAAAACCCCTGACTCCAGGGACCATTAATCGATAAAAGCTCATCCAAAAGCCTCCATACCTACACTGAAACCAAGCTCCACCCAAGAGCCAACAAATTTAAGAGGAAGACATACCAAGCTAATTCTCCAACAAACCAGGAACATAACCCTGAGCACAAAAATACAGGTGGCCAAAAGTCACACAAAACCCACAGACACCTCAAAACTCACTATTGGACACTTCATTGCACTCCAGAGAGAAGAGATCCAGCTCCACCCACCAGAACACCGACGGAAGCATCCCTAACCAGGAAACCTTGACAGGCCACTCGTCTAACCCCACCCACAGGGAGGAACCTCCACAATAAAAAGCAACAACAAACTTCCAGCATACAGAAAAGCTACCCCAAACACAGCAACCTAAACAAGATGAAAAGGCAGAGGAATATTCAGCAGGTAAAGGAACATGATAAAAGCCCACCGTATCAAACAAAAGAGGAGGAGGTAGGGAATCTAACTGAAAAAGAACTCAGAATAATGATAGTAAAAATGATCCAAAATCTTGAAAACAAAATAGTTACAGATAAATAGTCTGGAGACAAGGATTGAGAAGATCCAAGAAATGTTTAATAAGGACCTAGAAGAAATAAAAGAGTCAATCAATAATGAATAATGCAATAACTGAGATCAGAAACAAGCTTGGTTGAACCAACAGTAGAATAACTGAGGCAGAAGATAGGATAAGTGCGGTGGAAGATGGAATGGTGGAAATAAATGAAGCAGAGAGGAAAAAAGAAAAAAGAATTAAAAGAAATGAGGACAACCTCAGAGACCTCTGGGACAATGTCAAATGCCCCAACATTCGAATCATAGGAGTCCCAGAAAAAGAAGACAAAAAGAAAGGCCATGAGAAAATACTTGAGGAGATAATATTTGAAAACTTCCCTAACATGGGGAAGGAAATAGCCACCCAAGTCCAAGAAACCCAGAGAGTCCCAAACAGGATAAATCCAAGGTGAAATGCCCCAAGACACATATTAATCAAATTAACAAAGATCAAGCACAAAGAACCAATATTAAAAGGAGCAAGGGAAAAGCAACAAACAACACACAAGGGGATTCCCATAAAGATAACAGCTGATCTTTCAATGGAAACTCTTCAGGTCAGAAGGGAATGGCAGTACATACTTAAAGTGATGAAAGAGAAAAACCTACAATCCAGATTACCGTACCCAGCAAGGATCCCATTCAAATATGAAGAAGAAATCAAAAGCTTTACAGACAAGCAAAAGCTCAGATAATTCAGCACCACCAAACCAGCTCTTCAACAAATGCTAAAGGATTTTCTCTAAACAGGAAACACAGAGAAGGTGTATAAACTCGAAGCCAAAACAACAAAGTAAATGGCAACGGGACCATATTTATCAATAATTACATTAAATGTAAATGGGTTGAATGCCCCAACCAAAAGACAAAACTGGCTGAACGGATACAAAAACAAGACCCCTATATATGCTGCCTACAGGAGACCCACCTCAAAACAAGGGACACATACAGACTGAAAGTGAAGGGCTGGAAAGAGATATTTCATGTAAATGAAGACCAAAAGAAAGCAGGAGTAACAATACTCATTTCAGATAAGATAGACTTTGAAATAAAGGCTATGAAAAGAGACAAAGAGGGTACTACATAATGATAAAAGGATCACTCCAAGAAGAAGCTATAACAATTATAACTATATATGCATCCAACCTAGGAACACCACAATATGTAAGGAAAATGCTAACAAATATGAAAGGGGAAATCAACAGTAACACTTATGGATAGATCAACTAGACAGAAAATTAGCAAGAAAACACAAACTGTAAATGATAAAATGGAACAGTTAGACCTAATTAATATCTCTAGGACATTTAACCCTAAAACAATGAATTTCACCATTTTCTCAAGTGTACCCAGAACCTTCTCCAGGATAGACCACATCCTGGGCCATAAATCTAGCCTTGGTCAATTCAAAAAACTGAAATCATACCAAACATCTTTTCTGATCACAATGTAGTAAGATTATATGTAAACTACAGGAAAAACTATTAAAAATACAAATATATGGAGGCTAAACAACACACTTCTGAATAACCAAAAAACCACAGAAGAAATAAAAATATGCAGAAATGAATGAAAACGAAAACACAACAACTCAAAACCTATGGGATTCGACAAAAGCAGTGCTAAGGGGAAGGTTCATAGCAATACAGGCTTACCTCAAGAAACAAGAGAAAAATCAAATAAATAACCTAACTGTACACCAAAAGCAACTAGAAAAGGAAGAAATGACGAACTCCAGGGTTAGTAGAAGGAAATAAATCATAAAAATTAGGGCAGAAATAAGTGAAAAAGAATCAAAGGAGACCATAGCAAAAAATCAACAAAGCTAAAAGCTGATTCTTTGAGAAGATAAATAAAATAGACAAACCATTAGCCAGACTCATCAAAAAACAAAGGCAGAATAATCAAATCAACAAAATTAGATATGGAAATGGAGATATCACAACAGACAACGCAGAAATGCAAAGGATCATAAGAGACTACTATCAGCAACTATATGCCAATAAAATGGACAACTTGGAAGAAACAGACAAATTCTTAGAAAAGTATAACTCTCCGAAACTGAACCAGGAAGAAAGAGAAAATCTTATCAGACCCATCACAAGCACGAAAATTGAATCTGCAATCAGAAATCTTCCAGCAAATAACAGCCCAGGACCAGATGGCTTCACAGCTGAATTCTACCAAAAATTTATAGAAAAGCTAACATTTATCCTACTCAAACTCTTCCAGAAACTTGCAGAGGAAGGTAGACTTCCAAACTCATTCTATGAGGCCACTATCACCGTAACGTGAAAACTAGACAAAGATCTCACACAAAAAAGAAAACTACAGGCCAATATCACTGATGAACAAAGATGCAAACATCCTTAACAAAATTCTAGTGAACAGAATTCAACAATATATTAAAAAGATCATACATCATGACCAATTGGTCTTTATCCCAGGGATGCAAGGATTCCTTAATATCCGCAAATCAATCAATGTAATATACCACATTAAATAATTGAAAGATAAAAACCATATGATTATAGCAATAGATGCAGAGAAAGCCTTTGACAAAATTCAACATCCATTTATGATAGAAACCTTCCAGAAAGCAGGCACAGAAGGAACATACCTCAACATAATAAAATCCATGTATGATAAACCAACAGCAAACATTATCCTCAATGGTGATAAATTTAAAGCATTTCCCCTAAAGTCAGGAATAAGACAAGGGTGCCCACTCTCACCACTAGTATTCAACATAGTTTTGGAAGTTTTGGCCACACAATCAGAGCAGAAAAAGAAATAAAATGAATCCAGATTGGAAAAGAAGAATTAAAACTCACTGTTTGCAGATGACTACATAGAAAACCCTAAAGACTCCACCAGAAAATTACTTGAGCTAATCAATAAATACAGTAAAGTTCAGGATATAAAATTAACAGAGAAATCCCTTGCATTCCTATACACTAACAATGAGAAAACAGAAAGAGAAATTAAGGAAACAATTCCATTCACAATTGCGACTAAAAGAATAAAATACTTAGAAATAAAACTACCTAAAGAAACAAAAGACCTATATATAGAAAACTATAAAACACTGATGAAAGAAATCAAAGATGACACAAAAAGATGGAGAAACACACCTGTTCCTGAATGGGAAGAATCAATATAGTGAAAAAGAGTATACTACCCAAAGCAATTTATAGATTCAGTGCAATCCCTATCAAGTTACCAATGGTATTTTTCAGAGAACTTGAACAAATAATTTCACAATTTGTATGTAATTACCAAAAACCTTGAATAGCCAAAGCGATCTTGAGAAAGAAGAATGGAACTGGAGGAATCAACCTACCTGACTTCGGACTATACTACAAAGCAACAGTCATCAAGACAGTATGGTACTGGCACAAAGGCAGAAATATAGATCAATGGAAGAAAATAGAAAGCCCAGACATAAAGCCACACAGCAATGGACAACTTATCTTTGACAAAGGAGGCAAGAATATACAATGGAGAAAAGACAATCTCTTTAACAAGTGGTGTTGGGAAAACTGGTCAACCACTTGTAAAAGAATGAAACGAAAACACTTTCTAACACCATACACAAAAATAAACTCAAAATGGATTAAAGATCTAAATGTAAGACTAGAAACTATAAAATTCCTAGAGGAAAACATAGGCAAAGCACTCTCTGACATAAATCACAGCAGGATTCTCTATGACCCACCTCCCAGAGTAATGGAAATAAAAGCAAAAATAAACAAATGGAAGTTAATTAAACTTAAACACTTTTGCAAAATGAAGGAAACTATAAGTAAGGTGAAAAGACAGCCTTCAGAATGGAAGAAAATAATAGCTAATGAAGCAACTGACAAAGAATTAATCTAAAAAAATGTACAAGCAACTCTTGTAGCTAAATTCCAGGAAAATAAGCGACTCAATCAAAAGATGGGCCAAAGAACTAAACAGACATTTCTCCAAAGAAGACATACAGATGGCTAACACACACATGAAAAGATGCTCAACATCACTCATTATCAGAGAAATGCAAATCAAAACCACAATGAGGTACCATCTCACCCCAGTCAGAATGGCTGCTACCAAAAAGTCTACAAACAATAAATGCTGGAGATGGTGGGGAGGAAAGGGAACCCTCTTACACTGTCGGTGGGAATGCAAACTAGTACAGCCACTATGGAGAAGAGTGTGGAGATTCCTTAAGAAATTGGAGCTAGAACTGCCATATGATCCAGCAATCCCACTGCTGGGCAAACACACTGAGGAAACCAGAATTGAAAGAGACA
Source organism: Muntiacus reevesi (assembly GCF_963930625.1). NCBI lineage: Eukaryota > Metazoa > Chordata > Mammalia > Artiodactyla > Cervidae > Muntiacus > Muntiacus reevesi. Next base: position 20,716,319 of record NC_089271.1, read on the forward strand.
TGTGTACCCCAATGTTCATCACAGCACTGTTTATAATAGCCAGGACATGGACGCAACCTAGATGTTCATTGGCAGATGAATGGATATGAAAGTAGTGGTACATATACAGAATGGAATATTACTCAGCAATTAAAAAGAATGCATTTGATTCAGTTCTAATGAAGTGGATGAAACTGGAGCCTATTATACAGAGTGAAGTAAGTCAGAAAGAAAAACACCAATACAGTATATTAACACTTATATATGGAATTTAGAAAGATGGTAACAATGAACCCTTATGCAAGTCAGCAAAAGAGACACAGATGTAAAGAAGTCTTTTGAACTCTGTGGGAGAAGGCAAGGATGGGATGACTTGAGAGAATAGCAATAAACCGTGTATATTATCATATGTGAAATTGATCGCTAGTCCCGGTTTGATGCATGAGACAGGGTGCAGGGCTGGTGAACTGGGATGACCTTGAGGGATGGGATGGGGAGGTAGGTGGGAGGGGAGTTCAGGATGGAGAACAGATGTACACCCATGGCTGATTCATGTCAATGTATGGTAAAAAAAAAAAAAAAAAAAAAACCACTACAATACTGTAAATTAAATAATCTCCGATTAAATAAATTAATTTAAAAAAAGAAATATCATTGGGACAACTAATGCACAAGTGTGTGTGTCTGTATATGTGTGTGTGTTTATATATATATATAAACACACATATATATATATAATATTTTCCTTAAGCAGGCATTTCCCATTTTAGTGTGGAATGTTATTTAGAAACCACAATCTGGGCATTTCTAGCTCGAATTTAATGCTATAATTTTTTTTGTCTTGCCTACTCTTATTCATGTTATATTTCTTTCATCTTAAAATTAGAGAACTCCTGCTTCCTAAAACAGTTTCTTTTTCATTTCTAAAGGACATATAAAATAGTTGCAGAATTGCTATACCCATGTCAGTATGGAAAACAAATATACAATGAGGAGTTCAAGATTTCTTTCCAGTTCTTTTTTGTAATTCAATTAATGACTTATAGTCAAATTTCTCTGTTCAAAATTATTTTGAATAATTTTTTCTTCTCCATGTAAATTATGTTATTCACCTGAAAAACAGTTATGTTTTTTTCTGTTTACTTTTAGCTTTTTTTCAATCTAACCTTGTTGCTTCAATTTTATTTTCCAATATGTAATACATTAAAAAAATTTCTAAAAGTGAAAACTATACAAAAATAAATTGAAAGTGATCTCTCTCCTATCCATTCCACCCTGTTATCACCTACCCTCATAAATAACTAATTTAATTAGCTTTTGTTCACTATTTTTTGCAAAAATAAGCAGATATATACTTACCTCTGCTCTATCTTATTCAAAATTATCATATAACATATGCCCTTTTATATTTTTTTTGCATTTAACTTGACAACATATCCTCAAATCCATACCATATCAATTAATGGAGATAATTCTCATTCTTTTCTATAGCTTCATAGTTCTCCATTGTGTAGATGTACTGTACTTAGTTTATTCAGTCACCTCCTATGGGTGGGAATTGATTGCTCAAAATATTTTATACTTGTAGATAACGCTGGAATAATTAACCTATCATATATATTTATTTTTCTAATTCTATAAGTATAAAATAATTTAAAAATCAGTTTAGTTACAACATCTATAACAATTAGAAATAAATCTTGGGTTACTACTCTTAGAATTTTAAGAAATCCAAACCAAATAACACTATTCACTCTCTTGAAATCCTAAATCAACTAAAAAATAGATAAGATAAGGTATATGAAGACTAAAATGTCAGCTTTATTACTGATAAAGCTGATATTGGAGAAGGTGATCAAAGCAGAGGCATTTGGTGCCCTAAACCAAATCACTTCAGCCTACCTCCAATTTTAACTGCACCAGTTACAAGTTAAGTTGAACAGTTTGGGATTGAACTGTACAGTTGACTTACACAGAGATATTTTTCAACAGTAAATACTACAATACTATATGCTATCTGCAGTTGGTTTAACCTGTGGATATGGAGGAACCACAGATATAGAAGTGAAGTGAAAGCTGTTCAGTCATGTCCAACTCTTAGGGACACCATGGACTGTAGCCTGCCAGGCTCCACTGTCCATGGAATTCTACAGGCCAGAATACTGGAGTGGGTAGCCTTTCCCTTCCTCAGGGGATCTTCCCAACCCAGGGACCTAACCCAGGTGTCCCACATTGCAGGCAGATTCTTTACTGTCTGAGCCACCAGGGAAGTCCAAGAATACTGGAGTGGGTAGCCTATCCCTTCTCCAGGGGATCTTCCTGACCCAGGAATCAAACCAGGGTCTCCTGAATTACAGGCAGATTGTATACCAGCTGAGCTACCAGGGAAGTCCTACAGGTATAGAGGAACCATGTGCATGCAGAGTCTACTATACATCACATACAGATTTTTGACTCTGTACAGTTGATGCCCCTAACACCTGTGCTGTTCAAGGGGGTATTTGTACTTTTCTGTGTCTTAACATCATCCTGCCTTAATAAGTCACATTTTCTACAAAGCCCCAAGAACTTAATCAGCAGTCCAGTAGAGCAGTCAGGAGGAGTGGCAGTGTCTGGAGTAAACATTTGGCCAACTAAGACAGGACTGGGTGAATAAATGCTGCATCTCAGAGGGACAATTCCAAATATATTCTACATGGTTTCCCAAAGGGATTGAGCCTCAGTGGCTCCAATCAGTTATCAGTTCAATACCATATTCTTTAGTGATTTTTTCCTTCATTGTTCCATTCTACTCATTCCTTCACTCTTGCTTCCTGGAGCCAATTCCCAAATAAACTATCTGCACACAAGTCCTTGTCTGTGACTTTGCCTTGGGAGAGAAACTGAATTAAGACACTCGATTAGATGTGCAGCAACTAGATGGAATGTCAATATTACAGTGATTTACCTATCCAAGCAGGCAGTGCTGAATACATACCATACCAGTGATGTAAGTTGTTAACCCCTGTAAGACATTCAGCATGGACAAAAAGAATACAATGTGTGTAGCAGGTCAGTTAGCTGAAAAGAGAAGAGCCTGAAATGTTTCTACACTGTTTCTTTCCCAAAGTCTACAGTCTAGACATACCTCTTTGGGTAGGTGTAAGTGTGGAAAAGGAAAGCAGTAAGTTTAATGAACATCCTCCCAGTGAAAATCAGAACAGTGGAGATGCAACATTCCCCTCCCCCCATTAATAACTTCTCATCAAAATCTTAGGGAATAAGACACTTAACATGTACAAGATACTAATGAATATGATTAATTTTACCCTTAAAAAGCTTAATCAGGAGGTACAACTTTAAGTTTTTTTAAAAATAAACTTTCCTACAAGTACACAGACAAGTGCATATTTCATAAAGGAAAGTGAAGTGAAGTCGCTCAGTCATGTCCGACTCTTTGCGACCCCGTGGACTATAGCCCACCACACTCCTCCATCCATGGGATTTTCCAGGCAAGAGTAAAGGAAAGCAAGCCCACAAAACAGTCATCCAGATCAAGATGTAGAAACCTGGAAGCCCCTGTCATTGTTCTACCATCCCAGCTGCTATGGCCCAGACATACCTACTAGGTCAGCTGATGCTGGGAATTCTGAACCTAGAAGGAATCTTAGAAATTGTGACCAGTTGGGGTAGGATGGGCTTCCCTGCTAGCTCAGTTGGTAAAGAATCCACCTGCAATGACAGGGCAGGATGGATTTGGAGCCTGAGATTGACATAAATACACTACTGATATGATGCATAAAATGGGTAACTAATGAGAACCTGCTGTGTAGCACAGGAAACTGTACTCAGTGCTCTGTGGTGACCTAAATGGGAAGGAAATCCAAAAAAGAGGGGACACATGTATCCATATAGAGCTGATTCACTTTGCTGTACAGCAGAAATTGATGCAGTGTAAAGCAGTGTAAAGCAACTGTACTCTAATGAAAAAAAAACACCCCTTCAGTTGGTGAAGGGGGCTGGGCCCTTACATCTCCTCCTCAATCAGTCATTGGATGTGGCCAAGGTGGCTCTCTTCAGCAAAGTCATCCTTGCAGGAGTATGATAGCTGAGGACTTCCTACAGTCAGCACTTCCACAGCTGAGGGTATTCATTTTTCATTTCTAAGCCAAGATCTCAGTAGTGTATCACCATATTGACCACAAACCAGATATACCTGGATCAATGAGATTTTAAAAAACAACAATCATCTATTCTCCTTTGCCTCAAATCTCTTTTTTTTTTTTTTTTTTTTTTTTGGAGAATTTAAAGCATTTTACACTTCTCTATCATAACAAATGCCTACTGAATTAATCCGGTTTCTTGTCTGTTTGCTCTGAGTCCTTGAACTAGGGAAGCACATTTTATTAGTTGTATCCCCAATACCTACCTCAGTCTCTGGCTGAGAGATAGTGTTCAATTATTATCTGATGAAAGAATAAATTCAGATGTATAACTGTTTGAATTATCTTCTGAAATGATTAAAGATTATACCTGTCTGTATGCACATTTTAGTGCCTAGCTATAGGCTCTGTCTTCATGCCTATCCCAAACTATAGTTTTACCAGTGATAAAAAGTAAGGTATGGGCTAGCAAGTAAATGTTCCATGTGTGAATGGTGTAAGACTAAGGATTAAAACCTCACTGAATGAGAGAGTAAGGATTCAAAAAGAATGAAAATAGGCTGAAATAACAGTCTGAATCTAATGAGGTGAAATTTAAGAGGAAATGGTGTAAGGCACTGTCAGTAGATTCAATAAACCATCTGGACAGGTTTTCAATTGGCTGTAGTAAAGAATCAGGGCTTTAGATGATGATAATACTAATAAAAGCCAACACAATTATGTGGCTATGAGAAAAAGCCAATATCATCTTAGATCTTATCAGTAGAAATATATAATCTGGAAACCAGGAGGAAATAACCTTGTTCTAGGTTAGATTGTCATCATCAACCCTGTAGTTCCAAGCACTGTCATTGGAGTATAAAGACCAGACAATTTAGAATGCATTTGGAGGTTAGCAAGTCAGGTATGGAAAAACTCTGCAACTTGCTAGATAACCAATGTCTTAATAGAAAACCAAACAAATATGAAAAATATAATTAATAGCCCTCATTAATATAGCTGAAGAAATTCTAAAAGTGGTATATTGAATCTAGCAATATGTTAAAAAAAAAAAAAACTACTACATATCATATACTTTTTGTCAGAATGTAATGTGATTCAGTATTAGAAAGGCTATGGGTCACATTGTTGTGTCAGAGAAAAATTATGAGTTTTCAATAGGAGACATAAATGGTGATTGGTGAGATGAAAGTTACATTCATGTTTTGAAAATTTAGAAATGCAAAAGTCACTAAAATTAGGAATAGATGGGCAGGTTATAAACATGATGGCTTATATGTTTCTCATTTACATATATTTACATACTTGTATGTATTTATTATATATTCATATATATTTCTTATGCTAAATGGTAAAGCCATATCTTTCCTTTATTTTCTTGGGCTTCAAAATCACTGCAGATGGTGAATGCAGCCATGAAATTAAAAGATGCTTGCTCCTTGGAAGCAAAGCTATGACAAACCTAGACAGCATATTAAAAAGCAGAGACATTACTTTGCCAGCAAAAGTCCATATAGTCAAAGCTATGGTGCTTCCAGTAGTCATGTATGGATGTGAGATTTGGACCATAAATAAGGCTGAACACCAAATAATCAATGCTTTTTTTTTTGTGGTGTTGGAGAAGACTCTTGACAGGACCTTGGACTGCAAGGAGATCAAACCAGTCATTCTTTTTTTTTTTTAAACCAGTCATTCTTAAAGGAAATCATTCCTGAATATTCATTGGAAGGACTGATGCTGAAGCTGAAGCTCCAATACTTCGGCCACCTGATGCAAAGAGCCAACTCATTAGAAAAGAACCTGATGCTAGGAAAAATGGAAGGACTTGCCTAGTAAGATAACATAATGTGTTCAAAAGTTAGAGTAGTTAAAACTCTGTAGTGCTATTATAGGGATAGACAAGCCAAGAAACAGGGTGAAAATTCTAGGGGAATTGTACATTTAAGAATTTATGATATTAGTATAAACTGATCCAATAAAGAAATAAAAGATACTATAATAAATGTTGCTGAGGAAGCAATGTTGGAGAAAAATAACTTGATTTCTACTTAGCCCCAAAATAAATTACAGATGAACAAGTGATTTACATTTTTAAACAGAATCTTACAATTTCCAGAAAAATACTGTATTATCTCTCGCCCAGGTAGATCTTTCTCAGTGTTAAAAAAAGAGAGAAAGCATTCTTTAAAAAATATCAATTTAACTTCACAATATTCATTTTTAATTTATAAGAAAAATAAGCAGAAATTAAAGCCAAAAATGATGCCAGGGAAGTATTTAAAAAATGACAAAGGGTAAACAGCTTTCCACATAAATAATTCTTAAAAACAAAAAGGTAAATACCCATAAACAGAAAAAAAAGGGCAAATAACATTCATGGGTGATCAACAAAAGAAAAACTACAATGGCCAATAAAAAACACATAAAATTATTTCAATTCACTAATACTGAAATAAATTAAGGTGTTTTACCTCCATTCACTCATTCATTCAAAATATATATATTTATGATCAATGTTATTCCAGGACTTTGTGTGCCACTAACCTGGTGGCTCAGGGGTAAAGAATCCACCTGCCAATGCAGGAGACGCAGGTTTGATCCCTGGGTTGGGAAGATCCCTTGGAGGAGGAAATGGCAACCCACTACAGTATTTTGGCCTGGGAAATCCCATGGACAGGAGTCTGGCAGGCTACAGTCCATGAGGTCACAAAGAGTTGGACATGACTTAGTGACTGAGGGTGCACACACACATACACACACACACGAGATACTATGTCTACTCTCATGAAAAAGAGGTAGACAGTAATCAGATAAAAGAATAATAGCATGATTTCAGATACTGATAAGTGTATGAGGAAGATAAAATAGGCTAAATGGCTCTCTAGCCATTAGGGGATACTATTCAAATGGGAGGAAATCGACATGATATTCTTGAAAGGTATTTTGGCAATGTGTATCAATAAATAACGAATGTTTATTATATCTTTTGAAAAATTTTTACCTTGAAATAGTGTAAGACTCATAAGAAGTGGCAAATGTAGGAAAGAATTCCTATGGTGTATTCACCTGCCTTTCCTCAATGATAACATCTTATATTTGTTGCTGTTGTTACGTAGTTAAAGTTTTAAAATACCAAAACTCGGAAATTGACATTGGCACAATACTATTAACTAAACTGCAGACCTTGAGTCATTTTCTTCAGTTTTTACATGGACTTCTCTGTGGGCTTGGTGTGTAGTGCTGTGAGATTTTTTTCACATGTATAGATTCATGTAACAGCCAGCACAATCACGATACAGAAGTATTCCATTGTCACAAAACACTGTCATCACAGCCCTGTATGGTTTTATCTCCTCTAACTCTAACCCTTGATAATCACTGATCCATTTTTCATCACTATAATTTTGTCATTTTGAGACTGTTATATAAATGGAATCATAGAGTATGTAATCTTATGAGATTGGTTTTTCTTCCCCCTCACTCGGCATAATGCCCTGGAGATTCATCCAAGTTTTTGTGGGCATTAGTAATTGGTTTCTCTTCATGGGTGAGCAATATTCCCATTACATGGATGAACAAGTTTCTTTATCCATTCACCCATCAAAGGGCACTTGAGTTATTCCCAGTTTGGGGCTATTACAAATAAAGCTGCTATGAACATTTGTATACAGACTTCTGTCTGGATATCTGTTTTCAGTTCAGTGAGATAAACACCCATAATTGTAATTGTTGGATCCTATGGCAATTATATGGTATAACTTTGTCAGAAACTACCAAACTGTTTTCAGAAGTTTGTAGCATTTTACATTTCCACCAGGAATGTATGATGGATCCAATTTGTCCACATTCCAAAAGCATTTGGTATTGTCACTGTCTTCTGTTTTAGCCATTACAATAGATGTGTACTGGTGTCAGGCCTTCAATTTGCCTTTATCTAGTGGCTAATGTCATTGAACATACTTTTAGTGTCTACTTACCCTCTGTACATTCCCTTTGGTTGTATATCTGGTCCAGACTTTGGCCTGCTTTATAATGGGAATGTCTCACTATTGAATGATCTGGATACAAGTCCTACGTTGAATATGTGACTTATGAATATTTCTTATAATCAGTGGCTTGTCTTCTCATCCTCTTAATAGATTCTCTCACAAAGCAAAAGTTCAAAGCTTCTGACAAAGATAGTTTGTCATTTTTTTCTCTCATGGATTGTACTTTTGGTATAATGTATAAAAACTCTACCTAACACAAATCATGAGTTTTCTCCCATGTTTTTCTATAAAAATTTAATAGTTTTACAGTTTACATTTTTTTAGTTAATTTTGATGTAAGGTGTAAGGTTGAGGTTTACTTTATTTTTTTTGATCTACAGATGTTCAATTGTCGCAGCATGATTTATTGAAAAGATCATCCTTTCTCCATTAAGTTCAGTTGCATGTACTTTCCTGGGTCAATTTCTAGACTCTATTCTGTTCCATTGATTTCTATGTCTATTCATTTTTCTATAAGACACTTTTCTTGTGTTCGTATCTTTTTGACTCAACAATTATATTTCTAGGAATTTATCCATAAGAGATAAGAGAAGAACTGTCCATAAAAGATAGGATATACATGGGAAAATGCACATATATAATTAATAACTGAAAACAATCTAATATTTACTGACAGAAAAAAAGTTAAAGACATCACAATAGATTTCAGATTCCAGAAAAATGATTCACTTGGCTAGTGCAGAAACTCTCCCTGTAAAACTTAGCTGTTAAATAAACATAATATCTTTTACTGTACACAGTAGCTGACTTCAAAAATTGTGAGCTCTCCAGGAACCTGAATTAGAGAAACTGACAGCCAGAATTCCAGGAGTACATGCTGATTTTGCTGTAGCCCTGAACATGTTGCATGTGTGTGTGTATGTGTGTGTGTGCTCAGTCGCTCAGTCACATCTGACTCTTTGCAACCCCATGGACTGACATTTTACTAGCCCAATAATAGTAGGGTCTTTATTTGAATACACACAAAGGCACAGATGATAAGAACTTTGCTCATTCATGGTAAGACACTAAAACTGATACCTGGGAATAAGGCTGAGCCCCTCAAAAGACTGTAATCTCAGGGAATGGGAAATAAAAATGCTCTACGTACCTACCCACTGTGATGGAAATAAACATTATATAAATATAATGTATTAATATAAAGAAGTATATATATGAGGTATTATATGAAATTATAGGAAATAAGTATTATAAAATCAGTGATGTGGCTCATTCATTCAACTATGACTCACTGGGCACCAACTATGTATGAGAAACTAAGAAAACTGCAGTGCACTGAACAGACAAAGTCTCTGTATTCCTGTAACTTAAGTAGTAATGTGTGTGGAAGAGGAGAAACATCTATGGAGAAATAGGTAATTAGCAAGAAAACCTATATTATGCTAGGTGGTGATATGCGCTGTAGGGAAAAAAAATAAAGCAGGGAAACAAAGATAAGGAGGGCTCCTGTGTGTGTGTGTGTGTGTGTGTCTGTGTGTGTCTGTGTGTGGCAGAGGGGTATTATTTAACGGGCAATCAATGAAGGTCTTGCTAATCAGGTAATATTTAAGCAGAGACATGCAAACCAAGAATGAAATACTGGTATATAGAATATCTGGTAACAAATATAGTCACAGAGATTTTAAAACAACAGCAACTCAATGCATGGATTAAACAGAGGATTAGACATAGCTGAAGAAAGGATTAGGATTCAATTTAGAAAATACAGAATAAATATTTTGAAAAGTTTTTCAGCTACAGAGTAGCTATACTGTGTATATATCTGCAAATAGCCTTTGAAATTTATGAGCTTATTTTAAGAAAATGTCAATCAGCACTGCCTAAATATAATACAAGAAATACAAATATTAGTATCTCTTATACGTGGAATCTAAATAAAAAGTCAAACCCATAGAAACAGAATAGAAAAGTGGATTCCAGGGGCTGATGGGTAGGAGAAATAGGGAGAGATTAATAAAAGGGAATTAATTTTCAGTTATAAGATAAATAAGGGAGAGGATCTAATGTAAGCTATAATGACTATAGTTGAAAACAGTGTATTTTTAAAATAAAAATAAACATAACATGAACCACACATGTAATTTTATTTTTTCTAGTAACCACATTAAAAATTTAAAAATAAATAAGGAAATTATTCCAATAATGCACTGTTAGTAAATAAATAATTGTTTAACTCAATACATCCAAAATATTATTTCAACATGTGGAATCAGCTACCTTTCATATGCTTAGTAGCCACAATAGCTACCATATTAGACAGCACAGCCCTTGATATAGCATATATTATCGCAGGCAGCTTTTCCATGCTTCGCAAAACTTGAGGTATATTTAACTAAAAACAAAAAACAAAAAAAAAAAAAAAAAGAAAGAAAGAAAGAAAGAAACTGATACTGTGGAAGTTCTAGGAATTTTCCCTTCCTTAGGTACTTCTACTCCTTGGGGTTTTATGACCATGCAGGGATCAAGGGACATGACCTTGGGATAACCCAGGAGAGACATCCAGAAAGAGATGTAAAGGGAGATAAAGAGAAAACTGAGAGCAAGAGAGAGAAAAAAGTGTATGTGTGTGCACATGCATGCTCATGTATACACACACACAGGGGAATGATAAGGGGATTGGGAGACAGAGAGAAGAGGCTCTTCCCTCCAGTCCAGATTAGAAACTCAGCACAGAGCCTCCTGCCTCCCCCTTGAACCAGGAGGGCCCTCCACTTCAAGATGTGCCTCTGTGAGTACCACTCCACAGTGGAGGACACCACTGACTACAGAGACCAGGGCTAAGGCTTAAAATCCATGAATCTGAGCTCATTCACTTCAACCTTCAACCAAGGCTCTACTTCTCTAGAGAGAACAGGCTTGAAATCAGTGACTCCAGAAAGCAAAGAAGCTGAATTCAGCAGAGACATGGAGGTGGTAGCAAAGGTAATCTACCAGGTCTTTAAAATGTAGAGTGTGATGAACTGTTTTTGCCTGAGACTCTCTAAAAAGAAAGGACAGATCTTACATTCTGGGTTTCTTAGTACCATTTGTACACTAAAATGAGCGACACAAAGCACAGTATAAGCCTGTTTCTTATCTCAGTTACCTTTTGACAACTACCAACTGAATCAACAAGTACATACAGCTTTGATATCATTCGAAAGTGTGATGGAGGTTTTGGCTAGTAATCCTAAAATGCTACTACTATAAGCAAGGACCTTATTTGAAAGTAACACTATAGTAACAGCCCATGGACTGTGAATCTGAAGTCTGTATCTCAGGTCTGGTTCTACCATTAAATAGCAACATGACCTTATCAGCCGATTATCCTTCCGTGTAAAGCCTTCCTCTCTTTCCTTACATATGAACTCATCACACTGGATCATAGAGTCACTCTCATTCAACAATGTATTGTTTCACTTTTATAGAGAAAAAAATGATGAAATGGACTGTTTTTATTTAACAATGAAACAGAATGAGAATTGTTGGATTCCTAAGAACTTTCTAGATCATTCCAGGTCTGTTCACAGCAAGGCAACAAGGTAATTTCACAGGAGGTGGATTCTCAGGAAATTAAGTGAACTCCAATTTCCCCACTTCTATCAATATCCCTATGAGTGTGGAATTTATGTGAGTCTGTACATGGTGGTTTTTTAGAAAAGGGTGATTCTTAAATAATGTACAAATAGAAATTTTCACAATTAGTTTTGAACACCAGTGGTCAAGTAACATCATAATGAATCTTGAAGAAATTAAAATATTTGTATGTACAGAATAAAGTTTCTCAGTTTCCCACCATTATTCATAGTGAACATACATCTTAAGTTCAAGTGTATGCTTTCATGAGACCACATGCTAACAGGTCATGCATTGCAGTTAAGTCATCCTCAGCTTTTCTCTTATATCAGACAAATTTTGGACCTAAAATGTCACTAACACATATTAATAGAAACTTGATCATGGAGTAGCTTTGTTTACCAACTTCCTAGGGGACAAAAGCTGGGATACACATTTCATTTATAGAATTTTGTTCTTGCAGCTGCTCAATACCAAATACAATGACATATACAATCTGGCGACTTGTTTCAATTTGCAGACTTCACAGAAGCCTTTGCCTAGAACCAGTCATCAGCAGGACCAGCACAACACTGCCAAAGATTCTACAAAAGCCATTCAAACAACCCTATAATTTAACTTTCATTTTTATCTAATAATGTTTGTGTATTATTTCAAATTGAAATGCAATTAGTTTAGAGGCTTACTACACAGATTTTGGGGGTAAGCATCACTGATTTTACAAAGACAGGCCAAGGCCACCTAATATTGTTCACTACAATTAGTTTTCTGATTGACAGTTAAATCCTCCCATTGACTCAGGTTTTTGACACTTTCACATGTCAAGCTGAAATACTGTTATTCTCTGAACCATAAAATTTCCATGAGATTTTTTTGACTCTGCAACCAAATAACCATATTAAATAAGAACACTTGAAGGCTACCTGCTTTATTTTCCAAACTCACAATTTCTTAAGCTTGGTTTAAGTGAAACTCCTGACAATGGGTAATAATACTCTAAATATTTTACCAGTCTACACTGTTGGGAAGCAGTCTGATATCTATGGGTTTTGGCATTAAGCAGCAGGAGTTTGAATCTTGGCTCCAAGCCTACTCTGCACGATGTTGCATATAGAGTATATGCTCAGTAAATATTACTTTCCTCTCCTTATTGGTTTCCACTAACGTCAACTAGGAGAATGAATTTGGAATTCATTTCTTGAGCAATGAGGAGCTACTGAAAATGCTACTTTAAATTGGGGAAATTGTTATGAACATTTAGATAAGTGATAAAGAAAGAGATAGAGGCAAGGAGATTGGATATGAACCTGTTTCAGTAGGCTAGATAGAAATACCCTATTCATTGATTGATCAATAGAATCAGAACTAAGATGTAGGCAGGAAGCAAGATTTCAGATTATCTCCTTACTTACCTATCTACCTATTCATTTATCAATAATCATTTGTTTGTTCAAAAAGAACATTTACATCACCAACAAGAAGTCTAATAGCTATCATTACTCAATTTTCACAGATGAGAAAAGTGATGCTCAAAGAGGTCATGTATTTTCCCCAAGGATAACATAACTATCTAGCTGGTTAGTGTTGGACCCAGAATTTGAAGATGAATTATCTGTGATCATTCCTATCATATACTCCATCTCATGAAAACATCAGAAAGTATGAGATTATTTATTAGAGAAATATTGGAGACCAAAGGAAGAATCAAACAATAGTAAAAGTTTAATAGTGACAACATTAAAAGAAAGAGTAAAGTCAGAGAAAGAATTGATATAGGATGGGACCAGGAGATTGATTGAATATGTAGCTTGGATACGCTGATTTTAGAGTGGGACTGGACATTCAAATAGAGCTTCCAGTAGATATCTGGAAATGCGGGAAAGTTGGAGTGTCTGGCCTGGCTCTATAGAGGTGCTAAATGAGAGAGGAGATCTTAAGAATGGATATAAACAGAGAAGCATTTTGAAGTAGAAGCTTGCTAACAGTACCTATGGAACAGCCCTATTCTGGCTATGAGATGCAGTATATTAACTGACCAGAGAGATAGTGATGAAGCAAGCAGAGGTATAACCAAACGCATGTAGCTCAGAAAACAAGACAACAATCAGAGGATTGTCATTTTGAACATCAATTGCCAGATATTCAGTAGTTTATGTGTTAGCATTCAACTCAAAAAAACTCATTAGATTCATATGCTATATTATTTCCATTATTTAAGGAGTAGACACTAAGGCCAAAGAAGAAATCTAACTTGTTCAAGAACACACAAGAAGGAAATAACAAAATCAGGATTCTAAGTTAGTTCTGGGAGGCTCTAAATCTCTGCTATTTGCATTGTAAGGGAGAGGGAATAGTCACTAGTGATTAAAGGCTGCTGTATTGTCAAGAAGCAATGTTGGACAGCAAAAACTAACACAACGTTAGTAGCTACACTCCAGTCATGGAGAAAGAAATGGCAACCCACTCCAGGATTCTTGCCTGGAAAATCCCATGGACAGAGGAGCCTGGCAGGCTATAGTCCATGGGGTCACAAAGAATCAGACATGACTGAGTGACTTCACTGATCACTGATTCTCCAATAAAAAAATAAAATAGATTATCAACAAAGACCTACTGTATCTCATAGAGAACTCTACTCAGTATTCTACTATAATATAAATGGGAAAAGAATTTGAAAAAGAATAGACACATGTATATGTATAACTGAATCACTTCACAGTACACCTGAAACTAACATAATTTTGTTAATCAACTATATGCCAATAAAAAATAAAATAATCAACAAAGACCTACTGTATAGCACAGGGAACTCAATACTCTATAACAATGTAAATGGCAGAGGAATTTGAAAAAGAACGGATACATGTATATGGATAACTGAATCACTGTGCTGAACATTTAAAACTAACACAACTTGTTCATCAGTTATACTCTAATATTAAATAATAATTAGAATAAAAAGCAATGTCAAAGCATTTGGCAATTAAAAAAGTTTGAGAGAGATTTTGGAATGGGGCTAAAATTTTAAGTAGAAAGGATTGAGTAGGAGATGAGAAAGTGGAAAACGTGCTGGGGACCCCTCTCCGGAGCAGCTGGGCACTGCTGGCAAGGGGAAAGAAAATGCAAAATGAAGGAGAAATCTGATCTGAAGATGCCTCCACTCACTACTTTCTCAGGTGGGTATTCCAGTTATTTTGTAATTTTATGACTTAATGAAACTGTTCAAGTTGGAAGGTACTTGCCAATCATCTGAACCCCTTAGGTGACAGACAAGGAAAACAGTTCTAGAGAAGTGAAATGGCAGGCCCAGACAGTCCAGTACCCTGCAAAACTGAATCTATAAACCCAAGTCTCTTGACTCCTCATTTAATGCTCATTTGGAAGGTACTGGCTTGAGCATGATAATTTATCCATTTTTGTTCATGCTAGATGCATCTCACACTTGTTTAACATGTACTTTGCCTGAAAGTCCTCTGGCCTACATCTCTATCTAACTGTAGTCCAGATATTGGAAACTGGAAAATTTCCTTTAAAAAGTGGCAGAGGAAAATGATTAAAACTATATGTTAATACCTTTGAAAATGTATAGTAAATATGTCAGTTACCTTTCAGAATTACATCATTCTTTTCTCTGAACCTCAATATGAACAGAATACATTAAGTTATTTAGCAAATAACTACCACAATTTTTCTACTATGGCCAAGTACTTACCATTTTTCTTCTTTAGGACTTGAACTTCCTTGAAGGTAGAGATGATTTTATGTGTGTTTTTGTTACAAGAGATAGCACAGTGTAGAGTATATGGTGGACAATGAATATATAGTTGTTGAAAGAGAAGTCTGCACTAATATACAGATTTAAAAAGTCTTTGGAACAAAATTTCCAAAAGCATGTTTTTAAGCAGCCATGATTCAATTGCCCCATGGAAAATGTTGTGTGAAATCCAATTACTTTCCCATTTGGGAACCAGCTTGTTATTTGATGACTCAAATGGCCAATTCCAAATGTACTGAGACAAGGACAAGGAGGAATTCAGGTAAAATTCTTAGTATATTATCTATTTCTTTAGTTTATCATTTTCTACTAATAAAAATAAAACATGGTCATTATAGATAATGTGAGCAATCTAAGACTAAACAAAGAAGAAAATAGTCACTGAGAAAACCATCAACCGTGGATAACTGTAGTTGGTATTTTATTTCCTTTTATTCTTCTTTTTACCCATAAAAACACACATATTTTTACATAATGGGGTGAAAATGAATGTGAATATTGTATATATTTAATTTAATTTTGCATAGTGTTTTCCTATGAATATTCATTGGAAGGACTGATGCTGAAGCTCCAATACTTTGGCCACCTGATGCGAAGAGTTGACTCCTTAGAAAAGACCCTGATGGTGGGAAAGACTGAAGGCAGGAGGAGAAGGGGACGACAGGGAATGAGATGGTTGGATGGCATCACTGACTTGACAGACATGAGTTTGGGCAAGCTCCGGGACTTGGTGATGGACAGGGAAGCCTGGCATGCTGCAGTCCACAGGGTTGCAGACAGTCAGATACAACTGAGAAACTGAACTGAACTGTGTTTTTCTATGTTACTAAACATCTCTCAACGACATCATTTTAAAATATGAATAATGCGGTATGAATGACATCATTTAAACTATTTTGCTATTGGTTATTTAAGTTGCTGTCAAGTTTTCATTGTTCCAAATACTTCTGTGAGTAAAATTTTTGTGCCTAATAAGGTTGCTAAAATTTCTGGCCATTTCCTTAGACTAGATGCTGAGAGGTTGAATTATGAGATCAGTTCAGTTCATTTCAGTCGCTCAGTCATGTCCGACTCTTTGCGACCCCATGAACCACAGCACGCCAGGCCTCCCTGTCCATCACCAACTCCCTGAGTCCACCCAAACCCACGTCCATTGAATCGGTGATGCCATCCAACCATCTCATCCTCTGTCGTCCCCTTTTCCTCCTGCCCTCAATCTTTCCCAGCATCAGGGTCTTTTCCAATGAGTCAGCTCTTCGCATCACTGGAACTTAATTCTATTTGTTGTTTGTGGAACTATCTTTAAAAAATGGATTTTCCCATTCAAATACTTCATACACAGATGAGTCAAACAGAATATGTGAATGGTTTTCTCCAATCAACATGACAAAACTTGATCATTCATTTGGCACCTACAACATAGGTGGTATTTTAAATTTCATTTAAATAATCTTGTAATTATGCTAATTCTTATTGTGTTATTTTGCTATTAGCAATGGGAAGGGTGGGTATAAGGTGGTGGATCTGGACTGATGAGCTCTTCTCACAAGTACTGAGCTGGCCAAAATACAACAGGACTATGACATTAGAGAGGTAGGCTGTGGCTAAGAAACTGTCTCTCCATATGCTTTGTATCCATATCCCACAAACCTCATTGCTTGAGCCTTCTCCAGGGTCATTCTTAATAATTTATCACTGTCTACAGTGTTGGCAGTACTAAGAAGATGATGTTACCATAAGAAATAGTATACACAGCATACAAACAGGTCAGTAACCAGCTCATTTTGATATATGTCAGAAGCCTATTTTATCCAGGGACAGTTTCTCTGCCTGCAAAAATCCATTTTCAGGGGAATCCTACAGGCTAAATCACAACATCATTCCAGTTAGGCAGAGAAAATAACTTTAGCAACAATCTGCCTTATCACATTCAAAGCACATACATGCTTGCAATCAAATTCTCCCAAAGATTATACATATTTCTACTCTGGGACAAAGAAATGTGGGTTGCTTTCATACCTAACTGCTAGATTTAGAATCTAACTTGCAATTACACATAAAAAAACCAATGAAATTTCAGGTTGGAAAGTATCACTATTACAATTGGTTAATTTTGCTTTAAAATTGAACTTAATGATTTTTTTGGTTATAAAAGTAAGGTTCATTGCATAAAATTTAAGTATTAATAAGGGAATTTAAATTACCTCCATACCTATAACCAAGTGATAACTACTGCTAATTATTTTCTGCAATATTTCAGCCAATTTTCTTATCTATGCATGTGTGTGTGTGTGCATAATTGGGGTTATACTGCATATTATCTTTTACAACTTGTTCTATGTTTATTAATGCACCACAGACAGTCTATACAACCTTCATATAATACATGTATAATTAATCATAATCATGTTTTCTATTAACTGTATATTATTTAGTTAAAATATATGGAACTTACTTAAGTGTTACTCTATTTTCAGAAGTAGGTTGTTCTTTATGGCGTACAATATAAAATATTGTTACATTTAGTATCTTATTTATCTCTATTTCCTTAAGTAAATTTCCAGAAGCTTAATTGTAAAGTTAACAGGATATAACCTATTTAAAGAATTTTCATACATATTCCTATATTGTCATTTATATATATACTTAGGTATATAAACTATGCTATGTACAGTAGCCAGCTATAGCAGATTGTGTTGGTCCCCTTTTCAGAACACATTGCTTACACAAGAGACAGTTTTCATGCACAGGCTCTTCTGACTCGGAATCCTGCTCAGTCCCCATTGGTGAAGCAAGCAGGAAGTATGGAGAAGGTACCATCCTGAGAATTGTTCTCAACCATTAAGGGGTAGGAGTCTGAATATAAGTACCCTAGATTTCTTACCTCTCTGTGGGGCAGCTGAGTTGTGCTCTAAACAGTTTCTTCAAGGTCCCCAGCAGGGTGACCTTCAGTTGCCCACAGACAAGTACTTATTGACATTCTCTATATTGGCTTTATTCCTTCCCTGTCTCATTTTCTTACTCTCTCATAGTCCTTACTGGGAATATCTCCCAAATAAACTACTGTATCCAAATCCTTGACTCAGAGTCTGCTTTTAAAGAAAACCAAATTAGCATAACATTCTATTTTCTCTTACTTGTAGTTGCAGGATTATTTTTAGACTGGAGAAAGATTAAGATAGAATTGATAGCATCTCTAAAATATATGTAATACTTAATGGTAAAATTTCAGAGAACTATGTGAGAGAAGAGCAGGGAGGGGGACTGCAATGATCAGATAGGATAACAACAAAATAATTTTAATTAACCTGAACTTGAAAAAAATTGCCCTCTACTTTCAATGCAAAAGTTCAATTTAGATATTTCTAAGTCTCCACCTTTTTATTTATTTTTTTCTGGCCATGCCATGGCATCTGTGGGATTTCAGTTACCTGACCAGAGATCGAACCCACGCCTCCTGCAGTGGAAGCATGGAGTCCTAACCACTGGACCACCAGGGAAGTCCTCATAGTTCTCTATTGATTAAAAAATGCAAAATCTAACAACTTGAATATCTAGACACTGATGAAAAGTCTCAGTGCTCTTTCTTTGCTTCAGAGAGGAGTTAAGAGTGTCCAGTTCAAAGAGAAGTATCTTGCTTATGTTCAGCAAATCCATCTCGTTATAAAGTGAGAAATTCATAGAAGCATAATACACTGTGAGCGAGAGAAGAGTTGCAGGAGAGTAAGGTGAGAAGGATTGAAGATGCACCTTTTGACCAGGTAGATTTACATGATGATCTGGACAGAAATGAGTGGCACTCTTTATTACACAGGAGGAAAGAATATACAGAGCATCAGAATCTTGGTCATTAGCACTGTCCAAAGAGCTTTCTGCAGTAACAGAAATGTTTTATATTTGTGTCACTTAATGCAGTAAATACTTACTACATGTGACTATCAAACACATGAAATATGGCTATTGTGACTAGTGCAACTAAAGAATTAAATGTTTTATTTCAATTAATTTAAATAGCCACATTTGGCTAGCAGTTACCCTACTGGACAGTGTAAATCTAGGTTCTACACTGATTGCACTACACCATGGTAACTTTCCAAAGGTTTAAATTTCAGTTGTTAACTTAATTACAATCAACTATTGGAAAGAAAAGAAATAGTGTCTTTTTAAGTTCTAGTCTACAAAGGGCTACTTTAAATTCTGATATTGCTTGGGGGGAGCTAAAACAGGGAAAGATATTATCAAGTATTTACATGGCAGTATTTATCAGTCACTCTTCTAAGCACTTGTATTTTAACTGGTTTTAAACTCACCACAATAGCATCAAAAATATTTAGGAATAAATTTTAACCAAGGAGATAACAGAAATGTATAATGAAAGGTGTAAGAGATTGCTGAAAGAAACTGAAAACACAAAGAAATAGACATCCTCTGCTTACGAATCAGAAGAATAAATATTGTTAAAATGTCCATACCACCCAAAGTCATCTATAGATTTAATGCAATCCTTATCAAAGTACCAACAGCATTTTTCACAGAAACAGAACAAACAACCCTAAAACTTATAGAGAACTACTAAAGACTCAATAACCCAAGCAATCCTAAGAAAGAAGAATAAAGTTGGAGGCATCATAATTTCTGACTTTCAAACTTTATTACAAAGTATAGTATTCAAAACAAGTATGATTATGGCAAAAAAGCAGAAACATACACCAGGGAAAATACATACCCAAAATAAAGTATTCACATGTAGTCAACTAATACTTGATCAGGAACCAACCAAGAATACTCAAATAGTTTAAGTTCTCACTTGTAGGCAGAACCTAAGAAATCAGAATTCACAGAAATAGATGGTACAATGTTGGTTGCTAGGGGCTAAGGGTGGGGTGAAATTGGGAGGTTTGATCAAAAGGATATAAACTTACAGTTATAAGATAAGTCTCGGGGATCTAATGTACAGTATGGTGACTATATTAACAAGTAACTTGAGAGTTGTTAATAGAACAGATCTTAAATATTATTACCACACTAAAAGAGTTAATTATGTGTGGGGATGGAGGTATTAACTTTGTGTACAAATAATTTTGCAATATACAATCAAATCATCACAATGTACACCTTAAACTTACATGTGTTGTATTTCAAAAATAGATCAATAAAGCTAGAATAAAACAAAAAACTATCACAACTTTATGAAGTACATACCATTATTATCTCCATTTAACCCTTAAAGAAAATGAGGCATAGAGAGGTTAAATGATTTACCCACCCAGCTAGGAAATTGAAAAGCTGGGAATTAAACCTGAGTCTGTGCTCTCAAACATTACACTACACTGGCTGTTAGGATTTCAGGGTTTTTAGGGAGGACTGTTACTCCCAGTCACCCAACATATGCTAAAAAAAACACAAAAAACAAAAAACTAAGTCCTGTGTCTCCACACAATAAAAGAAAGTCTTTATGAGTCTTCTCTAGTTAAAAAAAAAAAAAATCTGGAAAACACTGGGTACTTTGGTATTGTAAATAGACCAGTTCTGTCTAAAAACATTTTCCAGCATCATATGTGAAAGAAGTCTTTCTTTCTAATCCTAAATGATGTGTTTAGATGAATGATACCTATTTTTATTACTCTGGCTGGCAAAATAAAAGATAACTTAGACACAAAGGTCTCTCTCTAATCTCTGTTCTGTTACTCTATCACACACTTTGTTTCAACTTTCATGGATCCAGTGCAGAATTAGCAATGGAAATCCATGAAGAGATTCACAAAGAAAGAAATGTTACATTTCTTTTGAGGGGTGAGAAGATGGTATGGTTGTAAGAAAAGGATCTTCCAATTTAAAAGAAAATACAGTGCTAATGATGGGATAATAATCTGGATATCTCACTGTTGAGTAAATTATGGATTTTAAATTTGAACTCTGTAAATTATGGATTTTAATGTTTGAACTCTGACTATAGTTACTAACCCAGATCAAGAGAGAAAAATATCCTTTCACATAAGTATAATGAAGTACTTCAATATAAATAGTCAGATAATCCTAATAACTCACAAGGGGAGATATGATACATTTTTCACAATGAGCTTGACACTAGCATCAGCAGATGAACTCCATACTAGACTTTAATCTCTAAACCATGTTTTCTAAGAATAATGAGGAACCTACTGTTAAGTATATATTAGACTTGCTTTAAAGGTTGAAGATTTGTTGGCCATGGAAAGAAAAGTCAGAGGACCAATGAGGCCAGAGATTTTCTTCAGGGTCTCAGTGTTTGAGATTATTTACACACACATACCAAGTTCATTAATGAAAAAAATGACAGCAAACAAATTTCCATCTTCACCTTTCTTGATGAAGAAAGATGCTTGACAAAATGACAAGGTGAGGCGAGGAAATGGAATAGCAAAATCATAAGGCTAGAGTTTAGAGTCTGCATCAGGTTGTGTGCCCAGTGTTGATACCAGACACACAGGGTGAAGCTGTATATGGAAATCTTTGTGGCCCATGTTAAAAGGTTTTATCCTTTATCCTGAAGATGGAAGAAATACATCAAAGGGTTTAAACAGAATATCATTTACTTAGATTTGCAGTTGACAATATAATTGTGGCAGAATTTTGAGAGCTAATGCTGGATTCAGAGAAGTGGATTAAAAAAGTTTTGCCCAATGAGATTTAAGCACTGTTCAGTCATTACACTACTAAAATTGAAAACCCTTTCTTAACTGAATATGCTTGGGTCCAGGTGACACACTTGAGCATAACTTCTAAATAATCTTCACTATCCAACTAGTTTTTGACATGCAAGAATCACTTATAAGTCAATTCAACATACAGAATTTGGCTTTAACTGGTAAATCAGGTAACAGGTACTAAACCTAAAAAGTATCCAATGTAAGAACTATTTAAATCCAGATTATCTGCGTTTGCTGCACTTACTGCAAAAGCAAAAATGCTTCCCAAGTCTTTAAGACACTGAAAAAGCCCCAGTATGGAAAAGACCTGCCATTTTTCCTGAGCGTCTACATTTGGGGTTGCACGAGGCATGTCGATTCAAAACTACTGGCCACTACGTACAGGGATTAAGAAGGTGATTTACTGGGATTCAAAGAAAATAAACTATGTACTAGATGAAGATAATGTAAGAAGTTTCTTGGAACAGTGTAGGCTTAATCAAAATGTATCCTAAAAGAAAATTTAGAAAAACACCACAATATTCAGAGACAGTATATGTCAGTGAGAAAGTAGGACAAGAGAAAAACAACTTTGGTTAGTCACAGGAGGTGGTCTGGAAGGGGAGATTTGGTGCAAAGAGTGAGCAATAAATAGGAGGGGAAGACTTAACAAAAAAACATATTATTAAATTTGCAGGTTGCTTTTTTTTTTTTTTTTTGGTCAACTTGACGGCAGGACGTAACCCTTCCTACCTACTAAAGTCTAGAGAAGAACATGTAAAGCATTGAAACACAAAACAAGCAGCAGTCAGGAAATATAGAGAAGGAACAGCCCTTCCTCGGGTAATGAATAATAAATGTTTTTTCCCAAGGACACAATGGAAGATCCAGCAGTCAATGAAGGATCTCTGGATTAGGAGAGAGCTGCAGCTACAGAAAATCAGGTGAGGATTATGTATTAAAGAGCAAGATTTTGCGAAAAACTGGATTTGGATATGAGAACCTTTGCAGTAGGTTTTGTTGTTGTTCAGTTGCTCAGTTGTGTCTGACCTTTTGCAGCCCCATGGACTGCAGCAGGTCATCTCATCCTCTGTCACCCCCTTCTCCTTAGTAGGTGCAAAATATGATAAAAGGAAGAAGCAATCTGACGCATCATTCAGTGAGGACACTGGAACGGCAAAGTAAGTCTGTATAACACTAGATTGGAGACATTTTCCTTCAAAGATTTTCAAGAATTCACCAAGAGTTTAGTGGGAGTGATTTAAAGGAAGTATCAGAACCAACAGGTATGCTGTTTATAGTTTGCAATATATTTTAATGTAATCCTATGGGTATGTTCATTACACACATACTCCTCCAACCACTACTTTTCAACATGGGCCATGTCATTTTAACTCCATCATGTGGACAGTATCCTTTTAACTAGCTCTGTTGTCTTTGTTGCTGTTGTTCAGTCACTAAGTTGTGTCTGACTCTGTGACCCCATGGACTGCAGCATGCCAGACTTCCCTGTCCTTCACTATGTCCCAGAGTTTGCTCAAATTCATGTCCATTGAGTCAGTGATGCCATTCATTCATCTCATCCTCTGTTGCCTGCTTCTTCTCTTGCCCTCAATCTTTCCCAGCAACAGGGTCTTTTCCAATGAGTCAGCTCTTCACATCAGGGGGCCAAAGTTTTGAAGCTTCAGCCTCTGCATCAGTCCTTTCAATGAAGTCAGGATTCATTACCTTTAGGATTGACTGAGTTGATCTCCTTGCAGTCCAAGGGGAGTCTCAAGAGTTTTCTCCAGCACCACAGTTTGAAAGCATCAATTCTTTGGTGCACAGCCTTATTTATGATCCAACTTTCACATCCATACATGACTACTGGAAAAACCATAGCTTTGACTATATGAACCTTATCAGCAAAGGGATGTCTCTGCCTTTTATTACTCTGTCTAGGTTTGTCATGGTTTTCCTTCCAAAGAGCAAGCATCTTTTAATTTCATGGCTGCAGTCACCATCTGCAGTGATTTTGAAGTACAAGAGAGAAAATAAAATCTGTCACTCTAATTCAACCTCCCCCTTATATTTTCCATGAAGTGATGGGACTGGATGCCATGATCTTAATTTTTTGAATATTGAGTTTCAAGCCTGATTTTTCACTCTCCTCTTTCACCTTCATCAAGAGGCTCGAGTTTCTCTTCACTTTCAGCCATTAGAGTGGTATCACCTGCATCTGAGGTTGTTGATATTTCTCCCGGCAATCTTGATTTCAGGTTGTGAGTCATCCAGCCCAGCATTCCACATGATGTACTCTGCCTATAAGTTAAATAAGCAGAGTGATAATATATAGCCTTGATGAACTCGTTTCTCAGTCTGGAACCAGTCCGTTGTTCCATGTCCAGTTCTAACTATTGCTTCTTGACCTACATACAGGTTTCTCAGAAGACAGGTAAGGTGGTCTGGTATTCCCATCTCTTTAAGAATTTTCCAGTGTTTGTTGTGATCCACACAGTCAAAGGCTTTAGCATAGTCAATGAAGAAGTAGATGTTTTTCTGAAATTTCCTTGCTTTCCCCATGATCCAACGGATGTTGGCCATTTGATTTCTGGTTCCTCTGCCTTTTCTAAATCCAGCTGGTACACCTGGAAGTTTTCACTTCACATACTGCTGAAGCCTACCTTGAAGGATTTTGAGCATTACCCTGCTAGCATGTGAAACGAGCACAATCATGCAGTAGTTTGAACATTATTCGGCATTGCCCTTCTTTGGGACTGGAATGAAAACTGTCCTTTTCCAGTCCTGTGACCACTGCTGAGTTTTCCAAATTTGCTGACTTACAGAGTACAGCATTTTAACAGCATCACCTTTTAGGATTTGAAATAGCTCAGCTGGAATTCCATCACCTCCACTAGCTTTGCTTTTTTTATTTCCATTTATTTTTATTAGTTGGAGGCTAATTACTTTACAATATTGTAGCGGGTTTTGCCATACATTGACATGAATCAGCCATGGATTTACATGTCTTCCCCGTCCTGATCTTCCCTCCCACCACTCTCCCCATCCCATCCCTCTGGGTCCTCCCAGTGAACCAGCCCTGAGCACTTGTCTCATGCCTCCCACCTGGGCTGGTGGTCTGTTTCACCCTCGATAGTATACTTGTTTCAATGCTATTCTCTCAGAACATCCCACCCTCGCCTTCTCCCACAGAGTCCAAAAGTCTGTTCTGTACATTTGTGTCTCTTTTTCTATTTTGCATATAGGGTTATCATTACCATATTTTAAAATTCCATATATATGCGTTAGTATACTGTATTGGTGTTTATCTTTCTGGCTTACTTCACTCTGTATAATGGGATCCAGTTTCATCCATCTCATTAGAACTGATTCAAATGAATTCTTTTTAATGGCTGAGTAATATTCCATGGTGTATATGTACCATTGCTTCCTTATCCATTTGTTTGCTGATGGGCATCTAGGTTGCTTTGTTTGTAGTGATGCTTCCTAAGGCCCATTTGCCTTCACACTCCAGGATGTCTGGCTCTAGACGAATGATCACACCATTGTGGTTATCCGGGTCCTTAAGACCTTTTTTGTATAGTTCTTCTGTATATTCTTGTCAACTCTTCATCTCTTCTGCTTCTGTTACGTCCTTGCCACTTCTGTCTTAAAGGACAGAAATATGCCCATTTCTGTGCCCATCCTTGCATGAATGTTCCCTTGATATCTCGTAAATTTCTTGAAGGGATCTCTAGCCTTTCTCATTCTACTGTTTTCCTCTTATTTCTTTGCAACATTCACATAAGAAGGCTTTCTTGTTTCTCCTTGCTATTCTTTGGAACTCTGCATTCAGTTTGGGTGTATCTCTCCTTTCTCTTTTGCTTCTCTTCATTTCTCAGCTATTTGTAAGGCCTAGTCAGACAATCACTTGCCTTTTTGTAATCTTTTTCTTTTGCATGGTTTTGGCACTGCCTCCTATAAAATGTTATGAACATCCATCTATAGTTCTTCAGGCACCCTGTCTACCAGATCTAATCCTTTGAATCTATTTGTCACCTCCACTGTATAATCATAAGGGAGTTGATTTAGTTGATACCTGAATGGCCTGGTTGTTTTCCCTATTCCCTTCAATTTAAGCCTGAATTTTGTAATAAGGAGTTCATGATCTGAACCACAGTCAGTTCTAGGTCTTATTTTTGCTGACTATACAGAGTTTCTCCATCTTTGGGTGCAAAGAATATAATCAGTATGTACACTTATCTGTTGTCTTTACCTGGTCCTATATTTAAAGAATATGATGAAGGGCTATTATGATAAATATTCAGACTAAAGGACTTCATTGTTCATGGCCTTCAAGATTGTGTTTGCCAGAGAGGACACAAAGGTGAGCAGTAAATTTTCAATTCACTGACATTTCTCCAGTGTCTGGAATAGTGCCTGCCATGTGCTAAGTTCCCAAGGTAACTTTCCAATGAATGAATGAATCTGTTAATGAATGGTACTTTAATAAAGCTTATTCTTGGCCAATTGTGCCATGTAAGCTATTTATGCATGGCACATTACAAACAGCCCCTGGGGAGAGTCACAGAGAATATTTTATTCCTCATTTAAATAAAAATCCATTATTCTGTATCTACTTAAAATAAGGGACATGCCAGCATTCAAATCCTAGAAGTCACATCAACTTGATTGAATATCTGATCTGAAGTTGTGCCATTATGCTCTTTGACCTGAAAAGTGGATTTTCTTTCACTTTTCATAAGGGTCAAGACCCTTGAACTATTCTTCAGCATGAAACATGAATTCTTCATCAGAGTTGTAGATCTTCTAGAGGTAATAAAATGCAAGGGTAGGAAATAGCTTACAAAGGTAATAATGAAGCTTTAAATAGTATCAATAAACATAGTGGGTTAAAAATATGAGCAACATTGTCCTACTGGACAGTGTATTAATTCTATCTCCACTTTGGGTCAGGAGGATCCTCTGGAGGAGCAAATGGCAACCCATTCCAGTATTTCTGTCTGGGAAATCCCATGTATAGTCCATGGGGTCGCAAAACAGTCACAGACAATTGAGCAAGTAGAACAACAAAAACTACCACCATTTATGGACAATAAACTTTAAAGGGGAAAATGACAAATTGGAGTTTGTGAGAAAAAATATGGCCAGATACCAAGGAGACTTTAAATCTTGTCATATGAAGAAAACTTTGAAGAACTCATCATTTGCACCCCCCCCTAAATTTCCTTATCAGTTTGCCGTATCTTTCAGTAAAAGATATATCTATTTACCAAAATACTAAAAGTCTAAGAATCAATCAGGATTTTCTTCCCCTCAACTGAATTAAGTATCAATACTAATACCAATTACAATATTAATGCTAATGCAATTATTTCTAATAAACTGATTACTGAGTATTTATGCTTTGCCAGGCACAGCACTGAGAGGTTTGCATGTATTCTCTTGGTTAATTTTCACAATTTTACCTTTCATCTTCCAGATGATGAATCTGAAATTTAGAACTATTAACACAAGTGCATATAGTCATAAATGGTACAGTCAGGATTTAAACCTAAGTTTGTCAGATTTCACAAGCTGAACCAAATCCTGTCATGTCAATCTCCCAAAATATTTACCTCTTCCCACTTCTGCCCTTCTTCACTGCTACTAGTCTCATGAAAACCAGCATCATCTCTTACCTATACTACTCCAGTAGTATCTTATTCCAGGTTGTGTTAAGTGTTTACATAGCATTATTCCAATGAACCCTGTGGATGAGTATTATATCATGCAAAGGTGAGAAAACTTAAATCAAAAACGTTAAATAAGACACTGAATGTAATATAACTACTGAACAGAAGAAAGAACTGAATATGCCACGTAATACTCACTTAAATTCATGTTGGATAGGGTCAATGGGGTTAGCAGAGGGGAATGAAAGTAAATTAGTTTCCTCTTCCAACAATTAATCAAATTTATTAAAATAACAATAAATACCAGCAAAAAAATAGCTTCAATTCCAAAGAAAGAAAGGAATGGAACTTAAAGTTCTGAGATTCAGAACTGTTGTCAAAGGGAAAAGGCAGAATCTATAGGAGCAGTAATGAAAGTTTACTGCCCAGAGACCAACCCCTGAGCCAGATGGATGAGGTGGCAAAGTAACAAAAACTCTCAAAAATACCCCTTATCTGGGAGAGAAGCAAACTTAATAGATGTTCTTATCGTCTTCCTCTCTGACTGGGGGCGAGGGATGAAATTAAGGAATTATAAAATAGAATTAAAATCTCTTTCTAAAGAAAACAAAGTTTCCAGGATTCATACACTTGGATAAGTGAAGTGAAACTTAAGTCTGTCTCTCCAAGGAAGCAGATACAACCCCAAGTGGAGAAAACTAACCCTGACTGAAGAAGGTGAAGGAAATCTGAAGAACGAGAAATTTTCTAAAAAAGACGGCAGAGTCTCGACTGAACTTTTCTGTCCTCCAACATACCACATACCTTCAAAATCTAGTCCTCAAATGGATGCTAAGATATTGTAAAAAGAGTCAGGCAAAGCAAAAATGCAAATCTGCACTGCATGTCTAAACATGTTATGTCTAAATATGGGTGAGACAAAAAGAATAAAAATCCAGATACATGAAACATGTAAGAACAAATATATTCCTAAGCTGAAGAGATTGCATACTGTATGATTGCAAGTACATGACATTCTGAAAAGGGTAAAAGTATAAAGACTGTAAAAACATCAGTAGTTGTCAAGGGTTAGAGCAGAGGGAGGGATAAATAGGCAGAGAACAGAGGATTTTTATGGCAGTGAAACTATCCTGTATACATGTTGTTATATATTTGTAAAAACTCGACAGAATGAACAACACCAGAAGTGAACTCCCATGTAAAGTGAATTTCAGGGGATAATGCTGTGTCAATGTAGGGTTACTGATTGGAACAAATGTGTGTGTGTGTGTGTGTGTGTGTGTGTGTGTGTGTGTGTGTGTGTGTAAGACATGTAGGAGATCTTTTTACTTCCTGCTCAGTTTTGTTGTGAACCTAAAATTTCTCTAAAATATAAAATCTTAAAATGAATGTGATACAGTCATCAAGACAGTATGGTACTGGCACAAAGACAGAAATATAGATCAATGGAACAGAATTGAAAGCCCAGAGATAAATCCACAAACCTATGGACACCTTATCTTTGACAAAGGAGGCAAGCATATACAATGGAAAAAAGACAACCTCTTTAACAAGTGGTGCTGGGAAAACTGGTCAACTACCTGTAAAAGAATGAAACTAGAACACTTTCTAACACCATACACAAAAATAAACTCAAAATGGATTAAAGATCTAAATGTAAGACCAGAAACTATAAAACTCCTAGAGGAGAACATAGGCAAAGCACTCTCTGACATAAATCACAGCAGGATCTTCTATGACCCACATCCCAGAATAATGGAAACAAAAGCAAAAATAAACAAATGGGACCTAATGAAACTTAAAAGCTTCTGCACTACAAAGGAAACTATAAGTAAGGTGAAAAGACAGCCCTCAGATTGGGAGAAAATAATAGCAAATGAGGAAACAGACAAAGGATTAATCTCAAAAATATACAAGCAACCCCTGAAGCTCAATTCCAGAAACATAAATGACCCAATCAAAAAATGGGCCAAAGAACTAAACAGACATTTCTCCAAAGAAGACATACAGATGGCTAACAAACACATGAAAAGATGCTCAACATCACTCATTATCAGAGAAATGCAACCACAATGAGGTACCATTACACGCCAGTCAGAATGGCTGCTATCCAAAAGTCTACAAGCAATAAATGCTGGAGAGGGTGTGGAGAAAAGGGAACCCTCTTACACTGTTGGTGAGAATGCAAACTAGTACAGCCACTATGGAGAACAGTGTGGAGATTCCTTAAAAAACTGGAAATAGAACTACCATATGACCCAGCAATCCCACTTCTGGGCATACACACTGAGGAAACCAGATCTGAAAGAGACACGAGCACCCCAATGTTCATCGCAGCACTGTTTATAATAGCCAGGACATGGAAGCAACCTAGATGCCCATCAGCAGATGAATGGATAAGGAAGCTGTGGTACATATACACCATGGAATATTACTCAGCCGTTAAAAAGGATTCATTTGAATCAGTTCTAATGAGATGGATGAAACTGGAGCCCATTATACAGAGTGAAGTAAGCCAGAAAGATAAAGAACATTACAGTATACTAACACATATATACGGAAGAGACGCAGAAGTACAGAACAGACTTTTGAACTCTGTAGGAGAAGGTGAGGGTGGGATGTTTCGAAAGAACAGCATGTATATTATCTGTGGTGAAACAGACCACCAGCCCAGGTGGGATGGATGAGTCAAGTCCTTGGGCCTGGTGGGCTGGGAAGACCCAGAGGAATCGGGTGGAGAGGGAGGTGGGATGGGGGACCGGGATGGGGAATACGTGTAACTCTATGGCTGATTCATATCAATGTATGACAAAACCCACTGAAAAATTTAAAAAAAAAAATTAAAAAAAAAATTGGAAATAGAACTACCATATGACCTAGCAATCCCACTTCTGGGCATACACACCGAGGAAACCAGATCTGAAAGAGACACGTGCACCCCAATGTTCACTGCAGCACTGTTTATAATAGCCAGGACATGGAAGCAACCTAGATGCCCATCAGCAGATGAATGGATAAGGAAGCTGTGGTACATATACACCATGGAATATTACTCAGCCATTAAAAAGAATTCATTTGAATCAGTTCTAATGAGATGGAAGAAACTGGATCCCATTATACAGAGTGAAGTAAGCCAGAAAAGTAAAGACCATTACAGTATACTAACACATATATATGGAATTTAAAAATATGGTAACGATAACCCTATATGCAAAACAGAAAAAGAGACACAGATGTACAGAACAGACTTTTGGACTCTGTGGGAGAAGGTGAGGGCAGGATGTTACAAGAGAACAGCATCAAAACATGTATATTATCTATGGTGAAATAGATCACCAGCCCAGGTTGGATGCGTGAGACAAGTGCTCAGGGCTGGTGCACTGGGAAGACCCAGAGGGATCGGGTAGAGAGGGAGGGTGGAGGGGGGATCGGGATGGGGAATACATGTAAATTCATGGCTAATTCATGTCAATGTATAACAATAAGCACTACAATATTGTAAAGTAATTAGCCTCCAACTAATAAAAATAAATGAAAAAAAATGAATGTGATAAACTCAACAAGTGGAGTATTTATGAGCATCATAGAATTCCTCTGAACCATAGACATAATTGAATCTAGATTAAATGTGCAAGAAAATTTCTAGGAAAGCACAAAAGATCACACCTTGGTAAAACGACTAAATTTCAACCATAAAGAATCCGAAGTATCTAGCAAAAGTACCTCATTTCAGGGAAAGGCAACATTCTCAAGTAATATTTTTAGACAGGAATATTTAATGAAGAATAAATCAAAAAATAGGGAAGGGGTAGGGCGAATGTGAGAGAAGAAATGAACTCTTTCTCTTATGCTATAAATTTCATCAGTGCTGTCTAAAATTTAAACATATAGTTAAATAAAAGACCATAGCAATAAATCTTTAATGCATTCAACATTTGGGTAAACTCTAAATAGAGCATTTAGAAAATAAAATATATTGTACTGAAGAAACTTT
Organism: Muntiacus reevesi; assembly: GCF_963930625.1. Lineage (NCBI taxonomy): Eukaryota > Metazoa > Chordata > Mammalia > Artiodactyla > Cervidae > Muntiacus > Muntiacus reevesi. Next base: position 20,748,156 of record NC_089271.1, read on the forward strand.
CATCTGAATTGCTTCAGTTTCTTTTTCTTCTATTCAAGAAAAATAAAATTGAATATTCTAAAATCACATTTGTAACATAATTCTGTTTTATACTTTGTAGTGCTTTATACTGTGTCAACTTGGTTAATCTGGACATATATTTCCCAGAACTCCCCTCCCTGTATGGTCTGGGTCCTTGTGGGTTCTAGCTGTCCAAACAATGGATCTGCACAAGATTTGGAAGACATAAGTGATGCAGAAGCCACTACTCTGATTTTGATTCTATAACTGAACCCTTTCTGATACAAATATTTTCTATCTTTCTTCTATGTGTGTGCAAAAATATCTAGAACAATAGTCTCCTAATAGGCAGCATGGTTATTTCTGATTAGCTTAATTTTATGATTTTCAAGTATTTTTGTTATTTTATACATGGGGGGGGGTTGTCACAGAAACAGACCATCACTCAACCTGGGTCTTTCTAAAAACAGCACTGCTCAAAAGAAAGTGTATGGAATCTCTTCTCCCCAAGAAATATTATCTGCCTCTGTTCTAGCTTCTCAGGATTTTTTCAGGGATTAGGAAGCTAATTTTGCCTAAACTATAATAATTATAAAGCCTAATACATCATTCCTCCCGGATAACATGCTTGCAGTTAGTGTCAACTAACTTTCAGCTTCTTAACCCAAAGAAAAACTGGACAGGATTCCAGATAAAATAGTTGGCAAGTAGTTCACTTATGAAAGCACTTAGGAAACTAAGAACAAGGCAGATCCTTCCTAAACTCTGAGGAGGATGCGCAGGCATTAGTAACCTACTGTGATGAATGTTTAGTTGAGAACTGAACTAAGTGCAATGAGGTAATTGGTTCTCAGAATTTGATGCCTTGAAAATATTGCTACGATGATTTTGAAAGGCAGAGAAAGAACATAAACAGTGGCCAGCTTCTTAAAAGCAGTTTGTCATAGTTAGGCGCTCAATCAATATTTGTTGACTTCATAGATGAAACTAGTTAGAAGTCAGACATTAAAGGTTTGTTAACTCTGCATACCTCAGAGTTAGCATTTCCTAAACTATAAGCATGAAAGTGGTGCTTTGCCTGAACAAACTGTCAATTTCCAAAAACAATTAGGAAACATGTAGTTAAACACAACTTAACAGGTAGTTTTAAATAGGGATTTTCAGTATTCCTGAGATTGTTGTTGCTATTTAGTTGCTAAGTCACGTCTAACTCTTTCATGACCCCGTGGACTGTAGCCCACCAGGCTCCTCTGTCCATGGGATTCTCCAGGCAAGAACAATGTAGTGGGTTGCCATTTCCTTCTCCAGGGGATCTTCCCAACCCAGGGATCGAACCAGCATATCCTGCTTGGCAGGCAGATTCTTTACCACTGAGCCACCTGAGAAGGACCATTTCCAAGGTAGAGTTCTCTAAATTTGGTTACAATGGGGTAGAGAAATTTGTTTTTGCATGTGTTTGTGTTATTTTTCTAAAGATCTATAAAATATTTTAAATGAATTTTTATTGGAGTATAATTGCATTTCTATGTTGTGCTACTCTCTCCCTCATGGCAAGATAAATCAGCCAAACACATACAGATATTCCCTCTCTTTTGGAATTCATTGTGCTCTACAGTATATTCTCATTAGATATCCATTTTATGCACAGTATCAATAGTGTATATGTGTCAATCCCAATCTCCCAAGGGACCTATAAAATCTTGAAGTAGTTCACAGAGCAAAATTTGGCACTGGAATTCTGTTTCTCTTTGTAGGTATGTCCATTGTCATGTTGACACTGCAAGTTGGAGGAACTGTTTCGCAAGTATTATAGTCTACATGTATGTCCACAGAGATAAAATTTACATTCAATTATTGTTTTACTTTTAAAAAAAATATATTACAATTTTGAGTGTAAGTTTTAGATGTCAAGGGATATTTCACAAAGATAAAAATGAGCTGAGCCATCTATCTTGCCTCCTGTAAAGTGAAACTGCATTTTCTAATTTCTTTGTAAACTAAAAATAATCATAGATATCATTTTTAACAGAAGCTAGAAGTGTCTTCTGCCTGCTCAAGAAGTATGAAAGCAAGACCATTATATATTATTCTGAGAAAAACTCGATATTTTAATAAAAACTTTCTCAATTCTTACTTTTCAATAATGTTCTGTGCTGTGGGAGCAAAGATCATTTCAGCAGCATATAAGTACACACGAGCTACATTCCTATTTGCTCAACACAAACATATTTATACTCTTGATATACAAACAGCTAGGCTTCTTTCCTTTCCATGTCCAAAATTTATCAAGGAAATAGTAGCATCATTAAATTAAGTTATAAATGGCAAAATAATTATTTTTTACAATCTATTTTATAGAAATAATTATATGAAAGCACTTGACCACATCACACCATTAGAACATTTGCTTTAGAAACTAGCTCTGATTTTGACATTATTTGTGTCTTAAATTGAGTTTTTCTCTCTGCATCTAATCGTTAGTTATCAGTTTTATCACAGAGAGATCTTACTCCTTAGGGGAAAATAAAATGGCATTTTTGGCATTATTAATCACTAAGGTATAAAGTCTGGATTTTTATAGTTTTATATTTTATCAGTTCAGTTTAGCCACTCAATCATGTCCAACTCTTTGCGACCCCATGGACTGCATCACTCCAGGTTTCCTTGTCCATCACCAACTCCTGGAACTTGCTCAAACTCATGTTCATGGAGTTGGTGATGCCATTCAGCTATCTTATCTTCAGTCATCCCCTTCTCCTCCTGCCTTCAATCTTTCCCAGCATCAGGGTCTTTTCTAATGAGTCAGTTCTTTGCATCAGGTAGCCAAAGTATTGGAGTTTCAGCTTCAACATCAGTCCATCCAATGAATATTCAGGACTGATTTCCTTTAGGATGGACTGGTTGGATCTCCTTGCAGTCCAAGAGACTCTCAAGACTCTTTGCAACACCACAGTTCAAAACTGCTATATTTTATAAACTGCATATTTTATAGGACAAAATGTATAAAACTGTTATAGAGTAAACATAAAGTTGAAATATTACAGGAGTTTTTCTGTAATCATTTAAAATGCCTAGCTTTTAATTTTTATAACCTGGTAACAAAATTGGTCTCTAAAAATAAATCAATCGATTGCCATATCCACATTCACCAAATTTAACCCAAAATCTGTTTATAGATGTGTTTTGGGGTCAAAAAATGAACTATCACAACCTGAAAGTGTCTCCTGAGATACTGGGGTCCAGTTAAATGAACACAGTAGTTTGGAGTTGAATGACTAATTTGCAACTTAGCACTAACTGGTGACTTTTAAAAAGGCACTAAACCTCTAAGGCACTCATTTTCCTTATTTGTGAGATTAGGGGTTTGAGTTTATTATTATGTTTAAGATTCCATTCAACTGTAACATGATTAGTTCTGTTAAAGATACTTATTAAAAAAGCAAAAATTGTGCTGTATAGTCTATGGGTTTGGACAATGGTACAAGGACATATATCCAGTATTATAATATTATATAGAATATTTTCTCTGCCCTAAAAATCTCTTCTGTGCTCTGCCTATTCATCTCCAAGCCACTACCCCTGGGAACTGCTTATCTTTTTAATGTTTCCATAGTTTTGCCTTTTCCAGAATGTCAAACTGAAGAGCACTTTGCTTCCTATCAGCATTGAATAAGAGTTCCTGTTGCTCTAACTTCTCCAAGCATGTGGTGGTTTAAGTATTTTGGATTCTGGCCATCTAGAATGGTTCCTTCTGCTATCTCAATTTGGTCTTAATTAGTAACTCTCTAATAACATATGATATTGAATATATTTTATATGCTTGCTTGCTATCTGTATATTTTCTTTCATGAGATGTCTGTTCAGGTCTTTGGCCCATTTTTAAATTGGATTGTTCATTTTCTTATTGTTGAGCTTTAGGACTTCTTTGTGTATTTTGATTAATAGTTCTTTATTAGATATGACTTTTGCAAATATTTTCTTCCAGTCTATAGCTTGTATTCTCATATTCTTGATATTGTATTTGATAGAGCAGAAGTTTTTAATTTTCAAGAAGTCTAGTTTCATGAAATCAAGTTTAGCTTCATCAATTCATTCTTCCATGGATTGTGTCTTTGGTGTTGTATATAAAATGTCATTGCACTAAACTTGGTTATTAATTTTAAGAGTTTCTTGATTCTTTAGGAATTTCTATATGTAAGATTATGTCATCTGCAAATAGAGATAGTTTACTCCTTCCTTTCCAATCTCAGTCTCTGTTTTCTTCCCTAATGAGAACAACCTTTGGTACATACTGAGTAGAAGTAGAAAGAGTGAACATTCTATTTTTTTGTTCTTGATCTTAGCTTTCTGTCCTTTGCCATAAAGTATGTTAGCTAGGGGTTTTTCATAGATGTCCTTTTCAGGAGTTACCTTCTATTTTTACTTTGTTGAGTACTTTTTATCAAGGGTGTTAGATTATAACAATACTTTTTCTGCATCTATTCAGATGGTAATGTGATTTTAGTCCTTTATTGTTTGTGATTTATCAAAATCATTGATTTTCGTACGTTGAGCCAACCTTGAATTCTTGGACTAATTCCCATTTGTTCATGGTATACTCTGTGTGTGTGTGTGTGTGTTGCTGAATTTACTTTGCTAGTATTGTATTAAAATTTTTGTATCTTTCAAATATATTTGTAAAGGAAATAATTCTATAGTTTTCCTTTAATGTGATATCTTTGTTGTCAGCAGAATAATACTGGCTTCATAAAATTAGCTGCCATGTGTTCTTTTTTGGAAGTTTGCCAAGGATTGGTGTTAATCCTTTAGATGTTTGGTAGAATTCTAGAGTCCTGGGCATTTCTTTGTGGAAAGTTTTTGTTTACGAACTCAGTCTCTTTGTTATTAAGTCAACTAGGATTTTTCATTTCTTCTTGAATTAGATTCAGTAGTTTGTGTCTTTCTCACAATTTTTCCATTTCCTCTAGGTAATCTTATTTTTTGGTATACAACTGTTCATAGTATCCCTTATAATGCCTTTTTTGTTTCTGTAAGGTTAGTAATCATGCCTCCTATTTCACTCCACATTTTAGAATTTGATCATCTATTTTTCTTAGTCAAGCTGAAGGTTTGTCAATTTTATTGATATTTCAAAGAACAAAGTTGAGGTTTTGTTGATTTTCTCCATTGCTTCCCTGCTCTGTATTTCATTTATTTATACACTAATCCATGTTTCCTTCCTTCTGCTTGCTTTAAGTTTGTTTTTTCCTTTTCTATTTTTGTAAGGTTAGGTAATGAATTTGAAATCTTTCTTTCATAATATAGGCATTTATAGCTATGTATTTCCTTCTGAACAATGCATTAGCTGCATTTAGTGAGCTTTTCTATATGTTTTTTTCATAGCTTCAAAGCATTTCCTAATTTCTCTTGTCACTTCTTCTTTTTCCTCCAGATAACTTAAGATTGTTCTTAATTTATACCTATTTGTGAGTTTTTCCAAAGACTATTGCTGATCACAGTAAAACTGATCTCATTATGTTTGATCTCATTATCTATGTAAGTGCAACAGGAGTAATAATTAATCTTAAAGTTCCTTGAGCATATAGCATTTAGAAATTACATCCTAAGACCTTCTGTCTAGAAATTTTCAAAAGGAATTTTGGGTTGGGCTTGTAAAATATCTATTTTTGTCATTGTAACCTAAGTCTAGGAAACTAAGCCTAACATACTCTCCTACGAATTTCACTGACAGTATCTATAATTTGAGTTATATCATCTCTCTTTAAGTTCCCCAAATTTTCTAACATCTACTGCCTGACAGAAATGGATCTTTTTCAGCACTTATGAGATCGAGACCCTATATAAGCCAAGTACCAAACCAGTTTTCTTGAGAAGACTGTGTAAGCTTTGGCTCTATTTATATAAAGTCAATTTTTATAATGAGATTTCCATATTTGATCAGATTAGTATAATATTTAAGTGTAACACTCAAACTAGGGTATGGCCTTGGTTAAACAACTGATATATTCAAATACAGCCTGGTAAAAATGAGGACAGGTTCCATTTCAGCCTATACAAGTAATTAAATTACCATGAAAAGTTTCAGTAAAAATGTTATTTGAATTGAGAGAGGGATTCAATGAGATGTAAATATCATTAGAGGTATTTTCAGTTTACAAGTCATAATCTATTAAATTTACAGTTAAGAACAATTTATAAGAAATGCAGGCTTCCTAGTGGCTTCCCTTGTGGCTCAGCTGGTAAAGAATCTGCCTGCAATGTGCAAGAACTGGGTTCGATTGGGAAAGGCCGCCCACTCCAGTATTCTGGCCTGGAGAATTCCATGGACTGTATATTCCATGGGGTCTCAAAGAGTTGTACACGACTGAATGACTTTCACTAGTGGCTGAGTGGTAAAGAATGCACCTGCCAATGCAGGAGACACAGGTTTGATCCCTGGGTCAGGAAGATCCCCTGGAGAAGGAAATGGTAGTCCACTCCAGTATTCTTGCCTGGGAAATCCCATGGAGAGAGGAGCCTGGTGGGCTACAGTCCATGGGGTCACAAAAGAGTTGACTCAGTGACTAAACAACAACAAAAAAATGGTCGGAAAAAGCAAAAATAAAGAAAACCCAAAATCATATCGACATCATTCCAAACACATAACCACAGTTATAGTTTCCTCATAAGATTTAGTCCTGTGTCATTAATTATTTTTATTCTTATCAGTAATCTGTGTTCATGAAATATGCCTGCTTACAGACTAAAAATATCCCTATTAATTCCTAGCAGTCCATAGCACATTTTGAAAGTTGTTCAAGTATCATCAGCTTGAAGTCGTACCCAAGAGTGTATCCTCTAGAGTATCAATAGTTCATGGTAAACGGTAACATCCTTCCCACAGTCCCTGAGACTGTTTTGTTTTGCTTTCTATAAATTTTAGCCTGAAGCATTAATACCAGAGCCTTCATGAACACATCAGGCATAAGGATAAAGCTGATAATAAACACGGATGGTTGTGGTTAATTTATCAAAGTAACCAATATTATAAGAATGTAGAAGAGTAAAATTCTCTATTGGGGTGCAGTAACTAACTATTTCGTAAAGGTTTGATCAAGGATTTCCTAAAAAGTAACATTAAATTGCAGACTATGAAGGTATTGACAAATCTCTGAAATATTGCTATTAATAAAAATTTACACATACAAACTTAACCTTGGAAAGACTGAACATCTCTTCTGATTTGGAAATTCTTCCCATAAAATTTTTACAGTAATGTTAAGCTAAAGAAGTAATATGGAGTTACCAAGTTACCAAAAAAAAAAAAAAAAAAAAAAAAAAAAGAAAGAAAGAAAAAGAAACTAATTACTTCTGGCAGAACTTTTTGATAAGGTGAAATAGCAAATTTCTACTTTTCTAGGGACCATGTGGGAAATCTCAAAGATAGTTTTAAATGTTGAAGGCATCCTAAAATTTTAATTTATTTTTAATGTAGGTTTTGATCTTGCAAAGGCACAGCTGAAAAAGTTTTTAAAGGAGATATGGTCACTTTATTAAGATAGAATCATGGATTCCTGAGAAACAATGCTTTTTATTGAAAGAGGCAATATACAAACAAAATATAGAGAAAGACAGTATGATTGTAAGGAAACTCAGCTCTTTCACAACTGAGGAATCTTAGTATTTTTCTGAAAAAAATAACGATCATTTTCATTGACACAAATCATATCTCGAGTCAAGCAATCCATTCAGACTGTTCTTACAACTAACATGGACAAAACTAGGTTTTATTGATGGGGGACAAATGCTGTAAATCTGTTTTTCCTCCAACCTCTCTTCCCTATACCCTTCTTCCTCCCTTTCTTTGTCTCTTTCATAAAAGTGCTTATTATACAAAGTAATAATAATAAAGATTATAGTCAAGTCAACAAAATCAGGTAGTATTATTATGGAGAGATTTGGAAACTGTTATCTGGAGAGATTATAAGTAGGATAAAGAATAACATCTAATAACATTCTTATGACTCATTTGAAAAGACCCTGATGCTGGGAAAGACTGAAGGCAGGAGGAGAAGGGGATGACAGAGGATGAGATGGTTGGATGGCATCACCAACTCAATGGACATGAGTTTGAGTCAACTCCGGGAGTTGGCAATGGACAGGGAGGCCTAGCATGTTGCTTCCATGGGGTCACAAGGAGTCAGACATGACTGAGTGACTGAACTGAACTGAACTGAAGGAGTTTTAAGACAAATCTGGATGGCATCACTGACTCAATGTACATGAGTTTGAGCAAACTCCAGGAGATGGTTAAGTAGAGGGAAGTCTGGAGTGCTGCAGTCCTTAGGGTTGCATAGAGTTGGACATGACTTAGCGAGTCAAGAACAAAGACAAATTTATCACTGAAACAGACAGAAAGTCAAATTCTAGCTTTCCATTAAGACGTTATTTAGCAATAAAGGTTTAATAGACTTTTTTTCCTTAAAATTAAAACCACTCAAACCAAGCCAACTTTGTAAAAATTTAAATACATTTTGTTGCCGTTTCTGTATTCTTGTAGAGTCTGAACCACAGACAATAACCAAAGAAACTAATATGTATTTTTACAGAAAAATTTAAAATGGATAGATATTCGAGGACATTGTATATTATGTAAGCATGTTAGCTGGAGGAGGCGATGGCAACCAATTCCAATATTCTTGCCTGGAGAATCCCACAGACAGAGGAATCTGGCAGGTCCTAGTCTATGGGGTCACAAAGAGTTGGACATGACTGAAGTGACTTGGCATGCACACAAGGATGTTAGCAAACTAAATACAAATTGTACAATTCTCTGCAGTCACTCAGATCTCTTTTACATCTAGTTAAAATGGCAAAAAGGAATACCGTGGTAAGGAATCTGCCTTTCAATGCAGAAGACATGGGCTCAATCCCTGATCTGGAAAGATCCTACATGCCATGGAGCAACTAAGCCCATGCACCACAACTATTGAACCTGTGCTCTAGAGCCCTAGAACTGCAACTACTGAATCGCTCACACCTAGAGACCATGCTCCACCACAAGACAAGTCACCTCAATGAGAAGCCCGCTCAGCGCAATTAGAAAGCAGTCCCCACTCGCTGCAACTGGAGAAAATCAACACAGCAAGGAGACCCAGCACAGCCAAAAATAAATAAATAAAATTAATTTTTTTAAAAGGGAACATTAAAATGACTCATTGTTCATGTTCATTAAGATGACTCAAAGATAAGGCCACTCTCAAGTGTAGTAGAAGAAAATGTTTCAAAAATAGAAGCATATAAGCTTTGTAATAATATTTTCAGTATTCATTCTTAAAAACTGTCTTGATATTTAATAATCCATAAAAAAATCAATTTAAGATTAGTCCAAGATTTTAAAGTAACTAAGGATGTTATGGCTCAGCTGGTAAAGAATTTGCCTGCAATACAGGAGACATGGGTTCGATCCCTGGGTTGGGAAGATCTCCTGGAGAAAGGAAAGGCTATCCAATCCAGTATTCTGGCCTGGAGAATTCCATGGACTGTATAGTCCATGGGGTTGCAAAGAGTTGGATGTGACTGAGCGACTTTCAGTTTCACTTCAAGGATTTTAAAATTATATAATTATGCTTAAGCTTTCAAACTATGAAATATAATAATTTTTGACTTCTATTAAAAATCAAAAGTTTTTTAACAAAAAAACTTTTTTTGAGAATAAAGAAATAATTTAGTTGAACCCAAATTTGTATTTTTCATAGTTTTCATATTATGGAAGAGTAATATAAGTTGATTTGATTATTAAACCAAGATTAAAAGTTTAGAGAGTTCAGAATAACTATTCTCTTTATGAAGGAGCACAAATCAAAATCTTATTAAATATATATGATGATGCCATATGATGTAAGAGGAAGGGGTAAATTAGGAGGTTGAGAATAACATATACACTACTAAATATAAAATAACCAACAAGGGTCTACTGTATTAGCACAGGGAACTGTGTACTTGAAACTAAGACAAAATTATAAATCAACTATACTCCAATATAAAGTTAAAAGTTAAAAATACACAATATACCACATTTTGATAAACTCAAGGAAAAGGTTCATATCTATCCTTTTTAAACCAAAATTATTTAGTCAAATGTGTCAAAAGAGTAATCTTTATGATGTGAACTTGGATTTTTTTAAAGTGTTTCTAGACTAGCAATTTCTAAAATTTTGAGGTTTTATTTCTTTTTATCCTGTGTATTTGAGGGAAATAAGGACTTATTTTCAAAAGAAAATAGATATCCGTTATTCACCCCATAGACATCACCAAATGGCCAAATGATAAAACCAAAGTTCCAATTAATGCTGCCACAAATGAGAGTAACTTATTGGCCATATATTAACCAGAAACAAAAGCAAACAGTAGGAAAAAAAAAAGAAAGCTAAACAAAAGCAAATGAAAAAGTAAACAAATGTAAAGCTCTATTGCTGCTTGGGACTTATTTTGAGAACTCAGAAAAGACCTAACTGGGATGAAGGTCTTCATGAAGTATATATACTTTCTCAGCAATGCAGTTTACTTGGTTCATGGGATGAGGCCACATGGGCATCTCAGTGGATGATCTACAAAACTGGTAGGTATATTTTTCCAAAAGAGCAATCAAGACTCTTACACAACCCAAAACAAATATGTGTCAAATATTTCCTGTCATACTTTCATTACTTAGGAAAACAGTAAGATGATAAAAACCAGTCCATAGGACATCTGAAAAGCTAAGTATTAATAGGCCATGTTATGATGAGATTCCTGAGTTAGAAACCAAACTGGCTAACGACCTACATGGTTGTAAACTGAAACTTCAGGGATGGAATCACCAAATAAATTACAGGATGCAGAGCTAAACATGAATTTCCAATGAACAGTGAATAATTTTTCAATATAAATAAGTCCTAGATACTGCATGCATATTTATTTGTTAAATCTGGCAACTCTCTAATGGAATTATGTTTCATTAAACAAATTATTTGCATTTCTTCTTGATAAAAATTTACAAATCAGTCTCTGCATCTCCAGAGATATAAATGACCCAGACAATATAAAGGTAAGCCCAGAATTACACTAAAAGAATAATAATAATTTCTTTTACCAAAATTTAGTGAACTTGAGGTTTCCAAGTTTTAGGCAATTTTCCCAGTGAAGCACAAGTGAAAAACTTACACTGGAAAATACTATTTCTTACAAAATAACATTAGGAATTAAGATATAAAACAACAAGCATATAGACTGTCTCCTTAAGTCTCTTCATACTCAATCTGAGAACATCTTGGTCATTTTTTTTCTAGAGTACTATTTCATGCAGCAGGCACTCTGATATTGTCACAAACACAGGTTGGAAAGGTTATTTTTAGACTTATGACGTTTTCAACTGCAGAAAAAAATCTACTTCCAGAAAAGAAACCAAAACAAACCATACAATCAGATATCAGGGCAAAAATTGTCCACAAGTATTACTTGAATAAGGTCGGGAGCTGTATTCCCCTGCTGTGCTCACCTCTCTCTAAAGCAGATCAAGATAAGTCATTCTACATTTCTGAAATACAAGTCTATCCCTCAAGGAATCATTTTAACCACCAGGAAGCTGTATAAAAACAATACAAATTATGTTAAACTTTTTATTTTATGTTGTAATTTAGCAATTAACAATGTTATGATAGTTTTAGGTGAACAGTGAAAGGACTCAGCCATACATATACGTGTATCCATTCTCCCCCAAGCTCCCCTCCCATCCAGGCTGCCACATAACATTGAGCAGAGTTCCCAGCGCTATACAGTAGGTCCTTGCTGGTTATCCATTTTCAATATATGCATGTCCATCCCAAACTCCCTAACTATCCCTTCCCCCATCCTACCCCTCCCACAAAAAAATAAGCTCATTTTCTAAGTCTGTGAGACTATTTCTGTTTTGTGAATAAAGGAACTATACAAACTTGATTTTGAAGGAAAAGTTAGTGAGTAAATGATCTTAGTTGTAAATCTTCAGCAAAGAAGAAATTTTCCCAAGAGCTAGGCAGGCAGCTATATATGTTAACTATATAAAATACAATCTAGCTATTGTTATATATTCATTCATTTATTAAAGACATTGAGCTCCACATATTTATTGATTCAGGTTATATCAATACAAACAACAAACAAGCTGGATCTCTATCTTTGTGAGAGTATGTCTACTTGGCATTTGTATGAAAACACAAAACAACTAACAAACTGGAACTAAGTCACCCAACTAAAATGAATTCTCTCTACAAAAGGATTTTAGAACTTAAAGTTTAATTATATATTTTGAAATACTGACAGTTCAGTGAAATGCTGGTACTAGCTTGACAATGGAATTATGATTTTTGTTCATTGGTTTAAACTTCTGCAATTCAGGAAGCAATGTCAAAAACAATAACATCAGACAAAGGGCCCCCTGGGAGAGACAAAGAATGAAAATAAATATGAATCTAAAAAGAGAAGGAGAAACTTTAAATATTAGAAAGGCAACAATGTTTGAATTCACAATTATAAAAGTATTGATTCGTACTGAATGATCTTATAATGATCAGCAGATAAGAATGAGTCTTGTTTAGATACCATTAATCAAGAAATTATGAATATGGTAAAGTGAGCACTTACCAGAAGCAATAAACCTAATGTATAGCACAGGGAACTCTGCTCAATGTTATGGGGAAATTTTTTCAAAATAAATAGAAGTACTTCATCCTCCAGATTCAAATACATTTTTGGTGGCTGTAACACCTAGCTGCCTATCCAAAATGGATTCTCCCCTTATGAGAACACAGATTTTATTGAGAGAGCACTGTGTTCATTAACTCTCCCCTCTCCAGACTTCTATAGCTCTACTTGACCCTCTGACTCAGTGAAAGTGAAAGTTGCTCAGCTGTGTCCCACTCTTTGTGACCTCATGGACTATACAGTCCGTGGAATTCTCGAGCCGAATACTAGAGTGAGTAGCATTTCCCTTCTCCAGGGGATCTTCCCAACCCAGGGATTGAATCCAGGTCTCCCGCATTGCAGGCAGATTCTTTACCAGCTGAGCCATCAGCTGAGCCGTCAGCCCCTTGTGACTCAGTACCTTATGAAATAAATATAGAAATCTGCTGAGTGAGGCATTTATGAAATTTAGTTTTCCTGAAAAGAGAGACAAATCTAGCTGACGTGTTTTTCTCTTTACCATTCTCCCTTTTTCTTGCCTGCAGTGGGGAATAATAACTTTCAAAGGGTGTGCCAATGACTTTCCACCACGAGGAACCAAGCTTTCCTCTAAGATTGGAGGATCATGAGGCAAAAAGTAGCCTGATTCACAGTGACTTCCTGGAGCAGCTGCACTTCCCCTAGGTAAACTATTTCTCATTTTATTGGTTAGCAAGAAAAAAAACAGGTTAACTCCTATTTAGGCAAGTCACATAATTTGGTTTCTCTTACCCAGGCAGGTTCTCTTACATTACAGGCAGATTCTTTACCATCTGAGCCACCAAGGAAGCCCTACTTGCAGTGAAATCCAATCCTAAATGTAAGACAGAAGCAGAGGGACAAGAAGGGGGAACCTGAATAAGTATATTTTGAAATTTCTCCCTGAGAAATTCTAATGTGAACCTTATTTTGCTCTATAAAAAAAGGGCTGTTCACCTCCATGTCATTGAGATGCATGTACATGTGTCCAGTGTATCTGAAATTTCCTTCTAACCCAGGGTCTTAAAATGAAAATGGAATCTAACTCATGGAAATAATTATTCTGTGTCCTAAATAATGTGCATTTTCTCTCTCTCTCTCTTTCCCTCTTCTTCTCTCTCTTTCTTGATTTTTCTACCCATATTTTTCATACACATATTACTAAAGTATACTTTTCAAAATTTTTAAATTATAACTCTCATGTCAAACATTTTATTTAAAAATTAATGAAGGAAACAATAAAATATTAAGACGGATTTCAAAAACATTTGAGGAGCTAATTGTAGGCAGTGTAATAAAGAATGCTAGGATAAGATTGTTGGGTTAAATATAGAACTGGTAATTGTCTACAGAGCAATAAATTATAATTTGCAGCATCACCCTTTCTACATGATAGAAATTATTTGCACCTCTACTGGATAAAAATGTGCAATTGAATATGTATATAACCTCACTACATTGAGATTCTTTAATTGATAGTCTTGATTTGTGTACATAATATACAAACTATAACTCATATAAGTATATATGTAAATATACTAAGTCTATAACATAAATATTATAAATGCATATTACTATGCTTGTGTGGCCACTCAGTTGCTTCAGTCGTGTCCGACTCTTTGTGACTCTATGGACTGTAGCCCACCAGGCTCCTCTGTCCATGGGATTTCCCAGGCAAGAATACTGAATGGGTTGCCATGCCCTCCTCCAGGGGATCTTCCTGACCCAGGGATTGAACCTGCATCTCCTGTGTCTCTTGCACTGGCAGACAGATTCTTTACTGCTGAACCACCAGGGAAGTCTCATATTTTAATATAATAAATACATATTTAAGTTTAAAATCTATAATAAATAAATATATAATGAACATGAGATATAATTATTAACAAATACTATTGTGATATGAATGGTATTAACTCCAACCCATACTTTCTAGGAGCTAGAAAAAGCCTTGGCTATGAGTAGCTGAAGGAAATGGTAGGTTCTGATTTGCTTCTATTCTTGTTCTGGTTCTTTGTTATCCACTGATCCTTATCACAGCTCAGTTTACCATCCATGACATTCTACAGGGAAAATACCTCTTTAGTTGCCTCAGAGAAAATCCCATTGACATCTTAGTGGTACTGTAAGCAACTACTCAAAAGTGGAGACTAAAATACCAGAGACTATGCCCATTGCAATTTTCTATACATTTTTTTATTATTCCTGTAGTTCAACTACTAATTGTTACTTAGCACACACATATAAAAATTCTGTTAATTAATACAGAATATGTCAATACCAAAGCACACTTTGAAAACAGGCTAACTATAGTTACATTTTATATATAGATGGGTGAGTTTTTCTCTCAGTTATTGGTGCAGAACTTGAAGAGACGACCCTGGATTTTGGAGGAACAAAATTTTTTAAGAGAGCACAGCCTTCAAACTTTCCCACTTACTGTTTAGAATATCATAGCCCCAGATAAACCTCTGGTGATGGCTGAGTGAGGAGTTTGGCAAATCCTCTCCCCCAAAAGCAGCAAAAAAGCTGAAGAAAATTGACAAAAATAACCTTTTCAGTACTATGGCAGTAGTCCAAAGGCATATAACAATGTAAGAAGTATTTATGCTTGAACAATTGCTGAATATTGAGTAGAAATCGTAGGAGTCTATGGCATTTTTGCCTGGGATGCTACCAAGAGCCCTCCAGCTCCATTGGCACAGATGTTCTGCCAGAGCAGAGCAGGCCATAAGGGCTGACAGCTTCACTGATGCGATCAAAATAGAGTGAACCTCTTAACTGGCGGTAATGGAATACACATTCTTTCCAAGAGAACAGGGGACATTTACAAAGATAGATGGTACTTGAGGTCATAAAATGAGCCTCAAAAACATTAAAAAAATTCAAGTCACATTAAATATATTCTCTGACCACTATGAAACTAAATTAAAAATAACAAAATGATTTCTATAAAAATCTCCCAGTATTTGCAAAATAAATATTCTATTTCTAAATAGTCCATAGATCTAAGAGGCAAACCAAAAGTTAAATTAGAAGTCTTTTGAAGTGGATGCAAATGAAAACACAATATATTAAAATGTGTAGGATGCCTTTAAATATGCAGTCAAGAAAAAATGCCCACATGAGAAAACAAGAACATTTTCAAATGATTTCAATGTCCACCTTCTGAAACAAGGAAAAAATAGCAAGTTACATCCATAATTAATAAATATCAAACAATAACGATTGTGGTAGAAATTGGTGAAATAATAACAGAAAACAATAGACAAAAACCAGTAACTGAAAAGTGATTCTTTGAGAAGTTCAACAAAACTGATAAGTCTTTAGCTGAACTGGCTAATGAAAAAATATACAAATTATTGGGAGTTGGTGATGGACATGGAAGCCTGTCACAAACAGTCGGACACAACTGAATTCAACTATGAATATTAGGGATGAAAGGAGTGACATCACTACAGAGTATAGAAAATTTTAAAGAATCATGAAGAACTTTGTGCCAAAATGTTTTAAAACTTTGATAAAATGGACAGATGCTTGACAGCTCAAACTATCAGAGCTCCCTGAACAATAAATAGCCTGAATAACCTTATATTTATTTAAAAAATGATATTGTAGTTAAAATCCTTTCAACAAAGATAATTTCAGAATCAGATGGCTTCAGTGGTGAATATCCAAACAGTTAAGGAATGAATGATACTAATTCTATACAAACTATTCGAGAAATTGAAGAGGAGAGACTCTTTTCCAGATCACCCACTAATACCAACATTATGCTACTACCAGAACAAGCTAAACTGTTATAAGAAAAGAAAACTAAGGACCAATATTCCTCATGGACATAAATGCAATAATTCAATAATTCCAAAAAAAGGTTTGGCAAATCTAATCCAATGCTAACAACAATAACGAAAGAACAGGCAAAGAATTTCAACAAAAACTTCATCAAAAAAGACATTGGGGCAGTAACTAATCACATGAAATTACCTTCAACATCATTAGTCATGAGGTGAATAAGAATTAGAATCAAAGTGAGAAAACATTCACATGCTAGAAAAGCAATTCTCAAAATTCTCCAAGCCAGGCTTCAACAGTACATGAACCATGAACTTCCAGATGTTCAAGCTGGATTTAGAAAAGGCAGTGGAACCAGAGATCAAATTGCCAACATCCACTGGATCATCAAAAAAGCAAGAGTTCCTGAAAAACATCTACTTCTGTTTTATTGACTATGCCAAAGTCTTTGACTATGTGGATCACAATAAACTGTGAAAAATTCTGAAAGAGATGGGAATACCAGACCACCTGACCTGCCTCTGAGAAATCTGTATGCAGGACAAGAAGCAACAGTTAGAACTGGGCATGAAACAACCGACTGGTTCCAAATCGGGAAAGGAATATGTCAAGGCTGTATACTGTCACCCTGCTTACTGAACTTATATGCAGAGTACATCATGCAAAATGCCAGTCTGGGTGAAACACAAGCTGGAATCAGGATTGCCAGAGAAATATCAACAACCTCAGATATGCAGATGACACCACCCTTATGGCAGAAAGTGAAGAAGAACTAAAGAGCCTCTTGATGAAAGTGAAAGAGGAGAGTGAAAAAATTGGCTTAAAGCTCAACATTCAGAAAACTAAGATCATGGCATCTGGTCCCATCACTTCATGGCAAATACATGGGGAATCAATGGAAACAGTGACAGACTTCATTTTGGGGGGCTCTAAAATCACTGCAGATGCTGACTGCAGCCATGAAATTAAAAGACGCTTGCTCCTTGGAAGAAAAGTTAAGACCAACCTAGACAACATATTAAAAAACAGGGACATTACTTTTTCAACAAAGGTCCATCCAGTCAAAGCTATGGTTTTTCCAGTAGTCATGTATGGATGTGAGAGTTGTACTATAAAGAAAGCTGAGCACCGAAGAATTGATGCTTTTGAACTGTGGTGTTGGAGAAGACTTTTGAGAGTCCCTTGGACTGCAAGGAGATCACACCAGTCAATCCTAAAGGAAATCAGTCCTGAATACTCATTGGAAGGACTGATGCTGAAGCTGAAACTCCAATATTTGGCCACCTGATGCAAAGAACTGACTCATTGGAAAAGACCTTGATGCTGGGAATGATTAAAGGCAGGAATAGAAGGGAACACCAGAGGATTAGATGGTTGGATGGCACCACCAACTTGATGTACATGAGTTTGAGCAAGCTCCAGGAATTGGTAAAGGACAGGGAATCCTGGTGGGCTGCAGTCCATGGAGTCGCAGAGTCGGACACGACTGAGCGACTGAAGAGAACTGAGAAACCACTACCAACCAATGATGAAGTCTAAAATTAAAAAGACTGACAATAACAAGTATTAGCAAGGATTTGGAACAACTGTAATTCTAATCCACTGATAGTTGGGATGTAAAATAGTGTGGTTACTCTGGTAAAGAGTTATAGTTTGGCATTCACCTACTACATGATTTGGCCATCCCCTTCAGAGGTGTAACCCAAGAGAAACAAAAGCATATGTCCATACAAATACTTGCGTATGACTATTTGTAACAGTTTTATTTATAATGGCCAAAAACAGGAAGGAGATCTGAACTGTACATCAACAGATGAATGGATTAAAACAAAACAAAACCCTGCTATAGTCATGCAATAGAACACTTCTCAGCAGTAAAAAACGATGAACTACTAATACATTCTATAACAGAGATAAACCTCAATGTAAATGTGCTGAGAGAAATAAATCGTGCCAAAAAAGAAATAAAATGCATGGGGCTTCCTTGATGACTCAGTGGTAAAGAGTCTGCCTGCCAATGCAGGAGACAAGGGTTTGATCTCTGATTTGGGAAGATTGAACATGCCATGAGGCAACTAAGCCCATGTGATACCATTGCTGAGCCTGTGCTCCAGAGCCTGGGGGCCACAGCTACTGAGCCCACATGCTGCAACTATTGAAGCCTGTGTGCCCTTGAGCCCATGCTTCACAGCAAGAGAAGCCATGGCAATGAGAAGTCCGCACATCACAACTAGAGAGTAGTCCCTACTTGCCACAATTAGAGAAAACCCCACGTGCAGCAATGAAGACCTAGCATAGCCAAAAACAAATAAAAATCTAAAATGAAAAATGATGTATAATTCAATTTGTATAAAGTTAAAAAAAAATGGAAACTAATCTATAGTGACAGAGAGAAGATCAGTGAATTCTAGGAGATCTTGGGTCAGAGAGGAGCAGACAGAATCATGAAGACAATTATATTTTGGAGGTAATGTATATGTTTATTATTGTGACAATGGTTTAAATATATGTGGAGACTTATTAAATTATAGGATTTAAATATTTCAGTTTATCATACATCAACTATTGCAAAATTAGGGTTTTTTTTTTTAATCCCAAAAAAGACCAGGTAGAAGTGACTTGGTGAGTTACATCAAATATTTAATGAAAAACATCCAAATTTTTGCAAGCTCTTCCAGTAGATAGAGAAGGAGGGAATGTACTTTATAATCCATTCTATGAGGCCAGTATTAATCTGATATTAAAGCCAGAAAAAGACATCACCAAAAAAACTACAAACCAATATTCCTCATTAACATAATCAGAAAGATCGCTTGACAAAAATTCATTCAAAATGGATCCTAAACCAAAATATAAAATGCAAAACTATAGAAGTCTCAGAATATAGCACAGGCAAAAATCTAGGTGACCTTGGGTTTGACAATAACTTTTCAAATGCAACTCCGACAGTGTGATCTAAGAAAGAAAAAAATGATAAGATGAGCTACATTAAAATGAAAAACTTCTGCTCTTTTAAAGACACTGATAAGAGAATGTAGGGTAAGCCATGGGCTGGAAGACAAATTTTGTAAAACATTTCATAAAGGACTAGTATCCAAAGTATGCAAAGAACTTTTAACACTCAGCAATAAGAAAACAATATAATTACAAATAGGCAAAAGATTTAAACAGACACATCACCAAGAAAAATTGGTGACAGAAAATATACATATGACAGATACTCAACATCAAATGTCACCAGGGAATTGCAAATTAAAACAGCAGTAAGATAACACCACACACCTATTAAAATGCCTGAAGTGGGAAACACTGCCTATGCTAAAGGCCCACAAGAATGGGGAGCAATAATTCTTATTCACTACTGGTGGGAATAAAAAGGATACAGTCATGGCAGAAGACGCTTGAACTGTTTCTTACAAAATTAAGCCTACTTTTACCACAGGATCCATCAATCATGCTCCTTGGTATGTACACAGATGAATTAAGAACATAGGTCCTCACAAGGTCTGCACACAAACGTTTATAGGAACTTTATTAATAAGTGCCAAAACTTGGAAGCAACCAAGACATCTTTCAACAGGTGAATGGATATACAAATTGTGGTACATCCATACAATGGAATGTTATTCAGTGCTAAATAGAAATGAGATACCAAGGACAAAAAGACACAGAGGAAATGTAAATGAAAATTTGCAAGTGAAGAAATCAATCTGAGAAGGCTAAATATTATTTTATTCCCATGATATGGCATTCTAGAAAAGGCAAAACTATGGAGACAGTAAAAAAGATTAGTGGTTTCTAAGTGTTTGAGAAGGAAGGAAGAAAGGTGGAGCATGGGGTTTTTTAGGGCAGTGAAATTGTTCCACATGTTACTATAATAGTAGACAGATATCATTAAATATCTGTCAAACTCTACAGTATGTACAACACAAAGAGTGAACCCTAATGTAAACTATGGACTTTGTTAAGAATAATGTATTAATGTTAGCTCATCAACTGCAACAAAAGTACCACACTAATGCAGGACATTAATAAGAGGGAAAACTGTGTAGGGGAGGGAAGAAGGTGCATGGGAACTGTGAACTTTCAGCTTAAGTTTCCTTTAAATCTAAAACTGCTCAAAAAGTAAAGCATTACACACACACACGATTTATCTTCAAACTATTTATGTAACCCTTGTAAAGTTCAATGTATATGGTTCCCCACTTAAAATTGTGGCTGTGACTTTAAAAATCAAATTGTCAAAATAAAATAAAATAAATAGAGGTGAAGGTAATATTCTCATTTCCAGGATCATTCTGCTATAGTCACTCATTCACTTTGCTATACTAAGTTGCACTGAACTTTTAAGACTTAACTGATATCATATTTAACTCCCTAATAAATCTCATCATTTGTTCTTACACTGAGCCTATGCCATGTATTTTGGACCCTAATTTGTTGCTTGAAGCATAACATTATCTTCTTAACTAGTGTTTCTTATTATAAGAGAATAGGATCTCTTCTTCAGTATTTCTGACAGACCTCAGTACCATGTGGAATATAAAGAATGTTTTAAAATACTGCTTTACTTTCATGCTTATAACAAATGTATTATAGTTTAAGAATTCTGAATAGCATGCACTTATTTTTGACTATTAGCTCAACATCACTAATCATATGGGAAATGCAAAACAAAGCCACAATGAGGTATCACTTCACACCTGTCAGAATAGCCATCATCAAAAAGTCTATAAATAAAATATTGGAGAGGATGTCAAGAAAAGGGAACTCTCCAACACTGTTGGTGGGAATGCAAATTGGTGCAGCCACTATGGAGAATAGTATGCAGGTTTCTCAAAAAATAAAATAAAAATAGAACTACAATATGACACAACAATTCCACTTATGAGTATATATCCAAAAAACCCAGAAACACTAATTTAAAAAGATACATGGACTCTAATGTTCATAGCAGCATTAGTTACAATTGCTAAGATATGGAAGCAGCATAAATGTCCATAAACAAACGAGAGCATAAAGATGTGGTACACACACACACACACACACACACACACACACACACACACACAGAAATACTGCTCAATCATAAAAAAAAAGTTTGGCACTGGCAGCAACATGGATGGACTTGGAGGGCATTATGCTAAGTGAGATAAGTCAGACAAAGGCAAATACAGAATAAAATCACTTACATATGAAACATAAAAAAAATACAACAGCTTAGTGAACAAAAAGGAATCAAACTCACAGAAATAGAGAACAAACCAGTGAGGGTAAAGACGGGAGAAGGTGCAATATAAGGGTGGGAGATTAAGAGGTACAAACTAGTATACAAAATAAGCTATAGGGATATACTCTACAACATGAGGAATACAGCCAATATTTTTAAAATACACATTAAACTATCAAAATTAAATAACATTAAAAACTTTAAAATGCTTCTTTACAAATATATCCCTTGAGGGGTTTCCCTGATGGTTCAGTGTTAAAAGAGTCGACCTTGCAATGCAAGGAACACTGGTCCAGGAAGACCCCATGTGCCATGGGGCAACTAAGCCCGTGTGCCACAACTACTGAGCCAGAACTCTAGAGCCCATGAGCTACAACTACTGAGCCCACATGCAGCAACTACTAAAGCCCTCACACACTAGAGCCCATGCTCCTCAATGAGAAGCCACTGCAATGAGAAAGCCTGTGTGCTACAACCAGAGACTAGTCCCCAGTGCCCACAACTAGAGAAAGCTTGCATACAGCAACCAAGATTCAGCACAGCCAAAAATAAATAAATAAACCATTTTTTAAAATCTCTCTGGAAAAGAATGAATTGGTTCTTCATAATTTTCAGTTCCAAATAGGAAAAGGAGTACATCAAGGCTGTATATTGTCACCCTGCTTATTTAACTTATATGCAGAGTACATCATGAGAAACGCTGGGCTGGAGAAAGCACAACCTGGAATCAAGATTGCCAGGAGAAATATCAATAACCTCAGATATGCAGATGACACCACCCTTATGGCAGAAAGTAAAGAAGAACTAAAGAGCCTTTTGATGAAAGTGAAAGATGAGAGTGAAAAAGTTGGCTTAAAGCTCAACATTCAGAAAACTAAGATCATGGCATCCAGTCCCATCACTTCATGGCAAATAGATGGGTAAACAGTGGCTGACTTTATTTTTCTGGGCTCCAAAATCACTGAAGATGGTGATTGCAGCCATGAAATTAAAAGATGCTTGCTCCTTGAAAGAAAAGTTATAGTCAACCTAGACAGAATATTAAAAAGCAGAGACATTACTTTGCCAGCAAAGGTCCATCTAGTCAAGGCTATGGTTTTCCCAGTAGTCATGTATGGATGTGAAAGTTGGGACTTTGAAGAAAGGTGAGTGCCGAAGAATTGATGCTTTTGAACTGTGGTGTTGGAGAAGACTCTTGAGAGTCCCTTGGACAGCAAGGAGATCCAACCAGTCCATCCTAAAGGAGATCAGTCCTTTATACTGGGTGTTCACTGGAACGACTGATGTTGAAGCTGAAACTCCAATACTTTGGCCACCTGATGCGGAGAGCTGACTCATTGGAAAAGACCCTGATGCTGGGAAAGATTGAGGGCAGGAGGAGAAGGGGACGACAGAGGATGAGATGGTTGGATGGCATCACTGACACAATGGACATGGGTTTGGGTGGACTCCGGGAGTTGTTGATGGACAGGAAGGCCTGGCATGCTGCAGTTCATGGGGTCACAAAGAGTTGGACACGACTGAGTGACTGAACTGAACTCAATTTTCCAAAGTTATGTAAACCCCAACAGCTTCTATCATCTCCAGCTGGGGCCATGAAACTAATACTATCTTAACCAAAAGAAGCAAAACTAAGACAGCTCTTCTTTCTCTGTTCTGCACTCTCTCTTTCATCTTCCAACCTCAAGGAGGTATGGAAAAAATATGGATAAGCTGCAGCAGCCCATGGAATAGTTAGGAAAGGAGAGAAATCACATAAAGAGTGACAACCACGCTGGATATGAGGAGAAATGACCTAGGATATCCTGGATTGGGCAAGCCATGGGTCACCTCCATGTGATGGGCCTAAGTAAAAGATGCAAACGAGTGAACAAGGAAATGGAAGGACTACACTGAAAGAAAAGGAAGAGACTCTTAAAAGTTATTTTTTGATTTTACTTATATAAAACATTTAAACTACTAATTATAATTTAATATTAATATAAAAATATTAAAAATAAAACATTTTAAAACTATAGTTTTAAAATCAACTCTATAAAGAAGCAATATTCTGAAAAGTTTGGCTTCTAATCTGTTCCTTTTCCTTATCCCCTTCCTCCAACATAGTAGGGTTTCTAGTTTAAAATAAATAGAATCTGGCTATAAGCCTCTATTTCAGTTTCACTTAATCTGCAATGAAAGTAATTTGGATGATATGAAAAAAAAAAAGATAACTCAAAACAATGAAACAATAGCCTATCGATCTGTTTGCAGAACATCAGAGGAATTTCGACTAAGACAAGGCTCATGGAAAGAGAATGAAAACACTATTCCTAGTATACTATGCTAAGCTTTTCTAAAAGTTAGTTTGAGACCCATTGTTCCCCTGAAGTCTTCATTCAGAAACGTAAAGTCTATATCAACTAGAGAGCTGGGTATTCATCCTTCTACTGACTTCTTTCTGTCTCCATCTCTTCCATCAACTAGTACACTATCTTGCTACAATGAGTTAGAGATTAAAATTTCCAGAAGGCTATAGGACCAAACGTGGATAGCAAGCTTTTAAAAGCACATTGAATTCTAACATTTGAATCAGTTCTAATGAGGTGGATGAAACTGGAACCCATTATACAGAGTGAAGTAAGCCAGAAAGATAAAGAACATTACAGTATACTAACACATATATACGGAATTTAGAAAGATGGTAACGATGGCCCTATATACAGAGCAAGAGAAGAGATGCAGAAGTACAGAACAGACTTTTGAACTCTGTGGGAGAAGGTGAGGGTGGGATG
The DNA here is from genome assembly GCF_963930625.1 of Muntiacus reevesi. Lineage (NCBI taxonomy): Eukaryota > Metazoa > Chordata > Mammalia > Artiodactyla > Cervidae > Muntiacus > Muntiacus reevesi. The sequence continues at coordinate 20,772,654 of NC_089271.1, forward strand.
TTTTGAAAGAACAGCATGTATATTATCTGTGGTGAAACAGACCACCAGCCCAGGTGGGATGCATGAGTCAAGTGCTTGGGCCTGGTGGGCTGGGAAGACCCAGAGGAATCGGGTGGAGAGGGAGGTGGGATGGGGGACTGGGATGGGGAATACGTGTAACTCTATGGCTGATTCATATCGATGTGTGACAAAACCCACTGAAAAAAAAAAACCTGAAAAAAAAAAAAGCACATTGAATTCTAAAACATAGGGTCTTTACATGTAAAACACCAAAGAGAGTATTAAATGAGAGTCCAAAAGAAGTATACAAAGGGAATGATAGTATTCTTTAAATTATGTATGAATTTCCCCAGATAATGAGGATAGAATATTCCAAATCAGTTCAATTACACGTTAGAAAATAATATTATAAGTGCTGAGAACTGGTCTGTAGACAACAACTAGTCTTCTAGCTTTTGGTATGAAAAGGACAAAGACATTCATAATCGTGTAGTGCATGCATGCTCAGTCATGTCTGACTCTTTGCAATCCCCTGGACTGTAGCCCACCAGGCTACTCTGTCCATGGGATTTCCCAGACAAGAATATTGGAATGGGTTGCAATTTCTTTCTCAAGGGGATCTTTTCGACCCAGGGATTGAACCCGTGTCTCCTGCATTGGCAGGGGGATTCTTAACCAGTGAGCCACCTGGGAAGCCCAAATATATTATACCTTGTCAATTCACAAACATCATCTCAGGATCTTTCCTTAGTTATGTGAAGAGAAGCAAACAGAAATACAAACCAACATACCACCTATGAAATATTAGGGAAAGGCATACCATCTATAACGTTCAGGAAAGTCAAAGTTGAAATTCTCAAAGGATTACAAGAAGATACCAACTCAATCAAATAAGAGTATAGGCAGAGGATAAAAGACAGGAAAACTATATATAAAGGCAATTGGATGAGACAAGAAAAACTGGAGTGAAATTAAAAGCAACGTAAAATTAAACCCCATTGGAGATAGTAAAGAATGTACTTCATCTTGAAGAACATCAAATTACTGAAGTGGACACTAACTTAATTAGTGGATACGTTTGAGAAGTTCTCACAGAAAGTAGAGAATAGGGAAAAGAGTATAAACTAGCTGATAATGTATAAAATACAGACTGAAGATCCAATTTAATAATTAAAGTCTTTTTCAGGAAAACGGGAAGTAGAATAGAAGCAATGATCAAAATCATAATTTTTTAAAAATGATTAAGAGAAAAAAATGCAAAAAGCAAACTAAAAGGGCTCACCATACACCACGCAAAAGTGATTTCAAGAATTCCAACTTCAGACATACTGACTGACAAAAATGTTTGACTTTAAAGATACTGAAAAAAAGCTAATAAATAACCATGTTGTATAACACAGATCAACTACAAAAGCGTAAGATTGGGCTTAGATTTTTCTGTTGTAACTAAAACAACACCTGGGATTTACCCAAAACTCAATAAATCTTTATTGAACGAATGAATAAAATGATGAGTGAATGTGTGATGACAACAACAACAAAAAAACAGCATTCATAATATAAAATATACATGGCCTTTGTTTAAAAAAAAGTGATGACATTACCATAGCTTCCTACACTATCATTCATGTAAATCTCCCAGATATTGGGATGTTTTTGTAGAATAACCCTGGTAGACCTCACTGTGGGACTATGTGATTATAAAATGGTCAAGTAGACAGAAAACACCGCAGGAGAGAAACACTTATTTTGAATATTGTCAGCGTCATGGCTACTAGAGAAGAGTGAGCTTCAGGAGGCACTGGACTACATGATTGATTGCAAACTAAAATAGAACTATACTCAGGAGCTAAATATAAATTGCTTGAAAATTTTAGAAAGAAGGAAACAACTACAATTATATGTATATAACCCCTCTTCCTGCTATCTTAGGCAACTTTTCCCTTTCTCTTGGAGATACTAGATATGGAGCATGCGTCTGCTAGTATCTATTATGGGATAGAGTGGAGGATAATTATAAGGGAGCTTTTAGGAACACTTAGAATAGAATAGACTGAGGGACTTGTAAGTTCTTAAATGGCCTGTAAGAATCTGTACAGCCACTTCACTGACTGCTCTCAAGTGGCAAATAAAGAGAGCATCTTTAAAACGTATTGATCACTGTCTTATTGCAGTAAACCCAGAAGACTTAGTTTTTAGTGGCAAGGAGAATATTCAGGACTGATACTATCATGGAAGTCACAAGTATAAGCTCATAGCAAGAGATAGGAGAAGAATCTTTAACTAAATAAACATGCAATACATTAATGACACTGATTACTCAACAATAATTATGTAACTAAATACACTGAGAGGTCTTTTGTATCATTCATCTATCACCACATTAATTCTGCATAACAAACTATTTCAGGGTGGTCCTAAGATGGCAGAGGAATAGGACAGAGAGACCATTTTCTCCCCAACAAATTCATTGAAAGATCATTTGAACGCTGAGAAAATTCCACAAAACAGCTTCTGAATGCTGGCAGAGGATACCAGGCACCCAGAAAGGCAGCCCATTGTCTTCGAAAGGAGGTAGGACAAAACATAAATGATAAAAAGAGAGACAAAAGAGTTAGGGATGGAGACCCATCCTGGGGAGGGAGTCTTAAAAGAGGAGAAGTTTCCAAACACCAGGAAACCCTCTCACCAGCGGGTCTGTGGGGAGTTTTGGAATCTCAGAGGGTAACATAACCAGGAGGAAAAAAAATAAATAAATAAAAAACAAACAAACCCCACAGATTACCTGCCTAACAGCAACTCCCAGCAGAGAAGTAGCCCAGACGCTCGCATCTGCCACCAGCAAGTGGGGGGCTGAACAGGGAGGCACAGGCTGCATTGCTTAGGGTAAGGACCGGGCCTGAATGCCCTGAGAGCAATCTCAGGGAGCTAACATGAGCTAGGAACCCAAACTATGGGATAGCCTAAGAGACACGGGGAAAAAAGGGGGGGGAGAGAGAACTATCCTGTGAAAAGCCCTAACCTAAGGCACTGCCGGCCTGCTTACAGAAAAAAGGATTGAGCGAATACCAGAGGAGAGATAGCAGACAAGCCCATCCCCCGCTGGAGGCAGGGAAACAGGCTGGAGGCAGCCAGAGCCAGAAAGGGGCAAACTCAGGCCCAGAGACGGCATCCTCTACCAAACTGCAAGGAGGCTTCCAGTTCCTAACCAAGACTTCCTGGGATTCTGGACGGTTGACATCTGTCGGGAGGGTCACAGCCAGAGATCTAGCTTCCTAGAAGAGACACACGGCACACCTGAGAGGGCGCACCGACTGCCACCCAGGAAATCTAGCGGCTGGGACCAGGGAGGTAAGATGCACCGCACCTGGGGAGACTGCGCTCACTAAGCACTTGGTCGCCTGAGCTGCTTGGACCTGGGAAAGGCATAAAACGCAGGCCCAGACCCACCTCCCAGAATATTGGAAATAAAAGCAAAAATAAACAAATGGGACCTAATGAAAATTAAAAGCTTTTGCACAACAAAGGAAACTATAAGTAAGGTGAAAAGACAGCCCTCAGATTGGGAGAAAATAATAACAAATGAGGAAACAGACAAAGGATTAATCTCAAAAATATACAAGCAACTCCTGAAGCTCAATTCCAGAAAAATAAACGACCCAATCAAAAAATGGGCCAAAGAACTAAACAGACATTTCTCCAAAGAAGACATACAGATGGCTAACAAACACATGAAAAGATGCTCAACATCACTCATCATCAGAGAAATGCAAATCAAAACCACAATGAGGTACCATTACACGCCAGTCAGGATGGCTGCTATCCAAAAGTCTACAAGCAATAAATGTTGGAGAGGGTGTGGAGAAAAGGGAACCCTCTTACACTGTTGGTGGGAATGCAAACTAGTACAGCCACTATGGAAAACAGTGTGGAGATTTCTTAAAAAACTGGAAATAGAACTGCCATATGACCCAGCAATACCACTTCTAGGCATACACACTGAGGAATCCAGATCTGAAAGAGACACGTGCACCCCAATGTTCATCGCAGCACTGTTTATAATAGCCAGCACATGGAAGCAACCCAGATGCCCATCAACAGATGAATGGATAAGGAAGCTGTGGTACATATACACCATGGAATATTACTCAGCCGTTAAAAAGAATTCATTTGAATCAGTTCTAATGAGATGGATGAAACTGGAGCCCATTATACAGAGTGAAGTAAGCCAGAAAGATAAAGAACATTACAGTATACTAACACATATATACGGAATTTAGATAGATGGTGGCGATAACCCTATATGCAAAACAGAAAAAGAGACACAGAAGTACAGAACAGACTTTTGAACTCTGGGGGAGAACGTGAGGGTGGGATGTTTTGAAAGAACAGCATGTATACTATCTATGGTGAAACGGACCACCAGCCCAGGTGGGATGCATGAGTCAGGTGCTCTTGCCTGGTGCACTGGGAGGACCCTGAGGAGTCGGGTGGGGAGGGAGGTGGGAGGGGGGATCGGGATGGGGAATACGTGTAACTATATGGCTGATTCATGTCAATGTATGACAAAACCCACTGAAATGTTGTAAAGTGATTGGCCTCCAACTAATAAAATAATATTTAAAAAAAAAAAAAAAAACGCAGGCCCAACCAAGTCTGTGCCTTTGTGGAGTATCCGAGCAGCTTAGACCTGGGAAGTGCACGCAACCCAGGGCCGGCTTTAGACAGTTCCACTGCAGAGCAACCCGAAGACTGAGCACTGTAGACTGGAAAAGGACACACGCCGTGAGTGGGCGCAAACCCAATGTGGCCGAGACCCTGCGAGCGCTCCCCACACAGGCCAGTGATATTTGTTTTGCAGTGTTCCTCCCTCCCAACAGCACGACTGAACAAGTGAGACTAAATAAGTGACCACCTTGGTCCCTTGTGTCAGGGCGGAAATTAGACACTGAAGAGACCAGGAAACAGAAGAAGCCAAAAGAAACAGAGGGAACCGCCTTGGAAGTGACAGGTGCAACAGATTAAAACCCTGTGGTTAACACCAACTACATTGGAAGGGGGCTATATACCTTGAGAAGTATAAGGTGGAACAAGGAACTATTTGAAACTGAACTGACCCCACACTGTCCACAACAGCTCCAGAGAAATTTCGAGATATATATTTACTATTATCATTTCTCCTTAATTTTAAAATTTTTTAGTCCTCTATTACTCCTTTAATTTTCATTTTTATAAACTACTATTACCTTGCAAAAAAAAGAACCTATTTTTAAAGCAAACTTCATATATATTTTTTATAAACTTTGTGATTTTGTTTTGTTTTTTTTAATATTATATTTTTGAGAGTGTAACCTCTACTTTAGATTTTTAATCTTTGCTTTTTGGTATTTGCTATCAAATTTGTACCTTTAAGAATCCAATCTTCAGTACCCATTCTTATTTAGGAGTATGATTACTGGCTTGACTGCTCTCTCCATCTTTTGACTCTCCTTTTTCTTCCCCAGATCACCTCTATATCCTCCCTCACCCTTCTCTTCTCTGCCAAACCCTGTGAATTTCTGTGTGTGTTCCGGGCTGTGGAGAACACTTAGGGAACTGATTACTGCCTAGATCTGTCTCTCTTCGATTGATTCCCCCTTTCTCCTCCTGGTCACCTCTATCTACTTCTTCCCTCTTCTCTTCTCTCCTCTCTGTAATTCCGTGAATTTCCCTGAGGGTTCCAGATTGTGGAGAGCACATAGGGAATTGATTACTGGCTACATTGCTCTCTCCCCTTTTGAATCCCCCTCTTCTCCTCCTGGTCACCTCTATCTCCCTCCTCCCTCTTCTCTTCTACACGTAACTCTGTGAACCTCTCTGCGTGTCCCTCACTATAGAGAATCTTTTTCACCATTAACATAGATGTTTTATCATTGGTCCTGTATGGATGGAGAAGTCTTGAGGCTATTGTAAGAATAAGACTGAAAACTAGAGGCAGGAGGCTTAAGCCCCAAAAAGTGAGAACACCAGAGAACTCCTGATTCCAGGAAACATTAATCGATAAGAGGTTATCCAAAAACCTCCATACCTACACTGAAACCAAGCACCACCCAAGAGCCAACAAGTTTCAGAGCAAGACATACCACGCAAATTTCCAGCAACACAGGAACATAGCCCTGAGCTTCAATATACAGGCTGCCCAAAGTCACACCAACCCATAGACATCTCAAAACTCACTACTGGACACTTTATTGCACCCCAGAGAGAAGAAATCCAGCTCCACCCACCAGAACACCAAAGCGAGCCCCCCTAACCAGGAAACCTTGACAAGCCACTCGTCCAACCCCACCCACAGGGAGGAAACTCCACAATAAAGAGAAACCACAAACTGCCAGAACACAGAAAGCGGACCGCAAATACAGCAATCTAAACAAGATGAAAAGGCAGAGAAATACTCAGCAGGTAAGGGAACATGACAAATGCCCACCAAACCAAACAAAAGAGGAGGAGATATCCCTATCTCTACCTGAAAAAGAAAAGAGAATTCAGAATGATGATAGTAAAGATGATCCAAATTCTTGAAAACAAAATGGAGTTACAGATAAGTAGCCTGGAGACAAGGATTGAGAAGATGCAAGAAAGGTTTAACAAGGACCTAGAAGAAATAAAAAAGAATCAATCAATAATGAATAACACAATAAGTGATATCTAAACCACGCTGGAGGGAACCAACAGTAGAATAACAAAGGCAGAAGATAGGATAAGGGAGGTAGAAGATAGAATGGTAGAAATAAATGAAGCGGAGAGGAAAAAAGAAAAAAGAATTAAAAGAAATGAGGACAACCTCAGGGACCTCTGTTAAACCTCAGGGATAATGTTAAAGCCCCAACATTCAAATCATAGGAGTCCCAGAAGGAGACAAAAAGAAAGGCCATGAGAAAATACTTGAGGAGATAATATTTGAAAACTTCCCTAAAATGGGGAAGGGAATAGTCACGCAAGTCCAAGAAACCCAGAGTCCCAAACAGGAGAAACCCAAGGGAAAACAACCCAAGACACATATTAATCAAGTTAACAAAGATCAAGCACAAAGAACAAATACTAAAAGCAGCGAGGGAAAAACAACAAATAACACACAAGGGGATCCCCATAAGGATAACAGCTGATCTTTCAATAGAAACTCTTCAGGCCAGAAGGGAATGGCAGGACATAGTTAAAGTGATGAAAGAGAAAAACCTACAACCCAGATTACTGTACCCAGCAAGGATCTCATTCAAATATGAAGGAGAAATCAAAAGCTTTACAGACAAGCAAAGGCTCAGAGAATTCAGCACCACCAAACCATCTCTTCAACAAATGCTAAAGGATCTTCTTTAGACAGGAAACACAGAAAGGGTGTATAAACTCGAACCCAAATGGCAACAAAGTAAATGGCAATGGGATCATACTTATAATGAATTACCTTAAATGTAAATGGGTTGAATGCCCCAACCAAAAGACAAAGACTGGCTGAATGGATACAAAAACAAGACCCCTATATATGCTGTCTACAAGACACCTACCTCAAAAGAAGGGACACATACAGACTGAAAGTGAAGGGATGGGAAAAGATATTTCATGCAGATGGAGACAAAAAAAAAAAAAGCAGGAGTAGCAATACTCATATCAGATAAAATAGACTTTAAAGTAAAGGCTGTGAAAAGAGACAAAGAAGGACACTACATAATGATTCCAAAAGAAGATATAACAAATATAAATATATATGCAGCCAACATAGGAGCACCGCAATATGTAAGGAAAATGCTAACAAGTATGAAAGGGGAAATTAACAATAACACAATAATAGTGGGAGACTTTAATACCCCACTCACACCTATGGATAGATCAACTAAACAGAAAAAATTAGCAAGGAAACACAAACTTTAAATGACACAATGGACCAGTTAGACCTAATTGATATCTATAGGACGTTTCACCCAAAAGAATGAATTTCATCTTTTTCTCAAGTGCACACAGAACCTTCTCCAGGATAGATCACATCCTGGGCCATAAATCTAGCCTTGGTAAATTCAAAAAAACTGAAATCATTCCAAGCATCTTTTCTGACCACAATGCAGTAAGATTAGATCTCAATTACAAGAAAAAAAACTATTAAAAATTCCAATATATGGAGGCTGAACAACTCACTTCTGAATAACCAACAAATCACAGAAGAATTTTTAAAAAAGAAATCAAAATATGCATAGAAATGAATGAAAATGAAAACAATAAAACACAAAACCTATGGGACACTGTAAAAGCAGTGCTAAGGGGAAGGTTCACTGCAATACAGGCGTACCTCAAAAAACAAAAAAGAGTCAAATAAATAACCTAACTCTACAACTAAAGCAACTAGAAAAGGAAGAAATGAAGAACCCAAGAGTTACTAGAAGGAAAGAAATCTTAAAAATTAGGTCAGAAATAAATTCAAAAGAAACAAAAGAGATGATAGCAAAAATCAACAAAGCTAAAAGCTGGTTCTTTGAGAACATAAATAAAATTGACAAACCATTAGCCAGACTCATCAAGAAACAAAGGCAGAAGAATCAAATCAACAAAATTAGAAATGAAAATGGAGAAATCACAACAGACAACACAGAAATACAAAGGATCATAAGAGACTACTATCAGCAACTATATGCCAATAAAATGAACAACTTGGAAGAAATGGACAAATTCTTAGAAAAGTATAATTTTCCAAAACTGAACCAGGAAGAAATAGATCTTAACAGACCCATTACAAGCACGAAAATCGAAACTGTAATCAGAAATCTTCCAGCAAACAAAAGCCCAGGACCTGATGGCTTCACAGCTGAATTCTACCAAAAATTTAGAGAAGAGCTAATACCCATCTTACTCAAACTCCTCCAGAAAATTGAGCGGGAAGGTAAACTTCCAAACTAATTCTATGACACCACCATCACCCTAATCCCAAAACGAGACAAAGATGCCACAATAAAAGAAAACTACAGGCCAATATCACTGATGAACATAGATGCAAAAATCCTTAACAAAATTCTAGCAAACAGAATTCAACAACATATTTAAAAGATCACACATCATGACCAAGTGGGCTTTATCCCAGGAATGCAAGGATTCTTCAATATCCACAAATCATTCAATGTAATACACCACACTAACAAATTGAAAGATAAAAACCATATGATTATCTCAATAGATGCATAAAAAGCCTCTGACAAACTTCAACATCCATTTATGATAAAAACCCTCCGGAAAGCAGGAATAGAAGGAACATACCTCAACATAATAAAAGCCATACATGACAAACCCACAGCAAACAGTATCCTCAATGGTGATAAATTTAAAGCATTTCCCCTAAAATCAGGAACAAGATAGGGTGTCCACTCTCACCACTACTATTCAGGGTAGTGGTTTTGGAAGTTTTGGCCACAGCAATCAGAGAAGAAAAAGAAATAAAAGGAATGCAGATTGGAAAAGAAGAACTAAAACTCTCACTGTTTGCAGATGACATGATTCTCTACATAGAAAACCCTAAAGACTCTACCAGAAAATTACTAGAGCTATCAATGCATATAGTAAAGTTGCAGGATATAAAATTAACACACAGAAATCCCTTGCATTCCTATACACTAGCAATGAGAAAACAGAAAGAGAAATTAGGGAAATAATTCCATTCACCATTGCAACTAAAAGAATAAAATACTTAGGAATAAAACTACCTAAAGAAACAAAAGACCTATGTATAGAAAACTATAAAACACTGATATGAGTATACTACCCAAAGCAGTCTATAGATTCAATGCAATCCCTATCAAGCTACCAACGGTATTTTTCACATAAGTAGAAAAAATAATTTCACAATTTGTATGGAAATACAAAAAACCTCAAATAGCCAAAGCAATCTTGAGAAAGAAGAATGAAACTGGAGGAATCAACCTGCCTGACTTCAGGCTCTACTACAAAGCCACAGTCATCAAGACAGCATGGTACTGACACAAAGACAGAAATATAGATCAGTGGATCAAAATAGAAAGCCCAGAGATAAATCCACACACCTATGGACACCTTATCTTTGACAAATGAGGCAATATACAATGGAGAAAAGACAACTTCTTTAACAAGTGGTGCTGGGAAAACTGGTCAACCACTTGTAAAAGAATGAAGCTAGAACACTTTCTAACACCATACACACAAAAAAACTCAAAATGGTCTACAGATCTAAACGTAAGACCAGAAACTATAAAACTCCTAGAGGAAAACATAGGCAAAATACTCTCTGACATAAACCACAGCAGGATCCTCTATGACCCAACTCCCAGAGTAATGGAAATAAAAGCAAAAATTAAAAAATGATACCCAATTAAACATAAAAGCTTTTGCACAACGACGGAAACTATAAGCAAGGTGAAAAGACAGCCTTCAGAATGCGAGAAAATAATAGCAAATGAAGCAACTGACAAGGAATTAATCTCAACAATATATAAGCAACACTTGCAGCTCAATCCCAGAAAAATAAATGACCCAAACAAAAAATGTGCCAAAGAACTAAACAGACATTTCTCCAAAGAAGACATACAGATGGATAACAAACACATGAATAGATGCTCAATATCACACATTATCAGAGAAATGCAAATCAAAAGCACAATGAGGTACCATCTCACGCTGGTCAGAATGGCTGCTATCCAAAAGTTTACAAACAATAAATGCTGGAGAGGGTGTGGAGAAAAAGGAACCCTCTAACACTGTTGGTGGGAATGCAAACTAGTACAGCCACTATGGAGAACAGTGTGGAGATTCCTTAAAAAACTGGAAATAGAACTGCCATATGACCCAGCAATCCCACTTCTGGGCATACACACTGAGGAAACCAGAATTGAAAGAGATACATGTAACCCAATGTTCATCGCAGCACTGTTTATAATTGCCAGGACATGGAGGCAACCTAGATGTCCATCAGCAGACGAATGGATAAGAAAACTGTGGTACCTATGCACAATGGAATATTACTCAGCCATTAAAAAGAATACATTTGAATCAGTTCTAATGAGCTGGATGAAACTGGAGCCTATTATACAGAGTGAAGTAAGTCAGAAAGAAGAACACCAATACAGTACCAGTTCAGTTGCTCAGTCGTGTCCAACTCTTTGTGACCCCATGAATCGTAGCATGCCAGACCTCCCTGTCCATCACAAACTCCTGGAGTTTTCTCAAACCCATGTCCATCGGTTCGGTGATGCCATCCAACCATCTCATCCTCTGTCGTCCCCTTCTCCTCCTGCCCCCAATCCCTCCCAGGATCAGGGTCTTTTCCAATGAGTTAACTCTTCACATGAGGTGGCCAAAGTATTGGAGCTTCAGCTTCAGCATCAGTCCTTCCAAAGAACACCCAGGACTGATCTCCTTTAGGATGGACTGGTTGGATCTTCTTGCAGTCCAAGGGACTCTCAAGAGTCTTCTCCAACACCACAGTTCAAAAGCATCAATTTTTCGGTGCTCAGCTTTCTTCACAGTTCAACTCTCACATTCATACATGACCACTGGAAAAACTATAGCCTTGACCAGACAGACCTTTGTTGGCAAAGTAATGTCTCTGCTTTTTAATATGCTATCTAGGTTGGTCATAACTTTCCTTCCAATACAGTATATTAACACATATATATGGAATTTAGAAAGATGGTTTCGATAACCCTACATGCAGGACAGTGAAGGAGGCACAGATGTATAGAACAGTCTAATGGACTCTGTGGGAGAGGGTGAGGGTGGGATGATCTGAGAGAATAGCATTGAAACATGTATATTATCATATGTGAAACAAACCACCAGTCCAGGTTCGATGCACAAGACAGAGTGCTCAGGGCTCTCTGGGATGACCCAGAGGGATGGGATGGGGAGGGAGATGGGAGGGGTGTTCAGGATGGGGAACACATGTACACCCATGGCTGATTCATGTCAGTGTATGGCAAAAAAAAAAAAACACTAAAAAAACAAAAAACAAAACAAACATAGCTTTAACTAGGAAAAAAATCAAGCCAAAAAAGAATAAACATATAGTGATTTTTAAGAAACTTAATTTAATAAACATATCAAACTTTGTAAAATGAAAAAAAAAAAAAAACTATTTCAGAACTCAATGATCGTGGAAAAGGATGGTGGAAGGGATAGTTAGGGAGTTAGGGATGGACATATACACACTGCTATATTTAGAATGGATAACCAACAAAGACCTACAGTATAGCACATGGAACTCTGCTCAAAATGTTATATGGCAGCTTCTAGGTGAGGGAAGTTTGGTAGAACAGATACATGTGTATGTATGGTGAGTCTCCCTTTGCTGTTCACCTGAAACTATCACAACACTGTTAGTCAGTTATATCCCAATAAAAAGTTTTTAAAAAACTCAACGGCTGAAAAAGTAACATTTATTATTTTTCAGGAGTCTATGGTCTGGTTGGGTGGTTCTGGTGATGTGATCCAGACTCAGCTGATCTTTCTGTGGCTTGTTCACATGTCTTTGGTCAGCTGGCAGGCTAAATGAGGTCTAGCTGAGCTAAGATGACTTTGGCTGAGATGACACAGCTTTACTCCATGTATCTCTCCTAATATTTCAGGAGGCTGTACTAGGCAGGCTCTTGTGGTAGAGAGAGAGGAACATACAAAGAAGCCAAAGTGTGCAAATCACTTCTCAAGACTGCTTACATCAAGTTCCTACTGTTTCAATGAATAAATTAAGTCATGTGTCAAACCCAAACCCAGTGTGTAGGTAGGTATGACCAAAAGGTGAGGCTATAGAAAGGTGTAAAATGGCAACACAACCATCTTACCATACTATGGAAATAGACAGAAGGTTTTACTCTAGTAGTTTCCCCTAGACAGTGTTCATCACCAGTAAGCTAAAAGCAATTAAACCTGATTATAGCCATGCTAGGGCTTCCCAGATGGTGCTAGTGGTAAGGACCTGCATGCCAATGCAGGAGACATAAGAGACTTGGGATCGATCCCTGGGTCAGAAAAATCCCCTGGAGGAGGAAGTGGCAACCAGTCTAGTATCCTTGGCTAGAGAACCCATGGACAGAGGTGACTGGCAGGCTCGCAAAGAGTCAGATATGACTGAAGCGACTAAGCACACATAGCCATGCTAACAAATATATAGAAATAAGACTAATAGGAAGTATAATATGATATTGTGGTCTTGGGGGGGCACTATCTTTAGTTTTTTTCAGTAGTTTTTTGGTGATTTCTAGGCTTCCTTTCCAGATGAAATATATATTGCAAAAAACACATTCACTTTCTTTAGTTTCTCCATTTTGATGTATCATTATGCTACTTCTTTTTTTTTATCACACAGATTTTCCCTCAAAACTAATTTTATTACTGTCAAATACTCCAAATACACAAAGATACCATACACACCTGCTCCCACACAAACACCTACCTACATGTGTACACACACTCTCCTTTCATAACTGAGTCCCTAAAATAGCAATATTTTCTTAAGAGTTAGTACATTCTATGGAATACTTAAAGAAGTGGTTTTCAGCCATCTCTGCTTAATTGGAATCACTTAGGAACATGAAAACACTGATGTTTGGGCCTCACTCACAAAAGTTCTGATATAGCTGGTCTGAGATATGGCCTTGCACATTAGGCTTTTATAAGTCCTCCAAAAGATTCTAATGTGCAAATAGGTTGGGGAACCACTGACTTAGAGTTTTTGCTACTACTCAATCATTTTGCCATTGTTATAAACATTTATTCTTAACTAGTGACTTGGTCATTTAATAAAGCTGAACAGAGAGAGAGACAGAAGGCGAATGGAAAAGGTTTTTTCCAAGAGTAGTATGTTTGATAAGGTATTTTAAAACAAGAGTCATTCAAACATAATTTTTCAGAGCAATGACCCATACCAGAAAATGATGACAATGGAAACAATGAAATAAACACACATCTACTCTTGAAATTTCCTTCTAAGCACAACATTCTCAAGCAGCAAGATTAAGAAAATTTTCTAGAAGGGACACATGAAATAGTACCAATTAAATCTTCTATAAATTTAAGGAGATTGTACTAAGTCATGAAGACCCAAAATGGAGAACAGAGTACCAATATCTTGAAGTCAGATGATGTATTCATGATATAACAGGACGATGAGTTAGTTTTAGCTAATTAAGATTCAGTGGAATACCAATTGGATCTATGGTAAATGCCTCATTGTATAGCTCTTAAGTACTGAAAATTCCATGAGCATCTAGAAAACGTTTTCAAATAACTGAAGGATTAACTGTTTGGTCTCAAAGTTCCAAAAGTCTTTTAAAACTGAAGACCAGAGTTGACTATTTAGAAGAAATTACTCAAGTTTATATAACATTGTTGTTATAAGACTAGGACCAGTTGATCTGCCACCATTACATGTACTATCATTAGGGTGACCATATGTCTGACTTTCCTAAGACTGTTCCTGTTTATGGGCTTCCCAGGTGGCACTAGTGGTAAAGAACCTGCCTGCCAATGCAGGAGATGAGGGAGACGTGGGTTTGATCCCTGGGTCAGGAAGATCCCCTGGAGGAGGGCATGGGCAACCCATTCCAGTATTCTTGCCTGGAGAATCCCATGGACAGAGGATCTTGGCAGGCTATGGGCCATGGGGTCTCAAAAGGGTCAGACATGAGTGAAGTGACTTAGCTTGCACATCCCTATTTATATATGCTGTAGATCAATCAATGCCTGCTACTTACATTTAATTTCTATATATAGTTTTCTCTTTCATTCTCAAAAATGTCTCGGCTTGGATAATAAAGTAGAACACATATGTAAATAATATTTTAAAATGTCTTCAGATGTAATTTAATTACACACAATTGCAGGAGAATTAAATTTGGTCAATACATTCTTGTAGTGTTGCCCAAAGCTAGACTTAAGGTCTTATTTTAAGCCAACATATTATATTATAGACACCAATTTATATTTGACATAGCTCTATAGCTTTCCAAAAGGCTTTCATAATCAACATTTAATTTTAGTTCACAAGAATTATATCAGATTGTAGAGTAGAAATATGTATAGATTTTCACAAAATTTGCTTTCACATCACAGGGAAAGATCTGTAGCACAAGATCTCTAAAATCTGGCTATTCCTTTCCAGAAACTACAAGGCAGAATCGTCTTATGTCAAACGTCAAGCCTTCAATCCTACAGTTGATTACTCTGATATAGCTGGTGCCTCCTGCCTCCTTCAGAGTCATTTGGAAAGCTGCTAGCAGATGGAGAATAGTTCCCGTTAAGGGCAATTAAGTCATTTTATGTGTGACTATTTAAAAGGCAGAAGCTTTAAAACACATATGCCTGTCAGTTATTTTCTATAAAATGTCTTAAGGACTGTTATAGAGAGAAAAGGAAGCCCAGAAGCTCTGTCTGAGCCTTCTGCTTAGGCTCTGTCCTGGGACTCTGCACTTTTATCTCCTGGCAGGTTAAGTTTCTTGTAGGCTTTTAGCAAGGGAAATGTGTGAAAACTAGAGGTTTTGTTCAAACTACTAATTTCACAGGTAAGAAAACTTTGGTTCAGAAAGTTCAAGTGCCTTTCAAAGAGCATTTAAATACTGCTTTTCTGTTTTCAGTCCACAGCCAACTCAAAAAATAAAAATAAAAAAATCCTTCCTCATACTAAATGTTAAACACCATCAACAAACAATTTTTATCTTAAACTTAACCTGAATTTTTTTCAGAGCAGTACTTTCTCTGACTTTGATTGTTAAACTATAATCTGCCCATCTCTGATGGGTCAAGTATATATAAATGAGAGGTACCACTTTCACCTACCTGGTTCAGATCATCAAGCAAAAACATCATTTCCTTAGAAGTGTGTTTATCTTCGTGGGTAGAACAGAGTTAATCCAAATGCCAAATCTTCCCTTTATATCCCTGTTTATTATTTTCTTTACTTGGGAAAAGTCTCTAAGGAAACATGGCCTTGTGTAGCCTCTTAGACTATCTTGAGTTCCAGTAGGGAAAAAGTGTTATCAGTTACCATGACAACTTTATTTTTCCAGAGCTCCCTGCTGCACCTCATTTGTACTAAACACAAGGAATTATTATTATTCAATGTAGGCTCTGATAAAGCTTTTCCTTTCAATAGTTTGCAATACTCCTTGAAGCCCTTCTTTCTACAAAGTGAAATACATTTAATTTTCCAAAGACAATGTTACCTTTCCTACCTGTCCATCAAGCACATACAGCACATAAGCTCAGCCCACAGCATCTCTACCTTCTAGGCATTTTCAGAGATTTCTACTATGAGATGGAGAAGACTCTTGAGAGTCCCTCGGACTGCAAGGAGATCCAACCAGTCCATCCTAAAGGAAATCAGTCCTGGGTGTTCATTGGAAGGACTGATGTTGAAGCTGAAACTCCAATACTTTGGCCACCTGATGCCAAGAGTTAACTCATTGGAAAAGACCCTGATGCTGGGAGAGACTGAGGGCAGGAGGAGAAGGGAACGACAGAGGATGAGATGGTTGGATGGCATCACCGACACAATGGACATGGGTTTGGGTGGACTCCGGGAGTTGGTGATGGACAGGGAAGCCTGGCGTGCTGTGGTTCATGGGGTCGCAAAGAGTCGGACACAACTGAGCAAGTGAACTGAACTGAACTACTATGAGTAGAATTTTATTTAATTAGAAGTTCATGTGAGATTTCTGATGTTTGTTAACTAACCAAATTATCTCATTTTTCTATATCTACTTCCTTCAAAGGTTACTTCTCCTTAATGACACACACTATCAGCCTGCAGCTTCTACAAACCCCATAACTTTCATGCCATGAAACAAATACATCTTATGTAGCTTTAACCAACACTTCCCCATTTCCCCACCTCCATACCCTGTTAACCGCCATTCCCTCTCTTTTTATGATTTCAGATTTTTAGATTTCACATATGATATCATGCAGTGTTTGTTTTCTCTGTCTGACTTATTTCACTTAGCAGAATGCCCTCAAGGTTCACCAAAAAAATCTTCCAGAACTAGGCAGTGAATTCAGCAAAGTTGCAGGATACAAAATCAACAGACAGAAAACAGTTACATTTCTTTACATTAGCAATGAAATATCTAAATATCAACTACAATGAGAGAGCAAAAGTTTACTTCTGGGCTCTCAGTTCTATTCCATCACTATATATGTCTATTTTTAGTCCAGTACCATACTATTTTGATTACTAGAGCTTTGTAGTATAGCTTGAAATCAGGAAGTATGATGCCTCCAGTTTTGTTCTTTCTGAAATGTTGTGACAATTAAGGGTCTTTTGTGATTCCAGACAAATTTCAGGAATTTTTTTTAAAGAATGCCATTGAGATTTTAATAGGTATTGCATTGAATCTACAGATGGCTTTGAGTAATATGGACATTTCAATATCAATTCCTCTGATCAATGAACATGGAATATCTTTCCATTTGTTTGTGCCTTTGATTTCTTTCATCAAAGTCTTGTAGTTTTCAGTATATAAATCTTTCACTTACTTGGTTGTATTTATTTATAAGTATTTATTATTTTTGATGCTATTGGGACTACAATTTTTTATTTCTTTTTTTTTAGATATTTCATTGCTAATGTAAAGAAATGTAACTGTTTTCTGTATGTTGATTTTGTATCCTACAACTTTGCTGAATTCACTACCTAGTTCTCAAAATTTTCTGGTGAACCTTGAGGGCATTCTGCTAAGTGAAGTAAGTCAGACAGAGAAAACAAACACTGCACAATATCATATGTGGAATCTAAAAATCTGAAATCATAAAAACAGAGGGAATGGCAGTTACCAGGGTATGGAGGTGGGGAAAGGGGGAGATGTTGGTTAAAGGGGACAGGCCTCTAGTTAGAAGATGAATGAGTTCTGGGGATCTGATACCTCATGGTCATCATAATTAATACTGCATTGTATACTAGAAAGATGCAAAAAAATTACAAATCACAAATATTCTCATCACAGAAAAAGAAATGGCAATTATGTGATATGAATGTTAGCTAAGGCTATGGTGCTAGTCATTTTGCAATATAGTAAGTGTATCAAATCAACACAGGCACTTTATTTTTTTCAATTTTTTAATTGAAGCAGTTGATTTATAATGTGTTAGATTCTGCTACACAGCAAAGTAATTGTCATTTATCTATATGTGTACACATACATATATAATATTCATATGATATATACATGAAAATATGTATATATATGTATACATATATTATTTTCCAGATAACTTTACATTATAGTTTATTACAAGATACTGAATAATATAGTTACCTGTGCTATATCGTAGGGCCTTGCTGTTCATCTACTTTATAATACTAGTTTGTATCTGCTAATCTCAAACTCCTAATTTAGCCCTCCCTGCTTTTCCCCTTTGGTGAACATAAATTTGTGTTCTATCAATGTGAGTCTATTTCTATTTTATAAATAAACTCATCCATATAATTTTTAGATAGTACATATATTTAAATCTTCCATCTTTCTTTATCACACACACATGTGTTGCATGCACATGTTTCAATCTCATCCAAAGCCCATTTTATAAGTGAACAAATCAAGACCCAGATATGACCATAATTATAAAGCAAAGAGGTACTGGTTCCTTGACCAGCAGTTTGGTCTCCTGTTTCTGGACCCAGTTTATTCTTGAAATAGAGTAATAGAAATGCAAAGAAATAAAAGTATTCCAGGATTGTCCAAATGCCACAATGCCAATCATTCTTAATTTTATCTTAGGTAATACATTGGAAAAGATCAAAGGTAATGCTGGGAAAGAGCGAAGGCCAAAGGAGAAGGGGGTGGCAGAGGATGAGATGGTTAGATATCATCGCCAACTCAATGGACATGAATTTGAGCAAACTCTGGGGGACAGAGGAAGACAGAGGAGCCTAGCGTTCTGCAGTCTATGGGGTTGCAACGAGTTGGACATGACTTAGCAACTGAACAACGACAGCAACAAATGCATCACTCTCTTTTTCCTGCCCACTTTCCCTCCCTCTCTCTCACCCCTGCTGCCAATTTTCCTCTGGCTTTTGGGACAGAGTTAGTTTGCTATATCATACCATGCATTCCTTAAAGGCTCATCTCTAATATTGATATTACTCTATTGTACTGTCATTATTCTTATAATATTTTTATTATACTTATAACTTTGGTATTATTTTTATTTTGGTATTATTATTGGTTGCAACTACTGTTGATATTATTCTAATACTGTTATTATTCTTTAAGGCTCATTTCTAATATTGGTCTATGCAATTTCTAATATTGTGCTATTAAAGTCTCTTTGCCTCCCTGCTTTTCCCTCTTCAATTCTATATGGTACCTCTAGTTGGTCCTACTTTGTTTCTGCCCTTAGAGCATTTGCTTCTCTGCTCTATTCCCAGAGTCCTCCCTAGTCTGTGCTGCCACTTTCAGTCTTAACTTGCTGTGATTCCCTCAAATGTTCAGGGTTATAGTTTCTTTTCTGGACTTGGGCTTTGATCTATGGCTGTCAACTTCATCCTTTTTCCTGTCCTTTGCTCCAGTAGCTAGCTCCAGGTTGAAGCTATATTTTCTAATAACCTTAAACTAAAGATCTACCACAGGCAGTGTTCAAAATTGACTCTTATTGGCCCTGGAAGCCAAAATGCAAGGCAGAGAGAAAACAACTGAACAGAAGAGTAAATCAAACAAATGCAGTCATGTTGGTGAGCATTGAGTTTAGTTCATTAGCTTCTGCTCACCACCACATCAGCTGGAAACTGTATAAACTTCCCCAGAAAGACAACTGCAAACCTATAAAACACTAGGCATTAATGTGCAGTGAAAACAAATTTAATGGAGAAACTCATAATATTCTCCCCATCCTAGGTTCTATGAGATTATCCAAACACAATAATTACCTAAGAAACAAAGCACTTTAATTTGTCTTTTGGGATTATTACTGGAAAGTTCTTCAATGCTATGATTTGGACTTTCTCACTAGAGATATTTTATTCCAGTTTAAAAAATAACTGGAGTCAAGTATTTCTTTTTAATGCTAAAATTTTCCAAAACAGTAAGCCTTTTCCAGTACAAATTTCATTAGGGACCAAACAAGAAACTGAGCATATATTTCACTGAAATTTTCTCCTTCCCACTGAGACTAAGAGGATAAATTAAGTTAAAAACAAACACTTATAAAATCAAGTAGCTTGGAAGCTCTGAAACTCTGCTTAGTGTTGAGGCAGAGATTTGTCAATATGTGGTTAATTTTATTAAAGCTGAGCAATCTTGATGCAGGTACCCACATTCACACAGTGCTATGTGCTTAGGACATCAGGAAGGAAAGGCCCTGAGAAGATATTTGCTGAAAAAATTTCAAATTATATTTCAAAGAAAGCCTTAGTTATAATCATCATAACAAAAATTAGAATTTTCTATCATTTAATATTGTTCTTGTTTTGAATTATATATAGAGGTAGCAGCCATAAAGCTTTTCAGGAATAGGGTTTCTAATAATCTTATTTTGACCCAGTTTGCACATGTGCACACATGCACACACACACATACCTAAGTAAAACTTACACCTTCAATTTTTTATTCATCAGAATTTAAATTAAAAGTCATCCAATTAAAAGAATCACATTTCCAATTTTTCTAGTTCAATTATAATACAACTCAATTAGAAAATAAACACAGCTCTTTGGGAACACTTCTGTTACATGAAGAAAGAAATATTGATATTATACTTTGCTTTATTAATAACTTTAATCCTATTGAGTATTTGGGACCATATTTTCAAATTGCTTCATGACTTTTACTTCAAAAAATAAAGCTATGAGCCAGGTTGATAACTGGCTAGTTTAAGAAGAGAGATGGGAATTTCAGATGTGAACTGACAAAAATCCCACATACAGGCCCGTGACCTAACCAGGATTACAAAGCACTTTTTCAGAATTGGAAACATTCAAAAATATTTTCAGTGTGTACAAATAATAAATCTCTAACATCAGACATGTAATCAAAAAAGAAAACCTCTGAAGAGAGTAGCGTAGAAGATCATGACATGAAAATTCAAGTAGCTTTATGTTGTGTTATCACGAGATTAACAACTTTCAGCCCTTAATGTTTTATCACAAAAGAATAGAGAATCCAGGGACTTCACTGGTGGTCCACTGGGTAAGACTGTACTTCCCATGTAGGGCACCCAGGTTCAATCCCTGGTCAGGGAACTAGGTTCCACATGCCACAACTAAGAGTTCACAGGGCCCAACAAAGATGGAACATCCTGCATGTCGCAACTAAGACCCGGCACAGTCAAATAGAGAATCCAGTGGTCCAAGACGAGCTATCAGATCTAACTTTCACTCCTGACTTACCCATATTAAGAAATCTGGCAAATTACTGAAAACAATTCTGTTTATACATCAAGATCATGAGTTGCATCTAATAGTTTTCCATTTCATTTCAGGGAAAGAGCTTCTAAAAGAGTCATGTGATTAAGTATGAAAACATAAACAGTGTTCTTTTTTTCATCTTGATACATGACAATAGAGTCAGAAGAAACATTCACTTTAAGTATTTGAATAAAATAATGGAGACATATCTAGAAGAGTCTTCTTACAAATTCCTGGATGATCATATTCAGTATGTCATGACCACGTGAAAGCCCTAATAATCTTGAGATGCACTTGTATTTCTCACACATATATTGAACTAAGGCCATAAAGAGTGGCTTAGATTCTGGCAGAATTATGTGAAAAACCTATGGTACATTAGATCCACTTTTTTTCTCTCTCTCTGACAGCACTACTAAGCATGTGTATTCTTTTAAACATATACTTCAGATAATTTATTCAAATGTACTTAAATGTGCCCATTTATTTATATATGCTGTAATGGAATATAAAATCTCCAAATAATCATTATATTTCAAGGTGTGCTCTCCATTATTCTTTAAACCTCTTAAATTATTGGTTCCTTTCACAATGTTTAAAGTAAAAATAACAGGGGCAGGAAAAAGTTACCTTGCATTTCATTCCATATTTCCTGACAATGTGACTTTTTCTCCATGTGAAAAATATTCCTCTTCTCTTTTGCTTCTCTCTCCCCCAACTGCTCCATACACCATCCCCTTGTTAAATAGGATGTTCCTGTAACTGAAAAGAGGAATGACTAAGCCTAGTGACCCAGGAGCTGCCAGCAGGTTCTCAAAGGGTAGGACTGTCAAGGGAAAGAAAAGAGCACCATCCTTCCTTTTCACATTCCCCTCTACAATTTAAGTGTTTCCTCTTTTTAATTTTCCTGCCCAGATGAAATACTAGATAGTACTTCTTTTTACTCCATTTTCTGCTTCTGTTGCCTAGTGCTACTTCAGCTGAGGTCAAAGAGATGAATGCCTAGGCTATTAATCTAGTACAAGGAGCAGCAAGTCCCCTCTCTAATGATGACGTATAATAACTATGAGTTAAGAGGAAATCTTCCGCTTTATGCTTTATTAACTACACTTCATTTTTTATACTTACCAAACTTAGTCCAACTTAGAAATTTATCAGTATTTCTTTCCCTGTTATCTCTTCCTTTTAACTAATGGGGTAACCACTTAAGATAATTAATTGTTGGAAATTGGCTTGGAATATGTCTAGTTGCTCTAAGCTTAGTTTCAGTTCAGTTTTATCTTCAAATGCATGAGCATTCCTAAGGCTTAGGACTGTGGACCTGACTGAAATTAACAGTGAGGGGCATTATTCTAGAAGTCTACCAGTCTACTTACTCCATGAAGAGAGAGACGATCCCCATCTCATTCAACATTATACTTTCAAGACCTAGTACTGTTCAGGCTGAATGAATAAATAAAGACTTTCCCAGAAAGTCATCAAAAAATTATTCATTTGCTATTATTTTCTCCCAATCTGAGGGCTGTCTTTTCACCTTACTTATAGGCTCCTTTGTAGTGCAAAAGCTTTTAAGTTTCATTAGGCCCCATTTGTTTAGTTTTGCTTTTATTTCCAATATTCTGGGAGGTGGGTCATAGAGGATCTTGCTGTGATTTATGTCAGAGAGTGTTTTGCCTAAGTTTTCCTCTAGGAGTTTTATAGTTTCTGGTCTTACATTTAGATCTTTAATTCATTTTGAGTTTATTTCTGTGTATGGTGTTAGAAAGTGTTCTAGTTTCATTCTTTTACAAGTGGTTGACCAGTTTTCCCAGCACCACTTGTTAAAGAGGTTGTCTTTTTTCCATTGTATATCCTTGCCTCCTTTGTCAAAGATAAGGCGTCCATAGGTGCGTGGATTTATCTCTGGGCTTTCTATTCTGTTCCATTGATCTATATTTCTGTCTTTGTGCCAGTACCATACTGTCTTGATGACTGTGGCTTTGTAGTAGAGCCTGAAGTCAGGCAGGTTGATTCCTCCAGTTCCATTCTTCCTTATCAAGAATACTTTGGCTATTGGAGGTTTTCTGTATTTCCATACGAATTGTGAAATTATTTGTTCTAGTTCTGTGAAAAATACCATTGGTAGCTTGATAGGGATTGCACTGAATCTATAGATTGCTTTGGGTAGAACAGCCATTTTGACAATATTGATTCTTCCAATCCATGAACACGGTATGTGCCGGGAGCCAACACACGGGACCCCGCCCTTGGAAAGGCCTTACGGGAGAAAAACCTTATGGGCAAAGGCGAATCAGGTTATCAGGGATTTCGAAAAGGTCAGCTCACGAGACCCTGCCCCTAACAAGGGCGAATCACGTTATCAGGGGTTTTTTGAAAAGGCCAGCTCACGAGATCCCACCCATGACAAGGTCATGAGAAGAAAGCCTGATAGGCAAGGCAGATCAGGTTTTCAGGGATTTCGGAAAGCTGCCCCCGGCTCTCACCTTAAAGATGATATCTGTCTTTCTGATGCCAGCCTCAATGGACTACTCCCTAATTTCTCTGACACAGGCAGGAAGGCGTTCCCCGATCTCTTCCCAAATAAGAATCAATTTAGAACTTTAATCAATAAGTTTCCCAGGTGGTGGTATTTTACGAGATTATTCAGGGTGAAAGGAGTGTTTTAATTCGAACTCCTTTGCTGGTAGTTTGTTAGCCAAACGCATTTATGCCCTTGGTACTAATATGCATGATTGCTTATAATATCCTAATCATAAAATAGCATAAAGAACCTGATTATATAAAAGCCCTAATAGATATAGAGCCCTTTTAAGGGGTAAAGGAGTCCTATTAGAAAACAAAAGAAAAATTATTCTATAGGTGGTTATTAGGTTGTGATTTGCTTGCTGTGTTTTTGCTTGCTGTATTTTTGCCTTTAATGTGCTAAGGTTGTGTTATAAAAACCATTGTTAATATAGTTAAAGATCTAGAGAAATAAGAACTTAGCCCTAGTGTGGTAACAATGAGATGGTTGTTAATTGTCAGCCAGGAGTACTAGGCAGAAGCTGCCTCACCAAAGTCACAGAGTCAGTATGGGGTAAACTTCTTAGATAAATGCAACTGACAACTTTTGCAGAAAGATTAATTTTTGTATTAACAAGAATATAATTCTACTCTGTACTACTTCCCTATGATCCTGTTACCTTTCAATTAAGGTCACTATAAAAACAGAAGATAGGTTTACAATCACCTGACCTGCAAAACTGTTGATAGCCTCAAGGCCAGAAGATAATGTACAAGACCCTCATAAACAAAGAAGTATGCAGAAAACACCCTGGTTTCGTGAAGGACAAGCTGACGTAATGTTAAACTATCTTCCCCTTAGAAATGTACTAACTTAGGGTATAAAAGCTATGGTAAAAAATAAAGTATTGCCAGACTCTTCCAGACTCTCTGCACCCCCGTCTAGTCATTCTCTCTCTCTCTCTCTCTCTCTCTCTCTCTCTCTCTCTCTCTCTCTCTCTCTCTCTCTTTCTCTCTCTCTCCCTCGCAGACTTGGCCCTATCAAGGCTAGTCTCACGTCTCTCTCTCTCGCCGACGCCGTTCATCCTGAGGGTACCCCCTGGATCCTGCCGAGGCTGGACCCCGGCAGGTATGTTTCTCCATCTGTTTGTGTCTTCTTTGATTTCTTTCATCAGTGTTTTATAGTTTTCTATGTATAGGTCTTTTGTTTCTTTAGGTAGATATACTCCTAAGTATTTTATTCTTTTTGTTGCAATGGTGAGTGGTATTGTTTCCTTAATCTCTCTTTCTGTTTTTTCATTGTTAGTATATAGGAATGCAAGGGATTTCTGTGTGTTAATTTTATATCCTGCAACTTTACTGTATTCATTGATTAGCTCTAGTAATTTTCTGGAAGAGTCTTTAGGGTTTTCTATGTAGAGGATCATGTCATCTGCAAACAGCGAGAGTTTCACTTCTTCTTTTCCTATCTGGATTCCTTCTACTTCTTTTTCTGCTCTGATTGATGTGGCCAAAACTTCCAACACTATGTTGAATAGTAGTGGTGAAAGTGGGCACCCTTGTCTTGTTCCTGATTTCAGGGGAAATGCTTTCAATTTTTCACCATTGAGGGTGATGTTTGCTGTGGGTTTGTCATATATAGCTTTTATTATGTTGAGGTATGTTCCTTCTCTTCATGGTTTCTGGAGAGTTTTAATCATAAATGAGTGTTGAATAGCAAATGAAGAAACAGATAAAGGATTAATCTCAAAAATATACAAGCAACTCCTGAAGCTCAATTCCAGAAAAATAAATGACCCAATCAAAAAATGGGCCAAAGAACTAAACAGACATTTCTCCAAAGAAGACATACAGATGGCTAACAAACACATGAAAAGATGCTCAACATCAGTCATTATCAGAGAAATGCAAATCAAAACCACAATGAGGTACCATTACACACCAGTCAGGATGGCTGCTATCCAAAAGTCTACAAGCAATAAATGCTGGAGAGGGTGTGGAGAAAAGGGAACCCTCTTACACTGTTGGTGGGAATGCAAGCAAGTACAGCCACTATGGAAAACAGTGTGGAGATTTCTTAAAAAACTGGAAATAGAACTGCCATATGACCCAGCAATCCCACTTCTGGGCATACACACCGAGGAAACCAGATCTGAAAGAGACATGTGCACCCCAATGTCCATCACAGCACTGTTTATAATAGCCAGGACATGGAAGCAACCTAGATGCCCATCAGCAGATGAATGAATAAGGAAGCTGTGGTACATATACACCATGGAATATTACTCAGCCGTTAAAAAGAATGCATTTGAATCAGTTCTAATGAGATGGATGAAACTGGAGCCCATTATACAGAGTGAAGTAAGCCAGAAAGATAAAGAACATTACAGTATACTAACACATATATATGGAATTTAGAAAGATGGTAACGATAACCCTATATGCAAAACAGAAAAAGAGACACAGAAGTACAGAACAGACTTTTGAGCTCTGTGGGAGAAGGTGAGGGTGGGATGTTTCGAAAGAACAGCATGTATATTATCTATGGTGAAACAGATCACCAGCCCAGGTGGGATGCATGAGACAAGTGCTTGGGTCTGGTGCACTGGGAAGACCCAGAGGAATCGGGTGGAGAGGGAGGTGGAAGGGGGGATCGGGATGGGGAATACGTGTAACTCTATGGCTGATTCATATCAATGTATGACAAAACCCACTGAAATGTTGTGAAGTAATTAGCCTCCAACTAATAAAAAAAAAATAGAAGATGAAAAAAAAAAGAAAGGAAAAAAATTTATTCAAAATAGTGTTTGTGTTTGTCTTTATAATCTTACTACACAGAATTAAATAAATAGCTGACTTAAATTTGAGTGGTGTTCTATAGGAAACTGAGTATTAGGACATTCACAGGGGATTCTGTGTGATTATTACTATTATTATTCTTACAAATTTGCTGTGACAAGAAGGTATTACTTTCTCACCTAAATCATAATCTACATCAGGAAATTAAAGCAGAATAGTATTACTGGTGTTCCACCTTTGAACAGTATCCATATCCAACTTCTACTTTAAAATGACAGTAGAGAGTTATTAGTACTCTTATTTTAATGAATGTTCAGTTCCTGGAAACATATTCTTAAGAGGCTTACTATTCAGTCACTGTAAAGAAGGAAATGACAGCCCATACCAGTATTCTTGCCTGGAAAATCCCATGGATGGAGAAGCCTGGTAGGCTACAGTCCATGGGGTCGCAAAGAGTCGGACACGACTGAGTGACTGAACTGAACTGATGTCTGTTTCCATAAGCATTTATTGACCACCATTTTGTGTAGGATAATGTGCTAGGTCCCATGAAATTTATCCAAAGATTGGAAAAGAAACAAGCGAGTCATCAAAGTAAGTAAAGAAAGAGAAAATGAAACTCTCCACAACAAAAACTGCTCCACTTTCTTCAATTTATTTTGGAATACTTTTATTCCAACTGATTACTGCAATAGTTGAAAAACTTGTAGGAAGGGGAAAATGAAAAGTTTGGAAAAGTTTGCTATTATTCAGTTAGAATATGCAAGCATGTTAATGTTAATGCAGCAACTACCTGTAACTATAGGTAAGGTTAAAGGTAAGTTTAAACTATTCATCATTGTCTTATTTTAGCTCTTTTGTTCCCTTCTAAGGCTTTGGTATGACCATGTCCTAGAATTCCTTCCAGTTGTAGCAGGAAACATAGCCATCTTCCTCACAGAGACGGGACTCCTCACTGTTGGTCCATTTTTCATTGTCCATGTTACCTTCCTCAAGTTTTCCCTAGTCTTAGCTCCAGTTATCTTCAGGTCCAAATTTGACTGCAGTTCTTTTTCATACTTTATTGTATTACGAAGTCCAGCACATGATTAGTTCTGTCTCAACTATGTAAAAATTACTAGAGAACCACAAATCAAAACCATAATGAGATATTACCTCACACCTGTCAGAAGAGCAATCATCAAAAAGTCTACAAATAACAAATGTTGGACAGCATCCGAAGAAAAGGGAACCCTCCTACGTTTTTGGGAATGCAAATTGGTGCAGTCACTGTGGAAAACAGTATGGAGGTTCTTCAACAAACTGAAAAGAGAACTACCACATGATCCAGCAATTCAACTCCTGCATATATATCCAAAACAAAGAAAGACACTAACTTGAAGAGATCCCTAGGAGCATCCCAATGCTCCTAGCAGCATGGAAACCAAGACATGGAAACAACCTAAGTGCCCATCAACAGATGACTGGATCAGGAGATATGGTCCATATATATGATGGAATATTATGCAGCATCAAGAATGAAATACTGCCATTTGTAGCAATGTGGATGGACCTAGAGAATATTATGCTTAGTGAAATAAGTCAGACAGAAAGACAAATAATGCATGACTCTACTTATACGCGAAATCTAAAAAAAAAAAAAAAAAAAAAACCCCACAAATAAATGTATATGCAAAACAGAAACAGACTTAAAGACACAGAAAACAAATCTGTGGCTACCAAAGGGAAGAGGGAAGCAGGGAAGGACAATTCAGGGGGATTGAATGAATAGATATGAACCACTATATATAAAATAGGTAAGTAACACGGATATATTGTATAGTACAGGGAATTATACTCATTACCTTGTAATATTCTCTAGTGTAGTGTAATCTGCAAAAATACCGAATCACTATGCTATGTACCTAAAACTAACACAATGTTAATCAACTACACTACAATGTAAAATAAAATAAAATGCTGAAGGAAAAATGGTTTCTTTTGTACATTACTGCTCTCTGAGGTATGGCTAATTTCATGGGAGTGTAATCAGTCTAAGCAGTCATACACGCCCATACACTTGGGCTCTTGTTTTCACCATCTTGAAATTCTTAATTTATCTTTGAACTTGTGTTTTGTATGTATACTTCAATGGGACAAGGGAGCATGCATAGAAACAAAGAGAATATATGGAGGAAAGAAAAACTCTTTACATTTTAGTGCCTTTATGGAACAGTCTTTGTTCTTCATGAAAAAGAGGCCCAGTACTCTGATTATGAACTGAGTTCTGCAAATTATGTAGTCTTGCTCTGAGGAGAAATATCTGAAAGTGGGATCCAAACTATAATTTCTCAGAGGAAAAAAAAATGAACAAAACAAATAAAATACCTTAGTAGAACTGAATTTTCAAAACTGCTTCTCAGTACCCTCAAAAAGTTTTGCTACAGTGAATCTTTATGATAAATACAGTACCTATCTGGTAGAGCAATTTAATTATCAAAGGCTGTATTAATTACCATAATAATCTCCACTCCAGTAGAACTCTAGGTAGACAAGTCTTCTAGCCTCAGGCCTCTCCTCATTAAACTGCAATTAGCATGATAAATGGGGAGTATGATTTTGCTGCAGCCAGTATCAGCCCTGCTTACTCATGAGGTGACAGAGGAAGCCATCAGAGACAAGAATTAAAGATATTTAAATAAAAATGAAAACGGTAGGGTTTCCTGTCACAGAGTCGCTAGGCCTACATTGGTGTGTGGGGATACTTTACACATTCGAGCCGTAAATGATAAAGACCTCAAATAAGTACCAGTGTTAGCATCAGTTAGTGCAAACTGATGACTAAATGCAGCCTCTCCTAGGAAGGTCCTAAGTTGTGTGAGAATTCAAGGTGACGATCATCTTCCTAAGCACACATGGGCAATCTTACTAAACAAGATGGCTGTTAAGGCTGCCCTCTGACACAGCGTGTGCTCAGTCAAGTAATGATATATTTCACACTTGCCAATGGCATAGCTTCAATAGCACTGCACTACTGCCTGTGATTTGTTGCTGCTGTTCTTTAGTTGCTAACTCATGTCTGACTCTTCTGTGACCGCATGGATGTAGCCCACCAGGCTCCTCTGTCCATGGGACTTCCCAAGCAAGGATACTGGAGCGGGTTTCCATTCCCTTCACCAGGGGATCTTCCCGACCCAGGGATCGAACCTGCGTCCCCTGCACTGGCAGGCAGCTTCTTTACCATTGGGCCACCAGGAAAGCCCACTGCAAGTATTAACATGTGTTTAATTTAGAAATCATACCTTAAGACGATGACTTCCAAGTTTATTGAAACCTAAAGCAAAGACAAATGACAACATCTGATTTTAAGTTGGAACAATATGCTTTAACGTGGGATGATATGCTATAATTTCAATAACCAGATTCCAGGAGAATCGCTGTACCCTTGAGGAACACTCACTTTTAACCCGAGTTTCTTTAAATGAGCTTCATTTCCCTCATATCAAATATTCTCCAAGACAAGATGTTTTGAAAATTGCCATCTTAATGAATGAATTCTCAGGGGAAGGATACCTTACACAAAACACTGTATCATGCTCCACTAGCATTTCAAATTATTTAAAAATAAGTACTATCTACTATATTTATTTTACCTAGAAAGGATGGTTATTTTTACTTCTCTTTTCTCATCCACAAATTTCATCACCTTCAATCAAGGAAGAGAAGTATCTATACTGAAAATCATAAAACACTGAGGAAAGAAATTGAAGACAGAAATAAATGGAATAATATTCCATGTTTATGGATTGGAAGAGTTAATATTTTTCAACATCCATACTGCTGAAAGCCATTTATATATTCAGTGCAACCTGTATCAAAATCCCAATGGCATTTTTTAAATAACTAGAAAAAATAATCCTAAAATTCATATTAAACCACAAAAAAAGTGAATAATCACAGCAAACTTGAAAAAGAAGAAAGATGGTGGCATACTTCCTGATTTCAAACCATGTTACAAAACAGTAGGGTACTGGCCTAAAAACAGACACACACACCAATGGAAGAGAATCAAGAGCTTAGAAATAAACTATGCATATGTAATCAACTAATATTTGACAAGACAGTCAAGAGAATTCAATGGGGAGAGGATGGTCAGTTCAATAAATGGTGTTGATGGAATTGGATATTCACATGGAGAATGAAATTAGATCACCACCTTACACCATTCACAAAAATTAACTGAAAATAGGTTAAGAACTTTAATGTAAGACCTGAAACTACGAAACTTCTAGAAGATAACACAAGGGAAGAGCTCCTTGACATTGGTCTTGATGATGACTTCTTGGATATGACAACAAAACCCCAAGCAAAAAGGAAAACAAGCAGGACTACAGAAACCAAATTTCTTTCACACAGAAATAGAAACAATCAACAGCATGAGAAGGCAACCTACAGAAGGGGAGAAAATGCTGGCAAACCATCCATCTGGTAAGGGGTTAGTATCCAAGATATATAAGGAACTCATACAACTCAAGAGCAAATAAAAAATATGATTTTAAAATGATAAGAAGATGAACAGACATTTTTCCAAGCAAGACATACAAATAGCCAACAAGTACATGAAAAGGTGCTCAATATTACTAACCATCAGGGAAATGTAAATCATAACCACAATGAGGTAGCACCTTACACTTGTTAGGAATCTATTGTCAAAAAGACGAGAGGTAACTGCTGGCAAGGATGTGGAGAAAAGGGAAGCCTGGTGCACTTTTGGTGGAAATATAAAGCCACTACAGAAAACCATACGAAATTTCTTCAAAAAAATAAAAATATAACTTCCATATGATCCAGAAATCCCATTTCTGGGTATATATCTGAAAAGATGAAATCACTGCCTCAAATAGATTTCTGCACTTTCATGTCCACTGTAGCATTATTCACAGTAACTAAGATAGGGAAGCAATCAAGAGTTCATCATAGGGTGAAAGAAAATGTCGCTCACTCATACACACACACAGAATAAAGAAGCATGAAATCGTGCTAGTTGGGACAATATAGATGGACCTTAGGGGACTTATGCTGTGTGAAATAAGTTGTACAGAGAAAAACAAATACTACATGATCTCAATTTTATATGGAATCTAAAAACATAGAACCCACAGAAACAAGGAGTAGAAGGGTGGTTGCCAGTGGCTGAGGGGTGGGGAAAATGAGATGTTGATTAAAGAGTATTAACTTTCAATTATAAGATGAATAAGTTTTCAAGATCCAAGGTACATTATGGTGACTGTAGTCGATGGTATTGTCCTGTATACTTGAAAGATGTTAAGAGAGTAGAGCTTTAATGATTTCACCATAACAACAAAAGCAAAATGGTCATTGAGTGAGATGACAGAGGTGTTAACTTACCTCAATGTGGTAAACATTTCACAATACATATATGTATCAAATTAAATACAACTTCAAGGTTAACATTTAATTGCATTACTACTTAGGTTTTATAAATCAATATCATCAGAATATACAAAATATTTATCAGTTAGAAAAATTTCTATACCTATTGACACTGTCTTACTGTGAGTCTCAACTCCTAAAATACTAAAAACAGCAAAAAAAAAAAAATAGCAGAATGAAGAATAAGATGGTAACTATTAAGCATGAGAAGCACTTGCTTTGGGCCAGGCACTGTGCTGACTTTAAATGTATTATTTCATGTAACTTTCATAAAAATTCCATGAAGGTTATCACTCAAGTACACATTTTGATTATACTTTTTCTTCTACACATGAGAAAACACTTGCTCATTTGAAACATTAGACCATGTTTTGAAAATTTGCCACTTCTGGTGCCAAACATCTGTAATCACACTCTTCCTATCATTACTCTAGCTAGGGTCCTATGTCTCTATATCCTGCTGGGCTTAGTGAAGCAAAGTTCCTGCCAGAAACCAACTAGTTGTGTGTGTGTGTGTGTGTGTGTATGCACGCTTAGTTATTTTAAAAATTTTATTGGGTTATGTAATTGATTTACACTGTTGTATTAGTTTCAGGTGTACAACAAAATGAATCAGCTCTACATATACATATATCCCCTCTCTTTTTAAATTCTTTTCCCATATAGGTCATTGTAGAATATTGAGTAGAGTTCCTCGTGCTATACAGCAAGCAGGTCCTTATTAGTTATCTATTTTATATATGTGTGCATGCTAAGTCACTTCAGTTGTGTCCAACTCTGTGCGACCCCATGGACTATAGCCTGCCAGTTTCCTCTGTCCATGGCAACTCACTCCAGTATCCTTGCCTGGAGAATCCCATGGACAGAGGAGCCTGGCGGGCTACAGTCCATGGGGTCGCACAGAGTCAGACATGACTGAAGTGACTTAACATGCACACATAGTGTGTATATGTGAATCCCAATCTTCCAATTTATCCCCCTCCTCTTTCCCCCTTGGTAACCGTAAGTTTGTTTGCTACATCTGTGACTATTTCTGTTTTGTGGGTAAGTTCGTTTGTACCATAAACTGGCTTTCTTTGTATGTCTTCCTTCCATGAGCTCTCACATCCTACTTTTTCTCTGGTAGTAGAAGTGGGGTTAAAAAGAGAGGGGGACATGGTGCCAGGCATATGGTATCATTCATCCTAAGAGCTGTGTTTTGCTAAGAGCATGGCTTGGCACTACAGAAAATTTGCAGCTATCACTTGTTCCTTGATCTCCATAAGGGTGATGAACCTGTATAGATGGATCTCTTGCTGCAGGTGGCCTAGAGCATATGATTTTTCTTTTTTTTCTTTCCCAATTTGCTTCAAAAATTTTTTACTTTTTATCTTTTTGAACATGTTACAAAACAAGGTGAACAGAGTAAGTTCAAACATGCTTTACTGATGTTTCCTTCTGGTCTAAAATGCATGATGCCTACCCATGTCCTGTGACCATCTTTAGAAGATTTGTCACTACATTGTGCCAGGGGACGACTCTTAGTATTGATTACAGGCACAAACGCATCGGGAAACAAATAGAGTGGAAAGGGAAGAAAATAGTGACTGTGGTTCATGGCTAGCCCTCCCTCTCAATGTTCCTTAAGCCAACCTTGAGTAGATTCCGGGCCCTGAGCAAAAGGTTATATACTGTACTTGATTTTCTGTTTATTGTCCTTCACCTGTTACCCTCTAAGGACACTGCGCTGCTTACAGTTTTTCTAACATGTCAAGCTACTTTGCATTTTGGTGCCTTGGCACATACTATTTCCTTTTTCTGGGATTTCCTTTCATCTTCCTGTTCGCCTAACAAAATTAACAATACTTCAAAACCTAGTGCAGGTGATTCCTGTTAATCTACTTCACTTTGGAACATCACTCCCCTTTTCAGTGATCAGTTGTATATCTAGGGCGACTGCTACATTGATCACTCTGGTTCTAACTGCCCTTTTCGTAGTTATTTTTCTATTTCTCCCAGAGAGTAGAATCCATACCTAGCATAACTTCCTAGCACTTAGTAGTTTCAAGGTTTATTATAACATAGTTGTTGATTATTAACTAAAAACTTCTCCACTTAAAAAAAAAAAAAAACTTCTCCACTTACATCAATTTTAGGTTACATATTTTTCTGTTCCTGTGGATAATATAACCTTTTTCAATACGGGGACTCTGTTCCCCTTACTAGTTACACCCACTAGAGCTAAAGTACATGCAATGTCCAAGAGAACTGGTGATGGGTAATTGCTCTTGTCAGATGCTTTTGACTAGCATCAAAATTGGGCCCTTTATAGCACATATTCACATAAATGACAGCGTGAGTCAAACCTATCTATCTCCCTAAATAGATGGAACCATTTCCAACCCTTCAAACATTCTTTTCTTTCTTCTAAGGTTACGTCAAAAATCATCATGATTAATAGTCAACATGTCCACTCCACTTAATGCAACTTCTAAAGAATTTGTTATCTTTCTTTTAGAATTCTCTAGGTAATAAAACCTTTCCAAAGCAACTCTATGGCTCCAAAGAAATCTTCAAGGAAAATATAGCTGTTATTAGCTGATATCTAAAAAAATTATCAGTAGCATTATCATCATTACTGTCACATAACACAGTCCTTTGTGATCAATATACTTTGAGTACAAAACCACTCATTGAAGAAAAAAAAGGCCACTCATTGCATTTCAGAAATCTGTCTTACAAGCTCTTTCAACATAAGCAAATAGACCTAACTCTGACTCATTCAAGAGCATATGTGTGTATACTGATATGTTTCATGGTGTTTTTCCCCTAATTTTTGACTGTATACAAAGCAAGAAAAAAGGTAAAGTAATAATTTATATCATTTAGATATGCTACATATGTATCATATATATTACATATGTGCTATATACATATTATATATCACATATATTTATTATATATAAAATATACATATTGTACATGTGTGTCTGTGTGTGTCCAGTCAGGAGACAGAAAGCACAACAGCTATTTTGAACTGAGAGAATATAAATATTATTTAAGATAAAGAAATTTAACTAGGTATAAAATCATTAACTAGGTAACTGACAGAAAGAAAATTCTAACATATGGCAGAGGTAGAAAGTTCAGGAGTTGCCATCCATAGGACTGGAGGAACAAAGAGAAGAGCCTGAAACTGTGAAAACAGTTGCTTAGTGGAGGATGCTGAGCGCTCAGTTGGTGTTGATGTCTGTAACGGTGGTAGGATGAAGAGGGCTCCACTTGAGCACTGAAAGAACAGCACTCGAGTTTCAGCTGCTCCTATGGGTAAGCAAAATGCTGTTAGGGTAAAGAAGAGTTGTCGCACTGATGCTGACGGAAAAATAGCAAATGGACCGAAGTTCCTTCCCCCTGACTCAGTCTTGTAGGCAGGCAGAGGCCATCAGTCTCCCTCCCCTATAGGGAGATCCCATCAGAGAGCAGCTGGCAACACAGAAATGTGTTTTTTGCAAAGTCCCAGCTCTGGCTAAGAGAGTAGAGCATGGAATGGCAGATGAAGAGCTATGAGACGATAACTTGATAGCTGGCATGCTTCCTCTTTTTCTCAGGAAGACACTGAGGCATTCCACAAATTATTTTGATAAAACAACCATAGTCTTTGTATGCCAAAGAGTCTCAATAGATTTAATATTAATATAGGATCTTCTTTTAAATATTTGGCCTAGAATATTCTTCCCCAAAAGGAATTATAAACCTTGGAAGATTCATCTATAAGATTTTCAACAGGCAATATTTAAAGTAGAGGTTGTGATTTTCCTATATATTTCAATGTCTATTTTCTCTCTTCCTTCCCTTTGCTTCTTTTTTTTTTTTCCTGATCCATTTCAGGAAGGGAGACCACTTGCTGTATGTCCCAGGTATAAATGTTATCTGTATCTCAGGTCAGAATGAGTAGGAGGACCTTGTAAAAAGAAGTAAGTGAAAATCAAGTTGATGAAGAAGAGATGTACAAATGGATAGCATGTTAAAATTCAGTGCTGGTGAAAAGCAAACATTTTGACTATGAAATGCATTTTGGGAATTCTGCAAAGTCTCTGCAAGATATAACATAATCAATCAAGACTCAGGAACCAAATAGAATATTTAGTGAAGGGAGAAGATGCATCTTTGTAAAATGGGAAGACTGACATTATATCTACTGATTAAATATATTTCCTATTGTAAGAGCAGATGTTATTCTAAGAGAATAAATGAAAATTAGCATTCATCCTTTATCATGAACAAACTAATATTTATGGGGGGGGGGGGAGATGTTCCTTCACATTCTCCTAATCAATTTCACTCAGAAATGTTTCCCCTACATGGAAAAACTTCACTTTAAAAAGGCAATTTGAGTAAGGCTGAAATTCTGCTCTGTTGTGGCTTCTGTGATTTCTCAGATCAGCAACCATGCACAGAAGAGAGGGCTAAATGTGAACTGTTCTCTCTTCCCCACCCTCATCCATTTCTTTCTCTACTATTTAGAATCTGACAGACAGTAAATATCCACACAACAGAGCAACAGCAAATGATAGATTGACTAGAGATGAGTTTCTCTCACGTGCCAGGGAAGATTTAGAAAATGTACCATAATTCTGTGTAATACTAGAGCAGCAGGTGAATCTAGAAAATAATTTCATATTTTTATTTCAAACAGAATTACACTTTATACTGGCAGATTACTACTCTTCTAAAGATGACCCTCAAAATTCCTTAATAGACTATTTTTCCTTTTCCCCTGACTCTTTTTCTGTCTTGCTAAATTTTATAATGATTGCTCCCCAACATTCTACTAAAAGTATTATCAATCTTGTACATCTACAAATCAAGAAGGAAAAGGTGCACCACCTAATTGCAAATTGGGCAAGTATTTAAACAGGTATGAAAAGCGACATCTAAACATTCAATATGAAAGTGAAGTGAAAGTCGCTCAGTTGTGTCCAACTCTTTGCGACCCCATGAACTGTATAGTCCATGGAATTCTCCAGGCCAGAATACTGGCGTGGGTAGCCTTTCCCTTCTCCAGGGGATCTTCCCAACCCATAAATCGAATTGGGGTCTCCCGCATTGCAGGTGGATTCTTTACCAACTAAGCTATGAGGGAAGCCAATAAATATATGGAAAAGTGTTCCATCTTAACAGAGAAACACAAATGAAAAACACCATAAAATATTATTACATAAGCAAGAGAATGACAAAATTTTTAAAACACTGACAATATAAAATATTATAAAGACATGGAACAGTAGGATTTCTATAAACTCTTGGTAAGAATGTATGTAAATAAACTACTTTGTGAAACTGATAGTGTTTATACAAGTGAATGGCAGGCATATCTAACTATATTTACAACTGAAGTATATGCCCCCCAAATCCAGGTACTAGAGTGTTCATAGTAGCTTCATTTGTAACAAGCAAAACAGCTTTTTAGTTGATAGAGATGGTGCCATCACTATGCAAAACAGCGTGGAGGTTTACCACCAAATATAAGAAAAGAACTAATATATGATCCAGCAATTCCAGTTATGGGCATAAATTCAAAATAATTAAAATCAGGATATGGGAGAGACATCCAAACATCCATGTTCACTGCCACATTATTCACAATAGCCAAGATATGGAGATAACCTAAATGTCTATCGATAAATGAATGGATAAAGAAAACACGGTGTGGACATAAAATGGAATATCACTCAGCCTTAACAAAAGAAGGTAATCCTGCAATGTATGACGACATAAATGAAACTGGATGACATTATGCTAAGTGAAATAAGCCAGTCACTGAAGTAGAAATACTTCATGATTCCACTTATGAAACATCTAAAATAGTCAGATTCATAGAAATAGAGAGAAGAACAGTAGCAATCATGGGCTGGGGTGAGGGGGAAATGGAAAGTTGTTTAATGAGTATAAAGGTTCAGTAAGATAAATGAGTTAAGAAATCTGCTGCACAAAATAAGGCCTACAATTCAGTACTGTACACTGAAAAATGTGTTAAGAGGGTAGATCGCCATGTAAATATGCTTACCACAATAAGAGGGACAGAAATCAGGAGGAATCTTTTTGAGGTGATGGATATGTTTATTATATTGATTATGGTGATGGTTTCATGGGTGTATGGATATCACCAAACTCATCAAATTGTATGTATTAAATATGTCTTGTGTTTTGTATGTCAATTATACCCTGATACAGCTTTAAAAAAAAAAATATTTAAAAAGAGAAAGTGAATGAGAGGCCATGACAAGCAGTATTCATGCATTCAGTTTCTTGAAAATAACTTTTTTTATGTGACTCAGGTTGTCATCATTTCTCCCCTTGCAGCAGCCTCCGGCCCAACCAGTCTTTCTGCCTCTTCAGTCTGCTCTCACTTCCATTCATTCTTTCCTTTTCTAATAACATATTTGTATTTTGAAACATATCACTTATACAAAATAGTATGCTAATAAATGCACAACTCACAGGAAATGAACAAAAATATTTTTAAAACTGAATACCCATATACTCATACCACCCTGATTAAGAAACAGACATTAGTTTGGAGTCTTTTCTAGTTCCTCGCCAATCCCAAACCCCCCTCCGTCAGAGATAATCATTGTACTTAATTTTATATTAAACATATCCTTGCATGTATTTAGATTTACAACATTGCAATGTTATAAAATGAACATGAACTAAAAATAATTTTAGCAGCATTCTGTTAGGTTTCTCTTGTTTTAAAGTTTAAATGAATGGAGTCATACAAATTTGTTCTACTGTGAGCTTTTTCATTTTGATACGTTACTAAGATTCATCTACACAGATACCTGTATCTTTACACCATTTTGGTTTTCAGTGTTGAATAATAGCCATTGTATATCAGATGTCATTTATTCTATTTTTGATAGAAACTTGCACTGTTCATGGTTCTTCTGTTACTGCAAAGACTAATCTTAAGAGCATTCTTTTGTATATCTCTTGTATATGTATGAAAGTTTGTAGGGAATATATCTAGGAGTGGAGCCACTGGGTCATGAGGAATGTACATTTTCAAATTTACTAGGTACTGCCAAAATATTTTTCAAGGTAATCAAATAAAAAAAATTTCCTTCTATTTCATATCTATACTTAGTACTATCATTAATTGTACTCATTCAAGCTAATGTATAATTTTATCTTAACATTTTCATATGTTTCAATGGCCGTTTGTTATTTCTTCTTCCATGAAAATATAGACCATGTCATTTGCTCATTTTTTTTTAAGGTGTCTTTTTCTTACTGATTTTTGATAGGCTTTATATACTCTGAACTCTACAGGTTTCCTTTTAGTAATCAGTGTTGCAAATATCATTCATTTCCCACTATAGCTTGCCTTATACTCTCTTTTGTGTCTTTTGATGAAGGGAAGTTCTTGAATTTCATACAGATCAGTGTTTAGTCGCTCAGTTGTGTCCAATTCTTTGCTACCCCATGGACTGAGGAAGCTGGCAGGCTACAGCCCATGGGGATTCTCCAGGCAAGAACAGTGTAGTGGGTTGCCATGTCCTCCTCCAGGGGATTCTCCCAACCCAGGGATAGAACCCCGGTCCCCCACATTGCAGGTGGATCTTTACCATCCGAGCAACCAGGGAAGCCTTCATATAGACTTAATTACCAATATTTTCCTATACAGTTTATGCTTTTTATGTCTTAAGTCCTTACCTACCCAAAGGTCATAAAGATTTCTTTTTTATTTAAAAAAAAAAAAAAAAAACTTAAAACATTTTCTTCCCCAATCGATCTGGAATTGATTTTTGTATATGGAGGAAGTAAGTGTCTACATATATGTACTTCTTTTCTCATATAGATAACTGCCTTTCTTTATCATTTAATGTATGGGCCATCCTTGTTCCACTGTGTTAAAATGATTCTTTGTCATATATCAAATTTCCAAATACATGTGGAACTATCTTTGACTCATCTATCACTGAATCAATTCCATAGTGTTTTAAAGCATTGCCTTTATAAAAGAGAAATTACAAATATTTTTATTCATTCAGTTAAGCCAAAGTAGCATTATTAAGCAATAATTTAGTAATTAAAAATCTGTGTTCTGCAGTGAAGACCTATGCAACAAACAATAACAATGAAATAAAAAAACATGAAAACAGTTCCTTAAGGAGTACAATTTATCAGAAAAGGTTTCATTGCATATAAGAAGCTCTCTCTAATCATTTAGAAACTCAGGTAATTACACCTTTGGAGAGCTTTCAGTGCTCTTGTATAAACTTCATAACCTAGGACACTTTTTCCTACAATATGTATTATGGTTTTGTTAAAATTATTTCTGGGTCAACTTATACTTTGATTAGGCCAAGACATATTTAATTAGAAAAAAATATGAAAATATATATGTGTTTATTTCTTATTTATCAAATTTGTATCTTTGGGCCCATCTTCATCAATCATTAATCTTTAACTATCTTTATTTCTATGAAATCTGTAATTGTTTTAGATAAATATCCTATGGAGTGTATCTCTGGAGAATTTTGAAAATACAATGATTAAAAAGTACTTCTTTTAGGATTTTGTTTTTCCTGAGGTTGAAAACTTCTCTATTTGTGGAGAAGAATTTTGCACCCATGCATTACATTTCAATAGTAAATAAACATGCAGCCAAGCTAGGAGTTCATCATTGAAAAACTAACACTGACTCATTCAGAAATCAAGTCAGTTAATTGGCCAAACTATTGATTCTTGCCAAATTGCAAGCTCCCTGTAAATTAAGGACAACTGATCCAAATAAATATCTTGTGGCTATGGCAACATAATTTTCACAATAATGTAAACATAAATGCATTTTTTAAAAGGATAAATTTTCTTCATATCATCAGGTATACAGTAACAGATATGTGATGCTATCAGTCTAACATACCTCTCTGACACACACACACACACACACGAAATAAAGAACACTGAGTGTAACAGTAAAGCTTCACTTGTGTGGCATTTTTCTTTGTAATTTATTTAAAAAATCAGAATCGAAGGTTATAATATCCAGTGCCTTTTATATACTATTTCCTCAAAGAAATCGAGTCATCATCCTTCAGTGTATGTGGGGAATTGGTTCCAGGACTCCTGAGGGTATCAAAATCTATAGATACTCAAGTCCCTCATAGGACAGTCTGTCCTCAGTATCTATGGGATGCAGAAGGTGTACTGTGCTACGATTTTGCTTTACAGCATTAATCAGGCTTATAACAATTTGGGCGACAATTTTTTAAGGGTCTCCCTTGCCAAATCTAAATTGTATGAGAGTACGGACTATGTCCCTCATGTTTTGTTCACGACATTGTCCCTAGTTACTGGGACATTATAAGCCCTCAATGGGAAGTTTGTTGCATGATTAAGTTCCTGTACAATCTATCCAAAACATTTTTGACAATGGTCATAATTCCTTGTTTTAATCTTCTCAACTATTTATACTCCAATGGACAGAGGGGCCTGGTGGGCTACAGTCCATAGGGTCGCAAAGAGTGGAACATGACTGAAGCAACTTAGCACACATGCATATTAATTAATACATCAATATTTTCAAGAAAACAAGGGACTTTGGGTCTATTAGCATATTACAACTCTACTGAGTATAGAAAAGGTTAATCTGTAGCAAAGCAGAGTGTTTAATATTTACCCTTGTGGTGCCTCAGATGCCACCATCTAAGGATTTCTTTCCGCTTTCCTGCATTGCTTTTCCCAATAGTCTTATTTTAGAATGCAGATTATCTAGGGAGTGAATGTTCAGAGTCTAGCATATAGTAGTAGAATTTAGTTTTGACATTTCACTTTGCAATTGGGTTTCCCTGACAAAAACTCTAGACTGAAATGATCTTGGTGTGAATTCTAGTCTCTTAATTGGTACTGTATATACATGAGATACAGAGGATACAGAACATAAAAGACTCAACTAGGGGTCATCAAAGAGGAGGGGAGAGTCATCAAAGCTTTAGGCACTTATATTTGAGTGACAACTCTCTACCTTAATGATTTTATTCAAAAACATTTAAAATTATGTAATCTCTCATATTAATATATCCTGGAGGTAATTACAGTTGTAGCTTAACCTTTCTGATATATTTTTTTGGTTAAAAAAAGTTGATCGACATACAACATAAACACAGAAAAGTGCTCAACTCACAAGTGTACAGTTTCAGTGAATTTTTACAGCTAACATAGTCATAAAACCAGCAGGCAAAACACTAGCACCCCAGAAAAGCTCCCCTCATGCCCCCTTCCAATTTCTTTTCACACCAAATGTGAGTGTGCTGAAATGTTTTCAGCTAACAGCTCTTTATAGAAAGTGTGAGCACTTATAACCTATTTTTTTTGTTGTTGCTTGAGATTTAGCCAAAATTCTGAGAAACTAAAAACAATCCCATTTGACATCCTCTGACATATCTGAAAGATTACAAGGCCAAATCTCTTAGGATAATTTTCAGAAAGGAGAAATACTCTAATTTACACATTTAATGTTTGACATGTTTCCTTAAAACTGTATCAAGGAATCGATTTCATTTGTTCTTATTACCTTTTGCCTTTAAGAATGGCAACGAACTTTTCTCCTAAAAGTAATTCTTTTTAGAGCCAGGTTCCACTTGATACTTCCCTTCCACTGAGTTAAAGGGAAAGGACATCCTCATTTTCAAAGAACTGCAGATTTAGAGGGCTAAATCTGCAAAAGACCTTACTCATCATTCCATCCAGACAACCCAATTTACAGATGAGAAAGTCGAGGCTCAGGAAAGCAAAGTGTTACATCACTGTATTAAGTAAGGTAGACCTGTACGAGGAACTAATCCCTACATATTGAGTGGATTGCTCTTTCCAAACTATAAAGAGAGCTGCTTCTAAGGAGTGTGATGACCTGAATGTCAGCTTTAATTCCACCTCTGACTGGCTGGGTGACCACAGGCATACTGCTCATGTCTCTAAGCCTTAGTTGACTCAAATTCATAGTTATTGTGTATACTTGGCAAATAGTCAACGACACATAGTCACACTCATGATAGTTATTGCTACTATTGTTGTTGACAGAAGGAAAGAAACACAGATGTGATCCCAGTGCATACACTCTCATAAATATGGGACATCCAACATTTCACAAAACTCTTAGGGACATCTTAATGCAGGTGGAACTTGTTGTCTGGCAGCCTTCTGGAATATTCTGTAGTTATCTCCCCAAAAGTAGTTTGATTGAAGAACAGTAAAATGAGACCAACAAATATGTTCCTAGGTCACTTGTCCTGACCAACAGTTAGATACTTACATATGACTGCCAGGATACCTCAGAAGGGTACCTTTGGGAGATACAGTAAAAATTGGGTATAAATGGATTGATTAGAATATGGGTGATCATCGCAAAGAGAGAATACATCTCCCCTGCTACTTCACATATAAAGAGCTCTAAGACTCTGCTCTCCCTTGATTTGGATACCAGCACAAGGTAGCCAAAATGGAACTGACTCGATGAGTAGACACATTCCATCATCAAATTATTTTGTTCTCAGAGTCAGTTATTCGGCAAAAGTTCCATGATTAAATCTTATCCCCCATATTTCTCTTTTGTATTTACCCCACTAAAATTCATTTTGATTAACTCTTATCATTCTAAATTATC
Source organism: Muntiacus reevesi (assembly GCF_963930625.1). NCBI lineage: Eukaryota > Metazoa > Chordata > Mammalia > Artiodactyla > Cervidae > Muntiacus > Muntiacus reevesi. The sequence goes on from NC_089271.1 coordinate 20,816,417, forward strand.
AAGGTGATTTTAGACACTGGCTTGACATCCAGTGTTAGCCATTCATCCCCAGTTTTTAACAACTGAGAAGTGATCATCATATCTCTCATGCTTCCCTTTGAGTTTTATATATATATATATATATATATACACACACACATATATATATACACACACATATATATATACACACACATATATATATATATTTAAAAGTCTAGAAGAGACGGTAGGAATACTCTGGGATGTCTAATATATTTCCAACACAAAAATACTCATATGGTTCATTGTCCACTGTACTTTGAACATAGCCATTTAAAACACCTGCAAATCAACTCAAGCATACAATTATCCAGTTCTTACATTATCTTCTTTTTCATCTAGACACAGTGATAAAGAATTTGGGTTTAACCCTATAGAAATAACAGGGAGGCTAACTCTCCAATTACTTTCCCCAAATACATGCACAACTGCTAAAATATTAACCAATTGATAATAGCCAATCACCTTAAGTTACCTCAGGTCAGGTTCCTTTTACTAAGCTCCTTTAGTTACTCTCAAAATTTGTTTCACTAACTTAGAAAAGCACAAGTTTACTAAACTCTTTTAGGTTTTTTTAAATTGAAATCCATATATATACTCCCTGGAATAAGGAAATCATTGCAGTATTACTCGTCAGGTTTGCATACCGGAAATAATTTTATACTCCATTCAGTCTAGCTGCCCAACAAAACACTAGATTATTCAGTGGAGTAGACATCAGGAAAATGGCCTAAGATTCTGTTACACAGTTCTCAAAGGAAATATTTGCATGCCTCAACATCATTCTTATTCAGTAAATAAATGAGAGTCCTCATAATCTGAGAACTTCCCTGCTCACAGGGAAGCTTGCTTGTTCAACAATTTCTCTGGGAGTTTCAAGACACCCATCTGCAGCTGTTCTTTTTACTGGACTTTATTAAACACATGCTTCATAAAGAAAACTCAATGTGCTCATTCAGAGGCAGAGTAATACTGGAACACACTTCATTTGGGAAGGGGAAGAGAAAGTGACCACTAGAAAAGGATGTGGTTTCATGGGGGTCAGTGTAAGAATTATGTAACAACCCATTTTCTGTCATCATTAAAAGCCTCAATTCATGTAAGAAATGCAACTTATTCATCATATAATGATGATTTGAATGGACTTCAGAAAGGATATCTGAAACCCAAAGGAAGTTTTGTGGTTACTGTTATTTTTTTTAGCTATATATTCCAGTTATTTATATTTTGTCTCTCCATTGCAAATGGAGCATTTTGTATTCTACAAATGCAAGGGCTGAACTCTGAAAACTGTTATTTTCCAGACTCCTTTGCCAGTTGGCTTCCTGATAGATTCAACTAATAGAAGACATTAGAATGAGACTGGAAACCAGGGTAAAGAGAGTGATTTTGTTTCAGGTCCAGCATCAGCAGTTCCTTTCAGTTGACGATCTTTTCAGCGTTCCCATAACACCAGTCTCACTGTGCCTACTCAGAGATACCACAACAGCCAAGTGTCCCTACCCCCTCAGAAGTGTGAATTCCAGCTATGTACACTCCCTCCTCTGAGATCCTGGGTTACTAGATGGGAATGTAAATTGGTATGGCCGCCAAGGAGAACAGTATGGAAGTTCCTTAAAAAACTAAAAATAGAGCTACTATATGGTTGGATGGCATCACAGACTCAATGGACATGAGTTTGAGCCAGCTCTGGGAGATGGTTATGGACAAGGAAGCCTGTTGTGCTGCAGTCCATGGGGTCATAAAGAGTCAAACACAACGGAGCAACTGAACTGAATTGATGTGATCCAACAATCTCACTCCTGGGCATGTGCCCAGAGAAAACCATAATTCCAAAAGAGGCTCAGTGTTCACTGAAGCACTATTTGCAATATCGAGGACATGGAAGCAACCTAAATGTCCACAACAGGGGAATGAATAAAGAAGACATGGCGCATATATATGATGGAATATTACATAGCCATAAAAAGGAACATAATTGTGCAATTTGCAGAGGCATGGATGGACCTACAGGCTATTATACTGAGTGAAATAAGTCAAAAAGAGAAAAACAAATATCATATATTAACACATATATGTAGAATCTATTTGTGAAGCAGAAATAAAGACACAGATGCAGAGAATAAATGCATGGACACCAAGGGGGTAAAAGAAAAGCTGGATGAACTGGAAGATTGGGATTGACATAGACACACACACACACACACACACACACAACTTTGTATAAAATAGGTAACTAATGATCGCCTACTGTATCTATTCAGGGCTCTGGGGTGAACTAAATGGGAAGGAAATCCAAAAACGAGGGGATATATGTATATGTACATCTGATTCATTTTGCTGTAGAGCAGGAAGTAACACAACACTGTAAAGCAACTATGTGCATGTGTGCTGAGTCTCTGTCATGTCTGACTGTGAATCTACGGACTGTATGTAGCCTGCTTGGCTCCTCTGTCCATGAGACTGAGATTCTCCAGGCAAGAATACTGGAGTGGGTTGCCATTTCCTTCTCCAGGGGTCTTCCTGACCCAGGGATTGAACTCCCATCTCCTGAATCTTCTGGATTGGCAGACAGGTTCTTTACCTCTGAATCACTTGGGAAACAACTATACTCCAACAAAAATTTTAAAAGAGAGATCCTGGTTTATCAGAATTCACTGGATGGTAACATAAATCTGAGTTCCAATTCACCAGTCTCCTCCTCCCAGGTCCTAGGTTCTGGTTACCCTTAATTTCTTCCCTTTAATACTCTCAGACTTGGAGGTGGTAGATGTCTCTTGCAGTTATTATCTTTGGGTCACCTGTCTTCTTTTTGCTAGTTCAGCACTCCAATACCTCTATACCCAATTCCTTGTTAAATTCCTTCTGCTGAATACCTAGTGTGGTTTCTGTTTAACTAAATGGATCATAACTGATAAATTATAAAATGACTTTTTTCCCCAAAATGTCCTTTAATAACATTTTTGAAGTATCTCTTGTTAATAAAAAGTTGCTTTTTGCATATTTATCTCTTGAAAATAAAATTAAAACATTCAACATTTGCAAGTGACCAAGCCACTGTAATGATTATGTGAACCCTAAAAATGTAAACACACAAATCTGTTCAATAACTATAAATATTTGATTCAGGGAAATAAATTTTGTTAAAGAAGACTCTGCAGTAAAGCTTATTGCTCCTGATTATGCAAATATGTTGCCAATAAACAAAGTTTGCTGGTCACCTGTCATGAGTAGTAAGTCAGTCCCAAACTGACAGTCTGGGTCTATAGGAGCAATTAGAAGATGAGACTGATGGAGATTGATGTTTGTTAAAGGCTTATGTAGTAGATGAGTGCTTTTAACATATGTTTCTTTGGTTTATCATCACAGAAGTGAATAAGGTAACTATTATCTCTATGTTGTGAAAGAGGAATACAGGCTAAAGAGGATAAACTACTGCTTGTATCAGTAGCTCAGTCATGCCTGACTCTGCGACCCTATGGACTGCAGCCAGGCTCCTCTGTCCGTAGAATTCTCCAGGCAAGAATACTGGAGTTGGTTGCCATTTCCTTCTCCAAACTATCGTTTAAGGTCATATAATTGGTGTGAGATAAACATAACTTCAATCCAAAGGTCTATCATCACTTATACCATACTGCGTTCCTGCTTAGAAGTCATGATCTCTGGTTTTAATAACTGTATACATACACCATCACAAAATTACTTAATATTTACGCAACTATATATCTATATCTATCTATATATATATATATATATATAAATATTATGGAAAGTAATGGCTTGATCATTTAGCTTGTCATCATCATATGTTACAGATTTTAAAATCTAATTTTGCTAGATAAAATGAAGTGTTCAAAAGGTATAAAGAAGTAATTTAATGCATCCTTCTGCTATTAGACAAGTCTTCACCTAATGCCCATGATAAAGTTACATAAATAAAAAAGAAATAATTAGTATGGGAGAAGGGAGATAAAATACTGAACAATTTAATTGGATTTTGCTGAAGTAAGAAATGACAGACTAAACAATAAATAGGGAAATGGTACAGTTATCTGGGTAGAACAGAAATAATAGCTGATCAGGGACAAAGACACGGGGATTTCAAATCCCATTTCACCACTGACTCACTTGGTAACGTTTGACAAGTTATAAACTGGCTGCTTTTTACTTCTCCCACAAGAAAACAGAGGGAAGATGATATGACAGTAAAGCTCTATATCATAGGATCATTTTAAGAAATAACTATTCAAAGAAATTATCATAAGGTACTCAGACAATATCAAATACTGCACAATAATACAGTTAAGTAGACAAAATGACTCAAATTCCCAGTTTACTGTAGTGACTAAGCTTTCATGTGACCCTCTGAAAATAGGACAAGATGCTATATATGAAATTAAGGGTGGAATTTACTGCTATATACATTCCAGTCATCCCAATGGAAAGGTCAGGATTACATAGGTGTGAACACACAGGAATTGTGCAAACATTCAGTTGATCTAGTTCTACAGGGGCCAATCAGCTAAGTTTCAGTGAATCAGATCTCTTGAATATTAAATTTTGTCCAACTCAGATACATTTCTAGAAACAATGCCAAAGGCTATAGACAGACACCAAGAATATAGTGTCTACGAAAGTTTCACAAGGGAGCTCCAACATACTGCAGCCAGCCCATAGCATGCTCACAGAGAAGTAGCAAACTATAGGGAATGCATTAGTTGGCATGCAGGGAAGTCCTTGACAAAAATAGCAACCCCCAAGTAATGGATAATTATTATCCAAACAGGAATATCAACAAGCCTTAACTGAAATGTAAGCCTAAAGCAAAATGTAAGATTCAACACTCAATGCAACTCACAGGGCTGAGAATCTAGTATAATTTTAGTCAGATGTTGAAATTAAGTGGGTGGTATAACCTGGAAGGATGGGCTAATGGCATGAACTTAAATACAATAGAATATCTTGAGAAGTAAGGTTGCATCTAGGGCAATTTATCTAAGACATAAGAGGAAGATGTGGAGCCAAGAACTCAGTTCTGGGAAATAAATCTCACTTTCTAAAGAAAATCAGGCTAGAGTCCTTTGTTCCCTTCTAGGCCCTAGAAATGAAGAGACAGAAGTAGATAGGGAGATAAACCTCTAACCTCTCAGTGGGGGCTCAAAGAGATTAGATTCCAAAAGCATCCCCAGGGTACTGACAATATCTAGGGTTAGTTGGTCCCCAGTCCTCTCAAATCCCCACCCCCTGAATTTCTGAGAACCACTATAAGCCTTCCTTTTACCCTCTCACCAGGTATTTAGAGGAATTGTCTAATGTTTTCTCAGTCTGGGCTGCACTGATACCAAGGTCAAGGAGAGTAAGACTGCAGATTACTGGAAGATTAATTTGTTCAAGGGAGCTGCACAATGCAATGAAAAGAGATTGACACATAGGATTCTTCTGTAAGTGAAGTAAACATTTATAAAATCATTTAAGGGTTCCATTGAGTTCTGAATTTCAAAATGAGGAAGTATTACCTTAAATTTATCAGACCTTTTTACAAAGAATTAACACAATTGATCTAGCAATTGGCCAAGAGGAAAGCAACATGTACCTGTGGGATGAATGCATACAATTAATTAAAACCAGAAAAGGATTGCTAGCTGAAATCATTCGAGCAAGTTCATGAGAAGTTTGAATATACGTATATTATAGAGGGCTCACTTTTAGCCACAGGAGAGGTCATGGCACAGAAAAATAGAAGGCAAAAATATCTCTTAACAAAGCAAGTTAAGATGTTAACATAGTGTGTATTTACTGTGTGCCAAGAATTTTTATATTTTTCACAAGTACTCATTTAACAAATCAAAACCACCCTCGGAGAAGGCACTCCAGTAGTCTTGCCTGGAAAATCCCATGGACGGAGGAGCCTGGAAGGCTGCAGTCCACGGAGTCGCTAAGAGTAGGACACGACTGAGTGACTTCACTTTCACTTTTCACTTTCATGCATTAGAGAAGGAAATGGCAACCCACTCCAGTGTTCTTGCCTGGAGAATCCCAGGGACGGGGGGGCCTGATCCCCATAGAGCTGGCATCTATGGGGTCGCACAGAGTCAAACACGACTGAAACGACTTATCAGCAGCAAAACCACCCTATGAGATGGGTATCATTTGTATTCCCATACTACAGGTGAACAGACTGAATAATAGAAAGGTTAAGTGACTGGCCCAAGGTCACACAGTTTATACATTATGGTACTAAAGTTCCAACTCAGGCAGCCTGACCCCAGAGTTCATTTTCTTAACCAATACGTGGTTCGGCCTATTCAAGAACTGACTCCAGACCAACAATTCTAGCTGTAAAGCAAGTTTCTTTAATACCTGACTCCATGCTGATTATTCTTGTTCTAGAGCAAGGAGAAGCTCACACACCCCAACTAGAGAGTAGGTCCCGCTCACAACTAGCAAAAAGCCTGAGAAGCAACGAAGACTCAGCACAACCAAAAATAAATAAAATTATTAGAAAAAAAAATTGACTGAAAATAGATTAGGGCAAATGCTCATGGGTGTTCAGGATTCACATGCCAACGTAACCAGTAAGTGTAGTGTTAAGGTCATGTGGCATTCTGTGTCTCATGCAGAGAGAGTATCAGTGTCCTCATTTTTCAGATACAAAAACAGCCTGAGAATGAGGGACTGACTCATCTGAGGTCACACAAGTGGTTAGGGGCTAGGCTGTAGACCTCAAGGCAATCATCTAACCTCTGTTCTTTGACTCTCAAGTCCACTGCCCCACTCACTCATATTCAGTTTAAGGTTGGCAAACAGCAATGCCAAAAGAGGGAATGGAGATAAAAACATCCCAAGAAATTCTTCTTAGAACAAACTTTTCCACTGAAAGCTAGATGGTAAGAGCACTTTTTAGCTCATGAGTTAAAGAAAAACTCTATTTAATACCATCTTCGACAATACTAACAATTTATAACTATGAAGTTGCAGATATCCAGTGTACATAATTCACTGGTGTAAGATTTACCCTGTAAACTGCAGGGACAACAGGGGGGAAAAACTTGCTGTGAAGTATTTATAATTTGTGTTTATACAAGTCAGGATTCCTAGTAGGAAAAACAAATCATTGTAGTTATTCTAAGAAAGAAAAGACTTAAATCAGGGACTTAGGTGATACAGAACTATTGAAAGCCAGAAAGAACCAGAAATCAGGGGCCATCACTTAAATTATTGGGTTTAAAAACCTGCCACCATAGATGTGATCCAAGGATTAGGAGGTTGCCTCTGGACAAATGTCTCTGCATACCCACAAAATTGGTTATCTGATTCTGAAACCCTGATTTTGACTGTCATGGCTTTTTCTAGACACTCTTGGCTTTACCACCTCTGCAGGCCAGGAGAAGGAGCATGTGAAACTTGGCCTCTGCCTAAAGTCTGCATTCTAAATCTCTTAATGAATGAATCTAGTTGAAGGGACTTAACTCATAGTTGTCTAGGAAATAGTGTTTAGGTTCTAGTCTCTGTAGAATTGGATGGTACATAGAAAAATGTGGGAATTATTGGAGTGCTCCAATCATGTTCATCATGGTGTCAACTGTTTATAATTTAAAAACAGGAAAAACACATCTTAAAGTTTTGAGAAACCAAAGTGTTAGAGTAAGACTCTCTTTGTTCAACCTTTTAATGTGAGGAGAGAGGGTAGAGGAAGAATGAAGAAGGAAAACATAGTCTGAGTGTCATTCCTTTCATTCCTGTTGTCCTGCTGTGTAGCAAGGCAGAGAGCCAAAACTTAAATGATGGTCTTCATAAAATACTAATTTTTAAAAAAATATTAACATCCCTGGATGGGGCCATGTTTTAAGCGCCTATCTTTTAATAGTTTTAAAGTTATTAGCAGGATTGATGGCAGGGTTCATGGGTGGGTTTCAGAGACAGATTTTAGCCATTTTACATTTTTGCCCAAAAGGAAATTTAAAGTTAAGTGTAACTCAGACTCAGGTTTGAATAACAGCTCCTCTACTTTCTGTGCTCTTAAGCAAGTTTCTTGAATTGCCAATGTCATAACGATTTTGTATAAGAATGAAAACTGCATAGTTACAGGGTTTTCTGATGACGAAATTAATTTCACAGTGTTTCCAATGCTAAATGACAAGATGAAGACAACAAAGGCAATCGTAGTTCAAAACTCAGAGAACTTACCAGGAATTAGAATAAATGGGCCATCATAGAGCAATTAGGACTGAGGTTGGAATTTTATAGGTAGTAGAACTGGCAGAGAGGCTTTGTAGACAGAGGAAGTAAGTGTCAGAATTGGTAGATGGAAAGGAGATGGTGAGGGTCTGGTCTCAGAACATCTTCAGGAGAGAAAGGGACAAAAAAGAAGGGGCCATTGAAACCTTCTGGAAAATGTTCATCTAATAAGACCTCATGATGGTACTGAATAGAGGAGAAATAATGGGGAATTCTTTTCTGTGGAAAGTTTTTATTAGGATATACCTGGTCTAAGTTGCTCATAGTAAACAAACCTAGAATTTTTTTTTTTTTTTAATGAGGCATGGCATACTGGAAAAAGTCAGCACTATGTAAATACCACAGTATTTAATGAAGATGTTTATGACTAAAAAAACAAACAAACAAACAAACAAAAACTCACTCTGTGTAACTGATACCTCCTATGGATTACTCAGACAACTCATATGTAAAATCTGATCCAGAGCCAATATAGAAAAGAAGAACTTGGCAGTTGCATTGGCAGTCTATGATTCCATGCTTCACCTGTATCTAGCAATTCCCCATGTCCTTAGAATTATTAGTTTGAAACAGGGTAAAATCTCTAGTTCTGGAGATTGTGACTTAAAAATCCAATCCTTTAATTTACCGCCATGGCATAGATGATTCATACAGAAGAAAGTGGGTAGAACACATCCATTGAGGCAAGGACTTGATTTGATTTATGAAAGGCAGTCTTTGGAAAAGTGGTTGTAATTCAATTTGAGAGTTTAAAACGAGAGGTTTTGGAATTTGGATTTCATGTTATAAGGGAATGATAGTGGTGGATTTAAATAGGATGATATAGGTGTGTTAATCCAGTAAAACAGTACATATAACAGGAAAGAAATGAGCTTTTTGGTAAAAGATCTTGTAGATGACTGTGGTAATGCAGGCAAAAGTGATAAGAAGACTGTAATGGCTTGAACAGATGCTTGAGAAACTATAATGAAAATAAAGTGTTCTTAGAGATTTATTAGTCATAAAAAATAAGGAGTTAAATGTAGTAGTTTTTAGGCTGACTGACAGAAGGTGTCTCAGACAGAAACAGTTAAGTCTGGAGTTAGTTTGACATAGGATGAATTTTAAGGAGCTAGTAGAATACACAGGCACATACCCAAACTGTCTCACACATATATACACACACATAATCCATGTCTGGAGGTGTAGAGATATACAGACATGTAGTTGATCTCAGAGTGTAAATCAGTTACCAAAGTAATTATTAAGTCCTCTGAGAGTGACAAGGATATATAGATAATTTATGCCTGATTGAAAGGATAACCAAAAAGAAAAAAAGAAAAAAAATCACAGAAGTGGTCCCAATGATCCCTCTCCTGTTCTCTGTTCTCTGGTCACAAAGTGTGACAAATATGTAGAATGACCAGTGTCACATTCTTGATCCATTTAGAACCATGACTTTTCAGTGCCAAGACTTCAGTACATTGTTTCCTTGGCATGTTTCAAGGGGGAAATATCTGGGGTTTAGGTTGAGATTCAAACCATCATGTGAAGCAAGATATACCTTACAGTAACTCCACAACTCTGACTGGGGCATCTTTTTCTTCACTCTCTTCTTTGTGACCATTCTTGTCTATCAAAAGCATAAATCATACTTCCCAAAGTTGTTTCATCAGAAGTGGGTTTCTCTCCACTTGGTGTATGAGGACCAGTCAGAGGAGTTGGGCATCGTGGTAAGTTGAATAATGTTCCCCCAAAGACAGCCATGTCCTAATCGCTGGTACCTATGAATATGGTATCTTACATGGACAAAGGAACTTCACAGATGAGACTAAGTAAAGGGTTTTGATCTGGGGAGCATGCCCTAGATTTTCCAGGTGGATCAAATGTAACCACAAGGGTCCTTAAGACAGGAAAGCAGGAGAGTTAAAGTGATAGAGAAGACATGCTGATGGAAGCACAGACTGGAGTAATGCCATTGAGAGGAAGGAGCCATGAGCCAAGGAAAGCACATGGGCTCTAGAAACTGCAAAAGTCAAGGAAAAAGATTATTCTCAGGAGCCTCCAGAAGGAAGCAGCCCTGCTGAGAACTTCTGTTTAGCTCAGTGAGACTGATTTTAGACATCTGATGTCCAGACTGTAAGATTTGAAATTTCTCTTGTTTAAAGTCAATAAAAGTGTGGTAATTTCTACAGCAGTGATAGGAAACTAATGCAGGCTTGTAATCATTTTTGGAGCACCTATGTCATCATAGTTAGGAAGACAGTATTTGAGTAACTTACCAAAAAAGAGAAAAATGTGTATAGACAGATTGTTCTGATGCAGAGAATGTTCTATCTGATCTAGGGTGCAGTTTACATGCCAAATACTCACATTTTAAGCCCCAAATTTAACATAATCCCTGCCACTTCCCTCAAGAGGAGGAGAACATGGCATTTTTCTATAAGAAGGTTCCCAATTCACAGACTAACCCACATTTGTCTTTTAGAACTGCAGCCCCCTATGTGATTACCACAAACTGAAACTACTTCAAAATATCCTCTGGGATAAATCAGAGGCATTAAGAGAAAAAGACCCAAGAAAGTATCATTAATATGGCAACTGAAATTGTAGTGATGACTTTAGAGAGAGTAGTTCCAGTTAGGTTGAGGGTGAAAGATCACCTCAACCGAGAAGTGGTTCTCGGTCAGGGACAGTCTATCCCCCAGGAGACCCTCAGCAAAATCTGGAAACAGGTTTGGTTGACACAAGTCTGGGAATGCTGCTCACATCTAGTGGACAGAGGCCAGGGATGCTACTGGACATTCTACCGTCGATACAAGACAGTTCTCTCCCCCACCAGGAAAGAATTATACAGTCCAAACATCAGTAGTGCTAAGGTGGAGAACCCAGGCACAGAATAAATAAGAAAATCTTTGTGACTACGCTTAGTTTTCAGAAAAGGAAACAGAAACTAAGAGAAAAGAAATGATCAAATGTATGCCATCTGAGTCCTAGCTAGATACCTTTCAATAACACACCCTGTCTAAAATTCATCTCGATTGATAGAGAAGAATGCATATGTTCTCATATATACTGAAGGTATGTAAATGTTAAGGTCCTTTCAAGTATAAAATAAATCTCAGTGTAACCCTTCAAGAAGTTCTAATGGAACTTTATAACTTACAGAAAGAATAAGCCTTTGTAAATAATTCAAGTCATCTATATCATTAGTTTATACAAACAAATAGCTTTTATTTAAATATAAGCCTACCTTCAGAAGGAAATAAGAAGCCTAACTTCAGAAAGAAATCACTTCATCACTGGAAGATTTTATTCCAGAGGAAAAAATTAACTTCTTTGTTCACATGGATTTTGAAATTTTATTCTTATGTGGATCGTTTATTTTAATCTTAGATGAATAAATTCAATGTTATTGAGTTAATTATATTTGAGGGGAAAGCAGAATCATTGTGATATATTGTACACACTGCTATAAAACTAATACTGGATATAAGAAAATTTTGTAAGCTAATGATAGCATATAAGCCCGTAGAAATGATAAAGAGAAAAATAGACCAAATTTACTTTCTTATCCAATTAGAATAAAAGAATATTCTTCCATTCATTTAGGAAATACTTATTCATCATTAACTTAATGTCAGGGCCTATGCTAAATGTTTAGGAAATAAAAAATGGGTATCAAGGTGCCATCCTAAAGAACTTCACCGTTAAGCGAAGAAAGCAGTGGGGGAAAATAAAAATTACATTTAATAAACCTTAATAGTGACATTGCAGGATAGTTTCCAAGTTATGCTGGCTCTGAGAAGCTTAATTATGAAGGATTTCTTTTGAGGGAGTTTTCAATGAATCAACATCTCTGGAGGAAGGGAAGGAAGAGACATTTGACACAGGGAAAGGCTGGCTGCACACCGATGAACTGATGCTGTCAGACGGTGGTGCTGGAGAAGACTCTTGAGAGTCCCTTGGACAGCAGAGAGATCAAACCAGTCAATCCTAAAGGAAATCAACCCTGAATATTCATTGGAAGGACTGATGATGAAGTTAATGCTCCAATACTTTGACCACCTAATGTGAAGAGCCGACTCACTGGAAAAGACCCTGATGCTGGGAAGATCGAGGGCAAAAGGAGAAGGGGACAACAGAGGATGGGATGGTTAGATAGCATCACTGATTCAATGGACAGGAATTTGAGCCAACTCCAGGAGATAATGGAGGATAGGGAAGCCTGGCGTACTTACAGTCCATGGGGTCACCAAGCGCCAGACACAACAAAGGCTGGTCTGTCATGTAGTCTCAATAATGTCCTCAGTTGACCCCAGGGGGAACTTTAAAGATGACATGGCCTTTCAGAGTTGTTCTACTTTAGGACAAGTGCACGTGCTCAGTCACTTCAGCCATGCCCGACTCTTTGCAACCCCATGGACTGTAGCCCATCAGGCTCCTCTGTCCATGGGATTCTCTAGGCAAAACTACTGGAGTGGGTTGCCACGCCCTCCTCCAAGGGATCTTCCTGACCCAGGGACTGAACCTGAGTCTCTTATGTCTCCTTCATAGGCAGGTGGGTTCTTTACCATTAGCACCACCTGGGAAACCCAAGCTGGAACAAGAGAGCGGATCTTCATAACCTGAGTATCAATAAGTCACTGGATACTGTCTGTCCCCGAAAAGAGGGCAAGAGTTTCGATGGGGCAGCTCTTTGCAGATAAGGGAAATTCCCAAAGAGAGGTGAGGGCTGAAGGCTGTCCATGGTAGCATTCTCCACAGATAGGGGAAATTCAGTCCTAAACAGACTGAATAGACTCTCCACAGGTAGAGTCATTCAATCCTAAATGAGAATCTAAGCAAAAAGCACAGCCTTCACAAATGGTATGCCCAGAGAGTGCTTATGGAGCTGGTTGACAGGAATGAACTAACTGTGTGATATGGGTAGAACATATTTGTTGTTGTTTAGTTGCTCAGTGGTGTCTGATTCATTGTGACCCCATGGTTGCAGCACACCAGACCTCTCTGTCCCTGGGATTTCCCAGGCAAGAATACCAAAATGGGTAGCCATTCCCTTCTTCAGGGAATCTTCATGGACTAGGGGTCAAACCCAGGTCTCCTGCATTGACAGACAGATTCTTTACCACTAATCCATCAGTAGAAAGAGCCAAGTAGAAAGTATAGGATAGGTATAATGTTACTGAACTGGAATTTGAACTGAAACTTGGACTATGATGAGGATTATTCCAAGTAAAAAAAGCTAGGGAATCACTTTCCAGGCAGAGGGAACAATATGTATAAAGTAATGGAATTAAAAGGGCAAAGCATATATAATTATTAGAGAAATGCAAATCAAAACTAGAACGAGACATCAGGTCACACCAGTCAGAATGGCCATTAACAAAAACTCTACAAACAATAAATGCTGGAGAGGGTGTGGAGAAAAGGGAACCACCTATGCTGTTCGGTGAGAATGTAAATTGGTGTAGCCACTATGGAGAATAGCATGGAGGTTCCTTCAAAAACAAAAAATAGACCATATGACCCAGCAATCCCACTTCTGGGCATATATCTGGACAAAACTATAAATTGAAAAGATACATGCACCCTAATGTTCATTGCAGCGTTATTTACAAAAACTAAGGCATGGAAGCACCCTGTGTCCACTGAGAGAAGAATGGATAAGGAAGATGTAGATGTACACACACAGATACACACAATGGAATATTACTCAGCCATGAACATCAATGAAATAATGTCATTTACAGTTACATGGATGGACCTAGAGACTATCATATTGAGTGAAGTATGTCAAATAAATAGAAATATCATATGGTATCACTTTTATGTGAAATCTTTAAAAAATGATACAAATGAACTTATTTACAAAACCAAAACAGGCTCACAGACTTCCAGAAAGAACTTAGGGTTACCAGAGAGGAGGCTGGGGTAGGAGGATAGTTAGGGAGTTTGGGATAGACATGTACATACCACATTTAAAATGGATAGCCAATATGGGCCTACTGTACAGCACAGGGAACTCTGCTTAATAGTATGTAACAGCCTAATTGGGAAAAAGAATTTTAAAAATAATAGATACATGTATATGCAAAAAAAAAAAATATTCTGATTGTGACACCATACTGGAGTTTTGTAAGGTGTTACCACTAAGAGAAAATAACACAGAGGAATAGGTGGATCTCCCCGTTTATTTCTTACAACTGCTTGCAACTCTACTACCATGTCAAAATAAAAGTTTAATTTAAAAAAAAGCAAAGCATAATCAGAGGAAGGTCAAAGTTTAACCAAATTGGAGCTTAGAATAAATGTTCGAGAAGAAGCAGGGGCTAAAGAAGGGACCTGGGGAATAATTTTAAAACAAACTAGAATAAAAGATACAGGATTTATCCTATTGAGAAATCTAGATCTAACAAGGGCTTTAGGGGAGGAAGTACGAGGATTTTATTTAAAGAAGATAATTCTGCACGTATGGAGTATGGGTGATTGAAGCAGAGGGAAATTTAGAGCAGGGCAATGTACTTTCAGTAACGTGAACACTGAACTGTGATAATGAGTTGAAACAGTTTTCTCTTCAGGGAGGGAAAAGTGTCTAATAGAAGATAAAAAATGCACCTTAGATTCCATGAAATTAATAAGAAATTTACCCCTTTCTACCTACATATACCTCATATATCACTGCCTAAGGAGCAGGTGCACTTTCTAGTTATTATTTCATATCAACATGAAATAATGACTGTTAGCATTGAAGATCTCAAGTAGAAGTTTTGAATATACAGATGCCTTCTAATTTAGACCAGAAGGGTAGTTTCGAAAGGCAACCAGATGAACATGGAGGGCAACCAGTGATGATCCATCAACCCTATTAAATGGCAATTAATGGCATGGACTGAATGTTTTCCATTCAATGACAGGTAAACAAGCTAATAAAATCTCCCAGCATAGGACACAAGAATATTCTATACTAGAGATGAATGCTTGGGAAGCAGAAAAATATTTGCTATTATAATAAGTATACTATATAATGAATTCTCTTGTGACTTTAATAAAATAAAAAATAGTCATTAAAACAAGAGATAAAATGAGTTGGAATAACAGTATAAGAAGAGTGTGATGACAGAAAAATTTCTTAATTGATCCAATAAATATTTATTGAACAGTCTAAGGTTGGCAGACGTAAGAGGCAGATCTTGAAATGAGAATTTCCAAGTGAGTTTTTTTGGTAAATTATTTATTTTAATTGGTGGCTAATTACTTTACAATATTGTACTGGTTTTTGCCATATTTCACATGAATCAGCCATGGGTGTACATGTGTCCCCAATCCTGAACCCCCCCCACCTCCCTCAGAGTCATCCCAGTGCACCAGCCCTGAGCACCCTGTCTCATGCATCGAACCTGGACTGGTGATCTATTTCACATATGCTAATATACATGTTTCAATGCTATTGCTTCCAGAAAAGACCAGTGAGCAAGTGGTAGAAACCAGAGATGGAAAGACGAGCACTCATGCAAGCTGTGAGCTTCAGGGTGAAGTGTAAGTTACACTTGCATTATTCTCAGAGTCTTTGGCTGAAATCCACCCAGAGTGGCCATATCAAATCCCAGGCTATTACAGCCCTGTGTGGAGAGCAAAGCAGCTCCAGTAGCCAAGGGTTCAGACATTATGCAGGTGTTAGAAACAAAGCCTGGAGTAGCAGGCACCCAGAAAAACAGCAGAAGGTATTCTAGGGGATCTGAGCACCCATTGTGAAGTCACCACTGAGATGGGTACTAGGACTACAAGGGCAAACGAAGCAGAAAGGGTCCCTGCACTAATAGAACTTATATTCTAGGTTGGGAAATGCCCACTATATCAAAGGGAAAAAAGAAAAAAACATGAAAGGATAATGACAGTCTACCTGAAGTATGATAAAGTGAATTAACATGTAAAAGAAAGAATGGGAAGAGGGCATTTTGTATGATGAACTCATGAAAGGCCTCTTAGACAAAGGAATATTTGTTCAGACACATGAAGTTTGAGTCTTAACGGAAAAAAAAAAAGACACCAAGGAAATATTGGGGGAAAATGAAAGAAATAAAACTCCTAGTCAAAGCATAAAAGAAAAAAATCAACTGAACAAAACATAGACCCCCCCAAATCTAACATAACAAGCTCCTGTAGACAGTGACTTAAAGTCTGAGTTTTAATGGTTATATGTGTGGGAATAGGAAATAAAGCCTGGGATCCAAGAATGCTAGGGATTTAGATCAAAGATCCCTCATATATATACAGTTACTTAAGGGGCACACCTGCAGTGAGAAAATTAGCTAAAAAAATGATATTCTCTGTATTAGTCACAATTTTGCATAGAATAAGGGGACAAACAAAACCCCCAAATGCTTAACATCTTGTCGGTATCAGGTGGGCTTGGGGTCTTAATTTAAACTATCTGTCTGACTCAAAAAATCTAGGATGAAAAACTAGACTATATAATCCTGGGATGATAGTGTCTCTAGGTTCCTGGCAATAGAAAATATAAATTCTCATTGGAACAATGCACCATAGAAATAGGTGTCAAACTCCCCAAAAACATGAGCTCACAATCAAAAGGAAATATATGAGTAAGACAAGTAAACCATGAAGAACTAAGATACAGCAAAGGGCAAAAGTAGACCCACTGAGTTTGAAGAATTTGGTTTTATCATATATACAATATAATGTACATTTGCTTATTGTATTTATAGGACTGAAAGTTTAACAATAAAAAGAGATTATAAAAATCACCAGTAGTTCTGATGCTGTCCAGCTTGATAAACACCAACTTATTTAGTTGCTTCCCAAATATATTTTGAATGACTGAGGAAAAACATTATTGATATACTTGAAAATCAGATATTGTTTGTTGATTTTAGGACCAACTCCCATCTCTCTTTAACTCTCTCTTGTATGATAGGGGCATAAAGCCTGGAAGCTACATTTCCCAGACCCCACTGCCAGCAGAGTTTCATCTAGTCAACGAAAGGCATCTGCAGGAGCCGTGGACAGTACAAGACGAAGAGCATTATTTTTCTCTGGAAAATGCATCTAGAAACATAGACATCAGGAGACAGTAGATTTCCTGAAATCTACCCTCCTGACTTTTCTTACCACAAGATCCAACAGTTGTGTGAGCCTCTAATTTCCAATATTAAACCTCTTCCTGCTGGAAATACCTAGAGTAGCTACTGTTGTCCTGAGCAAGGCTTAGCCAGTGACTATAAGGCATAGTCAAGGACAGGAAGTAAGAATGAATAACATTATCCACATGAGCTTAGAAAGGGTGTCCTGACAACAATGATTTATAGCCAGAGCTGAATTTTGACAATTGGATTAAATATTGAGATTTAGAAACATGGGATCAGTAATGGAACAGCTGAACAAACTGCTGAATATCTTCCTTGCTGCCAAGGCAAAACAAGGATAAAGAGACAAATTCTGCAATATAATTAGTGGAATTTTTCAACTTATAAAAATGGATCAACATAAATATTGCAAAACCTGGACAAGATGTCAGACCACCCCCCCCCATCAAATTAACACAATCACAAACACAATGATAAATTAGGCAAATGGCAAGCTTAAAGCCTAATGCACCACCAAACTAGGCTTATTCTTTTTTTTTTTTTTTTTTTTTTTTTATTTTTTTTTTTTTAATATTATTTTATTAGTTGGAGGCCAATCATTTTACAACATTTCAGTGGGTTTTGTCATACATTGACATGAATCAGCCATATAGTTACATGTATTCCCCATCCCGATCCCCCCTCCCACCTCCCTCCCCACCCGACTCCTCAGGGTCCTCCCAGTGCACCAGGCCCGAGCACCTGACTCATGTATCCCACCTGGGCTGGTGGTCCGTTTCACCATAGATAATATACATGCTGTTCTTTCAAAACATCCCACCCTCACGTTCTCCCCCAGAGTTCAAAAGTCTGTTCTGTATTTCTGTGTCTCTTTTTCTGTTTTGCATATAGGGTTATCGCTACCATCTATCTAAATTCCGTATATATGTGTTAGTATACTGTAATGTTCTTTATCTTTCTGACTTACTTCACTCTGTATAATGGGCTCCAGTTTCATCCATCTCATTAGAACTGATTCAAATGAATTCTTTTTAACGGCTGAGTAATATTCCATGGTGTATATGTACCACAGCTTCCTTATCCATTCATCTGCTGATGGGCATCTAGGTTGCTTCCATGTCCTGGCTATTATAAACAGTGCTGCGATGAACATTGGGGTGCACGTGTCTCTTTCAGATCTGGATTCCTCAGTGTGTATGCCCAGAAGTGGTATTGCTGGGTCATATGGCAGTTCTATTTCCAGTTTCACCATTGCAACAAAAAGAATAAAATACTTAGGAGTATATCTACCTAAAGAAACAAAAGACCTATACATAGAAAACTATAAAACACTGATGAAAGAAATCAAAGAGGACACAAACAGTTGGAGAAACATACCGTGTTCATGGATTGGAAGAATCAATATTGTCAAAATGGCTATTCTACCCAAAGCAATCTATAGATTCAATGCAATCCCTATCAAGCTACCAACGGTATTTTTCACAGAATTAGAACAAATAATTTCACAATTTGTATGGAAATACAAAAAACCTCGAATAGCCAAAGTAATCTTGAGAAAGAAGAATGGAACTGGAGGAATCAACCTGCCTGACTTCAGACTCTACTACAAAGCCACAGTCATCAAGACAGTATGGTATAGGCTTATTCTTACAATGAAGGACTCTGGTGGTCATGCTAACTGCCGACTCCCTTGTGATTATTTCATTTCAAGGTATTATTTGTAGTCTTTCAGATTTCAGGAAATGGGAACTATTTTTAGATGCTGCAAATGTTGCTGAACATGGAACCTGAAATCTTAGGAAATATACTCAAGTTTTCCTTAATACATTCACTCACACAAACAACTCAGCTCCATAGTGTTCAGGCTGTAGGTTTTTTTTTAAACAAAGAAACAGTAAAACATCTTAAGCCATTAGTCTTCAGTTACAAAGGACATAGAAATCACTCAGCAATAGAGGAACTTGAAAATCTAGGTAGGCTCTAAAGCATCTTATTTTAGAGTTTCCATCCCACAGTAAACCAAATGTCTTAGAATGTACTCAATATCCCACAGTTAATATAAATGTTTCGCTATATAATTTTTAAAGACTTCTTGCAGTTTATGTTTTGAAATTGTATGTCTTTGCATAATTTATTTAATTCATAATTGGACATGACATCTCAGAAATCATGCTGCACACTCGAGAACTCTAGCAAAATGAGGGCTTTTCTTTTCCTGCTTTAGAGCCAGTAATTCTTTTTTTCCATATCTCAGACAATTTCATAAGCCCTTGAGAAGCTATGATTGGTATGAAACATGAGACCATCAATAAGCAATTTGCAACTTGGGCTGAGACTATGAATTCATATGGTCATCTAACTGTTGACAAGTTTTCTTCTTCCCAATACAAGATAACAGAAAGGGATAAGAAGGAAGACCTTGATTTATCTGTCCATAACCCTTTGAATATAGAAGCCCACCTAGACTCTGCTATTGTCAATCCACCAATCTTTCCACCCCACATCCCATAAGTCAGAGGTGCTCTGCATCCTACCTGACTACTATCTGACACCCAGCAATTTTGTGGCTACTTCCACAAGATTTCCACAGGCTTTAGAGAGTCATTGAGCCCAGTATGTCTATTAAGACTAATAAAGTCATCACCAATGGTCTGGAGTCCAGAACATTGTCACTGCTCAGACAAGAGTGCCTGATTTAGTTGACACCCCTCCTGGCTAAGACCACTCACCTTTTCTGCTATTTAACTACCCTTAGAGAGAAAGTGTTTTGGTAAGTGTCTTCCAGGGTAGGACAAAAATCATGACTTTTACAGGAAGAATACCTACATGAAGATCAGTTTCAAAGGGAAATGTTCTTCTCCACCAATTTACAGAAATTTCCAGCACAACAGCTGCTGATAGGATGTCTATTCCTTTGTGAGGACTAACTTTTATCAAAAAGCTACCTTGTGCCATATACATTCTAATCTAATTAACATCAAGTTACATAAAGTAGGTACTTCATTATCCCTATTTAAAAAAAAAACCAACAAAGTTATGAGCTTACCAGAAGCTATTTTTTCAATCCCTGGTAATGAATTCAAATCCTCTGATATCAAAGCCTGTCTGTGGCCCACTACCACATCCGGTGCCTCCAAAGTGAATGCCCTTTCACATGTACTCTGTCTTTTTACCACAAAGCCAAGTCCATCATTTAAAAAGGTTGGGAGTGGTAATTAAAACAGTAGTTTTTAATTAGCCTTTTTAGATGTTCTGACATAAAAGGTACTGCATAGACTCCACACAAGTGTCCATTAAAAGCCTCTAGACTGATACAGTACATTACAGGGTAATTTCCTTCCTGAGCATTGTTTAGTCAAATACAGAGAAAATTTTAATAGAGTCTGAGCCAAAGAAAAATGTTTTGTTCTTCAGCAAGTCAAGATGTTATAATAACCTCATAAACCATTAGAAAGATAGCACTGCCATACTCACATGCTATATGAGAAACAAAGAAACTGACTTGATGACGTCTATTTTAAAATTATGATTAGTGGATGAAACCAATATGTGATACTGGAAGGCAATTATTAAGAAGCCTTGGCCACTTCTTTTTTAAAGTTATCTGCAGACATACTATTTTACCATTTATGAATTAACCTCTTGTTTATATAGCAACAATAGCAACATTTCTGATTTGTGATCTTGATGGATGTAAGAATTTTGGTTTCAAAGATATGTAAATAAATGGTTAAAAAATAAAAGAGTCCACTGCCTTAAAAAAGCGGTGAAAGCAGGAAAGGTGAGTTTTGAAATCCATGAGGGCCATCAGCTTAACTCTTAGTATTAGTATATTTATATTATTATCCATGAGATACTTTAAAAAATCTTGCAAACTTATTTTTAAATATTTAC
This sequence comes from Muntiacus reevesi, assembly GCF_963930625.1. Classification (NCBI taxonomy): domain Eukaryota; kingdom Metazoa; phylum Chordata; class Mammalia; order Artiodactyla; family Cervidae; genus Muntiacus; species Muntiacus reevesi. The sequence continues at coordinate 20,837,656 of NC_089271.1, forward strand.
ATATAATGAAATATATCAGGCTAGCCTCAGACATATCTGTCACACCAAACAGTAAAAGACAAAGAAGTAATTTATACTATGTTTTATGGAAAAACATTCTGGTTTCAAATTTTATAGCCAACCAAACATTGACTTATGTTAAGGGCATCAGAAAGATGTTTGCAGGTATTCAAAGGTAGACAGCATGGAGTATTTCATGCCATTTCTGAAGAAAACATTTTGTTATTTTTCCAACTTATGAAAAATTAACTAAAAATTAGAAGTTCAAGAAGGAAAACATGGAATAAAGCACTTGAAAATGAAAAAACTAGCTAATATAGAAATATATAATTATTTACAATACAGTTATAAATTGAAACTTAAAAGTAAGTGATATTTTCTTGAAAGAAAATACTTTTAATGTAAAAATATACCAATAACTTCATACTTAAGATGCTTTTAACAAAGACCAAGAATGTAAACAAGTAGGGAAAGTGAAGCATATTAAAAATCTAATCTTGGGACTGCTCTGGTGGGCCAGTGGCTAAGACTCCATGCTCCAAATGTAGGGGAGCTGGGTTTGACCCATGGTCAGGGAACTAGGTTTCCCTCATGGCTCAGCTGGTAAAGAATCTGCCTGAAATGTGGAGACCTGGGTTCGATCCCTGGGTTGGGAAGATCCCCTGGAGAAGGGAATGGCTACCCACTCCAGTATTCTGGCCTGGAGAATTTCATGGACTGTATAGTCCATGGGGTTGCAAAGAGTTGGATACAATTGAGTGACTTTCACTTTCAGGGAACTAGAATGTGTTTCAACTCACCTTCCCCTAAAAAATCCCATAAGCTACTTAGATCTCTTAAATGATTCCCTATTTGTCCTTCATTGATATTCCTATTCCCTCTCTCTACCCTTCCCCTTTCCCTTCCCACTCTATATGTGTGTGGGTGAGGGAAGTGTGTGTTGGGGAGGAAAGATTAGGTAAAGAATCTTCAGTTGTTCTTCAGTTAATTCCGATTTTCAAACCCACTTTTTGCTTTTGCCTTCTACTCTGTCTGCTGATGCTCAGTCCCGGGTTTGCCTGCTAATCCTTGGAAGTCCCTTACAGCCTATTACTGTCTGCTTATTTCATCTTTTGACTTATTCCCATCTGCTTTCGGATTCTCACAAGTTCCTGGATATCCAGCCAGTTCCTCCCTCCCTCCCTTGTTTCTACCTCTCTCTATATATACTCATCTATCAAATCTATGTAGATAGAAAGACATCATGGATGAGGAATGATGCTCTCCAAGTGTTAAACATTTTTCACCAAGTATTGGAATTTTTGTTAATTTCCTGCTTTTATTTTTCTTCTTTTAAAATTATTATGTATGTGTTCAATAAAACATTGAAATAATATTATTAAAACAAGAAATCCTGCAAATACCCTCTCAGCTGGCAATTTTGCTCAGTAATTTATTCTTAAGAATAGTAAAATAAATATCCACAAGGATAGTTTTGGCAGTTGAATTTTATAATATAAAAAATCAGAGAAAAGGAAATAATTATTGATAGAGGATTGATTAAATGGTGGTAGAGCTGATCAATGCAATACTACATAGTCACTGAAAATTATAATCCAATTATACACTGGCATCATAATTTGAAAAGGTCTATTGTAATATAATGTGTTTTTCAGTATTCAGAAGTATATGCTTAGAGAATACCTGGAATTACAAATACCAAAACATTAGCAGAGGTACTGCATGGGCAATCGTTTTCTTTTTCTTCCTTATTTTCTCTATTTTCTTGATTTTCTTTTTTTTAAACATAACAAGCGTGTATTACTCATGTACACTCAGAAGACAAATCAATTTATAGCTTGAAAAATAGAGGGAGAGAGAGGAAGAATGAGAGATTGAGAGCAAGCTGAAATAAATGACGATGATGATAAATGATGATTTTTATGACTAAACAATACTATTTTGAAAGATGCTAGCACCTTAGTACTTGTCTCTACAACATACATTGAATATTTGACATTTTTAAACTGCTTTTACAAGGGCCATTATTTCTATTTTTTCTTGCCATTGTTTTTCCATTAGCACTACAGATATCACTGGACATATTCCACCTTATTTGCTGGTACTTAAAAACACATTGAAGCACCTTAATTTTTTTGCTATATTGACTATATATCAAATGTTTTACAAAATAATATTTCTTGCAGAGACCATAGTTTTACAATTAGTTAAATTGCAAAAATTTCACATGATCTCAGCATCAGACTAATTCAAGTTCATTTTGTGAATATTCTTTTCTGGGCTTTGTTACCAGATATTGGTTCTACATTTTAAACATGTATTTTCATCTGCAAGTTATCTTTGCTGAAACACTAAAGAATGTCTAAAAATCTTAGAACTCTAATAGAACAGAGCTTGGAAACTAATAGTTAAAGGCCTTCATAAAATTTTCAAAGTCTCTTCATTCCTGGAATAAACAGTTTTCAGAGGTCCAGTTCATTTCAGTTCAGTTGTTCAGTCCTGTCTGACTCTTTGCGACCCCATGGACTGCAGCACACCAGGCTTCCCTGTCCATCACCAACTCTTGGAGCTTGCTCAGACTCATGTCCATTGAGTAGGTGATGCCATTCAACCATCTCATCCTGTCATCCCCTTCTCCTCCTGCCTTCAACCTTTCCCAGCATCAAGGTCTTTTCCAATGAGTTAGTTCTTTGCATCAGGTGGCCAAAGTATTGGAGCTTCATCCTCAGCATCAGTCCTTCCAATGAATATTCAGGGCTGATTTCCTTTAGGATTGGCTGGTTTGATCTCCTTGCAGTGCAAGGGACTCTCAAGAGTCTTCTCCAACACCACAGTTCAAAGGCATCAATTCTTCAGCACTGTTTTCTTCATGGTCCAACTCTCACATCCATATATGACTACTGGAAAAACCATAGCTTTGAAGTCCACTGTTCCTAGGCCCCTGCCATCTAGAGTGTATGTGGCTTTTCTTTGGCTGTATAATCTGTAGCCTATCCCTTCTCCAGTGAACCTTACCTACCCAGGAATAGAACCGGGGTCTCTCACATTGCAGGCAGATTCTTTACCAACTGGGCTATGAGGGAACCCATAATCTGTCCACATGAGTGCTATTCAAAATTTTATCTCATGTCTACAGCTGGAATGGCAAACTGGCAGTGTTGACAGTCCTTCATCTTGTAGTCTTCTAGTGTTTCTGTGCTTAGTGACCCAAATCTGTTTTTCCCCACTGTTGCCACTCCCTGGTAACTTTGATAATAAATGAATAGTACTAACAATAGTATCAATAAATTATAATTTTTAACATATATTGGCACGATCAATCCCTATTTCAGGCCTAGCTTTGCCCATGCAGTCTTATTTCAAAGGATGTGTTAGTTACTGCCACCTCTCCACTTGCTACTCAATCATTCTCTTAAAGTTGTAGAATTATAAGAGATTGGGATTAACATATATACGCTATGTATGAAACAGATAACTAACGAGAATCTAATGTATAGTACAAAAAACCCCACTTAACGCTCTGTGGTGACCTAAATTGGAAGGAAATGTCAAAAAGAGGGGATATATGTATACATATGGCTAATTCACACTTTACTGTCCAGCAGAAACTAATATGCCATTGTAAAGCAAATGTACTCCAATAAAAATGTTTAAGCATATGAAGAAAGGTACAAACAGGAATGGGGAACAGTGCCTTCAGCAATAGCAGCCCACTGCAGAAGAGGACCCTCATTTCTAATCATTATTAATCTTGAGCTTCTTTGTAGTGAATGAGTGGGAGGGGAGATTCAGATTGTACTGAGTCAAAGAGTTTTTCTATCCCTCTGCACTTGCTGACTTGGATCTTGCCTGCTTTTCCAGCATCACCTTCTACCATCACTCCCACTTAAATGTCTCATGGCCCAATTATCTTGAATTACACGTCCTTCCTTGACAGGGTACCCTATTTTGTGCTAGAGAAGCCTCTTGAAAGCTTCTGTCTTGTTTAGCACTATATCTAGCACTCAGAATATGCCTGGTATATACTAGGTGCTCCACAAGTATATGTTAAAGAAATAAATGAATGCCTCTATGTCTCTTCTCTTGTATGTTTTTCCTTTAATACCTGCTTTCTCACTTTTCTACCATACATAAGCCTTCTCTTTCTGAATATTACTTTGTGTCATCTCCTATGAAGGACATACTGAAAGTTTCCAACAACATTACATGTTTTCTAATCTATTATAATTCATTTCACAGTAATATAATTGCTCATTTGCAAACCTAATTTCCCACTAGCCTATCAGCATCGATCAATAACCATATTCTTTTCATATTTATAAACCCAAGTATGACGATACCAAGTAAGTGCTTAGTAACTGATTATTGGATAGAAAGTATTCTAACCCCAGATGTAATAGTATTATTTATAATAATAATAAAATAGTAAATGTTTAGTTTAGCATAGTGGTTAAGAGCCACTCAGCCATAGAATGAATCCCAGTCCTATTCTTTTGTTTTTAAGGAATACATTTTGATTTATTTTAAAATTTTAAATGTAATTGTTTTCCAAAATATTTTTGATGTGAGTTATAGAACTTCTCCTCATGAAACTGTGGTTCCTAACCCTGAAATGCTACACTTTTCTGTGAGACTGAATGTGCCCCCAAAGGATCTGGCACATCATGCACTTTACATAAGGCCGTGCAAGTACCAATAAATCAATCCTTGTGGGATCAAATATGCATTTGGTATACACTTTAATTTTCATAGATATATAGAATACTCTTTCAATTTTGTCCTTTAATACTAACAGAAAGGAGAAAACCTATACATGAGTACTAAAAAATCTGATCCTTTCCAGAAATCAAAACAGTATCAAATAATAGCTGTCCTTCAGAACCAAATATGCGACTGTCAGCTAGTGAGTTGTTTTTTTTTCTCTTTCTCATTCTTTCTTTTGAAAGTGAAAGTCACTCAGTCATATCCAACTTTGTTGATCCCATGAACAAAGCCTGCCAGGATCCTCTGTCCATGGAATTTTCCAGGCAAGAATACTGGAGTGTGTTGCCATTTCCTACTCCACCAGACCTACTCTAATTAAATTTGAGGCCCTGGGGTCTTATTTACTCTCTCTGCTCTCAATGTTCTCACATATAAACCAGAAGTAATAACAGTGTTTGTGTAATAGGATTAAATTAGGTAATATACAAAGAGTGGTTAGAATAGTGCTTGATATCTTCTGAAGAAAATCTTCCGTATCTGTTAGCTATAATGTTAAATGAACTCTTACAATGCAATAGACCCAATGCAAGACACTTCATTATATAATTTATTCCTTATAACAATGTTAAGAGGCTTTCTTTTAAAGATCAAGAAACTGAGGCAAAGAGAGATGAATCAATTTGCTTAAAATCACAGAATATTTTTATTGTGGTATATTTAATTTATAATATAGTACACAGAGAATTGGGAGCTTCCCTGGTGGCTCAGATGGTGAAGAGTCTGCATGCAAGGGGAGATCTGCATACAGGTTTGATTCCTGGGATAGGAAGATCCCCTAGAGAAGGGAATGGCAACCCATTCCAGTATTCTTGCATGGAGAATCCCGTGGACAGAGGAGCCTGGTGGGCTACAGTCCATGGGGTCACAAAGAGTCAGAAACAGCTGAGCAACTAACACTAACAGAGAATATTGTACAACAGAGAATATTGAGTGTTAAAGTCTGCATAACTTTTCACTTGATATCATACAAGATCCCACAAGAGTCTGAACATGTGATAATTAATTGTTTCAGAGCTTATAATCTATAAGTAATAAACTATTTTATTTGAAAAGTGCTCTTGTGTCGTGTCCATTGTACTTGCCACACAGACAGCAAGCATCATGTTTAAGAGCTGGTTGGAGGGGTGACAGTCACACTAACACAGGTTCGAATCCTAGCTTTAACATTTTACTACCTTGGAAAATTGCTTAACCCCTTTAAGTTTTGGATTCCCTTTGTAAAATGAGCATAATATCATCAACCTCAGAGGGTTATTTATTCTGAGAATCAAATGAAGTCAAATATGGGTAAAATGCTTAGCAAAATGCCTACTGCATTCAAAGCTCAATAAAAGGAAGCTCTTATCCACCACTGGTTGTCAATCTTATTTATTGTATTAGTTTCTGTTTTGCATTGCACAATTTTTTAATCTTATTCAGAAATTTTGGGGAGGTTATTTCTCTGAATATTACTCTCTTAAGCTGAGTTAGGCATACCTTTTCTCTATGCTTCCACTACACTTAAAATATACCTCTATTTAGAAGCAGATCCTTGGATTTCTCCCTTTATCTATGACACAGGAAGAAAAAAAAACATTTTTAAGCACCCAAATGCATAATGAGGCAACCACATGCCATTTCAATAGCTCTGATCTGTGTCCTTGGAACCTGGGCTGCTTGACCTAGGGAACAAGCCTACGTGCTCAGTTGTGTCCAACTCTGTGTGACCCTATGAACTGCAGCCCACCAGTTTCCTCTGTCCATGAGATTTTCCAGGCAAGAATACTGGAGAGGGTTGCCATTTCCTACTCCAGGGGATTTTCCCAACCCAGAGATCAAGCCTGAGTCTCTTACATCTCCTGCTTGGCAGGATGATTCTTTATCAGTGTTATCACCTGGGAATCCAACCCTAGGGAATTTGGTACCGGCAATACTGCAATCTCCGTATTAATATGCAGACAACCATGGGAGAGATGTGTGCTGGTAAACATGTGACAATAAACTCTCCAGAAGAAAAGAAAGCCCCAGTTTGTAGCTTACCAATTTTTATGGTGTAAATATTCTTACCACAACCAAGTTCAAGTTCTTGACATGATGTCACTGTACAGAGTTGAAATGTACAATCACTCCATTATATAGTATTTCTACCACACAGGTAAGAGAGACTTAAATAGTGTTCAGAGTACAGATAATAGTAAAATGCAATCCAGTAATTAGTAATTCATGAGTTCTGAACAGTCATTATATTTTATAATACAATTAATTTTAAGTTAATATAATTTCATTCTTATTGGCTATGTTTACAACCTCCTTGCAAAATTCTTGATAATGTCACAACGGCTCTCATAAGATATAAAAACTGACCCCGGCATACTACTGCCTTTAGAGGTAAGAATGAAGCATGCCAGGCAAAGGAAGATTGAAGGTTATACAATGGAAGGGGTTCTCTTTAAGTAAAAAGAATGCCTACATGGATGCAAAATGAGTATTTAGAAGAGAATCTTTATGTTTAATGACCACAGCCACTCCAACACCCCTAACATAAGGGAGTATGTAGGAAAGAAACTACAAATGGAAAGAGACAGTATTAACCTACTGTAATTAAAAGAACTGAATTTCCAAAGGTTTTCAAACATATATGATCATGCGAACACATTGTTAGAACCTTTCCCAGAGGGGGAGGTCACACAAGAGAGGATCCTAAAGCTAAAGCTTCATCAGCTTAATGCTAAGTCTGTCTCTGCTTCTGTGTGACCAGGACAAAGCTACTTCAGTTATTTAGGCATCTGTGATGCTACTACATACCCTAATAAATTATGACCTGCTGGGGAACCTTGCACCCTTAGCAAAAGCAGGTTGCAAAAGTGACATGCCTACAAGGGTCATCAGGTGACCTGAATGAGTGAGGCATGTCTTCTGGGTCCTGTTGTTAACAGAAGGGCCCCCATCCTTAAAGCTGCCCAACTCAGGGTGTGTTTATTAGGGTCTACTATGGGTCCAATATTACCAGATATTCTAGTTTTTTTAGAAGAAATCGGAAATCTGGATTTTTCTGAAAAATCTGATTTTTATACACTGGCAACTAATTAAAAAACAAAACACAACGCTGAAGGTCAAACAAAACTAAGGCCACCATTCTGTAATAATATAGGTCACCATTTTCAATAATATAGGTGTATTACTTGAGTGCCTTGTTTATATATTTCACCCTGACTATTTCCACTCCTCACTATACTAGCATTTGGGACAATAAACCATGTATCAGCAATTATTGAGGAGTATCATAATTGCTTGTCAGTGAATTTGTCTCTCAATTACATCTTGTATTCTTGGAGGTCACGGTTCATATATTCTCTTCTCTGTTGTCCTGATGTACCCAATACCTGGCAGATAGCATCGGGCATGTTGAACTGCACATGTCATCTAGGATCACATACAGAGGCAGTGTAGCATAGAGGTAATGAATATAGATCCTAGGACCAAATTGCCTGGGTTATAAAATCCAGCTATTATATTAGTCAACTGTAAAAAAACAAAAAAAATCTTTTTTTTTTTTTTTTATATTGGAGTATAGCCGATTAACAATGCTGTGACAGTTTCAGGTAGACAACAAAAGGACTTAGTCATACATATACACGTATCCATTCTCCCCAAAACTCCCCTCCCCTCCAGGCTGCCACATAACATTGAGCAGAGTTCCCTGTGCTGTCCTGTAGGTCCTTGTTGGTTATCTATTCTAAATATAGCAGCGTGTACCTGTTCATCCCAAACTCCCTATCTTTTCCCCTACTTCTTCCCGTCCAACAATCATAAGTTTGATCTCTAAATCTGTGACTTTGTTGTGGTTTTGTGAATAAGTTTGTATCATTTCTTTTTAGATTTCACATATAAGGGATGCCATACAATATTTCTCCTTCTCTGTCTCACTTCACCCAGTCTCTGGGTCCAGCCACGTTTAGCTGACTGTTTTTTGACAAGTTACTTTACCTTTCAGTGGTTCAGTTTCCTCATATAAAATGGAAATAATCATAATAGTCTCCCAGGATAGATATGTGAATATAGGGAGCTAACACAAGTAAAGCACTTTATAGATGGAAGGACTGATGCTGAAGCTGAAGCTCCAGTACTTTGGCCACCTGATGTGAAGAGCTGACTCACTGGAAAAGACCCTGATGCTGGGAAAAATTGAAGTCAGGAGAAGAAGGGGACAACAGAGGATGAGATGGTTGGATGGCATCACCGACTCAATGGACATGAGTTTGAGAAGGCTCTGGGAGCTGGTGGTGGACAGGGAAGTCTGGTGTGCTGCAGTCCATGGGGTCACAAAGAGTCAGACATGACTGAGTGACTGAACTGAGTGACTGTTTACATGTTTGTTTCTAAAATGACCATATTACTTTTACAGTGTGGATCAAACATGAAGAGGCTATTTGTTTCTAAAACACAAATATCCCTCATAATGCTATTATTACTAATATAATAGGTTCTCAATAAATATTGTGGATACATGCTTTTAAGTTTCTACCTGGTGTTACTTATTTATATTTACCTATTTTTTCATACAGAATTATATACTTCCTCTAATGTGTTTTATGTGGAATTAATAGAGGTAGCTTTATTTGTATTGAAAAGAGTCAGACATGACTGAGCAACTGAACTGAACTGAACTGATGGCACCTATAAACTTGACCTGAATAAAAGATTCAATTGAACTACAGAAACATTTTCACTGGGCATGTCTATGGCTCCTTTTAAATTTCCTGCTTGCCTGATTAATCTGGGACCTGATCAAAATCTTTCTCCAGTTATGCTAAGCCAAAAGCTGCTTATACTTTCCCCTGTGAAGGAAGGGTAAGGATTGGAGAAGAAAAACATTATCTTATAAATTTTTTTATATAATACATCTTTCTAACTCACTAGGCTGAGTTTTATGGCAGGTGCTAATTCATATTCCTTTCTTTATTACTTACAAGCATGATGTTCATCATGTGGTAGTTCCTACTATGTTTTTGATATAAACTAAAGAGAAACACTAAATGGTTTCCATTTCCCACTAAAGAGAAAAGAGCCTTTAAAGGAGGAGAAAAGGAACCAATATTTATTGAGCCCATACTGTGGGTGAGATCATTTGCTAGATATTTAACAGAAAGGCATTCAAATCCTTACAAAACCTCTGATTTATTGTCTCCATTTTCCAGAAGGGAGGCTGAAGCAGAGAGAGGTCAAATGAATTACTCACACCCTCACTGTTAACAATTAAGGCGCTACTGTGCACTTTCCAATGAACTTGGCTGTTCTTTCATCCTAACTCAGCACTGAAACATTTTACTGATCAGCAACTGTGTTTAAAAAAAAAAAACACATTATTGAGGGTATGAGGAAGTTAATTACAAAGATAATTAGAGGCACTAACTTTTTTCAATTCACAACGATGCTTTTTCAAACAGTTACGGTCCATCCCTGCTGAAAAACACTAAAATGTGTCGGAGTTGGTTAGGAGTCTCTATAAAATGTTAAATAATCATTTCATGTTTAAGTCAGATAGAAATGTGTGTTAATATTTTGATGGCGGGAACAGAAAACATGAAAGGACTGTTGAAGTATTTTTGAAAATATACAAATATGATCATGTCATCCCTCCCACCAGGCTTCCCTGGTTAAGAATGTTAAAGAATCTGCTTGCAATGTGGGAGACCCAGGTTCAATCCCTGGGTTGGGAAGATCTCCTGCAGAAGGAACTGGCAACCCATTCCAGTATTCCTGCCTGGAGAATCCCATGGACAGAGGAGCCTGGTGGGCTACAATATATGGGGTGGTGAAGAGGCAGACACAGCTGAGTGACTAACACACATCCCTCCTATCTTCTAATGACTTTCACATGCCTTTAACAGAAGTTCTAACATTCTTTAAAAGCATGATGCTGAGCCCATCTCTATACATCATGTCTCAACTCCAAATCTCACTCAAAATCTTCAGTCTCACCGCAGACCTAACTGAAATTCTTTCAGTATCCATGCTCTCTCCTACTGCAGGATCTTTTCACAGACTGTCCTGCTGCCACCCTACTTCACCTGGTTGACCCATCCTAACCCTTCAAGTCATCTTGGATCAAGTACCACTAACAAACCCGTCTTCCAGAAGCCCATGAGACAGGAAGGGGCGGGCACATAACTGAGTCCCCACTCCCAGTACAGTCTTCAACTCATTTTACAGTTACTGTTTAATTACCCATCTTTATTTATTTGTTGCTAATCATCTGTAGGCTTTCAGAAGGAGAGAACTATGTCTACATTGCTCATTAGTAAGGAACTCTTCAGCATCTCCTAAAATGCCTGGCTCACAGTATGTGTGTATTGAATATGTGTTGAAATAGTTTTATGGATAGTTGGATGAATTAAGTAATGTGCTGGTTTTACAGTTAAGAAAAATGTCAGCTGTATGGATAATAATAATATATGATTATGAATATTAATAGTACTTTTATTCCATCCAATAAAACACAAACAAATTAAAGACTTAATTAAGATCCTCAGGGCAAGAAAAGGCCTTAGAAGTTTTCAAGTTTAACTTTGTCATTTTCCAAAAAAGGGAAACTGGGTCTGAAGAAGTAAAACAACTGAGCCTAATTACATGGGCCCTTAGACCAGCAACAAGTATGTATTCACAGGACACTTAATAGCTGCCTACTAATCACTCCATTGGACATGGATATATGAGAAGAGAGTAGACAAGAATAAAGTCCCTGCCCTTAGGGAGAATACAGTCTGGTTGGGGAAAGACGACTTTCACTTATCAAACAATTAAAGGACAATGAGAAACTATGTTCTTAGGTGCTAAATTAGGCAGAACATATGATAAATGCCACAGCCTTTCAAAGTGAAGGGAGAGATAAATTAACAAATGAGCTCAGATTGATCACTTATTCTTGCTTGTGTTTATGACTGACTATCTCCCATGTCATGGCCAGCTCCTTTGGAGCAGGGACATTTTTGTTGCCTTAATACTTCCTTTGCCATGGATAATTATCAGTTGAAGGAAGCAAACTTATACCATCACTTGGATTTGCTGAAGGAACCTTTCAGAAATCACAATATTCTCTCCCCTTCAATGATGTTAAGAATTTATCAAAATAAATGAATAAACCATAGCATTAATATTGTATTCAAGATTTCTGAATCTTCTTTCAAAGCACCACCACTGAGATGATTTTATTCTTATTTCCTACACATGGACGTGCATGCCTGAACACACACACACACACACTCCTCTTGCAAGCCTGTGCATCCTTTTTTACATGCAAAACAGTTTATGACTAAACTAAATGTTCATCACTATAACTAATAGCATTAATTATAATAGCTCATATCAGAAGTAAGCTGTGTACATCACAGAATAGTTCAATTATGGTGAATCTGTATCAGTCAGTTCAGTTCTGTCGCACAGTCATGTCCGACTCTTTGCGACCCCATGAATAGCAGCACGCCAGGGCTCCCTGTCCATCACCAACTGCCGGAGTTTACTCAAACTCATGCCCATCGAGTCGGTGATGCCATCCAGCCATCTCATCCTCTGCCGGCCCCTTCTCCTCCTGCCCCCAATCCCTCCCAGCATCAGGGTTTTTCCAATGAGTCAACTCTTCACATGAGGTGGCCAAAGTATTGGAGTTTCAGCTTCAACATCAGTCCTTCCAATGAACATCCAGGACTGATCTCCTTTAGGATGGATTGGTTGGATCTCCTTGCAGTCCAAGGGACTCACAAGAGTCTTCTCCAACACCACAGTTCAAAAGCATCAATTTTCCGGCGTTCAGCTTTCTTCACAGTCCAACTCTCACATCCATACATGACCACTGGAAAAACCATAGCCTTGACTAGACGGACCTTTGTTGGCAAAGTAACGCCTCTGCTTTTTAATATGCTGTCTAGGTTGGTCATAACTTTCCTTCCAAGGAGTAAGTGTCTTTTAATTTCATGGCTGCAGTCACCATCTGCAGTGATTTTGGAGCCCCAAAATATAAAATCTGACACTGTTCCCATGAATCTGTATAGTGGACTATAATTCATCTTTTAAAAGATCACAGTGACTGGCTGCTTTTGTCTACTTAACTAATACACTGCTCTTTAGGGCTGTCACCTCAAATTCTTCTGAAGACTTCTACCTGATCTTTCACTAGGAATATTTCACTATCCTCAGTAAGCTCTGGACAGTATCCCTGATCATTCTAATTTCCCAGGAGTCCTGTAAAAGTGAAAGTCACTCAGTCCTGTCCAACTCTTTGCAACTCCATGGACTATACAATCCATGGAATTGTCCAGGCCAGAATTCTGGAGTGGGTAGCCTTTCCCTTCTCCAGGGGATCTTCCCAACCCAGGGATCAAACCCAGGTATCCCACACTGCAGGTAGATTCTTTACCAGCTAAGCCACCAGGAAGCCCAAGAATACAGGAGTGAGTAGCCTATTCCTTCTCCAGCACATCTTCCCAACCCAGGAATTGAACTGGGGTCTCCTGCATTGCAGGCAGATTCTTTACCAACTGAGCTGTCAGGGAACCCCAGGAGTCCTGTAGGTGTTTCCATCTCTTCCAGAAGCCATGGCAGGTGGGGAAAGACCAGGCTGGTAACATACTGTATCTTCTGTGTGTGTGTGTGTGATTCCTCCATGCTTCACACTATCTCAAAGCCAAAGAAGAAAATGGCTGAATACTCTACTGGCTCTTAAGTCCAGTTCTTCTCTTTTACTTTTCCTAAAGTTCCCAGGCAGATCCTGTGCTGTGCATCTCCAGCTCTCTATGGAAACTTCTAAAACCTGTCCCTATAGAACCAAACTGTAGTAATTTGTCATCAAGTTAATCCTTCACCTATCTATCACTTCTTCAAAGAGGATCTCTGCAGTTTCTATTTTACTCCAGCTAACTTCCTGACACATAGTAGGCTCCAAAGATGTTTTGCATGCATGACTCTAGAGGTCATTAAAACTTAATTTTCATTCAGTGTGTTTATCTAATTTTTAAGCAAATTTCTCAAAATAGTGGTCCAAGCTAACTGCTTTTCTGACCTAGGCCATCTACTCTGGAATGGATCATATTCCTTCTCATAAAAGTATTTTTAAAGGGTACTATAACATGGGTAGTTAAACTAAGATAAAATGAGAGTTCTCAAATTATGAGCCCTAGGCCACCATAAAAATGGTACAAGTTTATAGACTGAACCAGATTTTATCTAAGCTTTCCCTTGGAAAATATTGGCTTCTTTCTCTCCTGGAAGCTCTGTTCAGTGGCCTGGTACCTTGAACACGGGGTTGACCTATTTTGAGTTGTTAGTCTGACCCTGAAGAATATCCAATAAAATATTCATAACCTCCTTTAAGGTACATAGATTTTTATTAGTCTTCTATGGTATATATACAGCACACAGGAAAAAATACAACGGCGTGATTCAGATGGATTAGTACCTCATGGTGACTTGACCAATAAACCAATAATGCAGTTTAATGCAGATAAATGTAAAATAATAAGTCTAGAGACAATGAACCAAAACAAAGGATCCATATTAAGTGGTAGCAATGCAATGCAATGAACAGGAAAATGATTTAGGGATTCTTGCGTAATAATGTTAGAAGCTCAATACTGGTTGCTTGCTGAGTAAAAGGCTTAGGTGATGCATAGAATACTAATCAAGTTATATGGCACAAAATTGTGAAAATAAGAGTAGTAACATAACAAAACCTCCACATGTGACTGTCACCATTTTATCAGAGAGAAATAAACACAACCAATTTCAACTTGGTTAGTTACAGAGAGCTATGGCAAACAAAAGCATGTCAGTCAGATATTAGGAAAAGCTTCTTGCTCTTACAGGCCATAAAGCACTACCATTATTTAGAACAGCAATGTCTCATTTTTATGTGGAATTTCTCAGAGTGTTTCATATTAACAGCTTTATTTGCTCCTTAACACAAAGCCATGAGGTGCATAGAAGAAATAGTATTTACATTTAACAAAGAGTTAAACTGAGATCCAGAAGCCAAAGGTATTGGCAAGGATAGGTCATAACCACAAAGTTTTTTAGTACGAATCTAGTACTCTTTTTTTTTTTTTTTTTTAACCATAAAACCTCTTCTCTACATATCACCAAAGAAAACTTTGGAACCCAGATTTCAGATTTTTTAAGGATCATATAGAAAGCTGTGTTTCCTCTACAGAGGCATGAGAAAAACTGATTTCAATTTTAAAGACACCCCCTATAAGAGGTTTTTCACTCTGTGTACTGACTTACACACTTTGAATCCAGAAGAGTTGAAATTTTCTAACTGCAGAGAGAAAGTATAGCAGTGTCTATATTCCAAGATGGCCACAACAATATCTCTACCCCATGTGCCTTTTTGCAACATGATTTTGATGCTATTGCCATTAAGGGATGGATCATCTATCTCACCTCCTTGAAACTGGGGAGGCTTATAACTGGTTTATAACCACTAGAATGCGGTAGAAGTAACACTGAACGTAGTACACAGAAGGCAATGAAACTTCCTACTTGTCAACTGGAATATTCTCTGATGAAGACTTAAAGCATCCTGAGACTGCCATGCTATAAGGACCAGACCAGTTCATGAATAGAGACCAAATAGAGAAACCTGAGACCACAAGAAGATATTCCTGAGAAGTCCCTAATTGGTCTAGTCCCCATTGTTTCAGCTCCATCTGATCGCAAATATGAGACCAGAGCCAGAGCCACTCAAACAATCTCTTTCTAAATTCTTGATGCACCATGGGAAATAATAAGGTGATTTGTCGTGCTAAGCTACTACGTTTGGGAGTGGTGTGTTATAGACCAATCTACTAGTAACTGAAAACACATTTGTCGAAACTCACAGAAAATATTAACACCAAGAGTGAACCCTAATGTAAGCTATGGACTTTGGGTGACTATGATGTGCCAATGTAGGTTCACCAATAACAAAAATACCACTCTGGTGGAGGATGTTTCTAAAGGAACAGGATAAATGTGTGGGGGGAGGGGTAGGAGGAATATGGGAAATCTGACCTTCCTTCCCTTAATTTTGTTATAAATCTAAAATTGCTCTAAAAATTGCTCTAAAAAAAGTCTTAATTTTTAAGAGTGGGTTGATATCTAATCAGTCACCTTTAAATGTCTCCTACTGCAAAAATCAGTGTGAAGGGTGGGAAGCACCAAACTCAAAGGACATATTGGAATTCGTGTCCAACTTATTTCTCTATATTATTGTTTATAAAGATTAATTTAAAATAAAATGTTATTGTTCATTAAAAAAACATAACTTATGTCAAAAATTAATGAATTTTAAAAGTGATTGCTTCTTGGTAGTGAGTGAGAAAGATTTGTATTCTTTCTAGTTTTCTAGCATTATCCAAATGGCTTATAATAAGCATATATTAATATTGCAGTGAAAACTACTATGTTAATTTATTTCCATTTAAAAACATTGTGTTCAGGTAGTTCTGTTCAGTTATTAATGAATTAATAGTGTGCTGTGTCTAGTCACTCAGTTGTGTCTGTTTCTCTGAGACCCCATGGACTGTAGCCCACCAGGCTCCTTTGTCCATGGGGATTCTCCAGGTAAGAATACTGGAGTGGCTTGCCCTGCCTTCCTCCAGGGGATCTTTCAAACCCAGAGATCCAACCCAGGTCTCCCACACTGCAGGTGAATTCTTTACCAGCTGAACTACCAAGCAAGCCCAAATTAATCTTAATCCCACACACAAAAAAATAGCAACCAGAACAGAAAACAAAAGTCCTTGAGTGGCAGACATTTGATTTTTACCATATTTAGCATTCCGTCTTCTTTCCTATAGCACTCTAATTTCGTTTAAAAATTAACTTTAGTCTGTCTTCCCCAGCCAATGGGAATATTTCTCTCTGGCATCTTACTTTTTAACAGAATAATAATGATAAATATCCATTATCCCATTTCTCCAGACTGAAAATGGTAGAATCTATTCATTGAGCAGAAGAGACTCCCTAACCAGATGTTGTCAGGCATGAGGTACTTCTTTCTGTTTCTTTAGTCTCTGAAGTTGCCTTATGTCCTGCTCCATGCCAGATCTGGCTCTTTCAGCCTTCCTAAACAGTTCTGTTAAATTCCACATGTCTTTGCCATGAATTCTCTTTAATTTATACCAAGGCACTTTCTATGGCTTACAACCAATGAGCCATGACTAATATATTGTCTCATCCAAGGAAAACTATGTCTTTAGAACTTTTGTGAGCTATAACTGACATAGAATAAACTGCACATATTTAAAGTGGACAACTGGACAAATTTTGTGTATGTACATACTTAGGAGACTGTCACTGAAAAGGAGGATATCAAACATGTCCATCAACCCCAAGTTTCTGCATATCTCTTGGTAATCCTTCCATCCTGTCTTTCTACAACTCAAACTCCTAGCACCACTGTGTTTTCAGTAGAGATTAGTTTGCATTTTCTAGGATGTTTTATACATGAAATTACACACTATATATAATCTTTCCTAGGACTTCCCTTGTGGCTCAGCTGGTAAAGAATCTGGCTGCAATGTGGGAGACCTGGGTTCGATCCCTGGGTTGGGAAGATCCCCTGGAGAAGAGAAAGGCTACCCGCTCCAGTATTCTGGCCTGGAGAATCCCATGGACTGTATAGTCCATGGGGTCACCAAGAGTCAGACACGACTGAGCAAATTTCACTTTCACACTATGGCTTTTTTCCGGCAGCATAAATATCATGAAATTTATACAAATTGTTTTGTGTATTCCATTGTATGGATATACCACAATAGTAGAGGTTGGATACTTATGTATCCCCAGAATTCTTATGTTAAGAACCTAATGCCCAAGGTGATTATATTAAAAGTAGGAACTTTGGGAGGTAATTATGTCATGAGGGCAGAGCCCTCCTGAATGGGATTAATGTTCTCATGAAAGAGGCCTGAAAGAATTCTCTGGTCCTTTTCACCATGTGAAGAAACAACATAAAGTCTATGACCCAGAAGAGAGCCCTCACCTGACCATGATAGCATCCTGTCTGACTCCATGAAATGGATGCAACTTAAACCATGACTTTTGTTATGGATCTATATAAGGCAACACACAGAAAAAGAACAAGAGAAAAAAATGCCAAAAATGATAAATAATTACCTCTAAGTGTTAGGATTATAGGTAAGTTCTTTTTTTTCTGCTTCTTTAAACTTTTCTGCTTTTCCTTAATATTTATAGTGAGAATGTATATTGTGCTCTACAGATAAAATAATCAAATGGGGATAAATGTAGCTATGATTTGCCCTTGGATACACAAATGTCCCAACTGTGGACATGTTCTTGCTGTTCCTTTTCCTCCATGAAGAAATCAAGCAGAGAATGACCATGTGTTAGTCAATGTACACTCGTTTCCATAGCCAGTCACCTATAATCAGGGCAACATTGGGCAGAAAATGCTATTCTCCTGGAGAATTGGATGGTGGGTGTGGGGTTCAGTTTTTTAACAAATATCTCAGATTAGATAAGGTTTCAACGAGTGGGTGTTAACACCAACTCTTCTACATGGAAGAGTTTCAGTCTGCAGGCACTCATCACATTTAAAAATTATCAAAGCAAGGAACTGGGACCTCAGACATGTGCACATAATATGTATGCTGCATACATATCTCAACAGAGATGTGACATTCTTCTCTACTACAAATATCCAAAATGGTCTCCTGAGACCAGCTTTCAGAAGATGCTACACTTGAAGATTATTTAGAATATTTCACACATGCTTAGCTACATACTGAACCAAATAACTCTTTAATGAACTGTCGAGTAATTTCAACCCAAAGCTGCACAGGGCTAAGCAGGCATTTGACTTTCTTGGTTTTGCAAGAACAGCTTTCAAGGAAAAGCTTTCTACTCTCTACAGACCCAGATTGTATGGTTTGATTGTCATCCCCTAAAGGGGAGGAGGATCACTGAAATGCAGATTGTTAGTAATGAGACAAATGCATTCTAAAATGAATATGAAATTTTCTAAGATAAAATTGTGACCTACTTTTCTGTTGGATATCACTTGAATTATGAAGGGGAAAAATAGTTGCCTGAGCAAAATTAATATATATTTTCATTTATTTAGAACCCATATATACAGAATTGGATTTATTATAACCCTTCCTTCATGCAACACTCACATAACTGGCCATCTAATATTTATAATTTATCAGTATTTTGGCTATTTCCAATTATGCCATAAGTATGCAAACCTACCACCCATTCTTAAAACAATTTTCCACATGAATCCAGAAATATGAAAATATGATAGTATCAGCACTGAAGGTTATAGTAAATGAAGGATCAAAATTGGTGAGTCAAGAACAGAAACCGGTGTTGGGGATTGGTCATAAGTCAAATTTATGGGTGAGAATTTATTACCTACATGAAGAGAAAAACAGAAAGTAAATCTAATCGAAGAAAACAGGCAGAGCTAGATCCATAAATGGGTCAACAAAAACCATGTCAGCATACAGCTTAACTGGAAGCTCCTTCAAACCCTAGTAGTGGTTATACTTGGAGATAAGAGATAAGCATATGAGTATGAACCTAAACAGCAGTTGCTCTGGAGATCAAGTCTGGAACAAACATCACTATAGCCTATGTGGGACCCTGGACCAGCGGATATACTACCTGAGGGAAAACAAACACTCGCAGGATGTCAAAGGACAATGTTTCCTACAATACCATGCAACACTATACAACAGCAAAAAACAGTAGCGATAGTAGAGATACAATTCCTCCCTCCCTCTAGCATGTAGAAAAGGAATGAGTCCCTGCCCTAGAAGCTAGGCAAGCTCCCTTAGTCTGGAGATAATTCACAGATGAAGGAGAACAATGAAGTAGGAGGTATACTGATAGCTCTAGGCTTCCCTGGTGGCTCAGAGAGTAAAGAAGCTGCTTCAATGCGGGAGACTGGGGTTTGATCCCTGCGTCAGTAAGATCCCCTGGAAAAGGGAATGGCTAATCACTCCAGTATTCTTGCCTGGGGAATTCCATGGACAGAGTAGCATGGTGAGCTACAATCCATGGGGTCGCAGAGTTGGACTCAACTGAGTGACTAACACTTGCAATTCACTTTCATATTGACAGTGCGAATACTTATGGATCTACACAATGTACTTGGAGAAATTAATGAGACATGGATTGACGTATACTTTGTGTAGGTGTAAGAAGCCACAGCACTAAAGCAAGCTCTGGGAGAATTACCAGAATAATGCAATTTAGTACTGCTATCTCAGCAAAGCCCCAAGGCTCTTGATAAAAATACTACTATCTGTTTCCTGCCAAAATAGATCAACTCTTCTAGCACGTGGTCATGCCACAGTTGGCCAGTCTGCAGTCCCCATGTGACTGAGCTTTAAGTTAGTCACAGGGGTTGCATGTCTCTGTAACAAGCTCAACCGCAAGCTATGGGGGGAAAGCTGGATAATTGAAGAACTGGGTTGAGAGGACACAATATAGCCATGTTGTGTGTGCATGTCTGTGTTTGCGGACAGCACTGACTAGTGGTGTAAATTTATTTCAGTGTCCAAAAGAGCTGGGCTGGTGGTCATAGGTGACACCTGTATCTAGGTAGGGCAAACTGGCTGCAGTTGGTTTAATCATAAAACAGAAGAAAAATGAGATTACAAATCAAGTATAGAGATGAATTTAATTTTACATGCTGAGCACACACAGTGAGATTAGGAGGGGGTGGGAACAGGGAGAGGGGAACATATTGGCAGGCACACAGGGCTCAGAGCTCACACCAGGCTGAGTTCATGTCAACATTAATTCCAGACATGAATATATGCTGGGCGTGATGTTAATATAAGCTGTTTGCCTTGGTCAAGACTGAATATGAGAATAAATAAGGCTACATTTGCCAGATGAAGATACTAGTGACTTCTGCTGAAAAGGATAAAGGAGAACAGATGCTGGCACCCTCTCACCAAGCTTATTCATTTATGTATTTTGCTTTTTGTCTTTTAAATAGAAATTCTAATACCTACAAACTAAAGTGCTCTGTGGATACAGAAATGAATGAGGCATGGTTATTGCACTCAGGAGCTTTAAATGTAGTAGTTTCTCAGGTACCCGAGTCACTAAAAAGGAAATGAAATCACTGTTTTATGAGGGTGGTATGACAAACATAGCATCAAAGCTGTGAAGAAGGAAAGGGCCCTTATAGTCAAAGGTGGGAAAATCAGTAAAGAATTCAGGATAAAAATATTTGAATGAAGGCTTGAAGGGTGGATCAAAAGAGAAAGGGGAAGAGTTGGCATGCATAGAAAGATCAAAGTGTAAGGAGAAGCAGAAAAAAGTTGGAAAGAGTTAGAACAACGTTCTTACACTTTAATGTGCCTATGAATCAACTGAAGAATCTCATTAAAAGGCAGATTGGGATGAAGTTAGGCCCACGGGTGAGACCTGAAATCCTGCATCTCTAACAAGCTCCAAGGGGATTCCAATGGGACAGGTCCATGGTGGACCACCTTTTTGAGGGGCAATGTAATAGTAGAGAAAATGTGTATTAGCATTCCTCTGCTGTCAGGCACAGGGTTTTAGAGTATGTGATAAGACTGGCAACAGAGGTTAAGATTGGATCACGAGTAACCTAAGAACCATGCTAAGGAATGTAAAGGTTGTGAGTCCAGGGGGACTGCTTACACACAGAGTAGTTTTCACTTGCTTCATCAAACTATCTTTCATATTGTTGCCAGAAGTATTTTCGTGTAATACACACCTGAGGCAACCACTTATCTTCAAAAAAAAAAAATCCTCTGGATTTAAAGAGTGCTAGGTAAGAAAGTGTGAAATAATTAAGGTAGCTAGCTTGACTGACTGGGCAAATAAAGAAATATAGTTGCCTGAGATGAGAGCAGGGAAAGGGGGAGGGAGGGAGGGAAAAATCAACCTGCATCCTCAAAATTCTGTGGTTTCTAAACTTCGCTGTACATTGGAATCCACCTGGGGTGGGGGGTGGTTTAAAAAGTATTGCATGAATATCACCTGCAGAGATTCTACTGTAATTAATATAGGGAAGGGTCTGCACATGAAGATGTCTTAAAGTTCTTCAGGTGATTCCAATATGTATCCAAGGTTGATAACCACTATAATAGCTATGCAGCATTTCTTAAGTATCATAATCATGAAAACTATTCCCATTTTATTTTCATAATAACCTGGTATAGGAACCAATCTCAAAAGGGCTCCCCATTGATCAAAAATAAGATAATATAAGTCTCAGAAGAATATTAAAATGCATTTAAACAAAAATACATTCTAAAAATTCTGTGTATTCATAACATTTATTTTTGAGATGATGGAAATTAGATTGCAGATGGCACAACTCTGTAAATATAAAAAAACCATTGAACTGTACATTTTAAAAGGGTCAGTATATGGTATGTAAACTAGATTTAAATCAAACTGGTAAAAGCAATTCAGGCATTCATATGATAGTTAAAAAATCCAATGGTTCTATTTGGAAGTATTAGTGAATATACTGATTATTCTGAAAGTGGGAACTAAAGGGACAGAATCATTCATTCATCCAACTTTTCTTTCACCAAACTGTACATGAAGGTAACCAAATAATTTATGAAGAAAAGGTCTCATTTATAAAAGAGTAGTAGCAAATAAATCAAATGATAAAATTACTATGTAATCATTTTCTAAAGCCTAATGAACAGTATGAAAAAGCAAAAAGATATGACACTGAAAGATGAACTCCCCAGGTCAGTAGATGCCCAAAATGCTACTGGAGAAGAGCGGAGAAATAGCTCCAGAAGGAATGAAGAAGCTGAGCCGAAGTGGAAAAAACACCCATTTGTGGATGTGACTGGTGATGGAAGTAAAGTTCGATGCTATAAAGAGAAATATTGCATAGGAACCTGGAATGTTAGGTCCATGAATCAAAGTAAATTGGATGTAGTCAAACAGGAGATGGCAAGAGTGAACACAGACATTTTAGGAAATCAGTGAACTAAAATGGACTCAAATGGGCGAACTTAATTCAGATGACCATTGTATCTACTACTGTGGGCAAAAATCCCTTCTAAGAAATGGAGTCAACAAAAGAGTCTGAAATGTAGTACTTGGGTACAATCTCAAAAACCACAGAATGATCTCTGTTCGTTTCCAAGGCAAACCATTCAATATCACAGTAATCCAAGGCTATGGCCCAACCACTAATGCCAAAGAAGCTGAAGTTGAATGGTTCTATGAAGACCTATAAGACCTTCTAGAACTAACACCAGAAAAAGATGTCCTTTTCATCACAGGGGACTGGAATGCAAAAGTAGAAAGGCAAGGGATTCATAGAGTAACAGGCAAGCTTGGCCTTGGTATACAAAATGAAGCAGAGCAAAGGCTAATAGAGTTTTGCCAAGAGAACACACTGGTCATAGCACACAACCTCATCCAACAACACAAGAGACAACTCTACACATGGACACCACCAGATGGTCATTGGCGAAATCAGACTGATTATATTCTTTGCAGCCAAAAATGGAGAGGCTCTATACAGTCACCAAAAACAAAACCAGGAGCTGACTGTGGCTCAGATCATGAACTCCCTTTTTAATCTGAATTAAATTCAGATTTAAATTGAAGAAAGTGGGGAAAACCATTCAGGTACGACCTAAATCAAATCCCTTACAATTATACAGGGATTGTGTAGATTCAAGGGAGTAGATCTGATAGAGTGCCTGATGAAATAGACAGAGGTTCTTGACATTGTACAGGAGGCAGTGATAAAGACCATTCCCAAGAAAAAGAAATGCAAAAAGGCAAAATGGTTGTCTGAGGAGGTCTTACAAATAGCTGAGAAAAGAAGAGAAGTGAAAGGCAAATAAAAAAAGGAAAGATATACCCACCTGAATGCAGAGTTTGAAAGACTATCAAGGGGAGAAAAGAAAGCCTTCCTCAATGAGCAATGCAAAGAAATAGAGGAAAACAATTGAATGGGAAAGATTAGAGGTCGCTTCAAGAAAATTAGAGATATCAAGGGAACATTTCATACAAAGATGGGCTCAATAAAGGACAGAAATGTTATGGACATAACATAAGCAGAAGATATTAAGTAGAGGTGGCAAGAATACACAGAAGAACTATACAAAAAAGATCATAATGACCCAGATAGCCATGATGGTGTGATCACTCACCTAGAGCCAGACATCCTGAAATGCAAACTCAAGTAGGCCTTAGGAAGCATCATTACGAGCAAAGCTAGTGGAGGTAATGGAATTCCGGCTGAACTATTTCAAATCCTAAAAGATGATCCTGTGAAAGTGTTGCACTCAGTATGCCAGCAAATTTGGAAAACTCAGCAGTGGTCACAGGACTGGAAAAGGTCAGTTTTCACTGCAATCCCAAAGAAAGGCAATGCCAAAAATGTTCAAACTACCACACAGTTTCACTCATCTCACACACTAGCAAAGTAGTATTCAAAGTTCTCAAAGCAGGGCTTCAACAGTATGTGAACTGAGAATGTCCAGATGTTCAAGCTGGATTTAGAAAAGGCAGAGGAGCCAGAGATCATATTGCCAACATGTGTGGGATCATAGAAAAAGCAAGAGTTCCAGAAAAAATATCTCCTTTTGCTTTATTGACCATGCCAAAGCCTTTGACTGTGTGGATCACAACAAACTGTGGAAAATTCTTCAAGAGATGGAAATACCTGCCTCCTGAGAAATCTGTATGCACATCAGGAAGCAACAGTTAGAACTGGACATGGAACAACAGACTGGTTCCGAATTAACAAAGGAGTATGTCACAGCTGTATATTGCCACCTGCTTGTTTAATTTATGTCTAGAGTACATCGTGCAAAATGCTGGGCTGGATGAAGCACAAGCTGGAATCAAGATTGCCGGGAGAAATATCAATAACTCAGATATGCAGATGACACCACTCTTATGGCAGAAAACAAAGAGGAACTAAAGAGCCTCTTGATGAAAGTGAAAGAGGAGAGTGAAAAAGTTGGCTTAAAACTCAACATTCAAAAAAACAAAGATCATGTCCTCTGGTC
Source organism: Muntiacus reevesi (assembly GCF_963930625.1). Lineage (NCBI taxonomy): Eukaryota > Metazoa > Chordata > Mammalia > Artiodactyla > Cervidae > Muntiacus > Muntiacus reevesi. The sequence continues at coordinate 20,862,447 of NC_089271.1, forward strand.
CCATCACTTCATGGCAAGTAGATGGGTAAACAATGGAAACAGTGACAAACTTTATTTTCTTGGGCTCCAAAATCACTGCAGATGGTGACAGCAGCCATGAAATTAAAAGACAGTTGCTCCTTGGAAAGAATGCTATGACCAACCTAGAAAGCATATTAAAAAGCAGAGACATTACTTTGCTGACAAATGTTTGTCTAGTCAAAGCTATGGTTTTTCCAGTAGCCATGTATGGATGTGAGAGTTAGAATATAAAGAAAGTTGAGTGCCAAAAAATTGATGGTTTTGAACTATGGTGTTGGAGAAGACTCTTGAGAGTCCCTTGGACTACAAGGAGACTAAACCAGCCAATCCTGAAGGAAATCAGTTCTGAATATTCATTGGAAGGGCTGATGCTGAACTTGAAGCTCCAATACTTTGGCCACCTGATGCAAAGAACTGACTCATTGGAAAAGACCCTGATGCTGTGAGAGGTTGAAGGCAGGAGGAAAAGGGCACGACAGAGGATGAGATGGTTGGATAGCATCACCGACTCAATGGACATGAGTTTGAGTCATCTCCGGGAGTTGGTGATGAGCAGGGAGGCCTGGTGTGCTGCAGTCCACAGGGTTGCAAAGGGTCAGATATGACTGAGCAATTGAACTGAACTGAATGAAACAATGAATCAAGGCAATGATTATTAATAGCTATTAAAATCATTAGGCAAGAACATGGTTATAAACTTGAAAAGAGATGGGTCTGACTGATAACTTGAATCTAGTAATCAAATCTTGCCAAGTATTGAACCTGAACCTGTTCAACCCCTTTGGTTTGGTCTGTGTGTGTGGGTATATAAGAAGTACAGGGTACAGAGGAAGATGATAAATAACAATGGGGAGGGATGCAATCAGCAAAATGCAGAAGATGGAGAAACTCTAGAGGAAAGATGACCTGGTTTCTTCAACAAATATATTCAAAGAAAAAATAGGACAGTGGAGATATAGAGGCAAGGGCTTAGCAAACATTCTCTGTAAAGGAACAAATAAATACTTCTTCCTTTGCAGGCCTTATATTACACAAAGCAACCACTCAACTCCACTGTAGTAGTTGGAAAACAGTTATGAACAATTTAAAATTAATGAGTATGGCTGCATTCCAATAAATCTTTATTTACCAATACAGGATATGGATCATAGTTGTAGACCCCTACAGTGGAGATAAGAATTTAGAGGTTAATCAACCAAATACATTTTGCAGAGCTTATTTGGATTGAATGACCAATTGTAAAAGTATTTATGAAACAATCAGGCAAATTTGAGCACTAACTAGTTATTCAATGATATTAGAATAATATTTTGATGAGAAAATGGCATAGGTATGTTTTACAAAGTCCTTACACTCTGGGTTACACATTGAGTATTCAAAACTAAAATAATGATACCTGAGATTTATTTTCCTTTCAGAATAATGAAGCAGAAGTGGGAGAGCTGATGTAGGAGGAGGTAATAGGTCAGTGGTCTTCAAAGTGTGGTTACACGGACCAACAGAAGCATCTGGAAACTTGTTAAGAGATGTGAATTCTCTGGGCACCAATCCTGATTTACAAAATCAGAAACTCTAAGGTGAAGTCCAGAAATCCATTTTAATAAGGCCTCAAATTGATTCTCATGCACGTTAAAATTTGAAACCACCCGCTTACTTAAAACAAGAATGAGCATGATATGTGATAAAGTTCTGTGCTGAATACATGAGGATTCACTGTATTATTTTGAATATTTTTGTATGTTTGAAATTTTCCAAATACAATACAAAATAAAAGGGACAACTAGGAATATTGGGAATGCAAAGGAAAGCCTAGGCCCAACATTCAGATAAGTGCACACTTACTGGAGGACTAAAATAGGAGTCAGCACCCGAAAACATTAGGAGGTGAAATGACCTGGTTTCCCTCCCCTGTTGATCCATCCCTACTTCCACCCACTTGTACTTCTCTGTAAGCCTGCACAGTATTCCAGCTACACAACTATGACCAACTAGCCATTTCCTTAAGAGAGACCTCTTAAGGTTTGTGGATAAATCATCAACTTAATAAATGTTCAAACAGTCTGTTTTGGGCCTCAAGGAAAAACTCTTTAACTTCCTTAGCCCTAGTGGAAAATGCTTTTTTAGTGTTTCCTCCGAAGAAGGCAATGGCACCCCACTCCAGTACTCTTGCCCAGAAAATCCCATGGACGGAGGAGCCTGGTAGGCTGCAGTCCATGGGGTCACTAAGAGTCGGACACAACTGAGCGACTTCACTTTCAATTTTCACTTTCCACTTTCATGCATTAGAGAAGGAAATGGCAACCCACTCCAGTATTCTTGCCTGGAGAATTCCAGGGACGAGGAGCCTGGTGGGCTGCCGTCTATGGGGTCGCGTAGAGTCGGATACCACTGAAGCGACAGAGCAGCAGCAGCAGTGTTTCCTCAAGGACCTTCACCCATCAAGGATCACCTCTCTTTCTGTCTGCCTCTAGCCTAGTGGTTCTAACTCTGATTGCATGTAACAGTTACCTGGGAAATCATTTAAAGTTCTTGATGCCCAGGACATACCTAGATATATCAATCATAATTTATGGGGATGAGATGAATATTTTTAAAAACTCCTCAGTGATTCCAACGTGCAGCCAATGTTGAGAACCACACACTGTTGATCCTTCTCAAACAAGTTTCTAGCTAGACTAGTCCACACTAGCCATACCTATGTCCAAACTTCTCACTCATCCTCAGACATTACCTCCTGTTTTTTCCCACTATTCCTTCTTTGTGAATGACCTAAGCTTCTGGATTCAAAAAAAAAAAAAAAGAAAAAGAAAAAACCTTGAGGGTTTTTTCCTTAAATGTTCTGTAACACTTACTTATCTACACCCTTTCTAAATGCATCCCTTTTTTGTCACTATACTCCTCTTCCTTGTTTTTATCATGCCTGTGATTGCCCTGTTCTCTTTCTTTTGCAAGATTCTCTTCCTCACTGCATCCTTAAATGTTCTTTTCTATAAGCCCTGCCCTAAAGATTCCTCATCATCTCATTCTATGCACTTACTTTGGGTCATCTTGTCTTCTCCTCTACCTTTAACTGTCTGTACACTGAAGACCCACAAATACATTATTTCCACCCCAAATCCAGCTATGTGCTTCAGACCCACATGACAAATTCCCTGGTAAACCTCTCCTTCTGCATCGCCTGTAGACACTCCACCTCACTACGTTAAGAAGTAAATCTACCCCTGCTCTCCAATCTGCCAGCATGTCACTGTGAGCACAGCCTCTGGGCCAGATTGCTTGGGTTTGAAATCTTGATTCAGTCATATAATAAATTTAGATGAATGAATTAACCTTTCTGCAAATCTATTTCCTCATTTGTAAAATAGATGAAATAATGATAACTTCCTCATAAGATTATTATTAGTATGAAGATTAACTAAATTAATATGTATAAAGGGCTTAAAGCTGTGCCTGGTAAATCATAAGCATCCTATTTGCTACTACTACTACTTTTTCATCAATATTATCATTATTCTAAATTCCCTATCTCAGTGAAGGGTGCCATCACCTAATTAGATACAGAAGGGAAATATTTGAGTGTCATTCTTTTTGCCTCATTACATCTACTCAGTTTTTCTTCAAACACTTTCCTTATTTTTCACCACAGCTTCAGGTCAGGCCCATGGTGTGCTGGACTGAAAGCTGATTCTGCACATCTCCTTTCAGCTTTAGTAGCTCTAAACTGGCTATTATGAAAGTTTTTATACCATGGGAATCAGCAAACTCTACAAATGAGGAATCTTTTTTTTTTTGAAAAGTCAGTTGTTAAAAATGTAGGCCCTCATGATTTCTCCTCCAAGTTTCTGCAAAACATCCCAATTGTCTTATTTCTACCACTGTTGTGCCACTGTAGTCCACTCTTAGTCTTGACACTAGGAAAACAATTCTAAAATGCAAATCTCATCATATGACCACTCTCCAGATGACAGTAATTCAGTAGCTCCCCATTTTCCTCAGGCTAAAAGTCTCAATCCTTAGCATGGCACACATGGTCAATAGTAGAGGCCACACGTGTTCCATTCTTAACCCTTGAAATGCACCTTCCTTATACAGGTCAACCTGTAAATCCCTTGAGGGCTTTCTTCAGTCTCAGGGCAAAGCCCAAAGAGCCAGGAAGTTAACTCTCCTGGGAGCAGGGCATGAGAGATGGCTGGCGTACATCCCAGCTCCCACCACCAGACAGGACAACTCAGATGGAGTCACTCCAGACAGCCCCACTGAACTGAGCCTGAGTCGCCCACAACAGTAATCACCCTCTCCTCTACCGGTGCTTCCTGCCATCACCTCCCAAATTAACCACTGACCCTCAAGTTCTTATCACAGGGTCTGTGTCTGGGGGGAATTCAACCTAATGCATGGCCATTTGTGGCCTTTCTCCACTTCCACCTTGCCATTTCTCCCTTCAAGCTGCAGCTCTACTGAACATTTTACACATAGTTCTCCAAAGGTCACACGGTGTCTCACACTTTGTTCTCTTGAAGACGCTGCTCACTTTATATGGAATAAGCCCTATTAATTCCACGTTCTTTACCCAGAAAACTCTAACCTGTTCTTCAAAATGCAACTCAGTATCCACCTTTCCCCCTAATCACTGCCATCCTCCCTCCTTCAATGGAACAGTCTCTCATGTGTTCTTATGCCATCAAGTACTTACAGATCCGCTTTCTCTAATCCAATATGGGGTCCCTCAAGTCCTTCTCCAGTCACACACCCATCCCCCACCCTACCAACAGCCCTGGCATGATGCATACTGTTTGTTGAAGTGCTTAATCGTTAAGTCAGGTCCAACTCTTTTGTGACCCCATGGACTGTAGTCCACCAGGCTTCTCTGTCCATGGGATTTCCCAGGCGAGAATACTGGAGTGGGTTGTCATGCCCTCCTCCAAGGGATCGTCCCACCTAGGAGACCTGAACAGGTCTCCGGCACTGCAGATGGATTCTTCACTGATTGACCCACCAGGGAAGCCCCAAGAATACTGGAGTGGGTTGCCATTTCTACTCCAGGGGATCTTTTCAACCAAGGATCAAAACTACCTCTCCTGCATCTTTACCACCGAGTCACTAGGGAAGCCCATGATGTATATTAGCAAGTCAATAAGGGATATAGTTGAAGGGATATAGTTTGCACGGCCTATTATCCCTTATGTTGTTGTCCCTGGAGGAAATGTTCAACAAGGAGTTTACCATCTAGGTTGAGAGACAAATCTGTTTTCTCCTATTTCCCAATAATCTTTGTAATAATGACAAGCATTATCAGAAACGAAGCTATTTGCATAAATATAGCCAGACACCAATTTTGGTTTAGCCCTGTTTGGTATGTTTCACCAAGATCCTTAGCTTTCTAGCCCTGACATTTTCTTATTATCTCTGCATTTCAATGTTACCTTCCAGGCTCTGCAATTAAGCAAATTCTTCGGATTTTAAGCAAATATGCTTGCACTGTTTTTCAAGTGCCAAAACGCCCTGGGGCACTACTTAATCCTCTGATTCTCCCTTTCGAAGGGGATTCTCAGCTGCAGCTGACAGCTTTGTGAGTGCAGAGCCTCCGTGTCCAACAGGGCTGGGCTCTCTCTCATCTGCAACACAGTACGCTGCGTCCTCTGCAGAATATATTTATTTACAGCATTTCAGCAGGGAGACCCTGGGAGGATGAGTCATCGTTCTGATCCAGAGAGTTGCCCTTGAAGCCACACTGAAAAAATTCTCTCCCTTTTATTGTATCGAACAGGCCCTAATCGGAAAGCAAGTGCTCTGTTTACAGAAAAGTTTCCCACCTAGGCAGGAAATGACACTTAGGAAATGCTGAAAAATAAATGCAGGGTGGGTAGCACGTAATTTCTTGGACCCAAATGCATTGCAAGGTAATAAATTCAGTTAAAATGCACTGAGCATCCACTACATGTATGAATCTATGATTAAGTATGAGGTCCCTGCACCTGGCCCTCAACCCGGGGGGAAATTATTCCTTTAATGTTTTAAGGATATTTTGAGATTTGCAAAGAGAGAGTTTACATCAAATGCCTGTACATAAAACTCCAGCACTCTCATGCTTGCATTTAAGTGGACACGTGTGAACACCTGACTCTCTGTCTGTATTCTATAAGGACTTCCCAGGTGGCTCAGTGGTAAAGAATCTGCTTGCCAATACAGGAGACACAGGAGACCCAGGTTCGATCCCTGGGTTGGGAAGATCTCCTGGAGGACAGCATGGCAACCCACTCCAGTATTCTTACCTAGAGAATCAGCTGGACAGAGGAGTCTGGCAGGCTATGGTTCATAGGGTTGCAAAGAGACATGACTGAGCCACTAAGCATATATACTCATATGATCCTAACAGGTTGGTGTGCTAGTCAGAATCCCTTGGGGGGACTTTTCTAGGAATCCCACTGTTACAAATCCTTCCTGGTATCATTATCGGTAGCTAGAACATGGAAACAACAAAAGAACTATACAGGGGAAGCAGAAGTCAGACAAAGGAAGTTAAGATAAGGCTGAGGATAAGCTGATGGGCAGTTCAGTTCAGTTCAGTCACTCAATCATGTCCGACTCTTTGTGACCCCATGGACTGCAGCACGCCAGACTTCCCTGTCCATCACCAATTCCTGGAGCTTACTCAAATTCATGTCCATCGAGTCGGTGATGCCACCCAACTATCTCATCCTCTGCTGTCCCCTTCTCCTCCTGTCTTCAGTCTTTCCCAGCATCAGGGCCTTTTCCAATGACTCAGTTCTTTGCATCAGGTGACCAAAGTATTGGAGTTTCAGCTTCAGCATCAGTCCTTCAATGAATATGGGGAGTTAGCTGCAGGGAATGGAAGGAGGGCAGGCCTGAGGCTTGAACCAGGACTTCAAGAGCCTGGAGCAGCAGAGCAAATGTTCACAGCGCACAGGTATCAATGATACAAGGTACAGAAAAATCCAGGAAGTTAACTAATCTAAGAAAGCTTAGAGCAGCCAAATGTGCCAGAATTCAGCAGCTTGAGAAGCAAAGAGTAAGTGAGACAGTCCGTCATGGAGCTTGCGGAGAGCTTACAGCAGTCTGGGCCACTGGGTGTGAGCCAAAACTCTGGAGCCAAATCACCTGGTTTCAAATGTTTATTCTACCAACTAGTAGTTGTTAGTTATTTAATATCTCACCACCTCAGGTCTCTCACCTATAAACAACACTCAATTTTCTCACCTATAAATGACAACAAAATAATATATTATTTATTCAGTTCTACAACCTCCTTGGGGCTTCCCCCATGGCTCAGTGGTAAAGAACCTGCCTGTCAATGTCAGAGACACAGGTTTGATCCCTGGATTGGGACAATCCCCTGGAGGCAGGCATGGCAACTAACTCCAGTATTCTTGCCTGGAGAATTCCATGGATAGAGGATCCTGGGAGGCTGCAACTCAAAGGGTCACAAAGAGTTGGACATGACCGAGTGACGCGCATGCAAGCAGCAACATCCCCTTGATTGTAAGATGCATTATCTTGCACTTTTATCTATTCTTCAAAATATTGAAAAAAAAAATCCCCAGGATATATAAGCTATTCCAAATGACAGAAAAGGAATAGAGAGCTACCCAATTCATCTCATGTGAGACAACTCGCATACTTAAACCTGAAAAAGGCAACACAACAGAGAACTAAAGCCCAACTCTACTTGTGAAAATTATAAAAATTCTATATTAAATACTAGCAAAAAGTTTAATAACAACTTCAAACCTTATACAATATGACAAGTAGAATTATCACTACGATGCACTATAACTTAAGACAAATATTAAATACAAGCTATACCAAAGAGTCAAAGAAGAAACACTATATATGTGAAAGTGGTATTTAATAAAATTCAGTATCTATTTCTAAGATTTTTTCTTAAATAAAAATTAGAATAATGTGACCTCACATAAGTAATTTAATTTTTCACTTTTACCTAAACAATGAACACAAAAATAATCCCATTAATTCCTAAATAGAAGTGTCATCTAAAATCATATTCCTACTTTTGTCAGTAATCTGGAAGTGCTGGACAATGCAGGAAAACAGAATACAATGATAACAATCATATATCACTTAGGGAAAAAGAGACAAAAATTTCCTTATAAAACTCAAGATACTCCATTGAAAAGTCACAAAATGCAGAAAAACACAAAATGTTTTATTTACCAAAAATTAATAGATACATGATAACAGCAACAAAACACATATGTACTTCAGATAATCTTGGGTATATGCACTCTGGAAAATCAAAAAAGATTATTTGCATAAATGGTGATAGGTACTACAATCCACCTACAATGAGTGAAGTAAGTCAATTGCTTCAAATTGATTTATAAATTTAAGTTATCATAATATGTATTTTATTCTGAACAAAGTGAAGTGGAAATGGAAGAATATACTATGAAGTAACTATTCTTTTGGTAAAAGAATGGTTTCAAAAAAAGATAATGCTGTATAATTAACACACTATAAAACTTTATCAATCAAAAGTGTGTCCAGCTCATAATAGGCATTCTAGAAATTTGTTTTAAAATAAGGAGAACATGAATCAATGTATGGAACAATATAATGAAAGAATTCATTTTAAATGAAACCTAAAATACATGAGAATGCAGTATTTTTCTAATGAAAAACTTAACAAGCAGTATAAGTACTTGAAAACTGTAAGTGCTTAAAAGAACCATAAGTGTTGAAAAGTTAGTGGAAATGTATCAATATATAGTTACATAAATATGGTGGATATATAAAGCAAATACTAACAGAACTAAAAGGAAATAAACAGCAATACAATAATAGTTGGAGGTTTAAATATCCCACTCTCAATAATGAATATATCACCCAGACAGAGAATCAATAAGGAAATAGTGGAACTACACAAAACTATACACCAAACAATCCTAAAAGATATACACAGAATATTCCATCCAACAGCAGGAATATGCATATTTTTTTCTCAAGAGCATATGGAACATTTTCAAGGATGGATCATATGATAGGACACAAATCAAGTCAGAAAATATTCAAAAAGAAATAAATTAAATCAGTATCTTTTCATACCATGATGGTATAAAACTAAAAATCAAAACAGAAGGAAAACTGAAAAAAATAGAAATAATTTGAAATTAAATAGCTTAACCTATACAACTATTGGGACAAAAAATAAATCAAAAAATATTTTAAGAAAAGCAAAAATGTAAACACAACATACCAATACCTGTGGGATGAAACAAAAGCAACATAATTTATACCTATAAATGCAGAAATTAAGAAGATCTCAAATAAAGAACCTAACATTATAATGAAAGGAACTAAAAAATAAAACTAAGCCAAAACTTGGCAGAAGGAAGGAAATAAGAAAGGTGACAGCAGAAATAAATGAAATATAGACTAGAAAAGCAATAAAAAAAATTAATAAACCTTAGAGCTGGCTCTCTGAAAAGATAAAGAAAATTGACAAATCTTTGACTAGATTACTTAAGAAAATAAGAGATCTCAAATATATAAAACTATAAATGAAAGAGGAGATATTAAAATCGAGACCAGAGAAATACAAAGGATCATAAAAGACTACTATGAACAGTTTTTTGCCAACAAACTGAACAACCAAATGTATAAATTCCTATAAATATACAATCTGCCAAGATTGAATCATGAAGATATACATAATCTGAAAAGACTTATAATGAATAAAGAGATTGAGTCAGTAATCAATAATCTCCCAATGAAGAAAAGCACAGAATCAAATGGCTGCACAGATGAATTCTACCAAATATTTAAAGAAAAATTAACACTAATTCTTCTCAAACTCTTTACAAAAATTGAAGAGAATATCTCCAAACTCAACCTACAATGCCACCATTACCTGACATCAAAGACAGATAGAAGTAATGAAAACCAAAGAGTAAATATTCCTGATAAATATAGATGCAAAAATTCCCAACAGAATATTAGTAAACCAAAGTGTATTAAAAGGATGGTATATCATATCAAGTGGGACTCATCCCTGGGACATGATGATGGCTCAAAATATGCAAATTAATAAGTGTGTTAAACCACATTAATGAAATGAAAGATAAATATCATTTATGATCATCTCAATAGATAAAGAAAAACCATTCAACAAAATCCATTCATGATAAAAAATATTCAACAAAATGAGTTTAGAAGAAATGTAACAACATAACAAAGTTAATACATGACAAGCTCCCAGCTACCAGCTTACTCAGTGGTCAAAGTCTGAAAAAAAATTTCTCTAGGGTGAGGGTGCCTACTCTCACTACTCCAACTCAGCATAGTACTGAAAGTCCTAGCCAGAGCAATCAGGCAAGAAAAATGAAAGTACTGTAATGAGAAAGTATCTGTTTTCTCTATTTGCAGATGATGTATATATATAAAACTCTAATGACTAGATAAAAATCTATTAGAATCAATAAATGAATTGAGTAAAGCTTTAGGACACAAAACCAACATGCAAAAATGAGCTGAATTTGTATACACTAACAACAAACTAGATGGAAAAGAAATAAACAATTCTTTTTATAATGACATCAAAAATATTTAGGAATACTTTAACCAAGGTGAAATATCTGTACACAGAAACCATAAGACACTGAAGAATAAAAAGTGAAGACACAAATAAATGGAAAGATATGCCATGTTCATGCATCAGGAGAATTAATATTGTTAAAATGTCCATACTACCCAAGTCCATCCATCAATTCAATGCAATTTCCATCAGACTTCCAATAGGATTTTTTTTACAGTAGAAAAAAATCCTATAGTCCATATGGAACTATAAAAGCCCTGAAGTTGCCAAAGCAATGATGGGAATGAACAAATATGGAGGCATCATACTTCCTGGCTTTGAATTATACTATCAAACTAAGTAACCAAAACAGTACAGCACTAAGACAAGTGGAACATGTCTTATTAACAAGAGTTCCTAATAAAGCTATGTGTGTATAGTCCACTAATATTTGACAAGGAAGTAAAAATAGTTCATAGGAAAATATATTCTCTTCAACAAATTGCATTTTGAGAACTGGATATTCACATGCTAAAGAATGAAACTGGACCCCTATCTTACACATCCAAAATTAACACAGAATTGACTAAAGACTTACTGTAAGAGTGAAAAGGGTAAAACTCCTTGAAAAAAATAGGGGAAAAATTTCCTTGACAGTGGTCTTGGTAATGATTTTTGGATGTGACACCAAAAGCACAAGCATCAGAAGCAAAAATCAACAAGTAGAGTTACATCAAACTAAAATGTTTCTACACAGCAAAATATGCAATCAGCAAAATGAAAAGGCAACATAAAGAATGGCAGAAGATATTTGCAAACCATATATCTGATAAGGAATTCATACTCAAAATATTTAAGGAACTCATATAATAGCAAAAAAAATGTGAAACAACAAATAATCATATTGAAAAATTAGCAAAGAACAGCCTGAATGGCATTTTTTCCCAAAGAAAATATATACACAAGTGGCCAACAGCTATGTGAAAACATGCTCAATGTCACTAATCATCAGGGAAATACAAACCCAAACCATAATGAGAATCACCTCACCTTTGTTAGAATGGCTATTATCAAAGACAAGAGATAAAATGTTCTAGTGAGAATGTGGAGAAAAGGGACTCCTTGTACATTGTTGGAGGGAATTCAAACTCGTATAGCCACTATGGAAAACAGTATAGCAATTCCTCAATAAATTAAAAATAGAGCTACCATATGATCCAGCAATAAACTTTTGGATATATATCCAAAGAAAATGAAACCACTATTTCAAAGAGATATCTGCACTCCATGTTACTGCAGCATTATTTATAATAGCCAAGAGATGCAAATAATCTAAATGTCTATAGAAAGATGGACAGATAAAGAAAATGTGTGTGTATACATACATACATACATACACACACACACACAAATGGAATATTATTACACTTGCTGATGAGAATACTCTGGCATGGAGATATTAAGTAATTACCCTAGGTCATATGATTATTATGCAATTAAAAGAGGATATAATTCCAATATATTAGGTTTTGAGGTTTGCAGTTTTGTTGCGTCTTGACTATAGAGGGAAATGCTGAAGAGAGGGTAGATGAAATGAAATGTCAAGTGATAATTTTACTGGTTATTTTCTTAATTCTTTAGTGAATGTCTAAAATGTTTATTTGATGCCTGTTTAAGAATGAGAATGATGAAAGAAAACTCAAATGTTAGCAGCATGTACTACATCAACTTCTGCTGCAGACAAGAGATTTGACTTGTTTGTAATTCTGCATTTATGCATAATTTATTATGCATTATCTAAAAAATGTTAGGTGCACTATGGCTGCCCATGGAAAAGGGTAAAAGCATATCTCCCACTTCATTGTTAAGTTATGATTCTAATATTCTAATCAAAATGCTTGACAGACAATAGCTGTGGCTATTCATAGACACATGCATTTACTATACCAATACCCAGTGTCCTGAAGGTAGGACATCTGTGGTGTCAGATGAATGACAAGTTAATGAATTTTTCTCCTGAGTAGCTGATATCACATCCAATAAACATCTTTTTTTTTTTTTTTTTTTTTTTGCACAATGCAGAACACATAGTAGGCCTGTGATACCTATATGCTGAATAAAAAAAAATCAACTCCTATGAATTTCAATTTGGGGTTTCTGCTATGCTGCATAATTTAAAAATGGCAATAGTATTTCATTCCACCAACATTTTTGAGCATAGGCTTTGTGTCAGTGTTAAAGAACCAAGAGTGAAACCAAGACAAGGACCTCACAGTGGCTCATCAGCAATTCAAACTCTGGAGGAGGAGTTGGCAAGCTATGACAGGAAGGGCAAATCCAACACATTGTTTTTGTACATCCCATGAGCTAAGAATGATTCTTACAAGGTTAAATCACTGAAAAAAATTTTAAAAAAAGAATATTTCATGAAAATTGAGAAATACATGAAGTTCAAATTTTACCCATAGTAAGTTGGATTGGAACACAGTCATGCCCTTTTGTTTATATACTGTCAATGGCTTCTTCCATTCTACAAAGATGAGTAGCTGTGGCACAGACCAGGTGGCCCAGAAAACCTCAAATGTTTGGAACCTGGCTCTTTACAGAAAAGGTTTGACTGACCCTTGGATCTATTTTAGTCAAAGACCTAAGAGGACTGACTCTTATTGCTGTTTTGGGGGCTTTTTATTTTGTTTCATTTTACCAATGTAAAAAAAGGTAGTCAATGGAGTGCCAATCCATTATGTACATGAATCTCCTGAGGTTCTTATTAAAATGCAGATTCGGGTACAACTGTGGCTAAAGCACAGAGTCTGCATTTCTAACCAGCTCCTAGGCAGAGATTTCTAGCTAGTCTAGAGAGTGGGTCCTGTAAATTTGCTCAGGAACTTGAGTCAGAAGAAAAAGACATCACAGCAGAAAAAAAAAAAAAGTAGCTTTGGAAACTACCTTAATGCAATAGGTGATTTTCTGTCACAGGTTTTGGGGCAAAGATAAACAATAGACGTGTTAATGTTCATTTCTCAATTATCTCTGGTACTTTCTTGGCAAAGCTTACGTGAATCATTTTCCAAAGAGTAAAGAGGATCAGCAGCTGGTTATTTGTTACTATTAACTATTTGTGAAGCAAATATTGGGGGAAACTAATACTAGTGTCTGAATTCTGTTCAGAGGAAAGGAAAAAAGGTAAACTCAGATAAACACTGATATTATTTTTTTTTTCTTTTTTTGGCCACACCTCAAGACATGCAGGATTTTAGTTTCATGACCAGGAATCAAACTTGAGCACCATGCATTGGAAGCACAGAGACTCAACAGGGAAGCCCCAGCACTATTAATTTTTGAAATAACTTCTTTGTCTCTTTAATAAGAATGGAATATTAAGAAAGAATCTAGCTTTATGTCCTCTGATTACTAATAAAAGGAGTATTTAAATTTCCCTGAACATATTGCCCCCAAATCTTTTGATTTTGAAAATAATCCAAAAACTTTGAATCTTGATTACTTACTATAAATGCTATAAACAAAAGCTAAATGCTCAGTATCAAGCATTGCCAAGGACATGGAGCAACTAGAACCCTCATGTCTTGCTTTCCAGAGTGTAAGTTGGTATAATCACTTTGAAAAACTGTATCTACCAAAGCTTAATATGGGCATTCCTCATGACTCAATAATTCTACTCCTAGTGAAGAGGAAAAGTTAGAATTTTTACATATTCTCCTTCTCCTTCTGCCTCTGTAACTCAGCTTGCCCCTTGCAAAGTCTAGATTACATAGGTCACGTAGTCTCAGAAAGAGGGGACTTGCAATACTGGGAACTGGAGTTTATCTCACTCACCGTTGTCCTGCTCTTTGCAATTGCCCAGTCCCTGCAAACTTGCTTAATACGGCTGTCCAGGCCAGGCATCCCCCTCCCCATCTCAACTGCTGTCCCCGCACACATGAAACCCCTTAGTTTAAACCAGCCTATTAACAGCTAGTGTTGCCCACTACAGTCTGTCTGTAAAAACTCTGTAATCCCTTTATTTGGGGCTCAGAACTTGGAGTGTTAGCTCCTCTGGGCCCACCAGCAGAATAAACCTGAGTTCTCCAGCTCTCCAAGTGTGGTGCTTGGTTTCTTGAGTACTGGTTTCTGTAACACTAGTATATACTCAACAGAAAGGCACATATATATGATGTCAAAGGCTATAGGCATTTTTACTGCAGCCTTATTCTTAAGAAACTCAAAACTAGGAAAAAACCTAAATGTTCACCAATAGTATAATGAAAAAAAAGTGATATGTTATTTACAATATAATATACACAGCAATGAGAATGAAAAAAGAAAACTGTGCTCCAAAATATGGATTAACCTTACAAATATAGTACTGGGCAAGACAATCCTGACACAAAGAAGAACAAACTCCATAAAGCTTCAAAAATACAAAATCTATCTCTGCTATTAAAAGTCAGATAGTGATTACCTGGTAGAGGGATTAGTGTCTGGAAGTGGAAGCCATGGAAGCTTCTGGGTTGCTGCTGATGTTGTTTATGGACTTAAGAAGCCTTTTTAGAAAAAAATGTTATGAAGCCAACAGATTTTAATAAATTTATCTACACAGCCATAGGAATGTGAAGGGCACATGTCAGGATTCCCCACCACAAACCCATTTGCCACCTTATGAACTGAGGAAGGTTTGTGTCAAAAGGGCCCCTGTTTTTAAACAATAATCTTCGAAGGAGGAGTGATATTCCCATCACAGTTTTAAGATTAGTGTAGAAAGACTGTCAGGCTGACTGAAGTAAATAGGACAGAGAATGAAATATCATGTGGTATAGCTGACATGTGGAGTCTGAAATTTGCAGAAGAGAGGTGGAGTCATAGATATAGACAGCAAACCTGTGGTTGGAGGGGGGAGGGATAAACTGGGAGATTGGGATTGATATATGCATACCACTGTGTATAGAATAAATAGCTAACAGGTACCTGCTATATCGCACAGGGAACTCTACGATGCTCTGTAGTGACCTATGTGGGAAGACATTCTAGAAAAGAGTATCTGTGTATATACTGCAAAAACTAGCATAACATTATAGATCAACTATACTCCAATAAAAATTATTAAAAAAAAAAAAGATTAGAGAAGACTTCAGTTTTTTCTTTATGCTGGGTCTTTCCAGACTGTCATCATCAGTGTGAAATAAAATATTGCCTGCTATATCAGTAAACAAAGGATATCACAGTCAACAGCAATTGCAGCCACCTCCTCTGGCGAGCTGGTGAGCCCCGAGGGAACTCAGGAAGGAAACAAAGAATCCCTGCCATCTAGCAGCCATCAGGCTGAGGCCACACACAATGGTGAGCCCTGAGGGAACTCGGGCTGGGAAAAAACACAGGATACTGGCCCCAGATAGCTGAGGTACATATCAAAGAAATTATTTCAGTGAGCCTACAGTCTTATATTTTTCAATACAAAGAAAAATGCTAGATGCCTTAAACTGAGATAATCTGGTTTTCTTTAATTAACAAGAATCTTTTTGACTTTCAGACTACCTGCCTTTTGTTGCCAAACTCCTGTATATTTATCTGCCCCCTTGCCTCCTCAGAGCAGTTTACTAAGGGTTACTTGAGATGTTGCCCCCCAGGCTTGAAGTCCTAAGTGTGTGCCCTGAAGAAAACCTAACTCTTAACTTTTAGGTTGCCTATATTTTCTCAGTCGACATCAGCAAGTTAACAAGACTTCCTTTTTGGTTATTCCCATTTACAACGCAGTTAAAGGAGGAAAGTCCAGGACAAAACACTTCTGATTTACCCCTCTGCACTCACTAGTATTATGGGCTTTCCTGGTGGTTCAGACAGTAAAGAACCTGCCTGCAATGCAAGAAATCCTTGCTTGGGAAGATTCCCCTGGAGAAGGGAATGGCAACCCACTCCAGTATTCTTGCCTACAAAATCCCATGGACAGAGGAGCCTGGTGGGCCACAGTCCAAAGGATCACAAAGACTCAGACACGACTGAGCGACTACTACTCTCACTTTCATATGTCGCAGACAATACTTAACTCAAGAGTGAAGCCACGGTCAATGAGACACCATTGGGAACAACCTATAATTCCAATAATACTTAAGATATTGAGCCCTAATGGTATAACCCTCAAGAAAGAAGGTGGCTCTGTCTTGTTGACATCTGTAACCTCAGAATGTGGCCAAGTGCCAGACACATAACAGAAAGCAGCTAAGTGAAATGGTATTTTGTCATTTAAAAAAAATCATGTTTTTGAAAATTAATGATTTGGGGAAATGCTCACAACACAAAATTAAGTGAAACAAGTTAGGGAACATACATAATAAACAAACAGATGTATATATTTTATGATACCACCGTTTTAAAACCTCAAACAGCATGTGTAAGTACCGAAAGAGAAAAAACAGGAAAAATAATGAACTAAAAAAAAAAATGGGATTATTGGTGATTTGTTCACTTGTTTTTGCTTATCCATAGTCATCAAATCTTTAATCATTAAAATGTAGTATTTTTAAAGTAGTTTTAAAAGAAGATGAAAGTACAAAACTTTGAAGGTAATGCCAACAACAGAGAAGAATAAAGTGAAAGACATCACGTATCTGACACATTCACTGACTCAAAGTTGACTTTTTAGCCACCATTCTGGGTCCCTTCCTACTAATGCTGACAAGTGCTCGCCATTTCTCCCCATTTTCAGCCACTATCCCGAAGCCAGGTCTCTATCTGGACACTTGTTTCTCTTCCTTTCTAGGAGAGCAAGCAGGTCACTGCTAGCATTTTCCTCCTCCCATGTTGGAGGTAATGGTTTTGAGAGAGTTAATTCTTAGGTAGGTTGATAAGAAGTCCAGCGTCCCCAAGGAGGAGAAAGAGGTCCGGGACTCTCAAGGAGGAGAAAAAAACTTTTTTTTTCTATATTGTTTTGTCTTAGTCACATAGAACATTATTTTCTTTAAGCCCAGAACTAATGATTACATAACAAAACAACTCATCTTAAAACAACTCCATACTAAGGATTCCATCCCCCTTCTGATGTCTATGTCAGAAGCTTTCTCTGTCCTTTTTCACTGTAATAAAACTTTTGCCACACCAAAGCTCTGAGTAATCAAGCCTGGTCCCTGATTCTGAAGCTAAATCTTCTTCGGAGATCACGAGTCCGACATTGTTCACTGTAAACTATCATCTTGGGGGCTCATCCAAGATCTTCAGGACAAGGTAAGAATACTCAGAGCTCTAGCCTCTCTGCTTTCTCAGTATACATGGTTCCTGCTTTATTTTACTAACTCTACGGTGTACCTGTGTGTGAGAATGATTGAAAGCCTGTGGGAAAAGCATGTGGACAGAACTTTCCTTTCTCAGTCAGCTTTTTTGGTCTCTTTGACCATTCCATAACTGCCTGGGGAATTAGAACTACTAACCTAAGATTGCTGGAAGAAATATCAATAACCTCAGATATGCAGATGACACCACCCTTATGGCAGAGAGTGAAGAGGAACTAAAAAGCCTCTTGATGAAAGTGAAAGAGGAGAGTGAAAAAGTTGGCTTAAAGCTTAACATTCAGAAATCTAAGATCATGGCATCTTGTCCCATCACCTCATGGGAAATAGATGGGGAGACAGTAGAAACAGTGTCAGACTTCATTTTTGGGGGCTCCAAAATCACTGCAGATGATGACTGCAGTCATGAAATTAAAAGATGCTTACTCCTTGGAAGGAAAGTTATGACCAACCTAGCTAGCATATTAAAAAGCAGAGACATTACTTTGCCAACAAAGGTCCGTCTGGTCAAGGCTATGGTTTTTCCAGTGGTCATGTATGCATGTGAGAGTTGGACTGTGAAGAAAGCTGAGTGCCGAAAAATTGATGCTTTTGAACTGTGGTGTTGGAGAAGACTCTTGAGAGTGAGTCCCTTGGACTGCAGGGAGATCCAACCAGTCCATCCTAAAGGAAATCAGTCCATTTGAACATTATTGGAAGGACTGATGTTGAAGTTGAAACTCCAATACTTTTGCCACCTGATGCAAAGAACTGATTCATTTGAAAAGACCCTGATGTTGGGAAAGATTGAAGGTGGGAGGAGAAGGGGACGACAGAGGATGAGATGGTTGGATGGCATCACTGACTTGATGGACATGAGTTTGAGTGAACTCTGGGAGTTGGTGATGGACAGGGAGGCCCAGTGTGCTGCAGTCTGTGGGGTCACAAAGAGTCAGACAGGACTGAGACTGAACTGGACTGATCTTGCTTGAGGATATGTTTCTCCTTTTTAACAAGTACCTCCTGACTAATCTTATTATCTTATGTGGGAGCGGGTCTGGTAAGACCTTTCTATTGTTAATTCTAATCTTGTTAATTTAAGATGTATGTTGTAGGAGTGGGTCTGGTAAAAGTATATAAGGCTTTGATAAGACTAGGGGTCATGGCATCGGTCCCATCACTTCATGGCAGATAGATGGGGAAACAGTGGAAACGGTGGCTGACTTTATTTTTCTGGGCTCCAAAATCACTGCAGATGGTGATTGCAGCCATGAAATTAAAAGACGCTTACTCCTTGGAAGGAAAGTTATGACCAACCTAGACAGCATATTAAAAAGCAGAAACATTACTTTGCCAACAAAGGTCCATCTAGTCAAGGCTATGGTTTTTCCAGTGGTCATGTATGTATGTGAGAGTTGGATATAGTCCAACTTTCTTTATAAAGAAAGTTGAGCACTGAAGAATTGATGCTTTTGAACTGTGGTATTGGGGAAGACTCTTGAGAGTCCCTTGGACTGCAAGGAGATCCAACCAGTCCATCCTAAATGAGATCAGTCCTGAGTGTTCATTGGAAGGACTGATGTTGAAGCTGAAACTCCAATACCAATGACCACCTGATGCGAAGAGCTGACTCATTGAAAAAGACCCTGATGCTGGGAAAGATTGAGGGCAGGAGGAGAAGGGGACCACAGAGGATGAGATGGTTGGATGGTATCATCAATTCGATGGACGTGGATTTGGGTGGACTCCGGGAGTTGGTGATGGACAGGGAGGCCTGGTGTGCTGGGTTCATGGGGTCTCAAAGAGTCAGACACGACTGAGCAACTGAACTGAACTGAGACTGTCTAAGGAAGTGATAAGTGCTATGAGAAGAATTACAGTTAGAACAGGGTAAGGAGTAGTGGGACTGCTGGGGGAAGAAGGATTACAAATTCAAACAAGGTAGATAGTTAGGCCTTTCTCTTACAGTGGTAAGACAATATCAAATAGTGTTTGGGTGAACTCCGGGAGTTGGTGATGGACAGGGAGACCTGGCATGCTGCGGTTCATGGGGTCACAAAGAGTGGGACATGACTGAGTGACTGGACTGAACTGAACTTTAGACTAGGGAGGGGGGCACTCTCCATCCCTCTTCTGATGTCTATGTCAGAAGCTTTCTCTGTCCCTTTTATACTTTAATAAAACTCTGCTACACAAAAGCTCTTGAGTGACCAAGCTGGTCCTGAAGCTAAATCATCTTTGGAGATCCAACACCATTCACTGTAAGCTATTAGTTTTGGCACTCTGGTAGACTTCCAGGGCATTGTGTTACCTGTTTGCCTATAAGTCTATAAATAAATTTCTTTTGTCTCTTTGCTTTACATTTTTGAAAGTCAATTTAATAAGTGAGGAAAAGTGGTTCAGCCTCAGAACACCTCAGTTTGGGGCCTTTCCTGAATCCACATCATCTGCCTCCTCCTTTTCTCCCAGAGCAACAGGCTTCTGGTCAGAGTCTCTTTGCCTCAAGTTTGCTTTTCTTCTGGAACCAACTTCTGGGCTCTCCTTGGGCCCCATGTCCCACTTAGCTCTTAACCAACTCAGCAAGATTCTACCAAAGGACTCTGATATACAACTTGAAAATGCCATCATCATTTCACCTTAAATAAATACCCCCTGCCCTCACGTCACAGATTAAAGGATGAGTAAGAGATGTTCATGCTCATGTCCTCAGAATGGATATGCTTATTAGGAAAAACAGCTGAATAGGGTTTAAGGTAGGCCTTGGAAAAGTGAAAAGACATGAAAAGGAAAGATGAAACATGGCCACCAAAGAGAGATTCTAATGTTTTACAATCTGAGAGACCTTGAAGCCAGAGACATCAAAGGTAATTAGACCTACAAAGAACCCTCTGAGCTCACTGTCACCATTGCTTTATTCAGAAGGGGTTAACGGATTTTCTCACAAATATGTAGCTAGCAATCATAGAAATATCTATATACTTTTTATGTCTTTGCATCTTCCATGACAACTGTGCTCTAAGACTTTTAGATTTTTACAGACAAGTTCAATTTTAGAAAAGGAAAATTGCTGGTTTCTTGGTTTATTATATAGTTGCCAACCTATCATTCACTGAGTAATTTTATTTTTAAAAAAGAAAACGAAAAAAAGCCATCTATTATGACTATCATTTTATAAAAGACAAACTCAGAGGAAAGGCCATTCATTTAAATTGTAGAAATGTGGAACACTGTTAGTGTATCCTGCCCCAGTTTATCAGCCAAATGCTATGCATATGGCATATTCTACCTGAATACTAAGACCTGGGAATACTGGTACTACCTCCATGGGCACATTTTAATATCCAGTAGGAAATTACATTGACTGTCGTTGTCTGTTTCTAGTCAATGTCTTAGTTTGATTTCCCCAGAAATAGACCCTAAGATAAGGATCTAAAGATAGTTTATTAGGGAGGTGAGCCCAGGAAGCACTGGATGGACAGTGGGGAGATAAGTCAGGGAAGGAAAGAAGCAAGTACAAGCAGACCAACTGGGCACAACAAAGAACTGCTGGAGACTTCTAGGAACACCACAGATGCGTGTCAAGTCACTCCCTATCCGCCATTTGTGGAGTACCACTCCCGGGAGCATTGACTCTTAGTACCACAGCCTACTATCATGGGTCAAGCCTGCTCTTGTGACCACACCAAGTCCTCAAGGAAAGAGATACAACCGCCGATGTGAGAGTCCTCTGGCACATAGAATGCTTGGGGAAACTATGGTCCTGGCACCGAGAGCATCTGCCACAGCACTTTATTAAGCATTCTCAAGCACAGTGGTTAATTAACTTCACATTGAGACCTTTTTCTTTATTCGCTGTTGGCATCAAATAAAGATATAGAAAAGAATTTGTAGGTTTCAAAATAAGAGCATTTCCTGTTTTCTCTGGAGGTTCCAAAAAGCATTCTAGACACGCTGTGATCTCTTTTTTAGTAAGGACTTGACACATCCAAGAGAAAACAGGAGTAAAAACTATGGAAGCCTCTAGAGCACAGATGGTGACAGGACTGACTTGTGCCGCGTTTTGCCTCCTCAGGCAGTTAGAGAACGGGAAAAAGCATTTAGGATATGAGAGACTTACGAACTGTCAGAGAAAGTTTGTTAAAAAAAAAAAAGAAGTTAAATTTATTTCACCATCCTAATAAGCTAAAATTAGTCACCACTGAATAAATCACAAAGGATACTGGAATCTCTTCTCAGAAGCTTGCCAAGATATGATGCGTAAGACTTTGTTATTTTGTGTTTTATTTTAACTCTGGATTCATATTTGCTTATAACATACTTTGATCCATGCTATTTCTTCAAATAGCCATCTATAGTTATGTAGGTAGACATGTTAAGACATAAGGAATGAGTGAGTCTAGATGTGCTGCGCCAGATCCTGGGAGAAGATTTAGTTATTCCTTTACCCCAGAGATATTTGCTGACCCTCTATGATATCTGGCCCAGAGTACAGGCTCAAGATTCAAAGATCAGGAAGATGTTTCTTTGTCCTGTAAGGAGCTTACAGGGTAACAGTCATAAAGTGCAGATACAACACAGAAAATGAGGAATCAAAATACCCACTGGTGTAAAATCAAGCCAAGGGTTTTAGAACCAGAAATCCAACTCAGGTATAGGAAAAGGATAACAAGACTCACTGCTTAAGGAAAGAGCTTGGGTCAAGTTAGGAAACAGAAACATCAATGAGAAGATAGGGATGAGCCTAAAACTTGGCCAGAAATTAGACCCTTGTCTTCAACAGTCTTCATGAAGGGTTTTCTCCTGGCAACCAGTCCCCAAACCAGGTCGCAAACAGACTCCAGCTGTGGCAGGAACATCAGTCCCACCATTTGGACCTGAAGGTGGTTCTGTTTTAGATTCCATAACAGGTAGGCATGAGGTGAGTCCTGGATACCCAGTATCTTGCCATCACTCTTGCTAGGTTCATTCACCTAGGACTGAGTTTTTACCTTTTTACCGTATATATATTAAGCATTTCTCTAGACTTTAGCCCTCTGGATCAGAATCCTATTTCTTTTCCAGACATCTAAACATAACCCTCTTCCCTACACAAACAGAGCATCTTGCCACATGTCTGCTGCTACATCCCCCACAACCTTTTGTAAGGCTCCTGGATCTTTTCCTAATTACTCCTCTTGTACTCCACACACATGGATGATTCTAAGTACCAAACAGTACCCATGTACCCCACTCCTGTGCTCCATCCAACATACTGTGATATCAGCATCAGCAAGAATAAGAAAGATATTCAGCTGACATTTATTCGTACCGAGGTACTGGACTATCTCATTTCATCCTCAGTCTATGAGGAAAGTACTCGTGCTAATCCCTTTACCATTATTGTTGTTTAGTCGCTAACTCATGTCCAGCTCTTAGTGACCCCATGGGCTTCAGCCCACCAGGCTCCACTGTCCATAGGATTCTCCAGGTAAGAATACTGGAGGGGGTTGCCATTCTCTTTTCCAGAGGATCTTCCCAACCCAGGGAATGAACCCATGCCTTCTCACTGGCAGGTGGATTCTTTACCATGGAGCCACTAGGGAAGCCAAATCCCTTTTTATAGAAGAGGAAACAAGGTTTAAAGGACTTAAGGTGACAGCTGATAAGGTGAACAACCAAGTATGGGATCCAGTTCTGCTGAAGGCCCCTGTCATGTTTTAAGCGTCTAACCCCTGCTATGCCGAGCCCTATTTAGGCACTGTGGAGAGGGATGATGTTAACTTGCCTTTTAGGAATGAACCCTCAGATCCTCAGGCCCAGGCCCACAAGGCCAATACTTTCTCTTTCCTTCTACAAGTCCATGAACCATTACTAAAGCCCCAAGAAGCCTCACAGAGGTGCTACACTGACATATGACACCAGGCTTAATTTCCAAGTTATTGCTTACCAACGAGATATGAAGTGCTCTCAAGTTACTAAAATACAGGGGCCTGCTTGTAAGTGAGAAATGAATGCAGCTGATTACAAACAATAGAGCTGTCATTGCTGCAGATGTGTCTCTGTAAAGAGATAAGTCTCTTGAAGACAGAGAAAAGATTTTCTCATGAATTTAACAAGGCGGTTACTCACCTATTTAAAGTGATGATGGTACTGAGTTTCCCATTTTCATAATTCTTCTAACATTAGTGATCTTAACCAAACATCCAAAATTGACACTGGATATATCTTGTGTTTTGAATTGAGGCCACAATAGATATATGAGCAGCATAACCCACTGGCAAGAACAAGTGCAAATCTCACAATTCATGCTGGAATCATTTCTGCCACTTCCTCTCCAGTCACCTTCTAGTTGAAGCTACAGTGATTATATGGAATCTATAAAGTTTCAGCAGCTGCTGGCACACAAATGCCATACTATTATTTTGAAATTTTAGCTGTTGATCCACAACACTAGAAGTCCAAAACAGGCCTCTCTGGACCAGCTGGCTGGCTGCTTGACCTTGAGGCCTGCTGGTAAGGCTCTGGCAGAATGTGATTCTCCCAGGATTTCCCCAATGCTCTACAAACAATCTCCCTCCACTCCAATTGCCTCATCTTAGTTTCCCATCTCTGAGTTTCGCCAACTAACCAGATTTGGCACCACTGTCCATTAAAAAGAATGATGTATAGGACTTCCCTGGTGGTCCAGTGGTTAAGAATTCACCTTCCAATACAGGGGAATTGGGTTCAATTCCTGGTTAGGAAATTGAAATCCCACATGCCTTGAGGCAACTAATCCCTCATGCCACAACTAGAGAAGCCTGTGTGCCACAACAAAGACCCAGTGCAGTCAAAATAAAATATTTTAATTAAAAAAGACATAAATAAAAAGAATGATGTATAGAGACAAACCTCATCTAAGGGTTGAGTGAAGAACTTGGGTACTTCTCAGGACCATTATGTGAATCATTGGACAGTAATTTATTCTAGGCTTTCTCTTCCACTGATCTTGGGTCTTATTCTTAAATTGTAACCATTTTAAAAATGCGGTGCATTGACAACAATTCTGATATTGATATTTACTTGAAGCTCTTAATACAACTGTCAAAAAGGTAATTTATATGATTACTATCAATCACAGTTTGCGAGCATGCATGCTAAGTCACTTCAGTCGTGTCCAACTCTTTGCGACCCATTCCTTTTTGGGATGATGATATTTTAGTATATGCAATGATCTATATGATCATATCTGTAGCTAATATTTCTCTTTTCTATATATCTTCCGGTCCTCTGTAGCTGCCTCTAAGAAAATGAGAGCAAATCACTGGTCCCCAAACACCAGGGGAAAACAGCAACACAAGAAGTAAACTATCACTGGATTTAGGAACTGAGGGGAGTTGTAGGGAATGAAGCAAGCATTTGAACACGACAGCAAGATGACTTTGCTTTGTGACGCACACATACCCTCTCCCTCCGCACCCTACACTTTCCCCCCCATATACACATACTCCAAAAACAACTGTGTGAGCAGTCTTGAGGCCATAATCTTACTTGCCTACAGGATAGCACAGAGAACAAAGCTATTTTCCCTGTCTTAGCTGCACCGACAATCCTTAGAGACATTCCAGAGACAACCTCAATCATGCTGCTACAGATAGTTCAACTTATAATTTAATACTACAAACAAAGGATTTCCCTGGCAGTCCAGTGTTTAGGACTCTGCATGGGTTTGATCCCTGGGTTGAGGAATTAAGATATTGCATGCCGTGTGACATAGTCAAAAATAAATAAAGAAAGAAAAGTGGTTCTTACTTTTAAAAAAAAGAATCCAAACAAGATCTCCTGTTAGTGTACTTTCCTTTTCACTATAGTCCACAGCAACAAGTTAAAAGCATTAAAATAGTCATAACATCCTTCCATTCTTGAATTGCTCACAGCCACAGTGAATACAGTGTATGATATAAATTTAAAATTTTAAATTCATTTAAAATAGGACTTTCCAGCATTTCCCCGTCACCTTATTATTGGCACATGACACATGCAAACACACACACATACACGTTCACCCTTTCTCATCCCCTTGAACACACACAGAGAAGTTCAAGAAAACACACCTACCCTCCATGGCTTCCACCCCACTTACATGCTTGGAGGAAAGATTAGGAAGTGTCAGAGAAATAGCAATTTATCAGAAGAATCTGGTCTTTTGGAGATTTGGGTTCCCAAGAGTATCAAAGAGAAAATGTGATCTAATAGTAAGTAAAGGAATATTTAGGACTAAGGAAACATTATTATAAAAATAGAAAGATACATGCATATGCTTTAGTTTGGGCTCCTTAGAAGCAGAACCTGAGTAAGAATTTGAGGGCAGGTAGTTTCTTTGAGAGGGAAATAGAAATGACTGGGGAAGGAAGATAGCCAGTAAAGAGTACATGAATGACTAGGTCTACCATGTAAGACACTGGAGTTTGAGCCCTCTGGAAAAAGCAGTGATGGGCAATTCAGAATTATCACCCCTCACCCAGGAGTGAAGGAGGTAGAGGATTTATACATTAATTCCCTTCAGTCATTGGTTGAGGGTTAGGGGTGGGAAGTGAGTAATCCCATGACACTTTCTATGGCCTGGTACAAGCGGCCATACAAGACCCTGGAAGGCAAAGAGAACCTTCAGACCAATAGATTCAGTTGATGTCAATTTGTATGAATGGTGAGGAACACAAATGATGTAAGCTACCTAAAAGCTTTGCTTCTGTCTGTATTTTAGTATATTCTAGTGTGTGAGTTTTAGTATATTGGTATGTGAGAAAAATGTTCATATAAATGTGTACCACAGAAAATAAGAGCAGGCCAACAGTGAAATGAAAAAGGCTCTCCAAATGGCAAGGGAAAAACCAATTGAAAAGAAAAACAGAGTGACTAAACTGTACAGCATGAACACCAGATGTTGGCTTGAAAAATGCCACAATGATAAAATGTTTGTGCAGTAGACAGGAATAGCCTTAGTTCATTCCACTCATGGCAATGACAGAAAACACATGTCAGCATCACTTTGAAGAGACAGCTATCTGGATTTAAAATATCTTACATGTTTCAAAATTAATTAACAAAAAAGACCAGGTTAAAAAAACTATCAGAGCCATTGGTGATGTCAAGCAGTTTTAGAAAGAGATATGACCTTCCAGAGAATAGTATAAAAAGTTTGTATTAGATAATACTCAGATGGAGAAGATAGTTTACTGTGTAGAAATAGTCATGTGGCTCAATAAAAGAGAGCCCAACCAACTAGACGAGAAAGAACAAAGTGGGGTGGTAGATTGCAAAAATAGCCACAACTTCTCCCCTCCGCATCACTACACTCTTGCAATCAAAGTGTTTTTGTAATTCTACCCACCCCGGACTGGAATCCAGTGGTCCATCACTAAAACCTTGGTGGGTTCTCAGAATCTTGACCAATAGGAGGAAAACCTAAGACAAGCTGAAGTCTGCAGGATGAAGACCAGCAATGAACCAAGTTCTCTTCTCACGTGGCCCCAATTCCAAACAGTCAGACATAGCAGACACACCTATGTTGAAAGCTCAAGAAATACGCTGAGCCTGGCCCAGATCAGACAAATGACCTGGCACATAGTGGTCACTACGTCACTAAGATTTGGGATGGGTTTGTCATACAGCAAAAGCTTGCCAATCTCCAGAACCTGACAGAATTTGGGGATCGACATACGTTTTATGCTTTACAAATATTTGTTAATTGCTTATCATGGCTTGCCACTGTTCTGGGTTTAGGGAAGATATAAATGATGGAAAAGAATAAAAGTATCTAGTCTCATGGAACTTCTATTCAGATGTGAAGAAACATCTAAGCAGATAATAAACATAGAACATGCCAGAGAGTGTTAAGTACCAGGAAGTAAAGAAAAAGGGATATGAGAGTTAGCGAGTGGCAGAGGTTGCAGTCACCCTTCTAGATAACGGTTAGAAAGGGTTCTCTGTGGACATGGCGCTTTTTCTAGCCTCCAGCTGCCTCCTTGCTCCATCTCTCACTTGTCTCCCTGTAGATTACTTCCCTCCAGTCACACTGGCTTCCTCTTGTAACCAGCTGAGTACACTGCTGCCTCAGGACCTTTGTGCTCACCATGGCTTCTATCAACACTTCAGCCAAGGAGCTGTCTTATAGAGCCTTCTGAATGGAGGGAATAGTGAATGGAGTTGTTATTCCCTGAGATGGGGAAACTGGTGAGGAGTGACTAACCTCTAGAGTCTAAGCTTAAATGTCTGGCAAGCAGAGAAGATTGCACAAAAAACCTTAACTCTGAAGATGAAGCAACATCCACCTGGCCACACGGGCAACAGAGATGGCATGAAATCACCCCATTTCCTAAGGTGACTAGGGATGCTTTCAGTATGTGTGCGTGCGTGTGTGCTATGTCACTTCAGTCATGTCTGACTCTTTGCGACCCCATGGAGCACAGCCCACCAAGCTCTTCTGTCCATGGGGATTCTCCAGGCAAGAATACTGGAGTGGTTGCCATGCCCTCCTCCGGGGGATCTTCCTGACCTAGGGATTGAACCCATATCTTTTATGTCTCCTGAACTGGCAGGCAGGTTTTTTTTTTTTTATCACTAGCGCCACTTGGGAATCCCATTTTCAGAATACCCACCTTCTTAAAACACAGAAATCTTGAGCCAGAAATGGATTCTCTTGATCAAAAGAATCTGCTGTGCAATACATTCTCCAGACTGAAGCTCTATTTAAACACAGAACGTTACAGTTTTTCCTTCACAAGGTGACCAAGGTCATTACTTATAGTCATCAGTCATTATACAGTTTGGGAAGGGGGATAAAATTCTGTATTCTATATGTTTAGCCCCAGGAGGTAGCACTATTATTCCTTTTTCAAAAAGAAAGGTCCAAGCCCAGAAAAGTTTACATAGTAAATTATCTATTTAAGATTCCAAGTCATGATCGTCTCATTCCAACTATACTGTGAGTGTTAAATTCCTTCTCTGGAGCCCCTGATCAGTCCTTCTTTGGCTGAACAATTCAAAATCAACCCACTTTGTCTTTTACGATTAGAGGACAGCTCTGATGTCTTACATTTTCTTTTCTTTTACAGAATGAATGTCTCCAATTCCCTTAACGCTTTTTTGGGTAACATAGTGTCCGTATCTTTTCATCTCACTCAGTGATGTTTTTCTTACAGCAAGGGGCCTGGTCTGACTCACACCTACAGCCTGAATTGATAATAAGTGTAAAACCTCACTTGATCTGGACACTAGTTTTCCATTTTTGGAATCTGAGATGGGAATAATTTCCTCTCCCACATCACAAGGACTCATACTAAGTTTACAGTAAAATAAGAGCCCCAGGTCTTTCATTCTAAACTGTGTCCCCTGATCTCCCTCTCAGTCTCCTGCAACGTTTTTTTTGTTTTTTTGGTTTTTTTTTTTTTTGGCATGTGTCTTTTGCTTGGGTTCCTCTAAAAGCAGGCACATTTTATTTCCTCTAAAAGCAGAAGCATTCCCAGCTGATAGACCAGGAAGCCTGGCATGCTGCAGTCCATGCAGTAGCAAAGAGTCGGACATGACTGAGCAACTGAACTGAACTGAACTGGAAAGCAGACTCTGCAACAGGCATGGAAGTATGAGTGGTATTGTAGGAGGTGATCCCAGGAAACCTTGGTAGTAGAATGAGGAAATTAGGCAGAGAAAGGAAAGTATGTAATAAAATGCCATCCATCACATTTCCTCTTGGGCAACCCAAGCAAAATCCCTCTAGGGAACTCCAGGAGTGCACTACAGAAAATAACTCAGAAGTGTGGTGGCTCGGGACTGAGGAACTGCGTCTGTCTCCCAACAACTCTTAATGTGACAAATAGATCACTATGTAATACCTCCACCCCAGCCTCTGACAAAATGTCCACAAGGGCATGCATAAAGCACTGAGTTATGCTATCCAAGCCATAGGAGTTTTATATCTCCAAATGCTATCAAGTAAATTCAAGTCAGCTCCTTCCTTAAGCACAGCTGCAATGACGCCTACTTTATGGACAGTGATAGCACCTGAAAATGACACAACTGCTTTTTTAAAATGCCTTTTTCTCCTGAATCCCTTATTGTTCTGAATTATACAGACCACTAGAACACTTTCTTCTGATGAATTAGAATTAGTACCTGCTGGCCATAAGTCATCATCTAATCCCCTTCTTCAGGAAAGTGACCTTGAGTTCAAGAAAACACTGCTGTGGGGCCTGCTTCCTTTTGGCATGAAGATTTCAGCTGGGAATCTTTACTGCCTCATGGCCAGAGAACTTTACACACATTTACCAATACTTCAAGAACAGAGTTACTTTGTGGTGAATAACTGCAGGGAGGAACAAAGGGGTTTACTGGGAAAATTTTGTTCTCCCTAGGATTTTAGAAAAGGACTTTTGACTTTGTCCTATTTCCTCTGCTGGATGGCTTTCTGATATTCACAAGTCACGGTGACAAGACTAACATTAACAGGATCAATGTCTTTCCTTTGACAAGACAAGGATTCTTCTTTCTCAAGGAAAGACAAGGCTGGATAGCAGCCTAGTTTCATCAGGACCTGCATTCCAATTCAGCGAAGAAGCTCCATGGAGAGAGATCATTGCAAGGCAAGGAGGAGAAACCTCTGCCACTGCCTTTTCTAGGTGCCCCTTCACATTTTCATAAAAGTATTAGCTTGTTATACAAATCAGAATATTAGACAACATTCAATCATGTGTGTGTGTGTGTGTGTGTGTGTGTGCGCAATAGCTCACTTGTGTCTGAGTTTTTGTGACCCCACGGGCTGCAGCCTGCCAGGTTTATTTGTCCATGGTATTTCCCAGGCAAGAGTACTGGGGCAGGTTGCCATTTCCTACTCCAGGGGATCTTCCCAACCCAGGAATTGAACCTATATCTCTTTTGCCTCTTGCATTGGCAAGCAGATTTTTTTTTTTTTTTTTTTTACCATTGTGCCATCTGGGATTTAAAAGTTTTTTCAGTGAACTATGGGTCTCCATGAACACTAAGCTTTGAAAATATCAAATCCCTATGAGGTATTTTGTGGTTTGAGTTCTTTCATGCAAGTACTTTTTTCCTAGAGCAACACATTTCTTGGTTCCTTTCAAATATTTCAGTCATTAACTTTTATCTCCTTTGCAATAAGGTTAAAAATGATTGGGCCACGATGGCACTAGGTAGGATTGTTCATAAACAGTTGTTTAAAATGTTGACGGCATCTTCATATCTCCTGATAGCCAGAGAACAAGGCAGTACTGTAGCTGGAAGAAGACTTACCAAGTTGGGTTAATACTTCAGCAGCTGGACTTTCATCAAATTGTCCAACTTAAATGATTTCCTTAAGACAGAAATGGAAGATACATGTTTTCCATGGGCTGTCTCCCCACACCAACATGTGACAGATACCACAAATCAATCAGAGCCCTAATAATTTTTCTCAATTAGCCCCTGTAGGCAGCCACAACTAATGGACCCCTGTGGGCAACAAAATGAAATCAGCAGATCCCTGTTTATGGTGGTGTGATCCAATATCTAGATATATTTCCTAGTTGGCTGGTAGGAAATATATTCACTTCCAAGTCAAATGCATTCAGTCTATAAAGTCAAGGTATTGGTTATATATGGTGCTCAAACACTTCATCCACTTAGGAAAACATGAACTAAGAATTGTGAAGGTGTTGAGCAACTGACTCAGCTTCACAGGTATCTCATCAACTACAATTACAGCATATACAATTACAGCTCCACAACTTCTTCTTGGATGGAGAGCTTGACTTTCACTAGCATAAGCCTAAGCACATAGTCAACATCAATAATATTTTTTAGTCAATGAGTAACTGAAAAATTCATCCTAAGATTTGAAGGACAAGGCATGCCGTCTCTCCATAAAATGAGTGAAACTTAACTTCATCCTGCCTGGAGTATACAGTGTAGCTAAAACTGACAAAATCTTCATAATTTTACATGTGTCCCTCCTTAAAGAAAAGAAACCTAAATTGGTCCCTTGCTCTTTGAATGATATGCACTTGTATGTTTTATATGGGTTCACATCATCTTATAATCCTTGGTTGGCTTGCCTCAAGACTTCAACATCTTGTCATGACGCTTTATAAAGGCGCTCTCTGCATACCTAGCAGCCTGTGGAAATCCACTCTGCCTTAGTTCCCATTGCTACCTATCAGCTAACATTGTCAAGAAACAGGCAAATCTGCAGAGAAAATTGTGCTCTTTTGACACTTTTCTCCTCCTACTTCTGTCCAACTGTTTTTCTTTGCAACACCATGTCACCAAATGAAAAACGTTTGTCTCTACTCTGTCTACCCTTCTGTAGTTTCCATTCCCCTCTCCCTCCCAAACATGATCTAAACCAGTAATTCCTAACCTTTTCAGGCAATCTTAACAGTTCAGCCAACCAACTGACGGTCATAACCTTTTTGTTTTTCATTTCAGAAATGACACTTCATATGGCAGACCAAACTTGTGATTATTACACTGGCCTGCATATTGCTGCTTCCCTTGGAAACTGCATTTTCCATTTCTGACATCATTTGTACTCAACAATTTCAGACAGTCTTTTCATGTGGTTCTGAAAAAATGCTTCCAAGCTTTAGCAGAACAAGGGGACACAAGGTGAATCAGAAGTTCCTAATATTTAAGAGGTTGCTACGCCTTTCCCAATTTTGCATGTAACCACACAGATCACTAATGCAATGCAGTGTGATATTTGGCAGATCGATAGTAAATAGATATAACTTAGATATTGTTCTATAGAGGGCAGTTATTACTTGGTGTAATCATTCAGGGCACTAGAACTTAACTGCAACTGGCATTGGTGACAGCACAGGCATGCAGCTACTCTTCCTTGAGCTTATTTTGAAATAAGAGGGATGATTTAAGAAATGTCTGATGCTACTCCTCCGACCTCTGTTGGGGCAGGGATCCACAGGGACAGGCATGTACTCCTTACCTCTTGTCATTGCTCAGAGGAGAAAATCAAGAAGGGCTCCTGTCTGAAAAGGGTCAGTTAGGTAATAAAGCCAGGACTAATCATCAATGATGAGTGATAAGGAAAATCATGATGCAGAGCCAACTAGAGTTGAGAAAGTCAGCATATATTAAGAGGAGCTGTAATTATAACACAGTAGGAGAAAATATGAATCTGAACGTATTCCACTGGAAAGTAATTTATTTCAACTCATAGAATGACTTTTCAAAGGATAAGCTAGATGTGTTGAAAGGCAAAGGATGAGGTAAAGAACAATAGGCTGGGCAATTAACAATGTCTGATTTATAAAACAATTTTAATAACCAAATAACATCCATTATAATAACAAATAATACACACTGTAAATCTTCCATCACTTTTAATTGTTCCTCCAAAAGAAAAGGTGAGAACCTTAGCCAGTGCTATCCTAAGTCTTCCTCTTCTCCTAGCTCTGGCATCTATGATTCATTCATTACCCTACTTCTGTGTCCTTTGCTTATTTATACAGCAATTTAGAACGGTCTCATCATTGTAACAGAGATAATTAAAAGCTCTACAAAACTCTCATTCTATCATCAATAGGCGTACATTCTCCAACTCTTGCATTTCCATCTGGCTCCAACTTAGTTCTGTCCTCTAAGCAGGTTTTCTCTCTTTCAATGTATTTTACCTGCAAATATGGGCTGCAAATAACCTCAGTCATCTCAGGATGGTTCCTCCACCTGAGCACTAGCATAAGAAATGGAGTTCTCCCTCTCATTACCCTGAATTTCTGAAAGAGGTCGAATTCGTTCTAGCATGTGTGTTACAAGAACCCCCCAGCAAATATCGCTGCCTCTGATTCTCCTGTCACAGAATCAAATGTGTCCTCTGGCTACACTGAAGTTCGTGTGTAGCTAAAACTACCAGATCATGTGTGGGCTAAAGCAGCATGTATGGTATTTTCCGGAAAAAAAAAAAAGATAGCTAGAAAATCCCATTGTCTTCATTCCCATCACCAGGAACAGAGAACTCGACAGCCCTCCTTTCGTCTTGTCACTCACTTGATCCACAGCTCCGTGAGCCCCCAGCATGAAATTCTCTGTGTGAGTGCCTGCTGCTTCTTTACTGGTAAGATGTATTGTGATATCCACATACAGAAATGTCCCCTATTTCTCAAAGCACCAAATACAGAACACAATATGTTTGAACTCTCCCATAAATCACCCATCCAAAGGCTAAGTTCTACAATGAATCTTTGTTATAACCTCTTATTAAAATGGTCCATGGTTCCCCATGCTGTACCTTCCCCTTCTCCACAGAAAGTTAACCCAGCTTTATCAATTACTGGTGTATTTCTGAAGACTACAGACCAAGATGGAGATTCACCATCAAGATTCAGCTGAAGAAATCACTGCCTTGGAATGGAACATTCCACTCTATACTTGGATGAACATTTCATATCCCTTGTATTTCTACTTATTCAAGGTGTCAACTGAGCTTGGCTGGGACGTAAGTTCAACTTGAACTGTGCTCTGATATTTCCCTGAAACCCTTCAACATAGGATTAATTTTGCTGGCCTAAGAGGAAGGCTCCTTGGGAGTTTTGTTTTGTTGGGTTTTTTTTTTTTTTTTGGTATGATCAGATTCCTATTGTTCCTTGTTGAGGTTGTTTTTCTAGCTTTCTAACACCTGCTCCTATGGTGTTTCTGCTTGTCTGGTTTCTTAAATGCTGTTTGTCTAAAAGATGAAAATTATATATTAGAGAGAATGGACATAGGTCCAGAAGTCTACCCTTGGATGTGGGCTGTGGGGGCTGAGGACTTCAGAAACCCTCCTCAGACCAATGTCCACTGAACAAATTTCATCCTGAATCACCTTTTCAAAATGTTATAAAGACATCTTCCTCAGTCTTATCTTTATGCTGCCAAGAAGTGCTTTGTTTATTTTCATCTGCCCGGAATTAAAAGGTTTAGTCCAGCCCTTGATCGGTGACAGCTGGCTTGTGGCCAAATTCTGAGGATAAAGAAAAGTCACCCAAGTGCTCAGGGACTGTTTCAGTTTTCATGATGTATTCTCAGTATAATGGGGCACCTCTTCCAGGCTAAATAATGGTTTCCTTCACATTTTCTCACCATAACACTAACCTGTTCACTTAGCTCTCTAACTGGCACGATTTTACCACAGAAAATTAGGAACTGCAGTGGTCACTATCAGGAAATTTTGATATAAACAAGAGTATTCATTTAAGAGTAATCTTAAAACAAAAAGTTTAAAAGCCCCACGAGGAGATTAATTGTCTAATCTGTCTAAGAAAGAAATTGTCTTTTTAACCTGGGAAATATCTTTGCCTTCAGTTCCATACTTAAGGGATGAGTAAGTGCTGGCATTTTTATCATACAGTTTTATAAAGTCATATCTGTATCATGTCTAAACCAGCTGTATGTCACTCTCTGGTGCCCATTTCAAAACCTTTTCCACATTAATTTTTCCCCTTTCCTTACAGAAAGAACATAATGAGCTTTTACAGTGATCAATATGTATTTGTCTAGCGATATCATCTAAAGTCATCTAAAGATAACTTTCATTTCATCTGGTTCATTCCCTATCTTTTTCTCTCTCCCAGGAAACTTTTAAAAGTAACTAATGATAAAAATCAATGAGTTACTATGCATATACACTAGGACTATCTAGTCCACATGAACTGTCAAAAATGTTTAAAAGAAAGGGTTCTTAAACTGTGCTTCTTTTTGTGGACAGAAAAGTATATTTCCATAATAGCTTTTATTAATGTAATGACAGAATTATAAGCGAAAGTTTGTATTTCAAGATAAAAGAATTTAGGTCTAATTTTTAGACTTTAAAATTAGTTTTCTATATGAAAATAAGGTTAGCCCAACAATTTGGTTTGTTCAAGAACAGTTTGTGCAAAGTCACTTTAGTAGCGTCCAAATCTTTGCAACCCTATAGACTGTAGCCCACCAGTTTCCTCTGTCCATGGGATTCTCCAGATAAGAATACTCAAGTGGGTGGCCATGCCCTCCTGCAGGGGATCCTCCCGACCCAGGGATCAAACCTGACTCTCTTATGTCTCCTGCTTTGGCAGGCAGGTTCTTTACCACTAGCGCCACCTGAGAAGCCCCTTTGGATGCCTAGACACCTTAAAAAAGAAAATACAAAATACAGGTTATTAAATATAATATTAACTGGCCATTATCCCTAAAATGTCAAGAGAACATTTGGAAGATAATATAAATATACTAATTTTTACCATTTAAAAATAAGTACTTGAGAGATTGAGATTGATGTAAGGACTTACTGTACAGCACAGGGAACTCTACTCAATACCCCGTAATGATCTATATGGGAAAAGAGTCTAAAAAAGAATGGCTATATGTATATGTACAACTGGTTAACTTTGCTGCACAACAGAAAGGAACACAACATAGGAAATCAACTATACTCCAGTGGGGCTTCCCAGGTGGCACAAGGGGTAAAGAACCCACCTGCCAAAGCAGGAGACATGAGAGGCTCAGGTTCCATCCCCGCGTCGGCAAAATCCTGTGGAGGAGGAAATCGCAACTCAATCCAGTATTCTTGCCTGGAGAATTCCATGGACAGAGGAGCCTGGAGGGCTATAGTTCATAGGGTTGCAAAGAGTCAGACATGCCTGAAGTCACTTCACACACATATATACTCTCCAGTAAAAGTTTTTTTAAAAAGAAGTTATGAAAAAATAAATAAAAAAATTAAAAAAGAAGTTATGAAAACAATACCTAATTTTTTTGCTTTTCTGCCCTCTTATTTTCCCTTATGCCTAGAGAAAAGTTGGTACTTTGATTAAGGATAATAAATGACATTAAATTTTGATTATATAAGGTACAGTAATTTCAGAGAAATATAAATATGTACAAATAGGAAAAGGAGTACATCAAGGCTGTATATTATCACCCTGCTTATTTAACTTATATGCAGAGTACATCATGAGAAACGCTGGGCTGGAAAAAGCACAAGCTGAAATCAAGATTGCCAGGAGAAATATCAATAACCTCAGATATGCAGATGGCACCACTCTTATGGCAGAAAGTGAAGAAGAACTAAAGAGCCTCCTGATGAAAGTGAAAGAGGAGAGTGAAAGAGTTCGCTTAAAGCTCAACATTCAGAAAACTAAGATCATGGCATCCAGTCCCATCACTTCATGGCAAATAGATGGGAAAACAGTGAAAATAGTGGCTGACTTTAATTTTCTGGGCTCCAAAATCACTGCAGATGGTGACTGCAGCCATGAAATTAAAAGGTGCTTGCTCCTTGGAAGGAAAGTTATGACCAACCTAGACAGCACATTGAAAAGCAGAGACATTACTTTGCCAACAAAGGTCCGTCCAGTCAAGGCTATGGTTTTTCCAGTGGTCATGTATGCATGTGAGAGTTGGACTATAAAGAAAGCTGAGCATCAAATAATTGATTCTTTTGAACTGTGGTGTTGAAGAAGACTCTTTGAGAGTCGCTTGGACTGCAAGGAGATCCAACCAGTCTATCCTAAAGGAGATCAGTCCTGGGTGTTCACTGGAAGGACTGATGTTGAAGCTGAAACTCCAATACCAATGGCCACCTGATGCGGAGAGCTGACTCATTTGAAAAGACCCTGATGCTGGGAAAGATTGAAGGCAGGAGGAGAAGGGGACAACAGAGGATGAGATGGTTGGATGGCATCACCGACACAATGAACATGGGTTTGGGTGGACTCTGGGAGTTGGTGATGGACAGGGAGGCCTGGCATGCTGCAGTTCATGGGGTCGCAAAGAGTCGGACACAATTGAGCGATTGAACTGAAATGAACTGAACACAAAATAAAGGATGCAGTTTGGGGTTTATTTTAAATTGTTGCAGTCCATGAGATTGTAAACATAGCTTTATTTAATATACTGATATGTTAATTATTTTATGTTATTAAAAAGTTAATTATCTTAAGGTAATTTGGCTAAGTTTTAAATCATTTACTACTTACACTTAAATAATTCTGTATGCATAAATGTATTCTATGTAGGTATATTAATAAATATCTCCAATAAAATATTACATAAGGAATATATAAAAAAAAAAGTAAAATCAGAATTTGGCATTGTTACATAAAACAGCATGTGTTTTATGTCTAGATTTATAAAGGGTCCTACTACACATAACTAAATTTTTCTGTTAATTATTCCGTTAATTCTCAATGCTTTTGGACATGCATTTAAATCATATTTTTAAAGTCCCTAATAGTCACTGTTGTTTATTTAGTTTTGACTGTAAATAATTCTTGCTTCAGATACTCATGACTTATATCTTGTTGTCTCTTCTAACAAGTATTCTTGGTTTGCATTTCCGAATTTTGAATAGTAAAATGATTAAGATGTCTTTTATGCTTAAATTCACTTCTTGTTTCCTAAAATGTTCATGAAGGAACAAAAAGACTTCCTTTTTTAATCTATTTTAAAAAACATACAAAAGGACAATACAAATACCAGTTTTTCTGAAATTCTCTAAATACTAGATTAAATTCATTATGAAAATGTTTGTCTAACAAATAGCTTTTTAAAGGCAAAATAAAAGAAAGCTCACCTGCCTACTTAATTGTACCTAAAGAAATTAACATAATGCTCTTGTAATAACTCAGAATGGAGCCTTGCAGAAATTCAAAGAGCTTATTGTTAACTATCAAAGAAAAGCTCCCAGTTCTGGGGGGGAAAAAAAAAAAACAGAAAGCATTGAAAAAAATTAAATGTGTCATGATGATCCCATGGAGAAGGGAATGGCAACTCACTACATGGGTTGCATAAATTCAGACACAACTAAGCAACTAATACTGCATAAAGATAAAATGTGGTGCTCTTAGAATGGCCAACTAGTAGCACCTAATCATTTAAATTAGAGTTTTTTAAAAATGCTTCAAGATGTTAGCCACAATAAGAGATAAATACTCAGCCATATTAAAGTAACATCAGTAGGGGATTTTCCAGTTATTGACTAAGATGTTTCTAACACATGTTCTATAGTCCTGTTGAAATGGTAAAGATGAAATCCACAGAGAGACCAAACCTCTAGGGTCCTTTGACCACCTCCACTGGATTACAGACTAATGTCTCCTAAAATGGGCTAGGATAATATTATGATTCTTCTTTCTTTATTCTCAGGGTGTAAGAAGAGGATTTTTCTTGCTGGAGAGGTATGGCCCTAAATCTATCTAACCTATTTCTCTCTGTCTCTAACACACACACCCTACTTGATTTTGTCAACCTTGGGGAATTCCAGTTTGACCCAAGTGACAATCACTGTATTGACACTGCTATTAAAGAATTATTTAAATTTCTACCTTTTACTTACAAACTATACTCCCTTCATCCACAGTCCTTAGGAAAAATGAAACCAGGCTGGCTAAAAATACAATTTTAAAATGTAAAATAATAAAAGATCTTATTTTTATATTATTTTTAAGTAATTTTAAGTAAAAGATATTATTTTTAATAATAAAAGATATTATTTTCTAAGACTTTGAAACATGATTCATCCATTTTGCCTGTATTATATGATTTATACACAATGCAGTAAACACACAGGCACTCACCCTTTCTCAGCCTCTTATACTCATACATATGATAAACCCTTCTCAAACTGCCACACATACAAACTCCGTACACACACAAATGTCAAATGCACATCATCCACCACTACCCCAACCACACACAGATACGCTCATGTGCACATACACTCACTCCTCCCCAACTGCACTGGCAAAGACACATTGGGAAGGATTCACCCCTTCTCACCACAACCCTAACACACAAAGCTTCTCATACACACACCACACACACACTTACTCCTCCCCATTTAAACCCTTGCAAACAAACATACATGTGCTCAAACACACTAACATTTCTTCGAACATTTACACACACAGATGTATTCTGAAACATCCCTCCTCATAACCACCTACCCCACACAAGCACATACATACAGATTTACAAACAAATATGCATCTCTTTCCCTGACACCACCCATATCCACCCCCACACACACATGCTCATCTACAAACATATACTCGTCCCTCCACACTCCTGCCACTATGAAATGAACATGCTCTCACACAATACTTATCCCCGCCAATCACAACCCTACACACACACATCCACACATGCTCACATTCATTCACTCACACCTTCATTCCGCCTCACCAGCAGCCAGCATACACACAGACACAATCACCATTCCATATACCTCTAAACGCATGCACACACTAATTTTACACATTGGTATATTAGCCCATCCTACTACCGCCCCCTACGCACATGCACACGCATACACACACTTGTGCCTGAGCCTCCACCACAAACAGACCAGAGATGAAGGGAAAGAAACAGTACCAATATGGGCTGCTAATAATCTCTCAGTCATCTCAGGATAGTTACTCTCTTTGCACAGTAATATAGGAAATGGAGCTCTGACTGTCCTGAATTTCTGAAAGAAGTAGAACCCATAATAGCACATGTGTTGTTCTAAATAACTATGCAGGGCTTCCCTCGTAGCTTGGTGGTAAAGAATACACCTGCCAATGCAAGGAAACACAGGAGATGTGGGTTCAATCCCAGGGCCAGGAAGATCCCCTGGAGAAGGAAATGACAACCCACTCCAGCA
This sequence comes from Muntiacus reevesi, assembly GCF_963930625.1. Taxonomy (NCBI): domain Eukaryota; kingdom Metazoa; phylum Chordata; class Mammalia; order Artiodactyla; family Cervidae; genus Muntiacus; species Muntiacus reevesi. The sequence continues at coordinate 20,902,900 of NC_089271.1, forward strand.
TTCCTGCCTGGAGAATCCCATGGACAGAGGAGGCTGGCAGGCTACAGTCCATGGGGTCACAAAAGAATGGGTCATGACTTAGTGACTAAACAACAACAACAAAGGACTACCCAGCAGAAATCACTGCCTCTGATGCTCTCGCCACAGAATCAAACCTGTCCTTTGGCTACACTGAAGTTCGCCATACAGTCATTTCCTACCAGACCACGTGTGGGCTAAAGCTACATGCATTGTACTTTCTGGAAAAAAGATAAAGCTAGAAAATCCTGTCTTTGTCTTCACTCCCATCCCCTGGAGTGTAGAATTCGGGAGCCCTCCTTTCATCTTGTCACTCACTCACTCGATCCACAGCTCCCTGAGCCCCCAGCATGGGGTTCTCTGGGACCACCTGTGAGTGCTGGGGAGGGAGGAGGGCAGGGAAGGTGCTCTGAGTTCCTGTCTCACCTCACTGGACAGGCAGGCCCCGCAAACCCACACAGCCCGTCCCAGACCAGCAGGCGAGTGCTGTGGGTTTTTCATCTATGGTCTCCGAGTCCTAATGGCCCCTCTTCCTGGGGTTGCTACGAGATGTGGGGGCTGGGACTCTCAGGCCTCATTTCTGCTTTGCTGGCTGGAGACCTCTTAGGCTCTAGAGGGAACTGCAGGGCTGGAGGAAGCAGGAGGGACGCACCATTCCTGTCTTCTTCCTGGGAGGATGCCTGCACTAACCCTCCCTCCTTCCCCACTACAGCTCCATCTCATGACAGCAGTGGAAGGCCACGTGAGGTTTTTCCACCCCTGGTAGAACAAGCTTTATCACTCTCAGGAACAACAGAACTCCTCCTCTTCAGGGATCTGGGTTTAACTCCATGGAGACCCTCCTCTGAGCTGCTAAATTTTAAAAATAAACTTCAAGGATTTCCACCTCTTCTTTCTGTTCCCCTAGCCCCAAAGGTAGCTGCTGTTTCCTGGAGTTTCTCCTTCCCTGATTCCCTAGTGTTTTATTTATTTATTTATTTATTTATCTGCTGTTTAGTGCCTTCATTAGCTGTGTTATATATTTTAAAAAATTCTTTATACCTCAGTACAGATTTTTTCCTGTTAAAATACTGAGGCTCCTCACTGGATGGAGCCTGACTGATACACAATTCCAAGAGCACCCAGTCTTTATAACAGAACAGGTCCTTGGAAACCCTCTGAAAAGTCAGATTGCCACAAAAGGCCTCTGGCCACTCACACAGTTGAATTTCTTTTTTTCTTACCAAACACAAAGTCCTCAGCAATCCTTGAATGAGCCGGCAGTCATGAGACTTAAAACCTAGGTAGTTACTTGTGGCATCCAGTAATGAACACTCAACATGATGTATGCAAACCTGGGACTCTGTGCCAGCCAGCTCCAAATTGATACTCCCATGCCCCACAGGGGACACGGATGCCTTACAACCTGTCTTCAGTGAGAATATGCCTGATGGTGGTACTAGGAGCCTCCAAGAGCTGCAGCTGCTCCCTGGCTCCCACAGGCACATCCACCCCTCCCTATCCCTAGGCTTCTGCTCCAGTGCTGGGCTGGCCTCATCCTGGCTTGGGGCCAAATCTCTTGCCAGCTTCCTTTCCTGAAGACCTGGAGCCTGGTCTTTCCGCTTGCTCAGACTCCACCTCAATCTCAGGCAACGTCCCTGGAAAGAAAGATTACAGCCCAGAGGCTCCTCCTGCTAAGACCCTACCGACTCTCTACCCTCTCTGGGTACGATGGCAGTCCAACCCTTAACAGAGATTTATAAAAGCCTAAGACAATGACTCTGATTCCTAAGAACCTGCCTGCCAGTGCAGGAAATGCAGCAGACGTGGGTTAGATCCCTGGGTCGGGGAGGGTCCCTGAAGGGCATGGCAACCCACTCCAGTATTCTTGCCTGGAGAATCCCATGGACAGAGGAGCCTGATGGGCTGCAGTCCATGGAGTCACAGAGAGCTGGGCATGACTGAGCACACACGCATGCAAGACATTGACTCTTCCGCTGTGTCAGTCCATTAAGGGCCCTCAGGTCTCTGTTTAGCTTTGAGTAGGAAGGACAGAGGCAGAGGCCCAGTGGGCCTGCCAACTGGAAACACACAGTTTATAACACACTCCTTTGCTCAGTCTCCCCTTCAAATCATATTTGAAGATGCATATTTGGAGCCACTAAGATCTGTAGGGTGGGGCCATGGAAAAATTATGGATCATCTATGATCCATGCTGTTAAAAGATTGCTTTCGGGGAATATGATGTGACTCTGGCAAGTTTTTAGTGGAGTAATTTTAGCACAAGCAAACACTGAATGAGGAGGCATTGCCCTGGGAAGAGATCCAGTCCCAAACACAATCTTGTGGTAACTGAGAAGCAATGCTCATCTCGCCCAAAAGATCTCCTCCTCATCCCACACTTAGTTCAGACAGCCAGCCAGTGCTATCATATCTCGGCTTACTTCCTAGGTCCCCAAAGACTTTGAGGGAAAAGCTTGGAAGGACCTTCAAGAGTTGCCTCAAATTTCCCTTTTGTTTCCTTATAATCTTCAACCATACCACCTGTTTTGTACATTTTTCCCCCTAGAACACAGCCATGCATATTCATTAACATAATATCTGTAGCTCCTTTCTGACTAAAGGGCAGAGCAGAGTAGTCCCGACAGAGACCATGTGGCCCACAGTACAAAAATAGTCACTATCTGGCCCTTAAAGGAAAAGTTTACCAACTCCTATTATCATCACTTTGGAATATATATTCCCTATGTGAGGCAATGTATTCACTATCTGAGTGTGTTAACTACTTGACTGTGGTAGTCATTCCACAACATAAACATGCATCAAATCATCATATTGTCTACCTCAAGTATAGACAATTTTGTCAATTATACTTCAATAAAACTAGAAAACATAGGAATTCGTTTATTTAGTTCATTAAAGCTCTGCTGCTGTTTTAGGATCATGGTGTGGGACATATGAAGGCGAAGGCACAGCAATAGCTGATCACATCTGAAACCCTACAAATTATTACTTGTCACTAGTATCTCCTAGAAATCAGAATTGCACTGTGTGTACCTTGTTAGAGTACTATAAAGTATGCTAGCATGTAATTTCCTGCAGCCTTTCACAATCACAGGACTTCCCTGGTGGCTGAGACAGTAAAGAATCCCCCTGCACTGTGGGAGACCTGGGTTCTATCCTTGGGTCGGGAAGATCCCCTGGAGGAGAGCATGGCGACCCACTCCAGTATTGTCGCTTGGTTCACAATTATAACACATATTTATTATTCTTAGAGTTAAGAAATTAGAACAGTTAAGTAACTTGAACAACTTTAGACAGGTAGTTAAGTGGTGAAAGCAGGTTAGAAAATCTTAAGGTAACCCATTGTACAGGCCTTCTCAAATCTCTTCTTCCCAGTTTTACTGAGACATGATTGAGATCTAGTGCTATGTAAGTCTGAGGTATACAGCATAATGATTTGACTTACATTCATCATGAAATGATGACCACAATAAGTTTAGTGAATATCCATCATCTCTACTGTTAACAAAACTTTAGAAATAGAAAAAAAATATTCTTTCTTTGTGATGAGAACTCTTGTAACAACTTTTATATAGAATACACAGGAGTATTATTTACATTTATCATGCTGTACATTACATCTCTAGTATTTATCTTATACCTTGAAGTTTATATCTTTTGACTGCCCTCATCCAATTCCTGCTCCCTCAGCCCCATGACAAATCTGATCTCTTTTTCTGAGTTCCTTTGTTTGTTTTTGAAGTATAATTGATGTACACTATGTTAGTTCCTGGCACACAACACAATAATTCAGTATTTCCATATATTTCAAAATGATCACCATGATAAGTCTAACTACTGTCACCACACAAATATATTACATAATTACTGACTGCATTACCCACACTGTACCTTCCATACCCATAACTGATTCATTTTTCACCTAGAAGTTTGTACTGCTTAAACACCATCAACTATTTTTCTCCTCTTCCCACCCCCTCTGCTCTGGTAACCACCTGCTTGTTCTTTGTATCTATGACTCTGTTTGTTTAATTATGTATGTCCATTTGTTTTAAGATTCCATATATAACAGAAATCATATGGTATTTGTCTTTCTCTGTATGATTTATTCCATTTAGCGTAATAGCCTCTAGGTCCACGCATGTTGTTGCAAATGACAATATTGCATGCTTTTTTATGGCTGAGTGATATTCCATTGTGTGTATGTGTGAGTATATATGCACACACACATTTTCCTTTACCATTCATCTATTGATGGGCACTGAGGTTGTTTCCACATCTTGCTATTGCAAATAATGATGCTGTTAACATAGGGGTGCATAAATCTTTCTAAATGAGTGTTTTCATTTTCTTTGAATAAATACTCAGAAGTGGAATTGCTGGATCAAATGGGAGTTCTATTTTTAATTTTCTGAGGCATATCCATACTGGAGATTTATAGTCTCAACAACAGTGCATAAGGATTCTCTTTTTTCCACAAGATCACTAACACTTGTTATTTGTTGTCTTTGGACTTCCCTGGTGGCTCAGATGGTAAAGTGTCTGCCTACAATGTGGGAGACCCGGGTTCAGTCCCTGTGTTGGGAAGATCCTCTGGAGAAGGAAATGACAACCCACTTGAGTACTCTTGCCTGGAAAATCTCATGGACAGAGGAGTGAGGTAGCTTACAGCCCATGGGGTCGCAAAGAGTCAGATACAACTAAGCGACTTCACTTTCACTTTATTGATAATAACCATTCTGACAGGTGTGAGATGATATCTCATTGTGGTTTTGATTTGCATTTCCCTGATGATTAATGATGTTGAAAATCTTTCATATGCCTGTTGGCCACCTGTGTATCTTCTCTGGAAAAATTTCTATTCAGACCTTCTGCCCATTTTTTCATCAGGTTGTTTTCTAACACTGAGTTATATGAGTAATCAGATAAATTGTTTGCAAATATCTTGGCCCTTTTTGTTGATAGTTTCCTTCACTGTGCAAGAGCTTCTGTAGTTTGATATAGTCACTTTATTTTCTCGGACTCCAAAATCAGTGCAGACAGTGACTGCAGCCATGAAATTAAAAGACATTTGCCCCTTGGAAGAAAAGCTATGACAAACCCAGGCACCACATTAAAAAGCAGAGACATCACTTTGCTAACAAAGGTCCAAGGTCCATATAGTCAAAGCCATGGTTTTTCCCATAGCCATGTATGGATGTGAGGGACCATAAAGAAGTCTGAGTGCCAAAGAATTGATTCTTTCAAACTGTGGTGCTGGAGAAGACTCTTGAGAGTCCTTTGGACAGCAAGGAGATCAAACCAGTCAATCCTAAAGGAAATCAACCCAGAATATTCATTGGAAGGACTGATGCTGGAGCTCCAATACTTTGGCCACCTGATGTAAAGAGCTGACTCACAGAAAAGACCCTGATGCTGGGAAGATTGAAGTCAAGAAGAGAAGGGTGACATAGGATGAGATGGTTGGATGGCATCACCAATCCAATGGACATGAGTTTGAGCAAGCTCCAGGAGTTAGTGAAGGACAGGGAAGCCTGGTATGCTGCAGTCCATGGGGTCACAAAGAGCTGGACCCAACTGAGCAACTGAACAACAACAGTCCCATTTATTTATTTTTCATTTTGCTTCCCTTACCTGAGAAGACACAGTCAAAAAGCTACTACTAAGAGCAATGTTAAGAGAATAGTGTCTATATTTTCTTCTAGAAGTGTTATGGCTTCAGGTCTTACATTTTAAGTCTTTAATCCATTCTGAATTTATTTTTGTGCATGGTGTGAGAAAGTAATTCAGTTTTATTATTTTGTATGCAGCTCTCCAGTTTTCCCAACACCATTTAGTGAAGAGTCTGTCTTTCCCCCACTGTATATTCTAGCCTCCTCTGTCATAGATCTTCTCAAACCTTCATGTACATAGGAATTATCTGGTGGACCTTATTCAAATGCAGATTCTGATTGAGGAAGACTAGCATGGAGTCAGATTTGGCCTCTTTAACAAGTTCTCAGGTGATGTTGTCGGTTTGTCTACCAGACTGAATAGCAAGGCATTATATCAGAGTGCACCATGCTGACCTGATTTAATTGGAAAAATTCCATCCTTCCAGATAGCTCAAAGCCTGAGTGACAAGATCAGTGACCAGAATTGGAAGGACTAATTTAATAACAGCAGCAGTAAGAATAACCAACATTTATTGACATGCTCTTATGTGCACATAATGTGGATTGTCTCATTTTACCCTCACAACCACCCTAAGAAATAAATATCATTTTAACTCCATTTTACAAGAGAAAACTGAAGCACAGAGAAGTTAAGTAATTTACCCAGTGTCATACAAATAGTAAGTAGAAGAGGTGAAACTCAGATTTCAAGTCTCTGCTCATGATCAGTACACTCTATTGGGTCTTACTGCATATGTCTGGCTACATAATAGTGATAATTGTTGATCAGATCTGTGGGTGGGTATCAGCCCCCGTCTTTCCCTCACAGTCTTACCTGGACTCACCAAAAGGTGACTCCTCTTTAGGTCCTGATCATGGGTGAATTTTACCACCAACCCTGGCTCACCCCTTTCCAATGGGGCTGGAACTAGCCTTGCTGTCATCGAGATAGTATCATGTACCACATGGGCTTGGCCTCACATGAGCCCCGCCCCATGCTGCAAAGGTCTACACAATCAATTTTCATCCTATTTCCTTCTGTCCAATATTTCCATTTTCCATCAGCAACAAAATTCCACCCTGAACCATAGCCTCCTTGGGTGGGATCCTGACACTTCAGCAATTACTTGTTACTGAGAACTGGATAATCTCAAAGACTCTCTGCCTGGCAACTTGCCTTAAACACAGTAGCCTCTTAAACTGTTGTTCTGCCAGCTGCAAAATTACAGCTGTGGTATTAGAAGACCTTTGTCTACCATGGAACTGGACCTGGTCTGATAAGCATGGTTTTTGGACATTGCATATTAGAAAGGCTGATTTTCTTCTGGAATCATCCTCAATGACCAAGCTAGTTTCCCTCACCTCCATCCCACTTCCTCTCAGCTTCTTCCCCTTACCACTGCTCCATCTGTGAGGACCCCAGTCTGCTGGAGCTAAAACATAAAAATCTCAAAAACTTCCGGGTTTTGACTCACAGCTGCCATCCAAAAAATCTGTGTCATTCCAAGTAGAGACTATTCAGATCAGACAGTCTAGAAAATACCACTTGATGTTCTCCCTGAATGATCTTTAAATAGTCCCACACATCAATTAATTTTCTGCCATACTTCACTGGGGTTGTAATCCTTTTTAGAAAATTGAGACAGAGACTCCATAATGAGAACAAAACTACATCAAACACCATTTTAGCAAAAATTGAAAAATCAAAAGTGATAATATTTCTGAAGCAATGGCTTTGTTGAAAAGAGTAAATGCCATCAAATGCATCTATTTTCCTGTCAAGTACTATAATGAGACTGACAGAAAAACAAGATGCCAAATTAATCCACCCTTGAATGCTGTTGCCTTTTCTTCCATCAATTTTCTATGCCTATCATTTAGGAATATCAATAAACTCCCGAAGAGAAGCTTTAGCAGTTGTTTACATTGTCATTTGTGTTTCTCTTCCCCTACAGTGATTCATACGAAAGACTTAAGTCACCTGCTATCTCCCTCAATGGTAATGCACACTGCAAAGAATTGAGCATAAGCCCTTGCCCCAAATCCTTAGTTTGAATGGTTTTATCAACTACAAGCAGTCCTGAAGCCCAGAAGGAAGGCAATAAAAACTACTGTCACACTGGATTGCCTTTTTTATCCCAGATTATCACAACTGAATATGTTTATTGGAAGCGGTTTCCATGTCTTGCCTTCCCCAGGTTTCCCCAACCTATTGTTAATCGCCCTTGTGTGTAGTCAGGAAATGTTTGTGATTGCTTCATGGAGCTCAGGGGTTAGCCGGGTGACCCTGGGAAAATAACAAATGCTTTGCGCCTTGGTTTTCTCACGTGTAAAGTGTATTGCCTTTAGAGGGGAAAATTAGATGATAAAATTAAATAACATAAGAAAGGAAACAAGGTGCTTAGAAACCTCAAAGTCATGTAGTTCCATACATTATTTAATAACTTCTTGAGATACAAGTCCATGCCATGCAATTTGTTCATTTGAAGTGAACCATTTGGGATTTCCCTGGTGGTCCAGTGTTAAGACTCTGCCTTCTAATGCTGGTGGTGTGGTCTCAATCCCTGGTCAGGGAACTAAGGTCCCACATGCCATGGGGTGTGGCAAAAAAACCAAAACAACAACAACCATTCAATGGCTTTTAGTATATTTAGAGAGTTTCAAAACCATCACCACAACTGAATTTTAGAATATTTTATCACTCAAAAAGAACCTCTGTAGCAGTCACTCCCCATTATCCCTCCCATCTCACTTGCAAGTTCACCTCACCTTCTGCTGCCATCCTCAGCCATAGAAAACCACTCATCAACTTTCTGTACAGGTATTTACCTATTCTAGACATTTCATATAAATGGAGTAATAAAGTAAGAAGCCTTTTGAGACTGGCTTTCACTTCCCATAATACTTTCAAAGACCATCTACATTATACCATTTATCAGTATCTCACTCATTTTTTATTGCTGAATAGTATTCCATTATATGGATATAACATTTTGCTTATCAGCTTTTAGGGTTATTTTCACTCTCTGATCACTATGAACAATACTCTTCACATCTATGTACATGTTTTTGTGAACATGCTTTCATTTCTTTTGGATAGATACTCAAGAGGGAAAATGCTGGGTCATATGGTAACTTATTTTTAAGGTGGTTTTAGGTTAACCATTTTTAAAAACTGCAACAATGTTTTCCAAAGTGATTGTACTATTTTACATTCCTATTAACAATGCCTGAGAGTTCAAATTTCTCCTTTTACATCCTCACCAATACTTGCTATTATGTATCTTTTTTTATTTTAGCCATCCTAGTTGGTGTAATCTTATTGTGGATTTGATTTCTATTATCCTTATGATTAAGAATTTTGAGTATGTCTTCAGGTGTGTATATCCTGTGGTTAGCTGAAAACTTTTTCAGAACTCCATTTTAGTACTTTAGTTTATCTGTAGTGCTTTTAAAAAATTTACTAAGATTGTTTGCAGCATCATGTAATTTTCACACATACAACATTATATTTGGACTTCTGTATACACTTACCTGTGGTGCTTTTGAGTATATATCTGTATAGTTGGTTAGTGGTTGTTCCAGATATTGCTTTATCTATAGTTATCATAGTATACTAGTATCACTGATGAAATTTAGAAACCTTACCTTTCTGTATGTCTCTCTACTCTCCCCAATTATAACCGTTTTAACTATTGGTATTTTCTCTAAACACATTTAAAACCATATTGGACATTGTTATAATTTTGGTTCAATTGTCAAAAAACAATTTAGAAAACTCCAGAAGAAAAGGATACTCTTGTACTTACCTATACTTTTGCTTATTGTTTTCTTTCCTCCTTCCTGATATTCCAAAGTTCCTTGTTATCATTCCCTTTCCATTTAGAAAACATGCTTTAGCCATTATTTTAGGTCAAGTCTGCTAGCAAAAACTTAGTTTCCCTTCACTTGAGAATACCTGGATCTCATTTTCATTTCTGAAGGTATTTTCTCTGGATATGGAATTCTGGGTTGATCATTCTTTCCTTTCAGCATTTGAAAAATATTATGCATCTTCCTTCTGGCCTCCATTTGAACTGGCATTCCCTCTAGATAATGTGTCATTTCTATCCGGTGTTTAAGAGTTTTCTATTGTCCTTAGATTACAGAAGTTTGATCTTGATGTGTCATGTCATGGATTTTCTTGGGATTATTATGCTTGGGGTTTACTTATTTTCTTGAATCTGTAGGTTTATACCTTTTGTGAAATGGGAGATTTCCAGTCCTTATTCTGTTAAATAATTGCTCAAACCTATATTTGTTGTCCTCTTCTGGAACTCCAAAGATATGAATATTAGAATTTTTTATACTGTCCACAGGTTCCTGAGGCTCTATTAATTTTGTCTCCATTTTCTCTAGCTTACTAAGACTGGGTAGTTTTTAATGTTATGTCTTCAAGTTCCCTGCTTTATTACTCTCTCTTATCTATTCATTTTTAAAAATTTATTTATTTTACCCATGCAGGAATTTTGAGTATTGTATTTTTCAGTTCTAAAATTTCTATTTGCTTCCTCTTTGTATCTTCTTATTCTTGCTAGGACTTTTTTTTTTCTCATTTGCTTCAAGTATGCTTATAACTGCTCACTAAATCTCCCCCCCCCCCACCAAAGAATGGTTGCATTCAAATTCTTTTCAGATAATTTCAATGTCTGTTTCTTTTCAGCGTTGGCATCTATTTTTTTCCCCCCTAAATCAAGCTGAGACTGTTTCAGTTCTCAAGAGGATGAGTGATTTTTCAATTCTTAGACATTTTGTACGTCATGAGACTTCAGATATTATTTAAATCTTTTGTTTTAGCAGACTGCCACTGACACTATGCTGGTGTGGCATGTTGAGCCCTGCTTCATTACTTCCAGGCAGATGTGAAGTCCTGGCTCCCTATTTGGACATCACATGCACTGTGGAGAAAGTGAGGTATGCCTCATTACTGCTAGATGGGGGTGGAAGTCCAGGCTCCCCATGTGTGTCATGGGTTTCCAGTGACATGATGGGGGGCGGGATGCAGAAGGAATCTCATTCCCTCTGGCCAGTGTTTAAAACATAGACTAAGAGACTTGGTCTCCTTGGATCCACCCCAGTAGTGGAGGGAGTGTATCTCATTACCAATGGATGAGGATGGAAATTTAGGCTTTACTTTGGGCCTTTGTTGATAGAGCCAGGAGAAGTACACTGTGGTTACTATCAAAAAGATTTTTTCCCCAGCTGCTCCTTTCCTGGTCATTTGGCTAAAAAACAAACAAACAAAACATTCCCACTCCCAAACAAAACAAAATAAAACAAACAAAAAAAGTTTTTCTTGAAACTGTTTTTTATTGTGCCTGTTTCTGGGTTGCAGACTTCTCCAGCATGGACTCCAAGATATAAAGGAGAAAAAAGCAAACTCAGAGAACTCACCATTTTATCATTCCTCAAATCATTCCTTAGTTGGTCTGCTTTCTCTCTAGATTTCAGAGACTTATTGTTTGTCTTACATGTAAAATCAATAAAAGAGGAGTAATAGGGAGGTGTGTCTATACCACCTTGTCCAGAATCAGAAGTCTCCCCTCATTCTTTTTATAATGTGGCCACTAGAAAATATAAAATTATATCTGTGACTCCCATCATTTTTCCAGTGGACAGAGCCACTGTAGACCTCAGCTTTCTCACTTGCAAATGAGAGGGTTATAAGAGATGCTCTCCACAGTCAGTCCTTTCCACCTCTAAGATCCCATGATTCTAAGGATTCTTATGGTTCTGTATATAATGCAAATAATGTAGATAATGCTGTTGTTCTTTCCATTTACCTCCACCATAGATATCAGAATTGAAATAGTCCTGGAAAGCCCTTCAAATGCTTCAAAATAGAGCCAAGGGATAACTGAAGGTTATTATTATTTTTTAAATGAATGCCAACATGTTAAATTTCCATAGGAAATAGTTGGTAAGCAAGAATTCCTCAAAAGGCACTTATTGCAGGTGCTAATCAGCTTACATTATTTTTTCTTTACTGTTTGTGCTGAAAGAAGAATTAATTACCTCCATAGCCTCACTTCTTCATATACCTAAATAATGCATTCCCTCACTCTGTGGAGAATAAACTAAATTTGATAGAGAAAGGCTTAATGGGCAGCTAAAAATAGCACTGTAATCTCCTTGAAAGAACTCCCAGCACCCTCTCTCTTTTAGAAAGACTTTCCTTTTCTAAAACAGCTTAATGAATGGTTCTTGTTTCCTTGTGATTCTCTCCCTCATCCTATCCTCCCACACATTTTGAAAGACTATTAAAATGCATTTTCTTACAATATTCACGATAAGCCATCTTCTCGAAATCCACTGGATCATTCAGAGAACAATCCCAGTAACTTGCCCAGGAAATCCTAGTTTCCTAGACTCCTTATTTAAACATTGTGACACTGCTTTTCAGATTTTCAGTACGAGATATACAGTTCTCTCCCCAACCCTGCAAAGCTCCCCAGGCATCCAGCCGTGTCTCATCCCAATTTCTTTCCTTGAAATATGTATTTCTCCATCACTCCACAAAAAGGGACTTCTTGAAAGTCATTGCTAATTTCTTTCTCCCAAATTCAGTCATCTATTTACCTCCTGTCCTTTATGAAGCATTTTACACTGTTTCCCAGGCCTGGTCAACATGTTCTCTTGCCTTCTGTCCTATTGTCATGCTTTATTTGGATTCTCTTGAAGTTCTCTTGCTTCTTCACTGGGCTTTCTGTCCTCCTAGTCTCACGCCTAAAGGTATTTGTAAACCTGTCTTTCATTACTCTCTATTTCTTGGGAAGAATAGCTAAGTTATTTACCATACCTTGCCTGAACTTGACTATATTCTATAGTATCTACCAGTTTCAGTGTTTCCACATGAAAGAGGAGGAAAATACCTACTATGAACTTGCTGTGATGTGACACATTTTAAGTGTTTCACATACAGTGGGGCTAAAAAAAATTAGCTTCTTGGATCTCTTTTCTTTCTAGCTATTATTTTCTATGAATTCCCACTGCCATTGCCTGTTCACATCTTTCAGTCCAGTGTACTTAAAGTACCACAAGCACAGTCCTATCCTTCACTTCACTGCATCTTGCTTATGCCATATGGACCTGCTTCCCTAATTAATACTGACAGTGTCATATGACTCCTTCACTTCAGGTGCACTCCCTGTTTTTTAAAACCATTTTAAATTGAACTCATTTGAACGTCTTTATGGTCCCTGAGAGTTCTCTTCTCCTGACCCAAACTATCTTTCTCCAGTTCCCCTTTTTCTTAACCTGAGTCTTCTGTCCTAGTCCTTCAGGCCGCCTTCATTATTTCCCCAAGGCCACACTGGTTTCATCCCCTAAAATGCAAACATCTTTTGATCTTTAGTTCCACCCTCAGAGTGGCAGATCAGACCTACATCCCTTAGAGGACTTTGTCTCAACTTTCTGTCTCCCAGACCTTCTTGCTTGCCACCATGAGCAATAACTAATAACATCCTGAATCATCTTCATTTGCTATTGTGCTAGATGACTGCTGCTATTAATAGTTTGCAGGGTTTCACATACCAATAACAATTGAAAACCAAACCTAACTTCTGGTACTAGTTTAATACTTTCTGCCCAAGTAAAGACCCTTAAAATCATTTGTGACTCTCGTTTCCTTTCGAAAAGGATATTTTACAAAAGAAAATACAAGGGTACAATGCTAGAATGTAAAATTTTAAATTAAATAAATTTAGATTTATGAAAAAATGTACTGCCCTTATTTTTTTCATTTGGATATGACCAGAGAAAACTGTCGGGGAAATTCTTGAACAGGCATTTGAGAATTTTTCTATAAATATAAAATTATTCCCATAAAAAGGTTAATGAAAATACTGAGAAGAGGTTCCATTGGCAAATTCCTTTGATAAATTTGGGTTAAACAAGGCCCAACTGCTGTACGCCTGAAACTAACACAACATTGTAAATCAACTACACTTCAATAAAAATTAAAAGAAAAAACAATGCCCTGCTGAGTTTCTCAACTCCTGTAATCATCAGAGCTTCTGAGATACCTAATACATACTGTGACTCTAAGAAGATACAGGGTGCTATATTTTTATATTTGGCCAGTAACCTTTCTTTTTTCTTTAAAAAGCATCTTTGCAGGAGAAATACTGAAACAGAGAAGCCTTTTCCCAATGCGTCAAAGACTTGTACCTGATATGAAACCATGTTCAAATTTTAATCAGCAACTTTGGCTTCACGAGAGAACATACCATGAACATTTAACAGGCAGAACACGAAACTACAGGGTAACATGGTGGATGAGAGAATTACCATTACAACTGCATTTACTATTCTGCTTCAATTGCCCAAAGTTAACAGGACAAATATAAAAGGATAAATAATTAGTGTACTTTAGTCAAACAAGGAAAAAAAAATCAACCATGTAAGTACGGGATGAGGAAGAAGAGACTTAAGCATCCATAACATGCCTATGAGCAGTTTTGTGTCTTGAGTTTGTACGTCATGGTCAGTGAAGGGGATCTAACACGAAAGGTTAGGTCATTTCTGTGGACTTCTTTAGTTTATGGCTACATCTTAAAAGGTCCACAATGAATCCTTTCCAAAGGAGAAAGAACAATATAGGAAGCATTTTTGAAAACATGTCATATCTAGAAATGTTGAAAACACTAGAAATTTTACCCTGTTGAACAGGAAAACTAAGGGGATTTGAGAGTGGCCATTAAGTATAAAAGGATACAATGAGAATCAGGGTGGCTTTTACACTGCACCTAATAAATTGCTTTTACATAGCCTTGCAGTGCTAATATCCCTGAATCTATGAGACTACACAGAAAGGGAAAAATTAGGAGGCACTGACAAGAGTGGGAAAGTATTTAAAACACCTTCGAATTTAACAGAGACCTTAACAGAGATCTCTTTTCTAAGCAGCATCCCTGATATAATAATCAGAAAGTGCCTGAACAAATGTTGGAGTTTAACTGAAGAATCAGAGGCAAAAATGCCATCCCTCAAAATGTACCTAAGAGATTTCTGAAGGTATAAATTAAGAGGACAGGGAATTGATGAATTTATTTAGATCCAGTACTGTTGTTGCTCAAAAAGAAATTTACTGAAATAAACACACAAATATATAAACAAGTAAGTTGATTTTCAAAATTCACTTTTTTCCCTCCTATGCAAATAACTGGATCACAAGAAAAGTTCAAGGCGTGCTTCCTGTCTGCTCCCACACTGAGCCAAAACCAGCATGAGTCCAGAGACTGAGGCGTCTGTGACACTGAAGCTGGGCAAACACTCTCAGGGCCCTTTAAGTGTACGTAGGGTCAGCCCCTGAGAGTGACTGTTGCTTTAAATTTTGCCTCACAGTCACCTGCTTGCCTCACAGTCACCTGCTTACCTCACAGTAGACCCAGCCCTGTGATTGGTCAGCCTTTCCAAAGCCCCGCCCCAACTGACACTATATCAAAGACAAACTTCCTAGGAAACTGCAGTATAGCTTCAGACCAGCTGCCTGTCGGTTGGTCTCCAGCAGGTGGAGATGAGAAAGGAGCCAAATGACTCTTTTTCCAGCCCAAGTTAGACGAGAGGCCATCACTTACTTTACCATTGCCCACAAATGGCGTCGGCGCCAGAGAAGAAGCGGGTGGAACCTACTTTGAGAGATCTGAGAGATCCCCAGGTCAGTCGGGATGGCAGGGGTGGCAGAGGAAGGGGCTGGAGCCACACCTCTGGCCGCGCAGAGTCTAGGGCGCCCAGTTACCGAGAACCACCGCTCTGCTTTCTCATTAAGAGCAGCATGATTGGTGCGGTGATTGGGCGTGGGGGATCAAAAATACAGGATATCCAGGATTCTACCAGTACAAAAATACAGATCATAAAAGGTGGTCCTGAAGCTGAGGTAAAAATTTTTGGCAAGAAAGACATGAAGGCCAAGGCCAAAGTGGCTATAGAAACTCTTGTTAAGAAACGAGAGAGAAGCTACAGTTCAGAATGCAGTGTTGATAGTGCTGCCTCTCAACCTTTTGCTGGAAGAGGCTGGAGCAGAAGTACCACCACCAGAGCCACTCAGCCCAAAGATGACACCACCAAAGCAGCCCAGCCCAGAGACGACAATGTCACCAGAAGGGCCCAGCCAGGAGACCACATGGCCAGAGAGGCCCAGGCCGAAAACGACGACACCACCAGAGGGGCCCAGCCCAGAGAAACTGCCGCCAGAGCTTCCCAGCCCAGAGACGAGGATGCCGCCAGAGAGGCCCAGCCCAGAAACTACGCGACCATAGTGGCCAAGCCCAGAAACTATGCGGCCATACTGGCCCAGCCCAGAGACTCTGCGGCCATACTGGCCCAGCCCAGAGACAAAGCTGCCAAAAGGGCCCAGCCTGGAGACCATGAGGCCAGAGACCTCCAAGTCAAAGACAATGATGCTGCCATAGCAACCCAGTCCAGAGATGATGCTGCCATAGCAACCCAGTCCAGAGATGATGATGCTGCCATAGCAACCCAGTCCAGAGATGATGCTGCTGCCGGAGCAGCCCAGTCCAGAGACCCCACAGCCAGAGAGACCCAGGCCAAAGATGACACTGCCAGAGAGGCCCAGCCTAGAGATGATGATGCCACCAGAGGGACCGAGCCCAGAGACCACGGGGCCAGAGAGGCTCAGGCCAAAGACAACACCAGAGTGGCCCAGCCTAGAGACTATGTGGCCACAGTGGCCCAGCCTAGAGACTATGCAGCTATAGTGGACCAGCCCAGAGATTTTGCAGCCATAGTGGCCCAGCCCAGAGATCACGAGCCCAGAGCCACCCAGCCAAGAGATGTCACTGCTAGAGCAGCTCAGCCACGGATAGATTGGGATAAAGTAAAAGCTGGAGTGATAGAATGGAATAAAAGAAAATGGGCAGATTTACCACCAATTAAGAAAAACTTATACATAGAATCCAAAGCAACACAATCATTATCTCAAGTCGAAGTGGACATTTGGAGAAAGGAAAATTGCAACATAAGGTGTGATGACTTGACAGAGGGTGACAAACGTCCCATACCCAAGCCCACATGTACATTCGAAGATGCTTTCCAACAATATCCTGAGATTATGGAAAGCATTAGGAGAGCTGGTTTTCAAAAGCCAACGCCAATTCAGTCTCAGGCATGGCCAATTATTCTACAAGGAATAGATCTTATAGGGATTGCACAAACTGGAACAGGCAAAACACTATCCTATTTAATGCCTGGCTTTATCCATCTTAATTTTCAACCAGTGTCTAGAAAACAACGGAATGGACCTGGCATGCTAGTCCTTACACCCACCAGAGAATTAGCTTTGCAAGTAGAAGCTGAATGTTCTAAGTACTTATATAAAGGTCTTAAAAGTGTTTGTATATATGGTGGTGGAAACAGAAAAGGACAAATACAAGATGTTACCAAAGGTGTAGACATCATTATTGCAACTCCTGGAAGACTAAATGATCTACAAATGAATAATTATGTCAACCTAAGAAGCATAACCTACTTGGTCTTGGATGAGGCAGATAAAATGCTGGACCTGGGGTTTGAACACCAAATAATGAAGATCTTATTAGATGTGCGCCCAGATAGACAGACTGTTATGACAACTGCATCTTGGCCAGATGCCACCCGTAGACTGGCCCAGTCTTATTTGAAACAGCCTATGATTGTTTATGTTGGCACTCTGGATCTAGTTGCTGTAAATACTGTGAAGCAAAACATAATTGTCACCACTGAAGAAGAAAAACGATCTCTGATCCAAGAATTCCTACAGAGCCTGTCACCCAAAGACAAAGTCATAGTGTTTGTCGGCAGAAAACTTGTGGCTGATGACTTATCAAGTGATTTAAGTATTCAAGGAATACCTGTCCAGTCCCTGCATGGTGACAGGGAACAGTGTGATCGAGACCAAGCATTAGAGGACTTCAGAAGTGGAAGAGTGAAAATACTGATCGCTACCGATTTAGCATCCAGAGGTCTTGATGTCAGTGATGTCACACATGTATATAATTACAATTTTCCACGCAATATTGAAGAATACGTACACAGAGTTGGACGTACTGGAAGAGCAGGGAAAACAGGTGAATCAATCACCCTTGTGACCCAAGATGATTGGAAAATTGCTGATGAGTTGATTAAAATTCTCCAAAGAGCCAACCAGACTGTGCCACCCAACCTCCGATCAATGGCTGATCGGTTTAAGAAGCGTAAGCAAATTAGGAGATAGGAAAAAAATCAAAGAAACCTCAAGAAAAATGCACCGAGTTTTATTAACATCCACACCTTGAAAAATTTCACCTACTAGAATATCTAAGAACAAGCTTTCTTAACATCTGCTCCTTGAAAAATTTCTCCTACTAGAATATCTAAGACTGAGTTTTATTAACATCTGCACCTTGAAAAACTGTACCTACAAGAATATCCAAGACTGAGTTTAATTGATGTTTCCACCTTGACAAGTTGAACCTAAGAGAAGATCCAAGATTGAATTTTATTGATGTCTCCCACACTGAAAAGTTGCACCTACAAGAAGATCCAAGGTCAAGTTTTATTGATGTCTACAACTTGAAAAATTGTATCTACCAGAAGATCCAAGATACGTTCAAGTTATGCAGTACTCAAGTTACCTAAGGAAATATTGGGAACATACTGTCAGTTATTGGACATTTAGCTAACCATACCACTAGGCTTTCAATGTATGTTCCTTAATAAAATCAAAAGTGCTTTGAAAATGAGAGAGTGTTGTGTGTTTGTTAAAGTCTGCTTTCTTTTATAGCCTGCCATGTCCAGCTGTATCTTCTCTAAAAGACTTGGTAGACAATAACAGTGGTGCTTTTCTTGCTTTAAAATAGTTGTACTGAATTGGAAACTAGTTTTCATCAAGCTTAACCCAGTCAAAATATTTTATTTGCCCCCAGTGGTTGGTGACAGAATTCCTAAAACTATCTCCACTATCATTCCCTACTTAAAAAAAATTCATTAGAAAATAAATGCTCAATCTTTTAGAAGATCCCATAATATTTTTTTCAGACAGATGTGATTCATAGAGTAGGGTGTCTGACTGAGTGACTGGGAACCAGATCTTCATATCAACTCTCACTAACCACTTATTAAAAATTCTGGGGAGATCACTTGTCTTCTGTAGGCCTCACTATCTTCATTAATAAACAGGAATGTTCATGTTATGTGATTTGGGGGTCTCCTTCACCACTAAATTCTTTGGTATTATAGCTAAATTGTGTACCCCAGCGTTACATTAACACTTCATTTTCTAATCTAGAGGAAAAACCACACCCTTGTGTAACAAATTGAACAATGAAACCCATTTTAATGACTAGAAATAGTGCATTCTGCACTTCTATTGATCTTTGAAATATGATTCACAAATTGTCTTTACTTTCTTTTCATCTTATTTTTCAATTTGTCTTGAAAAGGTCAAAATCACATATATACATCAGAAGGAAAATTTATGTGAAAGAAAATCTGTACTTGGAAAAAAATTAAGAAAACTCAGCATGGGAACCAAGTTTAGTAAAATTCCTAAATTTATAACTTTCTTACATTCCATTTAGAAGCAATATGCATCTTGTCCAGCTTCCCAGGTGGCACTAGTGGTAAAGAACCTGCTAATGCCAGAGAGGCAAGAGACGTGGGTTCAATCCCTGGGTCAGGAAGATTCCCCTGGAGGAGGGCATGGCAACTCACTCCAGCATTGTTGCCTGGAGAATCCCAAGGATACAGGAGCCTAGTGGGATACAGTTCATAGGGTCGCAATGAGTTGGACACAACTGAAGCAATGCAGCACACACACACGTATGCGTCTTCTCACATTGCAAGAAGATATCCTTACAAATGTTGCTAAATTTCATAATCCAGTGTTTAAGAGAACATTATCATTAATAAAGCCTTACCATTTCTGGGAAATTAAAAATAATAATCCAGCAATCTTTTCCCCAGCATGCCTCAGCTGTAACCACAACAAAAATCCAGAAATTAAGTGAAATAAAGAGGTAAACACTCTAGGTATAGTTGTTTAAAGTTCAGGTTCTGACTTTAAAGACTTGTTATAAAAGTATTGATATCTCCTGATAAAATTAACAGCAATAGTTAACAGTTATTGAGTGTTTGGTATATATCAGGTCCTTTGTTTTGTAACCAATAATCTCTTTATTGAAAATTCACTTAGAGGGTAATCTTAACCCATGTTTTGCAGAAGCTAAAATAATGTCAGAGGAAGTAACTTGCCTAAGGTTACTAAATCTGATTAAAGAGGAACTGTGTGCTATTTTTACCCAGCTATGCCTGGCTCCAATATTTACATTCTTTTCACATCAATACAAGTTACTGTGTACAAGGCAATATGCTTATCTTGAGACTGCCCACATGTTCAGATTTAGTGAAATAGCATGTCAATATACCCCAATGCAAAAGCAGTCTACAGGAGAACCTGTGAGAGAAACTCAAATGGCCTGTTCCTATTCATTCGGATGAGAAATGATGAGTGGTTAGAAAGCTGGAGTGTATGCTATTTGCCAGAATTCCTCTTAGGGACAATGCTGTATTTGTTAGAGAAAAGGGTAACAAGCCTCTCAAGATAGAAAGTGAGGTTCCTCAATCACATTCAAGTAACAACAAAAAATACCACCCAGTGAGTAAAACGAAGAAACATGCATTTGTTTTTCAAGACAAGGCTGAAAAGAAGAGCTACTGTATGGGGAAATGTATGTAGAAATATTAATAGAACAGTGGTTTTCAACCAGGGGCATTTTTGCCCCTTCTCTCCAGGACACATTTAACTATATGTGGAGACAGACAGAACTGGTTGTTTTAATGTTGGGGGTTTGGGGTGGTGGTGGCATTCTGCTGCTGGCACCTAGTGGGGAGAAGTCAAGGATGCTGCTCAACACACTGCAATCTACAGCAATGGTTTCAGCCTGTTGGGTACCAGGGACCAATAAGACAACTTTTCCATGGATGGGCAAGTGAGGGGGGGTGGGGATGATTTGGGGATGATTCAAGCAGATTACATTTATTGTGCCCTTTATTTCTATTATTATTGCATCAGCCTCATCTAATATCATAAGGCATTAGATCCTGGAGGTTGGGGACCCCTGATTTACAGGACAGTGCCCACAAAACAGAAGATGACTTGGTCCAAAACATCCATAGTGCTGAGACGGACAAACCCTGAGACAGCATAAGCAAAACAAAACCAACCTCATAGTAACCAAGAAAGAACCTCAGGGGAAGAAATAGAGGATTTTAAAATTATATCATGTAGGTCATACAGAATATGGCCCTACAACTTTGCTATCCTTGGTATAGTCTGCATCAGTGGCTCTCCACCAAGGCCAACTTTGCCAGATGTGGTGGTCACAACTCAAGGGGAGGGCTATTGTCATCTCTTGGGTAGAGGCCACTGGTGCTGCTAAATGTTTCAATGTGCAGGATAATCCTCTAAACAGAGAATTATGTGGTGAAAATGTCAGTAATGTCATAGTTAAAACTTGCAATAGCTTAAGTAAAGCATCTTCTCTGCTAAAGTCAATTGCAGAAAAACCAAGAAGGGACTTCAGCCAGGGAAACAAAGAAAAAGGATATATACTTTGTGTAAACTGTTCAATGGCTTCTCAGGTGACACAGCTTGGTAAAGAATCCACCTGCCAGTGCAGGAGACACAGGAAGACACGACCTGTGGGTAGGGAATATTCCCTGGAAGAGGAAATGGCAACCCACTCCAGTATGCTTGCCTGGGAAATCCCATGGACAGAGGAACCTGGCAGGCTATATAGTTCATGGGGTTTCAAAAAGTCCGACATGACTGAGTGACTGAGCACACATGCACATACACCGTTCAATAAAAGATTCTCCATCAGCTTTCGTTATCTTTGGTAGAATCTGTATCAATGACTATCAATCAGAGTTGATTTTGACTCCTGGGGGATACTTGGCAATGTCTGGAAACATTTTTGGCTGTCCCACATAGGCAGCAAGATTGCTACTGTCATCTAGAAATCAGGAAAAACATCCTTCAATGAACAGAACAACACCCTACAACACTGGATTTTTTTTTTTTTAGACCCAAAGTCTATAGCATTAAGGTCAAGAAACTGCAGTTTATATTGACCAACAAAGTTTTGTGAGTGAGTGACTCAAATAAATATTGAGTTTTGTGTCCAAATTAGAATAGAGTGAAACAAATTAGAATATGCTGACACCAGAGACAAACTGTCTGAGGATTCAGCTGATCTCAGAAACATTCCTGCAAAATTCTTAGCATGATGATTTACATTCAGTAGGTACTTAACAAATCTCCTATCACCTATTATGTAATGCTTGTTTACAATTCTGGATGCCATTACTCACACTGTTTCCCCCATCTGGAATGCCCTTTCTCTGTCTTCTCTGCCAGGTCAAATCAGATTCATCATTCTGGGTCTAGCCCAAGTGCTACATCTCCTCCAAGATCCTATCTGCTCTCTTTCACCTCAAAACTTCTGTAGCTTTTGCTATCTACCAACCATACTGACGTCAGTGCCATACTAGTTTACATAACTACAGAGACAATTTTGAAAAATTCCAATTAACTAAGATGGATTGCACTATCAAATATTTAAGTGAAAGTGAAAGTCGCTCAGTCATGTCAGACTCTTTGGAACCCCAGGACTATACAGCCCATGGTTTTCTCCAGGCCAGAATACTGGAGTGGGTAGCCTTTCCCTTCTCCAAGGATCTTCCCAATCCGGGGATTGAACCCAAGTCTCCGGCACTGCAGGTGAATTCTTTACCAGCTGAGCCACAAGGGAAGCCCTATTAATAGTTAAATAAACCACAAAAATCTAACAGCTTAAAAAGTTTTATCCTAAGTAATTGATAAATCATGAGAACACCATCCAGAGCTAAATCTGCATAAAAAGCAAACTTTCTTTTCCATTTATGTTTATTAGTTGAAGGCTAATTACTTTACAATATTCTGGTGGGTTTTGTCATACATTGACATGAATCAGCCATGGATTTACATGTATTCCCCATCCCGATCCCCTCTCCCACCTCCATCTCCACACGATTCCTCTGGGACTTCCCAGTGCACCAGGTCCGAGCACTTGTCTCATGCATCCCACCTGGGCTGGTGGTCTGTTTCACTATAGATAATATACATGTTTTTATGCTGTTCTCTCGAAACATCCCACCCTCACCTTCTCCCACAGAGTTCAAAAGTCTGTTTTGTACATGTGTGTCTCTTTCTCTGTTTTGCATATAGGGTTATCGTTATCATCTTTCTAAATTCCATAGATATGTGTTAGTATACTGTATTGGTCTTTATCTTTCTGGCTTACTTCACTCTGTATAGTGGGCTCCAGTTTCATCCATCTCATTAGAACTGATTCAAATGAATTCTTTTTAATGGCTGAGTAATATTCCATGGTGTATATGTACCACAGCTTCCTTATCCATTCATCTGCTGATGGGCATCTAGGTTGCTTCCATGTCCTGGCTATTATAAACAGTGCTGCGATGAACATTGGGGTGCACGTGTCTCTTTCAGATCTGGTTTCCTCGGTATGTATGCCCAGAAGTGGGATTCCTAGGTCATATGGCAGTTCTATTTCCAGTTTTTAAGGAATCTCTACACTGTTCTCCATAGTGGCTGTACTTGTTTGCATTCCCACCAACAGTGTAAGAGGGTTCCCTTTTCTCCACACCCTCTCCAGCATTTATTGCTTGTAGACTTTTGGATAGCAGCCATCCTGACTGGCGTGTAATGGTACCTCATTGTGGTTTTGATTTGCATTTCTCTGATAATGAGTGATGTTGAGCATCTTTTCATGTGTTTGTTAGCCATCTGTATGTCTTCTTTGGAGAAATGTCTGTTTAGTTCTTTGGCCCATTTTTTGATTGGGTCACTTATTTTTCTGGAATTGAGTTTCAGGAGTTGCTTGTATATTTTTGAGATTAATCCTTTGTCTGTTTGTTCATTTGCTATTATTTTTCCCAATCTGAGGGCTGTCTTTTCACCTTGCTTATAGTTTCCTTTGTTGTGCAAAAGCTTTTAAGTTTCATTAGGTCCCATTTGCTTATTTTTGCTTTTATTTCCAATATTCTGGGAGGTGGGTCATAGAGGATCCTGCTGAGATTTATGTCGGAGAGTGTTTTGCCTATGTTTTCCTCTAGGAGTTTTATAGTTTCTGGTCTTACATTTAGATCTTTAATTCATTTTGAGTTTATTTTTGTGTATGGTGTTAGAAAGTGTTCTAGTTTCATTCTTTTACAAATGGTTGACCAGTTTTCCCAGCACCACTTCTTAAAGAGGTTGTCTTTTTTCCATTGTATATCCTTGCCTCCTTTGTCGAAGATAAGGTGTCCATAGGTGCGTGGATTTATCTCTGGGCTTTCTATTCTGTCCCATTGATCTATATTTCTGCCTTTGTGCCAGTACCATACTGTCTTGATGACTGTGGCTTTGTAGTAGAGTCTGAAGTCAGGCAGGTTGATTCCTCCAGTTCCATTCTTCTTTCTCAAGATTGCTTTGGCTATTCAAGGTTTTTTTGTATTTCCATACAAATTGTGAAATTATTTGTTCTAGTTCTGTGAAGAATACCATTGGTAGCTTGATAGGGATTGCATTGAATGTATAGATTGCTTTGGGTAGTATAGCCATTTTCACAATATTGATTCTTCCAATCCATGAACACGGTATATTTCTCCATCTGTTTGTGTCCTCTTTGATTTCTTTCATCAATGTTTTATAGTTTTCTATGTATAGGTCTTTCATTTCTTTAGGTAGATATACTCCTAAGTATTCTATTTTTTTGTTGTTGTTGCAATGGTGAATGGTATTGTTTCCATAATTTCTCTTTCTGTTTTCTCATTGTTACTGTATAGGAATGCAAGGATTTCTGTGTGTTAATATAAAAAGCAAATATAAAGATGGAATTTTTTAATCGGTGAAGAACAATCTACCCCCCAACCAAAATCGGGGGACGGGGGGTCATGCCTCATAGCCTGTAGGATCTTAGTTTGCTTACCAGGGATCAAACCCATGTCCCTTGCATTGGAAGTGTGGAGTATTAACCACTGAACAACCTGGGAAGTTCCCCAAAACAATTTTTTTTAATTAAAAAATATATCAAACATATCAAGACAACTGATCAACCATTACTCTCCTACTATATTATTTTTTTTTGCTTTTTATTAAAAATAAAATAACTTCAAGCTTGTAAGGAATATAATTTCTGATATCAAGATGGAAAAAATTTAAACCTAGAAGAAAGCACAGAAAATTCAAGGTAAATATCAATAGGTTTAGCAATGTAAACATGAAATGCCAAAAATACTATAAAAGACAAAGGAAACACCAGAAAAATGATTTAAAATATATCACATATTCATAGTCACTTATTTTTAATATACAGAGGTTTTTTACAAACAAAATATAAAGGATGAATTCCCAAATAGAAATATGGACAGAAATGTAAAATACAATTTACCAAACAGACAGATAAGTGAATACACATGTAAAGTGCTTAACTTCTCTATAATCAAATTAATGAAATGAATGAAAATTAAACCAGTGAGAGAACGTTTTTCTCTAGAAAAATTAGCTGTAATAAGGAAAAAACTGGGATCTTAGTTCGCCAACCAGGAATTCAACCTGGGCCCTTGTCAGTGAAAGTGATGAGTGAATACACATGTAAAGTGCTTAACTTCTCTATAATCAAATGAATCAAATGAATGAAAATTAAACCAGTGAGAGAACTTTTTTCTCTAGAAAAATTGGCTGTAATAAGGAAAAAACTGGGATCTTAGTTCACCAACCAGGAATTCAACCTGGGCCCTTGTCAGTGAAAGTGATGAGTCCTAACAACTGGACTGACAGGAAATTCCCAGGGAATACCTAATACTAGTAGTGATGCAGGAAAATGAACATTAATAAATTATAATTTTGCAAAATTATATTCCTTGGAGGGATAGTTGAGATTATGCATAAAAAGTGTATATGCTTTAATAGACTTGGACCCAGTAATATCAAATCTAGGCATTTACCATAAGGAAAGAATTATATATATAAATATATATACACACACACACTCACACACACAAACACGCACCAAGATGTATATACAAGGCTATTTATGATATTAATTTAAAAAGTTAATTTGTGAAAAAACTTTCAAAGTCCAATGACAGGGTCCTAGTTAAAAAAACTTCAGTTTATCTATTCCTGCCTGGGAATAGCAGAAATCATGTTCTTAAAGAATATTTAAAGGAAAGTAGTTTATAAAATAATCTCTTTTATTTTTAGAAAGTTATATCTGTCCATTTATCAATATAGAATAAAACAGATGAGCTGGATACACGCAGGCACACATAAATGATAGTAATAGTTTTATGCATTATATAGTTAAAACTGGTTTTAATTATTTTATTTTCTAAAATTTATACAAAATAACACTGCCTTAACTATAATAAAAATTATTTTGATATATCTGGAGAAAATGCTAATTCAAAAAGATATATGCAGCCAGTATTCATAGGATCACTATTTACAATAGCCAAGACATGTCAAAGCTATGGTTTTTCCAGTAGTCATGTATGGATGTGAGAGTTGGACTATAAAGAAGGCTGAGCACTGAAGAATTGATGCTCTTGAACTGTGGTGTTGGAGAAGACTCTTGAGGGTCCCTTGGACTGCAAGGATATCCAACCAGTCCATCCTAACAGAAATCACTCCTGAATACTCATTGGAAGGACTGATGTTAAAGTTGAAACTCCAATACTTTGGCCACCTGATATGAAGAACTGACTCATTTGATAAGACCCTGATGCTGGGAAAGATTGAGGGCAGGAGGAGAAGAGGACAACAGAGGATGAGATGGTTGGATGGCATCACTGACTCAATGGACATGAGTTTGAGTCAACTCTTGGAGTTGGCAATGGACAGGGAGGCCTGGTGTGCTGCAGTCCATAGGGGTGCAAAGAGTCAGACATGACTGAGCGACTGAACTGGACTGAACTGAAGGCATGTAAGCAAGCTAGATGAGTGGATAAAGAAGATGTGCTACATATATACAATGGAATATCACTCAGCCATAGAAAGAAATAATACCATTGACAGCAACATGGATGGACCTGAGGTTATCATATTTAGTGAAGTAAGTCAGAGAAAGACAAATATCATATGATATCACTTATATGTGGACTCCAAAAATGACCCAAATGATCCTATTTATAAAACAGAAATTGAGTCACAGATGTAGAAAACAAATTTATGGTTACCAGAGAGGAAAGGGGGAGATGAAATAAGAATTTGGGGTTAAAAGAAACACACTACTATATATAAAATAGATAAACAATTAGGTCCTACTGTATAGCACAAGCACAAATATCATATGTATAGCACAAACACAAATATCATATGTACTGTATAGCACAAGCACAAATATCATATGATATCAAATGATATCAAATGACCCAAATGATCCTATTTATAAAACAGAAATTGAGTCACAGATATAGAAAACAAATTTATGGTTACCAGAGGGGAAAGGGGGAGATGAAATAAGAATTTGGGGTTAAAAGAAACACACTACTATATATAAAATAGGCAAACAATTAGGTCCTACTGTATAGCACAAGCAACTATATTCAATATCCTGTAATAAACCATAATGGATAAGAATATAAAAATATATGTATAACTGAATCACTTTGCTACACACCACAAGCTAAAAAAACATTGCAAATCAACTATATTTCAATGAAGCTTTTTAAATGATGTTGAACATAATTTTTCAATAACTGAAGAAATCAATTCAAGAAGCACTGTAATTGAAGGTGTTCTAAATAGGAGCATCTCTTGTTTTAACTTCTAAAATGTAAAAATCATTAATAAGAAACTTGTCCCTTTTCCACCACTGCCTTTTAAGCTCTAAAAACAATGCCTATGGGACATAGTAGGAGCACAGTAAGTATCTAAATGAATTAATAAGGGAATGAATAAAGGAAGAAAGAAGGAAGGGAATTAAGTATACTGTTTTATTTTCATTGATCAAAAGCAAGCATTTCAGTTCCTTGCTTTGTCTGGTAACATCTACTGGCCTACACCTCACCTTCTGTTCAATAATAAGAAAAATGCTAAGCATTCTTACCACAAACAAAACAAAACAAACAAACAAACAAAGGAACATAGAAAAGTTTAGTTGTTGGATGTGTCTATTTCCTTGTTTGTGATGAGAGTATAATGAGTGTTTGCATATATCCAAACTCAAATTGTACACATTAAACATGTGCCATTCTTTGTATATAGATAATACCTCATTAAAACTGTTAATAAAAAAAAAGAAAGGAAAGAACAGAGCAAGGCTTTCAACTCGAGATCCTTTTTTGTCATACTTTTACCTGTGAATAATGGGAACTCCAGTTCTTCTTGGTTTTTGTTTGTATCATTACATTGATTTCACCATGAGGTTTTCTAACTCGTATCAAAATAAAAAGTCAAAAATTATCAGATGTTATTCTTAAAAGAAAAAAAAATGATGTTGCAGTACTGCTGAAGAATATGATTGCAGTTTTATTTAAAACCACTGACTATAATTGTGTATAAATATCTCATACATGTTTGTCAGTACTTAGGGACAAATTTGCCAGAATACACCAAAACATTAATAATGGCTGTCTCTGGGGAGATAAGTTGGGGAGAACAATCAATTATGAAGTTCTCCTATTTTTATAATAAAAAGTATTTGATGTATGAATAATAGAGATGGTATATGTATTACATCTAAGACTTGAACATTTTACCTTCTTTTTCAAGAAACTTGAGAATATCATGGAAATCTGCACTTGTATAGAATTAAAATTTGTGAGTTCTTTTGTCTTACTTGCAAAATTCAGAATTGTCTTCTTTTTAGGAAAAGACAAATATCTACATGAAAACGTAAAAAGAGAAAGACAATTAGTTAGATATGATTAATTCTGCACATGGAAAAAATTTCTTTCTTGTGCCATTAGTAAATAAGCAGGAAGAGGAGGAAGAGGAAAGGGAAGAGGAGAAGGAGGTAATGATTTGTTGTTTGTGCCTGGCACCCACATGAACACCTATGAAAGAAAAAGAGTAGAAGATCAAGAGTAGTCAGAGAAATCCTTGACCACTGCTCACAGCTAATACATTTAAGAGAAAAAAGGAAAGAGGATTGGGTAGGAAGAACCAAAGATTACTCTTCATGTTTCATATGTGCTATGTCCAGAAAATAATGGACCCAACAAGAACACCCAGGAATCTCCTACCTCTGAACACTGCACAATATGAAATAAATATTTAAGTCATTATTTGCTGAGTATTATATTACCCAAAGCATCTTAACCGATAAATAGGAAAAATCAACTGACAGAACCTCCTATCAGGGCAGTGAATTTTCCATTATTAAGAAGAGTCTCCAATGAGATGTACCTTACTAGGATAAGAGCTGACTATAATAAGCAAATTAAACACTTCCTCTAGATGTTTATTTAATGGGGATGGTAAAAACATAGGATTCTACAGGGAATTGATGTAATTTTACTTTTTTAAAATGGGAAGCATATCAAACAAGGCCAGCTTTTGAACAGTCAGCAGCAATTAGAGAAAGCAGGGAGAAATCAGCAAAGTAGAAAATTTGAGCAGCAGTCATAAAGAGACCCAATATCAAGGTCATCTGAACCAATAGCTTTAACAGCTTTCACACGCAGATGCACCTGGAGTACATCACTGGTGCTAACAGATTTCAAATGTAGCCAACCAGATTTCTACAATAAACAACCTTGAGGGGTTCAGAGTGAATAATTTTATCTTAACGGAAACACATTGGAAACAATGGAAACAGTGACAGACTTTATTTTTGGGGGGCTCCAAAATCACTGCAGATGGTGACTGCAGCCATGAAATTAAGATGTTTGCTCCTTGGAAGAAAAGCTATGACCAATCTAGACAGCATGTTAAAAAGCAGAGACATTACTTTGCCAACAAAGTTCTATCTAGTCAAATCTATGGTTTTTCCGGTAGTCATGTATGGATATGAGAGTTGGACTATAAAGAAAGCTGAGCGCCAAATAATTGATGCTTTTGAACTGTGGTATTGGGGAAGACTCTTGAGAGGCCGTTGGACTGCAAGGAGATCCAGCCAGTCCATCCTAAAGGAAATCAGTCCTGAATATTCATTGGAAGGACTGATGCTGAAGCTGAAGCTCCAATACTTTGGCCACCTGATGCGAAGAAATGACTCACTGGAAAAGACCCTGATGTTGGGAAAGACTGAAGGTGGGAGGAGAAGGAGAAAACAGAGGATGAGATGGTTGGATGGCATCACTGAATTGATGGACATGAGTTTGAGTAAACTTTGGGAGATGGTGATGGACAGGGAAGCCTGGCGTGCTGCAGTCCATGGGGTCACAAAGAGTTGGACATGACTGAGTTACTGAACTGAACTGAATGGAAATACATAGCCAAAAGCAATGGGAATCTTCTCTTGAACACAATGAATTTTTCAAAAGTCTTTTCACACAGAAGGGAATAAGGAGAGAGGAACTGATGGACCATCTTGGCTTTTCCACCAGAGTTTGAAAATCCAATTAAAAAAATAAAAAAAGCAAAGAGCAACTATTTTCTAAAGGATGAAGAAAGTCAGCAAAACATTTCTCTCCTCTCCCTCTCTTCCTGTAACCCAAGCGCTTTGCCCTTAATTTAAAAAAAAAAAAAAAAAAAAAAAAAGATAATTCAGGATTTCTTGGAATATTGTATTGATTGGATAAAAATCTATAATTAAGTGGAGAGATGGAAGAACTGGTCCTCTCTTTCTATGCTGACAACTCCATTTCACTTCCCAGGTATCAGTGAAGCGGGTCAGTGCCATTCAAGTTCACAAAACGAATCTTTGACATTTCCTCCTTACCCAGCACACAAACAATAGTGCAAGCCTGTTACTGCTAAGCACTACCCGTAAGTATTCCCTTTCAGTTCCTTTCTAGAGCAAACTTCTATTTCCTTTGAGCCCTTCCAAAAGGGTAAAATGTAAAATGCCTGTAATGAGATTTCCCCAGGTTAAATAAAGTACATACAAACATCCAAAACATGCAATTTGTGGTGAACTTTCAGCTGTAAGTTTACTGATATGTTTTGGGGCCCTGAATAAATTTTCAACTGGAACCCATTCCTCAGAGTCAGTAAAATCTCTATGAAGCCTGAACTAACTTCTTTTAGGCTTGTGTTCTCTGATAAACCATATGGTGTTTTACATAAATATTATAACTTTGTCTGGAATCAATATATGTAGCCTTGTGGCATCTCTTCCTAGGCATTTATTTTTGCTATGTTTGTAGGCCTTTCCTATAACACAAACACTCTTTTACAATGCCTTCCTATGAAGCACTATATGACATTCAATTTTAACATTACTCTCTCATGGATAGGATGGAGTAAAATGATGTTAACTACATCATGAGAAACACTGGGTTGGAGGAAGCACAAGCTGGAATCAAGAGTGCTGGGAGAAATATCAGTAACCTCAGATATGCAGATGACACCACCCTTATGGCAGAAAGTGAAGAAGAACTAAAGAGTCTCTTGATGAAAGAGAAAGAGGAGAGTGAAAAAGTTGGCTTAAAGCTCAACAATCAGAAAACTAACATCATGGCATCCAGTCCCATCACTTCATGGCAAATAGGTGGGGAAACAGTGGTTGACTTTATTTTTCTGGGCTCCAAAATCACTGCAGATGGTGACTGCAGCCATGAAATTAAAAGACGCTTACCCTTTGGAAGGAAAGTTATGACCAACCTAGACAGCATGTTAAAAAGCAGAGACATTACTTTGCCAACAAAGGCCCATCTAGTCAAGGCTATGGTTTTTCCAGTGGTCATACATGGATGTGAGAGTTGGACTGTGAAGAAAGCTGAGTGCCGAAAAATTGATGCTTTTGAACTGTGGTGTTGGAGAAGACTCTTGAGAGTCCCTTGGACTGCAGGGAGATCCAACCAGTCCACCCTAAAGGAGATTAGTCCTGGGTGTTCATTGGAAGGACTGATGTTGAAGCTGAAACTCCAATACTTTGGCCACCTGATGCGAAGAGCTGACTCATTGGAAAAGACCCTGATGTTGGGAAAGATTGAGGGCAGGAGGAGAAGGGGATGACAGAGGATGAGATGGTTGGATGGCATCACCAACACAATGGACATGGGTTTGGGTGGGCCCCAGGAGTCGGTGATGGACAGGGAGGCCTGGTGTGCTGTGGTTCATGGGGTCGCAAAGAGTCTGACACAACTGAGCGACTGAACTGAACTGAAAGGGAATAAGCATTTTCTGCTTCTGCAAATCAGTCCTTCTTACACCCTCTTCTATAGTATACACACACGTGTGTGTCTCTGTGTGTGTTTGTGTCCAGTTTTGCTGAGAACACACAGCCTGCCTGATCACTACCTACTCCAGACCTCACGCTGTAAATCAGAGCTCAGAACACCACGCATAACTTGCAGAGTAAGCTGAACTTACTGTTACTATAGATGAGGGACAAACATCTTTCCCCCTTTATGGAAGATACTGGTTGCTACCCCAGATTCAAGCATAACATAACGGTTAAGGGTGAAGTCTTAGGAATCTGAAGGAGCCTCAGTTTGACCACTCACAATCAGTTCCATGAATTTGGGAGAGTCCTATACAGGCCCTAAATCTTTGTTTCATCAGCTGTAAAAGATAAATGGTGATTTTAATTTCTACTTCAGGAAGATTAGATGATGTGCACATAGAGCACTAAGGATAAAAAGAATATTAAGATTACACTCAACGGTTTCTTAAAATAAGAGAAGATGGTACGGGGAAATGATAGTCACACTCAGGCCGATTCAACCTGTCAGTCTAACAAATCGATGTTAATGTATTACAAATGAATTTCAAATATGTGGTAAATGAATTTCAAAATGTGTTTGAGGAAGTGCTTCCATGAAGAGGATACTTGCTGGGTCTACCTGGGGAACATGTATATTCTTGATCATTGTCTCCCACTGCATGTCTGTTCCACTCTTCTCCCTCCATAGGCTGCCTTTTACTGTTTTTCCATGCACATGCTGGAAGGTGGCTGATTTCATAACTCTCTGGTTTAAATTACATTTGTTCACGATATCAGTCTAGATTGAGCTACACTGTCTTAGCTCCCAGTTTACATTTCTGTAAGACAGGGTCTGATAAGTCCAATCTGGATCAGGCATCCCCTATGGTCCAAATAAATGTTGCAGGTAGGAGGGCAGCGATAACAAGACTCAATCAAAAACAGAGCTGCTAGGACTCCATCCTTGTATCTGAGGGAAGGTAAACTTCAGAGAAAAGGGACCTTCAGGACTATGGTATTAAGGTGTTTTCCTCATAAAGAAAGCTCATGTATTTATCATGTTACAGATACAGTTAGCAGTTCCAATTGTCATGCAGAGACTATCAAAGTTCTTTTTAGACATTTCTTTGAAATATGAACATTTTCCTACTATTTAAGGAATCAACTCATTGATATATTCATTATTATTTACTTTATCACATATTTTATTTATCCCATTTCTGGATACTTTAAGTTAATCTGATGAGCAATATCTACTTCTAATGAATTTTAGTAACTGTTTTCAAGGAGAGTACTCACAGTTAACTTTTACATCATCACCTCCTAAGCCTGTTCTCTGTAAAATCTTTAAAGTGCTCAATTAATAAATTTTCATGTCTAAAATAAGACAACTCATATCACTTAAATTTATCTGGCCTCAAAACATTTACATGAAACTTAGCTTCATTATCTTAGCTTCACACTTAGATATTTATATATTGGCACTAAAAATATATGTTGAGCTTTACACTAGTGACTTAGGCAAGATAAAGATGTTTCTTGGCACTATCTACTTTTTATATCATTCTCAACCACAAAGAAATTGATTTAGGGTAACTCTCTCAAAACAACATAGATTTTTTCTTATTTACTACAGATCTAATTCATTATCATATCTCATTCATTTATTATTGATGTGTTAGCTCAACACATCAGTTAGCTATGCTGAGATTTTAGTAGTCTATGTAGAAAACTAAATAAATATTAATCACACTGACTGCTTCAGAAAATATCTTAAGGCATAACATTGGATGTGTCAGAAAATATAAATCTTAATATCATAAAAGGTATTACTTGAGGTCAAAAAAGCCCTGAAAAGAAGGAAAATAAACTATGTGGTTAAATGTGGATTAAACCATTGAAGGAATGGTGTTTCAAAGCAAAACTTGTTGGATCAGAACAGAAGTTTCATGGAATTTTTCTTGCCAGTTATTTTCTTTGCTAGCTTATATATTTTTTGAGATATTCAATCACACAAAATATTATGGTAGGGCTAGGAGTTGAAGAGCTTTTTTCCTAGCTTTATGTAACTGGCATACAGTTACATAAATGTACATACAGTTACATAAATGTACAGAGATATAACTGGCATACAGCACCATGTAAGTTTAAGGTGTACAACGTGTTGACTTGATAAACTTTAATACACTGCAAAATGATTACCACCACAGCAACAGCTAACACTCTATCACATCACATAATCACCACTTCTTTTCTATGGTGAGAACGTTTAATAGCCACTCTCTTAGCAACTTTCAAGTATATTATACGTTATTTTTAACTACAATCACCATGCTCTACATTAGCTGCTCAGAACTTCATCTTATAACTACAAGTTTATAACCAACATCGCTCCATTTCTCTGACCCTAGAGACTTGATATACATCCTGTCCATCCCAACTCTGAACAGAGACTCCTAACTCAACCAAAATTGTGTTTAAAGAAGAAATGACCTAGATCACTGGGTTGACATGCTTAGATTGCCAAGGCAAACGATCTCCATCACTGGGGGCAAGGCGTACTGTTCATTCAGAAACCTAACTCTGTAAGTTTTCACGGCAAAACATAATATCTCCTGAACCCTCAATCATGAGTTGGTATAGACTGCTTTACCTAGCAGCAGCACAGTCAGAAAATGAACGTGCACAGAAAAAGCCCTGTGTTTAGACTGATGACAAGACTTCTGAAATATGGAGTCTCTGGCAAGTATACACATCCCAATCTAGCATCTGCGCCCTAATTCCTTTGACTCTGGAATGTACACAGAA
Source organism: Muntiacus reevesi (assembly GCF_963930625.1). Classification (NCBI taxonomy): domain Eukaryota; kingdom Metazoa; phylum Chordata; class Mammalia; order Artiodactyla; family Cervidae; genus Muntiacus; species Muntiacus reevesi. The sequence continues at coordinate 20,937,761 of NC_089271.1, forward strand.
AGCTGTGTAAAATCTTTATTCATTATTCTGGCAGCAATTCCACCACTTGACCACCTGAACTCCCCTTGGATATCAGGCACCTTCACAGAGATTATCACTAAAAATTTATCATTGTGACAGTGGGATCCAACCATGTTCCTGACAGTACTGGGAAGACACAGCTGCAACTGTGAGGTCAAGGCAGGGTCTTTCTTCTGGATCTTAGGTCATGAAAAGCTCTATGGCTTTGAAAGCCAACAGATCTGGGTCCAGTATAAGCTCTACCATATTATGTACATATCTTTAAAAAAATCAAACATATATAAAATTTTAAAATAACTGATATTGACACCTAAATTCAGCAAATATTAATTTTTTGTCATATTTATTCTGTTAAAAAATGAAAGATTATAGAGTGCTACAACTCTTCTCCTTTATCTTCCTTTCCTTCTTTGTACTCCAGGGTAACTATTTGAAGTTGGTATGTATTCTTCCTATGTGTATTTTATGTGTTTACTACATATCTATGTGCTCATAACCAGTATATGGTATTTTCTTCATGTTTTAAATTTTACATAAATGGTGTCATGCCATATGAATTCTTTCGAATTCTTTTTCTCATTGTGTAGTAAAGTTTAGCAAAGCTGATTTGTGTAGATCTGGTCCTTTCATCTAAACTGCTGAATAGCATGCTATTCTATGACTATAAGACAATTTGTGCATTACTCTAGGGATGGATATATAGGTTATTTGCAGAGGGTTTTTATTGGTATTACAAACAATGCTGTTTTGAATATTCTTATACAATGTCTCTTCATGCATGTGTGTAGGAGTTCCTCTAAGGTATATACAGGACTATTACTCAAATAAAATACACCAATATGACAAAGTCAGTCATTTGCAGCATACGTTTAATTCTGATTGGTTGGTGCCTCTGATAGCAATCATCAAATATTTTGAATATCACCTAGAAGAGAAGAATACCACCTGAAAGAGAAATCACCTAGAAGTATTTTGAATATCACCTATATCACCTAGGTCATAAACAATCACAACTTCACCTTCACCATGTATTACCAACAGCTCTTCAAAGTGGTTAAACCAACTTACAACCAAGCTAGCAGTTCAAGTCCATTCTTGTTTCATCACAATTGACATGGTTAGGCTTTCTAATTTTCAGTGGTCCAATGAGTATGAGATGTTATCTTGTTTTAATTTGCATTTTCCTGATTACTACTCAGGTGAAACATCTGCGTTTCAACCAATCAGAACTCTTCTCTTGTAAATTGCCTCTCCTTTTGTAAAATGGAGCCTTTACTCCATTTTCTATGGGGCAATACTTCTCCTCAAGAGGGTTACAAAAGTAAAGGGGTATAACTTCTAATTGGGGGGCCAGAGAAGCCCCACTAGGAAGGTGATCAAAGCAGAAACCTAGAAGAATTGAGGAAGGGAGCCATATAGGGAAGTATGTGCAAAGACCTTGAGGCGTATTTGTCAATCAAGGAGAAGAAGGACAGTGTGAGGGAAGGAAATAACAATAGTGACAGGAGTAATCAGGGACCTAACAACGATCTTGGAGGTCATGATAAGAATTCTGAATTTTAAGTATGATAGAATGACTGGGGAGGATTTTCAGGAGAGGAATGGCATGTTATAACTTCAGTTCACTTGCTCGGTCGTATCTGACTCTTTCTGATTCCATGGACCACAGCATGCCAGGCCTCCCCATCCATCACCAACTCCCAGAGTCCACCCAAACTCATGTCCATTGAGTCGGTGATGCCACCCAACCATCTCATCCTCTGTCGTCCCCTTCTCCTCCTGTCCTCAATCTTTCCCAGCATCAGGGTCTTTTCTAATGAATCAGCTCTTTGCATCAGGTAGCCAAAGTATTGGAGCTTCAGCCTCAACATCTGTCCCTCCAATGAACACTGAGGACCAATCTCCTTTAGGATGGACTGGTTGGATCTCCTTGCAGTCTCTGCTATTTAACATGCTGTTTAGGTTGGTCATAACTTTCTTTCTAAGGAGTAAGCGTCTTTTAATTCCATGACTGCAGTCACCATCTGCAGTGATTTTGGAGCCCCCAAAAATAAAGTTTGACACTGTTTCCACTGTTTCCCCATTTATTTGCCATGAAGTGATGGTACTGGATGCCATGATCTTAGTTTTCTGAATGTTGAGGTTTAAGCCAACTTTTTCACTCTCCTCTTTCACTTTCATCAAGAGGCTTTTTAGTTCCTCTTCACTTTCTGCCATAAGGGTGGTGTCATCTGCATATCTGAGGTTACTGATATTTCTCCCAGCAATCTTGATTCCAGCTTGTGCTTTTTCCAGCCCAGCGTTTCTCATGATGTACTCTGCATATAAGTTAAATAAGCAGGGTGACAATATACAGCCTTGATGTTCTCCTTTCCCAATTTGGAACCACTCTGTTGTTCCGTGTCCAGTTCTAAGTGTTGCTTCTCGATCTGCATACAGATTTCTCAAGAGGCAGGTCAAGTGGTCTGGTATTCCCATCTCTTTCAGAATTTTCAGTTTATTGTGATGCACACATTCAGTTTTCATTCCAATCCCAAGGAAAGGCAATGCCAAAAAATGCTCAGACTACCACACAATTGTACTCATCTCACGTGCTAGTAATGCTCAAAATTCTCCAAGCCAGGCTTCAGCAATATGTGAACTGTGAACTTCCAGATGTTCAAGCTGGATTTAGAAAAGGCAGAGAAACCAGAGATCAAATTGCCAACATCCACTGGATCATCAAAAAAGCAAGAGAGTTCCAGAAAAACATCTATTTTTGCTTTACTGACTATGCCAAAGCCTTTGACTGTGGGGATCACAATAAACTGTGGAAAATTCTGAAGAGATGGGCATACCAGACCACCTGACCTGCGTCTTGAGAAACCTATTATGCAGGTCAGGAAGCAACAGTTAGAACTGGACATGGACCAACAGACTGGTTCCAAGTAGGAAAAGGAGTGTGCCAAGGCTGTACATTGTTACCCTGCTTATTTAACTTATATGCAGAGTACATCATGAGGAACACTGGGCTGGAAGAAGCACAAGCTGGAATCAAGATTGCTGGGAGAAATATCAGTAACCTCAGATATGCAGATGACACCACCCTTATGGCAGAAAGTGAAGAGGAACTAAAAAGTCTCTTGATGAAAGTGAAAGAGGAGAGTGAAAAAGTTGGCTTAAACCTCAACATTCAGAAAACTAAGATCATGGCATCTGGTCCCATCACTTCATTTGAAATAGATGGGGAAACAGTGGAAGCAGTGTCAGACTTTATTTTTTGGGGCTCCAAAATCACTGCAGATGGTGACTGCAGCCATGAAATTAAAAGATGCTTACTCTTTGGAAGGAAAGTTATGACCAATCTGGACAGCATATTAAAAAGCAGAGACATTACTTTGCCAACAAAGGTCTGTCTAATCAAGGCTATGGTTTTTCCAGTGGTCATGTATGGATGTGAGAGTTGGACTGTGAAGAAAGCTGAGCACTGAAAAATTGACGCTTTTGAATGGTGGTGTTGGAGAAGACTCTTGAGAGTCCCTTGGACTGCAGGGAGATCCAACCAGTCCATCCTAAAGGAGATCAGTCTTGGGTGTTCATTGGAAGGACTGATGCTGAGGCTGAAACTCCAATACTTTGGCCACCTGATGCGGAGAGTTGACTCATTGGAAAAGACCCTGATGCTGGGAGGGATTGGGGGCAGGAGGAGAAGGGGACAACAGCAGATGAGATCGCTGGATGGCATCACTGACTCGATGGACTTGAGTTTGAGTAAACTCTGGGAGTTGGTGATGGACAGCCTGGCATGCTGCGATTCACGGGATCGCAACGAGTCGGACATGACTGAGTGAGTGAACTGAACTGAATAAATCATAATGGAAAAAAATTTTCAAAGACAAAAAGGACCAAAAAAGACAATAAAAGCATCCCTCCAACTACAGAATGAAGAGAGAGTTGTATGAGTAGAGGAGAAGTAGGGAGACCATAGCAGACCGTCTTTGTCACATTGAAGGTTTATAAAGTTATAAAGCCATTGTGATAATTTCCTAGGACTCGTGAAAATATGATACTCTGAACTGAAATCTCAAATGCAATAAATGGTGTTATTTCTACTTACTATTATCGGACAAGCCACATTTAGCCCCAAACCCAGCAAAACATAAGAAAGAGTGGAAAAAACAAGTGATGTTAAAAGAGTTGCTAAACTTGTTTACCTCTTGTTTGTACTGGCTGGTTTGTGCATTTTTCTTTAAGTCAAAAGAAATCAAGGCCTATTGAGGACAGTTACCATCTGTGGATAAAATGGTGTCAAATGGCTCAGATAGAAGCAGTAGTTCTCCCTAGATTGCTGTATGAGCACTACTCCTCGGTGATGTGGAGGGGTCATAACTTACCTTCCCTCTCAAGACATGCTGGCTATCTGATAATGAATTTTCCCAATCCTGTCTCATTCTCCAAGGTGTTCTAATTGATTTTTCTCCCTGTTGTTTAGAATCTAAGACTGTTTCATTAATGGGATTCTTTTACACAAACAGAAAAACTCAACATGACCAAAGTCAGAGTGGTCAGCAACTCAGTGCTTCCCTGCCTCCCAATTCTAACACCTTATTAGGTCTGATAACCCCAGCCTGCCTGCCAGTCCACAGCTGCTTCATGTTGCATTCTTCAAACACATTCTGCTTCTGCATGGAAATCACCAGTTTGATGTGTTATGAAATTATTCCTTAGAACTGATTTCCCCAAACTGTGATGTGAAAATGAATCACCTAGAGACCTCGGTAAAATGCAGATTTGAATTTAGTCCATCTGGGGCAAGGCCTAGGATTGAGCATGTACCAGAGGATGCTGATGCTGGTGATCTGAGGACCAGACTTCAGTAACAAGATTTAAGACTGAAGGCAACCACAGTTTAAAACATTATTAAATTTTTTCCATATATATATATGAAACATATATATGGCATCTATACAACATATGCATATATAATATATGAAATATAGATATCATATATACATATATGTGATATATATAACAAAAAGAAGGTTGAATGCCAAAGAATTGATGCTTTCAAACTGTGTTGCTGGAGAAGACTCTTGAGAGTCCCTTGGACAGCAAGGAGATCAAACCAGTCAATCCTAAAGGAAATCAACCCTGAATATTCATTGGAAGGACTGACACTGAAGCTGAAGCTCCAATACTTTGGCCACCTGATGGGAGTAGCCAAGTCACTGGAAAAGACCCTGATGCTGGGAAAGATTGAAGGAAGGAGGAGAAGGGGACGACAAAGGATGAGATGGTTGGATGGCATCGCTAACTCAATGGACATGAGTTTAAGCAAACTCAGGGAAATTGTGAAGCACAGGGAAGCCTGGCGTCCATGGGGTTGCAAAGAGTCGGACATGACAGTGACTTAACAACAAATATATAACATATATATATGATGCGTATATATATATATTATATACATTCATAGAAAAAGAATGTATTTTAAACAGTTAAAACTCATGGATAAAGAAGTGTCAAATGGCTTGGGTGGTAGTTATCACCATGATTTTTTCTTAGATGATTATTTGGTGAAAGAAAATTTGAAAACATATTTAAGTATGGTATACATAGTAATGAGATACCATCTTGCATTGATAACCTAAATACTATCTCCCCTATGTAATAACATCTTTTTATGCAAGAGGGGATGTATGCTCATCTTTGGTAGAATTTCTTCAAGGTCAATAGCTCAAAATGCTGAATGCATAAGACCCTCAGCCCTGGCTATCAAAGTACACCCTCAAGACCACCAGCAACAGAATCACCTGGAAACTTGTTAAAATTCCAAACTTGGGGCTTCACCCAAAATTTACTTAATCAGAAATGCTCTTCATAGAGCCTAGCTATCCTCTTTGAACAAATCCTCCAAGTGATTCTGAATTTTGAGAACTATAGCTCTAGAGGACTAGTTGCTTTATTTCCATTTCTAGATATATAGCATTCATGTGATTTTCTTAAACATATAGAAAGGGTAAAAAGAAAATATGACTTCCATAAACTTCATCTTAATAGTGCTTTGCACATATAAATGAATTAATAAATACAAACCAGGTAAAAGGGGGAAGATTAGTATAATTTTCCTCACAATTGATAATATATCTTCCTTCTTTACTAATGCAACTATTAACTATTCATTGCACAAAGGAGGAAACCCAAAATGTGATACAGATATTAACATTTTAAATTTTAGGCAATTTATAGCCAGCAGTAAGCTCTCTGGAGGCCAGCTTGATATTGCTTTGAGGGCCACTTCTCAATTTCTTATACAAAGAATATCTAGTCATTGTTCTTTTCTCATCTCAAAGTTTATTCCTCCTGGGAAGAATCCATCTGAACCATCCCCTCAATATAATTGACTATTTATATGCAGCTATTACTGGCAAACTTCACCCTCTTGAGGGCCACTAACCATGCCCAGGCCTGACTGTGGGATACTTTTATGATGAAATGTCACCAGAAGATGTGCATCTAACTATGGAACAACTTCAGGCTGGCTTTCTGAAGTGTTCTATGGAAAAATTATATCAGGTGGCACGCATGGATCCACTTCAGTCCAGGGCCCTATTATTAATTTTTAAAAAATGCTTCTCAAAAAAAAAAAAAAAATGCTTCTCAGAAGTAACTGGTAAATTCTAATCAATTTCTCAGTGGCAGCATTCCCCTGAGTTTTCATCATAACATCTAGTGCTGGCAGTGGCCCTAAAAGAGCAAGAAGTAATTTCGTGCCATCATTGAGGAGTAGAATCTGTAACATTTCAACAGCAAATACACTTCATAAATCACAAATATCTCTGCACTGCATTTTAATCAAGACTTTTTGGAAAAGTTACATTTCATGTCATAACTTTTGCTCACCTTTTACATGGTATGTTTTCAATATTTTTTTAACCAGTGTTTAACTACTCATTTAAAAAATAATATTTTTAATGTCCTGAAAATCAATGTTATCTAACAAAAGGAATAAATCAAGCTAATAGCATTGCAATAATAAACAAAATATTAATGAACAATTTAGGCAAAATTATTAACAAACTTACAATGGTTAATTTTATGTGTCAACTTGGCTAGGCTACAGGACCCAAATATTTGGTCAAACTTGACTCTGGATGTTTCTGTGAAGGTGGGTTTCAGATAAGATTGATATTTAAATAGATGGTCTTTGAAGAAAACAGATTAATTCCATAGTATAAGTGGGTCTCATTCAATAAGTTGAAGGCCTTTAAAAAAAAAGAGTCTGAATGTCTCTCAAGCAAGAAGGAATCCTGCCAGCACACTTCGTTTGTACCAGGCTACACTCTTCCTTGAGTCTCCAAACTGCTGGAGTAACCTAGCAAGTTTAGATTTGCCAAGCCTCCGCAACCATGTGAGCCCATTCCTTGATCTCTCTCTCTGTCTCTCTCTGACGTGCACAGTCTATGTATATGTGTTTGTATATAAAAATAAATGCTACAAAGAGAACTATATTCAACATCCTATTATAAACCATAATGCAAAATAATATTAAGAATATATATATGTATAAATGAATCACTTTGCTGTACAGCAGAAATTAAAAAAACATTGCAAATCAACTGAACTTCAACAAAAATATTTTTAATTTAATGCTAGATAGAATGCGTATCTTTTATATATATAGGAGGTATATATATATATATATCTGTGTACACAAATGATATTAACAGAAAATTGTATGTAAAACCACATATTTTATCATTTAATGAAAACCAATCTGAAAAGTTTATCTGATAGAATTCCCAAAGAGAAAACATTCTCTCTAAAGCAGCCATTCTGGTGTGCTTATTTACTAATCCAGGGACAATCCCCACCCGCCCCCCCCTCCAGAGAAATTCTTCCTGGGAGAAGAAATAGGCCTTTAAAAATAAGATAGGCTCTTATCTGTTTGGCACATGCCCAGCATGGGACAGTTGCAAGAAAGGATCTGTAAGGATTCTGCCTCCCCTTCAGCACAGCAATAATTAATTTCTTGGGTTATAACCCACCATTTCCAAGAATAAGGTCCCCCATCTTCATTGGCAATAAAAGACAACCTCAATGGTCCATTCAGGACTGCTCCAGCTCTGGAAGACGGAAAACTAGAACTTTATCTTCTTGACACATGTTGTTTTAGCACTTAGTGAAATAAATGGCTTCTATATTGCACATCATTATTCATATACTAAAAATGTTTTTAAAAGATTTTCAATTTGGATCATCTCTTATCATTTTGATTTTTTCAGCTATGTTGAGGGAGTTCTATGTATTAAAAAATCATAAATATTCAGCATTAAGTCTGCAAGAAGAACAGAGGGAAAATTAATAGTATGTCATTGACAAGTTCAAATTAAAGTAACAGTGCCCTGTGTTCACCTCAGGTAGCAGTTTTAAGAGCTCAGTATCAATTAAAAAATTAACTATTCTTAAAACTGGTAAAATATCCCTTTTCTCATGAAAGTTCAGGCTTTTTTTTTAATAACTAAAAATACATGGGCTTTACATTTGTATTCTTTGAACTTGAAACCGAATATATTGGTTATTATGCACCACCTCAGGTAGGATTCCTCATAACCTTCCAAGTCTTGTGCAAGACTGCACAACAGAGAGGAAGCTGGAGAATCATCAAAGAGTCCAGAAAAAAGAACAATAACGATGGAAACAGGGTTGCAAAATAAGGTCTTCCCAGAGAAAGAAAATTGAAAAACTAAGGAACAATTTAATAACCAACTTCAATTGCTAAAAACGATGATGAGCAACCAACGCATAGTGACTTCATTTGAAAGGTAGACCAAGCTAAAATAATATCATAAACTTGCAGCAAGTGTATCAGGTAAGACACAAAAATAATGGTTTTTAACTTTCTCTCCAAATTAAAGATTAACAAATATTAACATATATTGTAGAAGATAGATGATGGAAGTTTTTTCTATACATTCAGGGCACTTTCATCAAGCAAACCTGTCCCTGCCACCTGTTACTCCAGGTTACTCATCTCCTCCCTCCGTGTCGTTTGCTCTGTCTTAAATTCCAGACAGACATATTTCTACTTTAGACCTCTGCATCCATGATTTCTTCTGACTGAAAATTTCTTCCTGCAGAAAGACACTTGGGTCATTTTCTCTTCTCCTTCATGCCTTTCCTCTAAAGCTACCATCTCACTGAAATCTGCCCTGACCACCCTTCCTTTCAACTGCTTCTATTACTATTCCTTGATTCACTTGTCATCTTTAGTAGTCGGTCTCTCTCTCTCTCAGGAAACAAGTTGCCATGTTGGAAAACCCCACATGGTAAAGAAAAGAGGATAGTCTCCAGGAGACAACCACAAAGAAGGTGAGGCCCTTAGTCTGTCTCACAGCCCACCGAGAAGAGAATCCCACTAACAACTACAAAAGCTTAGAAGTGAATCCTTCTCCACTCAAGACTTAAGATGACAACAGACTACCTCTCAATTGAAGCCTCTGAGAGACCCATAAAAATGAAGCCAGATAACCTCTGTCCAAATTCATGATTTACAGAAACTGTGAGATAATAAATGCACATTTTAAGTCACATTTTCGGTACACAGTAATAGCCAATATATATAGTTTATGCAGGCATTTTTATTGGGGTTGTGTTAAATATAGAGGTCAACACTATAGGGGAAAATGGAATCTTTGCTATGTGGAATCTTCCAATCTTTGTACACAGTATGTTCTTCACTTATTTCGGTTTTGATTTTGTTAATCAGTACTTTATAGTTTTCAGCATACAAATCCTTTATATATTTTGTTAGATTTATACAAATGCATTTCATTTTTGGAGTGATTAATATTTCAGTTCCATTATTCATTGCTAATATATAGAAATATAACTGATTTTTTGTCTTTTTGACTCATTACACTCATTTATTAGTTCCAGGAAATGTTGGTAGATATAGGGGTATTATCCATAAAGAATTGTGCTGTTTGGAAATAGAGTCATATTTATTTATTTCCTTTCCATTTATACACGTTTTCTTTTTCATTCCTTATTACACTATTCAGGACTTCTAGTACAATATTGAACAGTAATGGTGAGAATGGGTATCTTTGCCTTGTTCCTGACCTTATAGGGAAAGTGACCATCCTCTCAAGAGTAAGCAATGTCAGCACTGGGAGTTCTGAAGCTGCCCTTTACCTGGACATGGAACAACAGACTGGTTCCAAATAGGAAAAGGAGTACATCAAGGCTGTATATTGTCACCCTGCTTATTTAACTTATATTCAGAGTACATCATGAGAAATGCTGGGCTGGATGAAGCACAAGTTGGAATCAAGATTGCTGGGAGAAATATCAATAACCTCAGATATGCAGATGACACCACCCTAATGGCAGAAAGGGAAGAAGAACTCTTTAAAGAGTCTCTCGATGAAAGTTAAAGGAGAGAGTGAAAAAGTTGGCTTAAAGCTCAACATTCAGAAAACTAAGATCATGGCATCTGGTCCCATCACTTCATGGCAAATAGATGGGGAAACAGTGGCTGACTTTATTCTTCTGTGCTCCAAAATCACTGCAGATGGTGATTGTAGCCATGAAATTAAAAGATGCTTGCTCCTTGGAAGGAAAGTTATGACCAACCTGGACAGCATGTTAAAAAGCAGAGACATTACTTTGCCAACAAAGGTCCGTCTAGTCAAGGCTATGGTTTTTCCAGTGGTCATATATGGATGTGAGAGTTGTACTATAAAGAAAGCTGAGTGCTGAAGAATTGATGCTTTTGAACGGTGGTGTTGGAGAAGACTCTTGAGAGTCCCTTGGACTGCAAGGAGATCCAACCAGTTCATCCTAAAGGAGATTGGTCCTGAGTGTTCATTGGAGGGACTGATGCTGAAGCTGAAACTCCAATACTTTGGCCACCTGATGCGAAGAGCTGACTCATTGGAAAAGACCCTGATGCTGGGAAAGATTGAGGGCGGCAGAAGAAGGGGACAACAAAGAATGAGATGGTTGGATGGCATCACTGACATAATGGACATGGGTTTGGGTGGATTCCAGGAGTTGGTGATGGACAGGCAGGTCTGGCGTGCTGCAGTTCATGGGGTCACAAAGTCAGACACGACTGAACAGTTGAACTGAACTGAACTTTACCAGGATATTCCCTTCTATTACTAGTTGATTCTAGTTGTTAGCTTGTTGATTCTTTATTTTTTTTGACAACTGTTTCATAATGTATGTTGAATTTTGTCAAATGATTTTTCTATGACAGTTGATATATCACTGTGAGGTTTCTAAACTTAGATTGTTAATATTGTAGAATTTATCCATTGATTTTCAAATATTAAAACAGCCTTCCATTCTTGAAACACACCCCCACTTGAACTGTGATGTATTATTTTTTTTATATGTTGGTATATATCTTAGCTAATATTTTGTCAAGGATCTTTAGGTCTCTGGTCATGAGGAATATTGGTCAATAAGTTTATTTTTTAGTATTGCCTTTATATGGTTTTGATATCAAGGTATTGGTGGTCTCATAAGATGAGTTTGGAAGTGTTCCCTCCTCTTCAATTTCCTGAAAGACACTGTGTAGAACTGGTATTATTTTCTCCTTAAAAGTTTAGTAGAGTTTGTGAAATGATCTTGGCCTTTAGATTTCTTTTTTTGAAGAATTTAATTATGTCTTCAAGAGTAATGGAATTACTTGGGATATCTATTTCATCTTCAGAAAAAATGTTGAGAGTTTCTGAGGTTTGAAGAATTATCCACTTCACTGAAGAGGTTGAAAGTATATTTGAATAATTGTTCATAGTATTCTCTTATTATTATTTTGGGTTTTTTCAACTTTATAGAGGTATAATTATAAAATAAAATTTTTAAATATTTAAAATAAAATTTTAAATATTTAAAGTGTACAGCATTATTTGATATTCATATACATTGTGAAAGAATTCCCATAATCAAGTTAACATGTTTACCACTTTATATATTTACATCTTTTTGTTGTTTACCTGTTTTGTGTTAACATTTAATTACTTCTCTTGTTGAATTTTAATTTCAATTTTACAAAACAGTGTTCTCAACTGTAGTCATTATGTTATACATATTTTACATGACATTCTCAGAATTTATTCATCCTGTAACAGCAAGTTTGTATCCTTTTACTCACCTCTCCTTATTTCCCCCAGGAAAATACTTTCTACTCTCTGTTTCAATGAGTTCAACTTTCTTAAGATTCCACATATAAATGATATCATGCAGTATTTGTCTTATTTCACATAGCATAGTGACTTTATTTCCTTCAGATATATATGTAGAAGTGGGGATGATGGACCATATAGTAGTTTTATTTTTATTTCTTGAGGAACCTTCATACTGTTTTCCATAGTGGCTACACTAATTTACATTCCCACCAACAGTATACAAGGGTTCCCTTTTCTCTACATCCTCACCAACATTTATCACCTCTTGGCTTTTTGATAATGGACAATCTAACAGGTGGAGGTGTTATCTCATTGTGGTTTTGATTTGCATTTCCTTAATGATTTGAGATGTTGAGTACCCTTCAATGAACCTGTGGGCTATTTGTATGTATTCTTGGGGAAAATGTCTATTCAGGTTCTCTGCCCATTTAAAAAGTGGTGTTACTTTTTTGCCACTGAATTGTATCAATTCAATTTATATTTTGGATATTAACCCCTTATTGGATATGTGATTTGTAAATGTTTTCTCCCAAAATTGTTCTTTCTATTCCTATGGAAAATGTCATTAGAATTTTGATATAGATTGCCTTGCAGCTGTGATTGCTTTGAGTAGTATGGACATTTTAATAATATTAATTCTTCCAGTCCACGCACATGGAACATCTTTCTATTTATTCATCCCTTTTCTTCAATTTCTTTTATTAATGTCTTATAGCTTTCACTGTACAGATCTTTCTGTCAAATCCTAGGTTAAAATTACTCCTTTTTGTCCTTTTTGATGCTATTGAAAAGAAGATTGCTGACCTGTGGATTACATAGGAGTGTGTTGTTTAAATTTCAAGTGATCAGAGATTTTCCTTTTATCTTTGTTATTTCTAATTTGATTCCTATGTCAGAGAATATATCATTTTAAATTTACATTTTGTTTTATGCCCTATAAGGCAATCTATCCTGATGAATGTTCCATGTGCAGTTGAGAATGCATATTCTGCTGTTGATTGATTGAATAGCATATAAATGTCAATTAAACTCAGTTTACTAATGATGTTGCACATTCTTCCACATCTTTGCTGAAGACCTTCTATTAGTTTTTATCAATTACAGAGAGGAAAGTATTGAGATTCCCAACTATAATTGTGGCGGTTTTCAGTTCTTCCATCTACTTTTCATTCCTCTGATCTCTTTTCTGCCTTTAGTTATTTTTAACATTTTTAGTGTTTCATTTAATGTTTTTCTTTCTTTTTTAACTACATCTCCTTATGCAGGGTTTTTTTTTAAGTTGTTTAAGGAATATACATATTGAAAATTTTTAATTTTTTTATTGAAGGATAATTGCTTTACAAAATTTTGTTGTTGTTTTCTGTCAAACCTCAACATGAATCAGCCATAGGTGTACATATATCCCCTCCCATCTCCTGCCCCATCCCAACCCTCCAGGTTGATACAGAGCCCCTGTTTGTGTTTCCTGAGCCATACAGCAAATTCACATTGGCTATCTATTTGACATATGGAAATGTAAGTTTCCATGTTATTCTTTCCATACATCTCACCCTCTCCTCCCCTCTCCCCATGTCCATAAGTCTATTCTCTATGTCTGTTTCTCCACTGCTGCCCTGTAAATAAATTCTTCAGTACCAATTTTCTAGATTCTGTATATGTGCATTGGAATATGATATTCAACTTTCTCATTCTGACTCACTTCACTCTGTATAATAGGTTCTAGGTTCATCCACCTCTTCAGAACTGACTCAAATGCATTGCTTTTTATAACTGAGTAATATTCCACTGTGTCTATGTACCACCACTTCTTTATTCATTCACCTGTCAATGGACAACTAGGTTGCTTCCATGTTCTAGCTATTATAAATAGTGCTGTAATTAACAACGGGATATATGTGTCTTTTTCAATCTTGGTTTCCTCAGGGTATATGCCTAGGAGTGGATTGTTATGTCATATGGTGGCTTTATTCCTAGTTTTTTAAGGAGTCTCCATACCATCTTCCATAGTGGCTGTATCAATTTATATTCACACCAACAGTATAAGAGCATTCCCTTTTCTCCACATTTTCTCCAGCTTTTATTGTTTGTAGATTTTTATGATGGCCATTCTAGCCAGTGTGAGGTGATATCTCACTGTAATTTTGATTGGCATTTCTCTAATAATGAACAATGTTGAGCGTCTTTTCATGTGTTTGCTAGCCATCTGTATGTCTTCTTTGGACAAATGCCTGTTTAGGTCTTTTTATCACTTTTTGATTTGGTTGTCTGTTTTTCTGGCATTGAGTTGTATGAGCTACTTGTATATTTTGGTAATCAATCCTTTGTCAGTTGTTTAATTTGCTATTGTTTTCTCCCATTCTGAGGGTCGTCTTTTCTATGTACAGTATCATGTCATCTGCAAACAGTGAGAGCTTTACTTCTTCTTTTCTGATATGGAATTTTTAATTTATTTTTATTCTCTGATTGCTGTGGCTAGGACTTCCATAACTATGTTGAATAATAGTGGGGAAAGTGGACATCCTTGTCTTCTTCCTGATTTTAGGGGGAATGCTTTCAGTTTTTCACCACTGAGAATAATGTTTGCTGTAGGCTTATCATATATGGCCTTTACTGTGTTGAGGTAGGTTCCTTCTATGTCCATTTTTTGTAGAGTTCTAATCATAAATAGGAGCTGAATTTTATCAAAGACTTTTTCTGCATCTATTGAGATAATCATATGGTTTTTATCTTTCAATTTGTTAACATGGGGTATCACATTGATTGATTTGTGTATATTGAAGAATCCTTGCATTCCTGGGATAAACCTAACTTGATCATGGTGTATGAGCTTTTTGATGTGTTGCTGAATTCTGTTTGCTAAAATTTTCTTCAGGATTTTAAAATCTATGTTCATCAGTGACATTGGCATGTAGTTTTCTTTTCTGTGCTGTCCTTTTTCTGGTTTTGGTATCAGGTATCTACTTCAAAGAATGAGTATGGGAGTGTTCCTTCTTCTGCAATTTCTTGCAAGAGTTTTAGAAGGATAGGCATTAGCTCTTCTCTAAATGTTTGATAGAATTCTCCTGTGAAGCCATCTGGTCTTGGACTTCTGTTTCTTAGGAGATTTTTGATCACAGTTTCAATTTCAGTGCTTGTAATTGGGTTGTTCTTAATTTCTAATTCTTTCTGGTTCAGTCTTGGAAGATCGAACTTTTATAAGAATCTGTCCATTTCTTCCAGGTTATCCATTTTATTGCCATATAGTTCTTCATAACAGTCTCTCATAATCATTTGTACTTCTGCATTGTCTGTTGTAACCTCTCCTTTTTCATTTCTAATTTTGTTGATATGATTCTTCTCTCTTTGTTTCTTGATGAGTCTGGCTAAAGGCTTGTCAATTTTGTTTATCTTCTCAAAGAACTAGCTTTTAGTTTTATTAATTTTTACTATTTTTTCTTTCATTTCTTTTTCATTTATTTCTGCTCAGATCTTTATGATTTCTTTCCTTCTACTAATTTTGGGGTTTTTTGGTTCTTCTTTTTCCGGTTGTTTTAGGTGTAAAGGGAGGTTGTCTACTCATGTTATTCTTGTTTATTGAGGTAGGATTGTATTGCCATAAACTTCCCTCTTAGAACTACTTTTGCTGCATCCTATAGGTTTTGAGTTGTCGTGTTTTCATTGTCATTTGTTTCTAGAAATTTTTTAGATTTCCCTTTTGATTTCTTCAGTAACCTGTTAGTTATTTAGAAACGTGTTGTGTAATCTCCATGTGTTTGTGTTTCTTACAGTTTTTTTTTTTCCTTGTAACTGATATCTAATCTCATAGCATTGAGGTCCGAGAAGATGATTGATATGGTTTCAATTTTCTTAAATTTACTGAGGTTTGATTTGTGACCCAAGATGTGGTCTATCCTGGAGAATACTCCATGTGCACTTGAGAGGGTGTAGTCTTCTGCATTTGGATGGAATGTCCTGAAGATATCAATGAGAACCATCTCATCTAATGTATCATTTAAGACTTGTGTTACCTTATTAATTTTCTGTTTTGATGATCTGTCCATTGGTGCGAGTGGGGTGTTAAAGTCTCCTACTATTATTGTGTTACTGTCAATTTCTCCTTTTATGTCTGTTAGTGTTTGTTTTATGCACTGAGGTGCTCCTATGTTGGGTGCATAGATATTTACAACTGTTATGTCTTTCTCTTAGATTGATCCCTTGATCATTATGTAGTGTCCTTCCTTATCTCTTGTAATCTTCTTTATTTTAAGGCCTATTTTGTCTGACATAAGGATTGCTACTTCCAGCTTTCTTTTGCTTCTCATTTGCATGGAATATGTTTTTCCATCCTCTCACTTTCAGTCTTGAGGTCTGAAGTGAGTTTCTTGTTTTTGTATCCATTCAGCTAGTCTGTGTCTTTTGGTTGGAGCATTTAATCCATTTAAAGTAATTATTGATATATATGGTCCTATTGCCATTTTCTTAATTGTTTGGGGTTGATCTTATAGATCTTTTTTCTTCTCTTGTATTTCCTGACTATATAAATCCCTTTAACATTTGTTGTAATGCTGGTTTGGTGGTACTAAATTCTCTTAACTTTTGCTTGTCTGAAAAACTTTTTATTTCTCCATCAATTTTGAATGAGGTCCTTGCCGAGTACTCTAATCTTGGTTGTAGATTTTCCCCTTTCAGTTCCTCAAATATATTTTACCATTCCCTTCTGGCCTGCAGAGTTTCTGCTGAAAGATCAGCTGTTAAGCTTATGGAGTTTCCCTTGTATGTTACTTGTTGCTTTTCCCTTGCTACTTCTAGTATTCATTCTTTGTGTTTAGTCTTTGTTAGCTTGATTATTATGTGTCTTGGCATGTTTCTCCTTGGTTTTACCCTGTAAGGAACTCCTTATGCCTCGTGGACTTGATTGACTATTTCCTTTTCCATGTTGGGGAAATTTTCAACTATTGTCTCTTTAAAAATTTTTCTCATACCCTTTCTTTTTCTCTTCTTCTGGGACCCCTATAATTCAAATGTTGGTGTGTTTGATATTGTCCCAGGGTCTGAGAGACTATCCTCAGTTCTTTTCATTCTTTTTATTTTATTGTGCCCTTCAGAAGTTCAGTTCAGTGCTCAGTCGTGTCCAACTCTTTGCGACCCCATGCACGCCAGGCCTCCCTGTCCATCACCAACTCCTGGAGTTTACCCAAACTCATATCCATTGAGTCAGTGATGCCATCCAACCATCTCATCCTCTGTCGTCCTCTTCTCCTCCTGCCCTCAATCATTCCAACATCAGTGTCTTTTCTAATGAGTCAGCTCTTCACATCAGGTGGCCAAAGTATTCCTTCCAATGAACATTCAGAACTGATCTCCTGTAGGATGGACTGGCTGGATCTCCTCACAGTCCAAAGGACTCCCAAGAGTCTTCTCCAACACCACAGTTCAAAAGCATCAGTTCTTCAGTGCTCAGCTTTCTCTACAGCCCAACTCTCTCATCCAAACATGACTACTGGAAAAACATAGCCTTGACTAGATGGACCTTTGTTGGCAAAGTAATGTCTCTGCTTTTTAAAATGCTGTCTAAGTTGGTCATAACTTTCCTTCCAAGGAGTAAGTGTCTTTTAATTTCATGGCTGCAGTCAGCATCTGCAGTGATTCTGGAGTCCAAAAAAATAAAGTCATTACTGGTCAGGGCATAGACTTGGACTACCGTGATATTGAATGGTTTGCCTTGGAAATGAACAGAGATCATTCTGTCGTTTTTGAGATTGCATCCAATCATCAGAAGTTATTTCTACCATTTTATCTTTCAGCTCACTGATTCGTTCTTCTGCTTCAGATATTCAGCTATTTATTCCTTCTAGAGTATTTTTAATTTAATTGTGTTGTTTGTCTCTGTATGTTTATTCTTTAATTCTTCTAGGTCTTTGTTAATTGATTCTTGCATTTTCTCCATTTTGTTTTCAAGGTTTTTGATCATCTTTACTATCATTATTCTGAACTCTTTTTCAGGTAGTTTGCCTGCTTCCTCTTCATTTATTTGGACTTCTTTGCTTCTAGTTTGTTCCTTCATTTGTGTAGCATTTCTCTGCCTTTTCGTTATTTTTTTTTTAACTTATTGTGTTTGAGGTCTCCTTTTCTCAGACTTCAAGGTTGAATTCTTTCTCTATTTTGGTTTCTGCCCTCATAAGTTTGGTCCAGTGGTTTGTGTAAGCTTCATATAGGGTGAGATTTGTGCTGAGTTTTTGTTTGTTTGTTTGTTTGTTTTTCCTCTGATGGGCAAGGCTGAGTGAGGTGGGAATCCTGTCTGCAGATGATTGGATTTGTATTTTTGTTTGCTTGTTGTTTAGATGAGGTGTCCTCCACAGGGTGTTACTGGATCTTGTATTCAAGTTGTTTCCTTTGTGTGAGCTCTCACTATTTTATACTCCCAAGGGTTAGTTCTCTGGTAGTCTAGGGTCTTGGAGTCAGGGTTGGAATCTTGGAGTGTTCTTGATCTCTGGTCAAGAACAAAAATTCCACAGGTGGTTTCTAATGGCATTAAGTGAGATTAAAACAAATATCCGAAAATGAGAAACCAAAGATGAACCCCAGACAAATGGCAGCTACAAAATCAGGCAAATGATAATTAAAATAATAGAATATACACATATTCATATACACCCATGAGCAAAGTCAGAACAGTCCAACAAAAATAAAGTAGGTCGAACCTGTGAACAAAGGAAATCAAAAATTACATTTACCAATTGAGAACAAAACTAAAGCACAAACTGGAAGAAAAACTAAAGTAAGGTGCCAAGTGGGGAATAAAGCAATGAAAACAAACCTACAAATATGTTGAGAGGAAAGGAAAGAAAAGAAAGAATAGATATGCAAAGTTAGATAGAGGAAGATGAAGAAGATTTAAACACATTAAAGTTTAATTACAAGGGGAAAAGAACAGTAGGAAAGGCAAACAAAGGAATAAATGCAGAAAACTATAATAGGTTTAAAAACTTAAAATTATAGAAAAGTAGAAAAACAAACAAGAAGAAAGAGAAAGGGGAAAAAAAGGAAAATTCCACAGACCTGCAAAAGCCCAACATAGAGGCAGAGGTTGATAACAACAATAAAAAGTGTTACCGAATATACACATATACATATATATCCATAAGCAAAATCAAAACAATCCACCAAAAATAAAGTACAATAGATTGACCTGGCAAACAAAGGAAATCAAAAATTATATCTACTAGAACAAAATTAACTAAAGCAGAAACTGTAAAACAAAACTAACGCAAGGTGCCAATTGGGGAATAAAGCAATGAAAATAAAACTAACACATATATTGAGTGGAAAGGAAGGAAAGAAGAGAAAGAAAGAATAGGTATGCAAATGTAAACAGGGGTAGATGAAGAAGATTTATATACATTAAAGATTAACTGCAAGGAGAAAAGAACAGTAGGAAAAGCAAACACAGCACGTCAGACCCATAGAGGGGCTCCCCTAACTGGGGTTATACTCTGTAGTTCAGCCCATCAGTCACTTAATGGAGTAACCTGGGTGGGGTACTGCTCTGTAATTCAGTGTCAGGTGCTTGATGGGCCAGTCTCTCTATTGTTCAGTTGCAGATGCTGGCGTGTGGGGGAAGAGAGGCTATGGTGATGGCTCCAACCCCTACACATGACTCAGCAGTATCACCTTGCTTCCATGTGTGCCCAACTTTCCCCTACAGGCATTTCCCACCACAATCTCCTCCCTCACTTCCCCTCGATCCGTCTCTCTGCAGTCAACAGCAGCCCTCGCCCTGGGATTGCTGCACGATCCCTAAATTTCAGCTCCAAGCCACTGTGCCTTCCAGAAGACTTGCGTCCCTGTCCGGGTTATGTATGGCTGTGGCCAACAACTATCTGATTCTCATGCCATCTAGGCTGCCACAGATTAGCTGTTTCGCTCTCAGCCTTCAATGTTTCTCCTCTCAGACAAATGCCTCGATGTGGGGATTGGATCCCTGTTTCAGTTCCCCCACTGGCTGAGGGCAGGTCCAGTCCTACTAACACTCCTGTTTTTCCCTCATTCCTTTGTCCTACCGAGTTTTGCGTGGTTCTATATATTCTTTTCCTCTGGTCAGGTACTCCTGTCCACTCTCAGCTGGCGTTCTGCATGCACTTCTGTGTCTGAAGATGTATTACTGATATATCAGTGGAGACGGTTGTACTCCACGTCTACCTACTCCTCCACCATCTTGTTCTCTGTCCCATACTGAACATTTTGTCTATACAGAATCCATATTTTGGCACTTAAAGTGCTACAGAAAACTCCATTATATATGCTCCTTTATCCTCTCCCTTTATGCTCTATTTGTTTTATGTTTAACACTGATTAACATTGGAAACCCATCAGACAGCATTATAATTTTTGCTTTCAATCATCAAACAAATCAATTTAAATCAAAAATTTAAATAACTCAATGGGAAAAGACTGGTTTATTACAGACCCAAATATTTATCATTTATGTTTCTCTTCATTCCTGATATTTCAAGTATTCTTCATAGAATGCCTTTCCTTTCTGAACATCTTCCTTTATTAATGCTTTCATAGCAGGTTTTCTGGCCACTAATTTTCTTAGTTTTCCTTCATCTGAGAGTGTCTTTATTCCATCTTTATTGCTGAGGAATTATTTTTGCTAGATAAAGAATTATGGATTGTACAATTATTTTATCACTTTAAAAATGTTCTAATTCCTTCTGCCACCATGGTTTCTAATGAGAAATCAGCTCTCAAATGAAGAATTGTTCCTGAGTGTTATGTTTTTCTCTGGTTACTTTCAAGATTCTTTCTTTGACTTTAACTTTCAGCAGTTTGATTATGATGTGTCTGGGGTTAGATTTCTTTGACTTTATCTTGCTTTCAGTTTCCTGAACTTCTGAGTCTATAGGAGGTTCATGTCTTTTGACAAATCTGGGAAGTTTCTGACCATTATGTACTCAAATGTTTTTATGCACCTCATTATTTCTTCATTCTTTCTGGGCTTCCAATGATACAAAGACTCTTCTTTTATTATCTCAGAGATTCCTGACATTCTATTTACTTCTTCATCTTTTTTTTAAACTTAACTGCTCAAATTGAATAATTTTTACTGACCTATCTAAAAATTTATATTTTTTTTTCTAATTTTCATTCTATTAAACTCTTCCAGTTATTTTATATTTCAATTCTAAAATTTCCATCTGTTCCTCAATTCCATTTGTTTGCTGTCATTTCTGTCTTTCCATTTTTTTTTTCCCAAGAGTGGCCATCCGACTAATTAAAGCAGTTATATAACAGCTGCTTTAAAGTAACTGTCAGAGAATTCTAACAATTGTGTAATATCAACGTTGGTGTCTGTTGATTCTGTTTTCCTAGGCAAGTAAGATTTTCCTGTTTCTTTGGATACTGCATAATTTTGCATTTTATTCTAAACATTTGGAATATCATCTTATAGGATTTTGGATCATGTTTCCATCATACAGAGAATTTTTGTTATTGCTTTAGGAGGTAATCGACCCAGTTGGGTTCAGGCCACAAGTTTTGATCAGCCTTCTATAGACTGCAGTTTCAATGGCTGTTCCAATTTCTAAGACTTTTCAGTGCTGCTTGGACCTGTCCTTCATGTGCACCACCCAGTAGCCAGTCTGAGACCTAGGCAGTGGTCTATCTGTTCAGTCTTCCACAGCTATGGCATGCTGCACTGATTAGATGTGTACATACACAGTCATGGATGAGTCTGGGAACTCAGTGAACATTAAGAGGCTACTTTTGCAAATTCCTGTTTCTATCATCTCCCCAGGACTTTCTGGTGTCCTGCTGTTCTTTTTTGATGGTACTTTAGCCAGAAAACTGTAGGTTTATTCATCTTACTTTGCCACACATTTCCTGCCACCTGTGTTGCCTTTTAGGGCCAAGTGACAGAAGTACCAAGAAAGAAAAATGTCAAAAAGAGTTTACTCCCAAACTTTTGGGATCTCGGCTCTTTCCATCAGAGACAGAGAGTCCCCTTTCTCAATGTTTTAGTGTGTTCTTGTTGTTAGGCTCACATCTGCTGCTCTAAGATTGCTTGGTCTGAGGCATGAGAGATGGAGGAAAGAAAAAAAAAGTGGGAGACTGCCCAATTCTGAGCATTAAGAGATCTCTTTCCTGCTTCTAGAGTCAAAAACAGATGTCCTTATATAGAGCTCTCCCACTTCACTCCGAGTTTGCTTCTGGGTCTTAAGGTGCATTATCTTCATGCTGGGGAATACTCAAGAAGAAATGGTTGTAAACTAACTGCCAGTTCCATGTCACTTTTAATTCTGATCTTCCTTCCCCTTCTGCACACTACTGTTTATATTTTAGAGCCCTCAAATAACTGCTGTATATGTTATGTCTAAGTTTTATAGCTGTATTCAGCAGGAGACACAGAATGGAGCTGCTTATTCAATCTTACCTCATACCAGAACTCCCCAGATATTTTATGGTCTCCAGGTCTTGGCTTAGGACTTACTTTTTATGAGTTAAACTAAAAAGACAGTGGGATCATGGATTTTGTCTTTTTCACTACTGTATCTCCAAACTGACACATTGTAGGCTTAATATGAATTTTGATGACTTACTGAATAAATAAATAATTTGGATTATTAGTCTCTTAAATCCTAAGGCTATTACTTTATTCTTAAGTAATAATCAGTAATTTTTCATTTTCTTTAAGGAGATAGATATAATACCTTATTGAGTCATATTGCATTCAGATGTATAATTATACCTCCACATGAAAAAACATTTTACATAGTTGAATGGAAATATTCAACAATATAAGCTAATTTCATCTGCCCCAGTTCCCACTGAAGAAAGTGCTAATTTAACTACAAAATAGCTTGTATTTGAAAGTGTAATAACTACAAACATTTCAGCTAGGCAGAAAAAAATAAACCCAGTAAACCTTAATAAAAAAACTATTTGAAGAGATAAAAATTCATCTGTCCCTTAGAGACAAATGTTTTTCTTTCCTTGTATTCAGGAACATATTCAAATTATTACAGACTTAGAGACAGACCTGTGTGGAAATTTGCCTACTTGTGGTTACAAAGACATTCCAATTAGTTAGTAGGTAGACTTGGGCTCCCTACCATGTGACCTGAGTGTGACAATCATTTTGTATAAGTTAAACTGTAACAAGGCGGAGGGGGACAAGGGAAGAAATTTCTTAAATGCTGCTGCTGTCTGAAAAGAAATTTAATAGATCTATAGGCTATTAAAATGCTCAAAAAGGGGTGGTCCTAAGATGGCAGAGGAATAGGATGGGGAGACCACTTTCTCCCCCACAAATTTATCAAAAGATCATTTGAACGCTGAGCAACTTCCACAAAAAAACTTCTGAATGCTGGCAGAGGACACCAGGCACCCAGAATGGCAGCCCATTCTCTTCAAAAGGAGGTAGGACAATATATAAAAGACAAAAAGTGAGACAAAAGAGTTAGGGATGGAGACCTGTCCCAGGGAGGGAGTCATGAAGGAGGAGAAGTTTCCAAACACTAGGAAACCCTCTCATCAGCGGGCCTGTGGGGAGTTTTGGAATCTCAGAGGGCAACATAACTGGGAGGGAAAAAAAAAAGAAACACAGAATATGTGCCTTAACCACAACTCCCAGTGGAGAAATAGCCCAGACGCTCGCGTCTGCCACTAGCGAGCGGGGGAGGCATGGGTTGTGTGCTTACGGTAAGGACTGGGCCTAAATGCCCTGAGAACAATCTGAAGGAACTAACGAGAGATAGCAACCCAAACCGTGGGATAGCCAGAGAGAGAGAGAGAGAGAGAAATAAAAGAGAGAGAGAGAGAACTTTCCCACAAAAAGTTCTAACCTAAGGCACACCCTGGCCAGCTCACAGAACAGAGGATTGAGCAAACACCAAAGGAGAGTTAGCTGGATGCAGACCAGCCTATCCCCCTGCCGGAGGCAGAGAGGCAGGCAAGTGACAGCCAGAGCCAGAAGGCGAGAGGCAATCTCAGCCCCAGAGACAGCATACTCCACCAAACTGTGATGCTCCCAGTAGCTAACCAAGTCTTCCTGGGATCCTAGACGGTTGACATCTGCCAGGAGGGTCACAGCCTGAGATCAGCCACCCAGAGGAGACAGATGGCACACCTGAGATGGTGCTCTTGCGGCACACCCAGGAAGCCGAGCGGCTGGGACAGGGTAGGTAAGATGCACCATACAACTAGGATAGTGCACTCGCCAAGCACCTGGTTGCCTGAGCTCCTTGGACCTGGGAAGGGCACAAAACGCAGGCCCAACTGAGTCTGCGCCTTTGTGGAGTACCCAAGAACCTGAACCTGAGCAGCTTAGACCTGGGAAGTGCACACAACCCAGGGCCTGCCTCAGACAGTTCCCGGCAGAGCAACCTGGAGCCTGAGCAGTGTAGACCTGGAAAGCACAGATGCCATGAGCTGGGTCAAACCCAGTGTGGTCCATACACTGTGAACACTCCCCAAACACATCAGTGAGATTTGTTTGCAGTGTTCCTCTCTCCCCACAGCACAGCTGAACAAGTGAGCCTAAACAAGAGACCACCTTCGCTCTCTTGTTTGAGGGTGGAAATTAGCACTGAAGAGACTTGCAAACAGAGGAAGTCAAAATAAAGAAGAGCAAGCCACTTTGGAAGAAACAGGTGCAAAAGATTAAAATCCTGTAGTTAGCATTGATTAAGCATTGGAAGGGGCCTATAGACCTTGAGAAGTATAAGCTTGAATAAGGAACTATCTGAAACTGACCCCACAAGGCCCTCAACAGCTCCGGAGACATTCCTAGATATATTTTTACTATTATCATTTTCAAAAATTTTTTTATTTTTAAGTTCTTTATTACTCCACTAATTTTCATTTTTATAACCTACTATTACTTTGAAAAAAGAACCTATTTTTAAAGCCAATCTCACACATAATTTTTACAATGTTTGTGATTGATATCATTTTGTATTTTTAATATCGTATTTTTGAGAGTCTAACCTCTACTCCAGATTTTTAACCTTTCCTTTTTGGTATTTGGTATCAATTTTGTACCTTTAATAATCTAATCTTCAGTACCCATTTTGATTGCTGTCTCCCCTTTTGACTCTCCTTTTTCTCCCCCAGATCACCTCTATCTCCTCCATCCCCCTTCTGTTCTCTACTTAACTCTATGAATCTCTCTGGGTGTTCCAGGCTGTGAAGAACACTTAGGGAACTGATTACTGGCTAGATTGGTCTCTCCCCTTTTGACTGTCCCTCTTCTCCTCCTGGTCACCTCTATCTCCCTCCTCCCTCTTCTCGTCTCCACATAACTCTGTGAACCTCTCTGGGTGTCCCTCACTGTGGAGAATCTTTTCTCCATTAACCTAGATGTTTTATAATTGGTGCTATATGGATAGAGAAGTCTTGAGGCCACTGTAAGAATAAGACTGAAAGCCAGAGGCAGGAGGGTTAAATACAAGACTTGAGAACACCAGAGAACTCCTGACTCCAGGAAACATTAATCAACAAGAGCTTATCCAAAATCTCCCCTAACCAGGAAACCTTGATAAACCACTCATCCAACCTGACCCACAGTGAGGAACCTCCACAATAAAGAGGAAACACAAACTTCCAGCATACAGAAAGGCCACCCCAAACACAGCAATCTAAGCAAAATGAAAAGGCAGAAAAATATTCAGCAGGTAAAGGAACATGATAAACGCCCACCAAACCAAACCAAAGAGAAGGAGATAGGGAATCTACCTGAAAAGGAATTCAGAATAATGATAGTAAACATGATCCAAAATCTTGAAAACAAAATGGAGTACACATAAATAGACTAGAGACAAGGACTGAGAAGATCCAAGAAATGTTTAACAAGGACCTAGAAGAAATAATAAAGAGTCAATATATAATGAATAATGAAATAACTGTCATCAAAAGCACTCTGGAGGGAATGAACAGTAGAATAACTGAGGCAGAAGATAGGAATAAGTGAGGTGAAAGATAGAATGGTGGAAATAAATGAAGCAGAGAGGAAAAAATAAAAAAGAATTAAAAGAAATGAGGACAACCTCAGAGACCTCTGGGACAATGTCAAATGCCCCAACATTCAAATCATAGGAGTCCCAGAAGAAGAAGACAAAAAGACAGGCCATGAGAAAATAATAGTTGAAAACTCCCCTAAAATGGGGAAGGAAATAGCCACCCAAGTCCAAGAAACCCAGAGAGTCCCAAACAGGATAAAACCAAGGCAAAACACCCCAAGACACATATTAGTCAAATTAACAAAGATCAAACACAATGAACAAATATTACAAGCAGCAAAGGAAAAGAAACAAATAACACATAAGGGGATTCCCACAAAGATAACAGCTGATCTTTCGACAGAAACTCTTCAGGCCAGAAGGGAATGGCAGGGCATACTTAAAGTGATGAAAGAGAAAAACCTACAACCCAGATTACTGTACCCAGCAAGGATCTCATTCAAACACGAAGGAGAAATCAAAAGCTTTACAGACAAGCAAAAGCTCAGAGAATTCAGCACCACCAAACCAGCTCCTCAACAAATGCTAAAGGATCTTCTCTAGACAGGAAACACAGAAAAGGTAAATAAACTCTAACCTAAAACAACAAAGTAAATGACAACAGGATCATATTTATCAATAATTACCCTAAATGTAAATTGGTTGAATGCCGCCACCAAAAGACAAAGACTGGCTGAATGGATACAAAAACAAGACCCCTACATATGCTGTCTACAAGTAACCCACCTCAAAACAAAGGACACATACAGGCTGAAAGTGAAGGGCTGAAAAAGATATTTCACACAAATGGAGACCAAAAGAAAGCAGGAGTAGCAATACTCATATCAGATAAAATAGACTTTGAAATAAAGGCCGTGAAAAGAGACAAAGAAGGACACTACATAAAGATCAAAGGATCAATCCAAGTAGATATACCAACTATAAATATATATGCACCCAACATAGGAGCACCATAATATGTAAGGAAAATGCTAACAAGTATGAAAGGGGAAATTAACAATAACACAATAATAGTGGGAGACTTTAATACCCCACTCACACCTATGGACAGACCAACTAAACAGAAAATTAGCAAGGAAAAACAAACTTTAAGTGATACAACAGACCAGTTAGACCTAATTGATAACTATAGAACATTTCACCCCAAAACAATGAACTTCACCTTTTTCTCAAGTGCACATGGAACCTTCTCCAGGGTAGACCACATTCTGGGTCATTAATCTAGCCTTGGTAAATTCAAAAAAAACTGAAATCATCTCAAGCATCTTTTCTGATCAAAATGCAGTAAGATTAGATGTCAACTACAGGAAAAAAATTATTAAAAATACAAACATATGGAGGCTAAACAACACGCTTCTAAATAACCAACAAATCTGAGAAGAAATCAAAATATGCATAGAAATGAATGAGAATGAAAACATGACAACCCAAAACCTATGGGATTCAGTAAAAGCAGTACTAAGGGGAAGGTTCATAGCAATACAAACTTACCTCAAGAAACAAGAGAAAAATCAAATACATGACCTAACTCTACACCTAGAGAAGGAAGAAAGTAAGAACCCCAGGGCTAGTAAAAGGAAAGAAATCATAAAAATCAGGGCAGAAATAAATGAAAAAGAAACAAAGGAGACTATAGCAAAAATCGACAAAACTAAAAGCTGGTTCTCTGAGAAAATATATAGACAAACCATTAGCCAGACTCATCAAGAAAAAAAAGGAGAATCAAATCAACAAAATTAGAAATGAAAATGGAGAAATCACAACAGACAACACAGAAATACAAAGGATCAAGAAACTACTATGAGCAACTATATGCCAATAAAATGGATAACTTGGAAGAAATGGATGAATTCTTAAAAAAGTATAACCTTCCAAAACTGAACCAGGAAGAAACAGAAAATCTTAACAGACCCATCACAAGCACGGAAATCAAAACTGTAATCAGAAATCTTCCAACAAACAAAAGCCCAGGACCAGATGGCTTCACAGGTGAATTCTACCAAAAATTTAGAGAAGAGCTAACACCTATCCTACTCAAACTCTTCCAGAAACTTGCAGAGGAAGGTATACTTCAAGCTCATTCTATGAGGCCACCATCAGCCTAATCCCCAAACCAGACAAAGGCACCACAAAAAAAAGAAAATTACAGGCCAATATCACTGACAAACATAGATGCAAAAATCCTTAACAAAATTCTAACAAACAGAATCCAACAACATATGATAAAGGTCATACATTATGACCAAGTGGGCTTATCCCAGGGATGAAAGGATTCTTCAATGTTTGCAATTCACTCAATGAGATGGATCTCGTTAACAAATTGAAAGATAAAAACCATATGATTATCTCAATAGATGCAGAGAAAGCCTTTGAGGAAATTCAACATTCATTTATGATAAAAAAAAAAAAACCCCTCCAGAAAGCAGGCCTAGAAGGAGAATACCTCAACATAATAAAAGCCATATATGATAAACCCACAGCAAACATTATTCTCAATGGTGAAAAATTGAAAGCATTTCCCCTGAAGTCAGGAACAAGACAAGGGTGCCCACTCTCACCACTACCATTCAACATAGCTTTGGAAGTTCTAGCCACAGCAATCAGAGAAGAAAAAGAAAGAAAAAGAACCCAGATTTGAAAAGAAGAAGTAAAATTCTCACTGTTTGCAGATGACATGATCCTCTTCATAGAAAACTCTAAAGACACCACCAGAAAATTACTAGAGATAATCAATGAATATAGTAAAGTTGCAGGATATAAAATTAACACACAGAAATCCCTTGCATTCCTATACACTAACAATGAGAAAACAGAGAAATTAAGGAAAAAATTCCATTCACCATGGCGATGAAAAAAATAAAATACTTAGGAATAAATCTACATAAGGAAACAAAAGACCTATATATAGAAACTATAAAACACTGGTGAAAGAAATCAAAGATGACACAAAGAGATGGAGAAATATGCCATGTTCATGAATCAGAAGAATCAATATAGTGAAAATGAGTATACTAACCAAAGCAATCTATAGATTCAATGCAATCCCTATCAAGCTACCAATGCTATAATTCAAAGAACTAGAACAAATAATTTCACAATTTGTACGGAAATACAAAAAATCTTGAATAGCCAAAGCAATCTTGAGAAAGAAGAATGGAACTGGAGGAATCAACCTACCTGACTTCAGACTATACTACAAAGCTACAGTCATTAAGACAGTATGGTGCTGGCACAAAGACAGAAATAGAGATCAATGGAAGTAAATAGAAAGTCCAGAGATAAATCCACGCACCTATGGACACCTTATCTTTGATAAAGGAGGGAAGAATATACAATGGGGAAAAGACAATCTCTTTAACAAGTGGTGCTAGGAAAACTGGTCAACCACTTGTAAAAGAATGAAATTAGAACACTTTCTAACACTATACACAAAAATAAACTCAAAAATGGATTAAAGATCTAAACCTAAGACCAGAAACTATAAAACTCCTAGAGGAATGCATAGGCAAAACACTCTGACATAAATCACACCAGGATCTTCTATGACCCACCTACCAGAGTAATGGAAATAAAAGCAAAAATAAACAAGTGGGACCTAATTAAGCTTAAAAGCTTTTGCACAATGAAGGAAACTATAAGCAAGGTGAAAAGACAGTCTTCAGAATGGGAGAAAATAATAGCAAATGAAGCAATGGACAAAGAATTAATCTCAAAAATACACAAGCAGCTTATGCAGCTCAATCCCAGAAAAATAAACAACCCAATCAAAAAAATGGGTCAAAGAACTAAACAGACATTTCTCCAAAAAGACATACAGATGGGTAAGAAACACATGAAAAGATGCTCAACATCATTCATTATCAGAAAAATGCAAATCAAAACCACAATGAGGTACTATATCATGCCAGTCAGAATGGCTGCTATCCAAAAGTCTACAAGCAATAAATGCTGGAGAGGGTGTGGAGAAAGGGGAACCCTCTTACACTGTTGGTGGGAATGCAAACTAGTATAGCCACTATGGAGAACAGTGTGGAGATTCCTTAAAAAACTGGAAATAGAACTGCCATACGACCCAGCAATCCCACTGCTAGGCATACACACTGAGGAAACCAGACTTGAAAGAGACACATGTACCCCAATGTTCATCACAGCACTGTTTACAATATCCAGGACATAGAAGCAACCTAGATGTCCAGTGGCAGACGACTGGATAAGAAAGCTGTGGTACATATACACAATAGAATATTACTCAGAAGTTAAAAAGAATGCATTTGAATCAGTTTTAATGAGGTGAATGAAACTGCAGCCTATTATACATAGTTAGTAAGTCAGAAAAAAAAACACCAATACAGTATATTAACGCATATATATGGAATTTTAAAAGATGGTAATGATGATCCTAGACTTTTGGACTCTGTGGGATAATGTGAAGGTGGGATGATTTGAGAGAATAGCATTGAAACATGTATATTGCCATATGTAAAATAGATCACCAGTTCAGGTTCAATGCATGAGGCAGGGCTCTCAGGGCCAGTGCACTGGAATGACCCTGAGGGATGGGATGGGGAGGCATGTGGAAGGGGGGTTCAGGATGGGGGACACATGTACACCCATGGCTGATTCATATCAATGTATGGCAAAAATCACCACAATATTGTAAAGCAATTAACCTCCAATTAAAATAAATAAATTAATGTAAAAATAAAATAAAGTGCTCAAAAAAATGAGAAGCCAATACCCAAAACACAATCCATGGTTGGTTAGTGAGAATCAGCACTTTGCTATTTTTAATTTCAGATCAGAAATTCTGCAACAGAGACTTAACAGCAATTTACAAATAACCAGTGTGATCTAATGGGTAAATGAAGTCTGGGAGGGTTAGTACAGAAATACCTGTAACTCTAATTTCAGCCTGCTTCACAGTATTATGTTCTTATGTTCTCTAAGGCAACTAACAAAACTGGATCATCACATAAATAGAGTCTTGAAAAAATAAGGCAAAATAAATACAGCTTTGTTCACATGCTGACATTTTTCCATTTAATTTGAGGGCTTTTATTTCCATAGTTTCACTATTCAGAGGGTCTTAGAAGGTTGACCATGGGCATTCTGCTAGGTCAAACTCTACTGTCCATGCCTCTGACACTGAATTGCAGGTACCTTTTCTTGTCACAACTCTTATCCAGAAATAGTTATGAACACAGAGTGTCTAGGTAGGCACCGACTTTCCAGAAAAACATGAGCTTTCACTCTATGTGTATGTGTTAAGTCACTTCAGTCACGTCCGACTCCTCTGAGACCCATGGATTGTACCCACCAGTCTCCTCTGTCCATGGGATCCTCCAAGCAAGAATACTGGAGTGGGTTGCCATGCCCTCCTCCATTCACTGTGTAGTTGACTATAATGCTTGTAATGACTTTCCTGGAAGATGAGGGCAAAGGGAATCAATACTGAACTAAGATACAGAATAAAGAATAAAACATTATGGTGCTTTGCATTTGTGAAGAGATACACATTTGGTGGTCCACATTCTTGGTCACAAATCAGAATATTTGATTTCTACTGTAAACTCTACTATTGACTACACCACCACAAGTATGTCATGTGTTTTCCCTAGACTAGTTTTTTTTTTTTTTTTTTTTTTTTTAATATTATTTTATTAGTTGGAGGCCAATCACTTTACAACATTTCAGTGGGTTTTGTCATACATTGACATGAATCAGCCATATATTTACATGTATTCCCCATCCCGATCCCCCCTCCCACCTCCCTCCCCACCCGACTCCTCAGGGTCCTCCCAGTGCACCAGGCCCGAGCACCTGACTCATGTATCCCACCTGGGCTGGTGGTCCGTTTCACCATAGATAATATACATGCTGTTCTTTCAAAACATCCCACCCTCACGTTCTCCCCCAGAGTTCAAAAGTCTGTTCTGTATTTCTGTGTCTCTTTCTCCGTTTTGCATACAAAGAATTCATTTGAATCAGTTCTAATGAGATGGATGAAACTGGAGCCCATTATACAGAGTGAAGTAAGTCAGAAAGATAAAGAACATTACAGTATACTAACACATATATACGGAATTTAGATAGATGGTGGCGATAACCCTAGACTAGTTTTTTCATTCTTAAAACTGAAAGGAACGAAATCAATCTTTTTATTTTGATAAAGAAATCACTACTTCATGAATAATAGCAGCAATTTCAAGTACAGAACTCATGTTTCACAGTTCCCATGTCTTTCGTTTTCTTTTTAGTTATATAAATATAAATGTAAGGTTCACAAATAATGCTTTAAAGACATATACTTTGTAATGATCTCAGTAATAGAAATTATTAAGTTGAAGAGTGATAGTTTATAATTGCCAATAGAAATTCTTTACAAGTGACCATATGCATATGATTGTATATATGTGTGTTCAATATATAAATAATAAAAAATAAGATTCATTTGTAAATTGTCTTAAGATAAATGTATTCAGGGAAAAAAAGCTCCAGAAATTCTATGAGGCATCTCTGATATGCATAGGACTCCATGAGTACTGGAGCTGAGTGCTTTACTGCATCCTTTGTAGGGTTCTGCACACCAATGATCTGTACATGCATTGACACCCAGATGCAAGGTGAAGCAACAGACAAATGCTTACATATGTCTTCTCAACACATAGTAACTCACCCCCAAAACCCATCCCTCCTATCCTGGTTAGTCCTGTCTTCGTCCCTCTTCCACAACTGTAACCGAGGTATTGAAATGTTTTCACCCACCTTTTCTTCCTTTGAACTCTGATGTTGCTATTCTTCTTAAGGAGCTATTCTCAGGGTCTGTCCTGTTATATTGGATTGTCATGCAGTTTTTTGGTCCAAAACAAATTATGAACATTCGTTCCTGTAAATTCAACCTGTCTAATGTCCATTTCCATATAACATCTTGAGCAAAGAATGTTAGAAGGAAATTGAGGGTATCATTTAACTACAGGGAGTCAAGGGTACCTGGAGAACCTGGATATCTATGGTATCACCTTCATTTTGAGATTAAAACTATTTTATAATATTTCTTATTACAAATAATTCATTAAAAGTTTTCAAAGCAGAAAACTGAAATATTAAAAATAATGAATAAAAGCCACATGTCACCTTAAGATAAAAACCTTGATGTGCATAGTGGCAGTTTTGTTCTATAAACAAGGAATAATATAGTAAGGACATTTGAAAACCTTTTGCCACATAACATAACATTAATAATATAACATTAGTAATAAGTAGTCATGTGCAATCTTATTACTAACAGATGATTATAATTTGGTTGCATAGGCTGTATCACAATTTATTAGGTTGATTTCTACTAATAGGTCATTTGGGCTATTTTGAGAGTTTTGTATTACAATTGCTTAACACATTTTTCAATTATTCTATTCAGCTGATTTGTACAAAGTAGACTGCATTAAAAGCTATAAATATTTTTTAAGACTTTATGACAAGGCCTTGTTACAAATAAGTGAATTATAAAATGAAGTATATCTATATAATTTTTAAAGTAAGTTTTTTTAACCAAAACATGTATTTTTCTAACATTTAAAAAACCAAGCAATGCTTTAATAAGCAATTAAACTAAAATGTCATCACCCAGATAACTAGTCTCATCATTTATGAGCATCTCCTTGTACACATACATGGATACAAAGAGAGGTAAATAGTACATCTGAAACTAACACAACATTGTTAATCAACTATACTCCAATATAAAATAAAAAGTTGAAAAAAAAGATAATAAATGATTGATTAATAGCCATAGATAAGGAGTCAAAATTAACAAAAGATTCATATATACAATAAGCTACTTTTTTAAATACTAAACTAAATTTAATTCCACTAAAATATAACAGGACAAACTGAATCTCAAGGAAATGCTGAGTATAATAATTGTTCCTTTGTCACAAAAATGTTTCTTTCTAAAAGACCCACCTAATGCAGTAGTTTTCAAATAGAAGAAATTTTGTCCCCTAGGGAACATGTGACAACATTTCTGGACATGACAGCTAGGTATTACTGGCATCTACTGGGTAGAGGCCAAGGAGGCTGCTAAACATGCTACAGGGCAAAAGAGAGCCCCACAGCAAAGAATCACCCAGCAGAAGATGTCAATAGTGCCAAACTTGAAAATATTAAGGGAAAAAAATTAGAAAACATTTGAAGTTTGGAATCATTATTTTTCATGTACCTGTTTCAATTTTAAATGTGACCAGAGACTATGAAAGGTAAGATGGTTATCACACTTAACACTTCTCTCTTCCCACTGCCCCTAAACATTCCATCTGCAGCCCTAATTCCTAAGATATTTAATCTAATTTTTGTATACTATTTCTGCAAGTTTTTGTTTTGCTGTCTAAGAACTTCTCAAGTTCTTTCCAGTCTGGGAGTGGCTATTGGCAATTTTCAAAATAATTACCTGGCTATGCATCATATTCTTAGGTTCCACTTTATTTTCTCTTGGATATTTCAGGAATCTCACCATTGTCTCAAGGCATTAAATATTACCATGAAGAACTATGAGACTGACTTGATTTTTTCTACTTGTGAATTAATTTTTCTACCTGAGTATATGCAGAATTGTGACTCTTTAAGAATTGCGTCTTTGCAGCCTTCAGAATGGGAGGAAATAATAGCAAACGAAGCAACAGACAAAGGATTAATCTCAAAAATATACAAGCAACTCCTGAAGCTCAATTCCAGAAAAATAAATGACCCAATCAAAAAATGGGCCAAAGAACTAAACAGACATTTCTCCAAAGAAGACATACAGATGGCTAACAAACACATGAAAAGATGCTCAACATCACTCATCATCAGAGAAATGCAAATCAAAACCTCAATAAGGTAACCATTACACGCCAGTCAGGATGGCTGCTATCCAAAAGTCTACAAGCAATAAATGCTGGAGAGGGTGTGGAGAAAAGGGAACCCTCTTACACTGTTGGTGGGAATGCAAACTAGTACAGCCACTATGGAGAACAGTGTGGAGATTCCTTAAAAAACTGGAAATAGAACTGCCATATGACCCAGCAATCCCACTCCTGGGCATACACACTAAGGAAACCAGATCTGAAAGAGACACATGCACTCCAATGTTCATCGCAGCACTGTTTATAATAGCCAGGATATGGAAGCAACCTAGATGCCCATCACCAGATGAATGGATAAGGAAGCTATGGTACATATACACAATGGAATATTACTCAGCCATTAAAAAGAATTCATTTGAATCAGTTCTAATGAGATGGATGAAACTGGAGCCCATTATACAGAGTGAAGTAAGCCAGAAAGATAAACACCAATACAGTATACTAATGCATATATATGGGATTTAGAAAGATGGTAACAATAACCCTATATGCAAGACAGAAAAAGACACAGATGTATAGAACAAACTTTTGGACTCTATGGGAGAAGGTGAGGGTGGGATGATTTGAGAGAACAGCATTGAAACATGTACACTATCAAGTGTGAAACAGATCACAGTCCAGGTTGGATGCATGAGACAAGAGCTCGGGGCTGGTGAACTGGAATGATCCAGAGGGATGGGATGGGGAGGGAGGTGGGAGGGGGGTTCAGATTGGGGAACAGATGTAAATCCATGGCTGATTCATGTCAATGTATGGCAAAAACCACTACAATACTGTAAAGTAATTAGCCTCCAACTAATAAAAATAAATGGAAAAAAAAATAAAGAATTGCGTCTTTGGCGACTTTGAACTGTCACTTTAATAAATGCATAGTTAAGGCTAAACAAAGTAAAAAAAAAAAAAAAAGAATTGCGTCTTTATCCTTCAGTACAATGGGTTAACCAGAATAAGTCTCAATTTCATTGATTCCAAATAATTTTTCTTGCTATGAGGTACACTCCTTTAAGTTTTAATTTTTGTCTTTATTTCTGATTTTCCTCTATTCTATGTCTAAATATTTTTCTTATCCAAATTTTATACTATAATTTCCTTTTACACCAAATCTTTCTCATTTATTTATAAGCTAGGAATGTGATAACTTTGTTCTCAGTTTGCTTACTCAATCTTTTTTGGCATCTTATTCATCTTCTGATCCTTCTGCTCTGCTTGTACTTATTCAGTATTCTTTGTAAATTCTTCCATAACATGAAGAATTTTGAAATACTTTCACCTTTTAGTTTCTTTTTTTTTCAAGACTGGGTTGCTTTGGTTTTCCTTTTACAATTTTTTTTTTAATTATTTTTTTTTATTTTTCAGGGGGTTTTGTCATACATTGATGTGAATCAGCCATTGCATTCATTCTTTCCCTCTTTCTTTTCTGTTTTTGTTCCACTATATTATCACGGCTGGTATTTTACTTTACTTCATCTGTATTATACTTGGTGTATTTCATATTTTCTCTGTTCAGATATACATCTGAGTCAATTCTCCTGGACACCATTCACAATTTATTTGAGATTCTTTTTTCCTACTCTTCTAAGCTTCAGTTTGAGCACTTCACTTCTTGCCTGAGTTTATGGGGAATGGAGGAGGAGTCAACATTTGGTTTCAACTTTATGAAATACTTGTTTGAGAAATTTAAGTTCTTCCTTCTCTTCTGAAATCCTATACCAAGGCCTAGTGTATCCAAATTGTTTTCTGAACTTTGCACTTTTCCTTGGAAAACAAGATTTGCAGTCTTCTTGCCCTTGAATGTAAGAGCATGTTGTCACAAACATTTATTTGTCCCGATATACCCTTACAATGTTTTCCCCCAAATTCAGTGGTATCAAGGGGAATTCTTAGGATTTTACTGAATCCTCCTTTGCTAAGTGTTCTTTTCTGCACTAGAACATGATTTTTCAACTAGAACACCACTTTTTTTTTTTCCAGTGGGTTTTGTCATACATTGATATGAATCAGCCATAGAGTTACACGTATTCCCCATCCCGATCCCCCCTCCCACCTCCCTCTCCACCCGATTCCTCTGGGTCTTCCTAGCCCACCAGGCCCGAGCACTTGACTCATGCATCCCACCTGGGCTGGTGATCTGTTTCACTATAGATAATATACATGCTGTTCTTTCGAAACATCCCACCCTCACATTCTCCCACACAGTTCAAAAGTCTGTTCTGTACTTCTGGGTCTCTTTTTCTGTTTTGCATATAGGGTTATCGTTACCATCTTTCTAAATTCCATATATATGTGTTAGTATACTGTAATGTTCTTTATCTTTCTGCCTTACTTCACTCTGTATAATGGGCTCCAGTTTCATCCATCTCATTAGAACTGACTCAAATGAATTCTTTTTAACGGTTGAGTAATATTCCATGGTGTATATGTACCACAGCTTCCTTATCCATTCATCTGCTGATGGGCATCTAGGTTGCTTCCATGTCCTGGCTACTATAAACAGTGCTGCGATGAACATTGGGGTGCACGTGTCTCTTTCAGATCTGGATTCCTCAGTGTGTATGCCCAGAAGTGGAATTGCTGGGTCATATGGCAGTTCTATTTCCAGTTTTTTAAGGAATCTCTACACTGCTTTCCATAGTGGCTGTACTAGTTTGCATTCCCACCAACAGTGTAAGAGGGTTCCCTTTTCTCCACACCCTCTCCAGCATTTATTGCTTGTAGACTTTTGGATAGCAGCCATCCTGACTGGCGTGTAATGGTACCTCATTGTGGTTTTGATTTGCATTTCTCTAATAATGAGTGATGTTGAGCATCTTTTCATGTGTTTGTTAGCCATCTATATGTCTTCTTTGGAGAAATGTCTGTTTAGTTCTTTGGCCCATTTTTTGATTGGGTCACTTATTTTTCTGGAATTGAGCTTCAGGAGTTGTTTGTATATTTTTGAGATTAATCCTTTATCTGTTTCTTCATTTGCTATTATTTTCTCCCAATCTGAGGAGATTTTCACCTTTTCACCTTACTTATAGGCTCCTTTGTTGTGCAAAAGCTTTTAATTTTCATTAGGTCCCATTTGTTTATTTTTGCTTTTATTTCCAATATTCTGGGAGGTGGGTCATAGAAGATCTTGCTGTGATTTATGTCGGAGAGTGTTTTGCCTATGTTCTCCTCTAGGAGTTTTATAGTTTCTGGTCTTACATTTAGATCTTTAATCCATTTTGAGTTTATTTTTGTGTATGGTGTTAGAGAGTGTTCTAGTTTCATTCTTTTACAAGTGGTTGACCAGTTTTCCCAGCACCACTTGTTAAAGAGATTGTCTTTTTTCCATTGTATATCCTTGCCTCCTTTGTCCAAGATAAGGTGTCCATAGGTTCGTGGATTTATCTCTGGGCTTTCTATTCTGTCCCATTGATCTATATTTCTGTCTTTGTGCCAGTACCATACTGTCTTGATGACTGTGGCTTTGTAGTAGAGTCTGAAGTCAGGCAGGTTGATTCCTCCAGTTCCATTCTTCTTTCTCAAGATTACTTTAGAACACCACTTTTTAAGTTAATGTCATAAACTCATATTAGTTTCCTTGCCTGGTTTCTGCTTATTTATTTTTGACCCTGTTTTGGACAAATAAATTGCTTTTTCTGTTTAGTTAATAAGGCTTCATGGAGGAATTTTCTGTGATCTTGCCCCTTTCAGCCATTGTTCAATAGTTTTCTATGTGTGTGTCATTATGTTATTTACTATTACTGCAAGCTTTCATTTGTTTTGTATAGTAAAATACTGCAGATATTACAGTCAAGAACATTGCCAAATTTATAATCTTTTTATAATACTTTGGGCTGTCTGTATTGAGGTAATCATATGTATTAATGTAAAGAACTATTAAGGGCTCCATGAGGAGCAATATGGAGGGCATAAATTAAATATAAACCTGTCAGATGTAATATCAAAGCTTAAATGCATGGAACTTTTCACATTTTATATAAAAACTGTGGCTGTATTACCTGAAAAGTTTAATGTGTGTTTAAAAAGTTCTGATGTGTCTTATTACAATGATAGACGTCATCTACCCTGAGCAGGGAAAGAGGATGGATTCATGAAATAGAGGTGGGATTTCCAGATTTCTGACCACCTTTCTGAATTGACACATCACATCATGGCTCTTCTTATCCCCCAACTATTGGATACCCCTTCATCACCCTCTGGCTCAGCCCTGAATCCTTAGGGCTAAATAAATGATTTCTGCCAAAATTCAAGTGAACTTCAACATGTATCAATCAGGTTGTTCTTGTTCAGTTCAGGTATCTTAAAACTCAATATCTTAAAACTCAAAAGCAAAGGGAAGTCACCTCAGCCCCCTGAGAACATTGCTTTCTTTCTTAGAGTGAATATGGATATGGGCCATAGAAAACACCTAAAAGGAGGCCTTCATGTTGGAACATGTTGGATCTGAGGTCTAGGAAAAGATGCAGGAGAGTTACCTTTCTGAAATTACCCAAAACTTGTGATTTCATCCAGCGCTCACCAAGATGCCAGGCTCTCGATGTATTTGAACTTTAGAAAGGATGTAGTTGCCCTTTCTTCTGAATTTTCTATACTATGTATTTTAGAAATTCTCCATATAAGACCATAATTTATACTGTGAAGGAGATGAATGGATGGCAGTAATACACTGGTATTGTCTAACAACGGATTCCTCTGGGATAGAATGAGGCAAGTCCTGATTCTTTTCACTTTTGCATTGGTGTAAATACTCCCACAACAGCTGTTTTTAGCTACCAATATGATGTTCCTGGACGCAGCATTGAGAATAGATGTGCCCAAGTCAACTCTCTCAAGGTGGTAGGAAACAGCTCCAGCACACCACTGATAGATAGCTTAAAATATAGTCTTGAAATGACTTCAAGAATAGTTTAGACACATGCAAGATTACTCCTACCCTGCCAACCCTGACATGCAGTTCTTTCCTGTTCTAAAGAAGGCAATCTTCTTGGGAGCTAAAGTAAACAACAAGAAACCCTCTTCTATCCCCAGATGACTTTGGAATAATTCTTTCTATCCAAAAGCCTACATAAAACCCAAATAACAGAAGTTTTGACCTTTAGAATTCTTTTTCTTTTCCACCAAATACTTCAGGTACTAGTATGAATG
The DNA here is from genome assembly GCF_963930625.1 of Muntiacus reevesi. Taxonomy (NCBI): domain Eukaryota; kingdom Metazoa; phylum Chordata; class Mammalia; order Artiodactyla; family Cervidae; genus Muntiacus; species Muntiacus reevesi. The sequence goes on from NC_089271.1 coordinate 20,977,994, forward strand.
GTGTTATTAAAAAGTAAACTCTTATTATAACTTTTAACTTCTGGAATTACAGTTATTAATGAGGATTATACAAATGTCTTCTATAAGTTAAGGCAAAGCCCACATACAATTAAACCCGACCACAGTAAGAATAAATAACAGTTACTACTCCAAGGTTATTTCATACACTGTTCAATGACAACTGCAGCTGTGCCACTATTTAAAGTATAGCTGTGAAATTAATATAACGTATTATGAAAAATGCTATGTACAGCTCGTGGAGATGAAGAACTCTGAGTGGGTGGTAGAAAAAAGAAAGTTACAGCAAAACACAGTCTAAATGAAAACTTCAGCTATTTTGATTTATTTGTAAAGAATCTGTAAAGTTTCCTTAACTTGATATTTCTCCATGTTCAGTATAAACTTCCATCTTTCTTTTATTCCCCAAACAAAACTTACCTACCATATATCTGAGTCCCTCAGAATTCTAGGCTCTTCCTTTCAGTTTCCAGTTGTATCATTGAGAACTATGTCAACCTTGATGTGATAATGTCTAAGAGCAAAAGCTAGCTCTACATCCCAGGAATAACACGGCTCTTTGGAGGATTTCTGAAAACACAATGCCTTCATTCAGCCTTTAAATGGAATGGATCATATAGAAAATAAAACTGTTTGCATAGCACCTGGGATAAGTGGTCAAGATATTGGATGACACCAGGGCTCCCACTGGCTCTAGACCAGGCCTGATCATGCTTCAAGACTGAATATCCCAATACAACTTCATCTCCATGGCAGACCAGGGTCCCACATTACACTGGTTGGGGAACTGACTTAACCTAAAAGAAAAGATCTTGGTGTAATTTGGGTTCCTTAGGAATCACCTTCTGAGATAAGGTTTTGATGACTGTGTGGTGTTTATTTAAGAAGTATCCTTGGTACCAACATTTTGGGAGGGAAGGATGGCAGCACGAGTAGGCTGACAGAGAGGTCAAGCTACAATCCAGGCCAAATGGCAGACTCAGCCAAATCCACATTGAACTCTGGAGCTCAAATGGCCCCACAAAGTGATCCTAAGGTAGGCCAAGGTGGTTATGCCTTTGTACTTTCACATCAGTCAGTCAATGGATGTAGGCCACCTGAGGCAAGGGTGTGACTATAGATAAGACTGTCCTCCACAACTGTGACAATTCCTAAAGGAGCTGGAAATTGAAGGTTATTTGATAGCAGTCCTCAGAGCAACTGATGAAACCTATCTTTCAATGAAAAGAGGTCTGGCACGAGCATTACACTGTCTACTGAAGATCTCCAAACTGGATTTTTTACACATTGGTCTGCCTCAGTACCATCCATTTGCAACACACTCTTGTTGAGAGCATGTCTCAGTGGATACAATGGGGACATGGACAGGGAAGACACACTTCCATGACTCTGCAGGCAGAGCTGCCTCTCCCACCAGTATGATAGCTAGGAAGGTCCAAGCCAAAGAGAAGAATCCATTCAGCTGAACTCTTGTCTCAAAAACACACTGCATCTGATACCCATTCTTAATTGGACTAACCACTGCCCCCAATTTAAATACAGATGTCTAGCTTACCAGCCTTATTCAAAGCTGGGGTTGATTTTCACCACAGTACAATACTTTAAGGTGTACTGAGTTATCATCTAAGACAGGGTCTACTGTGTAGGGTTTGATGTGTCTTCCTGACCCGACTCTGAAAATGCCAAAACTCCCTGAGTGCTACTACATTTATGGCTACTCATTTGGGCTTAGTGAAATTCATTTATCAAATTGCTTTAACAGAGGGGGAGAGCACAGGCAAGGCACAACAGAAATCTACTACTAGATAAAAGGAATAACTATAAGGACTGGGGAAGGGGGACCCTAGGAGCAGAATGGGCCAAAGAAACCCTGTTGTGAAGACTTCCACTTTCCAAATTTTGCTTCCATTTGACCTGTTGTGATTGCTTTCTTGGCAGTCCCGGGGATGGTGCCATAGCATATTTTCACCCAATACTTGCTGGGAAACAGTGAATGTGTTCACCAATTTTAAAAAAAATAATAATAAAGTAACAAAATCTGAAACTTCCCTGGTGGTCCAGTGGTTGGAAATTCACCTTGCAATGCAGGGGACATGGCTTCGATCTCTGATCTGGGAACATTCCTCATGTTGATGAACAACTAAGCCCACATACTACTGAGCCCAAGTTCTGCAACTACTGAAGCCCATGTGCCTAGAGCCTGTGCCCCACAAGAGAAGCCACTGCAGTGAGAAACCTTTGCACCACAATGAAGAGTAGCTCCCACTCGCTGAAACTAGAGAAAGCCTGCATGGCCCAAAGAAGATCTCAACCCAGAGATCGAACCTGCATCTCTTATGTCTCCTGCATGGGCAGGTTCTTTACCATGAGCATCACCTGGGAACCCCCAAAAAAGGCCCATCACAGCAAAATAAATGAATAAAATCAATGTTAGAGAAAATTTACATTAAAAAATCTGAACATGACCATGCAGATAAGAAAATATAAACATAGATTAAAAATAAAACAGTTCAATTCTATCAATTGAGATTTAAAGAAGGTCAAATTGAGAGGGATAAAAAAATCAACTGGAAAGATAGCTACATATTTCCTTCACCTAAAATACTTCCCTTGCTTCCACACCTTGGAAGCATGCCTACCTGTTCAAGTCTAAGTTTAAATCCTATTTCATCCATGTCTTCCCCAATCACTCCAATTCCTTTTCCCACCCAACTGCATAATGCTCAGTATCTCTGTGAAACAAGCAAACGGCATTATTTTTGTTGTATTCCATTGAATACCCTCCACGTGCCAAGTACAGTATTTATAAAGTTTACATACTATTGGGTTGGCCAAAAAATTCATTTGGATTTTTTGGTAAGAGTGTATGGAAAAACCAGAATGAACTTTCTGGCCAATTAAATATTTTATCAGATGGATCCTTGCATGTACACTCTTAGCCAGCTTTGAGTATCCCCATTTGACATCTAAGAGAACAGAGGTCCAGAAGGGTAAATTAGGACTGTAGATAAACTGAGAGAAGGTGTTAAACGCAACTTAGCTACACTACAATGTCCAATGTGTTTCTACTAATATGCTGACTATATTGTGTGTGCTTCTCATTTTCCCCAAGTAGACTTGAGAAGGAACTGAGTATAATATCCCTTCCTTGTCCTTCTCTGTACCCCACCTCCAACACCATCTTGAATAACAAAGAGCACATAACGTCATACATATGCTTGAGGAGAACTCAGGAGATAGGGAAGCCATGAGAAGATTCCCACAAGTATCCCAGATTGCTACTGATGAATTACAAACATAACAGAAGGACACAAAGTTTGTAAAAAGGTTACCAACAATTGTGCATCAGTCTTTCTCCATTTCCCTGTGCTGGTACCAATTTGTGACTTAGTTAAGCCTTTGGCTTTCTCACACAGTAATACAGAAAGCAAGTGATTGGGAAAATCGATTAAGAGTGCAGGTTATCAAAGGCATAAAGCAGATTAACACAGATACATGTCTGTTTGCCTTTGATTAAAATAAATTGGAATGATTTATCTTCAAATGATAACAATACAAATGGAAACACTTGGCAGTTCCCTTGAATATATAATGAAGGATTACCCTCACACCCACATTTATATGCTGTAGTGAGCATAGCACTGAGAGAAGGCCAGGAAAGTGACAACTCCTTAATTAGTTAGCACTCTGTGACAAATTGGGGAAACTTGCTCTGGAATCTGTAGGGAGGGAGGAGATGGGAGACTGGTTTAAAAGTCTCTCTTTCTTCTTTATTATATGTTTCACAAAGCATACGTTTTTTTATTTCATTGTTAAAGTACAAACCCAGGGAAATAAGATTCACTAAGTACCATGCTAAAAACCAAATGAAGGGTTTAACTTCATTTCTTACCTGAATCAACACCACTTTACCTATCAAGGCAGACCTGAAACCTCCTTTATCCAATTTTTCTTGTGATAGGAGCAAAGCAATTAGAACCAGTACCAAATTTTACTCCTCAGCACCCCTTACAGCTGTACACAAATAGTTTATGTAATTTTCCCTAAAACATTACCCTTTAAGCAGTTGCACCTCCTTCTAGAGCTATGACTCAAATTATTTATTGAATTACATCAAAATGCCATACAAAATTTAGTAATGGTAGCTGTATGCAATAATTACATGCTACATTACCTCCATTTGGAAACCATGGTAACCAATCAGTTACTTTTCAGCCTGCCACCATAGCTTAGAGTGGCACAGAGGAGAAAAGGTACTCTAGCCATAATCACATACATTCCATCTTGAGATAACAGCAGAGGGGCTATTTATTTGTGATTAAGCTAATATACCATTTTAATTGCAGCCACAATTTACCCTGGGGTTGATTTATACTTGCAATTATGATAGGGCATGGGGAGAGAGAGAGAAATACTACTAATAAAGATAATAATAAAGACATTTAAAAATACCAACTTTGGGGGACTTCCCTGTTGATCCAGTGGCTAAGACTGTGCTCCCAATGTAGGAGGCCTGGGTTTGATCCCTGGTCAGAGAACAAGACCCCACATGTCACAACTAAGATTTCGCATGCCTCAACTAAAGATCCCATGTACCACAACTAAGAACCACCACAGCCAAATAAATAAATAAAAATAAAAAATAAATATTTAAAATAGCAATTTGTTTTCTTTTCTAGGAAGAGCTATAGCGATAAGGAACAAAAATACTTCTTTACCATCCTATGTGATTTTTAGGATGGTTAAGACTTGGAGAACATCCCCTCCAATGTCTTACTTGTAAAACTCTTCTTTGTATCTTCCCTGATAAGTCACCTGGCCTGCATGGGAATGTATGTGTGATGAGGGGCTCACTCTCCCTTTCATTGCTGTATGTTGCCATTGGTAGGAAGGTCCTCCAAAACCAGTGAATCACAATCTGCCTTTGGACATCTGGCCTTTTCATCCTCATGGTCCCCATTTCATACCATCCTAGACCACACCTGGCTCACTCCTTCCTCAGTCTTTTCATCTACTCTTCCTTTTACCTGGAATGCTCTTCCATTAGCTCATCATATGACTGGGGCCATGCTGTCACTCAGACTTTAGCTCAAAGGCCTTTCCTGACCACTTGATGCTTTCAAACTAAACTAGCTTCCCCCAAGTCTATTATCTGTAGATTACTTAAAAGTTTCTGAAATAATACTGGCAAACATTTACTTAATGAATATTATCTGTACACTTAATGAACTATGTACCACGTTATCACTGTATTGTTACCTCCATTAGGACAGCCACTTTTCTTTTTCTTACTCACAAATAGTAATCTTTTATTTATTTATTTTGGCTGTGCTGTATGACATCCTGGATCTTAGTTCCCCAACCAGGAATCTAACCTGCACCCCCTGCAAGTGAAAGCTCAGAGTCTTAGCCACTGAATCACCAGGGAAGTCCCCACAACAGGAATCTTAATGCCTAGCTCCTCACCAACACCCATGTGCAGTCTTTCTCTTTATTCTAACAAATAAAAATAGAATATGTCTGCTCTTGGTCTTATCCTACTTAATATTTTAATGATAGGCATATTTCAGTGCCATGTACACAGTAGGTGCTCAATAAATATTTGATGAAACAAAAAATGAAAAAGACGAATCACTGAAATGTTAACATTCTTTTCTCATTGCCCCAAAATACTTGAAAAATAAAAAGATCCTACCTTATCTAAGATGCCTCTCAAAGTTGTACATTCATGATTTCTTCATTTCTTCTTAGAATTGGTTTCTAAAATCTCTCATTACTTAATTCTGTCTCCTGGACCTGCCAGTATATTAGCACTCCATCTTAAAATCTGACATATGGAAATTAGGAGGACTTCTCAGGAATTATCTAACCAGTGCAGACATGATTACTTACAAATGTGATAAAATAAAAAAGAATAATAATGCCATCCCATGAGGTCCACTCAAGCCACTAGCCAACCAGCCAGCCTTCTCCCCAAATGAGGTTACTTTTTTGTCTCTATAATGCTAACCTGAGGCAGGTGTGCTTCTCAAGTTTTACTGTGCAGATATTTCCCCTCAGGATCCAGTTAAAATGCAAATTCTGATTATGATCCAGGAGGTCTATGCTGAACCTGGCAATAGGAGAGGTAAATGTGAATTGCAGTTCTAACATTTAGTAGCAGTATACAGATGAACAAATTGTTTTTTTATCTGCAAACTAGGAATAAATATATCTTGGAGAGATACTAATATAAGAGTTAAATAATATAATGAATGTAGTTGGCACTTAGTGGGGATATAACAAATACTTTTTCAATCAATTGGCTTCTATCGATGGAAGTTGGAGGCTCATATTGAGATTATAAGCCAAAAAATAACTGACTTTTTGCCCCACAGAAATAGCTTCTAAGCCGAATTTTCTCTCATCCAGTATTTGTACAGTTGGGTTTTTTTTAAACCTAAACACAGGACTTAACATTTATATCTATTAAACTTCATCTTGTTAGCTTTGGCCAGAGTTCCAGCCTGTCAAGATTGTTTTGAATTAAGATTCAGTTACTCAGTGTATTAGCTATTGCTCCAAGCTTTATGTCATCTGCAAATTTGATAAGTATGCCTTCTGTGTCATTATACATATCATTAAAATGTTGAGTAGGACAAGACCAAGAGCAGAGATATTACACATTTTATTTGTTTTGAAATAAGGACTGCGCATGGGGTGGGGGAGGAGCTGAAATGATTTGATAAACTGTAAATCCGTTTTGCTGAATATCATCCAATCTACATTTCTCCATTTTTCTCTATAAATAGATGTCACAAAATATTTTTGAAATATATTAATTAAATCAAAATACATTATGTCTATGGATTTTTTTCCTTATCTTTCCACTTACAATTCAAAGTAAAAAGTGCAAAAAGATGAATTTGCCATTTCATAGTGTTAAGGAACCTATGCAATCTCTTAGTAATAATTTTGTTTACTAAGTGCTCAATAGCAATCTATTAACAATCTATTTGGCAATATCAACAAGCAAGAATTAGTTTTATAGTTATTGGTAGCATATGCATTCTGTGACTGGAGTCTGTTAAACACAGTTTTTACAAAATTCTCAGAAAGGTTACATATATTTTTATCATATACAAACACCTGTTCCTATATCTTTGTAGGTAATTCATCTAGTTCTGAAAATAGATTCATTCATCTAAAGCAACTCGGTATCCCTTATTCCTTAGATATCTTTTTGTTTACTTGCCTCTTAGTCATTTTCATCCTACTTGCTATGCTTTTAGTACCATGATTCTTAAAATTAAAAAAAAAACTAACATAATATGTAATTATGGTTATTGTTTCTTCTATAATCCACTTTAATTTTGGAAATGATTTTTAAAAATCTAGACTGATAAGAGATCTCCCTGTATCGTCACCATAGTCTCTATAGATGGCTGACTCTCAAGCAGTATACTGTGGATTCCTATCCCTTGGCAATTATATTTCAACTCTGCTTTAAAATTACTGACAATGAGATAAAACTTTTCTCTTGCCTTTCTGAAAACACTTTAGGAATAAATAATATCTGCTTTATTTTTAAAAGTTCCTTCTATTTTGACATTGAAAAACACCATATCTTCCCCATATATATTCATATGAATTAATATAAAATGAATCAGCTCAGACAAATGCAGAGACTTTCTTGGTGACCCACTGGCTAAGACTTCACACTCCCAATGCAGGGGCCCAGGTTTGATCCCTGGTCAGGGAACTAGATTCCACATGCCACAATTAAGAGTTCACATGCCATAGCTAAGGCCCAGCATGGACAAATAAATAATTTTTTAATGGGTATCTTAATATGAATTATCCTCATGTACCATCAAATCAAAGGAGACTGAAGCATCTTTCACACATATGTGCATGCACACACATTAACACACACAGAGATCATGCCTCTATCAGATTCCTTGCTTCTCCTCTGGTCTTCTCATCTTTCCTTCATTGGCTCCTTTTTAAGAGCCTCTGTGGTAAACAAATACTCAAGGTGATATTGGCTTTTCCTGAAACCAGTGATGGACATGATAAAAGGCCTAGGGTTAGCAAGTACTTCCAAGTTACAGGTTTCAATCAAAATTTACATCAGCCTCAACAGACAACCAAGGAACCTGACACAGTCAGACATGTGTGTTTGTGTCTGTGTGCACACATGTATGTGTGTACACACAGATGTGCAAGATGGTTGAGTGAACTCTGTTTTGATAGAGCAGGGCAACTAAAAAATTAATTTCCTATGTGTTTTAATTGATTCATTTAATATAAACAACATAATTGTATGTAGATATGAACAGGGAAAGTGAAGTATTATAATGTGGGCTCAGGAGGGCTGATGATGAGTCAAAGGTCACATAGATAATAGAAGGCGGAGCCCAGATGCTACTTAAAGGGCTTCAAGTAGCTTGTGGACGTAAGACATGAGCACTAGAGACAGATCCACAGACAAGAGCAGAGGGTGATGGCACATGGAGTTTAGAGTGAGGTAGAGAAGTATATGGAAAATGCACTTTCATCTTTTCAAAATATTTATATTCATGTTCACTATATTCCTTTGCTTCATATAATCTTTCTTAGAAAGGTTCCCTGGGTGCTAAATTTTCCTTCTAACCTGTAGATGCCAGAGGTTTTAAGAAGTTTCGGAAGGACTTGAGCAAACGAGTTTGGATGACACATAGCCAATAGACATCCCAGCAAAAGAAATTCCAATCACATCCCAGGAGTATCCCAACACAAATCCTAGAGGTTTTGGCTACTGCTCTCTACTTGATACCAATGAAGCTAGGACTGGACATTGCAACTTCTCCACCCATGCCTCAGAAGAGTCAAATGACTTCATCACCACGCTTATCAAAAGAATTGCTGGGCCACGACATGTGGTACTTACTTTTGCTTTCCTGATCTCCTGTGTGTGTATACATATAGATCCCTTTGGCAGAAGCTAGATCACATAAGAAACATCATCTTCAAGAGAAATGGGAATGTAATCTCTAACATTTCCATCTTTGGGGCACTGGAAATCAACTAGTCAACTAGATCCCAATCAAGCAGATCGGGATGGTGTTTAAGCAGTCTGTTGTGTGATACACAAGCAGAGAACTACCGCCTAGATTCCCATTGTCCTTTTTAAGGAATTCAATTCACACTTCATGCAAACTCACGGGACTGCTCCTGTATGCACTCCCCAAGGAAAGATTTGATCAAAATTGGTGACATCTCAAGGTGTTGTTCTCTTCTACTAATGTTACAGAGCAATGAATGTTCATTGTATACATCATCTGTCTTGTCTTTCCTACAGCTTGTCTCAATCACAATTAAGGGTTTGATAGTTTTTGGCTATACTTTTCATGCTTATAAAAGCTCTGGTGGTGTTCAAGGAACAGATGAACACACTTTCTAAGTGCAGAGGGAAAGCGAAGACAAAACTTTTAGTTCCATAAAGCATCACACCAACTCTCCTTTACGGCCAGCATAAGCTGCTGCTGGCTTTACAAAACAATAACTGCATCTTTTCACTTCTCTCTCCTAAAAAATTATTCGTCCCTGTTTGCAAGGAGACAAATTTTCATTTTTCTCTGATATTAAGGATTTATTAATCTCAGAAGTCAATTCCTAGAAGCAAAAGGATGTCAATGAAAGAAAACACGAAGTATAGATCTGTGAGATAAATGAGCAGAGGGAAACTCAAGGGTATTTTAAAGTTATTACTGATGCCTTCTCCAGCATAGAAACCAAAAGTTTACAATTCCTAAATTAAGGCCTTGAGGTAACATTAAATACTGTAATTTTATTTGTACAACCGAAGAAGTCACATATGGCTGAATCCTAAGATTATCACTATAATGGAGGTTTACGCTTTAGGTGTCCCTGCCTAACGTGTCTTGGTGAATGGCATCATCCTAAAGCTATTTTTAACAATGAAAGATATGAGAAAGTAGGGCCAAAGTACTTGTGTTGTATAGGCATCTATCCATATGTCCTCAGAGATACTGGGTACCTCTGGGTAGAAAGCACTTGCTTGCCTTTTGAAAATGCACAGAGCTGGCAAATCCTCAAAAAGGAACAACTTAACCAATGCATTGCCCATCGGTTAATAGCTACACAGTGAAAACAAAAGACTTAAATCACATAGAAGAGGTTACTATCTATGCTTGCATATTACACAAGTCATTTTTTCCACAAATTATCTCTCCTTCACATTCAGTCAGTTCAGTTGAGTTGCTCAGTCATGTCCGACTCTCTGTGACCCCATGAACTACACCACGCCAGACCTCCATGTCCATCACCAACTCCAGGAGTTTACTCAAACTCATGTCCATTGAGTCGGTGATGCCATCCAACTATCTCATCCGCTGTTGTCCCCTTCTCCTCCTACCTTCAATCTCTCCCAGCATCAGGGTCTTTTCCAATGAGTCAGTTCTTCACATCAGGTGGCCAAAGTATTGGAGTTTCAGCTTCAACATCAGTCCTTCCAATGACCATTCAGAACTGATTTCCTTAGGATGGACTGGTTGAATCTCCTTGCAGTCCAAGGGACTCTCAAGAGTCCTCTTCAACACCACAGTTCAAAAGCATCAATTCTTCAGCACTCAGCTTTCTTTATAGTTCAATTTTCACATCCACACATGACTACTGGAAAAATCATAGTTTTGACTAGATGGACCTTTGTTGGCAAAGCAATGTCTCCACTATTTAATATGCTGTCAAGGTTGGTCATAACTTCTCTTTCCAAGGAGTAAGCGTCTTTTAATTTCATGGCTGCAGTCACCATCTGCAGAGATTTTGGAGTACAGAAATATAAAGTCTGCCACTGTTTCCACTGTTTCCCAATCTATTTCCCATGAAGTGATGGGACCAGATGCCATGATCTTAGTTTTCTGAATGTTGAGCTTTAAGCCAACTTTTTCACACTCCTCTTTCACTATCATCAAGAGGCTCTTTAGTTCTTCTTCACTTTCTGCCACGTGCTGTCATCTGCATATCTGAGGTTATTGATATTTCTCCTGGCATCTTGATTCGAGTTTGTGCTTCATCTAGCCCAGCATTTCTCATGATGTTCTCATGATGCATATAAGTTAAATAAGCAGGGTGACAATATACAGTCTCGATGTACTTCCTTCCCAACTTGGAACCAGTGTGTTGTTCCATGTCCAGTTCTAACTGTTGCTTCCTGACCTGCATACAGGTTTCTCAAGAGGCAGATGGGTCTGGTATTCCCATCTCTTTCAGAATTTTCCACAGTTTATTGTGATCCACAGTCAAAGGCTTTGGCATAGTCAATAAAGCAGAAATAGATGTCTTTCTGGAAATCTCTTGCATTTTTGATGATACAACAGATGTTGGCGATTTGATCTCTGGTTCCCCTGCCTTTTCTAAAATCAGCATGAACATCTTGAAGTTCATGGTACATGTACTGTTGAAGCCTGGCTTGGAGAATTTTGAGCATTACTTTACCATCATGCAAGATGACTGCAATTGTGTGGTAGTTTGAGCATTTTTTGGCATTGCCTTTCTTTGGGACTGGAATGAAAACTGACCTTTTTCAGTGTTGTGGCCAGAGCTGAGTTTTCCAAATTTGCTGGCATATTGAGTGCAGCACTTTCATAGCATCATGTTTTAGGATTTGAAATAGCTCAACTGGAATTCCATCACCCCCACTAGCTTTGTTTGTAGTGATGCTTCCTAAGGACCACTTGACTTCACATTTCCACATGTCTGGCTCTAGACAAGTGATCACACCATCGTGATTATCTAGGTCGTGAGGATCTTTATACCGGTCTTCTGTGTATTCTTGCCACCTCTTCTTAATATCTTCTTCTGTTAGGTCCATACCATTTCTGTCCTTTATTGAGCCCATCTTTGCATGAAATATTCCCTTGGTATCTCTAATTTTCTTGAAGAAATCTCTTCACATTAGATTCCTTATAAATTTGTTACAGTACATACTGTTTTGTCAATTAACTTCATTTGAACAAATGACTATTCAAGGAAGACATATGAGCCAGATCAGTAGATTTCCACTGAAATGTATCACCTGAAGGGCCTGTTAATATCCAGAGTGCTGAACTTCACCCCTGGATTTAGTGTGTCTAGGGTGGAGCCCAAGAACTTGCATTTCTAACAAATACCCAGGTGATAATGTTGTTGGTAACCTGAGGACCTCAGCTGGAGAACCACTACTCTAGCAATGCTAGTGGGTTAGATCAGCAGTTCTCAACTCTGGATGCACATTTGAATCATCTCAAGACCTTTCAAGAATGAAATTGTGGGTTCCATCCCAGAGAAAATAAATTATAATATTAGGGAAGAGCCCACTAGAATCCCCACTTGTAGTTTTTAATGCTTTTCTGGTGATTCAAGGATGAATCCAGAGTTGAAAACAAAAGTTTTAGATAAATGCCAATTAATTTCAGCTAAAAAGTTTCTTAAAGAAGCAAATACATTTGACCTACATTCAGTAATTCTTCCTAGGGCATGTGACCTTATATTTGCAAATGATAATACATGGTTAATCCGTGGAAATCACTTTCCTGGGCCTAAAGGAAAGAACAGAAAATAAATAAATAAAACACTGTTCTCATCCCACAGGCATGGATTTTTGCAGCTTGGGTTATTTTCCAATAGCAGCACCACATGAAATGAGATTGAGCAACACAGGAAGTAGAGAAGATGGTATCTTCTGGAAAACGATGTTAGAGAACCAAAAGGACTAGCTACAGTGATCATAAAACAGTGATACTTGACTCTTCCAGAAAATTACTAGAGCTAATCAATGAATATAGAAAAGCTGCAGGATATAAAATTAACACATAGAAATCCCTTGCATTTCTATATACTAACAATGAAAAAACAAAGAGAAATTAAGGAAACAATACCATTCACCATTGCAACAAAAACAATAAAATATTTAGGAGTATATCTACCTAAAGATATGAAAGACCTATACATAGAAAACTATAAAACACTGATGAAAGAAATCAAAGAGGACACAAACAGATGGAGAAATATACAGTGTTCATGGATTGGAAGAATCAATACTGTCAAAATGGCTATTCTACCCAAAGCAATCTATAGATTCAATGCAATCCCTATCAAGCTACCAACGGTATTTTTCACAGAACTACAACAAATAATTTCACAATTTGTATGGAAATACAAAAAACCTCGAAAAGCCAAAGTAATCTTGAGAAAGAAGAATAGAACTGGAGGACTCAACCTGCCTGACTTCAGACTATATACTACAAAGCCACAGTCATCAAGACAGTATGGTACTGGCACAAAGACAGAAATATAGATCAATGGGACAGAATAGAAAGCCCAGAGATAAATCCATGAACCTATGGACACCTTATCTTTGACAAAGGAGGCAAGGATATACAATGGAAAAAAGACAACCTCTTTAACAAGTGGTGCTTGGAAAACTGGTCAACCACTTGTAAAAGAATGAAACTAGAACACTCTCTAACACCATACACAAAAATAAACTCAAAATGGATTAAAGATCTAAATGTAAGACCAGAAACTATAAAACTCCTAGAGGAGAACATAGGCAAAACACTCTCCGACATAAATCTCAGCAAGATCCTCTATGACACACCCCCCAGAATATTGGAAATAAAAGCAAAAATAAACAAATGGGACCTAATGAAACTTAAAAGCTTCTGCACTACAAAGGAAACTATAAGTAAGGTGAAAAGACAGCCCTCAGATTGGGAGAAAATAATAGCAAATGAAGAAACAGACAAAGGATTAATCTCAAAAATATACAAACAACTCCTGAAGCTCAATTCCAGAAAAATAAGTGACCCAATCAAAAAATGGGCCAAAGAACTAAACAGACATTTCTCCAAAGAAGACATACAGATGGCTAACAAACACATGAAAAGATGCTCAACATCACTCATTATTAGAGAAATGCAAATCAAAACCACAATGAGGTACCATTACACGCCAGTCAGGATGGCTGCTATCCAAAAGTCTACAAGCAATAAATGCTGGAGAGGGTGTGGATAAAAGGGAACCCTCTTACACTGTTGGTGGGAATGCAAACTAGTACAGCCACTATGGAAAACAGTGTGGAGATTTCTTAAAAAACTGGAAATAGAACTACCACATGACCCAGCAATACCACATCTGGGCATACACACCAAGGAATCCAGATCTGAAAGAGACACGTGCACCCCAATGTTCATCGCAGCACTGTTTATAATAGCCAGGATATGGAAGCAACCTAGATGCCCATCAGCAGACAAATGGATAAGGAAGCTGTGGTATATATACACCATGGAATATTATTCAGCCATTAAAAAGAATTCATTTGAGTCAGTTCTAATAAGATGGATGAACCTGGAGCCCATTATACAAAGTGAAGTAAGGCAGAAAGATAAAGAACATTACAGTATACTAACACATATATACGGAATTTAGAAAGATGGTAACGATGGCCCTATATGCAGGGCAGAAGAAGAGACGCAGAAGTACAGAACAGACTTTTGAACTCTGTGGGAGAAGGTGAGGGTGGGATGTTTTGAAAGAACAGCATGTATATTATCTGTGGTGAAACAGACCACCAGCCCAGGTGGGATGCATGAGTCAAGTGCTTGGGCCTGGTGGGCTGGGAAGACCCAGAGGAATCGGGTGGAGAGGGAGGTGGGAGGGGGGACCGGGATGGGGAATACGTGTAGCTCTATGGCTGATTCATATCAATGTATGACAAAACCCACTGAAAAATAAAAAAAAATAAAAAAAAAAAACTGGATATAGAACTGCCATATGACCCAGCAATACCACTTCTGGGCATACACACCAAGGAAACCAGATCTGAAAGAGACACATGCACCCCAATGTTCATTGCAGCACTGTTTATAATAGCCAGGACATGGAAGCAACCTAAATGCCCATCAGCAGATGAATGGATAAGGAAGCTGTGGTACATATACACCATGGAATATTACTCAGCTGTTAAAAAGAATTCATTTGAATCAGTTCTAATGAGATGGATGAAACTGGAGCCCATTATACAGAGTGAAGTAAGCCAGAAAGATAAAGAACATTACAGCATACTAAAACATATATATGGAGTTTAGAAAGATGGTAACGATAACCCTATATGCAAAACAGAAAAAGAGACACAGAAGTACAGAACAGACTTTTGGACTCTGTGGGAGAAGGTGAGGGTGGGATGTTTCGAAAGAACAGCATGTATATTATCTATGGTGAAACAGATCACCAGCCCAGGTGGGATGCATGAGACCAGTTCTCGGGCCTGGTGCACTGGGAGGACCCAGAGGAGTCGAGGGGAGAGGGAGGTGGGAGGGGGGATCGGGATGGGGAATACATGTAACTCTATGGCTGATTCATATCAATGTATGACAAAATCCACTGAAATGTTCTGAAGTAATTAGCCTCCAACTAATAAAAAAAAAAATAAAATTAAAAAAATAATAAATTAAAAAAAAAAACAGTGATACCTAAGGTGCAAATGTAGAGTTTAAACAAAAAAAATTTTTTTAATGTTAGAGCAGAACAAAGCAGTATTTGTAAAATAATTGATACTTTGTATAATGTGATTTTAAATATGCATATGGAACTCATATATTTGATATTATCAGTAGACATCAATATACATCCCCCAAGTTTACATATTTCAAGTTAATCAATATTTTTTTATTCCATTCATTCACTAATTTATTTGGATATTATCTCATATTTAGGCATATACGGAATTTTTGGCTGAGACAACCAGTGATGTCTTTCTGGGGGAGATGGCCTTTGAACTGGCCTTCATACAATAACCAGGTGTTCATCAAATAATTCAAGAGTAGAAAGTCCCTTTAGATAGAAGAAACCACAGAGGTGAAGAAATACTGGTAAGAAAGTAAAAGGTAACTTGTGAAGATATGAAGTTGAAAGGTAATACACTACAAAATTATGGAGTCTTTAACATCAGGATAAGGACATTTTCTGTTTATTTAGACACGTTTCTAAATACTGTCTCTTCCAGTATTAGAAACCTACCTATTTCTCCTCACCCCTCTTCATCCTTTCCTCCTATTCAAAGAGACCATTAATGTTTCAAAGGTGAGTCCAAATGGTGGCTTAATACCTGTATTGCTAGTCCTCATTTGAAATTACAGAACTCTACAGTCACAGTTTATTTTGGGAGCTCCAAAATTACTGCATATGGTGACTGCAGCCATGAAATAGAGACGCTTACTCCTTGGAAGGAAAGTTACGACAAACCTAGACAGAGTATTAAAATGCAGACACATTACTATGGCAACAAAGGTCCGTCAAGTCAAGGCTATGGTTTTTCCAGTAGTCATGTACGGATGTAAGAGTTGGACTATAAAGAAAGCTGAGCACTAAAGAATTGATGCTTTTGAACTGTGGTTTTGGAGAAGACTCTTGAGAGTCCTGTGAACTTCAAAGAGATTCAACCAGTCCATCCTAAAGGAAATCAGTTCTGAATGTTCAATGGAAGGACTGATGTTGAAGCTGAAACTCCAATACTTTGGCCACCTGATGTGAAGAACTGACTCATTGGAAAAGACCCTGATGCTGGGAAAGACTGAAGATGAGAGGAGAAGGGGACGACAGAGGATAAGATGGTTGGATGGCATCACCAACTCAGTGGACGTGAGTTTGAGTAAACTCCAGGAGTTGGTGATGGACAGGGAGGCCTGGCGTGCTGCAGTCCATGGGGTCACAAAGAGTTGGACACAACTGAGTGACTGAACTGAACTGAACAGTCACAGATGACCATAGGCAGTTAGAGATCCTGAAGAAATAAATTATCTGTCACATGAACTTAGTGTTTCAATTATCTAGTGGTGTGTAGCAAGTATCCCAATATTAGGGGGCTTACAAAAACAACTTCTTATCTTGCATGATTCTGTGAATTGACCAGGCATTTCTTTCACTTCAGATGATTTTGCCTGAGAGACACGAGAGCTAAAAATGGCTGCAATCAGATGGCCACCTGCCAGATGGTTGTAAAACTAGCACTTTCAGCTAGATGATTTACTTCTCCTCCCAACAGGATTCTCCACAGAGCTACTTGGGCTTTTTCACAATATGGCGCGTGGGTATTAAGTATTAACATTCCCAAAGGTTAATGAGGAAGCTTCAGATCTCTTACAGGTCATCCTTGGATGTTACACAATAACACTTCAGTTGTGTTCCATTCCAAACAACTTAGAGGGATAGACCAGACTCAAATAGAGGGAAAATAAAGTCTACCTGTTGGTGGAGTGGCAAGATCACATTGCAAAAGAGTACATGAGATAGGAGATAGAGCTGAGACCATCTTTGAAAATATCATCTACCACACTTCTTCAGTTCAGTTCAGTCACTCAGTTGTGTCCGACTCTTTGCGACCCCAGGAATCACAGCACGCCAGGCCTCCCTGTCCATTACCAACTCCCGGAGTTTACTCAAACTCATGTCTATCGAGTCGGTGATGCCAATCAACCATCTCATCCTCTGTCGTCCCCTTCTCCTCCTGCCCCCAATCCCTCCCAGCATCAGGGTCTTTTCCAATGAGTCAACTCTTCGCATCAGGTGGCCAAAGTATTGGAGTTTCAGCTTCAGCATCAGTCCTTGCAATGAACACCCAAAACTGATCTCCTTTAGGATAGACTGGTTGGATCTCCTTGCAGTCCAAGGGAATCTCAAGAGTCTTCTCCAACACCACAGTTCAAAAGCATCAATTTTTCGGTGCTCAGCTTTCTTCACAGTCCAACTCTCACATCCATACATGACTACTGGAAAAACCATAGTCTTGACTAGATGGAGCTTTGTTGGCAAAGTAATGTCTCTGCTTTTTAACATGCTGTCTAGGTTGGTCATAACTTTCCTTCCAAGGAGTAAGCGTTTTTTAATTTCATGGCTGCAATCACCATCTGTAGTGATTTTGGAGCCCCCAAAAATAAAGTCTGACACTGTTTCCACTGTTTACCCATCTATTTGCCATGAAGTGATGGGACCAGATGCCATGATCTTAGTTTTCTGAATGTTGAGCTTTAAGCCAACTTTTTCACTCTCCTCTTTCACTTTCATCACGAGGCTTTTTAGTTCATCTTCACTTTCTGCCGTAAGGGTGGTGTCATCTGCATATATGAGGTTATTGATATTTCTCCCGGCAATCTTGATTCCAGCTTGTGCTCATACTGTTAATGCGATTCTCAAGGCAAGAATACTGAAGTGGTTTGCCATTCCTGTCTCCAGTGGACCACATTCTTATTACACAAGTCTATATACTAACCCACACACAGAAACATCAAGGCTCAACAGTACATGTGATGAAAAACCTATACAAAACAATATAACTTTTATATGCTGTCTTAAAGATTAATAAGAAATGTAAAATTTGACTGAGAAAATAAAGACCTACCCTGATATTCATCAGGATGGAATAGCAGATACAGATAAAACCAGTTGCAAAGCTAGCAGCTAAATAGTAGAGCCTAAATCAACAAATTCCAAGCAGGAAAGTAGATTTGAGTTTTAATGAATAAATGTGGTATCTATACTTTTTGAGAACACCTTTATTCTTCAACTTGATTGTGGTACTGATGTTGATAATAGAAGGATCAGAAGTAGAAGCAAAAAGAAAAACATCATTTATTGAATTCTTCTCTACTAGAAGACATCATCTAATCCTCATCCAACTTTTAATTCTCACAACCATCCTATAAGAAAACTACTACCATCTAAATTTTGCAAAGACGAAAGGGAAGGTTGAAGAAATTATATATATTTCCCCAAGGGACACTGTAAGTTGGAAAGACAGGATTCCAATTCAGGTTTTGACAATTTTTTTTTCTATAAAAGGCCAGAGAATAAACATTTTTTTGCTGTGTAGGTCACATGGTCTCTGTTGCTCTTATTCACCTATGTGGTTTTATCACAGAAGCAGCCATAGGGTTTCCCTGATAGCTCAGTGGTAAAGAATTTGCCTGCCAATGCAGGAGACAGGGGCTCGATCCCTGGCTCAGGAAGATCCCACATGTCATGGAGCAACTAAATCTGTACACAACTATTGAGTCTGTGCTCTAGAGCCCTGGAGCCACAACTACTGAAGTCCTACCCTACAACAAGAAGTCACTGCAATGAGTACCTCATGCACCACAGTGAAGAGTAGAGCCCTCTTGCCAAAACAAGAGAAAAGCCCACACAGCAATCAAGACTCGGCAGAGACAAAAGGAAATAAATAGAAATTATTTTTTTTAAAAAGCACCCATAGAGACTATGTAAACTAGTGAGCAGAGTTGTTTTTTTTTTTAAAAAAAAAAAATCATTTACAGAAAGAGACAGTGGGCCAGATTTGGCCTCCAGGCAAGAGTTTTCTGACCCCTTCAGTTTACTGAAGACTGATCTAAACTTCTTGACTCAGATTTTATGAAAAAAAAAGTCTCTATATCTTTACAGCTGATGCAACATCTAGCACAGAATCATGTGTTCACATGTACTCAGTAAACATATTTGTTGGAATTACCAAAAAATAATTTGACTATGTGAGTGTCTATTATTTCCTAGACATTATTATAAGCACTTGTTATATATCACTGAACAAAATATAGAAATCCTGGTATATGAGTGGTTTAAAAATCTATAAAATACTACTATTCAAGATAGTTTTGGAAGTTTTGGTCACAGCAATCAGAGCAGAAAAAGAAGTAAAAGAAATCCAGATAGGAAAAGAAGAAGTGAAACTCTCGCTGTTTGCAGATGACATGATCCTCTACATAGGAAACCCTAAAGACTCTACCAGAAAATTACTAGAGCTAATCAATGAATATAGTAAAGATGCAGAATATAAAATTAACACACAGAAAGCCCTTGCATTTCTATACACTAACAATGAGAAAACAGAAAGAGAAATTAAGGAAACAATACCATTCACCATTGCAACAAAAAGAATAAAATACTTTGGAGTATATCTACCTAAAGAAACAAAAGACCTATACATAGAAAACTATAAAACACTGATGAAAGAAATCAAAGAGGACACAAACAGATGGAGAAATATACCACGTTCATGGATTGGAAGAATCAATATTGTCAAAATGACTATACTACTCAAAGCAATCTATACATTCAATGCAATCCCTATCAAGCTACCAATGGTATTTTTCACAGAACTAGAACAAATAATTGCACAATTTGTATGGAAATACAAAAAACTTCGAACAGCCAAAGCAATCTTGAGAAAGAAGAACGGAACTGGAGGACTCAACCTGCCTGACTTCAGACTATACTACAAAGCCACAGTCATCAAGACAGTATGGTACTGGCACAAAGACAGAAATATAGGTCAATGGGACAGAATAGAAAGCCCAGAGATAAATCCACGTACCTATGGACACCTTATCTTCGACAAAGGAGGCAAGGATATACAATGGAAAAAGACAACCTCTTTAACAAGTGGTGCTTGGAAAACTAGTCAACCACTTGTAAAAGAATGAAACTAGAACACTTTCTAACACCATACATAAAAATAAACTCAAAATGGATTAAAGATCTAAATGTAAGACCAGAAACTATAAAACTCCTACATGAGAACATAAGCAAAACACTCTCCGACATAAATCTCAGCAAGATCCTCTATGACCCACCTCCCAGAATATTGGAAATAAAAGCAAAAATAAACAAATGTGACCTAATGAAACTTAAAAGCTTCTGCACTACAAAGGAAGCTATAAGTAAGGTGAAAAGACAGCCCTCAGATTGGGAGAAAATAATAGCAAATGAAGAAACAGATAAAGGATTAATCTCAAAAATATACAAACAACTCCTGAAGCTCAATTCCAGAAAAATAAGTGACCCAATCAAAAAATGGGCCAAAGAACTAAACAGACATGTCTCCAAAGAAGACATACAGATGGCTAACAAACACATGAAAAGATGCTCAACATCACTCATTATCAGAGAAATGCAAATCAAAACCACAATGAGGTACCATTACACGCCAGTCAGGATGGCTGCTATCCAAAAGTCTATAAGCAATAAATTCTGGAGAGGGTGTGGATAAAAGGGAACCCTCTTACACTGTTGGTGGGAATGCAAACTAGTACAGCCACTATGGAGAACAGTGTGGAGATATCTTTAAAAACTGGAAATAGAACTGTCATATGACCCAGCAATACCACATCTGGGCATACACACCAAGGAATCCAGATCTGAAAGAGACACGTGCACCCCAATGTTCATTGCAGCACTGTTTATAATAGCCAGGACATGGAAGCAACCTAGATGCCCATCAGCAGACGAATGGATAAGGAAGCTGTGGTACATATACACCATGGAATATTACTCAGCCATTAAAAAGAATTCATTTGAATCAGTTCTAATGAGGTGGATGAAACTGGAGCCCATTATACAGAGTGAAGTAAACCAGAAAGATAAAGACCAATACAGTATACTAACACATATATATGGAATTTAGAAAGATGGTAACGATAACCCTATATGCAAAACAGAAAAAGAGAACCAGATGTACAGAACAGACTTTTGGACTCTGTGGGAGAAGGCAAGGGTGGGATGTTTCGAGAGAACAGCATCGAAACATGTATATTATCTAGGGTGAAACTGATCACCAGCCCAGGTTTGATGCACGAGATAAGTGTTCTGGCCTGGTGCACTGGGAAGACCCAGAGGGATCGGGTGGAGAGGGAGGTGGGAGGGGGATTGGGATGGGGAATACATGTAAATCCATGGCTGATTCATGTCAATGTATGACAAAAACCACTACAATATTGTAAAGTAATTAGCCTCCAACTAATAAAAATAAATGGAAAAGAAATCTATAAAATGCCCAGATTATACAGTGTGTCTGTACTCCATTTCTACTGCTGCCATAGCAAATTACTACAAACACAATGGCCTAAAACAATACAAATTTATTATCTTACTATTCTGTAGGTCAGAAGTCCAACATGAGTCTCATTAGACTAAAATGAAGCCCTTGGCAGACCTGTGTTAAAAGATCTGTTTCCTAGCTGATGATTATTCTTGGCACAATGCAATCCCTTAAACACAGATCCTCACATCTCAGAATGAGCAAACTTCACTGAGTCATTCTCCTGCTGCCATTTTTCTTTCTGACTATACCCAGATGTAGTGATGGGGTTCTCTGATTTTAAGGACTCACATGATCAGATTCAGCCCACCTAGATTATTCAGGACAATCTCTTTGTCTTAATCACATCTTCAAAGTCCCTTCTGCCATGTAAGGTAACATATTCACAGGTTCAGGGGATTAGGACCTGGACATCTTTAAGTAATCATTATCTGTCTACTACAAATATCATCAAATAATTTTATACTCAGTCTTATGAATTTGATTTTTGCCAGTGGATAATATTTCTCGTGAGCTGATAAATAATACAAATGCTACTGACATATGTGGTAATCCATTCATATTGAATAGAATAAATTACACCTTCTCTAGCCTTGCCCAAACCTGATAGACTTAGACCTAATGATTGAGTCAGTCCTAAATGAGATCAGAGTGCTTCAAAAATTCTTATGTAACATTAAAAGCAAGGTATTTTTTTTTGCCATAAGCCGGTCACATCAGGTAGGAATTTTCCATTTTGAACACATACATTGCCCTGGGTCCTGCCTAAAAATAGGATTCCTACATGTGCCTGACCGTGACATGTTAGCCCAGGCCATTTGACTGGTCCTCTGCTTTGGTTTTCTGATTTACCTTTCAATCCCATTCATTAATTAGAATGTTAACTGAAACTTTAGATAGAATAAAGCTGACATCTTTCTTGACCCTTGCCAATCTATCCAACTGTGCTTTTGTTCCAAGCACTCAGTCCTCTTCCAACTGAGATGGACCACACCCCCATAACCCAAGACTCTCAGCTCCAGGAAATCCACTTACTAAAGATTCCTGATGACAAGCACTACCTAAATTAGCTCTAATTCCATGATTTTGCAGTATTATGGTTTGGTCTGTGCCCCATACCCAACTCTCTATACCATCTTCATCTCCCTTAAAATGTCCATAATTCACCCATGCTCAAGTTAAAAACTTTGCAGTCATTTTCAATTCTACTCTGCCTTTATCCACCACTATTCAATCACCCTATTGTTCTGGTTACCAGAGACAAACGACACAGAAGGTGGACAGGATTGGCAGGAGAAATAAGTTTCTGTTTTAGAGGAAAAACACCAACTTTCAGTGCTTGCCTTTCAGAAACATTTGCCCTGAAGCTCCCCCACATCAGGGGAGAAGTTTCTATGTAAGATCCAGAATGAAGAGAGACTTCTATTGAGATCTGAAAGCTCTAGACCTACAAGAAAGAAAATTCATCTTGGAGTTTTAAAGACTTGGTGTCTGATCAAAGCTCTGCAACATACTTTGACAATTTGTTTTCAACTAGGAAATGCAAATAACACCTACCTCATGGGGTTGTTGGAAAAATTAAACGAGATCATGAGTATGAGGGCACTTTGTAAGCTGCAGGTGTTAGCTGTTACCATTATGCTTATCCCACAAAAGCTCTCCTAGCTCTACTGCAGAAAATATTACAACTGTTCAGGGCAAAGAGTGAATAATTTAATGCTAATCATTCAGATTCATGCAGGAGGCAATTTACTTTTGTTCTATGATGTTATCAAAGGTCACTTCATTCTAATCCTGTCCCTCAAGTTACATTTTGGACAAAGTTCAGTTTCATCAAAACTGCCAATATTAGGCTTGGCTCAACTTAAAGACTCATTCAACCACCTTCTCTGAAAACACAAGTCAATGTTTGTGCATATTTGTATCATAAATCACATACTAATGAGATGCCAAAAGCAGTCACCTCTTTTACAATCACTCTCTGATTCCCAAGGCTGAATTAGCCACTTCTTCTCTACTTCCCATTATGTGTTGCCAACACTACTATAGCACTGATGCTATGACATGATAATGGTGTTTCTGATCTTCTTCCCCATGAGATTGTGAGCGGTGGATTCTAGGGTGGAGATTCAGTCTATGCATCCTCACACATGGTAGACAGTGGATAACCAATACAGGTTTATTGAAGCAAAAGAGGAAACACAGGAAGTTCAAGCTGTAGGGAACTTTGCTTCTTAGAGAGTTATACTTCACTAGCTAATTTAAGGAAATCAGATTTCAAATAAAGGAAAAGCATGCTAAGGAAAAACTAATCTTTTCAAAAATCCCCCATTAATCTTTCTACAGCACATTTAAAAGGTGTTAGCAGTTGTTATTAAGTGCAATGTAAATTAGATTAATTATTCTAAACAATTCATATTCGAGACTTGGGAAAAGAGAAACATTTTATTTGAATCTCTCAACCCCTAAATGTGATGCCCTGTGCTTTCTGGAGAAACTCAGTATTACAAATAAAACATAGATGTACTGATCTGAGAGGGTAGGGAGGATTTTTCCCATTTAGAAAGTTGTTCCTTTGTCAAAGATAAAGTGTCCATAGGTGTGTGGATTTATCTCCAGGCTTTCTATTTTGTTCCATTGATCTATACTTCTGTCTTTGTGCCAGTACCATACTGTCTTAATGACTGTAGCTTTGTAGTATAGTCTGTAGTCAGGCAGGTTGATTCCTCCAGTTCCATTCTTCTTT
This sequence comes from Muntiacus reevesi, assembly GCF_963930625.1. NCBI lineage: Eukaryota > Metazoa > Chordata > Mammalia > Artiodactyla > Cervidae > Muntiacus > Muntiacus reevesi. The sequence goes on from NC_089271.1 coordinate 21,002,644, forward strand.
CTCAAGATTGCTTTGGCTATTCGAGGTTTTTTGTATTTCCATACAAATTGCAAAATTATTTGTTCTAGTTCTGTGAAGAATACCATTAGTAGCTTGATAGGGATTGCATTGAATCTATAGATTGCTTTGGATAGTATACTCATTTTCATTATATTGATTTTTCTGATTCATGAACATGGTATATTTCTCCATCTCTTTGTGTCATCTTTGATTTCTTTTATCAGTCTTTTATAGTTTTCCATATATAGGTCTTTTGTTTCTTTAGGTAGATTTATTCCTAAGTATTTTACTCTTTACATCGCAATGATGAATGGAATTGTGTTCTTAATTTCTCTGCTTTCTCATTGTTAGTGCATAGAAATGCAAGGGATTTTTGTGTGTTGATTTTATATCCTACAACTTTACTATATTCACTGATTAGCTCTAATAATTTTCTGGTGGAGTCTTTAGGGTTTTCTATGTAGAGGATCATGTCATCTGGAAACAGTGAGATTTTTCCTTCTTTTGTGATATGGATTCCTTTTATTTCTTTTTCTTCTCTGATTGCTCTGGCTATCTCTTTAACAAGTGGTGCTGGGAAAACTGGTCAACCACTTGTAAAAGAATGAAACTAGAACACTTTCTAACACCATACACAAAAATAAACTCAAAATGGATTAAAGATGTAAATGTAAGACCAGAAACTATAAAACTCCTAGAGGAAAACATAGGCAAAACACTCTGACATAAATCACAGCAGGATCCTCTATGACCCACCTACCAGAGTAATGGAAATAAAAGCAAAAATAAACAAATAGGACCTAATTAAACTTTACACAACAAAGGAAACTATAAGCAAGGTGAAAAGACGGCCTTCAGAATGGGAGAAAATAATAGCAAATGAAGCAATGGACAAAGAATTAATCTCAAAAATATACAAGCAGCTCATGCAGCTCAATCCCAGAAAAATAAATGATTCAATCAAAAACTGGGCCAAAGAACTAAACAGACATTTCTCCGAGGAGGACATACAGATGGGTAAGAAACACATGAAAAGATGTTCAACATCACTCATTATCAGAGGAATGCAAATCAAACCACAATGAGGTACCACTTCACACCAGTCAGAATGGCTGCTATCAAAAAATCTATAAGCAATAAATGCTGGAGAGGGTGTGGAGAAAAGGGAACCGTCTTACACTGTTGGTGGCAATGCAAACTAGCACAGCCACTATGGAAGAACAGTGTGGAGATTCCTTAAAAACAGGAAATAGAACTGCCATACAACACAGCAATCCCACTGCTGGGCATACACACTGAGGAAACCAGAATTGAAAGAAACACGTGTATCCCAATGTTCATCACAGCACTGTTTACAATATCAAGGACATGGAAGCAACCTAGATGTCCATCGGCAGACGAATGGATAAGAAAGCAGTGGCACATATATACAATGGAATTTTACTCAGCAGTTAAAAAGAATGCATTTGAATCAGTTCTAAAGAGGTGGATGATCCTGGAGCCTATTATACAGAGTGAAGTAAGTCAGAAAGAAAAATACCAATACAGTATATTAACACATATATATGGAATTTAAAAAGATGGTAATGATGACCCTATATGCAAGACAGCAAAAGAGACACAGATGTGAAAAACAGACTTTTGGACTCTGTGGGAGAGGGCGAGGGTGGGATGATTTGAGAGACTAGCACTGAAACATGTATGTGAAATAGATCACCAGTCCAGGTTCGATGCATGAGAGAGGGCACTCAGGGCCAGTGCACTGGGATGACCCTGAGGGATGGGATGGGGAGGCGTGTGGGAGGGGGGTTCAGGATGGGGGACACATGTACAACCATGGCTGATTCATATCAATATATGGCAAAAACCACTACAATATTGTTATTAGCCTCCAATTAAAATAAGTAAATTAATTTTTAAAAAGAAAGTCATTCCTGTAAGGATTTTAATTATATATTTTCAAAATTCTATCATCATCTACCAGGATATCATATAATCCCTTCTTAGCACATCTTTATTAATAGTTTAATTAAAAAATAGCCATGTAACCCTTGGATTAAAGGCAAGATAAAAGTCTGTGAGATACCATTTTGAAAGCATGGCTACCATTGGAAAATATGCTCTTCTTGAGCCAGATGAGAAGGTGTCAACAGAGTTTCAATGGCCATGAAACTACACTTTAATCTCATGCTTCTGAAATTTTCACCTACACACAAATCCCCCAAGGATTTTGTTCAAAATTCGCATTCTGATTCCATAATTGTAGGATGGGTCCTGAAAGTGAATTTCTAGCAATTTCTCAGGTGATGCTCAAGCTACTCGTCTGCAGATCATATCTTGGATGCCAAGGTTTTAGTAGACATTGCGAATATCATCAGTGAAATTTCTAAGGTAAGCTATCACTGTGTTTCTCCTATGCCAATAGTTTTAGAGATTTTTCCTATTAACACCTTTTACTCAAGAGGATAATTGCTTTGATAACCAGTTTTTAAAGAGACTGAACCTTGTAGTTAGTTTGAATTTAATCACTATACAAAATGTGGCTCATGCAATGATTAAGAAATGATAATATCCCTGGCAGACAGAGAAATTATGTTTAAGCTACATTTTTCCTTTAAAAATTCCTTTTTCTAAGACTCAATTGACATGCAGCTTCTAAGAAATGTTATTGAAGACATCATAACCTGTTAGTGATACAGTGTAGAGTCCAATAGTCCCACTCAAAGCAAAGCTGATGTATCCATAGGAATAAAACAGATTATCATCTCATGTGAGCATCTCCCAGTAATGAGATAGCTCTTGGGATAATCTGCCTGACCAGAAGAGCCAATCCTGACAGCCCTTAATTGGTAATGACAAATTGAAGAGCCTTAAAAGTAAAAGAGGCTGTGTTTTTCCAGTGCTTGCCCTATTAGATTTTAGGCATGCCCTAGATGTATAAAACTGCATTCTCATCAATCCATTTTCATGCACCTAAAATCGCTTATTTGGGCTAAGGATTCAAGAGTATAATTTCTAAACCAAAATGATAGATGTACAGTTATTACATGGCAAAAATTCTTTTATAACAGTATTCAAAATCTGCCAGCCCTCAGAAAAAAATTTGAAAATTTTCCCCTTTACTTTTCCCACTGCCATTAATCTTCTTTGTTCTAAGTTTCTCCCTGCTTTAATCATTTGATATACTGTATAAAGTTGTGCATATACTAAATTTCAATGAGAGAAATCTTATTTTAAATGCACTTAAAATAAGTTAGTGTTTTCTGTGATGAATTCTATGTAAAGAAATAAATTCTTCTTTATGAATAGTCATCTCCAAACATCTGCTCACATATTTTGCAAGTTCTATGTTCATATATCTCATTATTTCCATGTAGACTATATCTGTATCCCCACTTTACACATGACTGTGAGTATCTCTTTTATGTTCCAGTCAAGAAAGGGAAACTAACACCCATGGTATGGAGAAGTACCTGGGCTAGCAAGAGCATGAGGTGGCTACAGGCCACAGGACTGCAAGGGCAAGAGAAGAGATCAATTACCTAGAATCCAGGAAGACCAGTGTTTGTACACAAGGACAACTCTATGCCCTTTAATATGGAAATATAGTCACTTCCCTCCCATTGGTCAAATCTCATCCCAACTGATGATATCCACAGAGGTCAGACTCCTAAAGCACAGAGCACAGTACATAAGCATGGAGATGGAACTTGTGGGACCACATAAAGAATACCAGGAACAGTGGAAGGTACAAGTAATATACAGGAAATATGGTAATTAAAGGGAAATTCACTTACAGAATGTCGAGACCACTGATCTTCTCCACATCAGCAACTCCAGAATGTCAGCAGCCAGATTTTGATGCTCTAGTCAGGAGACTGGATGGTTCATCTCTGTAGAATGACAATGAAATGAAAAGCTAGACTAAAAACTTGGAAGATAAAATTGAGAAAAATTTTCCAAATGTAAAGCAAAAGACAAAAATGAAGAATGACAGAAAAGTAAATCAAGCCAAGAGTTTCAACATACAACATGACTAACCATAATACAGTTCTAGAAAGAAAACTTAAATTCAGGAGAACTTTTCCAGATGGATTTTCAGATTGAAAGGACTCACCAAATACCAACACAATAGATTAAACCAGGCCCTCATCAAAGGAACATTACAATGGAATTTAAGAACATCAGGAGACAGAATTTCCTGATGATCCAGTGGATAGGACTCCATGCTTTCACTGCTGAGGGCCCAGGTTCAATCCCTGGTCCCTACTTGGGGAACTAAGATCTCACAAGTTCCATGGTACAGCCAAGAAAAGGAACACTGGGAGAAAGTGAATATTCTTCTAGAGGAAGGGTAGGGGGTAACCATGTCCCATACAAAGGATCAGAAATCAGACCACTTCTAACCTTTTAACATCAACATAAGAAGCTAGAAGGCAATGGAGTAATGCCTCCAAAACTTTGGGGGAACCTATAACCTATAACCCTATAATCCAACCTATAACCCTACCTTCAAGCAAACTTCAAACCAAATAAAACCTTTTTCAGGTGTGCAAGATCTTGAAAATTTATCTCTAAGCATCTTTTTTTCATTTAGCTACTGAAATAAGTGTTGTACCAAAATGGAAGGTGTAAACCAGAACAGAGGAGGAAACAGGAATGTAGGAAATACAGATCTCAGAGACAAAGTTACCTCAGAACAATTCATATGCATCAGGCACAGAAAGTGTTCAATTTACAACTTAACAAAATATCTCGTGTGTTTGAATACATTAAGGGGAGATTTAGATAATTTGGGAAAGGAACTGAATTAGTGAGAAGAACATGAAAAATAAGTAACCATAACACAAGGCAATTATTAGGTTCAGGGTAAAATATTCTGCAAGAAACAAAAAATGATTCACAATATATTATGTAATTCAGCTATGGATAATGTTTACATAGTTACACTAATGTAAACATTGAAGACTGCACTAATGTAACCTATCATATAACTATATTGCCAGGACAGAGTGACAGGAACTCTTAATATACGTGCATAGAGAGAAAAGAAAGCTAAATTATTTTCCTTTCTGAGATGTCAATCAGTAAATTCAAATCTTGGAAATCAAAAAGTCAAAATGAAATAATGCTATTAAAAAATGGAAATAAATACCCAAAGATGCAACTAAAATACTATTGGTTTTTTCTGTAATAATTTATACAGAATTAATGTGTGGAAATATATTTTTGTACTTAAAATTTAGTGAAAATTTTAAAGTAAGTTAAAATATGAAAAATGATTTTCAATATTTTAAGTTTAAATATCAATACTATAAAGAATGTGCTTCTGTCATTTTTGAGGTATGGCATCTCACAAATTACAGTATGCAATTCTCATCTTTCTTTTAATGATTACTTTTTAATATGCTTACCAGAAAGAGGAAATGGCTGTTATTCTTGCTGTTTAATTAAAAAAACTAAAGTGATTCTTCCTATTGTTATGGTTAATAAAACAAATACAAAACCTAGAAGCATCTTTGTGAATTTGTACAATTTGTATCATACTGATGAATCTCTGTATTAGAATTATATTGTCATGATTGAAACTCCTTCTGAAAATAGATATAAACCCTACTGAAATGCTGGAATTTTGAAATAACTGAAACTCATTGCTATATAATAGATGAAAATTATAAACCTTATTTTGTAAGACTAACATTCTGTATCAATATTCTGATGACTAAGTTCTAATAATGACATTTTTCCTAAGACAATTTAAAGATTGTGCTTTAGAACTCAAGTAATGTTGCTTCAATATGCCAACACTATAGTACATCACCAATACAATCTTCAGGACTTCCCTGGTGGTCTAGTGGCTAAGACTCCAGGCTCCCAATATAGGGGGCCCAGGTGCCAACCGTGGTCAGGGAGCTAAATCCCAATCAATACAACTATAAGTTCATATGCCACAACTAAGATCGTCCATGCTACAATTTAAAAAGATCCCACATACTGCAGCTAAGACCCAGCACAGTCAAATAAATAAATAGATGCTTTTTGAAATGTGATTTTTCTCATCTACTTTGTATGCATGCCTACATGCTCAGTCACTAAGTTGTACCTAACTCTTTGTGACCCCATGGACTGTAGTTCCCCAGGTTCCTCTCTCCATGTGACTTCCTAGGCAAGAATACTGGAGTAGGTTGCCATTTCCTCCTCCAGGGGATCTTCCCAACCCAGAGATCCAACCAGTGTCCCCTACCTGACAGGTGAATTCTTTACACTGAATCGCCTGGGAAGCCCCTCCATTTTGTATAATGTCTTTCAAAATCTATGATAGTAAAAATTTAACTTGCTCACGTCAACATTCTCCTAATTAGGACAAAAGAAGTGGATGATGGGTGCATATTTAGTTAAGTGAGTGGATATAATATAAGAACTATGCTAACAAAATACAAAGGTTTACCTGCAATTCATTTGCACAGTAATTTGAAAAGAATCTGTTACTGCTTACACCATGCAAAACAAAAAGGAAAACCAAAGTGATAAAACATTATGATAAATTCATAAATTTTACAGTGAAAAATAGTAGTATCAGGCTCTTTGATGCATTTTTAATCCTGAAACATATCATATTTAACTTTTAGCTAATGCTGATATTCAAAATGATGATAGTGTGTGGCAATCTAAGATTTGTTGATCTTGTACCTGGTTTATTTTCAGTTTCAAAGCACTATTTCCAATGTTTGTGAGCCAATCCCAACCTGGTTTCTGAACAAATAGAACAAATGAGGGGATGGATCCAGTAATATAAAAACCTCCCAACAAAGAAATGTTCAGGTCCAGATGGCTTTACTGGTGAACACTACCAAATATTTAAATAAGAATTAATACTAATCCTACTTGAACTCTTCCAAATTTAAAGAGAAGGCATGATACTTCCAAACTCATTTAATGAGGCCACCATTACCCTGATACCAAATTCAGTCAACACTACCAAAAAAAAAAAAAGAAAAAGAAAATCACAGACCAATATCTCAAAATGAAAATAGATGCAAAAATATTCAAAACAACAGCAAACTAAATTCAACAGTATATTAAAGTATCATAAACCAAAATAAAGTGTGGTTTATCCCTAAGACGCAATGAGAGTTTAACACATGCAAATTAATGTAATACACTACAGTAACAAAATGAAGCATAAAAATCATATGATCATCTCAATAGATACAGTATACATATTTGAAAAAATTCAACATTCATTCATGATAAAAAAAAAAAAAACTCTCAACAAATTAGGTATAGAAGAAATATAACTCAATGTAATAAAGGTCATACATGGCAAGCCCACAGCTCACATCATACTTAACAGTGAAAAGCTGAACATTCTTAACATAAAATCAGGAATAAAACCAAGTATGTATGCCCTTATCACTTTTATTCAATACAATACTGGAAGTCCTAGCCAGAGTAATTAGGCAAGGAAAACATAAGAGGCATCCAAATCAAAAAGGTAGAAGAAAAATTGTCAGTGTTTGCAGATGATATAATCTTCTACATAGAAAACCATAAAGAGTCCATCAAAGACTGTTAGAATTCAATAAACAAATTTAATAAACTCATAAGATACAATATCAGCATGCAGAAACCAATTGTGCTTCTATATGCTAACAGTGAACTATCCAAAAAAGACCTAAATAAAACAACTCCATTTACAATAGCAAAAAAAAAAAAAAAAAAAAAAACAATACTTAGGAATACACTTAACTAAGGAGATGAAACATCTGTACAAGATTTGTGCTATAAATGGCAAGATTTTACTCTTTTTTATGCTTGAGCAGTAGTCTATTGTGTGTATGTATACACACACCACATCTTTTGTATCCAACTGTTAATGATGCTTGAGTGGTTTCCATGTCTTGGCTATTGTAAATAATGCTGTGACACTGGGGTACATGAATCTATTCAAATTATTGTTTTAGTTCTTTTGATATATACCCAGGAGTGGAATTGCAGATTCATATGGTAATGCTGTTTTTAGCTTTTTGAGGAACCTGCATTCTGTTTTCTGCATTGGCTGCACAAATTTACATTTCCACCACCAGTGTACATGAGCCCCCTTTTTTCAATATCCTCACCAACATTTGTTATTTGTGTTTCTTAATTTTTTTATTGAAGGATAATTGCTTTACAGAATTTGGTTGTTTTCTGTCAAACCTCAACATGAATCAGCCATAGGTGTACATATATGCCCTCCCTTTTGAACCTCCCTCCCATCTCCCTCCTCATCCCACCCCTCCAGGTTGATACAGAGCCCCTGTTTGAGCTCCCTGAGCCATACAGCAAATTGCCATTGGCTGTCTATTTTATACATGGTAATGTAAGTTTCCATGTTACTCTTTCCATACATCGCACCCTCTCCTCCCCTCTCCCCAAGTCCACAAGTCTAATCTCTATGTCTGTTTCTCCATTGCTGCCCTGTAAGTAAATTCTTCAGTACCATTATTCTAGATTCTGTACTTATGTGTTAGAACACGATATTTATCTTTCTCTTTCTGACTCACTTCATTCTGTATAATTGGTTCTAGGTTCATCCACCTCATCAGAACTGACTCAAATGCATTCCTTTTTCTGGCTGAGTAATATTCCATTATGTATATGTACCACGACTTCTTTATCCATTCATCTGTTGATGGACATCGAGGTTGTTTCCATGTTCTAGCTATTGTAAGTAGTGCTGCAATGAACAGTGGGATATATTTGTCTTTTTCAATTCTGGTTTCCTGAGGGTATATGCCTAGGAGTGGGATTGCTGGGTAATATGGTGGTTTTATTTTTGTTTTTTAAGCAGTCTCCATACCATCTCCCATAGCGGTTGTATCAATTTACATTCCAACCAACAGTGCAAGACTGTTCCCTTTTCTCCACACCCTCTCCAACATTTATTGTTCATAGACTTTTTGATGATGGCCATTCTGATTGGTGTGAGGTAATATCTAATTGTAGTTTTGATTTGCATTTCTCTAATAATGAGTGATGTTGAGCATCTTATCATGTGTTTGTTAGTCATCTGTATGTCTTCTTTGGAGAAATGTCTGTAGGTCTTTTTCCCACTTTTTGATTGGGCTGTTTATTTTTCTGGCATTGAGTTGTATGAGCTACTTGTATATTTTGGAAATTAATCCTTTGTCAGTTGTTTCATTTGCTATTATTTGCTCCCATTCTGAGGGTTGTCCTTTCACCTTGCTTATAGTTTCCTTTGCTCTGCAAAAGATTTTAAGTTTGCTCAGGTCCCACTTGTTTACTTTTGTTTTTATTTCCATTACTCTAAGAGGTGGGTCATAGAGGATCTTGCTTTGATTTATGTCGAGTGTTCTGCCTGTTTTCCTCTAAGAGTTTTATAGTTTCTGGTCTTACATTTAGGTCTTTAATCCATTTTGGGTTTATCTTTGTGTATGGTGTTAGAAGTGTTCTAATTTCATTCTTTTACATGTAGCTATCCAGTTTTCCTGGCACCATTTATTGAAGAGGCTGTCTTTGCCCCATTGTATATTCTTGCCTCCTTTGTCAAAAATAAGGCACCCATAGGTGCATGGGTTTATTTCTGGGCTTTCTATCTTGTTCCATTGGTCTATATCCTGCTTTTGTCCCAGTGCCATACTGTCCTAATGACTGCAGCTTTGTAGTATAATCTGGTCCAGAAGGTTGATTCCTCCAGCTCCATTCTTCTTTCTCAAGACTGCTTTGGCTATACGGGGTCTTTTGTGTTTCCACATAAATTGTGAAATTTTTTGTTCTAGTTCTGTGAAAAATGTCACTGGTAATTTCACAGGGATTGCATTGACTCTGTGGATTGCATTTGGTAGTCTAGTCATTTTCACAATATTGATTATTTCTACCCAGGAACATGGAATATCTCTTCATCTGTGTATGTCATCTTTGATTTCTTTCATTAGTGTCTTAGACTTTTCTCTGTACAATTCTTTTGTCTCCTTAGGTAAGTTTATTCCTAGATATTTAATTCTTTTTGTTACAATGGTGAATGGTATTGATTCCTTAATTTCTCTTTCTGACTTTTCATTGTTAGTATATAGAAATGCAAGTGATTTCTGTGTAGATTTTGTATCCTGCAACTTTACTGAATTCACTGATTAGCTCTAGATCCTATCTTTAGGATTTCTATGTACAGTATCATGTCATCTGCAAATGGTGAGAGCTTTACTTCTTTCCTGATCTGGATTCCTTTTATTTCTTTTTCTTCTCTGATTGCTGTATCTAGGACTTAAAGAACTATGTTGAATAATAGTGGGGAAAGTGGACACCCTTGTCTTGTTCCTCATCTTAGGGGGAATGCGTTCAGTTGTTCACCATTGATAATAATGTTTGCTCTAGGCTTATATATATGGTCTTTATTATGTTGAGGTAGGTTCCCTCTATGCCCATTTTTTGAAGAGTTTTAATCACAAATGGGTGAATTTTGTCAAAGGCTTTTTCTGCATCTATTGAGATTATCATTTAGTTTTTATGTTTCAGTTTGTTAACATGGTATATCACATTGATTGATTTCTGTATATTGAAGAACCCTTGCATTCCTGGAATAAACCCAATTTGATCATGGTGTATGAGCTTTTTGATGTGTTGCTAAATTCTGTTTGCTAAAATTTTCTTGAGGATTTTTGCATCATGCTCATCAGTGATATTGGCCTGTAGTTTTCTTTTTTTGTCTTGCTCAGTTTTGGCATCAAGGTGATGGTGTCCACCTTGAGTGGACATGAGTTTGGAAGTGCTCCTTCCTCTGAAATTTCTTTTTGAAAGAGCTTTAGAAGGATAAGCATTCAGTTCAGTTCAGTCACTCAGTTGTGTCCGACTCTTTGCCAGCCCACGAACCTCAGCACGACAGGCATCCCTGTCCATCACCAACTCCCGGAGTTGACTCAAACTCATGTCCATTGAGTCGGTGATGCCATTCAACCATCTCATACTCTGTTGTCCCATTCTTCTCCCACCTTCAATTTTTCCAAGCATCTGGGTCTTTTTCCAGTGAGTCAACTCTTCGCATCAGTTGGCCAAAGTATTGGAGTTTCAGCTTCAACATCAGTCCTTCCAATGAACACAGGACTCATCTCCTTTAGGATGGACTGGTTGGATCTCCTTGCAGTCCAAGGATAGGCATTAGCTCTTCTCTAAATGTTTGATCGAATTCTCCTGTGAAGCCATCTGATCCTGGGCTTTTGTTTTATGGGAGATTTTTGATCACAGCTTCAATTTCAGTGCTTGTAATTGAGTTGTCATAATTTCTATTTCTTCCTGGTTCAGTCTTGGAAGATTGAACTTTTCTAAGGATCTTTCCATTTCTTCCAGGTTATCCATTTTATTGCCATATATTTGTTTATAATAGTCTCTTACAATCTTTTGTATTTCTGCATTTTCTGTTGTAACCTCTATTTTTTCATTTCTAATTTTGCTGATTTGATTCTTCTCTCTTTTTTTTCTTAAGTTTGGCTAAAGGCTTGTCAATTTTGTGTATCTTCTCATAGAGCCAGCTTTTAGTTTTATTAATCTTCACTATTGTTTCTTTCATTTCTTGTTTATTTCTGCTCAGATCTTTATGATTTCTTTCCTTCTACTAATTTTGGGGTTTTTTGTTCTTTTTCCAGTTGTTTTAGTTGTAAATTTAGGTTGCTTATTTGATGTTTTTCTTGTTTCTTGAGGTAGGATTGTATTGCTATAAACTTCCCTCTTAGAACTGCTTTTGCTGCATCCTATAGGTTTTGAGCTGTCGTGTTTTCATTGTCATTTGTTTCTAGAAATTTTTTGATTTCCCTTTTGATTTATTCAGTAACCGGTTGCTTATTTAGAAACATGTTGTTTAATCTCCATGTGTTCGTGTTTCTTATAGTTTTATTCTGATAATTGATATCTAGTCTCATAGTGTTGTGGTTAGAGAAGATGCTTGATACGATTTCAATTTTTCTTAAATTTACTGAGGTTTGCTTTGTGACCAAAGATGTGGTCTATCCTGCAGAATGTTCCATGTGCACTTGGGAACAAGGTGTACTCTTCTGCATTTGGATGGAATGTCCTGAAGATATCAATGAGATCCATCTCATCTCACGTATCACTTAAGACTTGTGTTACCTTATTAATTTTCTGTTTTGATGATCTGTCCATTGGTGCGAGTGGGGTGTTAAAGTCTCCTACTATTATTGTGTTACTGTCAATTTCTCTTTTTATGTCTGTTAGTGTTTGTTTTATGCACTGAGGTGCTCCTATGTTGGGTGCATAGATATTTACAACTGTTACGTCTTTCTCTTGGATTGATCCCTTGATCATTATGTAGTGTCCTTCCTTATCTCTTGTAATCTTCTTTATTTTAAGGCCTATTTTATCTGACATAAGGATTGCTACTTCCAGCTTTCTTTTGCTTCTCATTTGCATGGAATATGTTTTTCCATCCTCTCACTTTCAGTCTATATGTGTCTTGAGGTCTGAAGTGTGTTTCTTGTAGACAACATATATATGGGTCTTGTTTTTGTATCCATTCAGCCAGTCTGTGTCTTCTGGTTGGAGCATTTAATTCATTTACATTTAAAGTAATTATTGATATATATGGTCCTATTGCCATTTTCTTAATTGTTTGGGTTTGATCTTGTAGATCTTTTTTCTTCTGTTGTATTTCCTGACTATATAAATCCCTTTAACATTTGTTGTAAAGCTGGTATGGTGGTACTAAATTCTCTTAACTTTTGCTTGTCTGAAGAACTTTTTATTTCTCCATCAATTTTGAATGAGATCCTTGCTGAGTACTGTAATCTTGATTGTAGATTTTTCCCTTTCAGTACTTTAAATCTATCCTGCCATTCCCTTCTGGCCTGCAGAGTTTCTGCTGAAAGATCAGCTGTTAAGCCTATGAAGTTTCCCTTTTATGTTACTTGTTGCTTCTCCCTTGCTGCTTTTAATATTCTTACTTTGTGTTTAGTCTTTGTTAGTTTGATTAGTATGTGTCTTGGCATGTTTCTCCTTGCGTTTATCCTGTATGGGACTCTTTGTGCCTCTTGAACTTGATTGACTATTTCCTTTTCCATATTGGGGAAATTTTTCAACTATAATCTCTTCAAAAATTTTCATACCCTTCTTTTTTCTCTTCTTCTTCTAGGATCCCTATAATTCGATTGTTGGTGTGTTTGATATTGTCCCATTGGTCTCTGAGACTATGCTCAGTTCTTTTCATTCTTTTACTTTATTCTACTCTTTAGAAGTTATTTCCACCATTTTATCTTCCAGCTCACTGATTCATTTTTCTGCCTCAGATATTCTGCTACTGATTCCTTCTAGAGTATTTTTAATTTCAGTAATTGTGTTGTTTGTCTCTGTATGTTTATTCTTTAATTCTTCTAGGTCTATGTTAATTCATTCTTGAATTTTCTCCGTTTTGTTTTCAAGGTTTTTGATCATCTTTACTATCATTATTCTGAATTATTTTTCAGGTAGTTTGCTTATTTCCTCTTCATTTATTTGGACTTCTATGTTTCTAGTTTGTTCCTTCATTTGTGTAGTATTTCTCTGCCTTTTCATTATATTTTTAAATTTATTTGTTTTAGGTCTCCTTTTCCCAGGCTTCAAGATTGAATGCTTTCTTCCTTTTGGTTTCTGCTCAATTAAATTTGGTTTGTGTAAGCTTCTTATAGGGTGAGATTTATGTAGAGTTTTTGTTTGTTTGTTTGTTTTTTCCTCTGATGGGCAAGGCTGAGTGAGGTGGTAATCCTGTCTGCTGATGATTGTGTTTGCATTTTTATTTGTTGTTTAGATGAGTTGTCCTGTACAGGGTGCTACTGGTGGTGGTGATGCCCGGTCTTGTATTCAAGTTGTTTCCTTTGTGTGAGTTCTCACTATTTGATACTCCCTAGGGTTAGTTCTCTGGTAGTCTAGGGTCTTGGAGTCAGTGCTCCCACTCCAAAGGCTCAGGGCTTGATCTCAAATCCAACTTGGATCCACTTGTTGGTCCTGCAGCAAAGTCGGTTTACTGCCTCCAGGTTGTGTAAGGGGAAAGTACAGCATTTATTGCAGATTATGGAGAGAGGAGAAGGGGCGGCTCAACTCCAAAGACCACAACTCCCCTATTTGTGTTCTATTTAATGACAACCGTTCTGCCAGGTGTGAGGTGATTTGGGGGTTCTGATTTGCATTTCCCTGAGATAAATTGTGTTTTATTTGTAAAGAGATATCATAGACAAAGGAGACAGATAGTCTAAACATCTTACAACTATACTGCATATAATTCATATGTTACATGTGTATTACATAGCGCATATAGTTAAATTTGCAGTGATTGGTAATTTGATCTTGATTCTAAAGTTGTTATAACTGGCTTTAAAAAGTATTATTACTTTGAGTCTATTTGTAAGTTTTCTCCCCCTGATATAATCACACTGTAAGAAATAAATTTCTATTCAAACTCTCACTCTAGACTGGTAGTTGTTCTTTACAAAGCTTATTTACAAGATTACCTAAATGTAGATACAGCTGTTCAATGAGCATTTTTTTTTTGTTTCTAATTCATTATAATTCTGTCCTTTTAAAGTAAAGATAGACATGTAGATTGAGAACTGTTCAAAAGACATTGTTTCCTTTCTTTATATAATTTACAATCTTTTCATTAGACACCCATTTTTATCACTCATGTGCTATGCTCCAAGCATTTTGGTAAGAGGCAGTTCATGAATAAAATGTAGCAATGTCTTTAAAATTTTTAAGAAGTATACCTCAGGCGTACTTGAAATAGAGCACATTTTTGATACGTCACACCAATAATAATTCATAATCTAGGGGCCTTTTTTTAACCTTATATATCAGAAAGGTAGAAAAATCTCTACAGACAGGATGAGTAAATTTCCCAAGCCTGTGTGCCACATTTCCAAAAGAAGTGAGCTAGGGCTGCTCCCTTTACACATATGACATTTTCAAAAAATTCATATCAACTAATGGCCCCTGAAGCAAACCCTTGCTATTTAGTGATGCTGTGACATGGCATGAGAGTTCTCACACATCTCACTCGGGCACATTATTGTTGCTGCTGCTGCTAAGCTGCTTCAGTCATGTCCAACTCTGTGCAACCCCATAGATGGCAGCCCACCAGGCTCCTCTGTCCCTGGGATTCTTTAGGCAAGAATACTGGAGTGGGTTGCCATTTCCTTCTCCCAGGCACATTACTAGCAGCATCAAAGGGAGAAGAATTGCCTGCCTTTAAGTTATTTCTAGCTTTTGAAAATCTGCTAAAGAATAACAATACAGGTTTTCAAAATAAACTAGTATTGTAAAAAATGTGTTTTTAATGTGAAAACAAAGTAGAGCATTCTCATCTTCCCCAAATTGAACATTAATTAAGCCAAAATGTATATGTGAAGCATTTCTTAAACACCTGCCCTCATGCCTCTTGATTATTCCAAAATTCCATGCTTTATGTTATCTTAATTTACAGTTCAAAGCACCACAAATACTATACCATATATTGAAATACACCTGCTTTTGCTGAAGACACTGATAACTCTCCCTAGTTTCAGAAACTATCTCAGTTATTTTGTCTTATCTTGCTTAAATACTCTCTCTAGTATTTGAAGATACTGAGCTATTTCTTTCATTCACTCAAAAAAATTATTGTGCACTTATTTTATCTCTGGCAGTGGAATACAGTAATAATTTTTTAAGTGTCTAAGCTCAATGGAGTTTAGAATATCATTCAAAAAAGAGTAATTACCAGATAATTATAATACCAAGTGGTAACACCACAAAATAGCACTAAAACATTTCAATAATGAAGGGCTGCAGCCCCACACTTTGGACATTGGTAAAGACTCTAATAGTAAGTATCATTCAAACTGAGTATGGAAGAGTTAGTCAAGTCATCGAGGAAGGGGTTTGAGCAAGGAGTTCCAGAAAAGGGGGCAGTATGTACCTGAGCTGAGGAGCAAGAAATAATAGAGATCATGGGTAACTTTCAGTAGGTGAGGATGGTGAGAGCTTAAAGTGTCAGGCACAAAGGCAATGAGAGAAGAGGATGCGAAGTCTGAAGACACTTGTCATGCTGGGGAGTTCTGGATTATTTCAGAAAAAAATGGAGAGCTTTGAACTGCTTTCAGCAGGACAAATGATTAATGTGGCTGCCTGCTAGAACACTGCTTAAAGGGGTTAAAATAGGGGTAAAGGGAAAAGTTTGGAGACCTTTTGCAATGATGGTAGTAAAGAATAAAGAGAAAGGGATGACTCCATTTAATAACTATGTGACATGTAGAAGCATTAGTTTTTAGTGGGTTTTATTTTTTATTTTATATATTTTAATTAGAGGATAATTGCTCTACAATACTGTGATGGTTTCTGCCATTCATCAACATGAATCAACATGAATGTGTATCCCCTCATCCTGAGCCCCCCTCCACTTCTCTCCCCATCCTATTCCTCTAGGGTGTCCCAGAGCACCAGCTTTGGGTGCACTGCTTCATGTATAGAACTCACACTATTCCTCTGTTTTACATATGATAATGTACATGGTTTAATGCTATTCTCTCAAATCATCCCACCCTCTCCTTCTCCCACTGAGTCCAAAATTCTGTAGGATGTGCGTAGTAACTGAGACAGAGAAGTTAAGGTTGACCTTGGGTTGTTTCACAGAATCTTCATGCTCAAGTTGAGTTGCCCAAAAGGTGGCTGGATAGATAAGCCAGGGTTGCAACTGGGTTGCAAAGTAGGACTGATCTGGTTTTCATTCTGCCTCTCTGGCTGCTGCTTTTCTGAACTTATTTTATTTGACACACAACTATACATCATATTTCCCATGCCTCCATCTCAGACATTATTCTCTTTCACTTCACATACTCTCCTGGTGATTTAATGTATGCATTCAGTTTTAACTACCAATCTTGTCTTTGTATTCTCTATGGAAGCAATTTGTTTGGAATATGATCCTAGTAAACATAAAAGAAGAGCAAAGTAAGTCCCCAAAGGGTGAATTTTCCAAGCACTCATTGGTCAGGGTTGCTGGTTTGGCTCTTCTAGCTTACTAAAAACATGGATACATAAATAGAGCATTCTTTGGACACTAGGAAAAATCTTTAGTCATTAAAAAATACAACTGGAAGTGTGAACTAGAATGTTAAGGGCCAAGGACATACAGGCAGGATACCTATAGAATCTGCTCCAACATATGTGAAGAGACTACCAAATCTCTCATTTTAAAAGAAGGACAATACTGAAAAGTTGAGTTCCATTGTGAGGCCATAAATTATCATTTAAAATCAGCTATTCATCAAAGGGACCCAGAAAACAGAACTAAGAGACAAGATATAGTATCAAACAAATACAAGAGAGGACTTCCCTGGTGGCACAGTGGTAAAGCATCAGTCTGCCAATGTAGGGGACACTGGTTTGATCCCTGATCTGGGAAGATCCCACATGCCATGGAACAACTAAGCCCAGGTGCCACAATTACTGAACCCAGGCTCTAGGGCCCTAGAGTTGCAACTACTGAAGTCCATGTGCCATGGAGCCCACGCTCTGCAATAGGAGAAGCCACCACAATGAGAAGCTTGTGCACTGCAACAAAGAGTAGCCCCACTAACCACAACTAGAGAAAGCCCGCACAAAGCAACAAAGACTCAGCAAAGCCAAAAATAAAACAAATACAAGAGAACCAAAGAAAGTGAAAATAAAGATTAAACATTCAGAGTGCAGTGGATGACTAGAATTTTGACACTCAAAGTGAGTTCTGAGCAACAGTAGCATCACCATCTCTTTAAAAAAATGTTAGAAATGCAGACCTATTGAAGTAGAATCCATGCTATCAAGATGCTCAGTTATTATATATTCACATTAAAATTTTGAGAAATTCTTCTCTATCTTCTTTAGAGCTTGCCTCATCATAACAAAGGCTTTTTTAATTTACTCAAAGCTTATATTTAGGTGAGAATCCATATTCATTGTATGCATGCCTTAAGTATTTTAATTAGCCTTTAAATCTACTAAGTGTCTAAGCCAAAATTCAGAGTCATTTTCTCTATTAACCCCCTGGTAAGGTGACTATTTTTAAGACTCTCTGCAGATGCCACAGGTCAAATCTGTATCCTTTCTAAAAGATTAATGTAATATTCTTTTCAGTGGTCTTATTAATTTCTGAGTCTTCTCACTCGAATTATTCCTCCGAAATGACACCGAGCAATTTTTAAAGTACAAATTACCAGACCATTCCCTCACTTGAATAATACAGTGGCTGCCCATCAACTTCAGGAAAAATCCTAACCACTTAGTCTATCACCATGAGATAGTCCATGATCTGGTACACACTCACCTTCTTGCAAATATGCTGGCCTAATGTAGTTACTATTGTTTGAGCATTAAATTTAGTAAACTTCCTGTCAATCAAAGCATGAAGGGCATGAGGGTTGCATAATCATTATCGTTAAAAGTTTGGCGCTTTAAAATTTCCTTTTCTGCTACATGTACAAAAGCAGGCATTCTATAGAAGACTCTCTCTCTCAAAGTATGATGCCTCATGGGTTATTTTCAAGTTCTAGCCTATAAATTACTTTATGTATTGTATTTCTACATTGAAAATCCAAAGTGTTATGTTTAAGACTTTTTCTGTATTTCAAGATATTCTTCACCTGGGATACAGACAACAGTTACCCTTATTCTTGAACACTGAGGTCATAAATTTATCCTGTTGCCTACCACACATAACCTAACTAGGGGAGCATCATCCTAGGCAGAAGTCATGAGGACCTTTTTCAAATATGAGGACAAATCAGGCAACAATCATACTGTGATAGATTTTTTAAGGGGTAAGTATATTGCTGGTATTCAATAGAATGACTTTATTACCAGGGCTATAATATAAGTGGACTCAGGCTACATTATGAACAATGTCTTTAAGACTGTTTACAATAATAAAACTATGTTCATATTTTAATTTTATGAATGATCTGTCAGTTTTACAGATGTGATAAATTTCAACCTCAAACAAACCTGGAATTGGAATCAGAAGGCTTGGTTTATATTCCAGGTTGCAATTTGTTGCCAGCAGGAACCAAAGTCAGTCAGTCAATTAATGTCAGTTTCCTCACACACAAAAAAAAAACTACCCAGAAAGCAGGAACAGAAAGAACATACTTCAACATAATAAACGCTATATATGACAAACCCACAGCAAACATTATCCTCAATGGTGAAAAATTGAAAGCATTTCCCCTAAAATCAGGAACAAGACAAGGGTGCCCAGTCTCACCACTACTATTCAACATAGTTTTGGAAGTGCTGGTCACAGCAATCAGAGCAGAAAAAGAAATAAAAGGAATCCAGATAGGAAAAGAAGTAAAACTCTCACTGTTTGCAGACCACATGATCCTCTACATAGAAAACCCTAAAGACTCTTCCAGAAAATTACTAGAGCTAATCAATGAATATAGTAAAGTTGCAGGATATAAAATTAACACACAGAAATCCCTTGCATTCCTATACACTAACAATGAGAAAACAGAAAGAGAAATTAAGGAAACAATACCATTCAACATTGCAACAAAAAGAATAAAATACTTAGGAGTATATCTACCTAAAGAAACAAAAGACCTATACATAGAAAACTATAAAACACTGATGAAAGAAATCAAGGAGGAAACAAACAGATGGAGAAATAGACCATGTTCATGGATTGGAAGAATCAATATTGTGAAAATGACTATACTATCCAAAGCAATCTATAGATTCAATGCAATTCCTCTCAAGCTACCAACGGTATTTTTCACAGAACTAGAACAAATAATTGCACGATTTGTATGGAAATACAAAAAACCTCGAACAGCCAAAGCAATCTTGAGAAAGAAGAATGGAACTGGAAGAATCAACGTGCCTGACTTCAGGCTCTACTACAAAGCCACAGTCATTAAGACAGTATGGTACTGGCACAAAGACAGAAATATAGATCAATGGGACAGAATAGAAAACCCAGAGATAAATCCATGAACCTATGGACACCTTATCTTCAACAAAGAAGGCAAGAATATACAATGGAAAAAAAGACAACCTCTTTAACAAGTGGTGCTTGGAAAACTGGTCAACCACTTGTAAAAGAATGAAACTAGAACACTCTCTATCACCATACACAAAAATAAACTCAAAATGGATTAAAGATCTAAATGTAAGACCAGAAACTATACAACTCCTAGAGGAGAACACAGGCAAAACACTCTCCGACATAAATCACAGCAAGATCCTCTATGACTCACCTCCCAGAATATTGGAAATAAAAGCAACAATAAACAAATGGGACCTAATGAAACTTAAAAGCCTTTGCACAACAAAGGAAACTGTAGGCAAGGGGAAAAGACAGCCTTCAGAATGGGAGAAAATAATAGCAAATGAAGAAACAGACAAAGGATTAATCTCAAAAATATACAAACAACTCCTGAAGCTCAATTCCAGAAAAATAAATGACCCAATCAAAAAATGGGCCAATGATCTAAACAGACATTTCTCCAAAGAAGACATACAGATGGCTAACAAACACATGAAAAGATGCTCAACATCACTCATTATCAGAGAAATGCAAATCAAAACCACAATGAGGTACCATTACACGCCAGTCAGGATGGCTGCTA
The DNA here is from genome assembly GCF_963930625.1 of Muntiacus reevesi. Lineage (NCBI taxonomy): Eukaryota > Metazoa > Chordata > Mammalia > Artiodactyla > Cervidae > Muntiacus > Muntiacus reevesi. The sequence goes on from NC_089271.1 coordinate 21,023,268, forward strand.
TCCAAAAGTCTACAAGCAATAAATGCTGGAGAGGGTGTGGAGAAAAGGGAACCTTCTTACACTGCTAGTGGGAATGCAAACAAGTACAGCCACTATGGAGAACAGTGTGGAGATTTCTTAAAAAACTGGAAATAGAACTGCCATATGACCCAGCATTACCACTTCTGGGCATACACACCGAGGAAACCAGATCTGAAAGAGACACGTGCACCCCAATGTTCATCGCAGCACTGTTTATAATAGCCAGGACATGGAAGCAACCTAGATGCCCATCAGCAGACGAATGGATAAGGAAGCTGTGGTACATAAACACCATGGAATATTATTCAGCCTTTAAAAAGAATTCATTTGAATCAGTTCTAATGAGATGGATGAAACTGGAGCCCATTATACAGAGTGAAGTAAGTCAGAAAGATAAACACCAATACAGTATACTAATGCATATATATGGGATTTAGAAAGAGGGTAACAATAACCCTATATGCAAGACAGAAAAAGAGACGCAGATGTATAGAACAGACTTTTGGACTCTATGGGAGAAGGCGAGGGTGGGATGATCTGAGAGAACAGCATCAAAACATGTATATTATCAAGTGTGAAACAGATCACCACTCCATGTTGGATGCATGAGACAAGTGCTCGGGGCTGGTGGACTGGGATGACCCAGAGGGATGGGATGGGGAGGGAAGTTGGAGGGGAGTTCAGGATGGGGAACACATGTAAATCCATAGCTGATTCATGTCAATGTATGGCAAAAATGACTACAATATTGTAAAGTAATTAGCCTCCAACTAATAAAAATAAATGAAAAAAAAAGAAAAATTGAAAAATGGAAAAAAATGTGGATAATAATATTAGTCTAAGCATTGGTATGAGAGCTGAATTCACCACCAGATGTGAAAGCATTTAGAAGAGTGCCTAACAAATAATAAATACAAAATAAATATTACTGTTCTCAATGTATTTCTCAAATACCAAATATCCATAAACCAGGATATTTCTCAGGGGTAAAGTTAATTCCCATGATAAATTCACCATTTAGCAAACCAAAGACAAAAAGCATAGGACTCTGCAATCTCTAGAACTAGCAATATGACTGATATGAAATTGCTCTTGCGATAGCCCCTAGCAATGCTCAAATAAAAAACATTTCTAAACTAATAACAATATTGCTGAAAAAATAAAGAAAAAAATCCCATTCACTATAGCATTATAAAAATTAGTAATAATTTTAACCAAAGAGGTGAAGGATTTGTACACTGAAAACTACAAGGCTTTGATGAAAGAAATTGAAGACACAAAACAAATGTAAAGATAATCCTGTGTTCCTGTACTGTCAGAACTAATACTGTTAAAAATGTCTAACTACCCAAAACCATCTAAAGGTTTAATGTCTATGAAAATTCCAATGATATTTTAAACAGAAATAGGAAAAAAAGGTCTAAAATTCAAATGACTCCCAATAGTCAAAATAATCTTGAGAAAGAAGAAAGGTGGAGACAGCACAACTTCTGATTTCAAACTATACTACAAAGATAAAGTAATCAAAATAGTATGGTATTGGTATTAAAATAGACACACAGACCAAGGGAACGAATCAAGAGCCCAGAAATAAACCTTCACAGACACCATCATCTAACATTTGACAAAGGAACAAAGAACAATGGAGATATGACAGTCTCTTAAATAAATGGTGGTAGGGAAACTTGAGAACTAATGCAGAAGAATAAAACTAAACCCCTATCTTACACCACTGACAAAAAATTAACTCAAAATGGATTAAAGACTTAAACCTAAGACTGGGAACTATAAAACTTCTATAAGAAATCATAGGGGGAAAGCTCTTTGTTATTGGTATTGGCAATAATTTTTTGGATATGACCCCAAAGTGGAAGCAACGAAAACAATCAATCAACATGTGGGACTTATTCAAACTGAAAAATGTCTGCATAGCAAAACAATCAACAAAATGAAAAGGCCATCTATAGAATAGGAGAAAATATTTGCAAAGCATATATCTGACAAGGGGTTAAATCCCAAATAAATAAATAATTCATACAAATCAATAGCAAAAATCCTATTTTAAATTAAGCAGAAGAGAGACTTCCCTGGTAGTCCAGCAATTAAGACTCTGTGTTGCCAGTGCAAGGGGTGCAGGTTTGATCCCTGATCAAGGAACTGAGATCACACGTCACATGGTGGAGCAAATAAATAAATTAGTTAGATAAAAATGACAGAAGAACTGAACAGACTTTTTTCTTAAGAAGACACACAACTGATTAACAGGTCCATGAAAAGATGCTCAATGTCATCAATCACCAGGGAAATGTAAATCAATACCAAAATGAGATAGCACTTCACACCTGTTAGAATGGCTATTATCAAAAAGATAAGAGATTAAAAAATATATAAAAGACAAGCAATAACATACAATGGAAAGAATGGGTATAAAGGGGAACCTTTATGCATCAATGGTAGGAATGTAGATTAATACAGCCAGTATGGAAAGTAGCATGGAGATTCTTAAATAAATTAAAAATAGAATTACCACATGATCCAGCAATGCTGCATCTGGGTATATATACAAAGGAAATGAAAACATGATTCCAAAGATATATCTGCACTCTTGTGTTCACTGAAGCATTATTTACAATAACCAAGACACAGAAATAACCTAAATGTCCATAGATGGATGAATAGGTAAAGAAAATATGGTATATAAACTGGGCTATTATTCAGCCATGTGAAAAGGAAACCCTGCTATTTGCAACAACATAAATGTAGTCTGACAGCATTAAGTCAGATGGGGAAAGACAAATATTGCATAGTATTACTTACATGTGTAAATTAAGGCAAAGTCATAGAAAGAGAGAGTCACAGTTGTTATGACAGATTGGGGGTTGGATAAAATGGAAAGATGTTGATCAAACAGTAAAAACTTCCAGTTTTAAGATAACTAAATTCTAGGAAACTAATGTACAACATCAGTAGAAAATTGAATTAAAGATTTACTGAGCATGGCCTCACCAACAAGAGCAAGACCCGGTTTCCCCACAGCCTTTCCCTCCCATCAGAAAGCTTCCACAAGCCTCTTATCCTCATCCATCAGAGGGCAGATAGAATGAAAACCACAATCACAGAAAACTAACAAAACTGATCACATGGATCACAGCCTTGTCTAACTCAATGAAACTATGAGCCATGACATGTGCGGCCATCCAAGATGGATGGGTCATGGTGGAGAGGTCTGACAAAACGTGGTTCACTGGAGAAGGGAATGGCAAACCACTTCAGCATCCTTGCCTTGAGAACCCCATGAACAGCATGAAAAGACAAAAAGATATGACACTGAAATATGAACTTCCCAAGTCGGTAAGTGCCCAATATGCTCCTGGAGAAGAGCAGAGAAATACCTCGAGAAGCAATGAAGAGGCTAAGCCAAAGCAGAAACAATGCTCAGTCATGGATGTGTCTGGTGGTGAAAGTAAAGTACTGTGCTGTAAACAACAATACTGCAAAGGAACCTGGAATGTTAGCTCCATGAATCAAGGTAAATTGAAAGTGGTCAAACAGGAGATAGCAAGAGTGAACATTGACAATTTAGGAATCAGTAAACTAAAATGGACCGAAATGGGTGAATTTAATTCAGATGACCATTATATCTCCTACTGTGGGCAAGAATTCCTTAGAAGAAATGGCGTAGCCCTCATAGTCAACAAAGGAGTTCAAAATGCAGTACTTGGGTGCAATCTCAAAAATTACAGAATGATCTCTGTTCATTTCCAAGGCAAACCATTCAGTATCATGGTAATCCAAGTCTATGTCCCAACCACTAATGCTGAAGAAGCTAAAGTTGAACAGTTCTATGAAACTTACATGACCTTTCAGAACACTAAAAAAAGATGTCGTTTTCATCATTGGTGACTACAATGCAAAAGTAGGAACTCAAGAGATACCTGGAGTAACATGCAAGTTTGGTCTTAGAATACAGAATGAATAGGGTAAAGGGTAACAGAGTTTTGCCAAGAGAATGCACTGGTCACAGCAAACACTCTCTTCCAACAACACAAGAGATGATTCTACACATGGACATCACCAAATGGTCAATACCAAAATCAGATTGATTATATTCTTTGCAGCAGAAGATAGAGAAGCTCTATACAGTCAGCAAAAACAAGACCAAAGACTGGGAGCAGACTGTGCCTCAGATCATGAGCTACTTATGGCCAAATTCAGACTTACTTGAAGAAAGTAGGGAAAACCACAAGACTATTCAGGTATGACCTATATCAAATCCCTTACGATTATACAGTGGAAGTGAGAAATAGATTCAAGGAATGAGATCTAATAGGCAGAGTACTTGAAAAACTATTGTCAGAGATTTGTGACACTGTACAGGAGACGATGATCAAAACCGCCCCAAGAAAAAGAAATTCAAGAAGGCAAAACAGTTGTCTGAAGAGGGTTTACAGATGCTGAGAAAAGAAGAGAAGCTAAAGGCAAAGGAGAAAGGGAAAGATATACCCATCTGAATACAGAGTTCCAAAGAATAGCAAGGAGAGATAAGAAAGCCTTCTTAAGTGATCAATGCAAAGAAATACAGGAAAACAATAGAATGGGAAAAACTAGAGAACTCTTCAAGAAAATTAGAGATACCAATGGAACATTTGATGCAAACATGCATACAATAAAGGACAGAAATGGTATGGACCTAAAAGAAGCAGAAGACACTAAGAAGAGTTGGCAAGAATACACAGAACTATACAAAAGATATCTTAATGACTCAGATAACTATGATGGTGTGCTCACTCACCTAGAGTCAGACATCCTGGAGTCAAGTGGGCCTTAGGAATCATCACTATGAACAAAGCTAGTGGAGGTGATGGAATTCCAGTTGAGTTATTTCAAACCCTAAAAGATGATGCTATGAAACTACTGCATTCAGTATGCCAGCAAATTTGGAAAACTCAGCAGTGGCCACAGGACTGGAAAAGGTCAACTTTCATTTCAATTCCAAACAAAGGCAATGCCAAAGAATGTTCAAACTACTACACAATTGCACTCATCTCACACGCTAGCAAAGTGATGCTCAAAATTCTGCAAGCTAGGCATAGAACTTCCAGATGTTCAAGCTGGCTTTAGAAAAAGGCAGAGGAATGAGAGATCAAATGGCCAATGTCTATTGGATCATAGAAAAAGCAAGAGAATTCCAGAAAAACAATTCCTTCTGCTTCATTGACTATGCTAAATCTTTTGACTGTGTGGATCACAACAAACTGTGGAAAATTTTCAATAAATGGGAATATCAGATCACCTTACCTGCCTCCTGAGAAACCTGTATGCAGGTCAAAAAGCAACCATTAGAACCACACATAGAAGAAAGGACTGGTTCCAAATTGGGAAAGGAGTATGTCAAACTGTATATTGTCACCCTGATTATTCAACTTATATGCAGAGGACATCATGTAAAATGCTGGTTGGATGAAGCAAGAGCAGGAATCAAGACTGCCAGGAGAAATATCAATAACCTCAGATATGCAGATGACATAATCTTTAGGGCAGAAAGTGAAGAAGAATTAAAGAGTCTCTTGATGAAAGTGAAAGAGGAAAGTGAAAAAACTGGCTTTAATTTCAACATTCGAAAAACTAAGATCTTAGCATCAGCTCCCATTGTCTCTTGGCAAATAGATGGGGAAACAATGGAAACAGTGAGAGACTTTATTTTCTTGGGTTCCAAAATGACTGCAGATGGTGACCCCAGCCATGAAATTAAAAGATGCTTGCTCCTTGGAAGAAAGGCTAAGACAAACCTAGACAGCATATTATAAAGTAGAGACATTACTTTGCCAACAAAAGGTCCATTTAGTCAAAGCTATGGTTTTTCCAGTACTCATGTATGGATGTGAGAGTTGGACCAGACAGAAGGCTGAGTACCCAAGAACTGATACTCTTGAGCTTTGGTGTTGGACAGGACTCTTAAGAGTCCCTTGGACTGCAAAGAGATCAAACCAGTCAATCCTAAATATAATCAACCCTGAATACTCATTGGAAGAACTGATGCTGAAGCTCCAATACTTTGGCTACCTGATGCAAAGAACCAACTGATTTGAAAAGACCCTGATCCTGGGAAAGATTGAAGTCAGTAGGAGAAGAGGATGACAGAGGTCAAGATGGTTGGATGGCATCACCGACTCAATGGCCATGAGTTTGAGCAGTTCCAGGAGATGGTGAAGGACATGGAAACCTGGAGTGCTTCAGTCCCTGGGGTCGCAAATAGTCAGCCACGACTGAGTGACTAAACAACAGTGAACAACAACATTGTATAACAAGGTGATAATAGTTAAAAATACTGTATTATATACTTGAAAGTGGACAGAAGAATAAATCTTAAATGTTCTCACCACACACACATGGGTCTGTTAACTAACCTCATAGTGGTAGTCAGTGCTAAGTATATCAAATCAATACAGTGTAGACATTAAACATATGCAATGTTTTATGTCAATTATATCTCAGTAAAGTTGAAGAAAATGACCATTCACAAGGAGAAAAACAGAAAAATATTATGTGCCAGAAATGCGGGACTTGAAAGTCAAAGTAGTACACTAACTGACATGCTAGCCATGCCAGGGGATGTTATCTTTGTTTTATATTTTTAATAACATTTGATACAATTTACATATGATTAAAATGCATATATATTGCAGTGCAATTCAATGCATTTTGTTCAATGTACATGCCATGTGACCACCATGACATTTGAGCTATAGAGCATTTTCAAATCCCCAAAAAGTGCCTCTACCCAGTCCAGACTACCACCAATGGAGCTTAGTCTTTTCTAAAATTTTATAAATAGTATATTACTCCATGTACTCTTTTATGTTTAGCTTCTTTCACTTAGCATGTGTTTTAGATTCCTTAATAAAGAATGTATCAGTAGTTCATTCTTTTTTATGGCTGAGTAATATTCCACTGTATAAATACATACTACTTTGTTAATCCATTCACCTTTTAATGTCCATTTGGGTTGTTTCCATAGAGTAGCATTTTTGTGGAGATATATTTTCATCTTTCTTTGGAAAATAGTAACGAATGGGATTGCTGGGTTACATGTAAGTATATGATCACCTTTCTCACAAACTGCTAGATTGTTCACTAAAGATGCTGTACCATTTTACCTTTTACAAACAACAGCTAAGACTTTCAGTTGTTCTGCATGCTTTTCAACACTTGGCCTTGTCAGCCTTTTGAATTTTAGCCTAAAAGGTGTGATTTTAATTTGCACTTTCCTGATTAGTAATGACTTGAGCACATTTTCATAGGCCATTTGTGTATCTCCTTTTGTAAAGTGTTGGTTTAAATACTCCATTAATTTTTTGTTTTTATAGTGGGTTGCTCAGCCTTTAAATTTTTAAGATTTTTTTATATATTCTTGATATGGGATTTTTGTTCTAATCAACAAAAAAAGATAATAAATGAAGGTTTAGATGGGTACAAAGCAAGAATTTGGTGTTGAGACATTTTGCTTAAAACCAGAACCCTCAAAAGAAGGGCTGCATATATAGTGAAAGACATACTCCACCAGCTCAATAAAATGGCAAGAAAAATTGACTGAGCCTTTTGTCTCTAAATTGGGCTTACCTGGTGGCTCAGACAGTAAAGCATCTGCAATGCGGGAGACCCAGGTTCGATCCCTGGGTCGGGAAGATTCCCTGGAGAAGGAAATGGCAACCCACTCCAGTACTCCCGCCTGGAAAATTCCATGGACTGAGGAGCCTGGTAGACTATAGTCCATAGGGTCGCAAAAGTCAGACACAGCTGAGCAACTTGACTTTCAGTTTATCTCTAAATGTAAAACAAATCTCATGAGGAAGTGAAAATTCAAGATGGTGTCATATACCAATTTAGAACAGAAAAGTGCCCTCCTTAGAGATGCTGGATTTTTTAAGTTGAGATATTAACCAAAAAATTAGTCCTGAGCCAGTAATACCCCTGGAGTGACTAGAATAAGCAACCAGAAAACCACTCTGTGTATGTTTCAGTAACTCAGGCACATTAATTCCTACTGAAAAAAAAATGCTAAAGATGTTGAGAAGATTTTTTTTTAAATGAAGATATGATTCATCACAAAAACTTCATATAACAAAAAAATGGCAGGAAATATGACATGAAAGAGGAGGAATGGGTCACAAAATCTTTGAATTAATACAAAAAAAATCATAAAGGACACTACAAGGAAAGAACACTATTCTATGGAGAAAAAAAAAAATGTCAGATGTAAAAATAAACTGAATGACTTTTATAATGAGAAATATAGCTTTGAGGCCTATGATCTGCCTGACTGGGAGGTGAGTTTAGATGGTCTTTAAAATCACATTTATTGCTATCATTCTTTGATTCCACAGAGTGGCTGTCATTTTCAGATTCTGTCAATCACACCAGGTGGATAAAGGAGGTATATATATGCTCTGTCCTTGCTTGTTGTCCCACAGGTTGAAGACATGAAACAACACAGTTTTGACCTGCAACACTAAATTGAGCCTTGTAAATACCTTATTTACATATGAGAAGGTGGGAATGAGAAAATACATAACAATGAAGAACAAGTCTCCTTAGAAATACTTAAAGTGATAACAATCTTCTCATCCTACCTTTGAGCCAATGCTTGAATTCTTTCATAGAATTTCATTTCATAGTAGCCTGGCAAGTAGTAATTTAGCCTCTGCTAGCCTAGCTCAGTGACAGCAATTTCACCACCTCCAGCAGCTTTCAATTTCATTTTAGAACAACTTTATCAGAATACTGTCCTTATACTGAGACAAACCCAGCTTCCTTGTTATTTTTCCAAACTTTTTCCAGTTCTGCTATTTGAAGTTATTCAGATCAACCTTAATTTCACTGTCCAATGGCATATCAAAAAGTTATACCCACTTAACATCCAAATAAAATGCCCCAGTTCCTTTTACTAGTCACCAAGTGACATAACTTGAGTTCTTTGATCACTCTGATCACTTTTTTATTTTTAGCTATGATTCATAGTCTGTTTTCCTTAAAAGTGACAACCAGAACTAAATACAATTTCCATCTGTAGTCAGCCAGTGGAAAAGTAGGATTGAATATTCTAAGATATATGAAGCAAAAATATGAGAAATGAAAAGTTTAAAAATAAACCAGACATGATAGAGAATCCAATATATCTAAGAACCCAGCAAATCAAATAAGCAAACCAGAAAAAGAATAACAGTGACTTCAAATACTATAAATAATGAGACTAGCTTAAAATATCAGGGTCAAGAATGTTATCCTACAAATAAGTAATAAAAAATTTTTATTTTTCAAAATGCATTCAACATTTACAAAAAGCAAACAGATGGGACCTTTAAAAATCTACTATACAACTTTAATAGAATTGGATATTAATAACAAAGAATAAAGAGTTCTAGCCATTGGGAAATATAAATACTCTATTTGGAATGACTGCAATTAAAACAAAACCTAAATTTCATCTGTAAACTGTTTACAGATTAATGACACTAAGAAGCCTATATATGAAATTCAGGCAAAGCTTGCTCAGATAACTACAGAATTAAAAGACTTTTAAGGCTATAATAAAATGTGAAAATAAATGAACTAAGAAGTCAAATTCAAGATTTTCAAAAAATCACAGTATGATAAATTAAAAGAAGAAGGAAGGATTTGTAAACTAGGAAGCAAAATAAAAGAGCAAAGACTAGAAATGATGAAACCAATAACTAGTACTTCTAAAGGACTGATAAAAACTGCCTGCCTCCTGAAAATATGAGAGAAAAGAGAAACTGCAAATATGCAACGAGTCAGAAACAAGATTTAATGATAAGAATGGAAATTTTAAATATTATATAAACATATTTATTCTAATAAATTTGAAAATCTTCATGAAATGAACAACTTTTCAAGAAAAACTATCAAAATGCAAAATTAACCAAGGAAAGAAAAAAACTTTAATAAAACAACACTCACTGAAAAGAATAGTTTGGAATTCAGATGTCCTATCAGAGAATGGAAGGATTATCTATCTAATATTAAAGGAAAAAAATGTTTTGTGTAATTTAACTTCCTTGGTGGCTCAGATGGTAAAGAATCTGCCTGCCAATGCAGGAGACCCAGGTTTGATCCCTGAGTATGGAAGATCCACTGGAGAAGGGAATGGCTACACACTCCAGTATTCTTACCTGGAGAATTCCATGGACAGAGGAGTCTCACGGGCTAGTCCATGGGGTTGCAAAGAATCAGACACGACTGAGTGACTAACACTTTCACTTTCAAACATAATAAAAGTGAGCTGCACAATTTAATTCATGAAGTTAGCAAAACCATAATACTGAACTTTAAAAAGTATAACATAAACTGAGGCCAGAACACACACAAGCATGGAAGCAAAAATCTAAAATTGCAGGGTCAATTCATCAGAAGATTTTAAAGTAATTCACCATGATCAAAATTGGTTTACTTCAGAAATGCAAATTGGTTTAACTTCTGGATATCTATTAATGTATCATCAGTCTGATAGAAGTTGACAGGCCATCTGATAAAATTCAACAAGCATTCATGATTGTAAAATAATAAAATCTCCTTGTCTATTAGAAATTAGAGGGTACCTGCTTAACATTGAAAATATATCTATCAAAACCAACAGCTGCCCATATCATTATGGTGAAGGGTAAAATGAGAGGCACTACCATCATCAATAGAATTGAAAGAGACTAGACAATAAGCAGTAAGGGGTAGGGCTACCATTGTATTCGTTGTATCTAGCATAGGACCTTATCAGGTTTCTAGACCTTATCTAGTTTTCCTCTGTCTCACTAGCTTCTCATCTTCCCAGTTCTGTTTCCCTTGGACACTTCATGGTCTTTATATATGCTCCCTAGGTGACATCACAGAGAAGGCAATGGCACCCCACTCCAGTACTCTTGCCTGGAAAATCCCTTGGACGGAGAAGCCTGGTAGGTTGCAGCCCGTGGGGTCGCTAAGAGTCGGACACGACTGAGCGACTTCACTTTTACTTTTCACTTTCATGCACTGGAGAAGGAAAAGGCAACCCACTCCAGTGTTCTTGCCTGGAGAATCCCAGGGACAGGGGAACCTGGTGGGCTGCCGTCTATGGGGTCGCACAGAGTCAGACACGACTGAAGTGACTTAGCAGCAGCAGCAGCAGCAGGTGACATCATCCAGTCCCATGGCTTTAAAGATCTTCTCATTTTGCTATTTAACACTTCTAGAAAAGAACTGTTGGCCTTTGTCCTTAATATGCACTCCTCCTCAAGCCGCCCCCATCTCAGTAAGTGGTGCTACTGTACAACCAGTCATTTAGGATGCAGATCTATGCGCCTGCCATCTGTGCACCCTTACTTGCCACCTATTAATTGTAACTAGTCACCTATCAGCATGTTTCACTGTCATAATACCAAAATGTTTACTGAGTCCAACCAGCTTTCATATTAGCATTGCTTACAACCTAGCATAAGCCACCAACCTTTCTCACACTTGGCTAATTACAAAACCTCAAATTAGTCTCCCTGTCTCCACTCTAGATTCTCTATTGACATCCACTGAGCATCCAGAGTATTCTTAAAGTTCAATTTGTATCTTGCCCTTGCTTACAATTTTCCAGTGGCTTCCCTGTAGTTAGAAGGGCACCGAGCACCTGCACCCCACCTCCATGACCCTAAAGTCTACCTCTTTCACACTGACCAACCACATCCAGCCACAGGAACCTCCTGGTGCCTTCAACAAGACAAGCTTGTTCAATCTCAAAGTGCCTGCACTTACTGTCATTCCGGCAACACTCTTGTACCAGATTTTCATATGATTGCCTTTTCCTCTTACAAATCTCATTTCAAATGCTACCTCCTCTGAAAGGTTTTTCCAATTACAAAACAGCACCTTCTAGCTCATGTGCTCAGTCGCTCAGTCGTGTCCGACTCTTTGCAATTCCTATTGCCAGGCTTCTCTGTCCATGGGATTTCCCAGGCAGAATACTAGTAGATTGCCTCTTCCTTCTCCAGGGGATCTTTCTGACCAATCGAACCCAAATCTCTTACAACTCCTACATTTACAGGTGGGTTCTTTCCACTAGTATCACTCACAGTCTCTATTCTGATACTCAATTATATTTTCTTCATAATCTTCACATTAATATGCAAATCCGTATTTCCTGTTTACTTATTTGTTGGCTGCTTCCCTCTGCTAGAATTTAAGTTCCTTCTAAGGTGAAAGTGGAAGTAAAAGTTGCTCAGTCGTGTCTGACTCTGTGAGACCCCATGGACTATACAGTCCATGGAATTCTCCAGGTCAGAATACTGGAAAGAGTAGCCTTTTCCTTCTCCAGAGGATCTTCCCAATCCAGGGATTGAATCCAGGTCTCCCACATTGCAGGCAGATTCTTTACCAGCTGAGACACCAGGGAAGCCCAAGAATATTGGAGTGGGTGGCCTATCCCTTCTTCAGTGGATCTTCCTGACTGAGGAATCAAACTGGGGTCTCCTGCATTGCAGGCAGATTCTTCACCAGCTGATCTACCAGGTAATGCATGCATTAAAGGAAACATTTTGTGTTTTAATCAGTTAAGCTCCCTTGTGGCCTTGTGCATTTATTCTTCGATATGACCTTTAAAGTCATTTGGTCAATAAGAAAAATATTGTTGGAATTTTATTGGAATTGCATTAACCTTATAGACTAGAATATAGTAGGCACTTAATGAATCTTTTGAATAAGTGAATGAGAGAATTTATCAAGAACACAGGTCTGAGAATTATCATTTTTATTCAATACTGTCTCAGAAGTTCTAGAAAAATGCCATATGATAAATAAAAGCACTAGAGATTTACATATTCCAGAAACAAAATAGTAATTAGTTAAAATGATATGGTTATCTTTCTAGACATTCCAACAGAATCATCTTAAAACAATTAAAACTATTAAGAGGATCAATAGGGTGGCAAGCTATTTTTAAAAATCTCTCCTATATACTGGTAATAACCAGATAGAAAATATTGTGAATGTAATATTGAATTTTCTTTAGTGATAAAATGTATACAATAGTTAGGAAAGAGACTTAACAAAAATATATAAAATGCATATGAAAAGAATTACAATTCTTTACTCAGGAATACAAATGAATACTGAATAAATAGAAAGTTATACTATGACGAAGAACTAAAAAGCCTCTTGATGAAAGTGAAGGAGAAGAGTGAAAAAGTTGGCTTAAAGCTCAACATTCAGAAAACTAAGATCATGGCATCCGGTCCCATCACTTCATGGCAAATAGATGGGGAAACCGTGGCTGACTTTATTTTTCTGGGCTCCACAATCACTGCAGATGGTGACTGCAGCCATGGAATTAAAAAACGCTTACTCCTTGGAAGGAAAGCTATGACAAACCTAGACAGCATATTAAAAAGCAGAGACATTACTTGGCTAACAAAGGTCCATCTAGTCAAGGCTATGGTTTTTCCAGTGGTCATGTATGGATGTGAGAGTTGGACTATAAAGAAAGCTGAGCACTGAAGAATTGATGCTTTTGAACTGTGGTGTTGGAGAAGACTCTTCAGAGTCCCTTGGACTGCAAGGAGATCCAACCAGTCCATCCTAAAGGAGCTCAGTCCTGGGTGTTCATTGGAAGGACTGATGCTGAAGCTGAAACTCCAGTACTTTGGCCACCTGATGCAAAGAGTTGACTCATTTGAAAAGACCCTGATTCTGGGAAGGATTGGGGGCAGGAGGAGAAGGGGACGACAGAGGATGAGATGATTGGATGGCATCACTGACTCAATGGACATGGGTTTGGGTAGACTCCAGCAGTTGGTGATGGACAGGGAGCCTGGCGTGCTGTGGTTCATGGGGTCGCAAAGAGTCGGACACGACTGAGCGACTGAACTGAACTGATACCATGACACTCTATAGGAATATTCATAGTTTCAATATTATAATTTCCCCAAATGAACCTGTAAGTTTAATATAATTATACTACAAATCCCAGTAGCATGTTTTTATATTGACGAAATGACTTTAGAACCAGTTCAAAGGACAAATGCACACTGAAAGTCAAGGAACTTCTGATAGGGAAGGATAAGAATGGACTTCATCTTATCAATTATTAAAACATAAAACAACATCAGTAAAAATCCAGCCATTGCTCATTTATACACATGGATCAAAGAAGATCTATTCCTACATAGAATAGCAAGCTCAGAAATACCAAAATATATAATATTTTATATATGTTAAAGATGGTATTTTACTATTACTTCCCTAAATTTATTTTATTATTAAAGTGATAAAGAATCCATCTACCAATGCAGGAGATGTAAGAGATGTAGGTTTGATCCCTGGGTCAGGAAGATCCCCTGGTGTATGAAGTGGCAACCCACTCCTATATTCTTGCCTGGAAAATTCCATGGACAGAGGAGCCTGGTGGGCTACAGTCCATGGGTCACAAAGTCAGACATGACCGAATGCACACACACAAAGAGGGCATTTTAATATATTGTGAAAAGAATGAATTATATACTAAATGATGTTAGGAAAACTAATGATTTTTTTTAAAAAATCAATCCCTCTTCTTACTTCTTTAAATTTCAAAATATTAAAAAATATAAATATAAATGGCATATCACAATAATTAACTGTACAATTTAAAATGATGTTTACTATTTATATACAAAATACCTTTTCAGACTCCAGTTATATCTATGCTAGTAGTTTTCACCGTGTCCTAATATGCCTCTTATATTTTCATCTTCATATTTCATATTTTTTTGTCTCTGTGCTGTCTTCATATCTTTTCCGGAGCCATCCAACAGTTCTGTAACACTCCTTTTTATTGTTATTTGTAATTCTCCCTTTTATTTTTTGTTTGTCATAACTTAGGACAATAATACTATCAACAAGGAGAACGAGGAGGAGTTGTCGGGAGGAGACAAGAGACTTTCAGAGGCTTGAATTCTCAGTAAATGATACCCAGCAGGACGCTGTGAGGCTCCTGGGCACAAAACTATTTCTGTGTCCCCCATTTCTTGACCACAGCAAATAGGCTTCATTCATCCTTCCTGACCTTCCCTGAGTTCCAAGGAGCAGGTTCAAATAGATGCTAATTAAGGAAGGGAGGGGATGCAGAGACCAGGGAAGAGTATTCAGAAGAAAAGAACAGCCTTGGGGCAGGGTCCTGGTCCCCTCTCAAGGAATACACACAAAAAATTATCTTTGAACTGTTTGCAGAGAATGAAACCCTCACCAAGTGGGAGAAGTTAACTGTGTGCTGCCCACAAGCACTAGACCCCAGACTGGCTGGAATCAGAACGTTGATGATGCTGACGTCCACACACCTCATCACCAACTAGTCAAAAGAAAGTCCAAGAGCTGATCACGCCCTCTTTGAACCATTACTATAAAACTTTCTACTACTCCCTCCAGATGGGGACACATAGTTTTGAAGGCATTCGCCCACTGTGGCCCCCTTTGCCTGGCAAAGCAATAAAGCTATTCTTTTCTACTTCACCCCAAACTCTTGTCTCTGAGATTTAATTCGGTGTCGGGTTACAGAGGCTGGATTCAGCTTCATAACCTCAACAGGGAATAGGAGATTGTGCAAAACACCAAGAGGTCAAATATATTTCACTGTCTTTGGTGATAGGCCTTATTTCACCATCTAAATAACACGGCTATCATCAGAGACTTGATCAAAGGCTCTGCTGAAATTAATATGTACTGAATTCATTGCACTACACTGATCTAAGAGTAGTTTTTACACGAATTCATCATGTTGAGGAATATCTGTTTAGAAGTACTTATTTGATACAGAATTTAATACTGGTCTCAGCAATAAGGAAGATACCTAGAAAGAAAAGAATATCAGCAATTGATTTTACTTTAAGTCAGGACTAATGAAAACTGTGCCATTTTTATTCTCTGCTCATGTAAGAAACAAAGGAAGGATATTTAAAAGCTCACTAATTAAAGGACAAACAGCTTATAGTCCCCTCTTTAAAACCATAGAATCAGAGTTTTCATGTCACTAACACTTAGATATTATGCAGATAAAATATTGAGAAATTAGAAGAAGCTGACTCAAAAGAATATATGGATCTTCTAAAAATCCAGAGAAACATGTCAATGTTTTGAACACACAGGAAAATGCCTAAAGGCAAACCAGGTAGCAGAAAATTATTTTTGGAAAAAAAAAAAAAAGAATATAAGTTGCAAGGAAGTGGCCATTTACTCTCAAAGGGTCAAATCAAAATAATATGGAATGCTTCCACATGTGTTTTAATGATTCACTGGTTAAAGTAAGGCCGAGTGTTCTTCTCAAAAATTGCTCCTGGGAATATTACATATTTAATTTAGTCCAGTTGAGAAAGGTTATAGCATGTAGTCCTCAATTTGAGTGACTACATGCACTGTTAAAATTGTGTTTTGGCTCAAAGTAAGGAATGGTTTTGATTGCAAATGATTCAGTTAAAACACTTTCCTCAGTGAAAACAAAATGATCAACTTCTTGAAATCTGAAGCAGCTGATTGGGGGACGGAATGGTTGCTTCTGGTTTCTGGAATGATGTCAACCAATCAGCAGGGCTTCCTGAGAGCTGAGTGAGAGAGTAGTCCTCATACCCGCCCAGGGATTTGTGAAGAAGCATGTATACATGTATTTTTTTAACACATACACATAAAGAACTACAACCTTATTTTCTGACTGAACAACCACCATGAAAACTGTGACCAATGGCTATTATGTAGGTAAATGTGCATTTAGTTACATGTACATTAGGTGGGAAATTTAATCTGTGTAAATGATAACCCAGAACATCCCTATTTAAATTATGTTAATAAAACATAATGCCATGTATGGAGGAGACTGCTATGGTTAAGGTTGAAAAGCCAATTGCCTACTAAATGCCATATGTTTATTGTAGCTCAAATTAATTTCTCCCACCTCCATGAAGCTGTTCTGAAACAGCTATAGCAAAGACAATTTCTTTTAAGCAGAGAGTTGTCTACCTTAAAAGGTTGGAAGTTTTAAAAGAAAATAAGCTAGCATCTGGATTTTTAAACAATATACCACATTTGTTCAATTCCTCTTTTAAAGTATATTTGAATGAGGGAAGCACCTACTTTTTATAAAAATTACATTATCCTAAAGGCAGTTTGTTGCAAACAAGAATCACAGTGACCTCTAGTTTTTATTCTTTACAATTACTTAAATTTCTAAAATTTTTATGTTTTCTGATTTGTCTAGTTAATTCTTACTAAGAATTTCAAGTTTGCTTTGAAAGATAACAGATACTATGAGATGAGACAATCTATGAAAGCTACAAATACTGGCATGTATGATGCTTTCAAACTGTTATAGGTCAATGACCTAACCTGGACTAAATAAATCTTGTTTTAAGGCATCAGTACTTGAAAAAGCTAAATAATTCAGGACCCCTTCCCTGAAATGCAAAACAAACACTTCAAAAGCATTATTCTTTAGTCCTGGGTATCAACGTGCTGGTTTAATAAAAGAAGAAATGGACCCAGGGTTCTAATAAAGAATTGCTAATTGGTTGCTAGTTCTTGGTTTGTAATTGTTCTTTATGTCTAAGTGTTCTATACATAAGGACACTGTGAGTGTGACTGCTCACTTGTGCTTGCTTTTACACTCACAATAAGGGAAGAGTATCTTAATTTACCTACTTAAAAAATAACTGTAATACATAGTGGAACTATTATGTAAACTTGTTTTGTATTTTTCAAGTCTCCTGTACATGTGTTATCATACTTTCACAATTTAATAAAAATTTAAAAAAATTTAAAAAGTAAGAAGAATAGAAAATACTCACATTGCTCTTATCCAACAATCGACCAACTAGCACCCAACATAAAATCCTTGGTTCACAAAGGAGCAAACACTAGCTATTATCAAGACAATCATTTTTCATGATTTTTTAACAATAGAATAAAATGTGTTGGCCTAATCTGGAAACCCGAGTGAAGTCTATGTTGTTTTACTAAAAGTTCTCAGTGGAACTACCCTCTCCAGAATTATTTTCCATCTAGGATCAAAATAAACAGTTGCCTATAGGACCAATGGTATAATTTAGAAATCTCATCTCACTTCTCTCAGGGATCTATAAGCAAAGCCCATGAATAAACAGCACATGCTAACAACCACATCTACAAGCGATTCTGACTCAGGCATTGCCAACACACAACCCTGAATCATCATACCACTGACCCACTAGGGAAGTGATACACACATACACAAAACAGACACCACTTTATATATTTTTTCTCATTTCTAGAACTTTGATGATTCCGTATACACTAGTGAAATACAGGTATCTATGCCCATGTTTGTCATGCTGTAATATTCTTACTACAGTATTGTTTGGTTAATCCTAACCAATTCAGGACTGCCTTTTGATATTATTCAGAATCACAACTGTAGCCATACAAAGCCTGCTTACTGATCTAATATATACTCATCTGACAGATAAATAGAAAGGAGGATATAAATTTGATAAAAATCTATATATTGGCAGCAATCCAGGCATCATTTAATTTAGGACTCATCACAGGATCAAACTATATTATTTTAGCACATTTGCTTTCCTAGACACATAAATACTTTGCAAATAATGAAGACTGTAATATGTCTGTGTGTTTAATCTCAGGGTTATTTACAATGAAGTCAAATTTTAAAATTAACAAATGATTTAATAAAGTACATGGATTTTACAAATAAATGCCATTTTAATACAAACTTTTTTCCAAATGTAGTCCCAAACTTGACATAACTGCAGTATAATGCTTAACGCTTCATGTTCTAGCTTAAGGTGACCTAAAATTGTGTTTATAAATATAGTAATAATATAAACATATAGACTCACAAAAGATAAATGTCAGAAAAACTTAACTGGAAAGAAAAGAACTGCTTAGGTGGAACATAGTCCCATATTTTTATTATTAAAATGTAGTAGAGATAATTTGGGCTTCCCTGATGGCTCAGTGGTGAAGAATTCACTTGCCAAAGCAGGAGACACAGGTTTGATCCCTGGGTCGGGAAGATTCCATGGAGAGGCAACCCACTCCAGTATTCTTGCCTGGAGAATTTCATGGACAGAGGAGCTTGGCTGGCTACAGTCCATGAGGTCACAGGAGTCAGACGCAATTTAGCAACTAAAACACCAACCATCACCACCACCATTTAAAATGTGGTTGAGAGACCCAGGAGTTATGTTTTTCCCAAAAATATCCTCATTTGCCTTCTATGCTGCTCTGTATCAATCATAATTCACTCATCATTTGAAAAATCTTTATTGTGTATTTCAAACAGAAGCAAATGTAGTGGCGATTGTTAGTCCCAGTAACATGGGAGATTAGACTTTAATGTAGGAGGAGGAGGTAAGCCCTAGTCTCTGTGAAGAGCAAGATGGCACTGAGACTCAAAGAAATCCCAGAACAAGGGTCTACACCTTTGGCGAAGGGATTAGCAAGAAAAAGTTTGCCCATCAGTAAAGAAGTTTAAAGAGGAAGATCCCTCTACCAAAGTTCTGCATCTCATAAAGGTTTAAGTTCAAATTTCACAACCTACATGGGCTAGAAACCCTCAAACTGGGAAAATAACAATAAATATTTGTCCTACAATGGTGATATCCTGGGACTCCTGGCAAAAGCAAAAATACTTTGGAGTAACACTTCCATTACCCCAAATCCTGGCATCACAGAATTTTCATGAGATACCAGGAGATGGGGGAGACAAGACAAAATCCCATCACCATCAGTGAGAATTGGCAATAATACAGCAGAGAAATGAACACCCAATAACCTAACAGACTAGCAATCAGAAAGAATCTTTAAAGTACATATATTTAAAGTTATGAATTCCCCTAAATTTTTTAAAGTCATAAGAAATAAATATCATGACAAAAAGGTACATTAAAAAAAAGAATGAATTACAATTTTCAGAAATAAAAGTTACTGAAATTAATCAAAAAGAAGCAAACAGCATTTAAAAAAAAATAAAAACAGAAAAACATGATACAAAGCAAAAGACATTTTTATATACTATATATGTATATGTAATATACAGATATTTATATATATATTATATATATATATATGTATACACAATATAGAGAGATATAAAGAAATAGAAAATATTAGAGGTTAAAGGGGCTTCCCAGGTGATGCTAGTGGTAAAGAATCTGCCTACAAAGACAGGAGATGCAAGAGATGCAGGTTTGATCCCTGGGTTAGGAAGATCTCTTGCAGGAGAAAATGGCACCCCTCTCCAGTATTCTTGCCTGGAGAATCTCATGGACAAAGGAGCCTGGTGGGCTATAGTCCATGGGGTTGCAAAGAGTTGGACATGACTGAGCATTAAAAGACTTGGAGGTTAGAGGTTAAAAGACCTGAAGAGTGTAACTAAGAGGTCCAACATGTATCCAATAGTAATTCCATAAGAAAGAGGCAAGTTAATTCACTGCCACCACCCTGGCCTACCATCATTGCTGCCTTTCCACAGGGCTCAAGGATTCTCTTCCGAACACTTTGAAGAAGCAGTGCTGTAGTCCTAGAGGTTGGTAGGGGGGCAGTGGAGAGCCCCCCCAGAGACCCTGAGAGAGTTGCCATAATTTTCATCTGCTTCTCACCCTCCAGCAGTGCTATGGTGCTGCCATAATACTTCCATACAAAGGCCACATCTGATGAGCCACTTCTGACTTTTGTCTTGAGGGAGGTGGAACAAGCAATTTTCCTTTCCAGGCATTGTGACAGAAGCAAGAAGTGAACCCAAAAGCTGTCTCCTGTAAGTATTGGTCCATCACTGCATCTGCTGGCCCTACCAGTCTACCATCACCCAACCAACAGCTTTCAGATTCCCCAGGGAGGGCCCACAGATTTTTCTGTTAGTCACTTTGATCCAGACTTGCTTCCATTTCTGTGGCTTGTATAGGTCTGAGTTTGGGGGAGGGAACTAGCCACCTGTGCTCCTTCACCAAGTTTGAAAACTTGTAACTTGCTATCTCTTATTTCATATTATTTTATATTCTGTTTGTTTCAGTGTATTTAAATGCAGTTGTCACCCTGCTAAACATCCTTGTTTATTTCAAATGTGTTTCTGCAGGTTCTTCTATGTCTTTTCTAGGTAGAAAACCACATCAACTGAAAATGGTAATTGGGCTGCTTCAGTTACAATCTTTGCATCTTCTTTTGCCTGAGCTGTCACAAATGGATGGCCTAGGACCCCATTACAACACTAAATGAGAATGGGCAGTCTTGTCTGGACATCATGACTAAGCAAGCCCTTGCTATTCTGCACTACTCTTTATTGGGACAGGAAATTCCCTTTGATATCTATTTTGCTAAGAATTTTTTTTAATCATGAATTGTTGAATTTTATTAAATCTATTTTCTTCCTCTACTGAGATGATTGTTTCCTCACTTTTTTATGTGCTAATGTGGTGAATTACATTATTAGATGTTTCCAATGTTGAAACAACCTTGCATTCCTAAAATAACCCAACTTAGTCATGACATATTATGAATACTGCACATTGTTATTTTCCTTGCTAATAACTTGTTTACAGTTTTCACATCCATATGCATGAGTGAGGTTGCCCTGTAATTTTCCTTTCTTACACAGTCCTGATTTAGTAAAGGGTAGCCAGGTTACACCTGCCAGATAAAATGAGTTGAAGAATTTGGGGGGAATTTGTGAAAGATTAGATTTATCAGTCCCTGCCATGTTTGGTAAATCATCTGGACCTTGTGTTTGCAATAGGAATTCTTGCATTTAATGATTCAACTTTTTTTTAAATGGCTATAGAACCACTGATGTGTTTCTGACTCACTCTTGGTAACATTTTTCTAGTAGTTTGTCCATTTCACATAAATTTTCACACTTTCTGGCACTTGTAGTTATTTGCAGTCTCCAATTTATTGCTTTTTTGTATCCTCTTTCTTCATCAGTCTTGGCAGAAGTCTGTAAATTTTGTTATTCTTTTAAAAAATACAATATATGGCTTTTGGCTACTACATGTTTTTTCCTGTTGAATTCTGCTTTCTGTATTTAATTTCAACCTGCATCATCTGAGCTTACTCTGTTCTTTTATTAACATCTTAAATTGGAGGCTTAAATCATTTTACTTTTTCTCATTTATTATACATATTTAAGGTTATAAATGTTTCTCTATTATTTTAGCTGTATGACACAAATTTTTATATATATAGCATTATAATTATGATTTGGTTTTATTTTATATCTACTATGATTTCTTCTTTCATGCACAAGTAATTTAGAGGTGCTATTAAATGTAAAAATCTAGTTCCTTTGCAACTAAATTCTACTGTGATAGGACAATGTGGTCTAGGAGATATCAATTCATTAATATTTGGTAAGACATTTTTAGTAGTCTAATATGAGACCAATTCACATATATTTTTGAAGAACACAGAATACATTCTTCAGTGTGGAGTATAGTTTATTTTATTGCTTAGTTGATTAACTATTCAAGGAAAATTATTTGTTGACATAATGCTTTATATATTTGAAGCTATGCTCTTAGCAGCATGCAACTAAAAATAAGCCATATTTTCCTGCTGAGCTCACCCATCTATTAATTATTTATTAAAGGTAGTGAATTTATTCATATCTAGTAATACTTTTTATCTTAAAATCTATTTTGGCCAATATTCAGAGAGCTAGATCTTGTCATTGGCGTTTCCATGGTATGTTTTTCCACGCTTTGACTTTTAAGGCTCAACATTTTTTTTTTTTTGAGATAGATATGCTTCTCATGATTTACCTGGATGATTTTTAAAAATTCAATCTTGCTCTTTGAACTGAAGAGATTAAAAGATTAGACTATTTACATAAAGTTTGTGATACACATATATAGTCACATATGGAGTTCACAATCTTAGGCTGTCCTTACTATTTTTCCTGCATTTCTAATTCCTCCCCATCCCCTTTTCCCTTTTTTCCTTAAAAACTGATTTTGGTATTTTTTTTCTTTCTAATTTTTGGCAAAACAAAGTTTCTGTCTTACTCATTTAGTGGTCACTCTGGATAATAAAGGAAACATACTAAATCTTTCAAAGTTTAAAGCTAATCAATCTCCTTTAAAATTATTTTCCAGTTTTATTCAGTGAAAATTGGATGTATTTAAGGTGTTCAATAGATTTGATATGCATGTACACTGCAAAATGATGACTAAAATATCCTTCCTTCTCATGGACAATGCAACAATTCTAAAATACCCCAAGTTCAACCATACACTGCAAAAATTTCGCTAATATTTTCCAATATTATCATTTTACTTGGATTTGAACTGCATAAATCACACATTATTATCATGGTTTTACACCATATTGTTCTATATTCACATATTTACCATATCTCGCCATTTACTCTGAATGAATGGGAAGCCACTGCAGAGTTTTGCATGATGACCAAAGACGTATGGTTCTAGCTACCATCATCTCTCACCTGGATTCCTGTAACAGTTTCCTAACAGGACTCTCTGCTTTTACCCTTGTCCCTATAGTCTTCTCTCAGCAAAGCCCCCAACAAAATCTTTCACGTCTTATGTTAGATC
This sequence comes from Muntiacus reevesi, assembly GCF_963930625.1. Taxonomy (NCBI): domain Eukaryota; kingdom Metazoa; phylum Chordata; class Mammalia; order Artiodactyla; family Cervidae; genus Muntiacus; species Muntiacus reevesi. The sequence goes on from NC_089271.1 coordinate 21,046,886, forward strand.
ATTCACCCTCCTGCTCAAAACATGTAATGAGTTTCCATTTAGCTTACAATACCCTGATGTAGTTGTTACTTACTTGCTAAGCCATGTCTGACTCTTTGTGACCCTGTGGACTGTAGCCTGCCAGGCTCCTTTGTCCATGGGATTTCCCAGGCAAGGGTACTGGAGTGGGTTATCATTTCCTCTTCCAGGAGATATTTCTGACTCAGGGATCGAACCCAAGACTCCTGCACTGCAAGTGGATTTTTACCACTGAGTTACCAGGACTTACTTGCTATATAATCCAACTCTTACAATGCCCTACAAAACCCTATGTGATATTGTCTTACCACTGTACCTTGTTTGAAATTGTAATCCTTCTTCCCCCAGCAGTCCCACTACTCCTTACCCTGTTCTAACTGTATTTCTTCTCATAGCACTTATCACTTCCTTAGACAGCTTCAGTACAATTCAGTCTCTCAGTCATGTCCGACTCTTAGAGACCCCATGAACCGCAGCACACCAGGCCTCCCTGTCCATCACCAACTCCCAGAGTCCACCCAAACTCACGTGCATTGAGTCAGTGATGCCATCCAACCATCTCATCCTCTGTCATCCCCTTCTCCTCCTGCCCCCAAACCTTCCCAGCATCAGGGTCTTTTCCAATGAGTCAACTCTGAGCATGAGGTGGCCAAAGTATTGGAGTTTCAGTTTCAACATCAGTCCTTCCAATGAACACCCAGGACTGATCTCCTTTAGGATGGACTGGTTGGATCTCCTTGCAGTCCCAGGGACTCTCAAGAGTCTTCTCCAACATCACAGTTCAAAAGCATCAATTCTTCTATGCTCAACTTTCTTTATAGTCCAACGCTCACATGCATACATGACCACTGGAAAAACTATAGCCTTGACTAGATGAACCTTTGTTGACAAAGTAATGTCTCTGCTTTTCAATATGCTGTCTAGGTTGGTCATAACTTTCCTTCCAAGGAGTAAGCGTCTTTTAATTCCATGGCTGCAGTCACCATCTGCAGTGATTTTAGAGCCCCAAAAAATAAAGTCTGACACTGTTTCCACTGTCTCCCCATCTATTTGCCATGAAGTGATGGAAACAGATGCCATGATCTTAGTTTTCTGAATGTTGAGCTTTAAGCCAACTTTTTCACTCTCCTTTCACCTTCATCAAGAGGCTCTTTAGTTCTTCTTCACTGTCTGCCATAAGGTTGGTGTCATCTGCATATCTGAGGTTATTGATATTTCTCCTGGCAATCTCGATTCCAGCTTGTGCTTCTTCCAGCCCAGCGTTTCTCATGATGTAATCTGCACATAAGTTAAACAAGCAGGGTGACAATATACAGCCTTGACGTACTCCTTTTCCGATGTGGAACCAGTCTGTTGGTCCATGTCCAGTTCTAACTGTTGCTTCCTGACCTGCATATAGGTTTCTCAAGAGGCAGGTCAGGTGGTCTGGTATTCCCATCTCTTTCAGAATTTTCCACAGTTTATTGTGACCCACACAGTCAAAGGCTTTGGCGTAGTCAATGAAGCAGAAATAGATGTTTTTCTGGAACTCTTGCTTTTTTGATGATCCAGGGGATGTTGGCAATTTGATCTCTGGTTCCTCTGCCTTTTCTAAAACAAGCTTGAACATCTGGAAGTTCATGGTTCACGTATTAGACAGTCTATAATTTACTAAATTATTATTATATATGGTCTGTCTTCCCTACTAGAAAGCAAACTCCCCAAAGAGAGGGATCTCTGTTTTGTTCTCTGGCATCTTGAGTGCCCAGAGTGCCTGGCATACAATAGGCATTTAATCAACATCTGTTAAATAAATGAATGTGAATGATTTTGTGGTACTCGACTATGAACAGAAAGATGTGTCCAACATCCTCATAAGTACAGAACAATGTGCCTCCACTTCTCTTTCCTGTTCTCCGGGCTGAAACAAGGACCTAGAACTGGGAAGAAAACTGTATTCATACAAATAAGAATAACACTCCAGGAGATGGCAACACAGTATGAGTAGAACCTTAACTTGTCTGCAAAAGTGCTATTGCTTTCTTTTAGAGCCCATGAAGGTAATTATCAGGGAGACAACTAGAGTGCTGGTTCTTTTCCATTTGCCTCTTTAAATCCACTCTCTTCACACCACTCCCAAGATGCTGACATCTGTGGATTATCAACAAGGCCTCCTTGCCCTCTGGCTTCTAGGTAAGTCTGGTTAGAGGGAAGCACTAGCAGGAGATCAGAGAACAGAGAGAATCTGAAGTGTTCATTCCCCTGCTTCCTCTCAATGCAGTTCAGCAACTCACCTACCTTTGACCACGGACCCTGTCAGGCAGGTTCACGGGCACAGTCATAGTTCTCACTGGGCTCTAGTAACAACTTCTTCCCCTCTCCCTTTAAGGCCCAGGGGTAGGGATGGTTTCCTGCTGTTACTAAGTATTTGACCATCCAACAGTGTTCCTTTAACCCTGCCTAGTCCTCTATAAATACTCACTTCCTTTTTAAAAAGCATACACAAAAACTCTTCAGTTATTCCTTAGGACATGTCACCTGTGTCCTGCTGTGATCTTGATCAATATAAACGGAAAGAGTTCCAAACACATACTTTCTACTCTTACATTTCTCTAACCATGAAGGTTTTCAGCCATATGTTCTATTTCCCTCTACCACCATTCAAATATTCTTTTGAAAATAACTCTGTAAATGCTTAGTATTCTCTACCATACCAAGGGGCATTTTGAGTGAGAAGGGAGTTTGAAGGTATTAGACACTTTTCAGCAGTCCAATTGTCATTATCTTTTTCAGCTATCCTTCCCATTTGAAGAGAGATCATGGCTCTAATTGCAGCATGAAGAGAGCATTTTGGAGGCCCTTTCTTTTTTCTTCTTCTTTTTTCCCCCCAAGGAAATCAGATTGTAAATCAAGTCTTGGACCTCCTCCACTTCCTTGTAAAGAATTTTAACAATAGTTAATCTAATCTCTTCTCTGCTGAAATACTGCAGGCACCTAAGGCTGTCAGAATGCCACACAGAGAAAATATTGGTTAAGCATTCTACTCCCAGCAGTAGGAAAAATGTGGCATTTTCTAAGTAGGATCTTAGGATTATTCTACTTAACAGCTTATGCTATCATCACACTAAACCTACAATTCCCTAGAATCATAGAATTTTAGACTTAGAAATATAGAGGTAACTGGTTCAGTATTTATTTTTTATAAGAAGAAAATTTTTCCCCAAAGATGTAGGAAGATAAGCAGGCAGTCGCTGATTAAGCATTTCTAGTGTGTCAGGGAACCCAATGTTAGCTTTTAAATATTCTTTTAAGTGTTTATTATTAAAGATTTGTTTTCTTACATTAAATCAAAATCTTCACAACTAAAACATCCACAAATTAAAGCCAATAACAGTCGTAGGAGGAAAAAGAAATCTTTACCTCATTCATGTGTTTACTCTTTTCATTTCTAGGACTGAGCACAGTACTTGGCACATAATAGGTTATCAAAGTTATTGGAGAATTTAAATGAGCAAAATACTTAAAAGTCACTTATCAAGATCTCCCCAAGTCTTTAGGACAATCATGCCCAGTTCTCTTAATTTCCAACTGATGGCTTCTAAATACATTATAATTGATTGCATTCATTTGGACAAATTCAATTTGTACATGAACATCTAAAACTGTGATAATCAGGATTAACAAATAGCTCCAGAAGTTGGTTGATAAGACAATGGCCAAATCAGTCTATTCTTTTTTTTTCCCATTATTTAAGGGAATGCATTTCTGTTAATGGAATGTAAGTGTGTGTTAGCATGTCTGATAACCCCACTCTGGCTCACAAAGAACTTGCGCTTAATTAAAACAACCAGATTATCTATTACTTCACTAACTTTTCAGACTGTTGCAGACAATGAGAGTACAGGATGAATAAGACAAACTTACTATTAGGAATGTGCATTTTTTTCAAAGCTTGAAATCATTATCATGATTAGTAAAAAGTACTATTTAAAAAATGAAGCAGAGTAAAGAGTTTAAAAGGGATTAAAAAGAAGCCATAATAAATTGAGGTTCAGGGAAGACCTCTTTTAGCAGATGATATTTGAACAAACATCTGACATATATAAAGTAAGAAGCCATGCAAAGATTGGCGAGAGAGCTTCTGAGGCAAAGTATTGGGTTGGCCTAGAAGTTTATTCTGGAACCCAAACGAATTTTTTGGCCAACTCAATAATGGCTCTGTTATAACAAACATTTGAATACTTGAGAAACAAGAGGCCACTTGAGCTGAGAAAGAGAGAATAAGAGGAAGGATGGTAGGAGATGAGTTGTAGGAAATGAGTGACCAGATCATGTAGGATTTTATATACCTTGGTCAAGGGTTTAGATTTTATCTGAGGTATTATGGAAAGACACTCTAAGGTTGTGGGGCAGAAAAATGTGATAAGATTGACATTAGGAAAAATTTCTCTGGCTCCTCTATGGAGAGGAGACAAAGAATGGGAACAGAAAGACTGAATTAAAGACTTCAGTGATAAAGAACATTAGGATTAGGGTGTAAATCCAAGTACAGAGGTTTGGTATTCATCTCTATTAGATTTTTTAAATTTTAGAAAGCTTTTAAATTTCAAAAGAAATTACAAAGACAGTACAAAGAGATCCCATATGCTCTAGACTCAGTTTCCCCTATTAACATCTTACACGAGTATGGTACTTTCATCACAACAAATGAAAGATATTGATACAGAAACATTCAGTTCAGTTCAGTCACTCAGTCATGTCCGACTCTTTGTGACCCCATAGACTTCAGCACGCCAGGCCTCCCTGTCCATCACCAACTCCCAGAGTTTACTCAAACTCATGTCCATTGAGCTGGTGATGCTATCCAACCATCTCATCCTGTCGTCTCCCTTCTCCTCCCACCTTCAATCTTTCCCAGCATCAGGGTCTTTTCAAATGAGTCAGTTCCTCGCATCAGGTGGCCAAAGTATTGCAGCTTCAGCTTCAGTATCAGTCCTTCTGATTTCCTTTAGGATTGACTGGTTGGATCTCCTTGAAGTCCAAGGGCCTCGCACATCACAGTTCAAAAGTATGAATTCTTTAGCACTCAGATTTCTTTATGGTCCAACTCTCACATCCAGACATGACTACTGGAAAAACCATAGCTTTGACTAGATGGACCTTTGCTGGCAAAGTAATGTCTCTGCTTTTTCTTTAAATTGTCTTCAGTTCCATGTCTGGGGGTGTTTTTTTTTTAATTAATTTATTTTTTAGTTGAAGGATAATTGCCTTACAGAATTTTGGTGTTTTCTGTCAAACATCAACATGAATCAGCCATAGGTGTACATATGTCGCCCTCCTCTTGAACCTCAATCCCATCTCCCTCCCCATCTCACCCCTCTAGGTTGATACAGAGCCCCTGTTTGAGTTCTGCTTTTTAATATGCTGTCTAGGTTGGTCATAGCTTTTCTTCCAAGGAGCAAGCATCTTTTAATTTCTTAGTTGCAGTCACCATCTGCAGTGATTTTGGAGCCCAAGAAAATAAAGTCTCTCACTGTTTCCATTGTTTTCCCATCTATTTGCCATAAAGTGATGGGACCAGATGTCATGATCTTAGTTTTTTGAATGTTGAGTTTTAAGCCAGGTTTTCCACTCTCCTCTTTCACTTTCATCAAGAGGCTCTTTAGTTCCTCTTTGCTTTCTGCCATAGGGTGGTGTCATCTGCATATCTGAGGTTATTGATATTCCTCCTTGCAATCTCGATTCCAGCTTGTGCTTCTTCCAGCCCAGTGTTTCGCATGATGTACTCTGCATATAAGTTGAATAAGCAGGGTGACAATATACAGCAATGACGTACTCCTTTCCCAATTTGGAACCAGTTCATTGTTCCATGTCTAGTTGTAACTATTGCTTTTTGACCTGCATACAGATTTCTCAGGAGGCAGGTAAGGTGGTCTGGTATTCCCATGTCTTAAAGAATTTTCCACAGTTTGTTGTGATCCACACAGTCAAAGGTGTTAGCATAGTCAATGAAACAGAAAAGTGAAAGTGAAATCACTCAGTCGTGTCCTACTCCTTGCGACCCCATGGACTGTAGCCTATCAGGCTCCTCCATCCGTGGGATTCTCCAGGCAAGAATACTGGAGTGGGTTGCCACTTCCTTCTCCAGGAGATCTTCCCAACCCAGGGATTGAACCTGGGTCTCCCGCATTGCAGGCAGACGCTTTACCAAATTCTCTTGCTTTTTTGATGATCCAACAGATGTTGGCCATTTGATCTCTGGTTCCTCTGTCTTTTCTAAAGCCAGCTTGAACATCTGGAAGTTCTCAGTTCACGTCCTGCTGAAGCCTCACTTGGAGAATTTTGAACATTTCTTCGCTAACATATGAGATGAGTGCAATTGTGTGGTAGTTCGAACATTCTTTGGCATTGCCTTTCTTTGGGATTGGAATGAAAACTGACCTTTTTCAGTCCTGTGGCCACTGCTGAGTTTTCCAAATTTGCTGGCATATTGTGTGCAGCACTTTCACAACATCATGTTTTAGGATTTGAAATAGCTCAGCTGGAATTCCATCACCTCCACTAGCTTTGTTCATAGTGATGCTTCCTAAGGCCCACTGACTTCACACTCGAGGATATCTGGCTCTAGGTGAGTGATCACACCATTGTAGCTATCTGGGTCATTCATTTTTGTATAGTTTTTCTGTGTATTCTTGCCACCTCTTCTTCATATTATGCTTCTGTAAGATCCATACCATTTCTGTACTTTATTGTGTCCATCTTTGCATGAAATGTTTCCTTGATTCTTTTGGGACCCCATGGACTACAGCCCGCCAAGCTCCACTGTCCACAGAATTCTTCACATATGAATAGTGGAGTGGGTAGGCATTCCTCTTCTCCAGGGGATCTTCCCGACCCAAGGGTTGAACCCAGGTCTCCTGCATTGCAGGCAGATTCTTTACCATCTGAGCCACCTGGAGTCATTACATATATCTATAGATATTTCAAAAGCATCAATATGTATCTATATTAAGCTAAATGTGAGGTCATACAGATATCCCCAAATATAATCCATTACAACATAGTTCATTCTATGAATAACTTTCAACACTTACCTGTCTGTAACCTTTGCACCTTTATAAAAAATCACTTGATAATCTCTCATTATACTTTCTACTGTTAATTTTGGCCCAACATTCCATCTCATCAAAAAAAAGTCTTATGCCTTCATTTTGTCAGGTAGTATATCATTTATCCCAAGATCAACAATAACTGAGTAAGTATATTCTCCAAGAAATACTTAACAAGCATGTTGAACACTTCAGTACTGTGGACAGTGCTGAGAAGCTTTCCACTAGAAACTTCCTCCAGGTAGGTGCTGATTTAAGAATCAGGGCTTTCATTTGGCTTCTCTGCTGTTTTCCATAATTCTTCAAAATAAACAGTGATGATATACACTGTATGCATATTCTGACAGTTTCTTAGAGGTAATTCATCTGGACAAAGTTTAATTCATTTGAAATTGTGAAATACTCTGTAATTATCTTCCCTTATATCTGAGGTTTCAGTCTGCCCTAAATGGAGTTTTTGTTACCCTTTCCAACTTGCAATGGTATGGCGCTCTCTTTTCTCCACATCATAGGTTATCATTGTATCACCTTTCTGAAGTTCCCCTTTATTCATGTTGCATAGAAGATAACTAAACACATTGTGTAAACAAATAAACCCAGAGTATTTGTATCAGAGTATCGAGAGCCTGGAAATAAATACATAAATATAGTCAACTGATCTTTGACATAGAAGCAGAGGCAATACAAAGGGGCAGAGATAGTTTCTACAATAAATAGTGCTGGAAAAACTGAACATCTACATACCAGAAAAAAAACAGGTAGACCACAGACCTTACATCCTTCACAAGAATTAACTCAAAATGGATCATAGAACTAAATGTAAAATGCAAAGTTATAAAACTACTAGAAGGTAACACAGAAGAAAGCCTAGATGATACTGGGTATTGGTATGACATTTTAGATACAACATCAAAGGCACACACCAAGACAGAAATAAATAATAAGCACAGACTTCATTAGAATTTAAAAATTCTGCTCTGTGAAAGTCGAAGTTAAAAGAAGATGACAAGCCACAGATCAGGAGAAAGTATTTGTAGAAGAAAAATCTGATCAAGAATTGTTACACAAAATATAGAAACAACACTCGCAAGAAAACCACCTGCTCAAAAAATGGGTCCAAAGACCTTAACAGACACTTTACTAAAGAAGACACACAGGTGGAAAGTAAACATGAAAAAATGCTCCATAGCACATGTCATCAGGGAACTGTAAATTAAAACACCACCAAGATACCACTGCATACTTATTAAAATGGCCAAAATCTGGAACATTGACAACACCAAACATTGGCAAGGATGTGGAGCAATAGGAACCCACATATAATGCTGGTAGAAAAGCAAAACAATACGGGCATGTGGAAGACAGTTCTTACACAACTAAACATACTGTTAACATACAATCCAGCAGTAACAGTCTTTGGGATGTACCCAAAAGAGTTGAAAGTTTATGTCCACACAACAAGCTGCACCCAGATGTTTAAAACAGCTTTATTCATAACTGCCCAAACTTGGAAGCAACCAAGATGCCTTTCAGTAGATGAACAGATAAACTGTAGTATATCCAGACAGTGACATATTATTCAGTGCTAAAAAGAAATGAGCTATCAAGTCATGAAAAGACATGGAGGAAACTAAAATGCAGATTACTAAGTGAAAGGAGTCAATATGAGAAGGCTGTATGTTATACAATTCTAACTATATGATATTCCAGAAAAGGCAAAACTATGAAGACTATGAAAAGAATGGTGGCTCCCAGGGGTGGTGGGAAGAGATGAATGTGATACTAAAATGAATACATGTCATTATACATTTGTCCAAACCCATTGAATGTATACCATCAACAGTGAACTCTTGGGTAAACTATAGACTCCGGGTGATTATGATGTGTCAATACAGGTTCATCACTGGTTAATTTAAAAAATAAATAAAAGGTATCCTGGTGACTGGCAAGTTGACAACAGTAGAATACATGCATATGCCAGAACAGGGGGTATATTGGAAGTCTCCTTACCTTACTTGCAATTTTCTGTAAACTTAAAAATGCACTAAAAAAGTCTTTTAAAAATCGTTTTGTTGCTTGTGCTTCTGGGTTTAATCTTCCCTTTGGGATTATATCACTCGTAAACTTGTCCTTGGTCATATATCTGTTCTTTCACAGTCTAGAATATGTCTTTTTAACTCTGAGTTCATCTGTCTGAAGAAGAACATATGGCAATTAAATGCACTGCATGATTCTGTACTGGGTCTTTTTTGCTATTAAAAACATTGGGACAACTGGTGAAATGTGAATGAGGTCTAAGCATTAGATGGTAGTAACGTGTCAGTGTTAGTGTTGATTTCATCATTTTAATGGTTGTATAGTAGATATGTAGAAGAATGTCTTTGTCTTTAGGAAATCTGTATTTAAGTGTTCAGGAAGGATAGAACATCATTCTGTCTATATACCCTCAAAGGATTCTAGAAAAAAAAAAATGGTTCTTTGTACTGAACTTGCAACTTTTCTGAAAGTTTGAGATTTTTTATGATAAAAAGATATTGATTTACATCGATGTGTGGCAGGGGCCACCAGTGTTGTGAAGTGACTGTCCTCCAATTAAAATAAATAAATAAATTTTTGAAAAATATATATATTGATGAACAGTTTTTTAACATGCACTTAGACAAAATTTAAGGGTATCCACATTAGCTTCTTAAAATATCTCTTCCCCCTTTTCTTCCCTGAAGGAAACATAATCATGAAATTGAAAATTCATTTTTCAGAGCTTCGCAATGCCTTTGATCCATATTCCCTTTTCAAGTTTCTGTACAAGTTATAGTTATTTCCTTGCTTTTGGAAATCATCTTTCCTTGTCCAACCATGCTGATGAATTTTCAGACCCCATGTTCAATCTTGTAGCCTCAAATGCCCCATTCCCTATGTATCAGCAACTATCTCTGGACTACTAGTTAAACAAAAGTCCAGCACTGCACTCCCCTATCTCTTCACCACCTCCTGGAAAAGGAAATTATCAGGAGAAGTAGGGCGATATTTTTTGGATATTCTGGACTTTTTATTTCTCCTTTTACCCTCACTCTTTACTGTGTTTTCCTTCCTCCTGACTGGAGCTTTTGGAAAAGCATATAGATGTGTCTCATACACATATAGATGTGTGCCTTCCTAAGTTAAAAGAACCTAGTTCTTACCTGGAGAATCCCATGAACAGAGGAGCCTAGCAGGCTACAGTCCATGGGATCACAAAGAGTCAGACATGACTGAGGGATTGAGCAGCCAGTGTATCACCGAAATTCCTACAGATCACATGATTGAGGAAGTTGAAATTCAGAGGTCTACTTGAGACTAAGAAGGTGTGATGGGCAAGCCTGCTTAAGCCTCCATGATCTTCCAATCAAAGGGCCTAGGATATTTCTGAGCAACAGATTTTCTGACACTTCCTACTCACTCTGAGTAATTATTTCTCAGCAAGGAAAATGGTCACCATCACAGTATGTCCTATTCTTTCTTGACTCCAGTTTCTAAATAGCTACTTCCTTTCAAACCTTAGGAAGAAGAAATGAAGCCATGACTACTAGCCTTCGTGTCATCTGCCTCCCTCCCTTCCTCTCTCTATATATATGTATATTTTTTCTGTGTATATCATTTCTGGCTATTTATATTTTCCTCATAATTTAAGAACCTAACTGGAGACCTTGTAATCATTTAATCTAAGAATTTATTTTCTGTCCTGTTATGTGAAAAAAAAAATACTTCAACTCCATGTCACTTCTACTTTGACTTTATTTCTGTCATAGAAGAATCATTTTGATATGTGTACAGAGAAGGGAAATAAGTTCCAAACACTGACAACAAAATTGTGCCAAGAGGCTTTGACATTAGGCATTACACAACAATCCAGGTTGCATAAAACTTTCTGTTGAACACAGAAATTACATGGTTGTTCTTCTAGAAAGTGAAATTCCATTATACCAGGCCTATATGTAATGAGTATTCCACAATAATAATAGATTAATGTATTAATCAAATTAGAAAGCCTTGGCCAATGGCCTATAAAGCCATTTCCCCCACGTTTTACATCATCCAACTTTAAAATCCACATGTATTTACTTTAAGGCCTTTAAAAATCCTACTGGTGATTTCTTTTATCTGTAAGGTACACAGTGTTGGTATTTTTGTCTATATACAATGCACAGAATTAAGCAACCGTGTTTACAAGACAGTAAAGAGGAACAAATTAACAATAGTCAATTACAACAAAAACTTAACCACAATATGTTATAGTTTAAAAGGTCTTGAAGGGCAATGAGATAATGCAAAGATAGTGAGGTGATAAGCTGAAAGCAACCACTGTATTAAAGAGGCACTAACTAAATATTAATTCATAGAGAACTACCCTATTGATGCAAGCTGGGAAGAATTGCCTCTCAGGCACTCTGTTATGAGATAGGGAAATGCTATCACATCTCTCAACCAAGCTCTATTTCCTGGAAGCCTGACTTTCATACTACTTGACTGCCTCTCATACTACTCACCAGCAAGTGACAATCTTTAACCCTTGCATGCAATCACAGGATATGAGAGTTGGATCATAAAGAAGGCTGAGGGCCGAAGAATTGATGCTTTCTAATTGTCATGAAGGAGAGACTCTTGAGAGCCCCTTGGACTGCAAGGAGTTCAAACCAGTCAATCCTAAAGGAAATCAACCCTGAGTATTCACTGGAAGGACTGATGTTGAATGCTGAAGCTGAAGCTCCAATACTTTGGCTACCTGATGCGAAGAGCTGACTTGTTGGAAAAGACCCTGATGCTGGGAAAAAAAATTGTGAGCAAGAGAAGGGGACAACAGAGGATGAGCTGGTTAAATAGTATCACTGACTCAACGGACATAAAGTTGAGCAAACTCTGAGAGATAGTGGAGGACACCCTGGTGTGCTACAGTTCATGGGGCTGCAAAGAGTCAGACATGTTAGAGGCTGAACAACAGCAGCAGCAGCAACAGCATGCTTTCTGAGTATGAGGAAGCAATCTCATTGAGCCAGAACTTCAGATCTAAATTTAGGTTCTCTTTGCAGAGGCTGAAGTGTTTATGATTTACCCTGGACCTGAGTCGGAAAAAAATATGCCCCATGCCTAAAAGAAACGGTGAGTTGACCATCCATTTCTTGTTCCTAGATACCCACCTAGACTGTTTCCTAGCTGTCCTTAGAGGTGGGTGCAGCCTTTGATTGATTTTTTTTATCCAATAACAGACGAGCAAATGCGACATTAGGCCACTTCCAAGCTTAGCCCATAAAAGCCATCCCACACATCATCTTTCCTGCTCTGTCCTTTTTGCTGCATGGCCTTGGAAGCTAAGAACAGAACATGATGGAAGCACAAGGTGAAAGGAGTCCAAGTATCAACACCATCACAGAAGTTCAGCTGCCTGCTCATGAGCAGCACAGTGAATGAGAAATACATTTTTATTGTGTTAAGGGACTGAGAGTGGGAGGTTTCTCTTCCAGCAGCTGGCACTACCTTACTGAATACACTACAGTTGTCATCATTATTTGCAGGGGCTCAGAGGTAGAGGCATCCCTCATTACAGAGTTGTCAGAGTCACAATCTCACCAAGACTGAAACTGCCTGAGACTCACACAGTTAGGCAAGGCCAGAGTGAGAGAAAGCTTTGCTTGTACTGGGAACCAACAAGGAAATAGAATTCTGCACCAAGGAAGGAGACTTAGTGTAGGTCATCTGCCCTTTTCCACATCAGACACTCCAGCAGGTTCATGCTCCCAGCAGAGAATAAATGCTGTACTGAACGTGTACAACTAAGACGGCAGATTTACTGGAACACACACACACACACACACACATACTTTCCAATCTTTTCATTACTTCCTTTCACATGGTATCAAACTTTCATTCACTCACTCGACAAAATATTCATTAAGCAATTAGGAAATGGAAAATATTTCATCAGAAATGACATGCAAACCATTGCCTCCAGCTGTTGAATCAATTTACTGAGAAAAGATGAGAGCTACAAAATTCTTGGGAGTGAACCCCAGGCAAAAACTAAATTTTATAAAGGAAACTGAAATTTTGATATTTCGATTAAATGACAGACTCTGTCAAATAATATTTCTATTTTTGAATAAGAAAATATTCTGACTGTATTCATGATCCACATACAATATGGAAAGAGAGTTCTTCATTTTGGGTAGAAATGGACATCTGGGTCCAACATGACTGGAATAATCAATAAATATTAGCATTTGCCAGTAAGTACTCAGTGTATGTAACCACACAAATCTAGGAAAGTTTCCCCCATATCACACCAGAGCAACAAAATTAGCACTTAGCTCAGACATACAGGAAGCTTCAAGGAAAAATATAATCTAACTGGACTTTGAATTACAGGTCTATGTAGACAGAGCAAAGTGAAGACAGTATTTCAAGAAGACAATGCAATTCCATGATACCAAACTGGTGGAAGAATTAGGAGGGCAGATCTCTATAAAAAATAGTCCTGTTCTTGGTTTGTACAAAGGGATCCTGTTAGAGATAGTCCATATTTGTTCCCTCCTCTGTGTATCATCTATACTTGGTTCTCGCCTTCCTGAATACTTCCTGTTTAACTACACTGATAGCAGCGACCATCTCTTGTTCATTTTTATCCCCAGCATTTAGCTAGAACAAGCACAAGCCCAGTAAAGGCTATTTGGAAGGGACGGATGGATGGATGGATGACAAATATTTGCAGCCAGATAAAAGCACTCTCCTCCCCCCAGCCAAGCAGCACCAACACCAAGTAAACACAGAATACTCTTCAGTGTGGTCCAGCCCTGATAGGAAAATGGCTACATTGCTAGCATCTTCTCCAATTCAGAAAGGACCTATTCCATTATTGAGCCAAATATACCTATCTTTTATCCTACACTAAGTATTTCCAGGTTCTTTCTCCGAGATCACCATTGCTGACTAAAACATAATTTCATCCATTAGGGCTCTCTTATTCTAATCATACAACTATTTTAAAATCTAACTTCTGAGAACTATACACCTAATATGGGTAAGTAATTCATCTTATTATAAATTACCTGTAGATAACAGGCCCAGTTCAATAAATGGGCTTCTAAAAATATATACTTTTCTAGTAATCAGGGTATTTGTTATGAGAATTTGTCAGAGTTGTCCCAGCCAAATTATCTTTGACACCTGCTATTTCAGACATGAAAATGATCTCCAGGCACAATTCTGGAGAACCCATTAGGGTTCTAAAGTAGTTATCATGGTATTAAAACTCTCCAAAAATGGTAAATTCTGCCATTTGCCGCAGATCCAAAAAGAGAGTCTGGAGACATTTTAAACATGATTTTTAGCCCTAACTACATTAGGAAGAAAAAACTGCTCAACTTTAACTGCTTAATCAAAGTAATTTTTAAATTTCTTTCAAAACTGAAGCAAAGGAAGATACAGACTAAAGTTTTGTCACTGGAATGCATTTTGTAACGTGTTTTAAGTTTAGAGATTTGTTTCTATATTAGAGTTTCTAAATTGAATAGTAAGCCTCCAGAGAAATACAGAAACATTTAAGTACTGTCTTTTTCCATATTAAGAAAAAAAATTAAATAGCTTCGTGGATATATTAAAAGAAATAGCCTTGCTTCCCTAAAGCTATCTGGTAAAAATCCATTTTTATGAACTCAATTGACTTAAAAGAAAGAAATCTTATGAACATTACATTTCATTTCTACAATTTCTGTTACTTATGCTACACATATAAATTACTTCTACTAAGTTTAACTGATGTTTATATAATTTTTAATTTTTTTTTAATTTGAGTGACTAGTCAACACATTTCCATGGATCAACTTGATGCTTGTCACTTTAATGTTTTTGCATCACTCTTTGTATTAGTGGACCAGAGATTTTTTCATTCCAACACTAGTGGGCGTTTTTATCCAACTAGTACACAATTTAATTCTTTCTTAATTTGAGGTTTTTCATCTGTTTTTGTTCCCCAAAGTATATATATCAAGTCAAAGTATCACGACTCTTGTAATAGATTGCCAGGTTGTTCCTCACAGATAAAAATCAGTGTAAAGTGCAGGTGGCAATGCCTACCATATTTAATCAAATCTAAGATATCATCAGTTGTAAAGCACACCATTGTTTTCTATAGGACTTAGAAAGTTAAAAAAAAAAAAAAGCTGTCAATTCAATGGGGACTCACTGTTACAAAGACATTTATCATAGGAGACATCCTTATTTCAAGAAATTAAAATGTTAAGAGATGTGCATCTTGCTATCATTAAAAGCAGAATTTTTTCAGTGCTCCACTAATACTGATTATATCAACATTTTTCTTCTGATAGTTTAAATTTAATGTCTATATGATGTTCCTGAAGTGTTTAAATTTGCATTCTAATTACTACTAAAGCTGAGCATTTCTATTTCCATGGGATGATTTCCTCATATTCAAATTGGCTTCTCATATCCATTTATTAGCAGGGGGAGAATTTTATGAATGGTTATCCATATTAAGAGAATTTACCAGGTATGTTGGATACATACTGAGCTTCTCTCACTCTCTTCTGCTTCTTTTCCTTAGCAGCTGCTGTCTTACATTTTGAAGAGTGAAAATTACTTAGCTTTATATATTTAAATTGTTCTGTAATCAAAATCTCCATTTCTCAATAATCAGAAATACATTTCTGAATAGTATTAAAATATGATAAGGAATTTTCTACCTTTATATGTATTATTTTACATTAATCCTTCATTCCAAATTGAAAATACTGTAATGTACAGTCTGAGATTTGGCATGTGTTTATGTTGATGAGTCCCCATATTGCCTTCCAGTTTTCCCAACCAGATATGTTAACTTTGTGTTCTTTTTCCCACAGCTCAGTTGCTTCTAGCTTTTCAAATATATGTATTTCTTACAAGTTACAGAAGTACATAAATTATATGGTTGACATGTGGCTTATGATGCATATCACAGTCTCATACAATAACAAAAGCTCTTTGGGAGAAAGCAGAAATTCCCCATTTTGCAAATGAAAAACCTGAATTCATAAATACTAAGTAAAATGCCCAAAGTTAACACCAACAATGCACCACAGAGCCATGACAAGAATCATGCTTCTTGTCCTGATTCAGAATCTTTTGAATACCCTACCATAACAAATATAGTGATTTGAGTATTTTTCAGGAAGCTCTACTCTACTCTTTCAATGGTTTTATAGCTAACATGGTACCAATCAGTTTTCATATGTGTCTAGTTAGTACATTCTGAAGTTTGAACAAATTCATTAAATCTGATGGAGACCACCGACCATCATTACATTTTTAAATGTTTATTAGTATTATTAGAGATGTATTTTTCCAGGTGAAAATCACTACTTTCAAAATGTATTAATAAACCTAGAAGTGAAGTGAAGTCGCTCAGTCGTGTCTGACTCTTTGCGACCCCGTGGACTGTAGCCCACCAGGCTCCTCCATCCATGGGATTCTCCAGGCAAGAATACTGGAGTGGGTTGCCACTTCCTTCTCCAACAAAGGTATTAGATTACATTAAATCTATAAAACACCCTAGAGAAACTACCATCTCCATTTTAGTTAAGATGTATCACCTTATTTGTACATCTTTCTTCAATCTCCCATAATTTTAATTATATCCTGTAACAAATTCCATGTACTCTGAATTATATTAACACAAAATTATTTTAAAGTTATTGTGACTAGATTCTGTATTCATTGCATCTTCCAGCTGTCTTTCATTAATATATCAGTGTGAAATGCTTGTGAATTCATTTTATACCCTGAGACTTTCCTATACCAGCTTACTGCCTCATAATTTCTTCTGTCTGCTAAGACAATCTTAGCAGATAACTGGTTCCTTTTAAAAAACAGGACATATTTTGAGGGAGGGAGCTAAGATGGCAGAAGAACAGGACAGGGAGACAACTCTCTCCCCCACAAATTCATTGAAAGATCATTTGAACGCTGAGCAAACTCCACAAAACAACTTCTGATCACTAGCAGAGGACATCAGACACCCAGAAAAGCAGCCCATTGTCTTCAAAAGGAGGTAGGACAAAATATAAAAGATAAAAAGAGAGACAATAGAGTTAGGGATGGAGATCCATCCGGGAAGGGAGTCTTAATAGGGGAAGTTTCCAAACACCAGGAAACCCTCTCACCGGCGGGTCTGGGGGAAGTTTTTGAATCTCGGAGGGCAACCTAACTGGGAGGAAAAATAAATAAAACCCACAGATTACATGCCTAAAAACAACTCCCAGCAGAAAAGTACCCCAGATGCTCGCATCCGCCACCAGCAAGTGGGGGCTGAACGGAAAGGAGCAGGAGGCAGTGCTTAGGGTAAGGACCGGGACTGAGTGACCTGAGGGCAATCAGAGGGAGCCAATGTGAGATAGCAACTTAAACTGTGCCTTAGCCAGAGAGAGAGAGAGAGAAAATTAACTGGCGAAAAGCACGCTAATCAAACACACTGCCTGCTGTTCGCAGAACAAAAGAAAGACTGAGTAATTCCAGAGAAGAGCAAGCCAGCGGTGGACCGGCCCATCCCCCGCCAGAGGCAGGAGACAGGGGGAGGGGAAAGGGGCAAACTCGGCCCCAGAGATGACATCCCCTACCAAACTGCAAACAGGTTTCCAGTTTCTAAACAAACACTTCCTGAGATTCTGGCCAGAAGGGTCACACCCAGAAATCAGCTTCCTAGAAGGTACACAAGGTGCACCTGAGCAGCATGCCCAGAAACTGAGGCTGGGACCGCAGAGGGGATAAGGCGCCCTGCACCCGGGGAGAGCGTGCACTTGTCAAGCTCCTGGCTGCCTGAGCTGCTCTGACTGGGGAAGGCACAAAACGCAGGTCCAACCAAGTCTGTGACTTTGTGGAGTGCCCAAAAACCTGAACCTGAGTGGCTTGGGCCTGGAAAGTGCACACAACAGAGCCTGCTCCCTGTAGAGCAGACTGGAGCTGGAGTAGTGTAGGCGGGGAAAGCACACACACCCGCCCCCAGTGGGGGCAAACCCAGTGTGACCAGAAAACCGCGAGTGCTCCCCACACAGGCCAGTGACATTTGTCTGCAGCGCCCCCCTCCCCACAGCACGACTGAACAAGCGAACCTAAACAACAGACCACCTCCACCCGCGTGTGTCAGGGTGGAAATTAGACACTGAAGAGACCTGCAAACAGAAGCCAAAGAAACAAAGGGAACTGCTTCAGAAGTGACAGGTGCAACAGATTAAAATCCCTGTAGGTAACACCAACTACACTGGAAGTGGCCTATAGATATCAAGAAGTGTAAGCTGGAACAAGGAGCTATCTGAAACTGAACCGAACCCACACAACCCACAACAGCTCCAGAGAAATTCCTAGATATATTTTTACTATTATTATTTTTTTTAATTAAAAAAAAATTTTTTTTCTCTCTTTTTTTTTAAAGTCCTCTATTACCCCTTAATTTTCATTTTTATAACCCACTATAACCTGGTCAAAAAGAAAAGGACCCTATTTTTAAAGCAAATTTCATATATAGTTCTTAAATTTTTTGTGTTTTGGTTGTTTTTTAAAATTGTATTTTTAAGAGTCTAACCTCTACTCTAGATTTTTAATCTTTGTTTTTCAGTATTTGATATCAAGTTTTGACATTTAACAATCCAACCTTCAGTACCCATTTTTATTCAGGAGTGTGATTACTGGTTTGATCACTCTCTCCCCCTTTTCATTCTTCTTTTTCTTCCCCAGATCACCTCTATTTCCTCCCTCCCCCTTCTCTTCTCAATCCAATTCTGTGAATCTCTGTGGGTGTCTGGGCTGCTGAGAACACTTAGGGAACAGAGTACTGCCTAGATCTGTCTCTCTTCTCTTGAATCCCCCTTTTTCTCCTCCTGCTCACCTCTATCTCCTTCCTCCCTCTCCTCTTCTTCATGTAACTCTGTGAACCTCTCTGGGTGTCCCTCACTATGGAGAATCCTTTCACCATTAACCTAGAGGTTTTCCTATCAGTGCTGTATGGAGGGAGAAGTCTTAAGGCTACTGGAAGAATAAGACTGAAACCCAGAGGCAAGAGGCTTAAACCCAAAACCTGAGAACACCAGAGAACTGACTACAGGGAACATTAATTAATAAGAGATCATCCAAAAGCCTCCATACCTACACTGAAACCAACCACCACCCAAGAGTCAATAAGTTCCAGAGCAAGACATACCATGCAGATTCTCCAGCAATGCAGGAACATAGCCCTGAGTGTCAATATACAGGCGGCCCAAAATCACACCAACCCATATACCCATCTCAAAACTCACTACTGGATACTCCATTGCACTCCAGAGAGAAGAAATCCAGCTCCACCCACCAGAACACTGACGCAAGCTTCCCTAACCAGCAAACCTCAACAACCGAAACATCCAGCCCCACCCACTGGGAGAAACCTCCACAATAAAAAGGAACAACACACTACCAGAATACAGAAAGGCCATCCCAAACCCAGCAATCTAAATAAGATGAAAAGGCAGAGAAATACCCAGCAGGTAAAGGAACAAGAAAAATGCCCACCAAGCCAAACTAAAGAGGAGGAGATAGGGAATCTACCTGAAAAAGAATTTAGAATAATAATAACAAAAATGATCCAAAATCTTGAAAACAAAATAGAGTTACAGATAAATAGCCTGGAGACAAGGATTGAGAAGATGCAAGAAATGTTTAACAAGGACCTAGAAGAAATAAAAGAGTCAATTAAAAATGAATAATGCAATAAATGAGATCAAAAACACTCTGGAGGGAACCAACAGTAGAATAACAGAGGCAGAAGATAGGATAAGTGAGGTACAAGATAAAATGGTGGAAATAAATGAAGCAGAGAAGAAAAAGAAAAAAGAATTAAAAGAAATGAGCACAACCTCAGGGACCTCTGGGACAATGTGAAACGCCCCAACATTTGAATCATAGGAGTCCCAGAAGAAGAAGACAAAAAGAAAGGCCATGAGAAAATACTCGAGGAGATAATACCTGAAAACTTCCACAAAATGGGTTAGGAAATTGTGACACAAGTTCAAGAAACCCAGAGAGTTCCAAACAGGATAAATCCAAGGCGAAACATCCCAAGACATATATTAGTCAAATTAACAAAGATCAAACACAAAGAACAAATATTAAAAGCAGCAAAGGAAAAACCAACAAATAACACACAAGGGGATTCCCATAAGGATAACAGCTGATCTTCCAATAGAAATTCTTCAGGCCAGAAGGGAATGGCAGAACATAGTTAAAGTAATGAAAGACAACAACCTACAACCCAGATTACTGTACCCAGCAAGGATCTCATTCAGATATGAAGGAGAATTCAAAAGCTTTACAGACAAGCAAAAGCTGAGAGAATTCAGCACCACCAAACCAGGTCTTCAACAAATGCTAAAGGATCTTCTCTAGACAGGAAACACAGAAAGGCTGTATGAACATGAACCCAAAACAACAAAGCAAATGGCAATGGGACCATTATTATCAGTAATTACCTTAAATGTAAATGGGTTGAATGCCCCAACCAAAAGACAAAGACTGGCTGAATGGATACAAAAGCTGTCTACAAGAGACCCACCTCAAAACAAGGGACACATTCAGACAGAAAGTGAAGGGCTGGAAAAAATATTTCACACAAACGTAGACCAAAAGAAAGCAGGAGTCGCAATACTCATATCAGATAAAATAGACTTTCAAATAAAGGCTGTGAAAAGAGACAAAGAAGGACACTACATAATGATCAAAGGATCAATCCAAGAAGAAGATATAACAATTATAAATATATATGCACCCAACATAGGAGCACCGCAATATGTACGGCAAATACTAACAATAATGAAGGGGGAAATTAACAATAACACAATAATAGTGGGAGACTTTAATACCCCACTCACACCTATGGACAGATCAACTAAACAGAAAATTAACAAGGAAACACAACCTTTAAATGACACAATGGTCCAGCTAGACCTAATTGGTATCTATAGGACATTTCGCCCCAAAACAATCAATTTCAAATTTTTCTCAAGTGCACACGGAACCTTCTCCAGGATAGATCACATCCTGGGCCATAAATCTAGCCTTGGTAAATTCAAAAAAAATTGAAATCATTCCAGTCATCTTTTCTGACCACAGCGCAGTAAAATTAGATCTAAATACAGGGGAAAAAACTATCAAAAATCACAAAATATGGAGGCTAAACAACATGCTTCTGATTAACCAACAAATCATAGAAGAAATTTTAAAAAAAATTAAAATATGCAGAGAAATGAATGAAAAGGAAAACACAACAACCAAAATCCTATGGGATACTGTAAAAGCAGTGTTAAGGGGAAGGTTCATAGCAATACAGGCTTACCTCAAGAAAAAAGATAGAAGTCAAATAAATAACCTAACTCCACACCTAAAGCAACTAAAGAAGGAAGAAATGAAGAACCCCAGGGGTAGTAGAAGGAAAGAAATCTTAAAAATTAGGGCAGAAATAAATGAAAAAGAAACTAAAGAGACCATAGCAAAAATCAACAAAGCTAAAAGCTGGTTTTCTGAAAAGGTAAATAAAATTGACAAACCGTTAGCCAGACTCATCAAGAAACAAAGGGAGAAGAATCAAATCAACAAAATTAGAAATGAAAATGGAGAGATCACAAAAGAAAACTCTGAAATACAAAGGATCATAAGAGACTACCACCAGCAGCTGTATGCCAATAAAATGGACAACTTGGATGAAATGGACAAATTCTTAGAAAAGTATAACTTTCCAAAACTGAACCAGGAAGAAATAGAAGATCTTACCAGACCCATCATAAGCACGGAAATTGAAACTTTAATCAGAAATCTTCCAGCAAACAAAAGCCCTGGACCAGATGGCTCCACAGCTGAATTCTACCAAAAATTTAGAGAAGAGCTAACGCCTCTCTTACTCAAACTCTTCCAGAAAATTGCAGAAGAAGGCAAACATCCAAACTCATTCTATGAGGCCACCATCACCCTAATACCAAAACCAGACAAAGATGCCACAAAAACAGAAAACTACAGGTCAATATCACTGATGAACATAGATGCAAAAATCCTTAACAAAATTCGAGCAAACAGAATCCAACAATATATTAAAAAGATCATACATCATGACCAAGTGGTCTTTATCCCAGGAATGCAAGGACTCTTCAATATCTGCAAATCAATCAATGTAATACACCACGTTAACAAATTGAAAGATAAAAACCATGTGATTATCTCAACATATGCAGAAAAAGCCTTTGACAAAATTCAACATCCATTTATGATTAAAACTCTCCAGGAAGCAGGAATGGAAGGAACATACCTCAACATAATAAAAGCTATATATGACAAACCGACAGCAAACATTATCCTCAATGGTGAAAAATTGAAAGCATTTCCCTTAAAGTCAGGAAGAAGACAAGGGTGCCCACTCTCACCACTACTATTCAACATAGTTTTGGAAGTGTTGGCCACAGCAATCAGAGCAGAAAAAGAAATAAAAGGAATCCAGATAGGAAAAGAAGAAATAAAACTCTCACTGTTTCTAGACGACATGATCCTCTACATAGAAAATCCTAAAGACTTTCCCAGAAAATTACTAGAGCTAGTCAATGAATACAGTAATGTTGCAGAATATAAAATTAACACACAGAAATTCCTTGCATTCCTATACACTAACAATGAGAAAACAGAGAAATTAAGGAAACAATACCATTCACCATTGCAACAAAAAGAATAAAATACTTTGGAGTATATCTACATAAAGAAATGAAAGACCTATATATATATAGAAAACTATAAAACACTGATGAAAGAAATCAAAGAGGACACAAATAGATGGAGAAATATACCGTGTTCATGGATTGGAAGAATCAATATTGTCAAAATGACTATACTACTCAAAGCAATCTATACATTCAATGCAATTCCTATCAAGATCCCAACGGTATTCTTCACAGAACTAGAACAAATAATTTCACAATTTGTATGGAAATACAAAAAACCTCGAATAGCCAAAGCAATCTTGAGAAAAAAGAATGGAACTGGAGGAATCAATCTGCCTGACTTCAGGCTCTTCTACAAAGCCACAGTCATCAAGACAGTATGGTACTGGCACAAAGACAGAAATATAGATCAATGGAACAGAATAGAAAGCCCAGAGATAAATCCACGTACCTATGGACACCTTATCTTCGACAAAGGAGGCAAGGATATACAATGGAAAAAAGACAACCTCTTTAAGAAGTGGTGCTGGGAAAACTGGTCAACCATCTGTAAAAGAATGAAACTAGAACACTCTTACACCATACACAAAAATAAACTCAAAATGGATTAAAGATCTAAATGTAAGACCAGAAACTATATAACTCCTAGAGGAGAACATAGGCAACACACTCTCCAACATAAATTACAGCAGGATCCTCTATGACCTACCTCCCAGAATATTGGAAATAAAAGCAACAATAAACAAATGGGACCTAATGAAACTTAAAAGCTTTTGCACAACAAAGGAAACTATAGGCAAGGTGAAAAGACAGCCTTCAGAATGGGAGAAAATAATAGCAAATGAAGAAACAGACAAAGGATTAATCTCAAAAATATACAAGCATCTCCTGCAGCTCAATTCCAGAAAAATAAGTGACCCAATCAAAAAATGGGCCAAAGATCTAAACAGACATTTCTCCAAAAAAGACATACAGATGACTGACAAACACGTGAAAAGATGCTCAACATCACTCATTATCAGAGAAATGCAAATCAAAACCACAATGAGGTACCATTACACGCCAGTCAGGATGGCTGATATCCAAAAGTTTACAAGCAATAAATGCTGGAGAGGGTGTGGAGAAAAGGGAACCCTCTTACACTGTTGATGGGAATGCAAACTAGTACAGCCGTTATGGAAAACAGTGTGGAGATTTCTTTAAAAACTGGAAATAGAACTGCCATATGACCCAGCAATCCCACTCCTGGGCATACACACTGAGGAAACCAGATCTGAAAGAGACACGTGCACCCCAATGTCCATCACAGCACTGTTTATAATAGCCAGGACATGGAAGCAACCTAGATGTCCATCAGCAGACAAATGGATACGGAAGCTATGGTACATATACACCATGGAATATTATTCAGCCTTTAAAAAGAATTCATTTGAATCAGTTCTAATGAGATGGGTGAAACTGGAGCCCATTATAGAGTGAAGTAAGCCAGAAAAATAAAGACCAATACAGTATACTAGTGCTTATATATGGAATTTAAAAAATGGTAATGATAACCCTATATCCAAAACAGAAAAAAAGATATAGATGTACAGAACAGACTTTTGGACTCTGTGGGAGAAGGCGAGGGTGGGATGTTCTGAGAGAATAGCATTGAAACAAGTATACTATCAAGGGTGAAACAGATCACCAGCCCAGGTTGGATGCATGAGACAAGGATTCAGGGCTGGTGCACTGGGAATACCTAGAGGGATGGGCTGGGGAGGGAGGCCGGAAGGTGGATCGGGAGGGATGGGGAACAGACGTAAATCCATGGCTGATTCATGTCAATGTATGACAAAAACCACTACAATATTGTAAAGTAATTAGCCTCCAACTAATAAAAATAAATGGAAAAAAAAGTACTTAGAAAAAAATTAAAAATAGGACATATTTTCTATCCCTTTTTAGATGTAACCTTTTTTTTCTGGAGGGTTATTTCAAAGATCAACCTCAAATTTTTCTGTTTTTAAGGCAATAATTCCACTGTTTTCTGTTATTGTTTAGTTTTAAATAAATTATGTGGATAGTAGGTTTTTAGTTTAAATTAATGCTTTCTTATATGACATCTTGGCCTTTCTGAAATAATGTGATAAACTATAAAGATAAACCATAAAGAATGCCTGGGTTCATTCATGTATTCACTCAACAAACTTTTGTTGAGATGTGTTGTTAGACCTGGTAAAGATACAGTGGTGAACAAAGCACATGAAGTTATTGCTCTTATCAAACTTGATTTTCACTAGGATGGTAACTACTAAGTTCAAATATAAAATCATTTTAACTATAAAATTATTCTATAACATAGCCTGTATGCTAAAACTGTACTGAAGAATTCTAGATTCATAGTATAGGGAAGAGAACTATTAACAATGGGTCTGAAACTTGACTCCTTCCTCCTTGGGGGCCATTTAAATCCATTTTGATCTCAACCAATATATCTAAAAAATATAAAAAGTTACTAGCTAGAAAACAAACTAAACTCTTCCAGTACTTGTCTACGGAGTCCATTTCACAGGGTTTATATGATCTGTTTGGATTGTTTATTGAAAATAACTCTGCAGTTTATGGATAAATGAGCCAACGGGAGAATGGAAGTCAGTTACCTAGGCACTTTGGCTACATGGGTAGTAAGGTCTAAAAATGAGAGATTCCTGAACTGAGTGCATCTCCTGATCTAACTTTCACTATTCATAGATTCCTCCTTTTCCCCATCACAAACACTCTGATATGGAAAGGGGATTAGGAAGCCAAAGCTCATGGATTTGGGCATCCTGGATAGCAATGTGGATTTGCCAAGGCACTTTTCATGTATTCTTTGCTAATTACTGGCAA
The DNA here is from genome assembly GCF_963930625.1 of Muntiacus reevesi. Classification (NCBI taxonomy): domain Eukaryota; kingdom Metazoa; phylum Chordata; class Mammalia; order Artiodactyla; family Cervidae; genus Muntiacus; species Muntiacus reevesi. The sequence goes on from NC_089271.1 coordinate 21,072,612, forward strand.
ATTATAGTTCTGGGTAAGATTTCTGCTTGCATGAATCTGATTGACCATAGAGCCCTGAATGTAGCCCTAAGTAAAGTGTGTCATTCTGGGCTTTTCCCATCCCCTTTGTGCAGATTGAGCCCCATCTGGTTCCTAATCAAAGTAATACCAACCAATTCAGTTCAACAGACACAAATCAAGTTCTGGGCACGTGTCAGGCACTGACTCGGCACTGGAAACACAAGGGCAAATCAATTCTATTTCTGGCCTTCCTTCATGTATAGTCCATTGAGTCAGGAGATTCAGGCCCTTGAAAGCTAAAGAATGAAATCTGTCTTGCTGACATGAGTCTGGTATGAGGTGTGCCTCAGACAAATGCATGTAGCCCACTCACGGTGAATTGTAGTTTTCATTTGAAATTCAATCCTACCACCACCAATGTCTCCACCATTCACGTAACTGAGATTCTGGCACTATTTATGTCTCTGGACTCTCTTCCTTAATGAAAGAGGAATATTATCCAGGACTGGAGATCTTTCACAGGCCTTTCAGAGGCTGTCAGTAACCCCAGGACATCCCTGGGGATCTCCTACAGTGAGTTCCTATACCAACCATGTGCTGTATCTCTGCCTGCAGGCATGGTCTGGCTGTAGGGTCTGCTCTGCCTGCCTCCGGGGCAGACCTCAACCAATGAGGGATGAGAGTTGCTGGATAAATACCCCAGCTTCCTCCCAGCTTGGTAGGACCATTGATTCTTAAGGGCGTTTCCCCTATTCTCTCAGAGCACCCCGCCCCACCAGAGTAGCAGTTCAATTGACCACAGGCTTTCCATTTTATTGAATTTCTTCCTTCCCCTCATTTTCTCAGTCTCTTATCATACTTCTTTAGATCATCTCCCAAATAAACTATGTGCACATGCAGCCTCATCTCAGGATTTGTCTTGGAAGAATCCGAACTAAGACAATAGGATTTTTTTTTTTTTTTTTTTTTTTTTTTTTTTTTTGCAATTTTCTTAGCTGTGATCATCATCTTTCTCCAGAGCTACACTCCATTCCAGGCCCCTTAGGTAACACCCAAAGATCTGCTAAAGTGAGGACAAAGAGACCAGTTATAATGTCCTGTGTTCCTCTCAGTAGATTAGTTAAGTGAGGTGTTTATATCACAGATTCTGTAGGTACTACACATTAGACGAATGATTAACAGATGTCAAGACCATTTCTAAAGCCAGATGAATTAACCCCAATACCCATCTGCAAGTTCCCCACAACTCACTACACAAAACAGAGACCCATATTATTAGCATTTTTAGCAGTACATTGTTTATATGGGTCAATTCTTTGTCTCTTTTACAAAATAATTTTGAGGGTGCAGACCATTTTGTATTTAGTGCCTGACACAAAGAGGCATTCCAAAAAAGTTTCGGTATAAATGAATAAATAGCCAATATCTCACTAGATACAGCCAGACAGACAGTTCATTTGGCTTTTCAAACTCAGCATATTAAAAACAGAATTCAACATTTCTCTGCCAACTTTCTGCTGTTTTTACTTCATATCTCACAGATTAGCACTGTTTTAATCTTACTGATATGTGTTGAAAGTTTCTATAATGTGGAAATTATTCCTTCATGATTTGGTAGAACTTGTATACAAACACTATGAATCTGGTGGCTGTTTTAAGGGTAGAACTTTGAAAAATTCTTAAGTTCTCTTCTATGGCATACACTAGAATTAAGATATTTTTATATTCTCATCTGTGATTTTACTAACTTATGCTTTCAATTAATTGAGCCAACAATATAAATATATTTTATCAATTTTGATCATAAAGTATCTGCTGGTTATCAATCCTTTCATAGTTTCATTTATTGAAGCATAAATTTCCCTTTTTATTTTTTGTTCATATTTATTTTTGTGTGTTTTAGCCTAAATTTTTTAATTAATATATATTCAAAGAGAAAGGAATAAACCTACTTAGAGTTTTGACTGAAACACATTTTTATGCTACACTTTCATTTTTTATTGTTAGTAGTGTACTAGATTTTCTCGCTGATTGACACATTATTTAGAAAATACTCTTATTTCTATGTGGGTGCTCGATTTTAAGACATAAATTTTTTTACTTATCTTAAAATGTGGTAGATTATCTCAGCATCTCTGTGTCCACACATTTCATTATTTTCCATAAGAAAAGTTATGTAGACTTTAAAAAATACATTTTCTACTCAGTAACACAAAATTTTCTTCTTTTTCACCCTGCTGAATAACATAATTTCTAGTTTGAGTCTTTTTAAGTTTGTTCTATTCTGATGTAAACATGGAAACCAACTGTGGGTTTCCAGGATTAGACAAGAAGGTCTGAGGTCCAGGATTAGACAGAAGGAGTAATGTCACAATGAGGTGGATTTCTGGGTATAGTGTCAAGTGACAATACAGTGGCTAAAAAAATGTCAAGGTCAAAGAGGAAAGGTAAATGTGAGCAGGATGGAACTCTGATGACCATCTGTCCATATAGGAGCAAAGGTTTTTTATTTTGTTTTTTAGACACTATTTATTTTGTAATCTTCACTGTTTATATAACTTCAAAAACACTTCAACTTGAAAAAATGTGTTTTTTTATTATTCACTGTGTAAAGGTTCTGGATTCTGCTGTTTCACTGTAAGTTCTAACAAAGTTATATGGAATATTTGTGAGGTTTTTTTTCCCTATACCATCAAATGCACTGCCAGAAAAAGTTATATGGGCAAAACACACTTTCTTGGAGGGAGAAGACAAATTGTTTAAAATTGTTCATTATAATTGGTGAGCAACAAACTTGTTTGTATAGTTTTTTTAAATAAAAAATACCTATTTTGAAAAAAGATATGATATGGTATGATAGTTGTTATACAATGAATTCGACATTAGGGTTTGGGTTGCTCAGTTTATCTTTTATTGTGGTGATCAATTTGTTTGCAAATTTTACCTTCTCTAATACCAAAATAACAACTCCTAGTTGTATATTCTGCATTAAAAGAATAGGCCTCACATGATCTAATTATTTGTAAATGCATATTAGTTTTATATGTCTTGTTTTGATTCAGTGTCTAATATAGCTGTTGACCTTTCTTGTTCACATTTAATGTTATGATTGATTTTTATATTATTCTCTATCACTCTGGGTTCATTTTTTATGTTTTTATTGACTTGCTCTTTGAATTAATCTGTTTCTGTAGATTACTTCACAATCCTTAGCCTCAGTCAGAAGACAATTTCATTTAGTTTTCTATATCCTTATATTCACTAACATTTGTCTGAGGCTTTACATTTCATAAAATAATTTTATGGGGCATTACTGTATGCATGCTAATTATTTCTAATATTCCCTATAGAAATACCAATTGCCATTCCCAATACTTGTCCTGTCTTAAGTTTGCATCTGAGTAAGTAGGAAACATCACTAATGTGGGTGGGTCTTATCCAATCAATTGAAGATCTGAATAGAAGTAAAAGGCTGAGTAAGATGAAATTTGGGGCTTTCCTAGTAACTCAGCTGGTAAACAATCTGCCTGCAATGTGGGAGACCCCAGTTCAATTCCCGAGTCAGGAAGATCCACTGGAGAAGGGAGAGGCTACCCACTCCAGTATTCTTGGACTTCTCTGATGGCTCAGCTGGTAAAGAATCTTCCTGCAATGTGGGAGAACTGGGTTCGATCCCTGGGTTGGGAAGATGCCTTGGACAAGTAAAGACGAGTTTCCTCCTCAGTCAGTCTCTCCCATCAGGAAGCTTCCATAAACCTCTTATCCTTATCCATCAGAGGGCAGACAGAATGAAAACCACAATCACAGAAAATTAATCAAACTGATCATATAAACCACAGTCTCGTGTAACTCAAAGAAACTATGAACCATGCCCTGTAGGGCCACCCAAGACGGACAGGTCATGGTGGAGGGTTCTGACAAAACGTGGTCCACTAGAGAAGGGAATGGCAAAACCACATCAATATTCTTGCCTTGAAAACCCCATGAACAGTATGAAAAGGCAAAAAGATATGACACTGAAAGATGAACTCCCCAGATTGGTAGGTGCCCAATATGCTACTGGAGAAGAGCAGAGAAATAACTCCAAAAGAATGAAGAGATGGAGCCAAAGTGAAAACGCCCAGTTGTGGATGTGACTGGTGATAGATGTAAAGTCCGATGCTGTAAGAACAATATTGCATAGAAACCTGGAACATTAGGTCCACAATTCAAGGTAAATTGGAGGTGGTAAAAAAGAAGATGGCAAGAGTGAACATCAACATTTTAGGAATCAGTGAACTACAGTGGACTCGAATGGGTGAATTTAATTCAGATGACCATTATATCTACTACTGTGGGCAAGAACTCCTTAGAAGAAATGGACTAGCCCTCACAGTCACCAAAATAGTCCAAAATGCAGTACTTGGAAGCAATTTCAAAAATTACAGTATGATCTTTGTTTGTTTCCAAGGCAAACCATTCAAATATCACAGTAATCCAAGTCTATGCCCCAACCACTAATGCCAAAAAAGCTGAAGTTGAAAGGATCTATGAAAACCTACAAGACCTTCTAGAACTAACACCAAAAAAAAAGATGTCCTTTTCATCATAGGGGACTACAATGCAAAAGTAGGAAGTAAAGAGATACCTGGAGTAACAGGCAAATTTGGCCTTGGAGTAAAAAATGAAGAAGGGCAAAGGCCAACAGAGTTTTGCCAAGAGAACACATTGGTCATAGCAAACACCTTCTTCCAACAACACAAGAGACGACTCTACATATGAACATCACCAGATGGTCAATACCGAAATCAGATTGATTACATTCTTTGCAGCCAAAGATGGAGAAGCTCTATATAGACAGCAAAAACAAGACCAGGAGCAGGGTGTGGCTCAGATCATGAACTCCTTGTTGTAAAATTAAGCCTTAAATTTAAGAAAGTAGGGGAAGACACTAGACCATTCAGGTATGACCTAAATCAAACCCTCTATGATTATACAGTGGAAGTGACAAATAGATTCAAGATATTAGATTTGATAGACAGAATGCCTGAAGAACTATGAACAGAGGTTCATGAATTGTACAGGAGGCAGTGAACAAGACCATCCCCAAGAAAAAGAAATGCAAAAAGGCAAAATGATTGCATGAGGAGGGCTTACAAATAGCTGAGAAAAGAAGAGAAGCTAAAGGCAAAGGAGAAAAAGAATGATATATCCACCTGGATGCAGAGTTCAAAATAATATCAAGGGGAGAACAGAAACCCTTCCTCAGTGATCAGTGCAAAGAAATAGAGGAAAACAATAGAATGGGAAAGACTAGAGATCTCTTTAAGAAAATCAGAGATGTCAAGGAAATATTTCATGCAAAGATGGGCACAATAAAGGACAGAAATGGTATGGACCTAACAGAAGCAGAAGATATTAAGATGTGGCAAGAATACACAGAAGAACTATACAAATGACATCTTAATGACCCAGATAACCATGATGGTGTGATCATTCACCTAGAGCCAGACATCCTGGAATGTGAAGTCAAGTGAGTGTTAGGAAGCATCACTACAAACAAAGCTAGTGGAGGTGAGCTATTTCAAATCCTAAAAGATGATGCTGTGAAAGTGCTGAACTCAATATGTCAGCAAATTTGGAAAACTCAGCAGTGGCCACAGGACTGGAAAAGGTCAGTTTTCATTCCAATCCCAAAGAAAGGCAATGCCAAAGAATGTTCAAACTACCACATGATTGCACTCATATCACACACTAGCAAAGTAATGCTCAAAATTCTCCAAGCCAGGCTTCAATAGTATGTGAGCCATGAACATCCAGAAGTTCAAGCTTGATTTAGAAAAGGCAGAGGAACCAGAGATCAAATTACCAACATCTGTTGGATCACAGAAAAAGCAAGAGAGTTCCAGAAAAACATCTACTTCTGCTTTACTGACTACACCAAAGCCTTAGACTGTGTGGATCACAGCAAACTATGGAAAATTCTTAAAGAGATGGGAATACCAGACCACCCTACCTGCCTCCTGAGAAATCTGTATGCAGGTCAAGAAGCAACAGTTAGAACTGGAAATGGAACAACAGACTGGTTCCAAACTGGGACTGTGTATTGTCACCCTGCTTATTTAACTTGTATGCAGAGTACATCATGCAAAATGCAAAATGCCGGGCTGGATGAAGCACAAGCTGGAATCAAGATTGCTGGGAGAAACAGCAATAACCTCAGATATTCAGATACCACCACCCTTATGGCAGGAAGCAAAGAAGAACTAAAGAGCCTCTTGATGAAAGTGAAAGAGGAGAGTTGAAAAAGCTGGCTTAAAACTCAACAATCAAAACAAAAAATCATGGCATCTGGTCCTTTCACTTCATGGCAAATAAATGGAGAAAAAATGGAAACAGTGAGAGACTTTATTTTCTTGGGCTCCAAAATCACTTCAGATGGTGACTGCAGCCATGAAATTAAAAGATGCCTCGTCCTTGAAAGAAAAGCTAGTGACCAACCTAGACAACATATTAAAAAGCAGACACATTACTTTTCTGACAAAGGTCTGTATAGTCAAAGCTATGGTTTCTCCGATAGTCATGTATGGATGTGAGAACTGGAGTATAAAGAAAACTGAGTGCCAAAGAATTGATGCTTTTGAACTGTGGTGTTGGAGAAGACTCTTGAGACTCCTTTGGACTTCAAGTAGATTAAACCAGTCCATCCTAAAGGAAACCAGTCCTGAATGTTCATTGGAAGTACTGTTGCTGAAGCTGAAACTTCAATACTTTGGCCTCCTGATGCGAAGAACTGAGTCATTGGAAAAGACCCTGATGCTGGAAAAATTGATGGCAGGAGGAGAAGGGGACAACAGAGGATGAGATGTTTCGATGGCATCACTGACTCAACGGACATGAATTTGAGCAAGCTCCGGGAGTTGGTGGTGGACAGGGAAGCCTGGTGGGCTGCAGTGCATGGGGTTACAAAGAGTCGGACACAATGGAGCAACTGAACTGAAGATGAAATTCCTCCTGAGTGACTGCTCAGAGCCAGGACACAGGTTCTCTCCTGCCTTTGGAATTGAACTGAAACATCCCTTTCTGGGTCTCAATTCTGCCAGCATTTGGACTGAACAACATCATCAACTCTTCTTGCCAATGGCACATCTTGGGATTTGTCAGCTTCCATAGCTGTGTGATCCAATTCCTTCCTTGTTAATATCTCTATATTTTTTCATTCTCTAACTAATACAGCAATCATCAAGTGAAAATTACTTTTTCTCAGGAAATCCTGAATTAATTGGGTTATTGTTGAGATTGATGTCTGCCATATTGTTTAAACATCAGAAGAGGCTCAAATGCTGTCCATTCTGTTAGCAATAATAGCAGAGCTTCTTCCAAGACCTCATATTGCAGGTGGATTCTCTACCATCTGAGACATCAGGGAAGCCCCCTTTCCTAGAGTATTTCTTGCTGTTTTTCCCTCAGCAGAAAAGGCAGTCTATGTTCTGAGGGAGATTCTATTATATTCCTAAAGACTATTAATAAATTCTTCTCAGCTGTTGTGTCCTTTATTCTTAAAATTTCCACTTTCTTCATCCTCTCCTCACAGGTCTTAACTCTGTCTAAAAATGAACCTTCTCAATGCCCTCTGTCCTTTCTACTGTAAAATTAGCAAACTGTTTAGCACTGAACCAAGTATACTGTAATAGAAGCCTATCTCCCAATTTTGTGGTCAGTGTGCTACTTGTTATGACTGAGATATTATTTCTGGATTTCCTTACATCTAGAGGGAAGTGCCCTGGTCTCTCTCTTTCTGTCTGGGCCTATTTTTTTCCTTCCCTGGTTAACCTTCCTCAGTTTTACTTTGTCACTTTTAAAAACTTTCATTGGAGTATAGTTGCTTTATAATGCTGTGCTAGTTCTACTGTACATCAAAGTGAATCAGCTATATGGATGCACATATTCCCATCTTTGTATTTCCTCTCCATTTAGGTCACCACAGAGCATTGAGTATGGTTCCCTGCGCTATACAGTAGGTTCTCATTAGTTATCTGCTTTATACATAGTATCAATAGTGTATATGTATCAATCCCAAACTACTAGTAATTCTACAAATGACTAATTCATGCTACTCCCACAATGTCTCTCTTGGTACCAGCTTCACTTTAAATTCTGATATTTGTGTCTATACATGCAAGCTCACCCATTATTATAGTCATCCACTGAATATGTAAATAATCCAATGGAGTGAAACTGGTTAGATGTAGTTGGAAGAGAACTGGCCAATGTGTGGAGTTACCTATAGATTTTGCAAAGATTTGAGAAGGTTCTCACTTTCATCCTCCCTTTTGGCTTTTTTTTCTGTTGCCCTTTTAAGAAACATTCTCGACTCCATCACATGTCATATATGAGGATATCAAACCACTTATCCCCAAACTTACAATGAAAGGATATCACTTAACAATTCTTCTAGGGAATCAGTTCAGTTCAGTTCAGTCGCTCAGTCGTGTCCGACTCTTTGTGACCCCATGAATCACAGCACGCCAGGCCTCCCCGTCCATCACCAACTCCCAGAGTTTACTCAAACTCATGTCCATCGAGTCGGTGATGCCATTCAGCCATCTCATCCTCTGTCGTCCCCTTCTTCTCCTGCCCCCAAATCCCTCCCAGCATCAGGGTCTTTTCCAATGAGTCAACTCTTCACATGAGGTGGCCAAAGTACTGGAGTTTCAGCTTCAGCATCAGTCCTTCCAATGAATACCCAGGACTGATATCCTTTAGGATGGACTGCTTGGATCTCCCTTCAGTCCAAGAGACTCTCAAGAGTCTTCTCCAACACCATAGTTCAAAAGCATCAATTTTTCAGCACTCAGCTTTCTTCACAGTCCATCTCTCACATCCATACATGACCACTGGAAAAACCATAGCCACAGTGCATTAATATGCCCCACAAGAGGTGGTGACCAAAATCATCCCCAAGAAAATGCAAGAAGGCAAAGTGGTTGTCTGAAGAGGCCTTACACATAGCTGAGAAAAGAAAAGAAGTGAAAGGCAAGAGAGAAAGGAAAAGATATACCCAACTGAATGCAGAGTTTGAAAGAATAGCAAGGAGAAATAAAAAGTCTTCTTAAGTAAACAATGTAAAGAAATAGAGGGAAATAATAGAATGGGAAAGACTAGAGGTCTCTTCAAGAAAATTGGAGATAGCAAGGGAACATTTCATGCAAAGATGGGCACAATAAAGGACAGAAATGGTATGAACCTAACAGAAGCAGAAGATATTAAGAAGAGGTGGTAAGAATACACAGAAGATTGTACAGAAAAGGTCTTAGTGACCCAAATAACCATGATGGTGTGATCATTCACCTAGAGTTAGACATCCTGGAGAGTGAAGTCAAGTGGGCCTGAGGAAACATCACTACAAACAAAACTAGTGGGGATTCCACCTGAGGTATTTAAAATCCCCAAAGGTAATGCTGTTAAACTGTTTCACTCAATATGCCAACAAATTTTGAAAACTCAGCAGTGGCCACAGGACTGGGAAAGGTCAGTTTTCATCCCAGTCCATAAGAAAGGCAATGCCAAACAATATTCAAATTACTGTACAACTGCACTCACTTCACATGCTAGCAAGATTATGTTCAAAATCCTCCAAGCTAGGCTTCAACAGTACTTAAACCAAGAACTTTCAGATGTACAATCTGGATTTAGAAAAATGAGAGGAACCAGAGATCAAATTTCCAGTGTCCACTGGATCATAGAAAAAGCAAGAAATTTAAAAAAAAATCTACTTCTGTTTCACTGACTACGCTAAAGTTTTTTACTGTGTGGATCACAACAAACTGTGGGGAATTCTTTAAAAAAAAATGGGAATACCAGACCACCTTAACTGTCTGCTGAGAAACCTGTATGCAGGACCAGAAGCAACAGTTAGAACTGGACACAGAACAAGAGATTGGGTCAAAATTGGGAAAGGAGTATGTCAAGGTTATTGTTTCTCTGCTTATTTAACTTATATGCAGAGTACATTATGCGAAATGCTGGGCTGAATGACTCACAAGTTGGAATCAAGACTGCCAGGAGAAATATCAACAACCTGAGAAATGCAGATGATACCACTTTAATGGCAGAAAGTAAGTAGGAACAGAAACTAAAGAGCCTCTTGATGAAGGTGAAAGAAGAGAGTGAAAAAGCTGGCCTAAAACTTAACATTCAAAAAAACTAGGATCATGGCATCTGGTCCCATCACTTCATGGCAAATAGATGGGCAGAAACTGGAAGCAGTGAGAGACTTTATTTTGGGGGGTTCCAAAATCACTGCAGATGGTGACTACAGCCATGAAATTACAAGATGCTTGCTCCTTGGAAGAAAAGCTATGTCAAACCTAGACAGCATATTAAAAATCAGAGACATCACTTTGCCAACTAAGGTTCATATAGTCAAAGGTCTAATTTTTTCAGTAGTAAGTATGGATATGAGAGATGGACCATAAAGAAGGCTAAGCACCTAAGAATTGATGCTTTCAAATTGTGGTACTGGAGAAGATTCTTGGGAATCCCATGGACAGCAAGGAGATCAAGCCAGTCAATCCTAAAGGAAACCAACCCTGAATATTCATTGGAAGGACTGACGTTGAAGCTCCAATACTTTGGCCACCTGATGCATACAGCTGACTCACTGGAAAAGACTCTGATTCTGTGAAAGATTGAGGGCAGGAAGAGAAGGAGGTGAGAGAAGATGAGATGGTTGGATGGCATCACTGACTCAATGGACGTGAGTTTAAGCAAACTCTGGGAGATAGTGAAGCCTGGCATGCTGAAGTTCACGTGGTCGCAAAGATTTAGACATGATTTAGGGACTAAACAACAACAATCTGAAGCACCTTCTTCAGGAAAACAGATGCCAATTCATAGTCATCTGCCATTTACAGTGTCACCTCCATTTCTATGAATTTTCCTTCAATCAACTGAAACTACTCTTTCAGCCTCTCTTTCATTTACCAAACCATCTCTCTGTCACAGAAAGAAATTAGGTTTGTGAGTGCTTACTTGTTCAGAAGCTATACTAGTTTTTGATCAATATAATTTATATTCCAGAATACATATAATTTGATCCTACAATAAAGTATCTGCTTATTCTGGCATATAAAAAAGCTAATTTATTGAGTTCAGGTTTCCTCTTAATACTGGCACTGCCTATACTGATCTATATTTGTATACTTTATGGGTTCTCCAAATTATACTAAGCCTTGAACCCACTTATTGTAGGCAGAAAAGTACCTCTCTAATCTGACTCCAGGTTTCCTATATTGCTAAGCAGATGAGCTTAAAAGAACTGGAGAAAGGGCTGTTGTCGTTGATATCAACAGCTAGTTCAGCACTATAATTCTTAAAGATTTTTTTTTCTAAAACAGGCAGCTATTTCAGCCAATGTTTCCTTAATGGAAGAATTCACAACAAAAAGTGTGTGCTCATCATGCATGTTATCTTAAAACTGCAGTCCTTTTTCAGTGGCAAAGGAATTTTGGATTTTGTTTATTCCTTCTTGATTTTAGAAAAATAATGTGTACTTGGTTAAAAAAAATAATCTGAAGGATTTATTATGAAGAACAACAACCCCTTACACACTAAAATCAATCCAGCTCTTCAGAAGCAAACTATTTGTGATAGATTGAATTTTTACTTTTTCTGGTAGTTATCTTCCCAAATTTATATAAAATTTCACGTCTATCCTCCTTCCAATTTGGGGTAGTATTATTTCTAGTCATCTTGGTTGTGCATATCATTATATTTAAAAATGGTTCTATTTAACCATAAATAAACCATTCTACTTAAAATGGTTTTCTCTTTGATTTCTCCCTCCATTGTCTCCTGTCTTCTAGAGTGCCAAAGAGAAATCTGATGCAAATCTGATTCTATAATGTTTGGCAGGTAAACTCCCACCCCTGCCCTCAAAGCTTTTATGATCTTTTATCAGTTGTACCCTGACATTGCATAACATGTCCACCTCTGTCTTTTTCTACTCCTTCACTCCAGAATTCCTTGGATTCCTTCAGTAAACATTTCCTTTTTCAGCTTTAGGAAATGTACTTCTAGTATGTTTTTAATGATTTCTTCCCCTTTGTTTTCCATTATCCTTCTCAAACTCCTCTTAACCAACGTGAGCCCTCCCAGATAAATCCTTTGTGTTATTTTTTTCTCTCATATATTCTACAAATTTTCTATTCTCAGAGTTCTCCTTGACTTCATGTCCTAAAACATCTATGCAAAATTACATTCTGGTAATTGTATGTTTAATTCCCAAGAGCTCACTCTTTAATTTTCTTTGCCATATTTTTCTGTTCTTGTGTGACAGTATCTTCTCATCACTCGTAAGATACCTATTTCTGTTGTGTTATTCTATTTCCAAAGCTACCACTTACTTCTAGGGTCAATTGGTCTTTTTATCTCCTATCTGTTGCTCTTTTTGTTACATATCTGGTGGTCTTTGGTTAAACTTTCATAATTAAAATCAATGGCTGCTCTACATGTAGATCTTATCTTGCTAGACTTCTCCTTAGATAAACAACTCTTTGACATAGATGGGGCTTATTAATGGGTAGACTTTATTTTACAAGGCTCCAAAATTCAACAATGAGGATACCAGCATCTACCACAGTAATCCTGCTTCCTCCCAGGAAATTTATACATTTTCCTTAAATAAAAGCCTTTCAAGTCTTTTTGGTTTGTTCATATGGTTTTCTTTGGTTTGTTTTCATTTTTGCCTCAGAGTGAAATGCTGGGTGACCTACTTTCTGTCTACTATGCATTCTGAAGGGGGGGGGATTGGATTATGAGGAGCCAATTACTCTGCACGTAATGTTTCATGTAATCATCTCCTGCAGCCTTGTCCCCCATTTAAAATTACCCTTCTAACTTCCATTGTCCACTGTTGCTGGCAACTTTGAGCCTGAAGCTGTCCAGCAATCATCTGAGAGAATGATACAGATCTTCTCTATTAATACATATCCTAGCCTGCTGTTTCCCATTTTATTTTATCCATTAACAGCCATAAATCCTCTTCCTTGGATGTCATACCTTTCCTTCTTCAAGAAATGAGATTCTCTTCCATATTTGGTGTTTTTCTAAAAATATTTTTATTGCCTTCTCAGGACAGAGAGAAGAATATCACAAGGACCTGGTCTGTCTTCTTGAACCAGAAGCCAGAAAAGATTATTCTGCTGTTCCTTCAATAAATGAAATAGCATTCATCTATATGAGCGATAGTCAAAGCATGATCCCTAGAACATGGACATCACCATCACCTAGAAACATTCCAGAAATGCCAATTCTCTTGTGCTAGGCCTACTGAATCAGAAACTCTGGGGGTGGAACCCGGCTTTCTGTGTTTTCACAAGGCCTCCGAATGATTTGCTGCATGATCACATTTGAGAATCTCTGCACTCAGCACCTGCGCATGTGCTTTCCTATGACTAAGGACACCTATTTGCAGCTCCAGTGGTCAGGGCCTCTCGGATCCAACATGACTCCCAACAGTTGCACCCCTCCTCCATCTTCAGTTAAAGGCCATTGATTCTCATATGAGAACTAAGATATCCCCCAAGTCCTGGGTGCAAAAAGCATTACAGCAGACAAGTCCAGCTGGGATATTAGAATCAAGTCTAGAGCTCTGTGATTCACTTCGTCTCAACTTCCATATTAATATCCCATGCATTATGTGGACATCTGCCTTATCCTTGTTTTGATGACCATTCTAATATCCAAAGACCTTCAAGAGGCTGTCCTAATTCCCACCACACTGACTCTGGCTATTTCTGGCATAAAATTCAGCAAATAGGCTGGAAACCCTGCTTGACTTTCTCATTTTGGATTCTCTATTACAATGCTCAGTCCACTTGTCAGAACACCTTGGATACTGTGTTTTCCTGCAGTACTGAAGTTTATCTTCTATTCACCCTTGCCCTTGGGTCTGACAACTCAGGCCTGATGGGGATCCAGTATGTAACCACAAAAGAGGAATCAACCAGTAACTCAGTAACCTTGTTCGCATTTACTCTGCACCCTAATCAAAGATGCTGACTGGTCACCCACAAAATCAACTGGCAACCGACACAGGCAATTATGTGTGGCACGCCATTTTCAAAGAGTCAGTTGTGAGAACATTTAGACTGGATGTAAAGAGGAAAAGTGCATTTGCTAGGTGACCTACAGAGCAGCCTGCTGGGGAAGACTAAATAAAGGGAGTACTGACCATTTGGTCCCAGGAAATGACACCTTGGCTTCCCTCATGGGAGTTTCTCTGATTTTCTTTGATGGAGGCCATCCTCCATCTGCAGTGATCTCAGCAGGGATCCACACAGTGTAATGCAAACAGTGATGAGCAATCAACTCATGTCAGCAAGACAAAGGTAAAGAGCTTGAGAGATGAGAAAAGGAAACCTATGGGAAAACTTGCAGGCTTCTTGGAACCTAGCAAAACCATGACCCAAATGCTGATTTCACTCGACTGACCCCTCCCATCTTGGATCTCAAACAGCAGAGGTGACTTCTTGATCAAATCATATTTTGTTCCTGGTTGTATTTATAGAGCAAACAAATAAAATGAATTTCTAATTCTAGGGCATGCAATTTTCTAAATCAATTAATAGCATAATAGACATTATGGATAAAAATCCTTGACTCATATTTTGTGCAATTTATTCACTAAAGTGATAGATGAACAATTGAAAGAATGCTTTTGCAAATAAAATTTACAAATGGAATTATAGAATTTTTTGAGAATTCACACAATCAAGCTTTGCTAAAACAACTAATATCAGTAATATAGTGTCAGAAAAAAAATAATGAGAGAGAGGAGGATAATACACCATTTAGCATGCTGAATTTTTGTCAAGGTGACAATGGCCTAGAGAAATCTGGTATGTGAATAAACATGGTAAAATGTAATGCTTAAATAAAAATAAAAACAATAATTTATTGAATGATTTATTCTTACAAGGTATTGTGCTAGGTACTTGGCAGCTATAAAAGTGAATATATTTTTATTTTGAATGAGATCATTGAGCTCTTTCTGATGAAAAATACATGGACACATGGAAAAGAATCCATAAAGCATTGTGGTCTCTCATTGTGTTGTACACAACTCCCTTTGCATAATTTCCTCAAAACTCATCAATACAAAGAGAGTCATGTGAATGTGATGAGTATAGTGTTAAATTCTTTTCATTGCACCTCACCTGACCATCCAGTTAATACTTAAATCGCTTGCATTTTTAATTGTCTGCAATAGCATTAGAAAAAATAGAAGATTGCACAGTAGTAGACGTCTCCTTGTTTTTTGTATTCCTAGTATCTTGTATATGGAAATTGAAGGAACTTAACTAAAACCATTTTAATTCTGGATGCTAATTTTTGTTGCTATGCTTATGAGAAAACATAGCTAATCACTGTAAATACAGCAATGTATAGATCTTCAGTCCCCCAAGGTATTGAGTATTTCACAGGATTTGTATAACAAAGTACAAAGGGCCACTATGAACCGTTGTATAAGCTGTGCACTATGCAAATCTAGAACACAGCACCTACCTAGTCTAGGATGTGAATGGGAAGCCTTTGGCCTAGAGTATGAATCTGAAGCCTTTGGAATCACACATTTCTGCACTCCTGAAAGCTGCTTAATTTCCAAGAGGTAATTTAGAGTCACATGCATGTGATCTTAACAGAATGTCTGGCCACTACATTATATGCATCCATATGCCTGAAAGGCATCAAATGGCATTGTTTTCATTCTATCAAACATTAGCATCATAACTTGCTGCTGTTCAAATGGCAATGCCGCATTAGAAACATTCAATATTTTAGTCTCTCACCCTCCAGCTACCTATCATGCATGATGGGTTCAAAAGAGCCATGTGACTCAAATGGTATGCTTGGCTTAACTCTAATATAATTAGAGACACTGGAACTATCACTATCTCATGAAAACAGACAACCATATTTATAACCATACTCTACTTCATTCCTGGAAGGAAGAAAACACAATGTGCATTATGATGAAGAAGAAGATACCCTTCATAAACACCATCTCATATTCCAGGAAAACATAAAAGCACACCCCAGAAATTTCCAGGAAATAGATGCAAAATATGCCATACACATACTGAAGGTGAGTTTGGTGAAGATCATCTCTTAAATTTGTTTCCCATGACTAGTAGTACTATTTTATCATCTCTCAGTCCCTGTCCTCTTTTGACAGCCAACCTCTGATTGATGATGAGAAGAGTGTTAGCACAGATGCAAAACGCAGCTCAATCCCTATCTTTTCCTTGATTCCTGAAGTGGCATTTAAAGCCAGTATTCCAATTACAAGCAGGAGTCAGAGAGCTGGAAGATCGTTCCAAGTAGGCTTGAGAAGATTGATTTTACTTCCATCCTTTGGTAAGAGAGCAATCCAGTAGTTATCTGTTCTTCTCAGCAAGAAACATAATCCACTATGCCAGTAAAAGCCTTTGAAACATGGTCATCTCCATGGAACATGCCAGGGGAAATGACATAGGTCATAAGTCCATCCATCAACCCCCCTGGCCAAGCCTAATTTCAGACATTTCACACAGTATAATTTTTGGCCAAGCCCTGATTTTCTTTGGTCCTGTCCCTGTGAACCGGCAAAATACATAAATAACTAGAGGAATCAAAGTTCTTAAGGAAATATCAGCACTCCAAGTCTATCTCAAAAGTTCATGTTCAGGCTTAGCGGACCACAGTCTTCAGTTATGTCACAAAAATGAAATGGTCTGAGAGACAACAATGTGGGCTGTGGGGAAGAAGGGGAAGCTCAGCAACTAGTAGTTACCACTAAGGAGGACCAAAGGAAGCAACTGGGACAAGCCAGACAGAAGCCCTGTCAAAAACAAAATGACTGGATGTCTTGGAAACAGGGGTGAACTTAAAGATGGAACCATTTGTTACAAATACCGGGTCTTTTTACTGCTACTTGTTACCTAGATGCCCTTGAGTGACCACTAAAACTCTGAGACTTGGTGTCCTCAGCTATAAAATTGGAAGGATAATTTTTATCTTGCTAGCTCCAGAAAAATTAGACAATAAACGTGAATGTATTTTAGGAACAACTAAGAATGAAACTAAGGCATTCATTTTTCTGGGAGTCACTAGCCATAGGACAAGAAAAAAATATCCCTGAAGTATAGTAATAATACAAGGAGAGAATAAAAAAAGAGAAAAGAAATTAAAAAAAAGAAAAACCAATGTTACCTAGCATTCTGAACCCAAGATGTATCAAGAAGACATACATATCTTCAGTCGCAATGGAGTTGTTATAAAAACTTCAGAGAAATGATTTTCTCTCATCATGTGTAAACTTTTTATGCATTAAGGTTTAAAAGAAGCTATAATTTATGAAATAGAGGTCTATCTGTAGAGGAAACTGCCAGTTCATTCTCCTTCTCCTTCTTATAGATTGTAGCAATACAGGAAGGAAGAAAGAGAGGGAGGTATGGAGAGATTGAGGGAAGGGAAAAGGAGGGAGTAAGGAAGACTACAGTCCTCAGCCTACTATAGAGTGATAGCCAATGAGATGGAAGCAAAAGGTTGTAAGTGTAACTTCTAAGAACCTTTTAAAGGGGACTGATTGAAGTGGGGTCACATATCTTTCCTTCTTCCTTTGTCTGGAACATGGCTATAAAGACTGAAATGGAGATAGCCATCTTTTCCACATGGAAGCAAAGAATTAAGGTGACAAGGTGAAAATAGCACACCTCTCCTGGAATACAACCCCCAAGCCTCTATTTTCACTGTTATTACAATGACAACATACTTTCCAGACTTTAGTATATAATAAAGGCTTAAAATTCATGAATAAGGTCCTATCTTATAAAACTAAACTTGGGTTAAATAAGATATCATATCATTACTTCCAATGCTATTTCACATCAAACTCCCTGTCCCATTATCTTAATTAACATCCATAAGTGTAGCTTTGTTTTTCTATTTTTTTTAATATTCCAGGCAAAGCCAGAACACATTCTTTTGGCTTCTACAGGAATTAATGTTGCCAAGACAGCTGGATAAGACTATGAAAGCTCGTTGGACCTTGCAGTCAAGCTTTGTGTGTACTGAGGGAAAACAGCTGAGAACTCTGAGTCCTGATTTACATAATAAGGACAAACTTGCATTTCAAAGCCACATTTAGTTCAAGCACCCAGTCTTCATACAGTGATAACAATATCTAGCAACAGCTAGTCCAATTTCTTCTCTAAATATTTATACTAGATTTCAATGGGAAGCTACTCATTATACTGGGCTAGAATTAGTTTAAGCGCACCAGCAAACTCAGCCAGAGTCCCACTCATTTTCAGACACAAGAGCATCATTCTTAATGTGATGAGCTGGCATGTGTGCGAATAGAGTAAAAACGATTCCATTTTTTTCCCTCGTTCCAAAGGGCTATCATTACATACATGGGGTTTCTAATTGATATTATTTAAAAATTGAATAAATCAAGTCACTTGCATAATACCTCACCATTGTGCCTTTGATTGAGGTTACCTGAATGTCACTTCCTTTCTCTTCAAACTTACAAGATCATTAAAGACAGAAAGGGGATCTGAATAATCTTTTCTTTAGTCCCCCAAAGCATCTAAAATGCTGCCTTGTAGATACATTCAGTAAAAGTTGGTTCAGTTGATTTCAATCAATTGTTCAGGATATTTACGGGGTGACTTCTGAGAGAGAGACATGGTTTAAGGGTACAGAGAATCTGCCACTCACTACCACATGAACTGGGGTGTATCAACCTCTCTCAGCTTTGGTTTCTCATTGATAAAAACTCAACATTTTTTGCCCAGCCTATCATTTAGTGTCATTGGGTAGGTCGAACGAGGTAAACCTCTGAAATACTTTTTGTTATTATTCTTTGCTATCTTGCAGTGCAATATATTCAAGATGCTTTTTGTTTTGAAGCTTTTTGTGACAATATTAGTTTTCCCCTTTATTTATCCCTAGTGAATCTTTGCTAACTGCAGCATTGTCTCTGTGTCAATTCCACCCACGCTCAATTGTGGTCACTTGTCCAGTGACGCTCTTCCAGCAGAAGAAAGGAATTTAGAATTCCTCCTTACATAATTACCACTTCTTTCAGATATAAAGTGAGCTCAAAGACAAAGCAGAGACATTACACACATTTTCTGCAGAGGCCCTTAGCCTCAGAAATTCAAGATCAGCAGCAAGAAAGGGAGAAATGTGACCGGGGACTAGGTGGGTTTCCTAACTCCCACATATGATTGTTTCAGAAATGAATGTAAAACCACTCTGTAAACTGCATATCTAAAGCAGCTGGGCTGCTTCCATCAGTATGTCTGTGACAAGTGGAGGGTTTAGAATTCTGGCCTACCAATATCCAAATGTAAGTACAAATTCCAAGACAAAAAAGAACTTGCATTTGGATTAGAAACCATTTGGAATTATGAACAACATAGAAAACATGGGAACTACACTTACACGTATTCTAAATTAAAGGCCTAACTTTGGAATTTTGGTTAAGCTTATAGACCATAATATGATTGAGAAAACTGAATTCCTTAATACCACAACTGGTCTCCCTGAATCATCTGAAATATGCTCACCAGTTCAAGATCAAACTAGAGCACAGCCATAATACAACAAATATACATTCCAAGACACTATGGAAACTCCCAAGAGAGTGACATACTCTGTCCTCAAACATAGCCCTATGGGCCTCCAGTAACTTAATTAAAGTGAAATTAGAAAAAGCAGAAAAATATTTAAGACTGTTCCTTCTCCCTCATTTTTCCATGGGAAAAACCAAAAATTAAAAAGTGTATATCATCTTAATCATCATTTTACTTAACATTTCTTGAGCACAAGTTAACACAAAGAATGATATTACCAAATCAGACCAAATATGAGTCAGAGCTACTAGCTAGTAACACACTTTACTAATCATTTCAAGGATTCAAGCACCGGGAGGCAGACGTGAAGCTGGGACACCCAGGACAGGGTTCCCTGCCCCTTGCTTCTCACATGAGAGATGCACTCTCTGACCTGTGTTTGAAGATGAGTTCTCTAAGTCAGGTGTATAGTCACCTTGTACAGAAGGCAGTGTTTTAGGTTATGAAACATCTCCATTTACAGCCAGATAGTTACATAGCTTATGTGACATTTTCCAGAAAGCCATGCCCCACAAATCCACAGACCCTAGGTGTGTTTACCATAAGCAACCCTAAACCAGAGACACTGTGCCAAAAGCAGTCTGAAGACATGACCTCTCTTCGTCACAAATGTCATTAGTCTATTCACCAGATCATTTATTAGCATTTTTGGAGTGTCATGCTGTATGGCTTTTGGGATCTTAGTTCCCTGACTAGGGGTCAAAGCCAGACCCTCAGCAGTGAAAGCATGGAGTCCTAAGCACTGGACCACCAGGGGATTCCCTATTAGCTTGTTCATAAGGAGATGAGGCCAGGTCATTTGCCTTCCTGTTTTCCTATGAACGTTCCCCCAGTAACAAGAGAGAAATGGATTACAGACTAGTTGCTCCAAGGAAAAGTGAGAAAATAAAGAAAACAGAGAGCTTGCCTTTTTAAACCATCTTGTTTTTGTTTTTTTGTTTTTTTTTTTTTTTTAGGTACCAGAAGTGAAAGTGGAAAGTTGTATTGAAAAAACAGTACTTTCTTGTCATAAAAGTTAAGGACATTCAAAGGGCTAAGAGTTCAGGAAGATGACTTCAGAGGTTGCAAAGTGAGTCTGCAAGAGTCTGAAGCACAAGCAATGAGTGTGGGTGAGAATTTTGAGAGGGTCACATGTTTGTGTTTTCAAAGGAAAACTGTGTGGGTGGTTTAAATTACACCAAAGTGCATTTAAATTGGTGAAGCTATGTTAATATTAACCACATTTACACTGTGCTAAATTTCTCAGAATGAAGATGTATCCATCTCTCTCCAGGTAGGAGCTGTTGGTATACGGCTCCATGCTAATTTACCTATTTGCCTCTTTCACACCTAAACCCTATGACCTTCTTCAATTGCAGATGGAGGATTTGTATCTGCAGTTGAACAGCACACACCTCACTCCTATCCTATCTGTAAGATTTTCTTCTTTCCTCTGCCTAGTTTTATTTCATCCTTTCTTTTCTTTTCAATACACTAGCATATATGGCATGCATACACACATGCATGTACATACCTTCCCCCCTGACACACACATAATCACACAGGCAATAACAATGGTAGTTAAAATGGCAGGATCATTCTTTCAAACCTGTTTCTAGTGTTAAAACATCAGACATTCTACCAAAACATTGTCACTAAGCATTGAAAACTATTATTAATAGCTAAATCTCTTTACTTAAAACCTTCAGCTCCAAATGTCATATACATTAAAGGTAAATCTAGCCCACTGAAATATGAAAATCAGGCACATTGACCATTACATTGAACCTAAGCACAAGAAACCATAAACATTTTTAAAATGTTGCTTACTGGATAAATTATTCTGTCATTTCTCCATCTGACATTTATTGTGTATTTTCATGTTGCCAGAGCTGGACAAGTGTCATTGTACCTGATACAGTGCTCATAAAAGCTCTGTGAAGTAGGTATCATTTTACCCATTTACCAGATGAGGAAACAGAAGTTCCAAGAGGGTAAATGACTTACACAAAATTACTCAGATATTCCCAAGTAATAACCAAGAGTATGGCCCTATCTTGTATTCACAGTCTTTTTAATATGCCCAACACCAGCCAAATTTTAGCTAGAGATTTATTACTTATAATGGCAAGAGATTCTTCTTATTCACATGAAAGGGAAAAGCAATTTTTAACAAGTTTGTAGAATTTTATGACCAAAGAGAATCCCCACTGCAATCCAGAACTAAGCCCTCTGATAACTCTGGTGTTATCAGATCATATTCTTGTTAATGCTCAAGTTAAATATGGAAAAATTCCAGTAGGAAAGGCTGAAATTGATTGTGTATCAACTTTATGATCCATGTCACAAAATAAAGCCTGTAATGAGATACTATTCTGTGGGGAACTAGGAAGAGTTTCAGCAACTGAAGCTGTTGACATCTCATCCATCACCCTCAGGCCCACCACAGAAGTCACCTACAGCTTTGTGGATGGTTCCCACATGTGGCAACAGCTTCCTACATCAAGCAGCTGTGTCACTCAGTCTAAGGAATTCTTCTGACTATCCAAGTATCCTCCACACTCTGCGAGGTGGATGTGAAGAGTTGAGGAGCCCACAGCCCAAGAGCAGCCCTGAAGCAATGAGGGACAGGACTTGGTCCATGAATATTTCATCTATCTACCCTTCAGGGAGGCAATCCCTGTATGTGTTCCACGCAGATTTTAAAGGTGGGATGGCGCCCAGTCACAGTGATAACCTGCTCACAGACATATCCATTAGTGGCTTTTCTCACTTCCCATCTCACTTCCCAAACTCGGCAGGATTTCAGGGACCATCTCCCAAATAAACTATACTCACCTTGTGCGCGGGTGCTAAGTCACAGAGTCATGTGTGACTCTTTGTGACCCCTGGACCATAGCCCACCAGGTACCTCTATCCATGGGATTCTACAGGCAAGAATGCTGGAGTGAGTTGCCGTGCCCTCCTCCAGGGGATCTTCCTGACCCAGGGATGGAACCCAGGTCTCTTAGGGCTCCTGCATTGGCAGGCAGATTCTCTACCACTAGTGCTACTTGGGAAGCCCACATGCACCTTGTAGTATTTTCTAAAGGTGACTGCATCCATATATCCTAGCCCACATACTTTTCTTACAATATGACATTGACAGTTTTCCAACAAGAGGTGAGCTTGTATGTCCCTTCCCTTTGAATCCAGGTGGGTCTGTAATCATGGCAGAAGACACATAATATGACTGCTGAGGCTAGCTGACATAGGCAGGACAGCTTCCACCTGGCTCTTTCCAGAGGCTCTCTCTTAAAACACAGCCACCGCACTGAGGAAGCCAAACGGTGACATGGGAAGAACAGGAGGAGGTGCTCCAGACAACAGCCCAGCAGTTTCCAGCCAACACTGATACCAGACATATGGGGGAGTCTTCAGATGAGTCTAGCCCCAGTTAGAAGCTAAGGAGAGCAGGGAGGAGATGTTCCTGTTCGATCATGCTGAAATTATAGATTTGGGAGCAAAACAAATGCTGTCATGGTCTTAAAACACTAAGTTTTAGAGTGACTTGTTACTCAGGACATAACTGGAACACACTCATACTCTTATCTCAGGCTCTGCATTAGGAGGAATTCCAAACTAAGACAGTATTCAAGGTAATTTGACTAGTAAATAGTAAGTGAACTCAAACTGCCTATTCAACGCCCATGCCATGTCCACTTCACTCTACCATCTACCCATTCAGTCCAGTAACTCTTGGGTTTCTTAAAAATAGAGGTACCTTTATCTCTAAAAGAAAACAAAAAGGTATCATGTTCCTTATAGTTCTTGTTATGTAATGGATACTAAACATGAAGAGAAAAATAGCCCTGAATGATTGTGCCTCAATTATTTTCACTGGTCTTATCTCCACATTCCAAGTCTTATCCATTATTCTGGGTACTTTTGCCAGTTTCAAACCAGGAGAAAACTTAAAGGACATTACTGCAAAAGAGGAGAAAAATATAAATAGCTAATTACAGGCTTTAATGTTTTGCTTTTCATCAGTATTCTCAGCAGAGCAGTAAAAACTAGGCACATTTTCAACAAATTACAGATTTAAAAAAACAAAAAGTGAAGAATGATTCACCTATATTTCTGTCCAATGTAGAGTTTGGGATGAATGTTACTAACAAAAGGGTATGGATGTGGAAACAAATCAGATTCTCTTAAGAAATTTGCACTCAAAATATTTATCTTAAGAAAAGTAGATTGCTAAAAAGTAATCTGTCATGATAAAATTCAGAACCAGATCCAAAATATGATCTTAAACTTCACTGTGCTAAGTTGCTTCAGTCGTGTCTGAATCTTTGCGACCCTATGGACGGTAGCCTACCAGGCTCCTCTGTCCATGGGATTCTCCAGGCAAAAATACTGGAATGGGTTGCCATGTCCTCTTCCAGGGGATCTTCTCGACCCAGGGATCAAACCCACATTTCCTGTGGCTCCTGCACTGCAGGCAGATAATTTACCGCTGAGCCACAGGGGAAGCTCTTAATCCTCACTACTGAAATAAAATTAAAAGGCAATTTCAAAACTGTTATGCCTTAAAAAAAATTACCCATAGATAAAATCCACTGCAGCACATTCAAATAAAGACCTGCTAAAGTAATCAGCACATGAAAAGAATAAATCTCTACTTTCCTAAAGTTCTCTGTAGCATTATGAACACAGAACTATTGTTATTTACAAGAGTTTAACTATAAGAACATCCGTTTCAAAGACACAAAACACCAACTCTATCAAACTCTTCAATCTGTCATTGTGACTTTCTTTGTAAAATATGCTGTTGCAGCTATTTTGGTGGCTATATCTGACTTAACTGGATTTCTTTTGATGAAATTTATTTACTGAAATAAGATATGTTTTTAACTCCATCACTCAACCTTTGCCATTTGTCTGCCTCATCCATGATTAATTTAAGACTCAGCTGACATTCTTTTTAAATATGTTTACTTAATAAAACATACCTTAAAACTGGTTTCTAGCTTACTTTTCCATTTTGAAACAAAATGATCAATAAGATCTATCTTTTGAAAATGTTAATCTATCTTTTGAAAATGTTAATGGATTTCAACTAAATCTAGTTAGAGGTAGAGTTTGAGAGAAGAGATTTCACTATGTGAAGTTTGGTCCACTTGTCTCTTTTACAGCAGTGATGAAAACAGTTCTTCAACATATACAGTTAATTTCAAGAATCATTTATTAAGCTCTGAATCTCATAGAAGGTATGAAGCATACTAAATGAACCCTTTATCAACCTAGGAACGTGCTCTCCATTGAGTCTTGGATGTCATTCAGAGTATTTTGTAAGATGGAATCAAAAGTACTAAAGTCTCTCAGATGCATGTGATTCATCAACTGTTCCCTAAGACCTTTGAAGTGCAAGGAAGTCACCCACAGAAGAGGGCTTATTTTATATCCAAAAGACATAGAAGCTTTTTATGCTATTACTGCTTTTTCTGACTTCCTCTAGAATATTAGCATATAGGACTGTTCTCAGACTTGGCATTTCTAGATTTCTTATCTGGACCATGGTAGCAGAGTAATAGGAAATAACATCTGGGAGTTAGAGGCTTAGTAATGGTGGTTATTATCTGATGACTTACGGTTAATGAGCACTTGGCAGGCCTGCCTTTCCTCAGTTCTAAAAAGGGACAGTCATTTTGTTTTCTTCTCCGAGGTGACCTGTGAGAATGAAGCATTGGTAAGAGTTACAGATGAGCAGTAAAGCGCTATACAGCAAAGAACCTACTGGTTTGGCAAAAATGATCATTCAGGTTCTTCCATAGCATTTTATGGAAAAATCCAAGCAAATGTTTTGTTCAGCCCAACACAAATTCCCTCCCTGCTTGTCCCCTTGGACAACTGGCATTGTATCACTACATCCTAAACTTGGAGGGATCTTTTGGTTTTATAACCCAATTTCCTACTGTGTCAGAATCTCCCTACTACATTAGTTCCAACAACAACCGAATTCCTGCTGTGAAAAGTCTGTAATTTCTGTACCCCCAAGTGCTCTTGGCACTGGCAACCAACCACCAACAGCTGAGAAGGAGACATCCCCCAAGCTTGTAACAGGTTGAAGCAAGAAGCAATAGCCAAAGGAGAAAAGCAGATATTAAAACTCTTGACCTTTCTCCCTATTCAGGTTTACTCTTAAAGTCTTAATTGTAATACAGATCTCAGAAATAATATATTTTCCATCATATAGCACAGGCCCTGGAACACAGTAGGTGTTCAATATATTCTGAATGTTGACTAGGTAAAGTTAAGGTCCTTTCACCTCCCCAAACCCCCTTCACAGGAGACAGGCTAAAATATAAACATAGTGAGAACTAAGAGTTCAAAATGAACAGGAGACTGGAAGAGCTGACCTTTTAGGATAATTCATTTCAATCATAACACAAGTAACAGGTATCAGACATTTTTTTCTTGATGAATGATGGGGAAAGGATTGGAGAAGGAAAAAGGACTAGTTGAAGACACCAGCTTTATTTTTTATTATTTAGTGACAATGCAGTTCAGAACAATTTGAAGTGAGATTCATTTGGAAATGTGGTTGGGTTTTTGTCAGTCCAGGGAGAACATGCAAAGAGAAGAGTGATGAGTCAGAACTACAGGAGGAAACAGTATCACAGGAACTGGTCTGTGAGAAAGTATCATCATCTTCTTTCAAGACTAATAGTGTGCCGAACTGCTGGGAACCTACCTCCAGGAAAGTTAAAGAAAATAAAGGCGTAGATATTACCTGGAAAATAAGGCAGCACTGAGTGATATCTCTGGAAACCCTGAGGGATCACTGTAATGTCTAACTGCTAGAAGCAGCTCTTGGCTGGAGGCCCCAAAAGGTAATTCATGGCAACAAGAATCCCTTTCCTCCCTCTCACTCTCGTTCCCTCCCTACTACTTCCTTTCTCCCCTTCCTCCCTCATCAGCAAATGTGAAATAGATGTATTTCACTTAACACAGTTCAGTTCAGTCACTCAGTTGTGTCCGACTCTTTGTGACCCCATGGACTGCAGCACACCAGGCTTCCCCGTCCATCACCAACTCCCAGAGCTTACTCAAACTCATCTCCATTGAGTTGGTGATGCTATCCAACCATTTCATCCTCTGTCGTCACCTTTTCCTCCTGTCTTCAATCTTTCCCAGAAACAGGGTCTTTTCAAATGAGTCAGTTCTTCACATCAGGTGACCAAAGTATTGGAGTTTCAGCTTCAGCATCAGTCCTTCCAATGAACATTCAGGACTGATTTTCCTTGCAGTCCAAGGGACTCTCAGGAGTCTTCTCCAACGCCACAGTTCAAAAGCGCCCTTTATTCAAGTCCAAGATATTTGGAAACAAGGGTAGGACTAAGTCGTAGTCTATCAGAAATAAAACTGTCCTCTGAAGTCATACACACAACTGGAGATACTAGCACAATATATGTTCTCAACTTTTCCAACAGGCTCACCCATCAGGCCACAGAGAGCCCATCTTAGCCAAGGTAGCCTGGAGTCCCTCCTCTTCAATTTCCTTCCCCTCAACCCTCAATTCCCTGTGTAAAGGTTTCCTGAAATAACATTAATGCTCCGGTTTCTGTCAGTTGACTGGTTCAATCTGGTTTTACCCTGTATGGAGCTGGAGGAGGGATTGGGTACTTCAGAATAGAGTGAATGAAGCCACTAAGTGACTACTTGGAGTATCCATAAACCAGACATGCAATAGAATGAATTTTATCAACATCATATTGAACAAAATAAGCCAGCTACAAAAGGCCACATGCTGTATGATTCTATTTCACATAAATTTCAAAAGTGGGCAAGATGAAGCATATTGTTAGAAGCTAGGATGGTGCAAACCTTGGGACAGAAGGAAGTAGTGACTAGGGGGGATGTCTGGAATCTAGCTAATATTTCTAGATCTGGTTTCTGGTTACAAAAATGCATTCCCTTTCAGAAATGTGAGGATTTATCATTTACATGTATGCATATTATACTTCATTAAAAAGTAAAATTAAACAAAGGGAAATCAGCAGCATTTGTGATGTATAGAAACTAGCATTAAAAATAGTTACAGTGAAACAAAACAATCAGATTAAATGCTAGCTATATTCTTTGGTCTGCTGAAGGCTCCTAGTTTGAAGCTTCCTTTCTCTTTGCTAAATATGGAAGCTAGCAAGTACAAGACAAGCTGTAAAGATCCACTAGCTTCAAACAGAGACTGCTTCCTTGAGGCAATTAGATGGATTGAAGGAAAATAGTAAAGAGGCTGTCTCATCATGTAATTCAATACTATTTCATACCCTGTCTATAGTCTATTTGCATACTGTATGCTAAGTCACTTCAGTTGTGTTCGACTCTGATGGGATTCTCCAGGCAAGAGTTGGTTGTCATGCCCTCCTCCAGGGGATCTTCCCAACCCAGGGATCGAACTCACGCCTCTGACGTCTCCTGTATCAGTAGGCGGGTTCTTTACCATTAGCGCCACCTGGGAAACTCCAGAGTCTTATTTAAAGTAATTCTTTTTCCTCCCTTGGATTCAGTGCCATGTGATGCACACTTCTGTGAAAAGCAATAAGCAACTTAGATGCCCTCCTGAAGGCAAGAGTTTCCCAAATTAATGCATGCTCCAATTCCTTTAACAATAACAAGAACCCTTTAACAATAACCTTCAAACAACACTTCAAATTCTGGTCTAACAAGCATTCATATATTCCCTTGGATCTAACACTGGTACTCTAGCACTTTCTAGAAGTCAGTTCTTCCACACCTATTATTATGTCAAGATTCTGCTGACCTTTAGTCTCAGGTCACTTTCTCCTGTCCCTACAACATAAAGGTGCTATTAACATGCATACTCTACACAAGCATGCAGAAAGATTAAATTTGTAAAATTTATTTTTAAATCTATAAAGAAAAGCCTGATTAAGTAAGCACTTCCAATAACATGGAGAGTTATTAAAGAAACTAAAATAGTAGCCAGCATTCCCAGAAACATCTTTAAATAGGATTGCAACATCTGTCTGGTTAGGTTTAAGTTGAGTACACCTATGGGCAAGGAAGGTTCAACAAGTTCAGAAGTTCATTCATTTTGGCATCTAAATATGATTTAGTATTTAAAAATGGGAAACATGAGCATGTCAAAATGAAACATGTGAAACTCAAAGGTACTGGCTACAGCTGACAGTCTTCCAAGTGTACTAAAATATGTTTTCTCTGCACTTTTAATGAAAAACAGTTTCTAGTCTAAATAGATTTCCTCCATCATCACTTCATCCATGAACCTTCATCCTAACAAGTAGCTCTGAGACAATAATAACTCAATATTTTCCAATCTATTAATTCATGGCTATGTTTTTATAAGAGCTGGGTAATAGAAAGGGTTATATTTATTTTGTAACATTGATGCGTCCTTTTATATCTGTTTGTCTTCAGGTAGTTTGTCCATTTTCTTTCAGAGTTTGTAAGATTATGGAGGTTGTCTAAGCCCTTATTATCATAAATGAAAACTGCATTTTTTTCTGATTGTATAAATTAACTTTATGCTTGTTGAACAATTTTCAGAAAATTAAAAAAAAAAATAAGTCAAAAAATACAGGTAATGTATGTGAGGAAGTAAAATAGCCCCCACTTGGTATTTCCCAAAGCTAACTTACAAAGAGGATAACTGATTCAACTATTCCCCTGGGGGTAGGTCTCCGGCTTCTTTGCTCTTCAACCAAAAGGTATGTAGTTAAATTATCCTAATACACGCTGTACAGTCTCTGGGCTTTTCTCTGTTCAAGTTCAGCAGAGGTTAAGTATGTTAATGATTTTCATCTTCCTTTCCAGGACATTAAAAAATGGGGCAAGTAATAACATAAGTCTTCAAATCTAAATTCTACTCACATATATCTCCATCTTACACTCTAATATCAAATATTCTGCAAAATATAAAGTACATGAGATACCTAAAGTACATGAGAAAACTAATTCTATTGAAAGATGAAAGGGAAAGGATTCCATATTTTGTTTTTATCACAGTGGTTCCAATTTCTGACTATTGACTGAACATCCTACAATCTGGTATATTGAATTAGTATTTTATACTACAAGTTGAAATATAATGATAGTAACAATGCTATTTCTCTTTAAAAGTCTCTCTCAGAAATAAAAATGAGAACAGAAATAGCTACAACTATCTCAAGAAAAAAACACATTATCTATCATATGCCACTAATTTGGAATTTTAAACAAAGAAGAGTCTATTATAATTATAATTTTGGCTCAGTCCAAGGAAGAAAAATCTTAAGAACCAGAGCTGCCACTGATAGAATGGGTTTTCTTGTGAATTACTGAGTTTTCCACCATGAGAGAGGGCTTCCCTGGTGGCTCAGACTGTAAAGAATCTGCCCACATTGCAAGGAGACCTGGGTTCAATCCCTGGTTCAGGAAGATCCCTTGGAGAAGGAAATTGCAACCCACTCCAGTATTCTTGTCTGGAGAATTCCTTGGACAGAGGAGTCTGGCAGGCTACAGGGCATGGGTTCGTAAAGAGTTAGACATGACTAAGCAACATACACACATACACACACACACACACACCAAGAGAGAAATTCAAATCAGCCCTATAGAGCCATTTTCTATAAGATTTTAGTTATATCTTACATGAAAAAGACCGAATGAAATTTTTAGCCAATTTAATCCAATATGGGTGGTAAAGATACAAGGTCATTTACTATCAATTTCTATTTAAATAGGTCAGTGCCCAAACTTCACAATTTTTAAATGGTTTGACCATCACCTTTGCCTCTAGAGAAACTTGAAGAATTTACTTTCTCATCATTCCCTACTTCTTTAAGGAAAAGTTCTATTTCAGAGAAGTAGAACATGCGGTCTTTGTTATCTCTTTAGAAATATAGGAAATTCAGAACTATTCTTTGATAAGTAAAGTGAAGTGAAAGTCACTCAGTTGTGTCTAACTCTTTGTGACCCCATGGACTGTCAGTCCATGGAATTCTCTAGGCCAGAACACTGGAGTGGGTAGCCGTTCGCTTCTCCAGGGGATCTTCCCAGCCCAGGGATCGAACCCAGGTCTCCCGCATTGCAGGTGGATTCTTCACCAGCTGAGCCAGCAGGGAACCCTTATTCTTTGATAAAGTAACTAGCAAAAGGGCAGAAGCATTAGATTTAAACCCTGTCTTTTCATATTTACACCCAATTCAAACACAACCAATAGGCATAAAAATCTCAGAATCTGGCCCTAAATTGCAGAAGCCTCCAGATGTAAGCCCTCCAACTCTAGTCTCCAACTTTTTGTGATCATTCCCAAAACTTATTACTCACTGGACAGATGTTTATTGATCACCCACAAAGTTTTGAACATGCTTTTAGACTAGAGGCCAGCAAATTTTCTTCTACAATGGGCCACTTAGCAAGTGACCAGCTTTTCAGGTCCCATGGTCCCTCTCACACCTACGCAACTCCCCTATTATAATGTGAAGGCAACCACAGACAACACATGAAAGAGTAAGTGCAGCTTGTTTCTATAAAACATTATTCACAAAAACAGTAGGCAGGCTGGTTTTGGTCTGTGGACAGTAATTTGCTAACCCTCGGCCTTGACTCTTGAGATATGTCAATGAACAAAGCGGAAGAAATTTTCTTGCTTCTTAGAGCTTACAGTCTTATAAAATCAGTGAAAATTATCATGCACTCCAAATACATATACATGTATTTATTTTCTAATTTATGTGTGTATAACAGCATATGAATACATTTTACATGTTATAAAATTTAGGCAATATTATAAATTATAGTGCCAAATATTTTTAAATAAATATATTTTAATTTTTAATACTTTTTTAAATTTTTCACTACAATTATCACTCACCATTGCATTTCAATGACAGCAATATTTTTTAAAATCTTGGTTGAATATTCTGTGATTCAGTTTTAAGCCAGCTGCTTCAGATATTTGGTTTTATTGACTGTCATAGTGGAAAATTCCTCTCACAAAGTTACATAGCTCTAAAAGGAAGCACTGCATTATTGACTCTGCTTATTTAACCATGATTACTATTTTTACATCTCATCCTTCAATTATGCAAAGAATTTCATTAAGTTTTTGGCTTATACATTTATATCTTCCTCAGTGTAAATGAGGTGTTACTGCCAACTAATTGGAAGGTAAATATTGGAAGGTAAATAAACATTTGTCGACTGACTGAATATATGCATAAAAATTCATTGAAAGCATTTGAAAGATTTGTAAAGATGTTTCCAAGTTCATGTGAAGTACACTAATGAATGTTTTTTATATATGACATACAAGGTTTTAAGTACTAATCTAACATTACTAAAATTAAAGGCACATAAATACCCAACAGTACATTGGGGGAAGGAAAGCATGAGGAGGCCACTGCCAAGCTCTCCAGGTGGTGGAATGCCCACAGTTCCCCAAAGGAAACTCATGTGTAAGTGATGAAACATGGGAACATTCAGCAATTAGAACGAGTGAGTGCTTCAAGGTCAATTCTAAGGTTTAATACTCATAAAGTTTTATGGTTTTAATTTTGGAAAATCACAGGGGGTACAGGACTCTACTTCCACTACAGGGGGTACAGGTTCGACCCCTGGTCGTGGAACTAAGATCTCACAAACCACATAGTGTGGCTCCCTGCTTCCCAAAATTAAAAAAAAAAAATTACAGGGTTGACTCAACTCAGTGGATCATTTGCTGCATCCTTTGGTATGAGTTTTAGAGAATTATTCTGCAGAGCTATTTTTTCTGCAGTTTGCATTTGGAGAGTTCCCTTTCTTACACTATTTTCTATTCATATAGGGTTTCAATTTGTAACCTAAATTGTTAGATGTAACTGATAGATTCCACCAATCTAGTTCACTTTGTCTGCATGTTCCTAAGTAGCATCTTACCATCATAGCACGTTTGGTAGAATAATGCAGATAAAATTCCAATTAAATGAATCTTTCACCCATACCTAACCCAATCACAATCATCTAGTTGGCTATTTTAGGTTTCTAACTTCTGCATCTGCTCCAGTCTGGAAGTTAAGTATCAGTAAACTATCTGAACTGTTTGGCAGAATCTTCAAAATTTCAGATGAACTCTAGCCAAGTTTACTCCATCTCTAATAAGAGGTTATTAATCAATAGTATATTTGTAGTCATGAAAGGGCTGTTTAGAATTTTAATAAATGTCATCTAGAAAATTAACAAAAAAGTAATTAAGAAGATTTATTACCTGATTCCCTATCACCTTCATGGTCAAACCAAAAGAAAATGTGATTAAAAATGAGGATTGCGAAAACCTGAACATTTTATAAATATGCCCTCAAAACCCTCCTTAAATAGCCAGAAAGTCTGGCATTCTTTCGGGTGCAGGTAACACTCTATAGTGTTTTTCACAATGTTAGGTAAGTGTTTAATTATTTGTTTCTCCAACTTCTCCCTCAAGTGTGGAAACAATTTTAGAACAGGGAATTTTGTCCTTTCTTTTTTGTGTCCTCTAATACATAGTAGTGTTCAACTAGCATCTGCTGAAATCAAATAAAATGTTGTGGAAATCCCAAAGTATATTTTAAATTTCCACAGTTCATAACTGAAGAAAATCTCAAAATAGTCAATTCTATCCTTTGTTCATGAAAAATAGATAGGAAAGACATCCTTCCTCATGTAACAGTTCTGATTCAGAAAAACTCTTGTCTAAGTACCGTTAAGCTCTGGAGCAATCAACATTCTTCTTGAAATGTATTTCAAATGAAAAGTGAAAGTGTTAGTCACTCAGTGGGTTCTGACTTTTCGTGACCCCATGGACTGTAGCCTGCCAGGCTCCTCTGTCCATGAGATTTTTCATGCAAGAATACTGGAGTGGGTTGCCATTTCCTTCTCCAGGGATCTTCCCAACTCAGGGATCAAACCTGGATTTCCCACATCGCAGGCATATTAACACTGAGTCACCAGGGAAGGAGTTTTAAAATGTCAAATTAATTTGGCCCATCTTCTCATAAAGCAAATAGCTAAAACTATCATTGTTTGCTGTTGATATGATCAATCTCATAAAGAAAATTAACCAAATCACTCACAACTAATAAGCGAATTCAGCAAGGTAAATGTACATATCAATAGAATTTTTGTGTCAAAAACCACCAAATAGGAAAAAAAAATGCTATTAACAAGATCACCAAATTCTGAAGGATTTCTAAGAATTAACCTTACGAACTGTTACAGGAAAAATTTTTGTAACTCCATGAAAGAATACAAAAGAAAATCTGAGTAAATTAAAACCTATCTGTGCTCTTGAAGGCATGATTTAACACTATAAATATATCTATTTTCCCCAAAATGATCTGTATTGAAATCAGCTCTCATCAAAATTCCAGCTGGATTTATTTTGATGAACTTGATAAACCTCTTCTAAAACGTGCATGGAAGTCTAACAGTCTATAAACAGCTAAGTCAAATTTGAAAATGACAACAGAAGACTAAGGAATTGCTTTACTAGGTATTAAGACAAACTAAATGTCAGAATAAAAATCACAAAATGGTCTTGGTGCAAGAATGTACAAATACAGTAGTGTAACAGATAAGAGTCATAAGAGAGCTAAGTCCCTAATATACCATAAAGATGACACCATACACAAATCAAAGAAAAAAGGATGAACCAGTTAGTACACAGCATTGGAAAAATATTTCCTAAAAAATTAAATTGAATTCCTATATAACACCTTATAAAAGTTTGACTCTAAGGATAAATGACCTAAATTTGAAAGGTAAACAATAAAGTAATAAATGATAATGCAGAAAAACAGCCTGATAACCTGCGATGGGCAAGCATTTAAACAAAACCCAAAAAGCACACTCTATAAGGTAAAATACTTGTAAATATTATATCAGAATGAAGGATTCTGAGAGGAGTTCAAAATGGTAGAGTAGGACAGTGCTGAGCTCACCTCTTCTCACAAAACACACCAATAATACATCAACATGTGGAGCAATTCTCACTGAAAACAAACTGGAAGCTGCCAGAAAGACTCTTACACAAGTGAGCCTGGAAAGAAAGATCCACAGAGCCCAGTAAGAGGAGAGAAGGAGGGATCAGCTCAGGACCTGTGCTCTTGAGAGGGAATGCAGAAGAGGAGGGGGACACCACAGCTTGGTGATCCCCCCTGGGGAGTGAGTAGTTGGACCCACCTATTGGGCATGCCAGCCCTGGGGCCTCACACTGGGAAGATAAGTCCACTTGGCTGACTGAAGACCAGTGGGGCTCGCAGGAGGGCTAGGAGAGACCTAGAGTCTACTCACAAAGAGCAAGCACATGCTTGGTGGTTGGCAAAACAACGCAGAAGAAGCTGATTGAAACTGCTGGGGACTCTGGCCAATTTGCTCCAACTAGTCCAGCACTTACCCCAACCACACTGAACACCCACTCCAACCCCTCTTGCTCTAGTGCAACTTTCTACTAGGGCAAAGCCATACACTGCTGAGGAGAGTATGCAGCCATCCAGGACAGAGCCAGCTCTGACCCAGTACAGTACCCAAATGGGGAGAGGGCAGTCATTGCTGGTGCTGGCAGAGGCGGAGGAACAGGAGCTGTTGAGAGCTCTGATGGGTGCTGGGACCAACATGTGCCCTAGTCCACAATAGGTGCCTGCTCCAACCTTGCTTGCTCCCATGCTGCTCCCCTCAAGGGCAAATGTGCCTATGCTGGGAGATGGGAGAACACACACTTGCAATGGAACCAGCTTAGACCTGACCCTCAGGGCTTCTTCTCCCACAACTTAGCACCCAAACCTAGCCCCCAGCAGGGCACTGTAGGTCACCAAGCAGAGGAAAAGCCCAGGCTCAAGCGTGGCTCTGGCTTTAGCCCCTCCATCCCCACCTCTCGCCAAGGTGATAGCTGCCAACACACCCCGAGGGAAGACGTGACTCATGCCCACTTCAGATCCAGGTCTCCCACCAAAGTCACTGGGCATACACAGACCATATAAGGATGCGCCCACACAAGGACACCCTCTCAAGACCAGGATAGGTAACTGTTTCCCCTAATTTCATAGAGAGAGAAAGTTAAGCAAAACGAGATGATCGAGGAAGTTGTTTCAAACCAAAGAATAAGAAAAAAAATCCAAGAAAATAATTAATAAAACAGAGAGAAGTAATTTACCATAGAGTTCAAAGCATTAGTAATAACAATGCTAACAGAACTATGGAAAAGAACAGATGAACACAATGAGGATTTTAACAAGGAACCAGAAAATCTAAAAAATAACCAGAGAAGAAAAACACACTGCTGCTGCTAAGTCACTTCAGTCGTGTCCGACTCTGTGCGACCCCATAGACAGCAGCCCACCAGGCTTCCCCGTCCCTGGGATTCTCCAGGCAAGAATACTGGAGTGGGTTGCCATTTCCTTCTCCAATGCATGAAAGTGAAAAATGAAAATGAAGTCATTCAGTCATGTCTGGCTCTTCACGACCCCATGGACTGCAGCCTACAGGCTCCTCCGTCCATGGGATTTTCCAGGCAAGAGTATTGGAGTGGGGTACCATTGCCTTCTCCAGAAAAACACACTAGAAGGAATTAATAGCAGATTGGGTAATACAGAGGAGCCTTTCAGGCAACAATCCATGAGGTCTCAAAAGAGTTGGACATGACCTGGCAACTAAACAATAAGGGGATAAAGAAGAACCTGTAAGGGATCTGAAGATAGAATAATGGAAAAATCACACAATCACGCTGTTGTTCAGTCACTCAGTCGTGTCCAACTCATTGCAACCCCATGGACTGCAGCACACTAGGCTTCCCTGTCCTTCACTATCTCCCAGAGTTTGCTCAAACTCAGGTCCATTGAGTTGGTGATGCCATCCAACCATCTCATCCTCTGCCACCCTCTTTGCCACTTGCTCTCAGTCTTTCCCAGCATCAGAGTCTTTTCCAATGCATCAGCTCTTCGTATCAGGTGGCCAAAATACTGGAGTTTCAGGTTCAGCATTAATCCTTCCAATGAATATTCAGGGTTGATTTCCTTTAGGATTGACCAGTTTGATCTCCTTGCTGTCCAAGGGACTCTCAAGATGCAATCACATAATCAGAAACACATTTTTAAAACTGAGAAGAGTTTAAGGGGCCTCTGTTACATCATCAAGCATAGCAACATTTGCATTGTAGCAGTCCAACAAGGAAAAGTGTTGAAAATATATTTGATGAAATTATGACTGAAAATTTCCTAAATGTGAAGAAAAGAGATACCCAAGTACAAGAAACAGAAAGAGTTCCAAACAAGATGAACCCAAAGAGACCTACACCCGACATATCATAACTAAAGTAGAAAAAGTACAGATTTTTTAAGGCAAGAAAAAAAGTCACATACAAAGGAACCCCCATAAGACTATCAGTTGATTTTTTTTTTTTTTTTTTGCAGAAACGTCACAGGCCAGAAGGGAGTGGCATGATATATTTAAAGTACTTAAAGGGAAAAACCTGCAACCTAGAATATTCTACCCAGCAAGGCTATCATTCCAAATTCAGGGAATTCCTAATATTGTAATATTGTACAAAACTATACTCGTGCAACAACAGAAGGATTTTGTTCAATGACAGAGTTAGTAGACAGATAACAGAAGAGCAAAAAATAAAATGTCTAAAATTAACAGGACTAACAGCTAGAATATGAAAGGAACACCTTCTAAACAAGGACCCAAAAGAAAATGGGCAAATAAACTGAACAGGCAATTAATTCAAGAAAGCAATTAAGTGAAGCATGAGATGCTCAAGCTCCCTAGTAATTACAGAAATCAAACACTTTACATTTATATCAGATTAGCAAAAATTAGAAAACTGTCATTCCTGTAACTATTGCTTATATAACAATTTACCACAAAAAATTAGTTACTCCAAACAATGACAATCATTTTATTATTTTTCATAGTCTTTGTGGTACCGGGATTCAGGAACCAATTTGGCTGACAGGTTCTGGCCTAGGGTCAAAAGGTGTCTGGAACTAGAGAAACCAGGAGATGAGACATCTCACTCTCTCCTCATAAGGCCTTCTCCCTTGTGGTCTATAACCTGGGCAAGTTTGAGATTCCTCAAATTCATGACCTCAGGGGAGTCAATGATATACATGATAAGCCCAAGGATCCATGGCATGCCTTCTACCAACCAAGAGAAGCTGAATCACCTTTCATAATCTGATCCCAAAACTCACATTTTTTAATATAAAAGTATTACTTTTAATATATTACTAATAAAAGTAATATTTTTAAAATATTATTAATACAAATAATAAAAGTATTACTTTAAAAATATTATTTTTGACCAAAACACTCACAAAAGCCTCCCTACATTGAAGGGGAGGAGAACTGGACTCTTTGACATTAAGTGTCCAGCTTCTAGAGAGGAATGTGGGATGGGAGATACTACTGCAATCTATGGAAAACACAATATGCCACAGCTGGACAGTTCCATGTATTGATGGACATATGTAATAGAGAGTGTAGACAAGCATGACTATTCTAGAAAGGAATCTGGCAGTGCTGAGAATGATTAAGTATACTGATACTACTTGATTCACAATTCTCAATGATGGCTATAGATCCCAGAGAAATTCTCTTACCATCTCTAAGACATGTATAAGGATGTTTATCACAGCATTGTTCAGGGTAGCAAGGAGTTGAAGATCTTTGTTTCATCACCAGGGGAATGAGTAAGTAAAATATGATGAATGCTTACAATGGATTATGCAGCAGTTTGAAGCAGTAGAGTAGACGTACACATAGCAACATGAATAGAACATAAAAAATTATGGTGGTGAAAAAGAGGAAACAAAATGAGATGCATCGTATTATTAATATTTTTATTAAAAATTCATACACACAAAACAATGTAAGTTTTGTAGAGCACACAGAAAGAAAGGGTAGACCTTACCAACTCAATGTGCCCAGGGGAGAACTTTGGGAGTAGAGACTGGAGAGAAAAAAGGAAAATAAGGAGACCAAAAAAAAAAAAACAAGTGAGGGACAGTAATTGGCCAACTGTGTGCCTTGACCTGAGGAGTACAGGTAACTCTACCCTTAACAAATGATTTAATAACAATCTCCAAGGGCTTCCCTGGTGGCTCAGATGGTAAAGAATCTACCTCCAATGCATGAGACCTGGGTTCAATCCCTGGGTCAGGAAGATCTCCTGAAAAAAGGAATGGCTACCCACTCCAGTATTCTTGCCTGGAGAATTCCATGGACAGAGGAACCTGACAGGCTATAGTCCATGGGGTCACAAAGAGCTGGACACAACTGAGTGACTTTCACTTTCAAAGGCAAAGGGAGAATGTTTGTCCTATATATAATTTTAGTCAATTAATATTCTATAAACAGAGGGAAACTTAGACCAAGTTACAGTAACTTGGTTTATTCATCTTTCAAACTATGATTTGAAATAAAGTTGATGACTGAGCATCAATGAAAGTTGCATTTTCAGGCAGGAAAGATTTTTCAGAAATCTTCAACAGATCACATAGATGTCACTTTAATAAGGACTAGAATGTGAGAATTTGAAAAAAAATATTTTGACAACATGAAGGTTTCTAAATATATGGTGCTGGAGAAAAAATAAATGATTTAGATTTTTAAATAATCTTCATAGTAAATTAAATTGACATATGCAAAGAGCAATACAGACTGCAAAAAAAAAAAAAAAAAAAAAAAACATTAAAATGGCTGCCTATGGGGTAATGAGAGAGGAGTATGGAGGAATAACAGTTCATTCACCAGTAAGCTGTCATACCTACATTTGGATGTGAGATGAGGCAAATAAGTATTTTATAAAAATAATTATAATTCTAAGAGGAAAAAAATGTAAACATTCAATCATCCATATTATTAAAATATTTTAATTTGTATCATGTCTCAGTGATTAAATATGATTTAACACAGTAAGGAAACAACCACAGGCCCAAGGACAAAACAGCTGGGAAACAGTCAAAGACCTTATTTCATTTCCTTGCTATAACTTTGACATCTGAGTTCAGTGTCACTTTGACTGGCATGTGCCTCTCTTTGCTTGGCATTCTCATTTAATAATGTAGTCACAGCTGTAAAACTTGAGATACTGTCACAAGAGGCAGAGAGAGCTGAGGCTGAACTAAAACGCTGTGAGAATATTAGCCCTTTTGGGTCAAAGAAATATTAAAAAGTCAACCATGGCCCTAGATTTCCATACCAGAATCTTTCACAGATTGAACAAAAGGCTATTTAATTTGCAACCCCCAGAAGACACCCTTAATGAGACTGAAAAAGAAAAACTGTCCTGCATCCCTCCTTCTCTTCCATTTGGAACTTGAGAAAAATTGAGCAATTTGCATTTAACCTGTTTCTCAAGGTCATTGACAATAACATTTGTTTACTGGGTTTTACTTTCTAGGATTCTGAAGGAGAGGGAGAGGAGAAATAAAACCATAGATCTTAATTAGCTATATTAGTGAAATTCTTTTAAAAATGCCATTGTAGCCCAATACTTCTAAGTGCTCATTTTTGAACATTTGTGATGGCCTCAACTGAACATAAGCAGACAGCAATCCAGGAGATCCAACTACTTTTGTTCCCAATTAAAGTTTATCTTTTTTTTAAGGTGACTTCACACTTTGGTCACCTTTTAAGACATATTAATATTTAACATTTTCTCCAAAATAGCAAAATAATTTGAGCTGATATAATACATAAAGGAGAAATATTTTAAAAGAATCTCCCCAACAAAATAATTTTCACAAATCTGTTTTGCAAGTATGAATAATGTTACCATCTTTCTTTAGCCTTTCCTTGAGTTAAAAATGTATATATATTAAGGTCTCCTCAAGGAAAGATGCATCAAAAGGTAGGCAAAGTGAGATTCACCAACATAGATTTTTCTCCTGGTTCATAGTTACAGTTAGAATGGGAATTCCAATGATAATAATATGAATGAATAAATATGTATTAACTTCAGTAAGTACTTAACTATGTGCTAGACACTCTTTTAAGTATTTCAATATATTAATTCATTTAATCATTACAACAACCAGTGTTGTAATTGAGATCTAATCTTACTGCACTGTGGTCAGAAAAGATGACTGGAATGATTTCAATTTTTTTGAATTTTCCAAGACCAGATTTATAGCCCAGGATGTGATCTATTCTGGAGAAGGTTCCGTGTGCACTTGAGAAAAAGGTGAAGCTGATTGTTTTGGGGTGAAATGTCCTATAGATATCAATTAGGTCTAGCTGGTCCATTGTGTCATTTAAGGTTTGTGTTTCCTTGTTAATTTTCTGTTTAGTTGATCTAGCCATAGTTGTGAGTGGGGTATTAAAGTCTCCCACTATTATTGTGTTACTATTAATGTCCTCTTTCATACTCGTTAGTGTTTGCCGTACATATTGCGGTGCTCCTATGTTGGGTGCATATATATTTATAATTGTTATATCTTCTTCTTGGATTGATCCTTTGATCATTATGTAGTGTCCTTCTTTGTCTCTTTTCAAATCCTTTATTTGAAAGTCAATTTTATCTGATATGAGTATTGCGACTCCTGCTTTCTTTTGGTCTCTGTTTGCGTGAAATATTTTCTTCCAGCCCTTCACTTTTAGTCTGTATGTGTCTCTTGTTTTCAGGTGGGTCTCTTATAGACAGCATATATATAGCAATGTATGACAAAACCCACTGAAATGTTGTGAAGTAATTAGCCTCCAACTAATAAAAAATTAAATTAAAAAAATTATAAACAAAAAAATAAAATAAACTAAAATAAAAAAACAGTGTTATCCCCATTTTAAAGAAACTTAGGAACTGAAAGATGAAGTAACTTGCTTTAGGTTGCAGAATTAGTAAGTGGTCGAATGGGAGGCAACTATAGGTAATCTAGTTCCTGTACTTTTGTTAAAATGGAGGATAATTGCTTTACAATGTTGTGTTGGTTTCAGCCATAAGTATACATATATCCTCCACTCCCTCTTGAACCTCCCTCGCATCCAACCAACCTTCCCCCACATCCCACCTCCTCTAGGTTGTCATAGAGCATTGGGTTGACCTCCCTGTGTTACATGGCAACTTCCCACCAGCTATCTATTTTTCATGTGGTAAGGTATATGTTTCAACGCTAAGCTCTCAATTCATCCCACCCTCTCTTTTCCATGCTGTGTCCACAAGTCTGTTCTCAGCTCCTGTACTGGTAATCACAATTTAGTGCTGCTCCAGTAAAAAGAAAAAAAAAAAAGAATGTATTACCAGAACAGACTGAATCAATTGGCTAAGTCAGGTTATTTGCATGGTAGTTTTTGATTGGTCGACAATATTCTTAATTTTTCCTTGTCTTCTATAATCACTACCTGAATCATGTATCCCTTTTCCAAGAAGCTAAGAGAGCTCCTAACCAGTAAATTATTGGATTGGCCAAAATTTTCATTCGGTTAGTGAGCACATTGTTCAATTAGTGTGTATTAGTCACTCAGTTGTGTCCGACTCCCTGCGACCCCATGGACTGTAACCACCAGGGTCCTCTGTCCATGGGATTCTCTAGGCAAGAATACTGGAGCAAAAAAAAAAAAAATACTGGAGCAGGTTGCCATTCTCTTCTCCAATTGTTCAATAAAGTTCTTGCTGAAAATGAAAAATAGGTCTTACATTTATACTCAAAAATAAAAGAACTTTTTGGCCAATCCAATACTTAAAAGCCCCAGGCTTTCATTTTCTTATCTATAAAATAAAAGTCTCACAGACTCATAATCTCTAGTCCACAATTCCCAAATCCAAAATGCTCTAGAAACCAAAAGTATTTTTTCATCCAACTGATTCAGGTCTGACCTGACCTCATTCAATGGTCTCCTCACCTTTGCTCCCTCATCCTCCTGTCCAATCTTATTTTGTGAAGCTTTCTCTGGAGCCTCCTGCTCTTTCCAAGTTGACTCAAAAGTGTTCCTCTCCTGTGCTCCAACCACATTTCAGATTAGATTCTGACAAGGTGGAAGAGTGTTTTAGTTAACCATCCTCTTCACCTACCTACTCTCCTCCTTTCTTCACCTTTTAGTTAGAAATCATCCATAATGGGGCTTCCCTCATGGCCCAGGGGTAAAAGAATCCACCTGCCAATGCAGGAGACGTGGGTTTGATCCCAGATCTAGGAGGATCCCACATGCTAAGCAGCAACTAAGCCTGTGTGCCACAACTACTGTGCTCTAGAGATGGGGAGTCACAACTATTGAGCCCATGTGCCACAACTACCGAAGCCCACATGCCCTAGACACTGTGCTCTGCAACAAGAGAAGCCACCACAATAAGTCCATGTACTGCAACTAGAGAGTAACCACTGCTTGCGGCAACTAGAGGAAAAACCCATGCAGCAAAGATCCAGCACAGTCAAAATAAGTAAATAGAGTTACTGAAAAGAAAAAAAAAATCATTCACAATGTTCTCCTCAGAGACAAACAATATTCATATTCAGAGTTTAAGCTATTAAAAGTACAAAAACTGTTCGAGTGTAAGTAAGGCAAAATGTGGTCTTAGAGATCCCTAATAAAATATTCTAGGACGCAAGGGTATGTAGGGAAAACACGGCCTCTAT
This sequence comes from Muntiacus reevesi, assembly GCF_963930625.1. Classification (NCBI taxonomy): domain Eukaryota; kingdom Metazoa; phylum Chordata; class Mammalia; order Artiodactyla; family Cervidae; genus Muntiacus; species Muntiacus reevesi. The sequence goes on from NC_089271.1 coordinate 21,115,849, forward strand.
TTCTCAAACTAGCAGTAATTACTTTCAATGTTTAATATGGTAAGAAACCAGGGCATAAAATTCATGCCAGCACATTTCTACAACATATACCAGATTGTTGGACATTGATGGGAAAGATGGCTATAAGCATCAGAAATCTTTACAGAAGAAGACTGAATATTAAATAAGTCGGTGACAACATTTCATTGAGAAATAGTTTTAATTTTTCCTAGAAAAAATTAATTACTCACAACTGACATTATTAACCAAAAGAAAATAAAAAACATCACATGTTGCTATTAGTTTCATTTGTGGACTATATGGCATTTTAATTTTTTTTTTTCTAGAAGTGATTTTTTTTCATTTATTTTTATTAGTTGGAGGCTAATTATTTCACAACATTGCAGTGGGTTTTGTCATACATTGACATGAATCAGTCATGGAGTTACATGTATTCCCCATCCCGATCCCCCCCTCCCACCTCCCTCTCCACCCAATTCCTCTGGGTCTTCCCAGTGCACCAGGCCCGAGCACTTGTCTTATGCGTCCCACCTGGGCTGGTGATCTGTTTCACTATAGATAATATACATGCTGTTCTCTCGAAACATCCCACCCTCGCCTTCTCCCACAGAGTCCAAAAGTCTGTTCTGTACATCTGTGTCTCTTTTTCTGTTTTGCATATAGGGTTATCATTACCATCTTTCTAAATTCCATATATATGTGTTAGTATGCTGTAATGTTCTTTATCTTTCTGGCTTACTTCACTCTGTATAATGGGCTCCAGGTTCATCCATCTCATTAGAACTGATTCAAATGAATTCTTTTTAACGGTTGAATAATATTCCATGGTGTATATGTACCACAGCTTCCTTATCCATTCGTCTGCTGATGGGCATCTAGGTTGCTTCCATGTCCTGGCTGTTATAAACAGTGCTGCGATGAACACTGGGGTGCATGTGTCTCTTTCAGATCTGGTTTCCTCAGTGTGTATGCCCAGAAGTGGTATTGCTGGGTCATATGGAAGTTCTATTCCCAGTTTTTTAAGAAATCTCCACACTGTTCTCCATAGCGGCTGTACTAGTTTGCATTCCCACCAACAGTGTAAGAGGGTTCCCTTTTCTCCACACTCTCTCCAGCATTTATTGCTTGTAGACTTTTGGATAGCAGCCATCCTGACTGGCATGTAATGGTACCTCATTGTGGTTTTGATTTGCATTTCTCTGATAATGAGGGATGTTGAGCATCTTTTCATGTTTGTTAGCCACCTGTATGTCTTCTTTTGGAGAAATGTTTGTTTAGATCTTTGGCCCATTTTTTGATTGGGCCATTTATTTTTCTGGAGTTGAGCTGCAGGAGTTGCTTGTGTATTTTTGAGATTAATCCTTTGTCTGTTGCTTCATTTGCTATTATTTTCTCCCAATCTGAAGTATGTCTTTTCACCTTGCTTATAGTTTCCTTTGTTGTGCAAAAGCTTTTAAGTTTCATTAGGTCCCGTTTGTTTAGTTTTGCTTTTATTTCCAATATTCTGGGAGGTGGGTCATAGAGGATCCTGCTGAGATTTATGTCAGAGAGTGCTTTGCCTATGTTCTCCTCTAGGAGTTTTATAATTTCTGGTCTTACATTTAGATCTTTAATCCATTTTGAGTTTATTTTTGTGTATTGTGTTAGAAAGTGTTCTAGTTTCATTCTTTTACAAGTGGTTGACCAGTTTTCCCACCACCACTTGTTAAAGAGGTTGTCTTTTTTCCATTGTATATACTTGCCTCCTTTGTTGAAGATAAGGTGTCCATAGGTTCGTGGATTTTATCTCTGGGCTTTCTATTCTGTTCCATTGATCTATATTTCTGTCTTTGTGCCAGTACCATACTGTCTTGATGACTGTGGCTTTGTAGTAGAGTCTGAAGTCAGGCAGGTTGATTCCCCCAGTTCCATTCTTCTTTCTCAAGATTACTTTGGCTATTCGAGGTTTTTTGTATTTCCATACAAATTGTGAAAACAGATGGAGAAACATACTGTGTTCATGGATTGGAAGAATCAATATTGTCAAAATGGCTATTCTATCCAAAGCAATCTATCGATTCAATGCAATCCCTATCAAGCTACCAATGGTATTTTTCATAGAAGTGATTTTAAAATGGCAATTTGTTTTACAACCTGTAAGTTTTGTCAGTTAATACAGGGTAGTATGAATTTTCGGTTCTCAGCATGATAAGAGAGCTGAAGAGAATGAACTATCCGGTTTTGAAATTGTGAGTTTATTTGTGGTTCACTATGCCTTTCTATTTTCCTTTCCAATTTTCAAACAGTGAGACCAGCTAGTTTGCTTTTGTTTTTTAAGTACATCATCAGCTCACAAGTGATGGTGGTTCATGAGAAATCACATGTAACACAAATAGCATAAGCAGTTTAGTTTAAAAAGGGCTTTGAGGGGTTGAACACTGAATTTTTCTGCAAGGTACAAAATGACTCAGGTCGTTAGGTTTCCCTTAGGGAACAGGCGTTCAAAGTTAGCATCACATGGCAAATCCCTAAGATATGGTGGCATATGAATTCAATCCTTTTAATACTATTTCATTAATGACAACATGCTATCCAAGGGTTCGTCACATTTTGAAATTTTGTTTGCTTAGCATGAGCAACAAATGGAAATAAACCAGACAAATCTACTTAATGAATTCAGTGGTCTTTTCTAATTGAGAGCTTTCCTTCCTTTGTTATGATAAAATTATTTGGTGCTACAGTTTCCTAAGTAATCTCAGTTCAGTCAGTTCAGTCGCTCAGTCATCTCCAACTCTCTGCGACCCCATGGACTGCAGTATGCCAGGCCTCCCTGTCTATCACCAACTCCTGGAGTTAACTCAACCTCATGTCCATTGAGTTGGTGATGCCATCCAACCATCTCATCTTCTGTCATCCCCTTCTCCTCCTCCCTTCAATCTTTCCCAGCATCAGGGTCTTTTCAAATGAGTCAGTTCTTCCCATCAGGTGGCCAAAGTATTGGAGTTTCAGCTTCAGCATCAGTCCTTCCAATGAATATTCAGGACTGATTTCCTTTAGGATAGACTGGTTGGATCTCCTTGCAGTTCAAGGGACTCTTAAGAGTCTTCTCCAACACCACAGTTCAAAAGCATCAATTCTTCAGTGCTCAGCTTTCTTTATAGTCCAACTCGCACATCCATACATGACTACTGGAAAAACCATAGCCTTGAGTAGACAGACCTTTGTTGGCAAGTAATCTGGCCAGTATCTAACCAATACAGTGGTTCTACTCACTAATTGGCTTACCTGTCTTGAAGAAGTAACCTTATAGTCTCTTTTCTCCTTGCTTCTACTTATTTTCCCCACAGTGGTGGAAAAAATTCTTTGCAACAGCATGCCAATTTTCAAATGCCTTTGTTTATATCTTTATGCACATTTGTTTTTTCATTTACATCTTAGTTCATCCACCACTATCTTCTCATTTATGGCAAGACTTATTCTCTCATCTCTGGTCATGCTTCAATGTGTCATATGAGTGACACAGAGCGGAAGTGGCTTAGTTTATAGACCATTAAATTTTGATGATGGTAAAGTTAATTTTGCATGAAGATCAAGGAGCCAAAGCTGCAGAAGTCATTTATAGAAAACAACTCTGCAAGTGGTAGGTTACTGTCTAGTTAAAGTGGGCTAGGCTCTATGCCCAATATTATTTCAAATTGCATTATTCACAGTGTTTGTAACACTGCTGTTTGTGACAAAGTTAGCCTTTCTAAAACTTTTATGGTTTAAAAATAAGTTTCTGTATGATTGATTCATTTATTCAGTCATTGAAAACATAATATCCCTCTCTAAAATAAAGTCTGGATCTAACTAGCTAGTCAAGCAGGTAAAAAAAAATTGGGTTTTCTTCTTACAATTACTGCTTTTACTTATTTCCAAATACTCATAGGCTCATGACTTTCCCAAAGACTCTGTATCATTAAGTCTAAGAGAAACAGTAATTCCAGAATAGTGGTGCTCAATATACACTCAAATCAGTGATTCATTTATTTACCTACTTATTCCCCAAACTGTGAATATAAAATAGTAAAAGGAACACAAAGAATGTCCTTGGGGAAGAAGCACCTTAGTGTGGATTTTTTTTTTATCTGTCACATATGTAAAATCTTTTATTGGGTATTTATTGCTGTATAACAAGTTACTTTAAAATCTACAAACTTAAAAGTAAACATTTATTATCTCACAGTCTCTTTGGTAAGGAATTCAAGACTGGCTTAGCTAGATGTTTTTGACTCAGTCTCTCTCATGAGGTTGAGGTCAAGATGTCACCCAGGGCTGCAGTCATTTGTTAGGTTGACTAGAGATTCCAATTTACCTGAGACAATCCTGGTTACGCCCATTTTCCTGGCATAATTATAATTAGCATTCCATTTCATTTTCAAAAGTGTCCTAGATTGTATAATACATTCATCACTGAACTAATTAAGAAGCTATATCCAGAGCAGGCTACTCCTAATATGAAAAAAATGTCTGCTGTTTCAATTTCCTATCTTTTCACCCCCTCTATGTCCCAAACACATACAGAGTAGCTTTCCTTCCTTTCTGATTTCAAGTTATTTCATCTTTCCATCAATTCTGAGGGCATTAAATATTCATTTCATAAATTTCCACTTGTTTAAGTGAACCCAAGTCAAGCTCTGTTGCTTGCAACTGAAGAAACCTAAACTGATGTGACCAGGTTGTGGTGATTCTGTTTTATGTTAATAGTAATGTACATTCATGAAAAGGCTTTAATCCGTTGAGGTGAGGGGAAGAATTATATGTCCATTTTAAAACAGTTACTTATTAGCTATCGTGCAAAGAATTAGAAAGATGTGACCAGAAACCAAATAGGAGCTATTGCTCTAATCTGCTTAATACCAGATGTTGTTGTACACTAGGATATGGGTTATGAAGACAGGAAGATACAATGGATTTAAAAGATGAAACTGACAGGACTTAATGGTGGAATAGATATAGAAACAAAAGGAGACATAGATACTAAGAATGATTCCTATGTTTTTGACCTGTCTGTTAGATGTGTGATGAGTCTATTAATTCTAAAAGAAGACAAAGGAAAAAATCAGATATGTGAGTTTGAGGTTGCTTTGAGACATTCTAGAAGGGAAATTGAGTAGGCAGTTGAACACATGTAGGGGGAGCATTAAAGAGTGGTCTGGGCTAAAGAAATATTTTCATGTCATCCTACTACAGAGAGTGGAAAAAAAGCCAAGAATGGAGTGAGATCACCTAGATCAGTGCTTAACCCTGGCTGAACATTAGAATGATCTGAGTTTTTTCAGTTTGTAACTTTTAAAATCTCATGCCCAGGCTCAGCGATTCTGATTTAATTGGCCGTGATGGGACTACTACATTTAAATACCTCTAAATCAGTAAACACTAGAGTAGAAATAAATGATATAGAGAACAGGAAATCAATAGAAAGATTTAAAAAAAAAAGAGGTGGGCTCTTTGAAAAGATAAACAAAATTGGCCAACCTTTAGCTGGACAATCCAGGCGAAGAAAAGGACTGAAATCAATAAAATTATAAATGAAAGAAGAGACATTACAACTGATATAAAAAAATACAAAGGACTGTAAGAGACTATTATGAACAATTACAGCTAACTCAAACAACACAGCTTTGAACTACACAGGTCCACTTATACATGTATTTTCAATAAATACATTGGAAAAAAATTTGGAGACTTGTGACACCTTGAAAAACCTCACATATGAACCACATAGCCTAGAAATACAAAAAAAAAAAGAAAAAACTAAGAAAGTTAAGTATGTCATGAATGCATAAAATGTATGTAGACACTAATCTATCCTTACATAGGAATAAGATGAGTAATGAGTAACTTAATATAAAACAAATAATGGGTTAGTTTTCTTACTGTTTTATAACTTTGCTTTCAAAGCATTACTCTACCGTACAGAATGTGTCTTTCTCATAATTGGAGAAAATGTGTATCAGCGTATCATCACAGGGTTTTTTTTTAATGTAACAATGTTTCCAATACTGTACTATGAACATAATTATAGCACTGTATACCATAAAACTTTTATAATGATTCATTCACTAGTAAATGGGCTAGGTTACCATGAAGCAATAGTATTGCTTACACAAGGCTACCATAAAGAAATTATACTGCTGCTTCTATGTTATCACTGCATGTATCGTTAGACATGTAAATCAGCATAAATTTCTTTTTCACATTACCTTTCCATTCTGATGTCTAGTGTTAGTGATATATATAACACCTGAAGTGTTTTGAAAAAGAAAATATTAATGTAGTTATTGACAGATTGTTCATCTTGTAAACCTTCAACATAAGCTTACGATATCAATAAATACAGTACATAAAATACAATACAATAAATACTATACATGTATTTTCTCTTATGACTTTAATAACATTTTCTTTTCTCTATCTTACTTTATTGTAAGAATACAGTATACAGTACATGTAACATACAAAATACATATCAATGAACTGTGTATGCTATCAGTAAGGCTTTCAGTCAACAGTAAGCTATTAATAGTTCAGGTTGAGAGGAGTCAAAATTTATTTTTAGATTTTCTTATACTGTGTGAGGGGGGTTCAATGCCCCTAACTAGCATTTTGTTCAAGGATCAACTGCACATGTCAACAAACTGAATCTGAAAGAAATGTATAAATTCCTGGTAACATACCATCAACCAAGCCTGGATCATGAAGAATGAGAATGTCTCAACACACCAGTAATTATTTAGGAGACTGAATCAGTAACCAAGAAGCTCCCAAGAAAGAAAAGCCCAAGATAAGAATTCTTTTCTGGTAAATTTGACCAAACATTTAAAGTACTAATACCAGTCTTTAACAAACTATTTCAAAACACCAAAGAAGAAAGAACAATCACAATCTCATTTTATGAGGCCTGCATTTCAATGGATAAATAAACAGGATGGTTCAGCATACATAAGTCAGTGTGATATATCTCTAATAGAATGAAAGATTAAAATCACAAAATCATCTCAATAGATACAGAGAAAGCATTTGACCAAACTGAACAGATTCATGATAAAAACTGTCAATAATTTAAGCACATAAGGAATGTATCTTAACATAATAAAGACCATATATAATAAGCCCACAGTTAATATCATACTCAAATGGTGAAAGATTGAAAGCATTTCCTGTAAGTTCAGGAAGAAGAAAGCGTGCCCACACTCACCACTACTATAACATTGTAGTCAAAAACCTCTACCCAGAGCAATCAGTCAAGAAAATAGACATCAGAATTGCAAAGGAAGATGTAAAATTGTTTGTCTCCAGACAACATGATTTTATATATAGAAAATCCCAAAGACCCCACTCAATAACTGTTAGATCTAATCAACAAACAGTAAAATTGCAAGATGCAAAGTCAGCATGCAAAAAGCAACATAATTTCTACACATTAAGTATGAATTAACTAAAACAGAAATAAAGAAAAGAATCCCATTTATCACAGTCTCAGAAACAATAAAAAAAAAAAAAACTCAGGAATATATTTAACCAAAGAGGTGAAATATCTATACACTGGAAACTATAAAATATTAATGAAAGGAACTGAAGAAAACTAATAAATGGAAAAATATCCCATGTTCATGGATTCAAATTAATATTTTTAAAAAGCTCATACTACTCAAAGCCATCTATAGATTTAATGCAAACCCTATCAAGAGATCCAATGGCATTTTTACAGAAATGGGAAAGATAATGCTAAAATTTGTATGGAACCCCAAAAAACTTCAAAGAGCCAAAGCAATCCTAAGAAAGAACAAAGCTGGAGGCATCACACTTTCTGATTTAAAACTAGATTACAAAGCTTTAGTAATCAATATGGTATTGGCATAAAAACAGACACAGACCAATTGAATAGAATCAACAGCACAGAAATAAATGCATTCATATACAGTCAAACAATATATGAGAAGGGAGCCAAAAATACTCCACAGAGAAAAGACACTCTCTTCAATAAATAGTACTGGGAAAATTGGATATTCACAAACAAAAGGATGAAACTAGACCCCTCGCTTATACCACTGACAAAAATTAACTAGAAATGGATTAAAGACTTAAATTTAAGACTTGAAACCATGTAACTCCTAAAAGAAAACATAGGGGAAAACTTCTTGACATGGGTATTGGCAATGATTTCTTGGATGTGATACCTAAAGCACAAACGAAAAATAAACAAGTGGGACTACATCAAATTAAAAGGCCTCTGCACAGAAAAAGAAAAAATCAACAAAATGAAAAGACAATATTTGGAAGAAAATAGTTGCAAACCACACATCTAATTAGGGTTACTATTACAGAAATTATAGAAAGGCACTCAGATGGCTTAATAGCAACAAATAATCAAAATTAACAAAACAATCCAAATTAAAAATGAGCAAAGGACCTGACTAGAAATAGAAAATTTTCCAAAGAAAACATTCAAATGGTGTACATAAAATGTACATGAAATGTACATGCCAATGTACATAAAATGGTGCTCAACATCAACATTAGGCAAAGGCAAACCAAATCCACAATGAGATATCACCTCACAACTGTTACAGGCTATCATCTAAAAGACAAGAGTTGATAAATGAGTACAAGGCTGTGGAGGAAAAGCATGCCCTTGTGCGCTGCTGGTGGGAATGCAAACTGGTACAGGCAGTATGGAAAACAGTACACAAGTTTCTCAGAAAAATAAAAATAGAAGTACCATATCATCTAAAAATTCTACTTCAGGGTATATATACAAAGGAAACAAAACTACTATCATATGTTTATCTTCACCACATGTTCACTGCAGTATTGTTCACAATAACCAAGACAGATGTGTTCATTGACAAATGAATGGATAAAGAAAATGTGGTTGTGCGTGCACACACACACACAGGTACATATACACAGTTCAGCCTTAAAGAAAGAAATCCTGCCAATTGTGCCAAAGTAAGTCAGACAAATACATTATTTCTCACTTATATGTGGAATCTAAAGAAACCAAATTAATAGAAACAGTGATTGTTTGTGGTTGTCAGAGGTGGCAGGTGTTGGGTAGGGGCAGGGGGATTGAGCAAAGGTGGTCAAAAGACACAAACTTCCAGTTTTATGATAAGTAAGTTCTGGTGATGTAACATATAATATGATGACAATCATATTTTTTTCTTTTCTTTTTTTTTTGACAATTTTTATATTAAAAACTATTTTCTAACTACTTGAGGTGATGGATGTTATGTAAACTTATTTTAGTAATCATTTCATAATGCATACATATATCAAATAATCACATTGGGCACCTTAAACTAATACAGTATTATGTCAATTATTTCTCAATAAAACTGTAAAAAGTCTCTATATTATTCTAACAATTATTCGAGGCTGATAACTATTATATAGTAAGCATATGGGATGAAAAAAGGGCTAAGACTGAACCTTGAAAAACCTCAACATTTACTGGCCAGTTAAGATGAGCTGGGAAGTGAGACAGAGAGGAAGCAGTCAGAGATACAGAGGGAAAACAAATAGGAGGTGTCACCCTGAAAACCTGAAAACTAAAGCATGGATATTTAAACATAGTGCAAAATTGAGGCATAAGTTCAGATGACAACTAAGAAATGTCCAGATTGACAGTATTGCCCTTATGGACAAAAATGTTAGTTTACTGATAACACTGAAAACCAGATTGTAGTGGACTAGGAATGAGCTGGTGGTAAAATCTGGAGAACGAGGGTAGGGACAACTCTGACTTGGAGAGTGAGCCAGAGGTAACAGTAGTCAAGTAAGGTGCTTTGCTTATTACATAAAATAGACATTAATTAGTTTAAAAGTCAATGGAATGTCTTCAACTGACAGGAAAAAAAATATGCAAGAAAAGGATAAATATAAGAGAGCATAAAGATCCTGAAAGTATGAGATCCTAAGAACAAGTGGAGGTGTAACCTTAAATAACGAGAACATCTTTTTCATGAATCCAGGAGAGAGCAAATACCAGTGAATATATTTTGCAGTAGAAAGATAAAGTTCCAATCTTGTAACATTTTTCCTCTAGAGTAGAAGGCAAAGTATGGGTTAGGAATAGGGTGAAAGGGACAATGTGATGGGCTAAAGTTTGTGGAGAGTAGCAAACTACTTGAATGGCTTCTATGGAGAGTGAGGAATCGAGATGATCTTGCAGTCCATGGGGTCGCAAAGAGTTGGACACGACCGAGTGACTGAACTGAACTGAGAAATGGAGTGGAAGAGCCAAGCAGTGTGGAAGATTCTTTTCAAGAAAAATTGTCATTAATTTATAGAGAAACAAGTACAAGAACTAAGTTAATCCAGAGATGGATTTTTTTTTTTTTTGGCCAGAAATTAGGAGCAACAAAAAATGGGGACATGAGAGTTCCACTATGGAACAGAGCTATGAAAGTGGTGTGCAATGGAAATTAAGCTGGATGAGGAGAGAAAGAAAAAAAGAGAAGACAAGTGGTGGATGGGTGAAAAATAGAAGTCCTGATAGGGTCTAAGAATAGACAAGGTCCATATGGTTGTTTTGGATAACTTTTTAATTATAAACCTCAGTGGTATTTCATTGAAAATACTAAAATTTAGTTCACAGAAGAGCTTTCCTGTTTTGTTTTGACTACGGCAGTGTGGGGAAGGAATGGAGCAAAGAGTCTTCATTTCCTTTCATCCAACACTAGTGGAGCTTTAAATCCATGGATCAAAAAAAAAAAAAAAAAAAAAAAAAAAAAAAAGTGAGGACTGTTCAGGAACCTAGAGATCAGATGGCATCCCAAGGCTGCTATCACTCCCAGTGAGTGTCTGTAAGATCCAGGATAGTTTTGGAGCTTCATAGCTGTTTTTTCCCTGGATAATTAGATGTGATAAGTATAAGTGAACCTAGAGAAAGGTAGGTCAATCATTAGTTGATAAATACTTTCACAAAATTTTCTGTATTCCAGTCTTAACACTAGGTGCTAATAATGATACTACAGCTGACAAAACAGACATGGTTACTTTCTTCATGGAGCCTAAGAAATACACATGAAGACAAATATTAAATAATCACTAATACTAAAGTAAATAATTAAGCTGTCCAAAGGGGTACAGTGAAAGGAGATGTACATCCACATGTATTTAAGAATATTGGGGATTTATTAGTCCTGGTGTAAGTGGAGGAGGTGCTAGGAAGGATTCAACAAGATGCTCAGATTTGGGGATCAGGCAACTTGATGGTGTAGTGGCATTTACTAACATAATGAATCTAAAAGAAGAGCCAGTTAGGGAAAGGATAATGCTGAATTCAACTCTGAACATCTTATATTTGAGATGCCTGTTAAACAACCTAGTGAAGATATATAGTAAGCAGTTGGATAAAAGGATCCAGAGCTCAGCATAATGATCTGGGCTGATAGATTTTCTCATTTCCACTCTGCTCAAAGGAGCCTCCCTTCTAACTCTTGCTACTGTGAATAGACAAATGATGAAGCCAACATGGGCAAAGAAGGAAGAGGCTGTCTTTCAGAATTCCTTTTACTACATAATGGTCCAGTTTAATAATCACAGCTGCTCTTCAGGAAAATTATGACAGAGGTAACAGGTATCTCCTATACATCCTCCATGCCTTACCATGGTAATCATTGCAAATCATAAGTTTATGATGTTACCTTCCCTCTAAGACACAAGATAAAAATGAAGCTCCTAAACCTTGGTTTCAGGATCTTTTATCAGCTGGCTTATTTCCTTCCATGTTCCCCCAGATTCTCTAGGACACATTTCATGTCACACACTTTTTTTCTCCAAGCACATCCACCTCCCTATGGTCCATGTAACAATCCAGGCCGCCTTATGCCTCTTTACCTTGCTCATGTTGGTATTGCTCAAGTAACTTTTGACCCTTTGTCCTGCCTGGAAAACTTCTAGTCTTCCCTTAAGTTACTGTTTTATTTATTTACGATTTCAAAGAACATTTTTAGCCCTTCCAATATGTCCTACACTCTGTTAGATCTTTGGTACACAGAGTTATACACAAGAATGATATTACCCACCAATTTTATGTTGTATGTAGCCTCCCAGAAAAGGACACACACAAGACATATGTTATATGTTTAGTTTTTCCCCATTGGGAGATGGTAAAAATCTTTATATGTTCAGAAGCTTATTTTATTGTATTGTTTGCTCATACATTCTGGATCTGTCTTCTCTTTGCCTTGTCCAAACTCTGGTGATCTTGTTTGTTTTTTCCACAAGTTTTTTACTCATGCTGTTCTGCCAAGCTTTAACACTGTATTTTACAAGGCCATTTAATCCTATTATCTTCTTTTTTAATTGCTCAAAGTCCACTTTGACTCCTCTGAAGGTTTATTGACTCAAACATAACTAATAAAATGCCTGCCACCACTTACCCAGGGCTGGCCTTTTTTCTCCCCACTCTGTTGGTCAGATAGCACTAACCAAAATCTCTCTCTCAATCTCTCTCCCTGTGTGTGTGCCCATCTGTCTCTCTCTCTCTTCTAAGTATTCTGAATTATTTCCTCATTGGAGAGACACATGGACTATATACATTTTCCTATAACATCAATAGCCCAGGATTTCCAGTTCAATCATTCAATGTCCTGTCAGCTATGTTCTCATACAGGTCACTACTTACTTCACCTTCTAGTAACACTAGCCTTATCAGTGCTGGGCAATTCAACACACCTTGAACCCCCATCTCTCCACCTCTCAACTACCTATACAGGCCATAGACATACTATGCTTCCTGACATCAACAATTGGAATCCTGGGCTTCCCTGGTGAGTTAGCAGCAAAGAATCTGCCTGCCAATGCAGGGGAAACAGGTTTGATCACTGATTAAGGAAGATCCCACATGTCACAGAGCAACTAAGCCCATGCACCACAACTACTGGGCTCTAGAGCCCAGGAGCCGCAACTATGGAGCCCATGAGCCACAACTGCTGAAGCTTGTGCACGCCACAGCCTGTGCTCCTCAATGAGAGAAACCACCGCAATGAGAAGCCTGAGCATCACAACTAGAGTGTAGCCCCAGCTCACTGAAATTAGAGAAAATGCCTACACAGCAACGAAGATTCAGCACAGCAAAATATATATATAAGTAGATAGATAAATTTAAACAATTGGAATCTGTACCACACTGTAGAGAACCCCACTTCAGCATACCAACCATAGGAAAAATCCAAATGGAAAGTGAAAAACTGACTTTATTCTGTTTTAAAATTGTCATGTATTAAAATTATTTGTCTCTTGGTTGCTTGAGAAGTCCTGAATCAGATAAATGAACTATCTGAAATGTAACAAAAACCATGTTATTCATGCACGTTAAGGTCCCAAAGTCTGAACGTCATCACACAGGCTTCTGGGAATTTCAATAGCATTTATATTTCAATGATCTTAACATTATGTCTCTTTGAAGATGCATGGAAATAAAACTACTACAGAGCTGAGCTTATAGAATTTACTTACAGATTACAGCTCTTCCTCCCAGTCTAGGGATGTTAGCAACTTAAGAAATGGCAGTTGCAGGAAAACTGTGGTGGTGGTGGTTTAGTTGCTAAGTTGTGTCTGACTCGTGGTACCCCATGGACTGTAGCCCACCAGGCTCCTCTGTCCATGGGATTCTCCAGGCAAGATTACTGGAGTGGGTTGCCATTTCCTTCTCCAGGGGATCTTCCCAACCCAGGAATCAAACCCCGGTCTCCTGCATTGCAGGCAGATTCTTTACCAACTGAGCTACCAGGGAAGCCAAGAATGCCAACATCGATCCCATTACTTCTCATATGCTAAGCAAGCACTCTACCACTTGAGCTAATTCCCCAGCTCTATATAGAATTTACTTACAGATTACAGCTCTTCCTTCCAATCTAGTTATGTTAGCAACTTAAGAAATGGCAGTTGCAGGAAAACTGTAAACATAGGTAATTTGTAGGAGGGGTGAATGAAAATTTTGAAGGTCAAAATGTGGCCCTTTCTAAGTAAGTGAGATGTAGAAAAAAGAGGAAAGGACATATCTAGACAAGAGGTTTGTTTAATGCCAACACCAAGTATTTACATGAAACTCAAAAATTGATTTCCTCAAGTCTCTAGTTCTCAGTATGACCAATAAGTTTTATTTTTAAAAAAATCTAATGCTGATAAATTAGTTAGAAGAGACATTATTGTTGTCAGTGTCATGTAATTAAGCTTCTGAGATGAGGATAAATTTCATTCTGTTTCAAAGTTGTAACCCTCATTGAGTCAGCCATCTTGAAATTACCTATCTGAATGATCTGAATCCAAATCATTCTGGCTGAGCTGGGAAAATGATCAAAAGTACCCACTCTTCAAAGCAGTTTTTTTTTTAATGGAATTTAATTTTGTTTTGTTTTTTGTTTTGTTTTTGGCTGCACCACACGGCACGGCATGAGGGATCTTAGTTCTGCACAGATCAAAAGCAGAGCCCCCTGTCAGGGTCTCCTGCACTGCAGGTGGATTCTTTACCAGCTGAGCTACCAGGGGAGCCCATATTGGAAGCGCATAGTCTTAACCACTGTACCACCAAGGAAGTTCCATTGCAGTGTTTTTTTAATAATAGAGAAAAACACATCAAAAACTAGTCTATCTACTAGTTGGTCATTTTAAACTAGGTGGTCATTTTTAAAAAGCAATTAAAATAAAAATATACTCAACAACATAAAATGCATATCATGCCAAGCAACAGCAACATCAAAAATTGAATATATACTAGGATCATTCACAGTTGTTTTTAAAGTATTTTTATAAATTCAGGTAAACACTGAAAAGACATATACAAATATGACAATGTAAGTTACAGTATTAAGGAGGGCAAAATTATGGCAAAATATCCTCTACTTTATAAAATGTTTGTAGTGTTGTTACTTCTTCATCTATACAGAAATGAGTAAAGGCGTGCCAAACTGACAGGGCTTCAGGGGTGATATCTTTATATGCCACAGACAGTATTTTATTATTACCAAGGGAAGCAGTGCTGCCATTCTATTTCCTCCTAAACTTTATTTTAATTAAAACAGGAGAGTGATCCTGTGATAGTCCAAGACCAAATAAATGTCAGCTCAGCATTTGTGGAAAATGCAAAGACTAAAGGAGAACGATGAATTAGCCTAATTCAGAGACTAATAACACTATGAAGTGAACTGTCATCTTGGTGCTTACATGTAATCTCTCTCAGAGAAGCAAATGTGGCTGGATGCAGTGGAGGATTTCTACCTCCATTACCAAAATGGTTGAGGTGTTGGTGACACTTTATAATCAGAGACCAGATTTTATGGGCTTTAGTTATCCCAAGGGGCTAGGAAATACTTAAAAGCTCACTGTTAAATTGACAGATACAAAATTAAAGCAGTAAAAATGAGGATTCTAGGTTTTGGTGGAAAGAGAAAAAAACAATGGAAAAGTGACCACAAGATCACAATTTTTATAGTCTACATGCACTAAATAGAATGTGTATAGTTGTGGGAAATCAACAGAAATAATTGTATCACTCTGTGCACTTAATGTGGCCTTCCAAGTGGCTCTAGTGGTAAAGAACCCACCTGCCAATGTGGGAGGCATAAGAGACGCAAGTTCAATCCCTGGGTCAGGAAGATTCCCTGGAAAAGGGCATGGCAAATCACTCCAGTATTCTTGCCTGGAGAATCCCATGGACAGAGGAGCCTGGTGGACTACTGTTTAGGGTCACAAAGAGTCAGACACCACTGAAGTGGCTTAGCACGCACACATGCCACACTTAATATTCTTGATGGTATTTAAAATCTTAGATTAGTGCCCACAAAACTTACATTTTTAAAATCACTTTTTACATTTATAATGGTTCTATAACTACATTTTATCTAATACTTTGTGTGCATGCATGCTCAATCACTCAGTCGTGTCTGACTCTTTGTGACCCCATGGACTGTAGCCTAACTGGCTCCATGGGATTTCACAGGCAAGAATACTGGAGTGGGTTGCCATTTCCTTCTCCAGATCATCTTCCCAACCTAGGCATTGAAGTCACATTGCATTGGCAGACGGATTCTTTACCACTGTGCCACCTAGGAATCCCACATGGAATAGCTTACAGTGCTCAAATATACTCATTTATTTTATCCTACATGATCATCTCATGAACATCCTAGTTGAGGACCTAGGGTAAGCACTGTCATTCACATTTGTCTCTCACACAGGAGAGAAAAATAAGTTAACTGATGGACTGCCCCTCAGCTTCAAAGTGGCAGAGTTCAAAGTTAAATCCAAAGTTTAATCTGCCTCCCACACAGAACATTAAAGTAAATTAGAAAAGAAAGCAAATTTCCAGCAAAATTCATATTTTTAAAACACAGATTTGATGCTCCTCTCAGTTCTTTTCCTACCCAGAATTCCTTTTTGCTCAAGTGAGGTTCCTCCCTCTGTGAGGGAAAAAAACTCATTCATGCGAATCTGTTAGAAAGATCCAGACTATGTCTCCAAGTTAGCCTTGATGCTGGGAACGCTCAGAGAGAGCATTCTTTAAAAGAATGAACTGATGGTGGAATTTGTAGAACTGCTAAAGACAGAGGAAAACCACTTTGGGAGCCTTCAAACCATACAACTGCACAATCATTTGTTCTACTTATGAAACTGACCCTGTACAGCATGGTCATCAATTTGGGATGCCAGCTGTGACAAAGTGCCAAAAAGAAAATAAAGTTTAGCCCTACCACATACAAGCTGTGTGACCAAGAATAAACAAAATCAAGTGACTCCCAGCCTCCATTTACGCATCTAAAAAATGGAAGTTTTTATTTACGGTGCTGGAGTGAAGATGAAACGAGATAAAACATCATCTCAGGACAGGGGTGATCATTAATATTTTCAGTTGGTGGTTTTTAGAGGCTTTTATCCTCTAAAATCAAGTTACTTCCTCTACCAATGTTGTTACTCTAGAAGCAGCCTCATAAATTTTACAATTTACTGTTAGCATTACAAAGAAAGAGCAACTCATCTAATATAATGAATGTGTTATAAAATTCTTTTTATAACTTTGAGAATTATCTAGGAAGCTTGGGAATTTTCAAGACTTCAAAGTATTCAAAATAAGGGTTCTTCTTGCAGCATTTCCTTATCGCAAAGAAGGCACCTAGCTTATTTAGAATAACGTAGTGCTATTGATTTAGACAGTAAATGGAGTTATTATTATCTGTATGTATCATACATACATTCAACTTCTAAAGTATAAACCCATCAAGCTTTTTATTATATAACTCCATCCCATTCCCCTCCAATGAGTATCATGTTTCAACAGTTCTTAGGGCACATATCTGGCAATTTGTCTTGTAATATTAATATTCTCCAATTTTGATGGTATGTACTCATCCGCCTGTTTGTTGGAGATCTGAGGACCTCCAGGTGGTATGTTCTATCATATAATTCCTTCCATCACCTGGCCAGCATAAGCCTCATACCTTAAACATATATCATGTCTAACTACAATCTACATAAAAATGCAAATATTCCTTGGAGATACTATCATTTTTATTATATCTTGTCCTTAACTCCCATGGCTTTTTCAACTCTTAACTAACAGAGAGGTCCTGTGAAGATAGGCCACAGAGAGGTACTCTTGAAATTTTGGAGATTAGTGAGTTAGGTCTAGAATGTAGGACACTTGAAAGAGTGGGTACATATAGGACACTTGAAAGAGTGTTTTAGTAAGACAGCAGCAAAAGAGAGGGTATTGTTAAAGGTTGTAATAGACAGTGTTGCCTTCCTACTCAGCATCTACTCTTTATTCCACCCTCCCAACAGCCGCCCAGTTTGGTCCCCTCCCCTTGGATACTCCAGTGTGCCTCATGAGGAGCCAATTCCACCCCACACTCAAGTAAAGAAATATGCCTAACTGAATTAAAGTCATCTTCCTTGCAAGTAACTGGCCCAGAAATGTATACATGATTCACTGAGAGCCAACGAGACTTCCAATGAAGGGCCTTTGTAGGCAGATGGGTGTCTCGAGATGATTATTTTTCGTTTTTCTGGGACAGCTTTCATAGGAACACTTTCTTCTTTCTTTTTGCAAGCTATCATGCACAAATATGTCAGGTCCAGGAAGAAGTCAACACTTAGAAGGAATCAGAGTGAAGAAAATCACAGGGAAGTGGCACCAAAGACACTGGAGGAAGTGTCCTTGAAGCCCACCTCACCTTTGCATTTCTCTGTGCATGACCTAGTATATTTCCTCATAGTATATACCCAGTGGAGCTGGATTTTCTGTGACTTGCTGCTTGTGTGACCCAAACGATAGGGAGCCAAAGACAGAATGTTCTGTTGTTTGGGTCCCACAGCCATCACCCTCTGAGCAGGCAGGATTTTTAAAAATCACAGCCATCTATACCATTTGTCACTTGTTATAAGAGCTAGACAAAAAAGACACATGACTGTACAAAGCATTGCTGTGCAACTGACAAAAATCTAGATTGAAATATTCCTGTGTCTCCTATCCTGACACTTTCCATCCCCTGGTATTACAATTTTTATCATTAATATCATCTATAAATTGGCGAAATGTCCTACAAAAATGTCACCTTCATTTTGCAGTACTTTGAATATATACTTATTCATTCATCTACGAAAAACAATCCATTTTAGAAAATTAATTATCGAGTATGTAAAGTGCTTTCATTCTTAGAATCCATAATGTGAATTGGCTGGATCATAATTAATGCTTTCTAGCATGATTCTTATAACGGTATCTCTCCAATCAGACCTGACAGCCTACTTGCCCAACTTGGCTCTATTGCCTTCAAGATCTTCAAAAAACAGAAATGAACTTGAAAGTTGTTACAAATAGGAATGTAAAATTAAACATAGTATTCCTACTTGATACCTAATATTTTAATTTATGTGATACTGCTAATGTCATAAGAGGAATAAATAGAATTGTTTTAAGGTGTTTTTGCCACAGAGCTATACATTAATCCCTTACTGAAGGAACAGTTAGATCTTGAATGGGATAACCTTAACACAACTGCATTTTGCAATCTCTACTATTATTTTTACTCTATTATTTATGTATGGCTTTATTTTTATAGTAAAATAACATTTATAATGGTTGTATTAAATAATAGTTTGAAGCCAAAACATAATAAATTGCTAATAGTATTAAAAAATACACAGAACTCTCTCTTGGCCCACATCCAGTGGACTTTATTAAGCTATTTAAACTGATTATATAAGACAGGATTTCTGAGCAGTTGATACTCTCTAGTCTATGTTAATCATTTGGGAAAAGACAAGCAATATCTCAATATGTATCTGTAATTCATAAATTTTAAAAGCATTTTTTTTAGTTTTGTATAAATGCCTAATAAAATGGGCTTCCCTGGTAGCTCAGCTGATAAAGAATCCACCTGCAATGCAGAAGACCCTGGTTCGATTCCTGGTTTGGGAAGTTTCCCTGGAGAAGGGAGAGGCTACCCACTCCAGTGTTCCTCGGCTTCCCTGGTGGCTCAGCTAGTAAAGAATCTGCCTGCAATGCAGGAGACCTGGGTTCAATTCCTGGGTTGGGAAGATCCCCTGGAGAAGGGAACAGCTACCCATGCCAGTATTCTGGCCTGGAGAATTCCATGGACTATAGTCCATGGGGTCGCAAAGAGTCAGACACGACTGAGCGACTTTCACTTGCTACTAAAATATTACAGTTCGTTCCCATTACCTCTAGATAGGAGCCTACATTTGGAGTCTCTCAATGCCTCTTCTGGAGGCAATTTCATCTGAGAGTGTCTTTTCCACACTTAGAGTAAACTCTTCAACTAACATGGCTCATGTGCGTTTGCTTCTGGTGACCCAATCTGCTACCTGGGCTAATCAGGATTTCTCTCCATCTGTTGCTGCAGGTTCTTTTTGTCTGATTGCCTGTTCAGGTAAGAACATCATCTTCCATCAGGTTAAGAGACAGATGCGGGTGCTCCAAAAGGTCAACCAAGAAGTGTGAACTCATGAGGATACCCCCAAACAGGTCCTCTATATCTTTAAAACACAGTGAGTCAATAACAAATATGGTAATTTACATGGCTAGGTATCAATGTCATCCTTAGGCCAAGAACAAGGCCATGGTGGCCTTAAGCTAGTAACCCTCCAGTTCAATTTCTCCCATTTGCTTGCAGTTTTCATTCACTAGTTGCATTATTTTATAGACATGCTCAGATAGACATACTGACTCCACCACAGCAGTGAGTTAGTGAATGAGGTTGATGGATACTGCAAGACACAATTTTGGGATTTAATGGATTTGCTTTCCGGATCTCAAAGTCCAAAGTAAGTGCCTACAGGCAAGGGCCTCACTCCACATTATTTCAGAGGTTAAGGAAAACAATAATGGAAGAAAATCTTAGTTATTTAAAACTTATCTTTTAAACATATAGCTAAAGGTTTATCCTCCAGAGATATAAAACATTAATTGCTACAGTGCAGGTCGTTTCTCTGCTCTCCAACCACCACCATCAAAACAACTGACAAAATTATTGCAGTAAGAGAATCTAATTAATCTAAAACCAGAGGGATTGTGACTTGGGTGTAAAAGAGGATCTGCTGACCTACGATTTTAAATACTCAAGATATTTAAAAGGAAGAGCTTTAAAGATAAAGATATAAAATTACCTATCCTCTAAGAGTTGGGTCAATACTACTGTAAGAAATAATAAATGAAATAGGATTCAAGAAAGATCCAGAGACACTGCTTATGAAAACAAAACATTTCTATGATACCTTCGAAAGATTCCACTTGGTATCAACCAGTACATTATCATCACTGTAAAATAAGATTAGGGGAATTCGCAGAGAAAACGATACCAACCCTTTAAGAAGCGAAGTGGATGTCAAAAAGATTTAGATACTTTGCTGAACACAGAACATTTGCCTTTCTATTAAAAACTCTACCTTGCCACAACGCATTAGCATGAATGCAGAAACCAAAAAAAGTATTTTCAGACTCATGCATCAAATCAAATTATGTTCTTCGGACAAAAACGGTTTAGGAGAAGGTCTTCTGAAAAAGGCCAGGAATTGTGAAAACAAACCTTATTTTCACTTGAAACACAATCAGAAGAAAAAAAAAAACATTTTTGAAGACAAATGTTGGAAACCTGATACCCTTATAATAGAGAGGAATTCTGAGACCACCAGCCCTCCAGGTGTTTTATTTTTAAAGTAATCCAACGGTACCAAAACCCATCAAAACACTGGCTTCCATAGCATATGGAATTCCATACCATATACCAGTCTCCTAATACTGGAAAGTGAAAGTTCTCTCCACCTGCTTCAAGTCTTGCCTGAAATTAGACCACAGAGAAAGAAGCAAGGGAGGAGTCATAAATCACTGCTCTGTCAAGTCCAAGCCGAAAGGCAAGCGTGTAAATCGCTCTGAGGCTAAAAAAAAATTCCTCCCTAAGGCAGAAGAAGAATGTTTGCTTACACCTTTATAAATAAAGTTCTGTCAAGCTGCGAGGCAAATATACTCATATCCATAGGGGTAGCCTGGTAGACAGCTCTGTGAATCTCCAACACAATCCATTTCCACACAAAGGACACTCTTACCAGCTTCCTCTTGGGGCAGTAAATAATCGCTAATCATCCCAGATGGTGTGAATCTAAACTTATCAGTGACAGATAATAAATCAGAGGATTCTGATATGTGCCATGCTATTACAGTTCCAATGATTTCACACCAATGGGACATTCAAACTGCTAAGTAGCATAATTAGTTACAGATAATTCCAAGACATTAATCATGCTTGGGATAAATCCTTGGAACAAACACTGGAAATATTCTTTATTGTAGATAGTACTATATGCCAGAAGGGACTAATTTGGTACCAGGCTTATAAGTATGCAGACACATAAGATGAACAGCACCTTTTCATACCCAGAAGTAATATTCCACTGTACATTTTATAAAACAAAGTACCCTCCCACAACCGCCTTTTTCACTTCTCAAGTTTTGCTCAAACAAGACATTTAATTTTATATCCAAGAGAATTTTAATTCTTATTTTATTCATCTCAACTGTTTCTCTTTAAAAATGCAACTGTTCTTTTATCAAGGAATGCAATACTTACTTTGGGAATAAATGTGAAGCAAATGAGTTTTGTTCTGGGATCTTTTCCTTGTGCTAGCTTCAACATTTTAGCTAACTTTTTCATATTTCTTTTATTATTTTCATTTTTAAAAATTGGAATATAATTGCATTACAATGTTGTGTTAGTTTCTGCTATACAACACCACGAATCAGCTATATGTATACATATATTCCCTTCCTCTTGAGCCTCCCTCCCACCCCCCACCCCATCACACACCTTGAGGTCATCACAGAGCATTGAGTTGAGCTCCCTGTTTTACACACCAGCTTCCCACTAGCTATCTGTTGTCAACACGATAGTGTATATATGTCAGCGCTACTCTCTCAATTCATCATGTCCCCTTCTCTCAGAATCTAGATCTTCACTAGCTGCTCTCAGTAACCAAGCCATAGGGTATTAACAACTGAGAACTAATTAATGAAAGCACACCTTCCAATACTAGAGCTGCATTTGAAACTGTTAGGCTTGAGAATGAGCAGGGAGTTTGGGCTATGTTATATGCAAAGTACACTGTGCAAAATGCCAGGCTGGATGAATCCCAAGCTGGAATCAAGATTGCCAGGAGAAATATCAATAACGTCATATGCAGATGATACCACCCTAATGGCAGAAAGAAAGAGGAACTAAAGAGCCTCTTGACGAAGGTGAAAGAGGAGAGTGGAAAGCTGGCTTAAAAGTCAACATTCAAAAAACGAAGATCATGGCATCCAGTCCCAACACTTCATGCCAAATAGATGAGGAAACAATGGAAACAGGGACAGACTTTATTTTTTGGGCTCCAAAATCACTGTAGATGGTGACTGCAGCCATGAAATTAAAAGATGTTTGCTTCTTGGAAAGAAATGCCATGACAAACCCAGACAACATATTAAAAAGCAGAGACATCACTTTGCCAACAAAGGTCCATATAGTCAAAGCTATGGTTTTCTCAGTAGTCACATACAGATGTGAGAGTTGGGCCATAAAGAAGGCTGAGTGTGGAAAAGTTGATTCTTTAGAACTGTGGTGCTGAAGACGACTCTTGAGAGTCCCTTGGTCAGCAAGGAGATCAAACTGGTCAATCCTAAAGGAAATCAACCCTGAATATTCACTGGAAGGACTGATGCTGCAACTGAAGCTCCAGTACTTTGGCCACCTGATGCAAAGAGCCAACTCACTGGAAAAGACCCTAATGCTGGGAAGATTGAAAAAAAGAGGAGAAGGGGGTGACAGAAGATGAGATGGTTGAATGGCATCACTGATTCAATGGACATGAGTTTGAGCAAACTGTGGGCTATACTGAAGGACAGGAAAGCCTGGAGTGCTGCAGTCCATGAGGTCGCAAAGTGTCAGACATGACTGAGAGACTAAACAACAATGGGAACCCCATAGATCATGATATATAAGCAACCAGCTGATGTCTTGAATTGTTCACAAGGTTTATAGGCAAACCCAGGTTATATGAGCTACCAATATGAGTTGTTGCAAACATTCAAAAACACTATAAGCAGAGAATGCCATAGAGGACTTATGTGTGTTTCCTCCACATGTTCCATAAATTGTCTACCATTCAAAATCCTCAATCTACTCTCCCAGATTATGTATCCTTTCATATAATTTATGGTGATTCCCTACTCCAGAACATTTTAATGAAATTAAATCTGTTGATTTGTTCATTCCTTTTCTTCAAACTTTGGCATTTTAAGTAACTACTGTAAAGTCTCCCATAAATTAATAGAAATAATCCCTTGAGTCATTTTCTAGAACTTTTACATTTGCAATTAATATTTAAATCTTTCATCTATCTGGAATTTATTTTAACTTTGTAACTTCAGATTTTTTTTCAAATTTGTAGCATATTAACACCATTAATTTAAAAAGTAAACCCTTTGTTCCAAATTTCCATCAATATAGAGTAAGTTAATAAAAAACATATCTACATGATGAACTACTATGTAGCTCTTTAAAACAATGAGGTTGCTCTATATGTAATAATGCCAACAATGTACAGATTAAACTGTTACAATGAGAAAAACAAATTGAAGAAAAGTATGTATGCTATAGGGCTTCCCGGGTGGCACTGGTGGTAAAGAACCTGCCTGCTAATGCAGGAGACACAGGTTCAATTCCTGGGTTGGGAAGATCCCCTGGAGAAGGGCACAGTAGCCCACTCCAGTATTCTTGCCTGGAGAATCCCATGAACAGAGGAGCCTGGCAGGCTAAAGTTCACAGGGTCTCAGAGTCAGACATGACTGAAGCAACTTAGCACACAAAAAACTATACATACAATTGTATAAATGCTGAAAAAAATCTAAATATAAACTGTGAATAGTTGTATCTGGGAATCAGGATTGGGGACGGAGGAGAGTTATTTCCAGCTATTTAAACTTACATAATTTTTTAAATGCATTTTAATGTCAATCTTGCAAACCGGAACAATTCCTTACAGTTAACTACTAGTATAGTCAAAACACGTATACCCTCCAAATCACTAAATGCATAGAACATTTGGCAAGAACCTCCTATCTCTTTTTTCCTCTGCTGGGCTCTGACGTGAACAAGAAATTCACCTTTATCATGTTTAGTCTCAGAGCTTTTGGAGTTGTTACTTCAGTTAGCCTAAGGTAACTACTTAAATACAAGTTAGGCAAATAAGCTATGCATATGAAAAGCTAAGAGATCAAAGTAGTACATGTGTACAACACTTTTGATAGTAAGGGAAGACTGTAGGAATGAAATTTTTAAAAAAGGCCCAGAAGAGCTTCTTAAGGGTGGGATAGAGCTGGTCAAGTTTTGGTGACAT
Source organism: Muntiacus reevesi (assembly GCF_963930625.1). Lineage (NCBI taxonomy): Eukaryota > Metazoa > Chordata > Mammalia > Artiodactyla > Cervidae > Muntiacus > Muntiacus reevesi. The sequence goes on from NC_089271.1 coordinate 21,140,767, forward strand.
GAAGAACTGTGGAAAAAGTGTGTGAGTCAAATTCAGAATCAGGGAAGTAAACACATTAAGTAGATATGTACATGCATAACTGAATCACTCTGCTGTACATCTGAAAATAACATGACACAGTAAATCAACTATAGTTCAATAAAATATAAAAATTTTTTAAAAATAAAAAAATGGTAAAACAAAAAATAAAACCTCCATAGCTTCCATTATATATTTCAAATAAAAATTCAAATTTCTTAAGAAAAAAATAAATGAGTCTCATTGGAGTATTACTGTTAAGAACCAATGGAGGTAATTTCAAAAATGTAGGTTAGAACTTAATTATGGAGAACCCTCAATGTCAGCCTAAGGCTGTTGTTTGTCATGAAGGACCAGTATGACAAATAGGTATTATTTTTCATGTAAATGTAAGTTGCTGGGTATTGGCGGGGGGGGGGGTCTACCTTTCAACTAGGTTTGGAAAGATTCTCAAGTTATAACTCAGTATCAGGAAGGATTAGCAATGGATTAGTTGATGGATTAGCAATGTCTGACATGGGCTATTTGCAGATTCTGCTAGAAGTAAGGAGGTTTCTGAGATATGGGGAAATAGAAGTGACAGTGTTTTTGAAAAATAAGATAAAGAGGACCTAAAGATGATGAGCCAAGAAAGAAAGTTGGTATAATAGAACTTTACAAGGCTTGGGGAATCAAAGGTGAGCCAGAGGTTCTGAGCCTTGAGTCCTAGAACATTGACACTATTTTCAAAAATAGATAATTTAAAAAGAGTTCATTTTCAGGGGGAAGGTAAATGAATTCATGGTTTTTGATCTGGTGACCATATGAGAATGTTGTGCAAGAAGTTTGGTGTAAGATATTGAAAATGCAGAATAAAGAAAAAGAGCTCTTTTTTTCCTTTCCTCTTCAGGAAGGCAGATTGCTGGAAGAGGAAAAAAAAAAACTTCACGACCTACTTACAAATCATCCCAATTCTGAGTTCCAAGAAGGGAATGGTTTAGCAATCCACTGGGGAGAACACAATAAAAGATGGTGTATTTTCCCCCTCAAGGCAATGATAGTTCTTTTTAAACTTTACTACCTAAATTACAAATAAGCTCTTTTTATCATTTCCAAAGTGCACATTACTTAAGTTTAGCTTGACTTCCTCTTAATCAAACTGAAGCTTTATTTCCATTTTAAGTTTATATTTGGTAGAATAATTTGCCTTGAAAATCCACCTGCAGTTAGGCTTTATATGTGCACAGTGTGTGGTGCAATTTAAAGTCCTTCCACAATTGCTCGTGCAAGCTTCACCACTCTCCAGTGAGGGAATAAGACTGGAGTTTGAACCTCCACTCTACAGATGGACTCAAGTGATACCTTGGAAGGTGATGTGCTTTACCTGAAGTCTACAAAATAAGTTAGCAATGGAATCAGGCTAAGAATTGAGGTCTTCTAACTCCAAATTCAGTGTTGCTTATAGAGCATCAGACTTTCTTCCACAGTGAAATATTCACTTTCATATCAGCCTTTTAAATGACGCATACTCTTATTTTTCATAAATAGTCAGATAGTGGGTTTCTCTTCTAATTTTTCTGTTAAATTGTGTTTACTTGTCCCCACAAGAACAAGGTTATGCCCTTTATGAAAGTTTGAGACACAGACTATAATACTCAAGAAAGATTTATGATCTCACAATATTTTACTTCTGTCATTAAAAACAAGTGGTGAGACAAAGCAGTTTCAATTACACAGTGAAAGGGCTGCCCTATTTCAAAGACCGACTGAATTCAAAATACTTGAAATAATTGAGTTATTGTTTTTCTCTCCTGTTCCAAAATATCTAACACAATGAGAATGAATTTTTTTGTTTCTGCTATTGTTTATAGTCAACAAATACTGCATATACTGGAACAATAATAATTCACTACCAAAGCATGCCTTTTTTCTTTTTCTTGCCATTCTACCACTGCTCCATGGCTAAATAGTACATTAGGAATCTCCAAGGTTGTTTTTCTACTGGTTTTTACGTGCTGTGCTTTCCCCATATCATAAGGTTTATTTAAAATCTCTTGTCCTTTACCTGACAGGATGTGACCTAGGGTGAAGGATAGAAAAGCTGATTGAAATTATACACCTCTGAGACCTCCAGAAGATTGACACCTATTTTCAGATTTGTTTACAGTTTACTCTGAGAAATAAAATGCTTCCATTTTACACGGGGCTTAAAAATGTCATCTGCAAGGGCAAAGACTATTATACGTGTGTCTTTGGGGGCTTATTTTTAATTTCTAGTATAGTCCTAAACATATCGTGTGTGTTTGCTCAGTCTCAGTCATATCCAACTCTTCGTAAGCCCATGGACTGTAGCCCACCAGGCTCCTCTGTCCATGAGATTTCCCTGCAGGAATACTGGAGTTGGTTGACATTTCCTTCTACAGGGGATCTTCCCAGATCAGGGATCGAATCTGTGCCTCCTGCAGTGGCAGGTGGATTCTTTACCACTGAACCATCTGGGAAGACCCAACAAAAAGTGACCACTCAATAAATGCATATTTAATTGAATTCAATAAAATTAATATATAAGTAGGTTCAGGGTAGTAGCATACTCTGCTGGGTATAGATGGCACTGTTTGGGACTGGTATCGATAGATCGCAGGTAGGAACAGCCCCACATCTTTTTAACTCTATTCCCACCATTTACAATGTGGTTTGGAAGCATCTCCAATCCACAGGTGTGGTCTATTTCCCTACCTTTGGTATCTGAGCTGTCCCTGTGACTGGACTTGGCGAACAGATTGGGGCAGAAGTGTCATTGTGCCAGCTCTGAGCCTGGGCCTTGCTCTCTTGAAAGCAGTCACCATTTGAGCAATCCTGGGAGACGAGAGACCTAAAGGAGCAGAGACAAGCTGTCTCAATGGATGTCCTCCCAGACCAGCCGGCAACCACCCAGCTGACCCAGCAGCTACCACAGACACATGAGGAAACTCACCTGAGGCCAGCCCAAAATGCTGAACCACAAAATCATGGGTTTTGCTTTAAGCTACTATATCTGGAAGTGGTTTGTTACATGGGAAAAACTAATTAATGCACAGGAGAAAGACTGGTATAGGAAGAATCCAATATTCCTGTTCAGAAAAGAGATTCTGTCAAGAACTGGACAATTTTGCAAAGTTCTTATGGAGAAAACTACCACCTTTCTCTTTATCCTTAATTCCTTCTTTCCCAACAGGCACAGCTAGCCTGATTGGTAAAAGCTTGACATTCCTTGGGCTACATTTTCTGGAAACAAGAATAAGAAAGTTAAAGAAGGTGGGTGCTCTCACCAAATTCCTTTCAAGCACAACAACCCCTCCTTCTCTTCTCCTCCCTCATGCTTTATGAGAGATTTGTCTGTGTTTGTGGGTAAGGGCAGGGGTCCACCATTGTCACTTACTGTCCTGCTGGTTATGGTGTGTGGGGCAGGCCTATGGTCCTTCCCAGTGGCATCTACAACTGCCCTACAGATCTAGGTCTCTTCACAGGCAAGTCCAGATTCAGGGTGGACGCAGGAGTGACCATTAAACTTCAGATTCAAACTACATTTGCCAACAAACATCAGCAGCTGGATGCCATTACGTCCATTCTGACCAACAAAACTGCAAGAGGAGGAGAAATTGGTCTTAGTGCTTCTTCCGCATCATCCAATAGCTGTGACTATCAACTGGAAAGTTTTAAATGTATAATGAAATGGAATTTCTCTCTTGGATAGGTTACAATTTCACTGTTTTTCATTTTAAGTTTTATGGGATTGTTATTATTATAATTAGAATGTAACTTTAATTCTTTTATATTCAATTTTTCTATCAAATGTCTAGACAAGAACCACACAAATTTCAAATCACTCTATTTTGGTCCTTTTATATGTAGAGATGAGAAGTTACTTCAATCAAACGACAGCAGGTCTTCCTTTCCAATTGTCAGATTTTCTGCTCTATTTTAAAACTCAGCACTTGGTAGTGTAACTGGATTTTTTTTCCCCCAGAAAGAGAGTAACATATAAAATTAGATAATGGATAGCAACTCAATTTAGTATGTTAAAAAGGTTTGTTTCACACAGAAGCACACACATACACAGCCACACAGAGTTCTTTTGGAAAGTGTATTAATGAACAACACAAACATGAACATTTATGTATTTTTTTGACCTTCCAAAAGGTTTAAGGATATAAGGAAATGTGAAAAAAAAATTGTGTGAAAAAGTTGACACCAATAGCAAGGAAAAAGTAACCTAGATTCCCACTTCATGTTCAATTCAAGATGAGGCATTTTCTACATCCCAAGAGACCCTACTTTTGGTCTCCCTAACCTCTATGCATATGAATTCAAAATAGAGCCATCAGAATTTCCTTTTCAGAAAGTACCTGCATTTGCAAAACCAACCTACCCATGCCCATTTCTATCTACTGTTACATTTCTTTAGTACTGCCTTTTTTTTTTTTTTTTCTATTTCTCCCTCAGTCTTGGAAAACTTTTTTTAAAGTTTTTCATTTTAACTAATGTACGAACTTATTGACAAAATTGTTCACGTATACTTTAATGTAGTCTCAATATTAGTAATTTTTTCTTTTTTCTTTCCTAATATGATGGATTTAGATTTTTCTCTTATTATTTTTGTCAGTCCTAAAGTTCATGTATCTATTAATCTTTCCAAGGAACTAACTTTGGATTTTTATTAATCCCTAATGTATTGTTGTTTTCTGTTTCAGTAAATCATGCAGCCATCCATATATTACTTCTTGCATTCTACTTTTTATAAGATTATTCTTTTTAAAAAATTTTACATTGTAGATGCTCAGCTCATTGATTCTCAGCCTTTTTACTATCTACACAGGTGCAGCTCATATTTTTGATGTAACTCAATTTTTATTATATTTTATTTCTAAGTATTTGTAAGTTTTATTTATAATTCTTTTTTAAACCATTAATTATTTAGATGGATATGTAAAATGCTGAAATATAAGAAGGTTTTTAAAATTATCTGTTTATTAATCCTTAGTGGCATTGTGATCAGGCTTGCTTTATGAATTAGTAGACAGTCATCTTTTGTTTAAATTGTATTCTGTAGGACTATATTCTGTGATTGTTGGGTGCAGGATTTTATATATGTCTATTAGACTATTCATTGTGACATTAAAAATTCTCATTAACAATTTTATCTATCAATTACTGACAGACTTGCATTTGCCAACTTATGGAATTTTCATTGCATTTCCACCCACTTTTGCTATATTGAGGTCACACTGTTAATTGTATATGTTGAGGCTTGTTATATACTCCAATGAACTGAACATTTTTGCTTATGCACTCATCTTCTTCACTTAAGGCTTCTTGTCTCAAACTCTGTCAGATATTAACATATGTACTTTATTTACATATGTACAAATTATTTTAGTTTATATATGTCTTATGTCAGGTAGTAGTACATGCTATGGAAATAAAACAGGCTAAGAGAACAGAGTAATGGAAGCATGCTCTGGGGAGCCCCTCTGCTAAGGTAAGTTTTGAGCAAAAAATCTGAACATGGTAAGGATAAAAGCCCTGTGAATATTAGAGAATAAAGGGTTTCAGGCAGAGAGAATAGCATAAAGAACTGCTAGAACATGCTTGGTGTGTTTGCAAACCAGCAAGGAGGGTACTGTGGATATAAAGGAATGAATAAGGTGAAGATGACATCAGAAAGGGAAGTGGGCTGGACCAGGTAGGGAGTTGTAGGCAACAGGAAGATTGGAGAATTTCTTCTAAGAGGAAAGCTATTAGACTGTTTTGAGCAAAGAACAGACATGACCTGACCTACATTTCCATATTATCAATGTGACTGTCATGTTTAGAAAAAAAAAGGATGAGGCTGAGTCAGAGTAGCATCAGATTAACTAGTTGGAAGAATTTTGAAATAATTCAAACATGAGATGATAGTAGTTTTTATCAACCCTGTAGCATCAGAGAAGAGGAATAGTCTAATCCGGGGGGGAAAGATATTTTGAAAGTTAGAACTGGTTAGACTAGATGATGGACAGATATGGGCTATGAGAGACAAAGCAATCAGTCCTCTGTGCTTGATATGAACAATAAACACCACATGGGATTGACATTGACTAAAATAAGGCTGACTATAAGAGGAGCTGGTTTGCATAGCAGAAAATCAAGAGTTTATTCTATAATCTGTAAGTCTGAGATGCTTATTAGTCATCCAAACAGGGATGTCTGGTTCACATTGGAGTTCAGTCTAGAGGTGAGCCTAAAGATATAATTTGGGAGTCATCACATATAGGAACAGTCTTTAAAACTGTGAAATGTGTTAAGAGCACCTAGGGAGTGAGGGAAGATGGAGAAAAGAAGAGATCTAACAATGGAGCCCTGGGGCACGCCAATGTTTAAAAGTAGGAAGATGAAAAGAACACAAAGGCAAGTGAGAGAGAGCCATGTCTTGAAGGCCAAGGGGAGAAAGTGATTTAAGAAAGAGACTCCACTGCATCTGAAGAGAGATGACAGGTCAAGTCAGACGTGAACGGAGAATGTTTAATTCTCGGGCTGGTGATGTGAAAGTCACTCAGGGAACTTGAACAAAGTCGCTTCAGAGGAGTGATTAGGAATGAAAGTCATACTGCAATGCGTTCAAGTGAGAATGAAGAGAGAAAGGAAGGACAGAAAAGAGAAAATCCCAGTGTTCATTTTTGGTCAAGGAGAATAGAAAAATGGATGGAGAGGACTCAAGACAGGTATTTTCATTTTGTTATGTCTTCAGACAGAAGATACATGTTGTTGATAATGATGGGGAAATTTATTACACAGAAAGAAAGATAGTTACATAAGTGAAGTCTTTCTCTTCCTAAGGTCCAACTTTTTCCTGTAGAGGACCAAACAGTAAGTATTGCAGGCTGTATGGTTCATACTACTCAACTCTGTCATTGCAATCCACAAAAGCAGCCACAGATAATATGTAAACAAATCAGCATGGCTGAATTCCAAGCCCACTTTATTTTCAAAAACAGAAAGCCAGTTTGAATTGGGAGGAGTTTGCTAACCCCTTCTCTCATCAATAAATATTTTCTGGATTGGAATAAAATTTGTTTGCATAAAATGGAAAACTATTCACTATAATATTAGATGAAACTGAACTCTGTTTTATAATATGATTCTAGGTTAATGAGCTGTTGTCACCCTACAGGGAGGCTCCAAGGTCTGGACCTCATCACTCTCGGTCTAATTCTATATAAATCTCAACAGTATCTATCATAAAGACTAAGACTACATACAGTTGAGAAGAGATTTTCATGACAATAGAAATATAAAGAAGTCAATTAAGTGGGATACTCGGGTAGAAACTAACTCTGTAGAATAAAACTTGGAATAAAAAATAAATCACACAATCTCAGTAGACTTAACATGGAAAAACATATACAAAATACATGAAGGTCTCAGTTGACTGGAATTTAAACTCCATATTAAAGAGTGACCTAATTTCCAAAACAGCTTACATAAAAACTTAGCCTACACTGACAAGTATCTGACACTGACAGTGGCAGACTTTATTTTTTGGGGCTCCAAAATCACTGCAGATGGTGACTGCAGCCATGATATAAAAAGACATGTACTCCTTGGAAAACAATTTATCACTGACCTAGACAGCATATTAAAAAGCAGAGACATTACTTTGCCAACAAAGGTCCACCTAGTCAAGGCTATGGTTTTTCTAGTAGTCATGTATGGATGTGAGAGTTGAACTATAAAGAAAGCTGAGCACCAAAGAATTGATGCTTTTGAACTGTGGTATTGGGGAAGACTCTTGAGAGTCCCTTGGGCTGCAAGGAGATCCAACCAGTCCATCCTAAAGGAAATCAGTCCTGAATATTCATTGGAAGGACTGATGTTGAAGCTGAAACTCCAATACTTTGGCCACCTGATGCAAAGAGATGACTAATTTGAAAAGACCCTGATGCTGGGAAAGATTGAAGGCAGGAAGAGAAGGGGATGACAGAGGATGAGATGGTTGGATGGCATCACTGACTCAATGGACTTGAGTTTGGGTAAACTGGGAGTTGGTGATGGACAGGAATACCTGGCGTGCTGCAGTCCATGGGGTCACAAAGAGTCGGACATGACTGAGCAACTGAACTGAACTGACAAGTATCTAGCATCCAGGACAAAAGAGAATCATTCGAAAGTGGAGACTTACAAAATATTACAGGAAGTACATTGGGGGTGGGGGGAGTCCCAGGTGGCTCAGTGGTAAAGAATCTGCCAGCCAATGCAGGAGACACAGGTTCCATCCCTGGGTCAGGAAGATCCCCTAGAGAAGGAAACAGCAACGCACTCCAATATTCTTGCCTGGGAAATCCCATGGACAGAGGAGCCTAGTGAGTTACAGGGGTCACAGAGAGTAGGTCACAACTTAGCGACTAAACAAACAACATTTTAAGGGGGAAATCAGGTCAGTTAGAACTCATTCAGAGGTGAGTGAGCTGGAATGGTGAGAGGTAGTAGATGCACAATAAATGTTTATAGCACTAAGATTAAAAACAGGAACAATGTATACCATCTACCTCTTTAAAAATTTGCTAGTTAATTTGCAGAGGCTCTTTTCATTTTTATAAAGGACTCTAGAAAGGTTAAGATGGATTTAGGCAGCCCCTAGGAAGTAAACGAACCATGGAAAATAAAGCACTCAATTTTTTTTCTTTGTCATTCACGAAGGTCTTCCATCATGATTCTGTTCTTGTTTTATTTTTTCAGATCTTTCTGGAATACTCCAATGGTGAGGGCTCTGCCTGAGCTGTCAGCCGTAGGGTTCAGCAATGCAACCACCATGCCATCATTTTTCCAACTCATTAGACCATATTATTAGAGCCATTGACACTATGGCCTTTATAGCTCAGGGCATAAATGTCTGAGCTTAGGTTTGGGGACTTAGAACTTTATCCTTTGTTTTCTTCTATTTTATTTTATAACACAGTCAAGAAGGATATTCTCTCAAAGGCTTAGATTATAAGCCATTCTGCCTTAACATGTTTTTACATAACCAGACTATTTCTAGGAGATGCAGCAGCAACACCTTCTGGGTGCTTCTCCAGTAAAGAAAAGGGCAGGTCATGTATTGCTGGTAGCCCAAGGTGGCTCTGAGATCATCTGTCAAGCACGCACAATGCCCAGCTTTGACTGGTTTAACATCACAGTAAAGCAAAGATCCAGTGTGCTTGATTGGGCATTTTCCTGTTCCAAATGCTTTTCTGACCAGTTTCTTTTACAGACGAATTTTATAACAAGGTACAATTGTAAGGGCTGACTGTTTTCTTGAGGGGACTTGCTCAGACATTCACGCCTCACCATTATTTGCTTGGCCCCTGGAATCACACAGGGTAAAAATCTAATTATGCTTGTTGACATTCCTCTGACCACTTAGTTTTCAGGTCCACAATTATAAAACTGTACTGACAACACAATGGTAACTAACAATTGTATGGGATTTTATTGTTGCTCAAGTACTTTAATGTACATCATGTCATGGGGAATCCCAGAGGCTGGAAATCAATGTTACCATCAGAAGAGCATTTGTTAGAAGCCCCCACAACAGAAACAGTGGAGAGTATTTTAAGGACAAGGTTATGAGATGAGATCTGTACTATCTGTCTTACTAATTCACATTAAACAACATATAAAAGGCCAATGTGCCCAGACAGATTCCAAGTCAAGGCCAGTTTTTATTTTATGTGTGTCAGACATATGTCCCAGCTGTCTTGGTTTCCTAGAGCTGCAGTCATGAAATACCACAGACTAGGGGCTTAAAACAACAGAAATTTGTTTTCTCACAGTTCTGGATTCCAGAAATCTGAAATCCGGGTGTCTCCACTGTGGGGTCTTTCTGGACGTTGAGGGACAGTCTAGTCTATGCCTCTCTTAGCTTCTGATGGGTGCCAGCAATCCTTGGCACTCTTTAACTTTCAGATGAACCACTGTCATCTCTGGCATTGTCCTCACATGGCATTCTTCTGGTATATATCTGTTCTTCCTATAAAGGATGCAAGACCTATCAGATTAGGGCCCATTCTAATAGAGCACCACCTCAATTTGATTAGATCTGCAAACACCCTCTTTCTTAACAAGGTCAGTTCACAGGTACACAGTTTGGGACTTCATCATATCTTTTTGTTGTTACTTAGTAGCTAAGTCATGTCCAACTCTTTTACAATCCCATGAACTGCAGCCCACCAGGCTCCTCTGTCTATGGGATTTCCCAGGCAAGAATACTGGAGTGGGTTGCCATTTCCTTCTCCAGGGGATCTTCATGACCCAGGGATCGAACCCATGTCTCTTCCATTGGCTGGCAGATTCTTTACCACTGAGCCACCTGGGAAGCCCATCATGTCTTTAGAGGAGATACAACTCAACACACTACACCAGCCTTACCAGTGACAAAAAAGTTCTCTCTCTTTATACTCTAAGAGTTAGAATCCCTACTTGCCACAAACGTACTTCTTGTGACTTGGTCCCCAGAGCCAGCAATCTCTGCGTTCTTCTGGAACACAGAGAATCTTCTGGAACAGAGGACTCTACAAAGAGTCCTCGCTGTACTTCTGCTCTGGCCTTCCCATCCTGTTCCCATTTGACTCCCCAGGGTTCTGGTGGTACTTGTGAAAACACCATTCTGTGCCACCCAGCTCCATGTGCTGGTGATTGCTACCAAGTCTCATTTTATCTCAGGTTTGAGAATACTGTTGATACAACTGGATCTAAGATGCACCTGCTTGAGGCTCCAAATGTTCTGCCTTGTGGGCATATTGCTACTACTGCTATTACTACTTTCGTCTTCAGTGACAAAAGGAGGTGGAATGTTGACCAGACCAACCTGGATCTGTCTCCCTATATCCAAGGTAATGATGAACAGCACTTAAATGACACCTGCCCTTTCTACACTTTAGAATCTAGGGAAATTTAAGGTTCTTTATACACCAGAACAATAACCCACCTCCTTTCCTGTCCTAGGATAAACATCTTTTCAGGGGGACAGACATTGTGAAGATCAGCTGCCCCTGGAAGAAGCCACCACTCCTCATCAGGATGCAATCTTCTTCCATGGTCTCAACAATCAGAAATAGATCTGTTATTTTGTGACTTAGCGACTTGGCTATGCAGTATACATTTTTCTCCTTTTCTTGTTAACAGAACAGTTAGTTTGTCAGGTTTGAAAATAGGACCAGCAACAAAACATGTGTCCACTCTTCCATTGCAGATAAAAGTGGCCAATGAGATATAGTACCAAGTCTTTAAGCACGGTTGTTGGGAAATGTTTTTACAGGGGCCTGACTCAGCTTTTTTTCCCCACCTGGATTATACGGCTGGAGCTGTTGCAGCCATCTTCCCACTATGAGGTGACTGAGGATGAAAGTACCGCATTAAGGATGGCACAGTAATATATATACACACACACATGGAAATTGATTATCACTGACATTGTGGAGCAACAAAAAGGAGCCCTAGACTTCATGCATATTGTCCCCTAGGGCACCTTTAGCAATGTCTGTTAATATTTAACAATATTTTAATTGCCACAACTGGCGGGAGGGGCGGGTGTTATTGGCATCTAGTGGTAGAGGTCAAGGATGAGGCTAAACATTCTACAGTATACAGTGCAGCCCACACAACAAAGAATCATCCAGCCCAAATTGTCAGTAATTCAGAGGTTGAGAGGCTTGCATTTAAAGATGAAAAACCACTGTAATTTCAAGCCTATGTTGTTAGCACTCAAACGTAATTCCTGGTACGCACTGGAACAATTCTCAAAATCAAGGTCATTTCATCTTTCTTGCTGTTATACTGTCACATATATAAGAACTAGTGTGAATGTTAAAATGCTTGCATTGTGTGACTCAAGCTTCCTTTATTTAAATTTAGTATTTCTACTGTCAGGAAAGAACAATAATTATGAACAATTTAAGGTGCTGCCAGGCAAGGCATCATTAATAAAGTTATTGTATCACTATACTGAATTAAAAGGAATAGGCTTGGTTCTTCAAAAAGTTAAACATAGGGGTGGAATGGGGAAGGTGATGGGAGGGAGGTTCAAAAGGGAGGGGATAAATGTATGTCTATGGCTGATTCATATTGAGGTTTGACAGAAAACAATAAAATTCTGTAAAGCAATTATCCTTCAATAAAAAATAAATAAATTATATATATATATATAAAGTTAAACACAGAATTAACATACAATCCAAGAATTCCATTCCTAGGCTTACAGCCTGAAAAACTGAAAACAGGTACTCAAAAAAAATAGTTGTACACGAATGCTCACAGCATCATTGTCCACAATATCTAAAAGGTAGAAACAATCCAAATGTCCATCAATGGGTGACTGGATAAAGAAAATTTGACATATACATACGGCATTATGTTATTCAGCCATGAAAAGGGATAAAGTATTGACACATGCTACAACATGAATGAACATTAAAAAACATGCTAAGCAATAGCTGGTCATATACTGCACACTTACACTTGTATGAAATGTCCAAATTTCATAACCCATGAAGATGAAATGTCCAAAATCCATGGAGACAGAAAGCAGATCAGTGTTTGCTAAGGGCTAGAGGAAAGAGGAATAGGGAGTCACTGATTAATAAGGTATGGATCACCTTTTGGGGTGATGAAAATGCATTGTTACTAGATAGAGGTGATGGTTGTACAACATTGTGAGTGTACTAAAGGTCACTGAATTGTATACTTTAAAGTAGTTAAAACTTCCTACTGTACAGCATGAGGAATTATTAAATATATTCAATATCATGTGATAAATCATAATGGAAAAGAGCATTAAAAATAACATATATATGTATAACTGAATCACTTCACTGTACAGCAGAAATTAACACTGTAAAACAACTATACTACTTCAATAAAATTTTTAAAAGGTCAAAGAATTAAGATGCTCATATTTATGATACATGTGTTTTACTGGTTTTTAAAAAGCAATAGCCTAATACTGGTTGTCTCTGGTTCTCAGAAACAGTTCTTTGGGACCCACCAAATTTCCTGAGAGAGCAGAGTCTTTGCCTAAAAATTAGACTGAGTGAAAATTCAAAGTCATAGCATTTCAATTTGGGAAAATTTAAAGCTGTATAATATCAGTAATTTGTAAAGTTTGGGAATTGGTCATCTCTAATTCCCAAACCTTATTACAATAACTGCTTCTTCACTGAAGGACTGGTGGGCCAAAAATGGTGGAGCAGAAATTCTAAATCTGAAACATTAGCAACAGAATCTCTGAAGGGAGACTGGGTGCGAGTCCCAGGGCATGTTTAAAGCACCTGCTGCTAGAAGGGTCTTCCAAATTCCAGTAGAACCACACTGTAACTCGATGATATTAAGGTCATCTCAATCTAAATTATGCTTTTCATCATTCTGGTAAAATTCTTTCATATTATAAGAGCTCTATTTAAAGGTTCTGTTGAGCACATTTCATAAATCTATGAATAAGCTAGGTTTGCATGTCAATCTATTTGAAACTAGAATTAAATTCGCTTTTCAAAGAGCTTTTTTCCAACTAGGTTGTTGGCATAACTCTTAATTTGAACTGAAGTGGAAAAATGCATAAACCTTCTAACTTCGTTTAGTTATTTATGGAGAAGGAATCATGGGAGGGATGTTCATTTCTTCCAGTTCTACAGAAAAAAATATCTCCATGTTGACCTCAGGATTTATTAACTGATTTATATTTCTCTTCTTTCAGAATCTGAGTTCAAACAGGAATACTTTGTATTTTTTTCTGCCTTTATCCAATGACTGGTTATGGCTACATTCACACAGAAACTATTAAGTAGAGCAGTGCTCATATGAATATAGCTTTTAAACTAGTCCAAATGAATCACACAATTGAGAAAGTATTACTATTACTTATAATTATTGGAAAGAATTTAATTGATCATGCTAAAAATAGTATATAGATATATGTATATATGTATTTCTAAACTTAAAAAGTTTTAACTTTATCAAACTACATTATGAGCTGGAGCTGAGTCAGCAATTAGTTACTTTAATAAAGTTTAAAAAAAATAAAGAACCAATAAACCATCAAGCATAAAACTAAATCTGAGATACTTTTAACCACCCAATCCTTTGAAAATTTCTTTTAAGTAACTCATAATTAAATCTGTCATCACTTTGCACCCATCCTCATTTAAGTAAAGCATGTGGACCCAGATCCAAATTTTTAACTTGAATTTTTGCTATACAACTGGTCACTTTCATTTTAAAACCAAGAGTTTTGTTTCTTCACTATTTTTGCTACATGAATGGCTGGTAGTTGATAGAGGAAAGCTAGAAAATCAATGATTTGGCAACAACTTGGGAAGTAAAATGCTGTACCAGATGTTGTTGGTGTCCCACCAATATCACCCACCCTTACCAGTTCCAAATGCCAGCATCTACATTTCTTTGCCTGAATACTTTCATTGGCCTCCAAAGCTCACTCTTTCCACATGCAGAAAACAAGTCGTAAATGCCAAGGAATTAGCACCTAACCAGGAACAGCCCTCAAGTAAAGACTATCCCGAGCATCCCCTGCTCTCTTGCCTCTTGAATGGCAAAACTTGGAGTCATGTTCTTATATTGCTAGTTATATACGTACACAAACATGACTTGCCACAATACAGACCACATTCCCCACTCTCCTTTGTAGATAAGTGTGGCTATGTTTTCACAGGTTCTTTGTCTGTCTTCCTTCCTACACATAGTAACACAGATGATCCAGAACTCAGCTTCAACCATGCAGATGCAGACCATGTTTTAGTTGAATAAAGAAGAATGATATCGAAGGTCCCTGAATGATGACCTAGAACAAGGATGCCTTGCAACTGTATTTTGTTCTCTTTGCTATAGTCACTTTTATTTTACCCTAATATTCAAAGAAGAGCAGAAGAAATCTTAATCCATAAGATAGCATGTCAGGTTATATCATCACTATAGATGAACCTCTAAGCAAATGCCGCATCTACACAATGAAACCATCATCTCTGAGACCCCAATTTCTCAATGTCATCACATCCTGATTCTTCAGTAGTCTCCTAAGTTTCATCTCCAACTCTCATGAGCTTTGACGTACTGAGGGAAGCATGAGGCCCTTTGTACTGAGTGGCTGAAGTTCCTGCAGACTTCAGACTTGCTTACAATCCCCCAGGGAGCTAAGCACAAGTAAGAGGACAATATGGAAATATATTTTAACTTGTTAAGCACTTCCCTAATGTGCTCATAATGTCAGTTCAACCGAATTAGCCACATGCTAACACTGACATCATCTTAAATGATGTCATTCTCCCCACTAAAAGCCTGCCTCTGAGTGAAAGGCTATACTCATCAAGATAGATGGGTCAAGGAGGAGAAAAGAAACATTCATCAACGAAACTTTCTAACCTAGATCAGAAGACTTTTGGCTGCCCAAAAGAGGAGAACTACAAAAGGTAATAAGGAAGGATATATGAAATATGCCAAGTGGGTACAATACTCTTTTGTAAGGATGTAGTTCACAACTGACCTAGTTGAGTAACAGCTTTAAAACTGATAAATTGTGTAATGATCTCTCTTCCAGCAAAAGAAAACAACCAAACCAGTTTGACAAACCTTAATATTCAACTAAGAAACTTAAGTCACAGTTCCTCCCAAAATTCAGTGTCACCCTTTATTCTCTTGACCAAACCCATGCTTTTCAACAGTTACTCTGCATGACTGTTAAAAAAAAAAAATAGAACATACTTGCTTTCTACAAATACCAAATATTTCAAGATTGTATGGACACTCAAACTTAGCCCCAGTACCACTGTATTGTGGCTCGTTACGTACTAATGAGACTTCAGATTATACTCCTGAGTGGTTTCAATTTTGCTTATCCTGGGACCTAGTAATTCAATTATTCAAAAAGCTTTTTGGAAGATTATTTCTAGTGCAACAGTTCTTAACCTTGGCTGTACGTTAGAATCACCTGGAGAAAATTTAAATTTCTGCTGCCCAGATCTTAACTTATTTTCATTAAGCAAAACTTCTATGGGTGATAGTAGTCAGGTATGAGTGTTTTGGTGTTTTTCAAAATCTTCCCAAAGGTTTCCAATAAACAGTAAAGGCTGAGGATGCCTTGGATGGGTGACATTCTATATTTAGTTAGCTGTACCTCCTGAGCTTCCTAACATTTCTAAATGAGGCCTTTAGACTAGATCTCCAAGCACTGAGAAACAATTTATCAGTCAATTAATACTCATAAAGTTCCAAGTATCCTTAAGGCTCTGTGTTCAGTGCTAGAAATGCAAGAATGAAAAAGACATCTGGGTGAGATAGAAAGAATAGCTTCTCAAACTTTAATGTGTACATGAACTTGGGGAACTTGTTAAAATGTGGGTTCTGATTCAGTAGGTCTAGGATGGAGCCTGATAATTTATTTCTAACAAGCTCCCAGGTGACATGCCAGTGCTACCAGTCCATGGACCCCACTTTGAGTAACATGTAAAACTGCAAGGTGAAGTAATGAGTACTATAAAAACCACAGGGTGCTCCCAGTGGGCCAGTGGTTAAGACACCATATTTCCAATGCAGCAGACGTGGGTTCAATCCCTGGTTGGGGAACTAAGATCCCACATGCCACAGTGCATGGCCAAGAAGTGTTTAAAAGAAGAATGAACAAAGTCTACAATTCTGTAAAATGCTGGCCTCCTGCAGTTATCATCATCTTTATAGAGTTTTCAAATCTTTTCTAAAATTAATTTATATACTATCTCTGGTCACCTTTAGAGAAGGTTCAAGAATTTTTTTTGTTGTTCAACAATAAATCCACACACATTTCCTCAAGGAATATTTTAGTAAACAATGTAAGATTTGCCAAAGTCAACATTTGTGGAATTCTAAAAGGAAAGGCAAGCAGGCAAGATTTGGACAGAGGAAATGTGAGTCAGAGAAACACAGAGTTGAAAGACAGCTGGAAAATCAACTTGCCCATTTCCTTGTCCTGTTGGTGACTCCATAACTCATGCTTTCCCCTTAGTCTAAGGGAAATGAAAGGTCATTTGCACTTGAAAGCAACACTTGAAGACAAATGTGCCTTCAAAATCTCCAACACCTAGAGCTTCACAGGAACTTCAAAGCGATTCAAACCTTCCAAGAGATCAAACTAACATTTCAATTAGAATGAGAATTCTTAATAAAGATCCACATTTTTATATTGATTCTTCAACATAATTTGAAGAGAAAAATGCATTCTTTGTCCTTGGGAATATTTCTCCTTTCTTAATGGTAAAATAAAACGTACAGTAAATTCTTCAAGTATTTCAAGAGTCCTGTGACACCAGTAGATTCTACTCTGATCAAATATCCAAGTCACTCTGATGTTCTTCTGGCAGCAATGGAAGCGTGACATGTTAGTATAAGTAAGTGGGACTAGGATCCCCTGCAAAGTAATGAAATGATTGACAGCACTGGATCCCTAGTATCAAAAACTAAAAGTCAGATGGAAGAGGAAAAGGAGGAAGGGGAAGAGAAAGAGTCCAAGAAGATGAAACCCTCAATAGGAATGAAGAACTCTGCAAGGAAAAAGATTCTCACAGTGTTTAGGTTGGAGAGTTCTCTTCTGGCACACAGACTTGCAAGTTTATATAAAATCCTTATAATTTATCTCCTTATCTGCAAGGAGATCCAACCAGTCCATCCTAAAGGCAATCAGTCTGGACTGATGCTGAAGCTGCAACTCCAATACTTTGGTCACCTGATGTGAAGAGCTGACTCATTGGAAAGACCCTGATGCCGGGAAAGATTGAAGGCAGGAGGAGAAGGGGATGACAGAGGACAAGATGGTTGGATGGCATCACCGACTCAATGGACATGAGTTTGAGTAAACTCCGGGAGTTGGTGATGGACAGAGAGGCCTGGCATGCTGCTCTCCACGGGGTCACAAATAGTGGGACACGACTGAGCTACTGAACTAAACTTATCCCCAGGTGGCGCTAGTGGTAAAGAACCCACCTGCCAATGCAGGCGTGTTAAGAAATGTAGGATCGATCCCTGGGTTGGAAGATCCCCTGGAGGAGGAAATGGCAACCCACTCCAGTATTCTTGCCTGGAGAATTCCATGGACAGAGGAGCCTGGTGGGCTACTGCCCATAGTGTCGCAAAGAGTCAGACACAAGTGAAACAACTTAGTGTGCACGTATGCACAAACACACACACACACACACACACACACACACACACACACATCATTAGTGAAAAGAGATTCCTTCCTGACTTGTACTTATTCACTGGATGGAGTTCTAGTGTCATGGGCAGTGTGAAATGGTAGAAAGTAAGTGGTCTCTGGTTCTAATTCCAGCTCTGTGACTTCCTATATGTGTTGGTTTGTACTTGGACAAATCAATTAAATTAATTCCCTGAGCTTCACTCTCCTCCTTAGACATGCTTGGATTTGAATTGATAGACGAATGAAAGAACTAGAAATTCTACATTTAAGGTTCTGGACACTTTAAGTTCTTTAAATTGTTATTATTACTTTCTAATAAAGATCATAAGCCTGTTTGGTTTGTCATTGTAATGCTCTGTGCATCAGATGAACTTAAGGAATTAATGATACTGATGATGCAAGCATTTGTCTAAATATGATACCATCATATTGCCTCTCCACTCTGACAAAAAACATGTAGGCACCAAAGCAGACCACAAGAGGCTTGTGGGCCCAGGGCAATAAACAAATAGGCTTTATTTGATTTGCATAGTGCTCATTACAAGTGTTAAGTTAGCTGATGATATTTGAAAATCAGAAGATTTATTATAAACATCTAGATTTTTAGCCTCTTTTGAAAAATCAGAAAATCTCCAACAATCATGCTTGGCCGCCATCAGTTGGAGCTGAAAAGTAATTACTGACCCTTCGAGTCAGGACATGAGATAGGACGTGGCTTCTCCAATTTGCCCATCTCCACTTGATTGATTTTATTCAAGTTAGGTAAGTGGTCACTACAGTCATTTAAGACCCTTAGTCTTACAGGGAAAAGTAAATATTCAAAGAATCTATGAGACAATTTGACACATCCTTCTTTGAAACCATAACCAGTTTTAAGTTGAGTTTGGAAACTTGGGGAATTTTGTAGGAGAATCCTTTAAGAGGAGCTAAGGAATTCCAAAACAATAGGCATAGAGACTTGAGTATTGTCTGTCAATTCAAATTATCCTCCTTGGCCTTCTATCCCTATACTCACATCATACCTTAGAGTGAAGATTGTTCATAAAAAGAGGGAAATAGTATAAGAGCTCCAGAGCAGGCTGTCAGCTGTTTTGATGCCATTAATCTCAGTAGCAACAGGGGTTAATGCTCTTAGTACAGATAACAGCACCTCAACAGCTATCATGGCCACCCTCGAGGTAGACACCTGCCAGAACTAGAAGGCTGTGACCTCTTTGTGGGCACCAGAAGCTGCAGAGCCTTCAGTGAGCCTTGTCAGCAATAGCTTCTGACATTATCCGCAGTGACTATAAACGAGAGAGGAAGAAGAAAATGGCGATGGAACAGCAGAGTCAATAGGTGTGCATTTGGTGCACACAATTGACATCCTGAACCATTTCAGAATTATTTGGGCTGAATCTGAGAGCTCGATGGCATGTGCCTGGAGAGTGGACTGGGCTAGAGAAATGCTGCTCAGCGATTCTGATCCAAGCCCTAGGCTCACCCACAGGATAGGGTATAAAATTAAGATGCCGTTCAGCAAATTTTATCAGTTGCTTTGCTAACTTGTCAGTTGATAATTACCAATCTCCTTTGTTTTCAAGTGTACTTAATGAGGAGTGACTTAAATGTATTAATCAGAAACATTCTGATTTTCAGTGCCTAATGGTCCAACCTAGATAGCCAACACACTGAAGGTTTTTCCTTGTTCTTTATTGGGCTCCATTTGGATTTTGATCAAGTTCAAAAGTAAACACCATCTTTCCTTAATTGGAAATAAAAGAGGAAAGTAGACATTGGAAAGTAAACATCTTTCCTTAATTGGAAATAAAAGGAAAAGGTTTGAGTCCCATTGTTTTGTAGGAAATATGGTTGGTGTGATTCCTGAGTTTCCTTTTAAACAAGTCTCTTTGACACGAGTGTGCCTGATTTATTATGATCAGCATCCATGGAAACTCTAGGAAGAGGAATAACTAAAGGGTCAGGAGGACAAGTGTGCAAGAGAGGATGAGGTGGTGGGATGGCATCACCGACTCAATGGACATAGAGTTTGAGCAAACTCCAGGAGATGGTGAAGCACAGGGAAGCCAGGCATGCTGCAGTCCATGGGGTCGCAAAGAGTCTGACACAACAACTGAGCAACAACTTCACAAGCTGGGTAAATGGTATAGAGGGATTCACTGTAACTATCTTTTCTAAGTTTATAACTCTTTTGTAAATATAAAACTATTTCAAAACAAAAGTTTTTTTTTCCAAAATTTCAGTTCCTTCTTATGTTGGTGAGGATAAAATTTACAGCAATGGAGAGACTAAAGAAGTTGCTTAGTAATGTTTTCCCAAATCAATATTTAAACCATGTATTTCCATTGTCTCACCACAAAAATGTATCTGTGACTATCACTCTCAATATTATACTTTAAATTTTACTACAACTCAGTCTTTGAGACACCACTACAAAGTCAACTTTCTGTGGTTGATGAGTTTCACAATAAATCAACCCCCAGTTTGGGGAACCAGGGATTGGGGTGGGAGGAGGCAATTCTAAGTTATGGGGGGATTTCTGATTGTATGGCTTGCTGGCACTCCTAACCCCCATGGTGTTCAAGAGTTGGATGTGCAATATTTAGAAACCCTTACACAGAAATTTTTTTCCTTTTGGACTCTTCGCAGATACCACCATATTTTCAAAGGAAATACTGGAGGGGCTTATATTCATTTAATGCTGGAGCCACTAGTGCATTACTCCTTGTAGCAAACTATGCAAATTTCTACTCTATCTGGACCCAGGGCAAGGGCTGGAAGGGCCAAGAATTAAGATCCAGAAAAGACTGAAGCCGTGGAAGGAAAGTGCTGGATACAACAATTTTATTTTAAAGTAGCTGTTCTAAGGATAGTTCTAAGGATATTCTGAAATTTCTATTTAGCATTCCCCTCATCCTGATGATGAGAGACATATTTGATCTCTAAGTATTAAGGGATAGGCATTGTGCTAGTTGTGTCAACTACATAATTTCATTTAGTTCTTGAGACAAACTATGAAGTCAGTAATGTTTACTGTTTCTATTTTATCTAATAAGAAGTTGAGTCTGAGATTTTGTTGCATGACACCTATGTGCAAGAATGCCACATTCCTTTATTTCTCTAAATTAAATTAAATCTAGTTCTGAATTCCCATCCATAAGGTCAATTTGGGGGTCCACTGAGACTTAAGTGGAGCCAGGAGAGAAAAGAAAGTTCCAGCGACTTCATCCACTGTGGTGGTATCTGTGATCATCAGTGCTGCCTCCACTTCAGTAGGGCTCTGGATATAGTCCTGGGCCAGCTGCTGACTACTGCCGAGATGGCTCTGTTGACCACAGGCTCCCACAGAGTTCTCAGCACAGGGTTGGCAGGTTAATCACAAACAATACAGAATGCCTGGTTAAATTTCAATTTCAGATAAACAATAAGTACTTTTTAGCATAGGCATATCCCATGCAATAGTTGCAACAGTGACTTATTGTTTATATGAAATTGAAATTTAACTGGGCAACTTGTATTTTATGGAACAACCCTGTCTGTCAGCAGCCATCAAGGCCACAGCACTTAGTCTCCAGCCTCCTCCTCATTCACGTCTCAGCTATTTCCCACCTGGAAACAGGTGCAGGAAAGGGCCATGTGATTCGGAAAATACCCTGGTTGTACCCAGTCCTCTGTCCCCACTAACACAGTCATGAGGAGATCAAAGGTCTGATCAATACTGACTAGCCTGCTGAGTGATGAGAAAACAAAGTAGCAGTGGAAGGAAAATCCCTCTGCTGAAGCCCAGTGTCAATGAGTTAACTCTGTGAGCTTGCAGAGGCCACACGCCAGAGAATTCAGGTGGACATGCGCAAACCAGACTCAGGTCCAGTCCCCTAAAGACTCTGTGCTGGTGGCTCTCAGACTAGGAATATTCAGTGTAGCCTCCATTCACTCACCCAGACAGCACACCTAGAGCCTTAACCCTATAAATGCACTTGTTTAAGACCCCAGCTGGCTATTTAAAGCTGTAACAACTCAAAACAAAATCTGTTTACTACTGCACAAGTAGTAGGTGTGTGAATGTTTTTATTATTTGGGTTCTATCATGTTATTCTTTTATTCCTGTGGGTGTTCTTTTAGCATTCCTTTAAAAAAGATTTTCCCTTTCGCATTGAACTTGGCCCAACCAAAAGTATTTATATAAAGGACCCATGAGAGGGATGCTCATCAAGGGAAATTAAAGAATTACTTTCCCCCATGTTGTTCATGGGTGCTGCTCCAGGACCATGACAACCCCATCCCTAGAAAAAAACACTGGCATTGAAACTAACTTTCAAGGAGAGGCCAACAGGATCACAATAAGAATCACCTTTACTTAGTAATCTATAAAGAGAAGCCCCAAATTTCACACTAAATCATGATAACAATGCTTTAAACAAAACTTCACTGATTTCTTAACTGTTAATAAATATATTGACCAGATAGCTCTAGCTATAAGACAAATATTGTAGCCAGTTTCTCCTTAAAAACAACCTAGATCATACTGTACTGACTGTTGATCTAGTTAGCTTAATTTGCTTAACCAAAATAGAAAGCTTTGTAATCATCTGGTCAACTGTTAATATAAACTATTTCCAAAAAATATGATCTGAACAACCATAAATTATTGTATGCATCGAATGTGCCTCTAAGTACTTGATTCAATCTCTTTCTTAATCAGATTCTTTAAACATTTATGGGGAAAAACTGATCAATAGTAATCAAATCTCTCCCTTATAACAGAAAAAATGATCTATTTTGTCTCTTTGATATTATTTTTGGCTTTTTCAGTTGGAGAACAATGGCAGGTAAAAGGAGGCCATTTGGCAACTTGAGGATGTAATGGCATATATTATGTGTTTATAGGCCCCTTTCACATGTGTGCTCTGGTTTTGAATCAGACAGTGGTGACCGTTCATGTATAAGTGACAGGACACCTGTGCGAGGTTTTCTTACCAGAGCTGGTCATTTGAGACATTATCCATCCTTGCTATTCTGTTCTAGATTCCAAATGGCAACTTCAAACAAAACACAAGAGTAAATTGGAGGGCAGCAGAAGGACAAATTGAGAAATTCAGCAATTAAAGATTTCACCACATTTTTTCTTTAGCCTTCCTCCTCTCTTAGCCATGGTGGGAGCTGACTGAAGTCCGTTATTTGCTGTCAATCACAAAACCTTTGATAAAATTATTAATTAGGTAAGAAAAAAAAAGATAGGGGGAAGATGGAAGGAATCAGAAAAATACTTGGATAAGTTACATACCATAAATCTTTCCAGTTTCATCTCTTAGCAGAAACACTCTGCAAACTTTCTAAACTAAATTTCTAACTGTTGATCCTCATGCTTCATGATAATATAACAAAACCCAGAAGGGCACCCCAGTTAATCATTTCCATGTACAGTTTTAGAATTCATTGATTTGACAATTTCACCATAATCAGTCATGTCATGATCATTTAGTATAATAGAGGAATCAAGACCTGAACTATTAATCTCTGTAATGATATTTATTGACCTGAAATCTGTACTAGAAAAATGTCTGGGCATTATACTAAACATTTACCATTTAGTACATACTCAAGACTATTGCTACTATTTTCAAAACAACTAAAATCTAGCTGACTTGTTTCTTTCAGTAACAACTATATTTCCAACTAATGGCGGCCTGAGAAAATGAATTTGTCCTCTAATAGTTGGCCAACTTCCCCCAGAGTTTATCAAATTCTAAATGCCTGGGGGATCAGCAGTCTTTCAAAAATCAGAAAGAGAAGTCAAGGAAACAATCCAATTCACCACTGCAACAAAAAGAACAAAATACCTAGGAATAAATCTACCCAAAGAGACAAAAGGCCTTAATGCAGAAACCAGTAAGACTCTGATGAAAGAGATCAAACATGACACAAACAGATGGAACAATATACCATGTTCTTGGATTGGAAGAATCAATACTGTGAAAATGACTACACCACTCAAAGTAATCTACAAATTTAAATTAATCCCTATTAAACTTACAATGCTATTTCTCAGAGAACTAGAAAAATAATCTCACAATTTGTATGGAAACACAAAAGACACCAAAGCTAAAGCAATCTTGAGAAAGAAAAACGGAGATGGAGGAATCAGGCATCCTGACTTTAGACTATACTACAAAGCTACAGTAATCAAGACAGGATGGTACTGGCACAAAAACAGAAATACAGACCAATGGAACAAGATAGAAAGTCCAGAGATAAAGCCATGCACCTACAGGAAACTTATCTTTGACAAAGGAGGCAAGAATATACAATGGAGAAAAGACAGCCTCTTCAAAAAGTGGTGCTGGGAAAACTGGACACCTACATGCAAAAGAATAAAACTAGAACAATTTCTAACACCATACACAAAGATAAACTCAAAATGGATTAAAGACCTAAATGTAAGACCAGAAACTAGAAAACTCTTAGAGGAAAACATAGGGAGAACACTCGATAACATAAATCAAAGCAAGATCCTCTATGACCCACCTCCTAAAGTAATGGAAATAAAAACAAAAGTGAATAAGTGGGACCTGATAAACTTAAAAGCTTTTGCAGAGCAAAGGAAACTATAAACAAGGTGAAAAGACAACCCTCAGAATGGGAGAAAATAATAGCAACTCAAACAACTGACAAAGGATTAATTTCCAAAATATACAAGCAGCTCATACAACTCAATGCCAGAAAAACAAACAACCCAATCAAAAAGTGGGAGAAAGACTTAAGCAGACATTTCTCCAAAGAAGACATACAGATGGCTAACACATGAAAAGACGCTCAGCATCGCTCATTATTAGAGAAATGCAAATCAAAACCACAATGAGATATTACCTCGTACTGGTCAGAATGGCCATCATCAAAAAGTCTACAAACAATAAACACTGGAGAGGGTGTGGAGAAAAGGGAACACTCTTGCACTGTTGGTGGGAATGTAAATTGATACAGCCACTATAGAAGACAGTATGGAGATTCCTTAAAAAACTAGGAATAAAACCACCATATGACCCACCAATCCCACTCCTAGGCATATACCCTGAGGAAACCAGGGTTGAAAAAGACACATGTATCTTTTTCAATGAACTTCAGTGCTGTTCATTGCAGCACTATTTACAATAGCTAGAACATAGAAGCAACCTAGATGCCCATCAACAGAGGAATGGATAAAGAAGTTGAGATACATGTACACAATGGAATGTTCAGTTCAGTTGCTCAGTCGTGTCCTCCTCTTTGTGACCCCATGAACCGCAGCACTCCAGGCCTCCCTGTCCATCACCAACTCCCAGAGTTTACTCAAACTCATGTCCATCAAGTTGGTGATGCCATCCAGCCATCTCATCCCCTGTCGTCCCCTTCTCCTCCTGCCCCCAGTCCCTCCCAGCATCAGGGTCTTTTCCAATGAGTCAACTCTTCGCATGAGATGGCCATGTTACTCAGCCATAAAAAGGAACACATTTATGTCAGTTCTAATGAGGTGGATGAATGTAGAGCCTATTATACAGAGTGAAGTAAGTCAGAGGAAGACTAATATCATATATTAATGCATATATATGGAGTCTAGAAATATGGCACTGATGAACCTATTTGCAAGACAGCAAGGGAGACATAGACATAGAGAATGGACTTGTGGACACAGGGCAAGTGGAGAAGGTGAGAAGAATTGAGAGAGTCGCATTAAAACGTATACATTACCATATGTAAAAGTAGATAGCTGGTGGAAATTTGCTGTATGTCGGTGCAGGGAGTTCTATGTGATCAGGGACACAGGGTCTGGTCCACAATAAATGCATTGTTTGTTAAGTAAATAACTGAATCAATGTGGGGAGGGGAGGGAAGAGGAGGGAGGTTCAACAGGGAGGGGATATATGTGTAATTATATCTGATTTGTGTGGTTGTGTGGCAGAAACCAATACAACATTATAAAGCAATTATTCTCCAATTAAAAAATAAATTTAAAAAATAATTGAATCAAATGTTATTCACCTCCAGCACCACCACCATTAAACCACAATCTCACTAACATCTCAATCACGTATTTTCCCTTGAGTTGCATGTCCTGGATACAGTTAAATCACACACTCTAACATTCAAACCCTCAATTATTGGTCTGGGTAGTATGACTCTTGCTGGGGATGTGTCAGCAGGCAATCATTTGAAACCAGACTTCTATGTATCACTAATGCATTTCTGCCACTCTCCAATTTGTATAAGTCCTTTCCATAAGACTCTCCAAGGCAAATGTCCTATTGCTATCTTTGGCTCAATTGTCCCATCCCTGGTAAGATGGAAGAGTATGGGTAATTATGATTCCAAGACATCATTCTTGCCCAGGCTTTACTAGCATGTATTCTAGTACAGACACTTGACCCTATGTCAATTCCTGACATGCTCAGGTGGGACACAAAACACAAATACTAAATGCATTTGGTGCTTAATATCATCAAATCCCATCTCCCTTTCTTAGGATAAATGAGCTTTCATCCTTCAATTCTTGATGTCTCTGGTGATTACAGTATTGTAGTCAAAGGCAACAAAAGGTCACTAATAGTGTTAAGCTTTACCCGACACTAAAATTCCTAATAGTATAATGGTGAAGAAAAAAAGGAGGAAAAGGGCCAAAGGAAGACATAAATGAGCAAGGAATAATGAAACATTTTCTTGAGTTGAAAATGAGTTCAAACTCTAATATTTAAGTTCACAATTCAAATAGTTAGTGCTCAATTTTATTTCTTGCTGACAAATTCTGCCTCTTCAAATTAAGTATAAAAGTTGGAAATGGTTCTTCACAAGTCAATCGCCTATACAAAACATTGTGATGAGTAGTTAAGCATGTATTAATTAGAAACATATGGGGATTAATTTCCTTCAAATAAATGTAGTTATGAAACTTGAGAGTAAAGGAGAATCATTTAGCAAAATACTCTCAAATCATGCTGAATATATAAGATTAAGCAAGATATACTTATTCAAATTTAAAATGGTTTTTTTACATCTAGCCAATGGGCCAACTGGGCAATAAAGTCTTCATTAGCAAGAGTGTCATTTTTACATACATATATTCATTATTTGACTCATGGATTCCCTGTTTCAAAAAATATCAGGAAAATATGGAAGAAAAGGGGCTAGGGGAGAGGGATTTAGCTGTATCTCTGATGTTTTATTTCTTGAAAAAAGAGATTTGAAATAAGAATGGCAAAATAGTAACACCATCAAATTTGGCTGATGGGTATGTGTATTTCTATTTTATTCTTTTCTATATGCTTGAGAAGAACAAGTTTTTTACAAAAGTGTGCAGGCAGTATGTGATGGTGAGACCATGGGATTCGGTCTGAAGTATCTGGTTTGGCTGTTTACTAGTTCCATGACCTTGGCAATCTAAGTTTCAGTTTCCAAACCTACATAATCAGGAAAATATGAACTGGTTCCCATCTGAAGGGTGAGAACTCTGTATTATTTGGAGAAAAATGTGTGTTCTTAAGTCTTAGGTTCAGTTCCTCTGAAAATAGCCTTTCAGACAGATTTTTGTGGAACTTTCACTAGGCAGTGCTCTCAGAAATGGCACCAGTGGAAACGCCAAGGATACCAGGGGAAGAGGGAGAAGTTGAGCTGCAATGCTATCACAACAGAGGCCTCAGCCAGTCCCATGAAGGTACACTGGAGCTGAAACAGTCCTTCACAATCAGCTAGAATCAAGGGAAGAAGGCCATAATTTTGTATCTCTATGTCAACCTCCAAATCATTGGCTAAAGACTACCTGTAGGGAAAGAACATAGCCTTGGGTGAGGCAGAGCCTATCAGCCAAGGACAGTACCTAGGGGGGAAGTAAGATGGCAACCATCAGAAACTGCCAGATGGGGAATGAGGGCCTTAACCTTGAAGGGAGAAGCTATGTTAAGCACGACAACATCCACTACAGTCAAGGACTGAGACTCAACCTTGGGAATGGAAAGAACATGGTGCAGAAGTGGAAGAGTGAAAAATCAAAGGATTATAGGGCCAGGGATTACCTGGTGGCTCAGACAGTAGAGTCTGCCTGCAATGCGGGAGACCTGGATTCGATCTCTGGGTCAGAAAGATTCCCTAGAGAAGGGAATGGCAACCCACTCCAGTGTTCTTGCCTGAAGAATCCCATAGACAGAAGAGCCTGGCGGACTACAGTCCATGGGGTCGCAAAGGGTTGGACACAACTGAGTGACTTCATTTTCACTTCCTTTTTCACAGGACCAGGCAGTTAGGTCCCTGGGCCCTAGGTGAGATGGGCTGGGGTCTGAAAGCCTGCAATAGAAGGTTAGCTGTGACAGGATCATAGCCTTTTGTAAGTCACACTCTTCACACTCTGTGGATCTGGATTATGTCCCTGCTGTTCTCTGGTATACAATTTATATGCAAATGGGCTTCCCAGATGGGTCAAACTGTAAAGAATCCACCTGAAATGCAGGAGACGTAGGTTTGATCCCTGGGGTGGGAAGACTCCCTGGAGAAGGAAATGACAATCCACTCCAGTATTCTTGCCTGGGAAATTCCATGGACAGAGGAGCCTGGCGGGCTACAGTCCATGGGGTTGCAAAGAGTGGGACATGACTGAAGCAACTGAGCATGCACTTAATTGTGTATGCATGTATGTATCCAGTCCGATGCTGCCCAGGGCCACAGATTTGAAGAAAGAAGCAACATGAACACTTAGTGTTACTATAATAGTGTCGACTGGAATCCAAACCAAAGAATCGAAAAGAAAGGTGAAATGTGGATGACCAAATCAGGTCACTGAGTTAGGAGGGATGGAGTATTTCTCATTTTTAAACCGCTTTGAAACATTCATCCTTTTCAGAAAAGAAAAAGATATTTAAAATGTAACACTAGACTATATTTAGCCAAAACCCCTTTTTAAAAGTCAAGGCCACTTTCTCCAGCAGACTGTGGAATCAAAGACAAACAGAATGGCTTCCAAGGAAATCATTTGTACACAAAATTCAGAGATCACACTGAGTTAGGTTTTTAAGCATATTTGAACCTACCAGTTTTATTGTATCCACTAATGCCAGTCACTTATTTATAGACCAATGTCACATGCTCATTTGACTGCACATAAGTTGATGATTCAATTTGGATTCAACAGGCTTTATTTATTTGCAAGGTCTCTGAGAACTTGGAATTAAAATAATGAAACATCTGAGAGAAGGAGCACTGTGTACATAGCTGTATAATGGGAAGACTTCTGTTTTGGCTTTTTCCTTTGACCAAATCCTTAAGCCTATTTGCATTTCAGTGTATGCATCTGCACACCAGTATGAGCACATACTACACCTGATTAGGTCTACAGGTATGAATGAAATACTGAACAAATCACTGATTATAGCTGGATTGTATCGTTATTCTCAGAGTTTTTATAAGGAGCGTTATAGATGGAAGGGTGCCATGGAATAAAGAGGAGGTTTTGAACCAGTCAACTAACGTGCAATGTTTCCAGGGGCATTTAACTAACTATGCAATCCACTCGGTCCACACGACTAATAACATGGTTGTTAGCCTGTCACCCAGCTTGGATGACTTTACTGCTTATACAGTCAAAGTCAAATACACTGCATGCCTGTTCCTGTAATTCATTCATACAAATGAGAGGAAACAAATATAGGTCACCATAAATTTAACTTTCTCAAGATGACCCATATACTCCTCCTCCCCGCCTCGACAAGAAGAAGCTAGACAAATCCACAGTAATGCTTTTGTCATAGAGAACTATGCTTTCCAGCACTGCTGCAGCTAAACTGCACATGTACACACAAGACTCTCTGAAAAGAAACACACTGGAAAATTCCTTCCTCTCCTTTAGCTTTGCAAAAGCTTTGCAAGAGCTATTGTTCTTCTCATACTCAATTATGCTTCTGTTTTTGTGAAGAGAAAGCAAGGATGTGGGTGGGTTGCTTTTACTCATCTTTTCAACATTAAGTGTCTGACCTGACATGCTTGTAGACAATCAAGTATAGTGACCATAAAATCAGTTACCACACTGTCCCTTTCCCCAGGAGCTAGTCTTGCAGGACCACTGATTAGAGAGAGCTGTCATCAAGTAATATTCTTCCTGGGATCTGTTTTTGCAACCATTTGGAATTGTAAAAACCATTCCTATCCAAAGGCAGGCAATGGACCAGATTTGAACCCCAAAGCCATAATTTGCCAATTCCTGTTTTAGACTGGTGGTTCCCAAGTTGTTTCCCCTAGAGTTACCCAGGGAACATTTTAAAGTAAACACACAGCTCACACTTCAAACCAATTACAACACGATCTCTGGGGGATACAAGCAAGTGTCAGTCATTTTAGAAGTCCCTCAAGTGTATTCCAGGGTGCAAACAATTTGGGACTTGCTGATGGCTTGATGATCCCTTCCAGTCCTAACCATGCAGACTCTTTGCTTGTCACTCCTAGAATCATGAACAGAAGACTGTATGGTACTGGAAGGGTAGGTTTCATAATCAAAATGTCATAGTAGGGACTTCCCTGGTGGTTCACTTCCAATGCAAGGGGTGTGGGTTTGAGCCCTGGTTGGGGAACTAAGATTCTATATGCTGTGGGTGTGGCCAAAAACAATTTTTTTAAAGTGGGGGGGGAGAAATAGAGCTTTAAAAAGTCATAGTTACAGTGTAAACTCAGCCCGGTTTAAGAGATTGTAGGTGGGGAGACTGGCACAGTGTCTTAGCCTAGCTGTCCCTCCCCAGCATCCCTCAGAGAACAGACTCTGAGACAAAGTGGAAATTCATTTAGGGGTATCATTACAGGCATCATGCAAGGGGGATCAAGAAGCGTACAACAGGGAAGGAAAAAGACAATACGCTCCATGTAGGCTTACTACAATGCCATCTTAGTTAAATCTTCTTTCTCTAAAAGAAAAAAATAATGTCAACAATGATACATCTCCAACTTTAACAGGAAAAAACGTAAACGTCAGACACAATTTATCTATGTTGAATATAAACTCTTCCCTAAATGCCCCTATCCACTGTCATTATTCCACTTAACAGTCATATCAAGCTGAGGTCCACATCAGCTCACCAAGTGAGAAGAATACAAAACACACGCTCAAAATCCTTGCACATAAAAATAACTACTGTCAACATTTCGGCCTTTTTTACTTCCAGTCTTTGTCCAGATATGTTTACATGGTTGAGATAATTGTGTGTCTGTATACATTTTTGTTGTTAATTTCCATTTCAAAACATAATTAAAGTTCTTAATTTCTGGTCTTGGCAGACATGCTATTTCTCTGGGCACTTCCTAACTGGCCCCTCCCAGACCTCCCAGCTTGTTGACCACTCCCTCCTGGGACACCAAATCCACACCTATTTAGACTCCTACCTCCCTTACAAGACCCAGATAAACTCTTAACTTTCTATCTTTTCTTCTAGCTCCCTCCTCTTTGGTTATTCTCTCTCCTTTTCATTCTCACCATCTTCTCAACTTTCCAGTTTTTATACTTCTATTCCAGTCACAGAACACACGAAAGAGATGTATACATTATGCTGTTTGTGGCCTGTGTCCTCTTCCCATGCCCAGTCCCCGATCTGCAACTTAATGGAATTGCATTTCTATGAGGGCAGGACTGATATTATCCATCTCTTTCTCCCCCCCAGTGCTTAGTGCAGCATCTTGCCCATCAAAGCACCTCCACAAATCCTTGCTGAATTAATGAATGCATGTTAAAATCATCTCAGCTGTGAGTCAGGCATTGCCAGTCTTAATACTTGCTAACTATGCCCAGGCAAATATTAAAACTCTGAGGGATAGTATCTGTGTGTCCGTGTAGATATGAAAAGCCACAGGGTTTCCAAATGCATTTCACTTAAGAGTTCTACTGTGGTAATATCACAGTATGCCATGGAAGCCATTGGGAAGAAAGCATTCAGAGCTATGCTGCTGGTGCCTCTCTTAAATGAACTATTTCCCCCAGCCTAAGGCCTATATGTACAAGTGCACTCTTCACAGATTTCAAATAAGCAACTGTACTGGCAAGACCACTCTCGCTTCCTGCCTTCCAACCTGCTGTGGGGGCCTGTCTTTGGCAGAAACCAGCCACCAAGGGATTCTAGGTGATACAGTTCAAAGAGATCAGCCTCCATGAGGTGCAGAGCAGAGAGAAGTACAGAGAACTCTTGCTGGACAGAGGAAATGTCAAGAGAAGAAGAGCACAGATGATACTGGGATTCATGGCTTCCATACTTGCATATGAGCTGAGGCTTGCCATCTGGACAAGACACCTACTGTGGTTAGACTCTACCACGATGTAGTTAACATAGGCCCCAAGTGTCTTCCCTGCCAATCCTGTCCCTTTCAAGTCACTATGTAGTCACACTGACACTTAACACTAGGTCATGACTATTGGCAGGCAGAACAGATTCCAGTCATGTACCTATTCAATTTTCAATATTAGAACCATGAGATCCTGAAACCAGAGCCACATCATGATACACTCTCCCTATCCTGATGGTTCCTGACCCAACAGGTAAGGAAGAATACATGAACATTCTTTTGAGCCACAGTCATGGCCTTAGTTTGCAGTGCAGTAACTTGCTGTACTATGAGTTTAGCATGTCAGTTACCTATTCATGGCTTTGACACACTCCTTGCCCAAAAATAAGTTTCTCCTAATAATTCCCCCTTGGGTTTTCCAGGTTCCAGTCATTTTATCAAACCCATTGTAATAGCCAAGATGCCTGTATATCACGATGCTATGATTTCATCTTAACTGGCTTCTTCACAGAAAGTGAAAGTGAAGTTGCTCAGTCATGTCTGACTCTTTGCAACCCCATGGGCTGTAGCCTACCAGGCTTCTCTGTCCATGGGATTCTCCAGGCAAGAGCACTGGAGTGGGTTGCCATTTCCTTCTCCAGGGGATCTTCCCAACCCAGGGAATTGAACCTGGGTCTCCCGCACTGCAGGCAGAGGCTTTACCGTCTGAGCCACCAGGGAAGCCCCTCTTCACAGAACAGGATTGTAACAATTATCTCTGTCCACTAAACTGATTTTCTTGTCCTCTTATCTGCCCTGGGGAAAATTATTGAGGGATCAGTTCAGTTCAGTCATTCAGCTGTGTCTGCCTCTCTATGACCCCATGGACTGCAGCACGCCAGGCCTCCCTGTCCATCACCAACTCCTGGACCTTACTCATACTCATGTCCATTGAGTCAGTGATGCCATCCAACCATCTCATCCTCTCTCCTTCTCCTCCTGCCTTCAATCTTTCCCAGCATCAGGGTCTTTTCAAACAAGTCAGCTCTTCACATCAGGTGGCCAAAGTATTGGCGTTTCAACTTCAGCATCAGTCTTTCCAATGAATATTCAGGTCTGATTTCCTTTAGGATGGACTGGTTGGATCTCCTTTCAGTTCAAGGGACTCTCAAGAGTCTTCTCCAACACCACAGTTCAAAAGCATCAATTCTTCAGCACTCAGCTTTCTTTACAGTCTAACTCTCACATCTATACATCACTACTGGAAAAACAATAACTTTGACTAGACAGACCTTTGTTGGCAAAGTAATGTCTCTGCTTTTTAATATGCTGTCTAGCTTGGTCATAGTTTTTCTTCCAAAGAGCAAGCATATTTTAATTTCATGGCTGCAGTCACCATCTGCAGTGATTTTGGAGTCCAAGAAAATAAAGTCTGACACTGATTCCACTCTTTCCCCATCTATTTCCCATGAAATGACGGGACCAGATGCCATGATCTTAGTTTTCTGAATGTTGAGTTTTAAGCCAACTTTTTCACTTTCCTCTTTCACTTGAGGGATCACAGCCTTCTAATTCCATGCACTCTGAAGATGCTTTGTTGACTCATCAGTAAACCGCATGAGCTCTTGCCCTTCCAGAGCCAATATCATTTGGGGGTAGGGGTTAAGGAGGAGGAGACATGGAAGGCTCCAGTGGTCCTTTATTTACATATAATATGGCACTTGTCTAGAAGGCACAAACCTCTGTGGGGACAGACTGAGTCAGTTCCCATGTATACCATTTCTCCTTGGTCATGGAAGCCATTTGGGTCTGGTCAACCTTGAGTATTAGAACAGTCCTGCACTGCCTAACCCAGAATGGAAATACCCAACTGAAACGTTATGGCATACCAGTAGTATTCCTTTCCATAGAGGTTCATGACCAACAATGTATTAAATAGCTCTCTCAAAATCTTCTAAGATGTGTCAGATTCAGAACTGTAGGGGTCATTGGTTTAGGTCTCCTTACTGAATTTGCCAAAAAGTCAAGGAGGCCTGATTGATATCCATTTAGACCTGTGAAGTCATGGTGTACATGTATGTATGTGTTAGCTGCTCAGTCATGTCCCACTCTTCACGACCCCATGGACTGTAGCCCACCAGGCTCTGCCATCCATGGAGTTCCCCAGGCAAGAACACTGGAGTGGGTTGCCATGCCCTTCTCCATATATGAATGTATACTCTGCTTAAATTTTTTTCCTGAGCAGTGACTATCAGATTCAGATTTATGTCTTTTCATTACATCTCAGTGAGGGTACCCAGGAGTTTCCCAAATGGGAATATGTGTTCTCCAGAACTCAGAATCACACATGTTTTAAGGTGGATACTTTTAAAGCTGTTTATTTATTTCAGTTGGCATTTATTTCAGTTTGTTTTTCTTAACCATTGTATTTCAAAGAATGTAACAAAGCTTGAAGTTAATTTTCTATTCTCAGCACTGCATATGATCCACCACTATGTTTAGGCTGTGAGATACCATTACCTTCACCTCTGTTGATTAGAAGTTCATTGGTGTGGTGGTGGACCTATCTAATGGAGAGTAGTTTGTGTCCTCTAAGTGTCAAAGAATGTTCTGCCACTAGGAGGCAAGTGTTCATAATAGTGTTGCATAATGATAAGAGGTATATTGTATACCTTTTAATTTAAAGGCAAAGGGAGGTTGTCTGGCCTCTATCATTGGGACAGAGTAAACATTTGCCAAAGCAATTACTTCAGGCTGTGTACCCAGGTTGAGAGACCTGGTTCTCAACAAAGATCAGATTGTCTCTGCAATTAACAACATTCCAGAGTAGAAGATGAGACCAGCAATACATCCTTTCTTTCCAACTTGTCCATCTGTTAGTTCAACAGCCACTCTATCTTCATTCCATTCAGGCTAATGAAATTTAAGCCAGTAACTCCTGGGCAGAGAGAAGAATGTGTATTTCAAAGTTTTCTGTGAATACTGGAGTCTTCATTACATAAACCACTTGAAATCACTGGTTTTCTAAGTTAAAGTGTCTGAATACTGGCAATTACATTTGATTCCACTATGCTCTCATCACAGAAGACTTACTACTCCACCCAATATATAGGGAAGTATTATGAGAATGGATTTGTTCCTGAGATAAAGTTAGGATTAAGCTGATGGGTTCTGTTCCAAGCCCCACGTTTTAAATATATCACTTTTTTTTTTCAAATAAGTGTTGGGAAGAGGGGATGCTTTTTGAAGAGGGAAATACAGATAGTCACCATAAACTAGATAGTGATTATAAAAGGGTAGAAAATCCCTAAGCAGAACTTTTTCTTCAACAGTAATTTGGTCTTTGGTTATTCTATTTATAGTTGAGGTTATTATATCAAATACATATTTGGGGGATTTCCCTGAAGTCCAGAGCTTAGGGCTCCACACTTCCACTTCAGTGGGCACAGGTTCAATTTCTGGTTGGGCAACTAAGATCCCACATGCTGTGCAGCAAGGTCAAAAAAATATATGTATTTTGGTCTTAGCAAATGTATGAAACTTATATTATGCTGCATTGTATCAAAGTGTATTGGCTCATTTCAGCCCATATGTGCATTTTCTCACTGGAACAGCGATTTTAGTAATTTTGACTTTGCACACCTTTAGGCGGGGAATCCATTTTCCACTGACCTACAGCCCCTACCTCTCCCTATTGCCTTATATGTAGCCACTTTCCATACTTGTTAAGTGTATGACCCCATGAAAGCATGTGAATTTGAAATCCCTGCTATTCATAATGATGTACAAATTATGTAGCAACTATTCACTTGATTAAAGTGCTGATGCTATTCACTCAGCCAAGGAAAATATGAAGAGCTTCTCTTTAAACAGCAAACTCCTCCACTGATTTCTGAACTAATTCAACCTGAAAATTTGTTTTATGCAGAACTTGAGAATCACAACTACTGCATGAAATAAAATACTTGGGAAATTTAATCAAGAGAAGAAATAAATTTGAAAGGTAGAACTGATGTGATATCCAAAATAAGAGTGGAAGACAAAGGCATTTAGAAAATAAAAATTTACTTGCAATAAAATTCAAGTCAGTCAGACTTCAGAAGGAATGCTTTGAAGGTGTGTCTGTCATACACACACACACACACACACACACACACACGTGTGTGTGTGTGTATTAACGAGAACAAAAAGATTGCCAGTAGTCTGGTCATAGTAGAAAAATAGCATCTTTCCATGTGATTATCATATCCACAAAGGTTGTATCATTTCTTCACATGTCACTGTTACTCAAGACAAGGCTGAAGTTTTGGCCAGATGAGTCCAATCTGACAGGTAATGTGCAAGACGGCATTCACTGGGGATCAGAACTAGACAGGTAACCTTATTTTTCCCCATTACTGCAAAACATGTTTCACAGGTTTATTTATAAGGGAGTCAGGGCAAAATGTCAGTTCTGGCTTCACAATCAAGAGGGCTTTTGAATTAAATAACTGAATTTGGTTGCCAACCCTTCTGCTTACAAGCTGCTAGTACTCAGCAGTCTCTGTGTTCTCCTTTTCTTCCCAAGTCCCACGTCTAGACTGCATTCCTCAGCCTCCATCAGTTTTGTGTGGCCTTGTGATCGAGTTCTGGAATAAAAACGATGGGTCCCTTTACAAGCCTGGCCCATCAAAACCTTCCAAGGGCCAGAGGAGGGTGGAGACATGAAGGAAGGAAGCCTGAACAGCTGCATGTGCTAGAACTCCAATTCCCACCATCCCCCTACCCCCACTAGCCTGCATGAGACTGGATATGAGCAAAAAGTAAAACTTAAGGCCACAGACATACTGGAGTTATGGTTACAGCTCTTGGCCTATACTGACGAATATGCCATGTGATAGCTGTAGAATTACTGACCCTCTCTAAACCCAGCATCATCATCATCAATAAACTGAGAACAACAATGTATCTAATTTAGGGGCTGGATGAGGATTTAATAAGAAATTGTGTAACAATGAGCACAACACTTGGCACACTTAATAACCAGTAAACACCAACTACTAGGAAGGTTCTAGATAGGTATTAGCTATTACAATGTTAGATGAACTGCAAAACGCAAAGAAAAGGACATCATTCATTCTGCTTGGTAATCTCTATACTTGGTCACATAGAGAAGCTACTCCTTACATTTAACCAGTTCTTTTATTTATACACACACACACACACACACACACACACACACACACACACACACACACACACTGATTAAGCACTCCTTTGAAGATCCAGAGTCCCACAGGACTGGGATTAACTTGAACTGGATAAGTCACCACTACAACAGCTACTTGAACCACCGGAGTGTACACAATCACTCTCCAAATTGAAACCAAGAGATCACTATTAGGCTTTATATCCTCAAGCACAAAAACCCCCATAAGCTTCAGACCACCACAGAGTGAACAGAATACCAAGTTACCCTGAGACAGCACCAACTGAAAGATGCTGCCTCTGCTGTCATCAATTACAGTGTATTAAGGTCCCAGAGGGTGCAGTACTTAATAAATGGCCTTGCTTAATAGATGTTAACTAATTACACCTAGAAAATCCCTGTCCACCCAAGACAAGTAATACAATATGCCAGGTGGGGAAGGCTGACTTTCTCATTCGGATCTTTTGAAGGCCTCTGGCTGTTCTTGAGGTAGGGAATGGACACAAAGGAAGGGCTTTACTTCTTTGAAGGCTGCCCTAATCCAATCCGTAAGTCAGTCACCTGCATACCTTGACTCTAAAATCTGACAGCCAGGCTCTAAGATAAGTTTTTAGAGAATGGAAATCAGGTTAAATTCCTCAAAGAGAAGGGAAATAGGGCAGACCTCAACTTGAGGTGATTCCCAGCTTAATTTCATCTGAGTTCTCAGGTAATGGGCTGTTCATGGTGGCTAGAATGCAGAGCACAAAAGAATAAATTTGACTTCAGCACAGGGTTCTGCTCCTCCTACTGTAGAATGTAAGTGAATTTGTTTTTAGTTTCTAGTGGGTAACAGGATCAAAAAAAATTTTTTTTGAGCACTTGATGAAAGTGTGTCTCTCCAGAAAAAAAAAAAATCAAGTTTACAGACCCTCCCTTTCTCATGGTAAGTCAGCAAAAGCCTAAGTATGAATGTGAACGAAAATCCCTGCTGGGCTTCTTACAACAGAGGGCTGGGACCCACCCCAAGTTCCTGAGTGACTGGTGGGGGCTGATCATTTGCACCTCTAACAAGTTCTCAGAGCTACTGTTTCAGCTATAGCCCTGGGAGCCATCCCTCTAGGACTCTGCAGTCCAGGGTGAAAACAGCTGCTCCAAGGGGCCCTCTTGAGAGCATTCCAAATGCTGAGAGAATAGACCTATCAAAAGTAAGTCACAAGGCAGAAGAGAGAACACACAAACTCCCAGCAACACTAAACTCTGATCTGTGACCTTATGGCAACACTCCCCTTAGTGAAAGTTGAAATTCGTGTCTTCACCTCTGATTTCCATTTATCTTTCCCTGCTTCCTGCCCTCCACATTTCCTCCCCCCTTTCTGCATCAGGGCCTTCTCCTCCCCCATCTGTCCCAGTGCGTGCCTGTGTGTGGGCATCTAAACGACTGAGTTTGCATCTGTCCCTCACCTCTTTCCCTCTGCACACTATTATAATAGGAAATGAGTTTCAGATTTTACAGTTTGTTGTAGCTATTCAATAAAATTTTATGACTCATATTCTTAATTTTGAAGCAAGTAAATGGAATATTTTCTATTTCCCTCCAAGGATATAAAATTCTAAAGGCTCTTGACATTTTTCCTAGGCTAACTCATAGATTGCTTCATGGAGAAAAATACTCCCAACTCTCTCCATCCAAGCACTAGCCAATAGAACATTCTGTGATGACAGAAATGTTCTGATTCTGCACTCTTTAGTGGCCATTGGTCACATGTGGCTACTAAGCACTTGAAATATGGTTGGTGTGACTTGAGGAAGTGATTTTTAATTGTAAGTGACGTTAAGTTAGCCACATATTGCTAATAGCTACCATATTGAACACTGCAACTCTGAACTATAAACCTTGAATATTATAAAAAGTATATATACAGCATGTAGATATCATTTAAAACCTCTCCAGCTATGCTCCATTACCTTGAAGTGAAAAGAAAAATTAGAAGTGCATCCATTTCTATAACACTTTCATGTTATGAATCTCATTCATAATTGCACAAGGAATTGTTCTTTGATTTAACATAAAACTAGGGGGAGGAGGAGTACTAATAATGTAGCTGTAAATAAAGGCTATAAATCAGCCCAGACTATGCATTGGAAGGACTGATGCTGAAGCTCCAATACTTTGGCCACCTGATGTGAAGAGCCAACTCATTTGAAAAGATCCTGATGTTGGGAAAGGTTGAGGACAAGAGGAAAAGTGGGTGGCAGAGGATGAGATGGTTAGATAGCAATGCCAACTCAATGGACATGAATTTGAGCAAACTTCAAGAGGTAGTGAAAGGACAGGGAGGCCTGATGTGCTACAGTCCATGGGGTCGCAAAGTGTCGGACACAATCTAGTGACTGAACAAAAATAAAGTCATATCACATGATGAGGAGAACTTTGTACCAGCCACATAGGAGCTGAAATCCTTTTCTCCAGGGAGTAATATAACTATGTGTGTGCATGAGTTGTGCCAGCTCTGATTGTTCCACTTGAACAAGGCTGGGGAAATCGCAGCACAAACAGCCCAGTCATCCATTAGTACACACAGCCAATCACTTCGCAACCTGCTCTCAGTTACCAGAGAGTCTTGTTATAGCCTCCAAATAAATGATCTCAATTTATGTTTCTGTGATGCCTTGGGCTCTCAAGGGAAGTCAATAATCCTAAGGATCCCTCAAAACAAAATTACTTTGAGCTCATTTTTAATTTCAAGGTAAATAAGTATATGTCACGCAGTCCCTTTTCAAAATTAATATGAGAAATTAAGTCAACCAAAAAGATGTTATAATATTAAAAGGATGGTGGAAAGAAACACTGTCCAGTATCTTACTTAAAAACCCCTCAAAAAGGCATCCAAATCAGGAAGGAAGCAGTAACACTATCACTATTTGCAAATGATATGATCTTATATACAGAAACACCTAAATATTCCAAAAACGGTTAGAATAAATGGACTCAGTAAAGCTGCAGAGTATAAAATCAACAGACAAAAATCTGCTGAATTTCTATACACTAACCACAACCTCTCAAAAAGAATTTTTTAAAAATCCCATTTATTAACACAATGGCATTGAAAAAAAATAAAATATCTAGGAATAAGCTTAACCAAGAGGATAAAAAACCCGCATACTGAAAACTGTAAGACACTGAAGAAATAAACAAACAAATGGAATAATATTCCATGTTGATGGACTGGGTAACTTAATATTGTTAAAAATGACCCTGCTACCCAGAGCCAACTACAGATTCAATGCAGTCCCTGTCAAAATTCCAACAGCATTTTTCATAGAAAAAACTATCTTAAAATTTGTGTGGACTAAGAGACTCCTAATAGCCAAAGCAAGACTGAGCAAGAAAAACAAAGCTGGAGGCATCACACTATGATTTCATATTATTAATATATCACAAAGCTATAGTAATCAAAACAGCATGGTACTGGTACAAACACAGACTTACAGATAAATGGAACAGACTCAAGAACTCAGAATTAAATCCACACTTACATGGTTAATTAATCTACAACAAAGGATCAAAAAATATACAATGGGGGAATAAATGGTGTTGGGAAAACTGGACAGCCACAAGCAAAAGAATGAAATGGGACCCCTATCTTACACCATCAACAAAAATTAAGTCAGAATGGGTTATTAAAGGCTTACACATAAGACCTGAAACCATAAAACCCCT
Organism: Muntiacus reevesi; assembly: GCF_963930625.1. Taxonomy (NCBI): domain Eukaryota; kingdom Metazoa; phylum Chordata; class Mammalia; order Artiodactyla; family Cervidae; genus Muntiacus; species Muntiacus reevesi. The sequence continues at coordinate 21,182,134 of NC_089271.1, forward strand.
AGAAGTAAACATAGGCAGGAAATTCCTTCACATTGGTCGATATCATACTAAATAGTTCCTGCATGGCAAAGGAAACCAACAGAATGAAATGACAGCCTTCCAAATGGGGAAAAAATTTTGCAAATTATGTATCTGATAAGGGGTTAATATCCTATATATAGAGGCTTCCCTGGTGGCTCAGACAGTAAAGCTTCTGCCTGCAATGCAGGAGACCTGGGTTTGATCGCTGGGTCAGGAAGATCCCTTGAAGAAGGAAATGGCAACCCACTCCAGTACTCTTGCTTGGAAAATCCCACGGACAGAGGAGACTGGTAGGTTACAGTCCATGGGGTCCCAAAGAGACACGACTGAGTGACTTCACTTCACTTCACCCTATATATATAAATAACTTGGAAAACTCAATAGGAAAAAACTGATTAAAAATGAGTAGAGGATTAGAGTTGTTTTCTAAAAACATACAGGTGGCCAATGGGTACATGGAAAGATGCTCAACATCACTAGTCACCAGGAAAATGCAAATCAAAGCCACAATGACCCCCTCATACCTGCTAGAATAGCTATCACCCAAAAGACAAGAAAGAAGTGTTGATAAGGATATGGCGGGGGGGCGGGGGGAGGAATCCTGGTGCACTGTTAAAGAGAATGTAAACTGGTGCAACCACTAAGGAAAACAGTATGGAGATTTCTTTAAAAAAATAATGAAAATATAACTAACATATGATCCAGCAATTCCACTTCTAAGTTCTTTATTCAAAGCAAACAAAAACACTAACTCAAAAATATGGGCACCTCCACGTTCATTACAGCACTATTTACAATACCTAAGACATGCAAACAACCTAAGTGCCCACTGATGGATAGATGGTTATATATATAATGGTTATATATATAATGGAATATTATTTAGCCATAAAAAAGAAGGAAATCTTGATGTTGCAACAACATGGATGGATCTTGAGAGCATTTTGCTAAGTGAAATATGTCAGAGAAAGACAAATACTAAATGATCCCACTTACATATGAAATCATAAAAAAAAAACCCAACAAACTGAAATACAGAGAACAGATTGGTGGCCACCTGAGGCATGGGGTGGGGGGGTGGGCAAAACCAATGAAGGAGGTCAAAAGGTACAAACTTCTAATTACAAAATAAATCCTGGGGTCATAAAGGTACAGCATGATGACTATAGTTAATAATACTCAATTCTGTATTGAAAAGTTGCTTAGAGAATAGATCTTATAGTTCTCAGCACAAGGAAAACTTTGTAGCTATGTATACAATGGATGTTAACTTGACTTTTTGTGGCAATCATTGCAATATCAAATCATTATGCTGTATGCCTGAAATTAATAATTTTCTATGTCAATTATACTTCAATGCAAAAATTAATTTTAAAAAAGAGAATACCTCTCAGATAGTGCAGCTTCGGTTTCTTTTTCAAACTGCCATTCTTCCTGTCTCTTGAGTTTGGAGCTAGTTTAGAAAAGGTAAAAATTAAATCTTGTTAGAGACTACATCTACCTGTGAAGGCCTTGAAATCCATGCCATGAAAACAAAAAACAAATCTCACTCCCTATCTTTAATTGTTGTCCAAGAGTTCTACCCTCACCAAGGGCAAGGATTCACACAGTGGACCAAAATTATCTGGGGGAAAACTGATTTTCCAAATGCTTATCAGAACATTTGTGTTTTGATAAGACCTTCTACTTGCATGGCACTTAATGTATTGATTACTTTCATCTCTACTGACCTTCAATTCTCAACACAATACTGGGAGGTGGGTATTACAGTTTCACTTTACACAAATGAGAAAATTTAGGCTCAAGGGTCTAATGAATAGGGAAATGATCCAATGAAACAGGCTGGTAATTAGAAAAGAAATCTAGTTCTAATTTACAGAAAGCTACACGTGGCTTAGAGGGCTGAGGGATCATACCAAACTTCTCACTGTCTTAAAGATAATACATTTTGAGAAGTGGAATTGCCATTTCACATTGAATTAACCACATGGAACCCAGTCCAGGCTATCCCAAGGCAGATTAATGGAAGCAGAATTAGATAAAATGCCTCTGAGCTTTCTTGAAATACATGGGATTGTATGTGAAGCTTTTACAGATTTTGGCTTTTAGTTTTTTGGTTTTTTTTTTTCCTGAATCAAAGGCTGGCACATTATATGAGCTTTATATAGAGGCAGGGATCTTTTCCCTGAGAAGAGTCAGAAGCCTGAAACTTCATTAAATATTTACCATAATAAATCACCTTACTATATCTCAGTTTGCTAAGTTGCTATCAATTAGTGTAGTGTAAGCCAAGTCTGTGGAAGGAGGTAGCTGAACTCAGTTTAAACCTATTAAGAAAATTTACTTACCCCAGAGTTGACCTGTTTTGAACACTGAGCCATATTTTTGGGGACAGACTACAAAACAGATTCCAGCCTGAATATAGCAGATTTCTTCCTTTAAGTGAAATCTATGTGAGAAGCATAGAAGTTTTACAGCCTTTATTTGAAGTTGCAACATGAAGTGATATTCTGTTGAACATTTTTCGGGTAGCTATGGCAACAATAATTATCACCACATACTACCAACCAAAATACCACCTGCATCCACGTCTATTCTAAACCCTTAATTAAACAGAGAAGCCCAGTTCAAATTTTCAGCTGGTAAATTTGGGAGAAAACTTTAAAAAAAAAGTTGGGAAATCTATTTAGGTTTTGCTTCTGTGTTTGGTTCATAGAGTTTTTTCTTCCCCATCCCCCGTCCCTTTTGGGACAACTTAAGTCTGACTATCTCTTCCTGCCCACATCAGAACCACCCACACTGTTAAATTTCTGGAGAAATAGAGGTTTCAGCATTTCCTTTTTATAAGGAGTTAATCAGTAATGAGAGCTCCAGGGACCAAAAAAAAAAAAAAATAAATAAGTACTCCTTTCAAACAATTATCTATGTGCATGAGAATGTTAGGTTTGTTTTTAGTTTCTCTGTAGGAAGGAAGGAGAGAATGTACAGAAATGGAGAAAAGGAGAAGGAGGTGAAGACAAGAGAAAGGAAGCTGGGAAGAGGAAAACAGAAGTAAATTGGGTGAAGGAAACAAGGAAAATGAGTTCATGACCAAAAAAGGGAGCAAGCTGATTAAATCCCCAAGGGCAGGGCAAGGGGGACCTTGCATGATCCATGGAAAGTAAAAACAAGTTTCAGCCAGGCTGAGAATGGAAGATTCTGAAGAATGAGTGCAGAAACTGAATCCCGTTCTTAACTCTCCATGCCCTTCACCCTGGAAGTTTTCAGCATCCACTCACTCCTACTCACTTTGACTTGCATTGGCCAAGAGGATATTAGCCAATATGATGCAAACAGAGGCTTGACAAGTGCTTGTGCAAGTAGACCTGCTTGTTCCTGTCCTTTGCCATGGTTTCGAGGACATTCTTGGGCCAGCCCGCTGGACAATGAAAGACACATCAAGCAGAACAGACTTGCTCCCGTCTTTCCAGCCAAGGCCATCTTAAATCAGCTAACAGTTGGCACAGCAAGATAGCTCTGAGCAAGCCCAGTCGGGATCAAGAAGGCCATCCAGGTTAAATGTCAGTTGACTAAAGACAGGGGAGCAAGCCCTGTCTGGATCAGCTAAATAACTGTGTGATGGTGTATGTCACCAAAACCTGTATTATGAAGCATTTCTATGGCAACAGATAACTGATACAGGTACATACCCTGTTAACCAAGGACTTTCATTCTGTCCCCAGTACATTAAAAGTTCATGGGAGAAAGAAACAGAAGACAGAATAATCCTAAAATAAACAGAGTGAATGCAAAATTTTAAATATGATAGGTGTTACTAGTAGCCTATCAAAATACTAGTCTATCAAAATAAAACCCAGGGCATTCTCCAAAGGAAGGTCATTGAGATTCTAGAACTACCTAAAACTTGGAAAGAATCCAGCCAATTCTGTTACCGGATAAACTGAATTCAAGTAATTAAAAAGATACAAGCAACCTTTATTCCCAGACACTAATGCTGCACCGGCTAATGGACTGAAGAGTTTGCAAATTCTCAGGTGCCCTCTTAATTGCAGCTGAATAGCTTTAACAATAAAAGCTGTTTTCTCCAACTGTGGGCTTGAGGATAAACAGGGTAGGTGATCTCTGGTGAATGTGTGCTGCCAAGTGCAAGAACAGAGGGTAACAGCTGTGATCAACACCACACTCCCTGGCTTACCATAAAAATAACAAATGAATTGTCATCAGAGCAAAAAAAAAATTACCTAGAAAATGTATGTGGAAGAGCACTTGCATTCACCTTCTGGAAACTGTACTGAACAAAGAAAAACATAACTGAAAAACAGACAATAAGACAAGTAGGATGAAAATGTTTCTTTTCCAATAAAGTCAAGATACATTTTCTTTCCAGTGAGAAGTGCTTCCAGAGGTTGGGAGGGGATTAGAGGGTCATTTGCAAAGGGGAGATCTGTGTACAAAGCACTCAAGACAATATTCACCAAATCCCAGACCACGTGTTTAATAAAAAACCCTGTTAGGTATGCGGCTGAATAAACCAAGTACCATCATGTTGAAATAACCTAAAATGGATTTTAGGCAGTAATCAGGTAACAGTGAACAATTCGTATCATTTTATTATGACCTTGGAATGCACTTTTGATCGACAATAACTTGAAAGAAGGAAAAGCATTTTCAGAGAATCTAAAGGATGTCTAATGTTGTATTCTGATCCTTGTCCAGCACATCTGTGGCCCCCGTGACATGGCAGAAATCACCAGTTGGAACCCTATCCTGCTTTACACCTTCCGTGGGTGGGTGGTAGAGGAAGGAAAAGTTACCTGTTGGGTTTACAAGGCTTCTTCTAATGTGTGACGGGTGGGAAGATGGCCGACTCTCACCCCTTGAACCTCTCCCTTCTTCCCCAGTTATTCATGGTTTCCAGATGCTAGCATGGTAGTGCAGGGACTGTGAGGAAGTGAGAGGAGTCCACTGAAGCAATGAAGCTTCAAACCCCTAAAGATGTGTTAATTCTACCATCCATGCATTCAGCAAACTGGACTCAAACATGGAATGCCTATTATATGCCTGCCATGTGTTAAGCACTGTGGAAACATGGATGAACACAGCCTATGACCTTCCTAGAGGAGATACCAGACGTGTGCTGTGAGAGTATTTAGAACAAACTAAATGCCTACAATACAGCACTGGGGCACCACAGTAGAGACTGCACAAGCACTATGGGGGCATTGGGGGAGGAGTGACCAAATGCACCTGAGGAACGGGATTGGGGAGTCTTCAAGGTGGAAAAGAGGGTGGGCCCTTCTTAAAGAGTATGCAATAGACTCAAGCAGACAATGAAAAGGTGACATAAATGATATAGTAAGTGTGTCTGGTCTCAGAAATTCAACCAATCAACCCGTATAGTCCTTAGACCTCCATTAATAGGCTCTAAAAATCTCACATTTAAAAGTTAGAACAATGGATACATGGGAATTAATCCACAAGTCTTTGCATGAACAACTGCTACTATTAACATGGGCCTGATATATCTGTTGGAGATCTGTTAGATTCCAGAAACTGCTACGCATAGTGCCTTATTTGTTTAAAAGAAGAGCGGGTGCTTTGTTATATTTTCTTCAGTTCATATGAACCGGATAATTACAATGATAGATTTAGCAACCTTTGTATTTGAACAATGAAATACTTTGGATTTACGTTTTGCTCTGTAAAAATAAAATATTGCTTTTATTTGGGGGGATAAGGGTATATTAGTAAAGAAAACTAAATGGGGTAATTTCTTGCCACACAATGTATAACTTCAAAAATGTTATAGTGCTAATAAGGAAGACTTTTAACCCCAAATATTTCTTTTTTCCTCAGTGAGTAAGTTTTATTTTTTTGCCCTTAATAAAGGCCAAGGAAACTCGCCAATGGCTATGGAGAAGGGACACAGACTCAAATACAGTGCGTTCTCTTAAATGAGTTCCTTGGATTGATGGGGTAAGTGCATCAGAGGACCAGGTACATGCATTTTGTCATTACCACCTGACTTTTCTGTTGCTTCACTTTGTGGAGAGAAAATTCAAAGCAGACTACTGAAAAGAAGTCAATAAGAGACATTTTCAAGAACATTCTCAAAACACACTATGGTCCATAAACAATCTTAAGCCGAGAAAAAGCTAAGAGGCCATATTTTACAGACAAGAGAGACTGCAATTTACAGTGTTTATGGGATTTCTCTGAAGTTGAAAATGAACAGTAGTCAACTTGTGGCTCTCATGTAATCCTTCTAATAATCCCACAAGGTAGGCATTCTCACCATGTTACAAGTGAGGAAACTAAGGCTCAGCCAATTTTAGGAGAAAGCTGCAACTCAATCAGCCAAGACTGAGTTTTTGGACTGATAGAAAAGTAGTGGTTTTTGAAGTCTAACATTAAATATGATTAATCCATTTTTGTTTGATTTGGTAATTAAAATACTAGACTCTGTTGATGCTATTGAACTAGCTCTAAGACAGCTGAATCTGTAGATGGATAAAGTTACCAAAACAGAGACTGAATAAGTAATCTCACTACCGTTGACTGAAGCAGGAAATAACAATTCCCATCATGGAAAGAGAAATGAAAGGAGCAAACATCTTCTCTTTACTATCAAGTATTTGTCCGGGGAAGGATAAATTATCAAACCAAACTGGGAAAGACAAGACAAAAACAATAGTTTCCGTGTACATGAAAGAAACTAAACCCTAGATACATACAACCCTTAAGACAAAGCACCAGTTAGATCTTTTCTTTCTCCCACAGAGAATGTTTGAGCCAGAAGTAGAATACCTTCACAACTACTCTACCAAGTGGAATTTATTAATGTCCCCATTTGATAGATGGGGACACCAAGTTCAGGATACATAAGCAACTTGTTGAAGCACATAAACTGTGATCAAGACAGCATTCAATGCTGAGTCTTCTCATCTTAAGGTTTTCTTTGGGAAAATACATGGCTTCTCCCTCCTGCCTTGAGCCAAATGAAAACAACTTCAAAAGTAGCAGAGGAAAAAAAAAGAAAAGAAAATCGTGTAACTCTTAAGATGAATTATTCAAAAGCTGAGGTCAGCTCATGCCCAGATGCATTTGGCATCAAATTAGTATTCAAGCTGATTTCTAAAAGGTAAATCTTTGATCAGCTTATGTATAAAAGCTAGAGTTAAAAATAAAGTATGTGGGGGTTAGTAATCAAGTGAGGAAAAATACTTCATTGTATTTTATTTCAGAATATGATTAATATTTTTCTCAAAACCCATTTTATGCTTCTACATTGCTTGATGTTATATTTAATAAAGTACTAAACATGTAGGAGATACTTAGTATGTCCATTGAGAATGAGGCCCTAAAAAGGCCTGTGTAAGATTTTTATTATTATATTTAGACAAGTTTGAATCTGCCATCTATATTATTAGGCAAAATTCCTATGGTTCAGAATTGTATAATACCATGAAGAAATCTCAGTTTCAGTAGTTTACAATACAAAATTTATTTTTCTTGCCCATAGGTTTATGAGTAGGCTCATTTCTTGACTAGGCTTGGCTAAGCAATTTAGACTCCAGGCTTCATATCAAGTTCATGTGTCTAACGCAAGTCTTCACCGTTTTGGGGCCAGAAACTCCTTGCAAAATGATCTTCTCATGGTGGATAGCAGAATTACAAGAGCCAAAACCAAACTATCTGAGCACACTGAAATCTTCTGCTTACATATCAGCTGATATCTCACTGTTCAAAGGAAGACAAATGGCCTGATATCAATGGTGCGTACGTGCTAAGTCACATCAGTCATGTCTGACTCTTTGCGACCCTATGGACCATATCCCACCAGGCTCCTCTGTCCATGAGATTCCCCAGGCATGAATGTTGGAGTGGGTTGCCATGCCTTCCTCCAGGGGATCTTTCCAACCCAGGAATCAAACCGCATCTCTTACAACTCCTGCATGGCAGGTGGGTTCTTTATCACTAGCATCACATCAATGGAGTGGGAAATAAACTGTTTCTTCTACTGGGAAGTACCACAAAGTACCTCACTGACACCTCACTGATGTCAATTAAGTTGGGAAATTTAATTCTATCTACAATATTGGAAATTCTTTATGTCAACATTGCACTAACTAAAGATATTTAATAACTTTGTTTACATATAACTGTGTTTCCCAAAAAGATGTATTTCAAAATGTGTTGTTAGAGTGTTTCTATGGAATGTGAGGGAAGGTCCCCAGAAATGAGGTTAGAGACTGATTGTGAAAGATCTTGAGTACCATGACAAAAAACCGAGCCTTTGTCCAAGAATAATGGGACCACTGAAGTTACTTGTACTTTTGTACTCAGAGGTCCCAGCACCATCATCTCCTATAGCTCCTAACAATACAACCAGAGGGATACATCCTAACCAAGTTCGTTTCATCCTCCTTGTTCATACTTGGACCTGGTGTAGCTTGCAGCATACTGGGATGATAGTAGTTACACAGCAAATTTTGCTGGTTTATTTTCATTAGAATTAAAATAGTAAAATGAAAGAAAATGTAATTATTTAACTATTAATATTTAAGTTTTTTTAAACAATTTTAAATGGTTTATTTAAATGAAGCTGAGTGATAGAATTGAGAAAAATTAGGTTTTGAATGGTGTGTGCCCTGTTTCTATTGAGATCTTGCCTCAGAGGACAGGATTTTTTTTACTATGTATTTTTTTCCCTCCTTATATCTGTTCTGATTTTGCCTGTCTTCATTCTCTTTCTCATTTCATTATTGCCTGTTAAATAAACAAGCTGATGTATATGACTTAGGAAATCTCCAGACCCCAACCACCAAGCATCTCATTGTTCCTATCTACATGAATGCAACAGCATGATAGAAACCAGTAAAAACAGTACACCAAACTGTTGCCATTTTGAGCCATGAAGTTTTAGAATGATTTGTATGCAGTAATAGCTAAACACAAAAGCTTCTTTGATTTGAGACTGACACATACACACTACTATATATAAAACATAATCAACAAGGACCTACTGTAGCGCACAGGAACTCTACTCAATACCATGTAATGGCCTATATGGGACTAGAATCTGATAGAATGGATACACGTGTATGTATAACTGATTCACTTTGCTGCACAGCAGAAATTAACACAACACTGTAAATCTACACTCCAATAAAAGTTACAAAATTAAGAAGAGTATACCACTACATGTGGCATACTCTCTATGCCAGTAATACTCCCTCTGTCTTCTCCTGATATCCTGACAAATATAGTCTCTTTGCTTCCCTAAAGTTGTGCTTGAGGACATGGGTGAAAATGAATTTGCTGCGTTTAATCCTCACAAAATAGAATGGAGTTTCATTGGAAGAGCAAAACTGGGAAGGTCTGACAATGCAAGTGTCTACTCATTTTAAGCTGAACAGATTAGGAAAGTTTTGACCCTCTAACTAGATATATTTCTTGAGTGATTTATTCAGTCATTCAACATACTAATTAAATGTCTACAATGTTTCAGGCATGGCAGTCTCAGGCTAAGACCTAAAGATTCTATTATGACCCCAAAGAAACACTTTTGTAGCCATGGGACCAAAGCAATTGGTACAGAAGATTGAAAAAAAGAACTTGAGCCAAAACGAACAATGGTCTCTCAATACTGGCCAATTGAGCTTAAGGAAATCATTTTACCTCCCTGATATTCTATTTTCTAGTGTATAAAATGGAGACAATGATATGCAGCCTATGTTCCTACCAGGGTAGATTATCTCAATTGACATTTATGTGCAAGCACAGAACAAATGCCTTATATCAATTTTTTTTTTGAATTTTAAACAACAGAATGCCTCATGGAGATCACTCTAATTTAAGGACTTAAATGTAATATCCATCACTATTTCTATGCAACAAGAGACCACAATATCTCAACAGAACATAACATGACTATTCATATTTATTCTCATAGTACTACAGGTCAGCTAGGTTTGCTCTACTTCAAGCTGCAGGTCTGCATGCTGACCAAAATGATTCTGTTCCATGTATCTCATATTGTTCTGTGACCAGTGGGCTACTAGGATAGCATGTTGTTTTCAAGGCGGTAGCAGAAGCATGATAAAGATAAGGCAAAACACAAGACGCTTCTTAAGGCTTAGGCTCAGAAATAGTGCACTGCCATTTACGCCCACATTCCACTGGTCAAAGACAATCATGTGGCCAGGCCCAATGTCTCCATAAAATATCCAACGACTCTACTTAGCTGGAGATGCAAAGAGAAGAGCATCTCATATTTACTTTACCCTGGGCCAGCCCTAAGCAATATTCACCCATTGTTCCACTCATTCACCAATTAATTATCAAGTACCTACACCATGTAGCAACTTACTTTGATAAGCAATCTTAATGTGTATCTATCTCACTCTCCACTACTTTCTAGAACACCAGCCTTTTACTGCCATCCTAAATTACAACTCAGAGTTCCTATCTTTACTGCTCCCACATTGCCAAAGTGATCTATATCCCCTACCCTATAGGGCCTTTTTTTCATACAGTGATCTTGGTTACATATTAGGGGGAAAAAAGCACTATAACTGCTGATTCACACCAGCTATGAATCACTGAGCACCCCTTATGGGTCCCCTGTGCTCCAGACATTTTTTGTTCACATAAAATAACCTTTCAATTTTGAAGAATTTCACTCCAGATATAAGTTGAGAAAGTTCAGACTATGTGGAAGAAGTCATCAGGAAGCAGGTAAAATACCTCCTCTCTGAACCCAGGGGCATGTCAAGAATCTATTATTCCTCCACTTCTGAACCCAAGATATCCTTTTAAACAAAGTTATCTTTAGGTATGGCTGACATACAATAACCAGCCCCTATTTAAAGTGTACAGTGATTAAGTCTGATGTGTAAATACTCAAAAAATCAACAAGACTATGAACATTTCCATCACCTCTAAGTATCTGTCACTTATGTTTTGGGTTAGCCAGAAAGTTCTTTCAGGTTTTTCCATAGGATGTTATGGAAAAGCATGAATGAACTTTTTTGCCAACCCAATAATTAACTGGTCTGCTTTTGGCCACAATAAATTAGTTCGCATTTAAGTCTTTCATAAATGGAATCAAAAAGCATAAATGGATGCAGCTACAGATTTTTACTTCTTTCCTTAAGCACAGTCATTGTGATATCCATTCACCATGCTTTTAAATGTACCAATAGCTCATTCCTATATATAGCTGAGTACTACTATATAGACAGTCTATATTTTTCTTATCCATTCACCTATTGATTGACATTTGGGTTTTTACCAGTCTTTACTAGGAGCAGAGAAAGTTGCTATGGATAGTCATGTAATAGTCTTTGTGTGAACATATACTTTAATTTTTCTTAAATATATAGGAGTGGAATGGCTGAGTCACATGGGAACTTAAAGTATCTTTGAAAACTAAAAGCTTTCTCAATTTCCAGTGTATTAACATCAGTAGCCCTATTAACAGATGCATTTGTAACTAGGGAATTTCTTACGGCTGGGAAACCATTCTCCATGTAGATTTCACATTCCAGCATGTCCTCTGAGCAAAGCAAAGACACTGACAGCTTCTGTTCCACATTATCTTTTCAGGGATGTTTGCCTATCACAGAGACAGGACATGATGAGGCTAATGGAACACCTAGATTCTAAGTTGAAAGAAATGCTTGCTCTCAGCACTGTGCAACTGTAGAGTCAGCACTTGAGCAAGCACCTCCTTAAATGTTGTGCCACAAGCACCTGACTTGCCTCACTCTAGCCCTGGAACAATTTAGCAGACAGCCTTAGAAGTTAAGAGACAACCTCTTCTCCCTTACTCTCCAGAATAAATAATAAAGGCATTATCTGCCTTTGGGGCAAAGGCTGGGCAAGTTTGCTAGCTTTGAAAGAATTTGCTTTGTCTGTCCAGGGCTCCTAGACTGGCATGCCAACCCACTGTGTGTGCAGCATCTACTCAGGCCCACTTCTGTGTCACCTCTACGAGAGTTCAGGGAACTGGTGCAGACATGAAGCTCGTCCTGACAACTGTACCATGACTCATGATGACCCGCGTCTCTGACTGAGGAGCCAGATATTTTCTTGAGCAACCTGCAACTATGGCAGGCTCACTTCTTAGCCTGTAAGCAGGGAAAAAAAACTCAGACCCTTCAGTTTTGATATCTATTCCCACAGTGACACCAAATCCATTATCTTGATCTTAAACCAAGAGAGAACTTCTAGGGAGTATGAGCAGAGAAGACTCTTGAGAGTCCCTTGGACTGCAAGGAGATCATACCAGTCAATCCTAAAGGAAATCAGTCCTGAATATTCATTGGAAGGACTGATGCTGAAGCTCCAAAATTTTGGCCACCTGATGCAAAGAACTGACTCACTGGAAAAGACCCGGATGCTGGGAAAGATGGAAGGCAGGAGGAGAAGGGGACAACAGAGGATGAGATGGTTGGATGGCATCACCAACTCAATGGACATGAGTTTGAGCAAGCTCCGTGAGTTGGTGATGGACAGGGAAGCGTGGCGTGCTGCAGTCCATGGGGTCACAAAGAGTCAGACACGACTGAGTGACTGAACTGAACTGATGAGCACCAGCTGCATGCTCTTGGGCAAGAAGGTTGACAGAATTCACCCTAACCCCTCTGTGTACCCCATTATGGCCTTCCATTGGCTATTTCAGCAAGCATTTAGTAAGCTCTATTCCAAACACTGCTAGACAGTGATAGAAAATGAATATGACTTCTGCCTTCCTGGATTTACAGCCTAGCAGAGATATCAGGCAAGCAAACAAAAATACCATAATTTAAAATCACTGCTGTAATCAAGATGAGCAGTCGGGGAAGGCTTTAGAGAAGAAGTTTGAGCTGAGTCTTAAAAGACCCATAGACACTCACTGGAATTTAAGATGGGAGGGAGAACAGGCAAAGTCATAGATAAACGACAGAGAAAGTTAAGTTCAAGGAAAGATGAGAGGATTACTATGGGTAAAGAAGAGTTTGTGTGCTGAAGGGGAGGCAGAAGAGAGAGGGGCCATGGTAGAGTGTGTGGAGTGTTGGGAAAGCAACTCTGAACAGATTTGAAAAGGGTCTGAAATGCCAAACTAAGGCATTGGGGCTTTAATTAAGATGGATGCCCTAAAGTTGGCATACACTTAACTACTTTGCTTTTTAAGTGGGGCATCTAGGGGATTTATGTTTATCACATTTAATTACAACCATTTGCATCTATAAAAGTTTCTCCTGCTAAATGTAAGCTCCTTGTGGGACTGAGGGACCCTGCCTTTGCCCTCCAATTCCACTCCAGGAACAAAGTCACCACTCAAAAGTTACTTGAACTCATTAATCCATCTTAACAAATTAGTCAGCAAAAATTAACTTCCCCTCTCAGATAATCCATATGTATTACACATTTCAAAACATCCCCTGTAAATAAGTAGGACATATAATTTGTTCAAAAACATCTCACTTCTTCATTTATCACTGCAGGTTATATCTTACAATCTTTCTCTCACTTTCTGTGACTTTATTCATGAGACAGCATATTTTCTAACTACTTTGTGCAGAATACTAAGACAGTACTTACCTCTTATCTAAAATGAATTTTGTATTCTTTTCATTAAATATATTTCTTTCAAATTTATAAAGTGTCATATTATTCACTAGCAAGTCTTGGCTCACATCACTGATTATACAGAACTTTTTCCATGTGTCATAAGTGGCCATTTCAATGGAAATAAAATTATATTTAACTGAAATCATAACTAGTGAATTATTCTCTCATTGCAAACATTTTCTGGCCACTTGTCTCTGTTAAATGTTATAGATGAAAAATCTTTCATTAGGACACATAATAAGAAACTCATATACCAATATTTATTTTCTCTTAAAATGTTTTCTTGAGTCTAAAATTGGTATGTTAATAGACTATGAACAACTCTGGAGTCAAAATATTTCCTTAATTTACAAAAGTAGTGAGATTATATGTAGGTATACGGTCCAGTGAAACATTATCAAATTCTAAATGCAGTTAATTCTGCCCTTTTTTTCCCCAAAACTCTTTGTTCAAACAATGTACAATTATAGAGAACTTCTTCCTCATCAAAATTGTTTTCCCTTAAATGCATTAAAATTTTTTTAATTCTTTATATGGTTATACATGTATATATAAATATAGGTTCATTTTTTACATCTATGCATAACCAAATCATTTCCTGTATACCTGAAACTAACACAACTTTGTAAATCAACTATATTTCAATTTAAAAATTTAAAAACTTTGTAGTTTTGTATAGTCCTACATGTCCATTTTTGCTTTTGCTTCCCTTGCCAGAAGCCACATATCCCCAGAAAAACACTGCTAAGACCCACATCAAAGAGCATACTGTGTATGTTTTCTTCTAGAAGCTTCATTCTCTCAAGTCTTATACTTGTGTGTCTCTAACCGATTTTGAGTTTATTTTTGCCTATCATATAGAAATTAGTCCAGTTTGATTCTTTTGCATGAAGCTGTCCAGTTTTCTCAACACCATTTATTGAAAAGGCTATCTTTTCCCCAGTGTATATTCATTCCTTTGTCATAGATTAATTGCCCGTAGAAGTTGGTGATTAATGCCTATTTCTAAAGGGACTGTAGAGCTCAAATGACAATGCAAGGAAAAGCAATTTGTAAATTCAATCTAGTTCTGATTTTGCATTTTCTCCTAAGCATATGTATTTTCGCCATGCCAAAATTATATTAATACATACCTTCTTTTAAACACACAAACACAAAATCCCCTTGGCCCTCCAGCCTCAGTCACACTGATGAACTTCTCTTTCAGTGAGCAGCCATTAGTCCGAGTTCACTGTAAAGCATGATTTTGGCATCTGACCACACTAACTATATGGAGAGATCTACTCTCTTTACCCTTTAATTACAGTTTCTTCTTCCATTTTACAAAGAGACTACACTTTATTTTTCTGTCCACGGATATTTACAGAGTTTCCTGTTTTCTTATGCTTGTAACTCATGCTGGAAAAAGCCTTCCCCCAAAAGTGTACCTCAGAGGACCCTTTTCCTCATATCCACAGTAATGTCACACTTAATAGTTTGTTCATTCTGAGGAAGAAATGACAGTTGACTGGTTGTTAGTGAATGTTAATTTTTCACACATTGGATTGAACACTTGAATTTCCCTTTGTTTCTGTTTCTATTGCATTTTGTTCCTTGTATTGAGATATAGGTTTCTTTATGCATTTTGGATACCAATCCTTTGTTAAATAGGTTAAAAACAGTTTCTCCCATCTGCTGCTTGTGAATATTGTGTGTAATAGAGTCCTTTGACTTACTAAAGTCTATGTTAATGTAGCCGAATTTATTTTTCTATGCTTCGTGCTTTTGGTAACTTACACTTTTAAAAGTCTTCCAGTCTCCTTGGTCATAGACATATGATTCTACAATTTCTTGCCAATATTTTAACAATTCTGCAATTTAAACATTTGGTTCTTCTGAAATTATTTATATGAACAATTTTTATGAATTTTTATGAGGCAATTTTTTCATATGAAAGTAATTTTCCCAGCATGATTTATTGAATGACCCATCATTTCTCCTTTGATTTTCTATGTCACTTCCCTCATAGAACAATTTTCCATTTTTTTCTAGATTCTATGATCTATTTGTCACTTCCTGCACCAACAGCATGCTATGCTAATTACTATAGCTGCACAACATGTCCTAATGTTTCGTAAGTTCCTTTCACAAACATCTTTTCTGTTCATTCACTATCCTAGAAGGATTTCAAAATCTGTTTGGTGAGTTCAATTAAAAAGCTCAGTGGGATTTTTGGTATTACAATGAATTCATAGATTAATCTGTGGAGAACTGACATCATTAACAATACTGAGTGCTCCAACTGAGTAATGTTGCTTGTACCTGCATTTATTTAGATTTTCATCACCTTCAATAAAGTTTATTTTTCCTTAAAGATCTTCTACATATTTTATTACAAGTGTAGTTTTAACAGGTTTGTCCTTTTACCAGCTTTGTATTTGTTATACTGAATAGGATATTTTGTTTCACTGGTTATTGCTGGTATACATGCATACTATTAGTTCTTTTTATTTTTCTTATCTCAAGAAACCTAACTTAACTATTAATAGTTTTACAGTATGGGTTTTTTCTCTTGGATTTTTAAATAAACAATCTACAAATGCAGATTATTCCTGACTTATAATGGTTCAACTTCGTCTTTTGGCTTCACAGTGGTATGAAAACAAACAAACTCAGTAGAAACCTTTGAGTTTTGATCTTTTCCTAGGCTAGCAAAATGCGATACCATTGTCTCATGGGATTCTCAAGCCAAGAATACTGAAGTGGTTGCCATTCCCTTCTCCAGTGGACCACGTTTTGTCAGAACTCTTCACCATGACCCGTCCATTTTGGGTGGCCCTACACAGCATGGCTCACAGCTTCATTGAGTTAGACAAGGCTGTGGTCCATGTGATCAGATTCCACAGGACTGAAAAAGGTCAGTTTTCATTCTAATCCCAAAGAAAGGCAATGCCAAAGAATGCTCAAACTACCACACAATTGCACTCATTTCACATGCTAGCGAAGTAATGCTCAAAATTCTCCAAGCCAGGCTTCAACAGTACATGAACCGTGAACTTCCAGATGTTCAAGCTGGATTTAGAAAAGGAAGAGGAAGCAGAGATCAAATTGCCAACATCCGTTGGATCATGGAAAAAGCAAGAGAGTTCCAGAAAAACATCTACTTCTGCTTTATGGACTACACCAAAGCCTTTGATTGTGTGGATCACAACAAACTGTGGAAAATTCTTTAGGAGATGGGAATACCAGACCACCTTACCTGCCTCCTGAGAAAACCGTATGTAGGTCAGGAAGCAACAGTTAGAACTGGACATGGAACAACAGACTGGTTCCAAATTGGGAAAGGAGTACATCATGGCTGTATACTGTCACCCTGCTTATTTAACTTCTATGCAGAGTACATCATGAGAAACGCTGGGCTGGAGGAAGCACAAGCTGGAATCAAGATTGCCGGGAGAAATAACAATAACCTCAGATATGCAGATGACACCACCCTTATGGCAGAAAGTGAAGAAGAACTAAAGAGCCTCTTGATGCAAGTGAAAGAGGAGAGTGAAAAAGTTGGCCTAAAACTCAACATTCAGAAAACTAAGATCATGGCATCTGGTCCCATCACTTCACGGCAAATATATGGGGAAAAAATGGAAACAGTGAGAGACTTTATTTTGGGGGGCTCCAAAATCACTGCAGATTGTGATAGCAGCCATGAAATTAAAAGATGCTTGCTCCTTGGAAGAAAAGCTATGACCAACCTAGACAGCATATTAAAAAGCAGAGACATTACTTTGCCAACCAAAAAGCAGAGACATTATTTTGCCAACAAAGGTCCGTCTAGTCAAAGCTATGGTTTTTCCAGTAGTCATGTATGGATGTGAGAGTTGGACTGTAAAGAAAGCTGAGCTCTGAAGAATTGATGCTTTTGAACTGTGGTGTTGGAGAAGACTCTTGAGAGTCCCTTGGACTACAAGGAGATCCAACCAGTTCATCCTAAAGGAAATCAGTCCTGGGTGTTCATTGGAAGGACTGATGTTGAAACTGAAACTCCAATACTTTGTTCACCTGATGCGAAGAGCTGACTCATTTGAAAAGACCCTGATAAAGAACATTACAGTATACTAACACATATATACGGAATTTAGATAGATGGTGGCGATAACCCTATATGCAAAACAGAAAAAGAGACACAGAAGTACAGAAAAGACTTTTGAACTCTGGGGGAGAACGTGAGGGTGGGATGTTTTGAAAGAACAGCATGTATATTATCTATGGTGAAACGGACCACCAGCCCAGGTGGGATACATGAGTCAGGTGCTCGGGCCTGGTGCACTGGGAGGACCCTGAGGAGTCGGGTGGGGAGGGAGGTGGGAGGGGGGGATCGGGATGGGGAATACGTGTAACTATATGGCTGATTCATGTCAATGTATGACAAAACCCACTGAAATGTTGTAAAGTTATTGGCCTCCAACTAATAAAATAATATTTAAAAAAAATAAAAAAAATAAAAAAAAATGAAAAGACCCTGATGCTGGGAAAGATTGAGGGCAGGAGGAGAAGGGGACGACAGAGGATGAGATGGTTGGATGGCATCACCAACTCAATGGACATGGGATTGGGTGGACTCCGGGAGTTGGTGATGGACAGGGAGGCCTGGTGTGCTGTGGTTCATGGAGTCGCAAAGAGTCGGACATGACTGAGCGACTGAACTGACCGACTGATATGCTTACTTCTAGAAAATCCCTGCTGTCCAGGTTTAAGTTCATTGAAAAATTTCTTTTCTGAATAATTTAGATTTCTATTGTCGCTATGGTTATCACCCATTTTTTCATTCCAAAGATTTTTCTAATTTTCTAGATCTCTCTTGCCTAAGACTCACCTGTATCATTTTTTCTAAAGATTTAACTTTTGGTTGTATACATCTAAAATGACTTATAAAATCCATTTATCTTTATTTACTTCCTTACTTTGGCTTTATTCTTTTTTCTTTTACCAGTTTCTACATTGTATCTTAAACCCCTCCATTATTTAAGAAAGACCATGAACTTGCTTCTCATAGTTTCTTTGGTTGTATTCCATAAGTTATGAAATATAGGGTTCCTATTATTACCCTTCTAAATACTTGAGTTTAGAGGAGCAATATTTACTGGAGTTTAATTAGAAATGAAGATGGTTTTGTTTTCAGATGTATCTGCTATTTTATTTTGAGCTATAAAACAGTCTATCAGTTATCAGTTTTAGCAATTTGTTCAGACTTAGATTTTAGGCTTGCCTATCTTCTGTTTCTCAAGAGTACCCTATGTACACTCTGAAGAATGCATATTCTTTTTTGGGTACAAAATTCTGTTGTATATGTTGAGGCTGTGCTGTAAGATCTACTTAAGTTTATGATTGCTGCATTTCATGAATTAGTGCTATCATTTCTAAATGTCCCTGTTTGTGCCCTTTGATGTTTTTGTTCTTATAATCATATTTCTTTTATTAATCTCACTAAGGATGTTTTCTTTGGATTAATATTTTCCTGCTAAATTTTAACAACTGTAGTTTAAGCCTACCCTTATTTTTACATCTTCTCTTGTAAACTGCATATAATTGGGTTTTATATTCTTGAGACTCTTAACTGAGGATCTTACTCCACTTGCATTTTTGAGATTACTATGCTAAGCCGCTTCAGTCATATCTGACTCTGTGTGACCCCATAGATGGCAGCCCATCAGGCTCCCCGTCCCTGGGATTCTCCAGGCAAGAATACTGGAATGGGATGCCATTTCCTTCTCCAATGAAGTAAAGTGAAAAGTGAAAGTGAAGTCGCTCAGTCATGCTATATTTGAACTCAATTCTACCACCGAATTCTTTTTAGGATTTCTAAAACTGCTTAGTTGATATATGATTTTTCTTATTTTTTTATTTTTTAAATTATGAAAGTATGATTACACATTTACAGGAGACTTGTAAAATATAGAACAAAGTTACATATTGTTCTACTATATATTACAATTATTTTAAGTAGATAAATTTTTAGGTGGAGATGCAATATTGAACTCTCAAAAATTAATAGAATGAATAGACAGAAAAGTAGAAGGATATAGTAGACCTAAAAAGCACTGTGAACCAATTCAACCTAATTAAGATTTACACAATCTTCACACAACAGCCAGATACAAAATCTATTCAAGTTTCCATAGACTATAAACCAGGAGACACTAGGACATATACAAGGACATAAAACAAGGTGCAAAAAAATTCATAGTCTAAAGATATTGAAATCATATGGAGGCAGTTCTCTGAGCACTGTGGAATTATATTAGAAATGAATACCAAAATATATTAGAAAATAACCCACATAGTTTCAAGTGCAATGTGACATTTACCAAGAGAGATCTTTAACTTATCCATTGAAAGCCTCAATAAAGCTAAAAGACTGAAAAAACAAAGAGGGTGATTGTGGAGAAGAAAGCATTTAAATGAGAACTTAATATCAAAATGAGAAATTAATATCAAAGATACATAAAAGAAACACATGTATCTGGAAATTAAATGTCCACTTTTAAATGATGGGTGTATCTAAGATGCTGTAACAAGGAAAATTAGAAAATATCTGTAACAAAATAAAAATGAAGAGAATTTATTAGAATTTGTTGCATACAGCTAAAGCTGCTCAATCCAACAAAATATAATGTGGAATCTTGAATAAGGTGTGAAAACAATAATGGACACTAGCATACAATTTTGTGAAATTTGAACAAAATCTGTACTTTAGTTAATAACACCATATCACATGTTAATTTTCTGTGTTTTTTTAAACATAGTATATTTCTTTATATTCTCAGAATTGGATTAGAAGTTTCAAACCTCAATTTTTTTAATCACTAAGAAACTTTCTAGACTTTCAGCAGTAATACTAACTGCCAGAATAAATGGAACTATATCAAAGTTTTGAGTGAATATAAATTAGAAATCTAGTATTCTATCCATACTAAGCCAAACAAGTAGTACCATCTTATTTTTTAATTTGCTCTGCTCTCCCTTTATTTCTATTTTCCTGCCTTCACTTGAATTGACCCCATTTTTTCATTTTTCTCCCTCATACTAGCTAATAGCCAGTCCATTTGCTTACTTTTAGTGGTGACCCTTACAGTTTTAAAAAGTACATACTTGAATTTGTTTTTCTACCAAATATTAAACATTATTTCTGCACCACAAGGCAAGAAATTTAACCATACTTTTCCTTTGCACTCCACTGGGATTCAAAGATTTATTGTTGTTTTGTTGTCAATTATTCCTTTGTAGATAATGTCTGATGTCTTTCCCTCGCTCTGGTAGCTTTTGTGATTTTTCATCTGAGATCTTCTAAATATTTATTTCAGTGGATGTGAATATTTTTTAAAGTCCTTCTCAAAACTGAGAATGTTCCCAAGAATCGTACTCCTCAATTCTTCCTTCAACTATTACTCCCTATACCAGTTCTGCTTTTAGAAAACCTGCGATGTTAGAATGTATTCTCCATCTCTTTATTACTATGCTGTATTTGGTCTATTGATTACCCCCACACTGGTTATGCAAGTTCTTACAGTGGCCTCCTCTAGGTGACTCAGTTTGGGGCTTATATTTGACCTAATCCCACTTACTGTGGTGCATACAAAAACCAGCTTCAGAATTGAAAAAAAAAAAAATTTTCCCAAATACTCGAGGATTTTCATGGTAAGAGAAGGCATGATTTATTCAAGTACTACAAACTAAGAAGTGATCTTAGGTGCAGATGGTGAACAGAACGCTAAATTTTCATTTATCAAAAATTGTAAAATATCTCTACCTGTCTCTATCAATCACAGCAAAGAATTCACCTATAAATGCTTCAAAATATAAAAGTCAGTCATTACATGAATACAAATTCTGTCTGTGAAAACTGCATTTTGCAAATCTTCATCCACTGCTTTGGGACCATTATCTTTCCAATCTGTCATCATGTATATCCTTATCGTAAAGGCAATTTCCTTCAATATGAGAATTAACACTTGCCAAATGCCAATGCAATCATGACCTGAAAACACCCATCTCAGAAAACAGTTTTATGTGCTTTATTGTGCGCGACGTGTTTGTCCCTCTTTTTTGAAGAGAGCAGCGAGGCTTAACACAATCACAGTCACGTGAATATAGCAAAAGTCTTTAAACTGAGCTGACTTGAGCACAGTGAAGTAGAGTCTTAGAGGGGTTAACTTTACAACGGGAGAGTTCTAATTGTTAAAACATCTCATTTTATTAAAATTTAGTTCTTTTAGTTAAAAAAAAAAGATGGTTCTAATCACTGTTGGATCAAGGTTAACTCAGTCTTGGCCATATTAAGAGGGCTCACTCTTGCAAAAGTTTATAGATTGCAGTGTGCTTTCATATATACTAAGGCATTTAATCTTGCCAAAAAGCCTGTATTGTTTTGCTGAGATTAAGTGAGGTTAAGTGACCTGTGCAGCCACACAGCTAGTCACTGGCTGAACCAAGACTCCCATTTATGCCCCTCAACCCTAGGTATTTGCTGCCTCTTTAGGTCCGGCTCCTTAAGTTACCTCAGTGAAAAAGCAAAAAAAACCACTGCAGCAGACAAGATCGTGAGATTCACTTAATAGCCCTTAGTTTACAGTTTGCTATAAGATTTCACTACCACAAAACATCTAGATTTTATTATAATCAGATCTGACCTGTATTTAAACAGACAAGCTATGGTTCACGACTTAAGAGATATTCTGCCCCAATGACGTAACTTTGTTGAAGTATCAGCAACAATCAAAACTCAGTTCTAGAACATTTCTATCCCTTCAATAAAATGTCTTGCCCATTTACATTCCCTTCACTTCCCCCACCTCCATGCCTAGCCAACTACTTGCCTATTTTCTGTGTGTGTGTGTGTGTGTGTGTGTGTTCAGTCATGTCCAACTCTTTATGACCCCAAGGACTGTAGCCCACCAGGTTCCTCTGTCCATGGGATTCTCCAGGCAAGAACACTGGAGTGGGTTGCCATTTCCTTCTCCAATGCTTGAAAGTGAAAAGTGAAAGTGAAGTCGCTCAATTGTGTCTGACTCGTAGCAACCCCACAGACGGCAGCCCACCAGGCTCCTCTGTCCATGGGATTCTCCAGGCAAGAATACTGGAGTGGATTGCCATTTCCTACTCCAGGGGATCGTCCCAACCCAGGGATGGAACCCACCTCTCTAATGTCTCCTGCATTGGAAGGTGATTCTTTACCACTGCACCACCTGGGAGGCCCCTACCTTCTACAGATTTACCTTTTCCTGAACATTTCATATAAACAGAATTATACAATAAAATGTGGCCTCTTATGTCTGGCTTCTCCCAAAATGATGTTTGGGGTTTATCCATGTTTTAGGGCTTCCTGATAGCTCAGTTGGTAAAGAACCTGCCTCCAATGCAGGAGACCCTGGTTCAATTCCTGGGCTGGCAAGATCCTCTAGAAAAGGGATAGGCTATCCACTCCAGTATTCCTGGGCTTTCCCGGTGGCTCAGCTGGTAAAGAATCCGCCTGCAATGCCAGAGACCTGGGTTCAATCCCTGAGTTGGGAAGATCCCCTGGAGAAGGGAAAGGCTACCCACTCCAGTATTCTGGCATGGAGAATTCCATGGACTATATATTCCATGGGGTCGCAAAGACATTACTGAGCGACTTTCACTCACTTACTCATGTTTTAAAATGGAACAAACTGACACATACTAATTGCTGAATAGTATGCCATAGTGTTAAAATGCCTCATTTAACTAATCCCCAGTTTGCGAACACTTGGGTTGCTTCCACTATTTAGCAACTCAATTTTACTGCAGTTTGGTAACATATGGTCCATGTTCTAGGTCTTCTCTAGAATGCCAACTTCGCGAATGGCTAAGTGTGGCTGTAGAACACCAAACCTGATATCTTGACTCTTTCTGCTATCTCTGACATTCCTCACCCCCCAGTCCAGTGGGTTACAACAAAACCAGTTTTTAAGGATCATAAAGGCCATTATATAACTATCTTGATTCTTTATAAGCAAATAGGGTCATTTAAGGCATTTCTCTAGCCTCTAAGACTGTGGTTATGATCATGCAACTCAATTTTACTAAAAGGCATTGAATTGTGCACTTAAAATGGGTAAATTTTATAGTATATAGATTATCTCAGCAAATTCAAAAGTGAAGGTTAGGAATGGCAGATGACAAAACTAGGGTTTAGGAACCTAACTAAGGTTTAAGTTGTCAACCTGAACAGACACCCTGTCCAAGGCCCACAGACCACCCTAAAAGAGTCAGTCAGGCATTCGTTAGTTGCTGGGTAATCTTGCTGGCATAAACCAAGTATCTGCTCTGAGCTCTGAACACTCACATGCCAAGCCTTCACTTCTCCCACATTGTCCAAATCCACACAACAGGAATAAAAGGACAACAGCATACAAGGTTGAGTACAAGCTTTGAACTCTATCAGAACTACTTTAAAGTTCTGTATTTGCTACATTTTGAGCAAAGTAAGTTACCCAAAGTTAGGGCCAATTTAACTAATAAAAATATATGATAACCAACTACATTTGAATTTCAGATAAATCATTTGCATATATCTGTCACATGCAGTATTTAAGGCATACTTATATGGGACCATACTTGATACATTCTTTTAAAAATTTATTGACATTGTTTGTTGTATATCTGAAATGTAAATATAACAAGGTGCCCTTTATTTTATCCAGCAACACAATGAAACTTGCATATCCTCTTAGTACTATGAGATTCCAAGTAAACCAAATTATAGGATTGTGAGATTATATAAACTAGCACGTGATCTTGAAGAATTAGCCTGTCATATAGTGGTGCTTCTGCCTTGACTAACTCTTTAGATGCTCAGTCATCCTGTGAGTGTGCAGCCTCAGCCTAAACAACAGCTGGCTTTGATGAGATGTTAACAAATCGCTCAAGTCTTGGTTAACTTCATCTCCTAATGAATGTAACCCTACAACAAACCAGCTGTATACCACAACTAGTCGTCCATAATGGACCAAGTCCTGGGTATTTCACAAGGCTTCCCTGGTGGCTCAGATGGTAAAGAATTTGCCTATAATGAAGGAGGCCCAGGTTTGATCCCTGGGTTGGGAAGATCCCCTGGAG
Source organism: Muntiacus reevesi (assembly GCF_963930625.1). NCBI lineage: Eukaryota > Metazoa > Chordata > Mammalia > Artiodactyla > Cervidae > Muntiacus > Muntiacus reevesi. Next base: position 21,206,887 of record NC_089271.1, read on the forward strand.
AAGGGAACGGCTACCTACTCCAGTACTCTGGCCTGGGAAATCCCGTGGACAGAGGAGCCTAGTGGGCTACAGTCCATGGGGTCACAAAGAGTCATACACGACTGAAGTGGCTAACACTTTCACAGTTCCTGTCAAGAGACAGGATCTAGTCTGGTATGGAGGGAGAAAAGAACTACTGAGAAACACAGAAGATGAATACAAAAGCATGGAAGATGAATTCAGAAAGGCAGGTAAATACATGGATAACAACATAGAAAAATTAAAGAAGCAGTCCTTAGATATGAGTACAGTTCTAAAACCAGAACCCTCACCTGGCATCTTTGAGGTCACCTCCCTGTTGTACTTCCACTGTTCTGTAATGTCTTCCTTTCATGGTGACACCAGCCTAAATCAAACCCATATATGCCAGGTTTTGGCCACTGTAACTGAACCATCACTCCTAGGCAGTAGAATAGCAACAATTCAAGGCTATATTTATTTACCTGTCTAGACAGCAAAAGCTTCGGTCAAGGCATCAGATCATTCAATAAATTTTATAACTGATTCTAAAAGCAATAAAAAAAAAAGTACAGTAAATGGAGATGACAAGACAGAGGACCCCAATCATACTACCCAATAACAACCTCTAAGAGAGAAAAAAAATGCTCCGTGAGGTTTTATACAACTAGGGTCAGGCTCTACTTTTCTGTCCTCCTTTTTTTTTATAACATGATCATTTTCCGAAATGTTTTCAAAATGTGACTCTTAATGAGTACATAGAATACTAGAGGGCAATTGGTACTAGAGGGCAATTGTTCTATTTGTTTGTTGCTCACTTCTCATTATTATCTATAATAATAAAGCCAGTCATATACAGATACTTTCATCAGCATTAATAGAATTTCATTTATAACAAGTTCCTGGGAAGGGAGTAGATAGGATGATTGGTAGATTTCTTCCTAGGAACATTCTACTAATTTACATTCGCAGTAGTACTCAGAACACACAGAAGGCATATATTCTAGGTCCTACACTCCCTACCATAAGACTTCTTCAGATTTTAATGGGAAAATAGTTTTTGGTTATTTTGAAAGTATAATTGATTGCTCTTTACCCCTGCCCCCAGAACAGCCTTTAGACTAGCTGAGAGGAGGGACCACTATGACTTGAAAAGCCTGAGGCAAATGTCTGCTCTCCATCATCTGGTGGCCTACAGAGTCCTGTGAACATCAAATAAAACTTAGGTAAACTTATCATTGGACTTACTCTCTGAAGTTCAAAGCAGACATTTCATTAGGAGTCTGAGAGTATAGTCAACTATGTGCTCAGATACTGGAGCTCCAAGAATCTATCACCAGATGGCCCATTCCCACTGGGCTCTGTCCATTGGAGGATGGGCTATAGGTAAACCTGAGCAGCCAGCATGGAGCTCAGAAAGTTTAAAGCCTGAGAGGCTTAGAGAATGAAAGGAGTCAAAACCCATAGTTTGGTCATAGAAGAAACTAGTTTGGGGGAGGAAGCATTTTGGGAATTTTGTTGGTTTGGAGTGGCAAAGCAGCAGGCATATTTCAGTATCCAACTAATTTATTGTATATGACCAACCAAGCTACAGACAGATGTAGATTTGTTTGAAGGACAAGATAAAGAGTCTTCTAGAATGACAAGGAACAGGTGATTTTACTTAGTGAAGACTTGTTTAAAAAGTCTTAAGAACCAAAAAAATTTTAAGGCATGAAACATGGGTCCTAAAAATTAGAGGAGGCCTTGGAACAGGATAAACCCTTTGTAAGAAAGTATAACCAACTACTTAGATGATGTCTGAGCTTTTAGGATAAGGGGAATTCAATACAAAAACACTGGGAGATACAGTAGCTCACAAGTCTAAGGAAGACGGTAAATACTGAAAAACATCTTATGATTGATCTGAACGCCTTTGGGAAGCATATTGCTATCACATGTGGTCACACAGTACTCTCCAGTAAGACTGGCTCAAGGCGACCAAAAGACTTTCAAGATCAGCTACACAAGTCTATACAGCACCTGACACCCAGTTGGGTGACATCAAGATAGAACATACAGATCCTGATGGCCCTACCCAGCTAGTAGTTCTGCCTGATGGAGAAGAGTTTTAGGTACATCCTTTCTAAACTTAGGGTTCTGGCCTCTACCAGTCTGAAGTATTCAGCCCATTTTTTTAAATGGAGATTTTATTTTAAAACTTCTCTGTACTTTGTAAATTGAGTGTCAAGAGTTGTAAAAAGCATGATCTCTTGGCCAATGATTTAAGAAATGTATAATATGACCCATTTATGCTGACATGTGAGGGTTCTGGTGGTAGAGTTCTTAAGGACAAGTAAGCGTGTGTGTTAGTCCTTCAGTCATGTACAACTCTGAAACTGGACTGTGGCCCACTAGCTCCTCTGCCATGAAATTCTCCAGGCCAGAATACTGGAGTGGGTAGCTATGCCCTTCTCCAGGGACTCCTCCCAACCCAGGGATCGAACCTGTGTCTCGTGCACTGCAGGTAGATTCTTTACTAAGTCACAAAGGAAGCCAACGATAAGTAGAGAAGGGTTCAAATCTTGAGCCAATAACTTTTGAAGTTATTGGACTTTAACATGTCTCTGCTGCATATTCTGGAGATTTCCATATTATTTAACAACATTTAACAGAAATGTGAAAATGATTAATCTTTTTCCCTTTTCAGGCTACAAGGTTCTAGAGCAGCACAGACAAGGCAACAGGAGTAGCAAGGGTATTATTTGCCTTTTAATGTATCTTTCATCCAGTTGAAGTTTGTATTTTGCTTTCTCCTTACCCCTTACCTCCCTCTTTTGCTTTCAGTGTTTTGGAATAATGAGTCAACATTATTGCTAGAGAAAAGCAGCAGTGCCTACAATTTAGACTCACAGTCATTCACTAGATTTACTCATTGTTGTTCAGTGGTGTTTACTCTTCCCTTTCCTAGGCTTGAGATAGTGTCATAGATTTGTATTAATACCATATGCCATTAGTATCCGTGGGTTACATTATTTCATTTTAATGTAACCACTAGCAGAAAAAGCAGGAGCCAACGAGTACCCAATATAGAATATACATATGTAGATCCATTTCTGCACCAAGCTCGGAGCAGAATCCTGAGTTCTATTTTAATGTTCATTAAAATCTGTTGTTGGATCATTATCTGTTGCTTAAGACATAAGTAAAACCAAGTTGGGAAACTGGATCAAAAGCCTCTGAAACAATAGCAACTTCAGTGATAAATGGTTATCAGTAGTCAATAAACTGAATGTTTAATTCCTTGCTCAATTTGTCATACTGTAGAAGTGATAATGGCTTCCCAAGTGGCTCAGTGGTAAACAATCCACCTGCAATGTAGGAGACACAGAAGATGTGGTTTCGATCCCTGGGTCTGGAAGATCCCCTGGAATAGGAAGTGGCAGCCCACTCCAGTATTCTTGCTGGAGAATCCCCATGGACACAGGAGCCTGGTGAGCTACAGTCCATGGGTCACAAAGAGTTGGGCACGACTGAGCACGCATGCACACACTGCCAAGTCAAAATTAGGTCTTTACGGGCCAAATTCAATCTAAATAGGTATTCAAAACATTTGACAACTCTTCAAAATGCTTGTTACATCACACTAGGGTGTAGGGGAGGGGTATCCTAGTTTTGACTTCTGAAAACCTGTTAGCTCCAGGCTACCCTCTTCTGGGCCACCAGTCTGCTGGGCCTCCTGGCTGCTGCACTCTCTCAACAGAGCACATGTGCTCACACTGACTGACCACAGTTTTCACTCTCCAATCATCACTCCTGTCCCATCCCCCTTATATATGTATCACTTGGTTACCACTCTAGGTATCTGAAATAGCTACTCACTGTCCTAGGCAGACAGGACCGCAAGCTTCCTGCTTCTCCAATACAAGGGGACTTTTAGCCCTTAAGAGCCCCCTACCAAGACAATGGGGCTAGATGACACCTTAAGCCTAAGATTTACAAAGTACCATTCAACAGATCACCCTGCACTCCACCTACCTGTCTAGCTGAGACAAGAAATCGAACTCCCAGGTTTAGAGCAAGAAGTACAGAGGAAAAAAGAAGGGGCCAGAAAGATGAGGAAACCAGCCCAAGGTCACACAGCTATTCAACAGGCTGTTTTGGTCTAGGATCTAGGTTTATTGCTTCAGGAATCTACTCAGAGGGTCATGAGCCAGTGAGTAATCTTCCTAAAATGTATTAGAATGGTTGCTCGGAGGATTCATGGCTTATATTTAGGGTGGACATTTAGCCCCACCATGGAATATTCTGCAGCATTCAATCCCGTCTCATTGGCGAGCTCCCACTTGGGGTACAACAGGTTATACAGCAAGGTGAAGAAACCAGTTGGGGGGAAAATGTCTAAGAGACTGAAATTTGGTATTTGTCACTTTTGTTTTTATTTTTTACTTTTGGTTCCAACAAAGGGATTCAAGATGTGAGCAACAAATCAAGCAAACATCTGGTGGTTGGGGTGGCTACTGATGCTTTCACCTAGCCCCTGGGATGTTAAAAGGGGAGACTCCTGAGGTTGGGCATAAAGAAGCCTTTACTTTCCACGATCAAAATTGCCTTTATCCAGAAAGACATCTAAACCATGAGGTCTTCAGAGTAAGGGATAAATCCAGTCTCGGCTGACAGCAGGGTCACCTCAGCCATGTCTTCCTTTACCTTACAGAAGATAGGCAAGGGAAAAGGAAAGGCGACAATCTTTATTGATGGGGTGCCACTAAACATGAGAGTTTAATCACACTAAAGAAAATGATGTAGTAGAAGCAGCCTACTCCTCTGTTACTCCAACTTGGTCTACAGGCCAACATTAGTATTACCTGGGAACTTGCTGGAATTTTCAGGCCCTACCTCAGATCCACACAGAGGGTGGGGTCTTGGAGTTAAGTTCAAAGAGCCCTTCACATGAAACTTATGCATAACCTGAAGAATTAGAAGCACTAACCAAACATCTCAATAGCAGACACAGTAAAATACATAGGACTCCAGGACACTTGGAAGACCCCCATCTGGTCCCTGGGTGACATTTGGTCTTCTTCTATCTGCACAGGGTTCTGGTACTCACATTAGCAAGGCAAGTTCACTGGCAAAATAGATCCCATACAGGAAGACTCTGCTCATGAAAAAGGATGTTATATATCTAAGAATTGTTAAAAAAAAAAAAAAAAAAAAAAAAAACTTCAGTCTCCTTTCAAACTGAAACCGTCACCTGGAGGATCTCAGCTTAAAAAAAAAAAAAAAAAAAAAAAAGACATTAATAGTCCCTTTCAGCCCAGTTGCTACCGAAATCTTGAGATTCTGTTAACAGGTCCTTCTAAGGTTTAAGATCATAGATGAGACTCAACTTTGACTCAGCCTTAGTCTATCTCCCTCATCACCATGGTTCAAGCTCATTGATTGCCTAACGACCTGAGTTTAGATGGTAGGCTGCACTTGAATTTTTATGTATGTCTATAAGTAGCCATATTTAAAAAGCTACATACAATCATGAAAATACTAATTAATGGAGAACTCCCAGTAAAGTCCCTATTATATGAGGGACACCTAAAGAATTTGAATTGCTATTGTCTGCAGGGGTATCTAATTATAATTCTTCTATTTACAAGAGATTGAGGCCCACAGCAATATGCCTACTTGCCAAAAGACAGACCTCAAGAGCAGCATAAGTGTAGAACCTAGCCTTCCTGACCACCAATTGTCCCACACTTCTCAGCGATTTTTGTAGTGCAGACTATTGTATAACAATTATAATAACTTTCTACAATAAGTTAACTGTCAACACCTGTGATCAGGAAGATTATCACCTTCCCTGATAGCTCAGTTGGTAAAGAATCCACCTGCAATGCAGGAGACCCCGGTTTGATTCCTGCGTCGGGAAGATCCACTTGAGAAGGGATAGGCTACCCACTCCAGTATACTTCGGCTTCCCTTGTGGCTTAGCTGGTAAAGAATCTGACTGCAATGTGGGAGACCTGGGTTCAATCCCTGGAGAAGGGAAAGGTTACCCACTCCAGTATCCTGGCCTGAAGAATTCCATGGGCTGTATAGTCCATGGGGTTGCAAAGAGTCAGATACAACTGAGCAACTTTCACTTCCACTTTCTTATTTCACATCCTAAAAGATGATGCTGTGAAAATGCTGCACTCAATATCCCAGCAAATTTAGAAAACTCAGCAGTGGCCACAGGACTGGAAAAGGTCAGTTTTCATTTCAATCCCAAAGAAAGGCAGTGCCAGAAAATGTTCAAACTACCACACAATTGCACTCATTTCACATGCTAGCAAACTAATGCTCAAAACTCTCCAAGCTATGCTTCAACAGTATGTGAACTAAGAACTTCCAGATGTTCAGGCTGGATTTAGAAAAAGCAGAGGAACCAGAGATCAAATTGCCAATACCTGTTGGATCATAGAAAAAGCAAGAGAATTCCAGTAAAACATCTGCTTAATTGACTACACTAAAGCCTTTGACTGTGTGGATAATAAGAAACTGTGGGAAATACTTTAAAATATGGGAATACCAGACCAACCTACCTGCCTCCTGAGAAACCTGTATACAGGTCGAGAAGCAACAGTTAGGACCAAACATGGAACAACAGACTGGTTCCAAATTGGGAAAGGAGTACATCAAGGCTGTATATTGTCACCCTGCCCATTTAACTTATATGCAGAGTACATCATGCAAAATGCCAGACTGGAAGAAGCACAAGCTGGAATCAAGATTGCCGGGAGAAATATCAATAACCTCAGATATGCAGATGACACTACCCTTATGGCGGAAAGCAAAGAGGAACTAAAGAGCCTCTTAATGAAAGTGAGAAAGAGAGTGAAAAAGTTGGCTTAAAGCTCAACATTCAGAAAACTAAGATCATGGCATCTGGTCCCATCACTTCATGGCAAATAGATGGGGAAACAATGGAAACAGTGAGAGACTATTTTCTTGGGCTCCAAAATCACCACAGAAGGTGACTGCAGCCATGAAATTAAAAGATGCATGCTCCTTGGAAGAAAGGTTATAACGAACATAGACAGCTTATTAAAAAGCAAAGACATTACTTTGCCAACAAAGATCCATATAGCCAATGCTATGGTTTTCCCATAGTCACATATGGATGTGAGATTTGAACCATAACAAAGGCTGAGTGCCAAAGAAATGATGCTTTTGAACTGTGGTATTGGAGAAGCCTCTTAAGAGTCCCTTGAGCTGCAAGGAGATCACACCAGTCAATCCTAAAGGAAATAATCCCTGAATATTCACTGGAAGGACTGAAGCTGAAGCTCCAACCCTTTGGCCACCTAATGCGAACAGTCAACTCATCAGAAAAGACCCTGCTGCTTAGAAAGATGGAAGGTAGGAGAAGGGGACAACAGAGGATGAGATGGTTGGATGGCATCACGATCAATGGACATGAGTTTGAGCGAGCTCTGGGAGATGGTGAAGGACAGGGAAGCCTGGCGTGCTGCAGTGTATGCAGTCTCAAAGAGTCAGACACGACTGAGCAACAACAGCGTGCATGCTCCATCCTGCCCAGATGCTGGTCAACTAAGAAATATAATACATTAAATACCCAACCCTCCAACTAATCAGGTCTAAATTAGCCTTGTTGCTATTACCACGGGAATTCAAAGAACCTAAATAGCCCTGAGGTCTATGTTCCTCTAATTTTAATAAGCATAATAGCAACTACCATTTGATTAAGCATCTCTTATTTGAAAGCTTCTATACCAGCGGTTCCCAACCTCTTTAGCACCACGGACCAGTTTCACGGAAGACAATTTTTCCACAACCTGGGTGGGGGATGGGTGGGATGATTCAAGTGCATTACATTTATTGTCCATTTTATTTCTATTATTATTACATTAGCTCCACCTCAGATCATCAGGCATTAGATCCCAGAGGTTGAGGACCCACACTCCCCAAGACCCTTTACATGCAGTTTCATTTGACAAGGAAGACCATCTGAGGTTAAGTTAATTAAGTCACATGGTGAGAAGAGACAGGCCTGTGATCCCAATTCTGGCTGGATTCTAGAGCCCATGTTCCTTCTACTGCACTGCTTATCAATAAAGGCCTTTCCACCTGGGTCTCCAAGTTGATGTTCAACTTTCCTCCCCTTGGGGCTGGAGCCCTCATCTTGAGCCGAGGCAGTCTTGACCGAGGCCCTGCCATCAGGTGTGTCTTAAGGGCTCACTCCCTGCAATGGCTGTACCTACTTCTGTTCTTCGAGTCACTGGCTGGAGTCTGGCTCCTAGAAGGAAGGGCATCTGGCAATAAGGCCAGTCACTTTTCACTGTGCAGACCACAACTGCTGACCCCACTCACTACACAAGCTCTGAGGCAGAGTGAGTTCACCTAGCCTGATCCCCTTTCAGCACTTTGCCAGTGGTTACCCTACTATGGGCTAGCATTACATTAAGTACCTGAAATGTAGCATTACGGTACTCATTCACCCTGGACTCATAAGTAAAGTAAGTAAAGTCACTCAGCTGTGTCTGACTCTTTGCGACGCCATGGACTGTAGCCCACCAGGTTCCTTGTCCATGGGATTTTCCAGGCAAGAGTACTGGAGTGGGTTGCCGTTTCCTTCTCCAGGGGATCTTCCCGACCCAGGGATCGAACCTGGGTCTCAAGCATTGCAGACAGACGCTTTACTGTCTGAGCCACCAGGGAAGCCCCCCTGGACTCGTAGCCTGCCTCTAATCCAAGTCCACATAAGATCCTGGACAAAAAAGCATGCTGAAAAAGATAGATCAGATTTGTATTACCAGAGGAGAGGGGGTTTGGGAGAGGTGAGATTGGATGAAGGTGGTCAAAAGGTACCAACTCCCAGTTATAAGATAACTAAGTATTAAGGATGTAGTGGACAACATGATAAATACAATTAACACTGTTGTATGTCTTATATGAGAGTTGTTAAGACAGTAAATCTTAAGTGTTCTCATCACAAGGAAAAAAAATTATTCTATTTCTTTAAGTTTGTATCTATACACAATAATGGCTGTTCATTAAACTTACTGTGGTAAGCATTTCATGACGTAGGTAGGTCAAATACTGCTGGACAGCTTAAACTTATGTAGTGCTGTATGTCAATTATATTTCAGTACAACTGGAAAAAACATATTCAAGAAGTATTCCCTTGGTAGACAGACATAATTGGAAAGATTTCGCCAAAGAGCCCAAGAAACAACAAATCTCATACACAGTAAGTTCCTGGGTTCCTACAGCATCATGGGTTGTTCATCATTATTCATACTGTCAGAGGGAAACAACCAACATAGCTTTGTAATTACATCAGTAGTGATAAGCAGCTGGAAAACTAGTGACATGCTAAGATTGTGAGTCATGTTTAGTCAAGTGGTAGCAGTTCATCCTATAGGAGCTGTACCATAAAACATTTCTTTCCTATGTGCACAGGTAATCACCTGTGGCTCTTCTTAAAAATGTGAATTTTATCCCACTCCTGAGCATATATCCAGAAAATATGAACATTATAATTCCAAAGATACATGCACCCCAATGTTCACAGCAGAACTATTTACAATCACCATGACATGCAAGCAACCTAAATGCCCATCAACAAACAACAGGTTGAGGAAGGGAACATTACTCAGCCATAAAGAAAGAATGATACAATGCCATTTGCAGGTTCATGGATGGACCTGGAGCTTATCATACTAAGTGAAAAAGCCAGACAGAGAAAGAAAAAAACTATATGATACCACTCATTTGTACAGTCTACAAAGTACAAATTAATTTATAAACATAACAGAAACAGATTCACAGAGAAAAAAACTTATGGTTATCAAAGAGGAAAGTGGGGGAGAGCGAGGGAATAATTAAGGACAGGCAATTAACAGATACAAGCTACTATATATAAGATAGATAAGCAATAAAGATTTAGTGCATAGCATAGAGAATTATATTCAATATCTTGTAATAACCTATAATGGAAAAGAATCTGAAAAAGAATATATGTAAAATTGAATCATTTTGCCTTACACCTGAAGCACAATATGGTAAATCAACTATATTTCAATAAAAAACTAAAATGTGGATTTTAATATGCTAAATCTGAGGTGGAGCATTTCTAACCAGTTCCCCTAATGTGGTTCAGCTGACTCTCAGACTGTGCTTTGAATAGCAAGCTCACAGACCTCACTGACACAAGTTTAAAAGGGAGAGAAAATATTTTACTTTAAGTTATGTATGTAGATGGTACTAGAACCTTACAGTCAAGTTGCATGGTCTTACCATAAAAGTAATCATTTATATAGGGGAAAAAACCAGGCCAGCATTGAGTCTCAGGGTGTGAGGGAGGAGGTAGCTGAGGTATCTGGAAACACAGAGAGAAATCAAATAGGGGAAAGAAGAAGCAACAATCATAAATAGCAACCAGGTGGTACCTGTAAGTAAATATTCAATGTTTAAGAAAGCAAAAAAGGAGGTACTCATGGAAGTCTGGCCGAGCTGACACTGAGGAACAGTGGGTAAGAACCAGGCTTGACATCCCAGCTCATGGGCACAGAGCAGGCAAACCCCAAAGTCTTAACAAAATAAGAAGAAATCAGCACAGGTAAACCAACAATGCCAGGATAAGCACAGAATCATGAATCGAGACCTAGGCAGCAGAGAGATGTCCATACGGGGGAAAGAAACTTACCTTTTCCCCTTTAGCTTCCAAAAGAAAGTAAGCCAGGGAAGCCCAAGTCCCCTAGTCCCACAGGAAGCAGTGTGTGCAGTGAAGAGCCCGGGAAGGGACAGAGCACAGGAGCCAGAACACCGAGCAAAGGCCCAAGTCCAGGCCCCACCTTGACCCCAGCCTGAAGACCCATGACGCTGAGCCTATGAAACGCCTTATATGCCTTCTGGAGTAGGGCTGGATCAACGTGAGTTAAGTGCATACAGCTGTGAAAACTGCCGCCCAGCACTGGGCGTGCCAGCAGAGCAGAGAATCTCAGTGTGATCAGTATCACCTGGGAGCCTGCTGGGCCACAACTCGGCCCCACTCCAAACCTACCCGATAGGAATCTCTGTGGTTGGAGCCCAGCAGGCTGTGTTTTACGAAGTCCTCTAGGTGATTTTGCTTCAAGTCTGGGAAGCAGAATAGAAGATCTATGGGAAGCCCAAGTGGAACAACAAGGTCAGGTCACAGAGGAAAGTCATTATAAGCAGCCCTAATGATGGTGCTTTTATAAAGCTGAAGACTAAAGCCAATTTACAGTGGGGAGAAAACCCAGTAGAGAGAACGTGACAGAATAATCAAGAAAACCTGCTCAGAGATCAACAAAGTTGAGCAATGAATTTCAACGGTAGTTTTACCAACATTGAAGAATCATCTAGCCATGTGTAGGATACTTATATTTTAATTGTGGTGAGAGAAACTGGGAATGTCAAGACAGGTCAACATGTAATATGTGTTTGAAAATCTGCTCTTGCTGTATTTTCAAGAGACTCTCCTAAAAGAAGTGCTATTTGGTGCCAACGCTTCTGAGAGGGCAGGAAACAGACCTGAGAAAAACCAACACAGTGATAATGTGATCTATTAAACAAAACAAAAGAGAAAGAATTTTGTTTTAAATATGAACATAGGTATAAGACAAAAAAAAACATGTGGAGGTTTTTTATTATACTGATTGATTCAGAAAATATCTGTTGAACATCTACTCTGTTCAAACACTAAGGATGCAAGACTGAATAAAACTTAATCTCTTTCAAAATACTTGCAGTATGAGGACCACCCTGGCGGGGAGGAAAGACTCTGTGTTTCCACTGCAGAGAATGCAGGTTTGGTTCCTGGTCAGGGAATTAAAACTGGAGAAGGAAATGGCAACCCACTCCAGTGTTCTTGCCTGGAGAATCCCAGGGACGGGGGAGCCTGGTGGTCTGCCATCTATGGGGTCGCACAGAGTCGGACACGACTGAAGCAACTTAGCAGCAGCAGCAGCAGCAGGGAATTAAAACCCCACATGCCACAGAAAGTGAAAGTGTTAGCTGCTCAGTCGTGTCCGACTCTGCGACCCCATAGACTGTAGCCTGCCAGGCTCCTCTGTCCATGGGATTTCCCAGGCAAGAATACTGGAGTGGGTACCCATTCCCTTTTCCAAGGGGTATTTCCAACCCACAGTTCAAACCTGGGTCTCCTGCATTGCAGGCGGACTCTTTACCATCTGAGCCACCAATGAAGGTCACATGCCACAAGTCATAGCTAAATAAAAACAGAAAAAAACCAACAAAATACTTGCAGTATGGTGATAAGGGTGGGGTGGAGGAGAAAACAATAAATTAACAGTTGATAGAGCTGTAGTAGAGGTTCATCCAAGGAGCTGGGGGAGCATAGAGTTTCTCCACAAAGCAAAGATCTCTTTTCAAAAGGGAGGATGGCTTAGTTTCACTCTGGAGAACATTCTAGCAGAGGGAATGATGCATGTGAAGATGTGAAGAGAGGAAATACCTTCTGGGAAATGATGGAGGCTGAGGATGCCTGGGGAAGAGGACACGAAGCTAGAGAACTGAGCCTAGGTGCCATTCGGGTAATACTGGCCAGCCAGAGAGAACCAGGAAGGGATGAACCCTTCAGAAAGACCACGCTCTCTCAGTCATATGGTCAATGGATTAGAGAGAGAGCCGGAAAGGAGACTGGCAAGATCAGGAAGGGAAAGAGAGTCACGATTTGAGTGATGGACTATGACAGAAATGCAGAAATTATGCTGTTCAAAGGGATCTAACAAAGCTGAGACACACTGATATGCCAGGATCAATTGGGGGATGGGCCCTAGCAGTCTGTAACCCCTATTAGAAACAAGTTGGCAATCAATTTCATTATTTTCATAAACTAGGGATGATGTAAGGTGAGCCCTGTAATAATGTCAGTGTAACATTTCAATCTGCTCTCTGGAGTAGAAGAAAGGTTCAAGAAAGCCCACATTAACTGCTGAGCATCTCTGAGCAACACATCAGAGCACACAGCAGTGAAGAACAGGAATGCCTGCCCTCACTCCCAGAGCCCACCAGATGCTGACCGGGGCCGAGGCAGGGTAGGTCATGTTACATACCTGACAGGCCAGGAATGGAGTCTACATCACCTGCATGCCAGCTTTCCTGGGTTCCAACACATCGCTGATGGGAAGGAAAGGCTGGCAGGCCACAATCGTCTTCTCTTCCCTCTGACTTCAATGGGGAGAGGTCTGGCAGATGTGGAGGAAAGTCACCTTTAGGATCCAGGAGACCAGTTTTCTAGCAGTAGAGTCTTCCCTGAAAGGAGTGGCACAAGGTAACCTTTTCCTTTCTCCCACTGCAGGATCCCTTCTCCCTTGGTGGGATTAGTATCGAGAGATGAAAGCTATGGGTGACTTCAGCTTGGGAGGGGAGCAGCCTGACCTTGGAAGGTTAAGCTGGGCCAGGGAGGGGTTCTCAGGAAGGGATATCAGCTTGGGGTGTCCCTGTCCTGAGTCTTGGAGAAAAGTAAAGGTAGGGGAGGATGCAAAGTGATTTAGTGAGATTTCTGTAAATTCTGGATCAGCTCATCACTGAGGAAAGAAGATGGGCAGATGCACAGGACAGAAGTCTGAACCACAGCAATAAAGGGAGCATACAGCTCAGGGTCCATTGGTCATATCTCTGCCCCTCCAGCACAGGACAGACACCCTGACTCTACTCCCACGGACATGACTACCACTGAGCCGGGTCTAGAGGATGGACAGCTTAATACTGAGGAATAGAAAATTCAAATGCTCAAAAAAAAAAAGTTCAAGTGTTCAAAAGGCCCTGGAGAGATTTAAAATAAAATTAAATATTTAATAAAGTGAAGTCACTCAGTCGTGTCCAACTCTTTGCGACCCTATGGACTGTAGCCCACCAGGCTCCTCTGTCCATGGTATTTTCCAGGCAAGAGTACTGGAGTGGATTGCCATTTCCTTCTCCAGGGGATCTTCCTGACCCAGGGAATGAACCCAGGTCTCCTGCATTGCTTTACCATCTGAGCCACCAGGGAATCCCAATATTTAAATATTCCTATGCGGCAGGATTTCAGGTGATTTTTCAATTTTCTTCTCTTTGTTCACTGAAAACTTCTATAAGGAGTATGATTTCCATTAGTAATAATGGAAATTAAAATTATTTAAAATATTATTATCATGTTGGACAAAGAACCTGATGTTAAAAAATTAATATCATCCCACAAATATAGGATAGGTTTATGAGTACATAAGAAAAAAAGCAGATGGAAAGTGATGAATCTATGATAGAAAGTAGAGATTTTAGAATAATGGGTCATAATTGAAAATACCATCTATTCTGTGATTCAAAGATACGTAAAGCCAACCCAAATGATAATAAAAAGATTACTATCCACAGCTGAGAATATTCTGAAATGTAAATTCTCACATGTAAAATCTGATATGCTAGAATTTCACTTCAATGCACTGAATCATATCAGCTTCTTTAGGTGTAGAAGATACAATAGAAAATAAGCACTTCAAAACCTAACAAACATAAGTTCAAAATGGAGAGAATGGAATAATAATGATTAAATAAACTCTGGTCCATCCATACAATGGAATATTACTCCACAATAAAGAAGGTACCAACTATATATGCAATACTTTAAATGTATTTAAAGGGTATTATGCTTAATGAAAAAAAGCCACTCTTAAAAATTTACATACTGTGTGCTTTCATTTACATAATATTCTCAACATGATAAAACTAGAGAGATACAGAGCAGATTCGCAGTTGCTGAGCATGCAAATATAAAAAGTAGCACATGGGAGTTACTTTGTGGGGATGGAATGGTTCTGCATCTTGATTGTGATGGCAGTTACATGAACCTACACATGGAATAAATTTGAATAGAACTATGCATGCATACACACACATGTGTACAAATGTTGAAAACTGAAGATCTATAGTCTAGTTAACAATGTTGCGCCAATGTCTATTTCCTAGTTTGATATTGTACTCCAGCTGTGTAATATGTCACCAGTGGGGAAAGCTGAAGGAAGGGTACATGGGATTCTGTACTATTTTTGCAACTTTGTGTGAGTCTATAATTATTTCAAGATAAAAAAATTTAAACATGTCTAAGTTGGTACATGAATACCATAGACACATTTTATCTTTCTTCTTTAGCAAATGGAAAATTTCTCATAAGATATTTAATATTAAACTAATACCATATAAGGGTGACCACCATACTAAATTTAGTATTATAGCATAAGAAATGCTCCTTTAAGAATTGGTATATGAGAGGGACTTCCCTGGTAGCCAGTGGCTAAGACTCTGCACTCCCAATGCAGGAGACCCGGGTTTGATCCCTGATCGGAGAACTAGATCCCACAGACCACAACTAAGGGTTCACATGTCACAACTATAAGATCCTACATGCTACAATTAAGACCTGGGGAAGCCAAGTAAATGAAAATTTAGAAAAAAATACAATTGATATGTGAGAACAAAGATGGAAAATAGGAACCTGATGTAAAATGTACCCAGTGAAGAAATGGAATGGCCAAACACAAACAAAACTAAGTTAACTATATTCTTTTTTAAAAAAATTAGGATTGGGCCGAGATTAAGGGAGGGCTTAGCTGCTGTTTTCAAATGCAGTATTTTTGTTCCCTTTCTAAAAAACAGCTGTAACTTTAGGTCTGAGCATATAAAAATGAGCCACTTCTGAACCAGCAGAGTGCAGGCCCCAGGCCCTGCTGTGAAAGCCCCAGCTAAGATCAGGGCTTAGTCCACGTGACACTCCTTCCCATGCCATTCCTACCTGCTCTGCCACAGCAAATGTATCTACGCTCCTAAAACAACAGGAATGTTGCACTGGCCTTCAGCCAGCAGAGGCTCAGCGAACAGGATAAAATTTCAGAGCAGATTTATGGGAAGTTGCCGGTGTTGGGACTAAAAATCTGGTTTGAGATCAAGTCCTGAGCCTTTGGAGTGAAAGCACTGAATTCCAAGACCTTAGACTACCAGAGAACTAACCCTAGGGACTATCAAATAATGAGAACTCACACAAAGGAAATCACCTGAATACAACACCTGGAATCACTCAACCACCAGTAGCACCCTGTGCATGACAACTCACCTAAACAACAAACAGAACAATAATACAAACCTAATCATCAGCAGACAGGATAACCACCTCACTCAGTCTTGCCCATCACAGGAAAAACAAACACACAAGCAAACAAACAAACAAAAAACAAACTCAGCACAAATCTCACCCTCTACAAGCTTATACAAACCACAGGACCAACCTTAGGAGGGCAGAAACCAAAAAGAAGAAAGAATTCAAATTTAAAGCCTGGGAAAAGGAAACCTCAAACACAATAAGTTTTTAAAAATTAATAATTAAAAGGCAGAGAAAGATTACACAAATGAAGGAACAAATTAGAAACACAGAAATTCAAATAAATGAAGAGGATATAGGCAACTACCTAAAAAAGAATTCAGAATAATGATAGTAAAAATGATCAAAAACCTTGAAAACATAATGGAGAAAATGCAAGAATCAATTAACAAAGAACTAGAAGAATTAAAGAATAAACATACACATATAAACAACACAATAACTGAAATTAAAAATACTCTGGAAGGAATCAATAGCAGAATATCTGAAGCAGAAGAACGAATCAGTGAGCTGAAAGATAAAATGGTGGAAATAACTTCTGAAGAGCAGAATAAAGTAAAAAGAATGAAAAGAACTGAGGTAGTCTCAGAGACCTCTGGGACAATATCAAATGCACCAACATTCAAAAATGACAGAATGAACTCTGTTCATTTCCAAGGCAAACCATTCAATACTGCAGTAATCCAAGTCTATGACCCAATAAGTAATCCTGAAGAAACTGAAATTGAACGGTTCTATGAAGACCTACAAGACCTTCTAAAACTAACACACAAAAAAGATGTCCTTTTCCTTTTTGAGGACTGGAATGCAAAAGTAGGAAGTCAAGAAACACCTGGTGTAACAAGCAAATTTGGCCTTGGAGTACAGAATGAAGCAGGGCAAAGGCTAATAGACTTTTGCCAAGAGAACATGCTGATCATAGCAAACACCCTCTTCCAACAACACAAGAGAAGACTCTACACATGGACATCACCAGATGGTCAATACTGAAATCAGACTGATTACATTCTTTGTAGCCAAAGAAGGAAAAGCTTTATATAGTCAGCAAAAATAAGACTGGGAGCTGACTGTTGCTCAGATCATGAACTCCTTATTGGCAAATTCAAACTTAAATTGAAGAAAGTACAGAAAACCACTAGACCATTCAAATATGACCTAAATCAAATCCTTTATGATTATACAGTGGAAGTGACAAATAGATTCAAGGAATTAGATATGATAGAGTGCATGAAGAACTATGGAGGGAGGTTCATGACATTATACAGGAGGCAAGGTTCAAGACCATCCCCAAGAAAAAGAAATGAAAAAGGCAAAATGGTTGTCTGAGGAGGCCTTACAAATATCTGTGAAAAGAAGAGAAGTGAAAGGCAGAGGAGGAAAGGAAAGATATACCCATTTGAATGCAGAGTTCCAAAGAGCAAGGAGAGATAAGAAAGCCTTCTTCAGCAATTGATGCAAAGGAATAGAGGAAAAAAATAGAATGGGAAAGAGTAGAGATCTTTTCAAGAAAATTAGAGATACCAAGGGAACATCTCATGCAAAAATGGGCACAATAAAGGACAGAAATGGAATGGACCTAACAGAAGCAGAAGATATTAAGAAAAGGTGGCAAGAATACAATGGAAGAACTATACAAAAAAGATCTTCATGACCCAGATAATCACAATGATGTCATCACTAACCTAGAGCCAGATATTCTGGAATGTGAAGTCAAGTGGGCCTTAGGAAGCATCACTATGAAGAAAGCTAGTGGAGGTGATGGAATTCCAGTTGAGCTATTTCAAATGCTAAAAGATGATGCTGTGAAAGTGCTGCACTCAATATGCCAGCAAATTTGGAAAACTCAGCAGTAGCAACAGGGCTGGAAAATGTCAGTTTTCATTCCAATGCCAAAGAAAGGCAATGCCAATGAATGTTGAAACTACTGCACAATTACACTCATCTCACAGGCTAGCAAAGAAATGCTCAAAATTCTCCAAGCCAGGCTTCAACCGTACATTAACCGTGAACTTCCAGAAGTTCAAGCTTGATTTACAAAAGAGGAACCAGAGATCAAATAGCCAACATGCATTGGATCATAGAAAACGCAAGAGAGTTCCAGAGAAACATCTACTTCTGCTTTATTGACTATGCCTAAGCCTTTGATTGTGTGGATCACAGCAAACTGTGGAAAATTCTTCTTTTTAATTTATTTATTTTAATTGGAGGCTAATTACAATATTGTAGTGGTTCTTCCCATACAGTGACATGAATCAGCCATGGGTGTACATGTGTCCCCAATCTTGAGCCCCCCTCCCACTCCCTCCCCATCCCATCCCTCAGGATCATCCTAGTGCAACAGTTCTGAGCACCCTGTCTCATGCATCGAACCTGGACTGGTGATCTATTTCACATATGATAATATACATGTTTCAATGCTATTCTCTCAAATCATCCCACCCTCGCCTTCTCCCACAGAGGCCAAAAGACTCTTCTATACATCTGTGTCTCTTTTGCTGTCTCGCATATAGGGTCATCATTACCATCTTTCTAAATTCCATATATATGTGTTAATATACTGTATTGGTGTTTTTCTTTCTGACTTACTTCACACTATATAATAGGCTCCAGTTTCATCCACATCATTAGAACTGATTCAAATGCAATCTTTTTAATGGCTGAGTAATATTCCATTGTGTATATGTACCACAGCTTTCTTATCCATTCATCTGTTGATGGACATCTAGGTTGCTTCCATGTCCTGGCTATTAGACAGTACTGCAGTGAACACTGGGATACACGTGTCTCTTTCAATTCTGGTTTCCTCGGTGTGTATGCCCAGAAGTGGGATTGCTGGGTCATATGGCGGTTCTATTTCCAGTTTTTAAATGAATCTCCACACTGTTCTCCATTGGCTGTACTAGTTTTCATTCCCACCAACAGTGTAAGAGGGTTCCCTTTTCTCCACAGCCTCTCCAGCATTCATTGTTTGTGGACATTCTGATAACAGTCATTCTGACCAGCGTGAGATGGTACTTTGTTATGGTTTTGATTTGCATCGATAATGAGTGATGTTGAACATCTTTTCATGTGTTTGTTAGCCATCTGTATGTCTTCTTTGGAGAAATGTCTGTTTAGTTCTTTGGCCCATTTTTTGATTGGATCATTTTTTTTCTGGAATTGAGCTTTAGGAGCTGTTTGTATATTTTAGAGATTAATTGTCAGTTGCTTCATTTGCTATTATTTTCTCCCATTCTGAAGGCTGTATTTTCACCTTGCTTATAGTTTCCTTCATTGTGCAAAAGCTTTTAAGTTTACTTAGGTCCCATTTGTTTATTTTTGCTTTTATTTCCATTACTCTGGTAGGTGGGTCATAGAGGATCCTGTTGTGATTTATGTCGGAGAGTGTTTTGCCTATGTTTCCCTCTAGGAATTTTATAGTTTCTGGTGTTACATTTAGATCTTTAATCCATTTTGAGTTTATTTTTGTGTATTGTGTTAGAAAGTGTTCCAGTTTCATTCTAAGTGGTTGAACAGTTTTCCCAGCACCACTTGTTTAAGAGATTGTCTTTTCTCCATTGTATATTCTTGCCTCCTTTGTCAAAGACAAGGTATCCATAGGTGCATGGATTTATCTCTGCAAACTGTGGAAAATTCTTAAAGAGATGGGAATACCAGACCATCTGACCTGCCTCCTGAGAAATCTGTATGCAGGTCAGGAAGCAACAGTTAGAACTGGACATGGAACAACAGACTGGTTCCAAATTGGGAAAGGAGTACGTCAAGACTATATATTGTCACCCTGCCTATTTAACTTATATGTAGAGTACATCATGCAAAATGCCGGGCTGGATGAAGTGCAAGCTGGAATCAAGATTCTGGGAGAAATAGCAATAACCTCAGATGTGCAGATGACACCACCCTTATGGCAGAAAATGAAGACGAACTAAAGAGCCTCTTGATGAAAGTGAAAGAAGAGTGTTAAAAAGTTGACTTAAAACTCAAAATTCAGGAAACTAAGATCATGGCATCTGGTCCCATCACTTCAAGGCAAATAGACAGACAAGCAATGGAAACAGTGAGAGACTTTATTTTGGGGGGCTCAAAAATCACTGCAGATGGTGATGGCAGCCATGAAATTAAAAGACGCTTGCTCCTTGGAAGAAAAGCTATGACCAACCTAGAGAGTATTTTAAAAAGCAGAACTATTACTTTGCAAACAAAGATTCGTGTAGTCAAAGCTATGGTTTTTCAAGTAGTCAAGTATGAATGTGAGAGTTTGAGTATAAGGAAAGCTGAATGCCAAAGAATTGATGCTTTTGAACTGCAGTGTTGGAGAAGCCTCTTGAGAGTCCCTGGACTGCAAGGAGATCCAACCAGTCCATCCTAAAAGAAATCAGTCCTGAATGTTCATTGGAAGGACTCATGCTGAAGCTGAAACATCAATACTTTGACCACCTGACATGAAGAACTGACTCATTTGAAAAGACCCTGGTGCTGGAAAAAACTGAAGGTGGGAAGTAAAGGGGATGACAGAGGATCAGATGACTGGATGTCATCACTGACTCAATGGACATGAGTTTGAGCAAACTCTGGGAGTTGATGATGGACACGGAGGCCTGGCATGCTGCAGTCCATGGGGTCACAAAGACTTGAGACAACTGAGCAACTGAACTCTACTGAACAGAAGAAGAAAAGAGAATGGAAGTGTATGAGAAAAATTTTTGAAGAGATTATAGTTGAAAATTTCTTCAACATGGAAAACGAAATAGTCAATCAAGTCCAACATGTGCAAAGAGTCCTATAAGGATAAACTCCAGGATAAACCTGCCAAGACACATGCTAATCAAATTAACAAAGACTAAACACAAAGAAAGAATATTAAAAACAGAAAGGGAAAAGCAACAAGTAACATACAAGAGAAACCCGATACATTTAACAGCTAATCTCTCCTCAGAATCTCTGTAGGCCAGAAGGGAATGGCAGGATATATTTAAAGTACTGAAAGGGAAAAATCTGCAACCAAGATTACTGTACCCAGCAAGGATCTCATTCAAAACTGATGAAGAAATAAAAAGACTTTCAGACAAGCAAAAGTTAAGAGAATTCAGTATTATCAAACCAGCCTTACAACAAGTGTTAAAGGGATTTATATAGACAAGAAATACAACAGAAGAAAAAGCATCTACAAAATCAATCCCAAATAATTAAGAAAATGGCAATAGGAACATACATATCGATAATTACTTTAAATGTAAATGGATTAAATGCTCCAACAAAAAGACACAGATGGGCTGAATGGATACAAAAAAAAAAAAAACAAGACCAATATATAAGCTATATACAAGAAACCCACTTCAGACCTAAAGACACATGACTGAAAGTGAGAGGATGGAAAAATATAATCCATGTAAATGGGAAGCAAAAGAAAGCTGGACTAGCAATCCTCATGTCAGACAAAATAGACCTTAAAATAAAGATTATAAGAGATAAGGAAGGACACTACATAATGATCAAGGATTCAACCCAAGAGGAAGTCATAACAATTGTAAATATCTATGCACCCAACATAGGAGCACCTCAATACATAAGACAAATGCTAACAGACATAAAAGAAGAAGTTGAGAGTAACACAGTAATAGTAGGAGACTTTAACAGCCCACTCATAACAACGGACAGATCATCAAAACAGAAAATTAATAAGGAAACACAAGTCTTAAATGACACATTAGATGAGATGGATCTCATTGATATCTACAGGACATTCCATCAAAATGCAGAAGAATACATCTTCTTCTAGAGTGCACATGGAACATTCTCCAGGATAGACCACATCTTGGGTCACAAATCAAACCTCAGTAAATTTAAGAAAATTGAAATCGTATCAAGCATCTTCTCCTACCACAACACTATGAGATTAGATATCAATTACAAGAAAAAAACTGTAAAAATACAAACACATGGAGATTAAACAATACATTTCTAAATAACCAACAGGTTACTGAATAAATCAAAAGGGAAATAAAAAAATTTCTAGAAGCAAATGACAATGAAAACACAACAACTCAAAACCTATGGGATGCTGCAAAAGCAGTTCTAAGAGGGAAGTTTATAGCAATACAATCCTACCTCAAGAAATAAGAAAACCATCAAATAGAAAACCTAACTTTACACATAAAACAACTGGAAAAAGAAGAACAACAAAAAAAAATTACTAGAAGGATAGAAATCATAAAGATCTGAGCAAGAATAAAGGAAAAAGGAATGAAAGGAGCAAAAGTAAAAATTAATAAAACTACAAGCTGGTTCTTTGAGGAGATAAACAAAATTGACAAACCTTTAGGCAGACTCATCAAGAAAGGAAGAGAGAAGAATCAAATCAACAAAATTAGAAATGAAAAAGGAGATGTTACAACAGACAATGCAGATATAAAAAGGAGTACAAGAGATTGTTATGAAGAACTATATGACAATAAAATGGATAACCTGGAAGAAATGGACAGATTCTTAGAAAAGTTCAATATTCCACGACTGAACCAGGAAGAAATTGAAATTATGAACAACCCAATTACAAGCACTGAAATTGAAGCTGTGATCAAAAATCTCCCAAAAGACAAAAGTCCAGGACCAAATGGCTTCACAGGAGAATTCTATCAAACATTTAGAGAAGAGCTAATGCCTATCCTTCTAAAACTCTTCCAAAAAATTGCAGAGGAAGGAACACCTCCAATCTCATTCTATGAGGCCACCATCACCCTGATACCAAAACCAGACAAAGACAACACAAAAAAGAAAACTATAGGCCAATATCACTGATGAACATAGATGCAAAAATCCTCAACAAAATTTTAGCAAACAGAATTCAGCAACACATCCAAAAGCTCATACACCATAATCAAGTTGGGTTTATCCCAGGAATTCAAGGATTCTTCAATATATGCAAATCAATCAATGTGATACACCATATTAACAAATTGAAAGATAAAAACCATATGATAAGCTCAACTGATGCAGAAAAAGCGTTTGACAAAATTCAGCACCCACTTATGATTAAAACTCTTCAAAAAATGGGCACAGAAGGAACCTACCTCAACATAAGAAAGGCCATATATGATAAGCCTATGGCAAGCATTATTCTCAATGGTGAAAACCTGAAAGCATTCCCCCTAAGATCAAGAACAAGACAAGGGTGTCCACTTTCCCCACTATTATTCAACAAAGTTCTGGAAGTCCTAGCTACAGAAATCAGAGATGAAAAAGAAATAAAAGGAATCCAGACTGGAAAAGAAGTAAAGCTCTTCCTGTTTGTAGATGACATGATACTGTATATAGGAAACCCTAAAGATAGTATCAAAAAATTACTAAAGCTAATCAGTGAATTTAGCAAAGTTTCAGGTTAAAAAATCAATACACAGAAATCACTTGCACTCCCATATACTAACAATGAAAAATCAGAGAAATTAAGGAGTCAATCCCATTTACCATTGCAACAAAAATAATTAAATATCTAGGAATAAACTTACCTAAGGAGACAGAAGAACTGTACACAGAAGATTATAAGACACTAATGAAAGAATCAAAGATGACATAAACAGATGGAAAAATATTCCATGTTCCTGGGTAGGAAGACTCAATATTGTGAAAATGTCTATACTACCAAACACAATCTACAGATTCAATGCAATCCCTATCAAATTACCAATGACATTTTTCACAAAACTAGAACAAAAAATTTCACAGTTCATATGGAAACACAGAAGACCCCAAATAGTCAAAGCAGTCTTGAGAACTAAGAATGGAGCTGGAAGAATCAACCTTCCTGACTTCAGGTTACATTACAAAGCTACAGTCATCAAGACCATATGGTACTGGCACAAAAACAGAAATATAGACCAATGGAACAAGACAGAAAGCTCAGAAGTAAACCCATGCACCTATGGGTACCTTATTTTTTACAATGGAGGCAAGAATACACAATGAGGCAAAGACAGCCTCTTCAGTAAATGGTGCTGGGAAAACTGGACAGCTACGCGGAAAAGAATGAAATTAAAATACTTCCTAACACCATACACAAAGATAAACCCAAAATAAATTAAGCCCTAAATATAAGATCAGAAACTATAAAACCCTTAGAAGAAAACATAGGCAGAACACTTGATGACATAAATCAAAGCAAGATTCTCTATGACCCACCTTCTAGAGGAGCAGAAATAAAAACAAAAGTAAACAAGTGGGACCTGATTAAACTTAAAAGCTTCTGCACAGCAAAGGAAACTATAAGCAAGGTGAAAAGACAACCCTCAGAATGGGAGAAAATAATAGCAAATGAAACTGACAAAGGATTAATTTCCAAAATATACAAGCAGCTCATACAACTCAATACCAGGAAAACAAACAACCCAATCAAAAAGTGGGAAAAAGACCTAAATAGACATTTATCCAAAGAAGACAAACAGATGGCTAACAAACACATGAAAAGACACTCAACATCACTCATTATTAAAGAAATGCAAATTAAAACCACAATAAGATATCCCCTCATACCAGTCAGAATGGCCATCATCAAAAAGTCTACAAACAATAAATGCTGGAGATGGTGTGGAGAAAAGGGAACGCTCTTGCACTGTTGGTGGGAATGTAAATTGATACAACCACTATGGAAGATGGTATGGAGATTCCTTAAAAAACTAGGAATGAAGCCACCAGCAATTCCACTCCTAGGCATATACCCTGAGGAAACCAGGGTTGAAAAAGTGACATGTAGCCCATTGTTCATTGCAGCACTAGTTACAATAGCTAGAACATGGAAGCAACCTAAATGTCCATGAAGATGAATGGATAAAGAAGTTGTGGGACATATACCCAATGGAATATTACTCAGCCATAAAAAGGAACGCCTCTGAGTCAGTTCTAATGAGGTGGATGAACCTAGAACCTATTTACAGAGTGAATTGAGTCAGAAAGAGAAGGATAAATATCGTATTTTAACGCATATATACAGAATCTAGAAAAATGGTACTGTAGAAATTACTTACAGGGCAGCAATGGAGAAACAGACATTGAGAATAGACTTATGGACATGGGAAGAAGAGAGGAGAGGTTGAGATGTATGGAAACAGTAACATGGAAACTTACATCACCATATGTAAAATAGATAGCCAACAGGAATTTGTTGTATGGCTCAGGAAACTCAAACAGGAGTCTGTATCAACCCAGAGAGGGAGGATGGAGAAGGAGATGGGAGGGAAGTTCAAAATGGAGGGCATATATGTATACCTATGGCTGATTTGTGTTGAGGTTTGATAGAAAACATCAAAATTCTGTAAAGCAATTATCCTTCAATAAAAATTAAATTAATTAAAAATTTATATAGTATACCAATCCTACTTCCCACATAGTCCATACATCAAATCCGTGGTTTTGTTTCTGTGTTCAGAAACAGACATATATATATATATATATATATATATATATATATCACTCTTCCTAGCAGAGAGTGGGTAATAAATATACATCTTTTAAAAAGGAAACTTGAGGTTGCAAAGAAAACACAGTTAAAGAGTTTAAAAAAACATGTTTTTAAGTGTTTAATACTGAAACAGAGAAGCCCAAATCAACTAAAAGTATCAGGTAAAGTAAACACCCAGGCAAAAGGAGACGTGAAAGGATGTTCTCTTCAACACTGTTCATAACTGAAAACCTGGAAACAACATAAAGGTCCACTGATAGGAAGATAGATAATGCACACTATGGTGTTATGTCCATAATACCCAGTGTAGAGAAATTAAAAGGATATATAAGCATTCATGAGCATATGTCAAAAGTGCTCTGTGATGACCTGGAAGTATGAGATGGGGGAGGCAAAGGAGGGAGGGAATGTATGTATAATTATGGCTGATTGGCATTGTTGTGTGGCAGAAACCAACACAGCACCGTAAAAATTTTTTTTAGTATTTAAATAAAAAATAGAAAAATAAAAGCAATTTCCTTAAACTATATGGCAGAATAATGTTAATATTTACCTTTTGCTATATATGGTAAATTAAAAACCATATCCACTGGGGGGGGGGGGTGGATGGCAGAGCCGGAGTGGGGGGCTTCATTGTGAACCTGAGGACACATAAGCTGAAGGCAGAGACCTAAACCCTCTGGCAGCATCTGGGAAGGGGGTAGTAGAGGCAGGCTTCGAGGCCTGCCTGCTAGATGCTCAGGTGGTTTCTATGCGACCACAATGGGACCCTGAAGGAATCAGACAGACAACAAGCCTTTGGAGGGAGAATCTGCATATAGTCTGAGTTAAAGCAAGATGGAAATACCAACATTTTATTGAAATTCAGGTTCCACCTCAGAAGCAGTCCCTATCCCAACTCTATACACAGTCTCCAGGTAGTTCTCACCTAGGCCCTTCTTCCAAGACATGGGAAGAGGAGGAGGGGTAAGGCATTGGTCTCCTCTGGGAAAGTTCTGGAGAATCAATACAGGTGATCTGGCCCACCATTCTGACTCAGTTGCAAATTGCCCTTGGTTGAATAAAGGTTCTGTTCCTAAACTTCAATCCCTAGTTTCTAAACATCATATGTTTATAAGAAGTATTGGCAGTATCTATGAGACTGGTTTAATTTCATATTAGACCTTTATGAGGCCCTGATTCTTTTTTAATTAATCTTGACAGAATCTACTGGTCTTTAGCCTGAACATCAAACAGAAAGGCAACAGATGTACAAAGAGGAATAAGAGATTTTAAAAGTATGATGGAAAAACATAATAGCAGGAACATTCATTTAGCACTTTCTAGGTTTCCAGTTCTGTTTTCATGTGTCAACTTTGTTTTTTTTTTTTTCATTTATTTTTATTAGTTGGGGGCTAATTACTTTACAATATTGTAGTGGTTTTTGCCATACTGAAGAAATATTTTATATATTTTTTTGGTTGCATTTCTTTTTTTCTTTGTTACTCATCATAACAACACTGTGAGGGAGGTACTATTATTATTATCACCATCCCCATTTTACAGATGAGGCAAGTGGAAACACAGAAAGGTTAAGTAACTTCCCTAAGTCACATAATCAAGTAGGGAAAGTTTTAATTCAAATCCCATCTCAATGGAAATAGAACTGCAACAAAGAACTAGGAAAGGGGGATTCTCTCCCAAAGGAATATGGACTTCAATCAAGTATTTGTCTCTGTTCTAGTGCTGGTATTTCCTACTTAATCCCATGTTTTGAATTCACAAAAGCACTTTTCAATAAAATGTTTTCTGCTCAGAAAACAACTTCAAAGAAAAATGAGTGCAATAAGCCAAAAATATAGGTCAGGGGCAAGGTAACCAACATGAAAGGAGACATAAAATTGTATTTTCCCACTTTGAATCATTCAGCTTCAAACAAGGCAAAGTCTCTTGAAATCAGATATCCTCTAGCAGGTCCTATTCCACACTCCAGAAAGGAAACAGAGAAAATAGCTGAACTGCCATACGTGTCATACAGCTGGCCCTGTGCATCCATGGGTTCTGCATGCAGCTACAGAAAGCTCTGGTCTCCACCATTTTCTAGAAGGACTTGAGCATCTGTGGATTTTGGCATCCGCAGGAAGGGGTGGGGGTGTCTGTGGCCCCAATCCCCTACAGGGACACCTGTACTACATCCAGTGAAATAGTGTACTGTTGGCCCACAGGAATGGTTCTCAAATGTAGATTTGTGTCAGAATCGCATACAGAAGGACACAGAAGCCCATTCTTGTTAAAGTGAACAGGGCCTGAGCCTTGGTATGTGACTAAGTTTCCAGGTAATTCTTACACCCACCAACGTTTGAGAATCACTGGTCTGCAGAATTCTGAGTTCTGGTAGAACTCTGGTAACCAGTAGAAAAGAGTCCAAGACAGGAAAAGTGCTCTTTTAGCAGATACAAGTTTCATGCGACATAGCTCCCCACCACCTCTCCAGTGTACGTGTTCGCCATGGCTCTCATCAGCCCCACAGAATTACAGTTTTTCTGTCTTCCCCTCCCAATGTCAGCTGTCTTGCCCAGGGTTGTGTCTCCAGAATGGAATCCACTGTCTACACATAATAATTACAAAAGAAATAAGTGTGCAGAGAATCAACTGATGGAAACTTACCAGCATTAAAATTACAGAATGGGAGTACTGAGAACAGTATTGAATTGTCTGTCAACCAACTCCAAAAAGCATAAAATTCAAGTATTTGAACAGTTTTGTAATGTGTACAGCTACTCCAGGGGTTATTCCTGTTCAGTCCCAAGGAACTGGTTGGATAACTAGTTAGTGATACTGAATTCGAAGCCTGCATTATTTCTTTCAGTGGGGAACCTGGGTATATATTAACCTCCTAGGGCTTCCTTAACTTCTCCCTGAAACAGGTTATTCTATTACTCCCTCACCACATAAAGAGTATTTGAACTAATCAATTAATGGTTTAGCCATTTTTCTAAAATACTGAGTGCTTTTCAAATGTTTATTATATGGTCCTGGGCTGAATAATGCTGCTCTGAGAATTTCTTTCATTTAATTATGTGTTGTTTAAATATAAAAGAATGACTTTTTAATCATGAAACAAACAAATCACCATCTATTGAACAGGAGTGATTTTTTTCACAACTTGATATAAGCCAGTCTAAATAACCAAATACAAGGAATGCATACAAAAAATACTATCACACTTGCTCTGAACATGGTTTCTACTGAACAACAGATCAGTTCCCAGCTCTCCTGCCAAACTGGCATTGTGGTCCACCAATGGTGAGGCTGTGGAGGGGTGGTTTAAGGGCATGGGATTAGAAACAATGAGATCTGAGCTTGCTTCAAGCTTGGAAAGTCACTGAACTAAATTGCAACTTCGATTTCTTCATCTCTAAAATGGGGGAAGTAATTGTATCTTCTTTAATGGGTTATCAGAAGAGATGATGCATGAAAAGTGTTGAGCTTAATGCCTTGCACCAAATAAGTGTTTGATAAATGTTGCCTTGTTGTCACTGTCACTCTTTCCACGTCAATTTTTGTCTAGGGCTTGGATAATAATCTCTCTCTCTGCCTGTTCATTCCTTCCTATTCTGTCACAACCCTAAGTCAGTTCTATCCTACCAACCTAGACACTTAGGGAAAGTTTTCTGTAAATGGTAACACTTGAATTCGGAGAAGGCAATGGCAACCCACTCCAGTACTCTTGCCTGGAAAATCCCACGGATGGAGGAGCCTGGTCGGCTGCAGTCCATGGGGTCGCAAAGTCAGACACGACTGAGTGACTTCACTTTCACTTTTCACTTTCAAGCATTGGAGAAGGAAATGGCAACCCACTCCAGTGTTCTTGCCTGGAGAATCCCAGGGATGGCGGAGCTTGGTGAATTGCCATCTATGGGGTGGCACAGAGTCAGACACGACTGAAGCGACTTAGCAGCAGCAGCAGCAGCAGCAACACTTGAATTAGATCTTAAAAGATAAGCAAGAGGGATCGGGTAGAGAGGGAAGTGGGAGGGGGGATCGGGATGGGGAATACATGTAAATCCATGGCTGGTTCATGTCAATGTATGACAAAAACCACTACAATATTGTAAAGTAATTAGCCTCCAACTAATAAAAATAAATGAAAAAAAATAATAAAAATAAAAAGCAGAGAAAAAAAAAAGATAAGCAAGACAGACTAAAGGGCCCCAGCTTTCATGCTTATCCATGGTCTAGTCAGCTGTAGCCAAGGAAAACTGGGGACGCATGGGGCAGAATGTGGCCACCTAGTAGAGTTTCCTTTGAGTGGGACCAGTGTCCCTCATAGGATAATTTAGTTGTAACTCTGACCTGTCCAGAATGCCCAGTTCAGGTAGCCTGACATTCTTACCAGTCTTTAAGTTTAGTTAGCTTTCTACATGTCCTCGGCACACTGGTTTGCCTATGTGTGTAATGAACTGAAAAAAAATTCTGGTAGCAGATCCTTTTATGTTTTACACAGACTTAAAGACTTTCCTTGGATCTGTAGCAGCAGGAAACATTTCCATTTTTGTTTCTTTATTAAAAGACTTATTTTATTTATTTGTTTGGCTGCACTGGGTCTTCATTGCAGCATGCAGGATTTAGTTTCCTGACCAGGGATTGAACCCAGGACCCCTGCATTGGAAGCATGGAGTCTTAGCCACTGGACCACCAGGGAAGTCCCCTCTGTTTTCAATATGGGCCTGCATCTGTCCAAATACCAGCTTCCAGAGCACCACCTTCTCTCCATTGCTCTTTCTTTTTACCACACAGGTATATTCTCAACAGTGCTTTCCACAGCACCATGGGAAATAATAACTGCTACTTTCTGGGTGCCTACTGGAAGCCAGGCACTTTACATGCAATCTCTTGAGGTCTGGATATATATCCCATTTAACAGATGAAGAAATCAAAGGCTCTGAGAGGTCAGAAAATTTGCAAGATCATCAGACCTGGTAAAGCTGAGATGGGATTTGAACTGAGATCTGTCTGACACAGTAAGATCCTTTTCTCTCCCCAGTGCTTCTGGTGGGTTTGGGAAAGGATGTTTTCCTTTGAGTTATGTTTAAAGCACTTTTTCAGCCAGCTGTGTTCTGCTCATATTACTTGGTTTCACCAAAGCCACGTAAGCAGAAATTGCTCCAGAACCTGCTGTCCCCGGGCTGGGCTTATATCCAGCTCCGAGCTGCACTGGGAGGGAGCAGTGCTTCTATTAAATTAATGTGCTCCAACACGAGTGCATCATTCCAGTCACCTGAGAATAGGAAAAGCCTTATCAAGAACTTGCTATTCATTTTAAGCCATTTTAATCCCCTCTGGTTTGATGCAAATTCATTTCATTAATAATTAACAGTACTTGGCAACGCTTTCTCTCAGTCTCAGTTCACGCTCAGCATTCCACTTTGCTGAACCTGAGAGAAATCAGGGTCGAACCAACGGAGAAAAGAAAATGAGAGAGCCAGCATCCAGCATTAACCTACCCACCCTGACCCCCATGGAAATGACAAGCTAACTATTGAAGCCACAGATATTTGCACTATCTGGGAGGCCATTTGGATGATGCGTGCAGTTCATCTTCTTAACATTACATGTTTAATGAGCTCATCCATGCTTTGATAGTGTGGCTTTAAACCTTCCTTTTGGGTAGATGTGATAGATCAGTGGTTTTCAGCCTTGGCCAGGAATCAGAATCACCTCTAGAGCTTAAAAAATGCACATAAAATCTACTAAAGCTGAACATCTGCATACCTTATGACCTGGCGATTCTACTCTTAGGCATATGCCCAACAAAAATACACACATGTGTGCGCTAGAATATGGATTAGAATGCTCAGAGAAGCACATTGTAGCTCCAAATTGGAATTCACCAAAATGCCCATTGACAATAGAAGGGAAAATATCTTTTCACACACACAAAAATAACATAGAGCACGTGAATGAATAATATACAACTACACACAACAATATAATCTCACATACCTAATATTGAGGATAAAAGCCAGATAGAAAGGAGTATATACTGCATCACTTTATCTGACTGAACAGCAAAAACAGGCAAAACTAATCTACAGTGTTAGAAGTCAAGATGGTGATTCAAGTTGGGGGATTACTGATGGGAAAGGGTTTCTGGACTGCTGGTTATGTTCTATTTCTTGACCTAGGTGTTGGTTACTTGGGTGTGTTCACTCTTGAAAATTCAACTTGTAAACTTATGATGTGTATGTGCCTTTCTGTGTATATATTACCCTCCAGTACAAAGTTTAAAACATATACACATAAACCTAGTACTCCCAGCTCAGTAGCTTCCACACCCCCCAAAACACACATACACAACCACTCATTTCCCCTGGGGAATCTAATCCAGCAGCCTTGGGGCCCACTCACACCTTCTTCTTAAAGTTTCCCAGATAATTTGATACTGTCAAAGTCATCACAGTATCCTTAGCTTTCACTGACTTTTCAGCATTTGCAGTAAATTTTGGTGGGAAAACAACATAATTCCATTGTCATCTGCATGATATTAAAATGTGGGAACTGAAAAAAAATCAAATCAATGTATTGAGAAAAGTATAAGCTGAGAACATTGTGAGGTTTATTTTCAAGTTAACAAGAAAGGAACCATGGAGGAACTTGAACGTTTTTGTTCATAGCCTCTCCTTTTTCCTAATAACAG
The DNA here is from genome assembly GCF_963930625.1 of Muntiacus reevesi. Taxonomy (NCBI): domain Eukaryota; kingdom Metazoa; phylum Chordata; class Mammalia; order Artiodactyla; family Cervidae; genus Muntiacus; species Muntiacus reevesi. The sequence continues at coordinate 21,239,167 of NC_089271.1, forward strand.
TCACATAATAATGACAGCTAACACTTACACAAGGCATTACTATAAAATGAGTTTACCTATTTATATAAATTTACTTATTTACAACTCATAGCATTATTTGAGGCAGGAATCATTATCCTCATTTTAAAAATGAGTAACCAGGCACAGAGAGGCTAAATAATTTGCATATGGCCTTATAGTAAGTAAGCTCCAGTACCATAATTCGAATCCAAATAGTTTGGTTTCAGAATCCATGCTCTTAACCAGTTCACTGTATTCCTGTATATTTTATGTTGTTTAGTATCTTGTTCCCATTTTAAATGTGCAATATTTAATATATTTATTATAAGTGGAAAACTATGTCCACTTGGATATTGGCATCTCTGCTGAAAATTACATGTGAGATAGAAATCAATAATACAGATTTTACCATAATTCCAAAAGGTACATGCACCCCAATGTTCACTATAGCACTATTTACAATAGCCAGGACATGGAGGCAACCTAAATGTACATCGACAGATGAATGCATAAAGAAGATGTGGGGTGTATTTACAATGGAATATTACTCAGCCATAAAAATGAATGAAATAGTGCCATTTGTAGAGACATGGATGAACCTAGAGAGTGTCATACAGAATGAAGTAAGTCAGAAAGATAAAAATGAATATCGTATATTAATGCATATATGTGGAATCCAGGAAAATGGTATAATTGAATCTATTTTGCAAAGCAGAAATAGAGACACAGACATGGAGAACAAACATATGAATACCAAAGGAGGAAGGGGGTGGGTGGGATGGATTGAGAGACTGGGATTGACATATATATACTATTATGCATAAAAGAGATAATTAGTGAGAAGCAACTGTATAGCACAGGAAATTCTACTCAGTGCTCTGTAGCTACCTAAATGGGAAGGAGATCTAAAAAAGAGGGGATATAGGTATACGTATAGTTGATTCACTTTCCTGTACAGCAGAAACTACCACAACACTATACTTGTGGTAGTAAAGCATAGTGTTTAAAGCAACTATACTTCAATAAAAAAGGAGAGAGAAATAATAGAGGTTTTCCATCAATTCTTTTTTTGCAGTTTCACTGAGATGTTACTTACATATAACATATGTCGTTGAAGGTATACCGTATGATGACTTGATACACATATATAACATGAAACATTTACCACACTAAGGTTAGTTAGCACCTCCTTTATCTCACATAATTACCATTTTATTGTGGTGATAACATTTAAGGTCTACTCCCATAAGAGCTTTTAAGAATATAAATAATATAGTATTATTAGTTATAATTACCATATACTGTACTTTAGATCCCCAAAACTTATTCAACTTAAAGTTGCAAGTTGTTCTCTTCAACCAATATTTCCCCAATCCCTAAGTCCCTGGCAATCATTATGGTACTCTGTTTTTATGAATTCAGCTTTTTTAGGTTCCATGTATAGGTGAGAACATACAGTGTTTGTCTTTCTCCGTCTGACATTTCACTTAGCATAATGCCCTCAAGGTCCATCCATAGTGTCCCAAAAGATAGGATTTCCTTCCTTTTATGGCTGAATAATATTCCATTGTAAATATATACTACATTTTCTGTGTCCATTCATCTATTGATGCATGGTGGCTAAGTCACTTCAGTCGTATCCAACTCTGTGCGATCCCATAGATGGCAGCCCACCAGGCTCCTCCATCCCTGGGATTCTCCAGGCAAGAACACTAGAGTGGGTTGCTATTTCCTTCTCCAATGCATGAAAGTGAAGTCGCTCAATCGTGTCTGACTCTTCACGACCCCATGGACTGCAGCCTACCAGGCTCCTCCCTCCATGGGATTTTCCAGGTAGGAGTACTGGAGTGGGTTGCCATTGCCTTCTCCACTATTGACGCACACTTAGGTTATTTCCATGTCTTCACAACTATGACTAATGTTGCAATGAACACAGGGGTACAGATAAATCTTCACAATAGTGATTTCTTTTCCTTCAACTATATATCCAGAGATGGGACTGATGGATCATATGGTAGTTGTATTTTTAATTTTTTGAGGAGCCTCCAATCTGGTTTCACAGTGGCTGCACAAACTTATAGTCCCACCAACAGTGCACAAGGGTTTACTCTTCTCCACATCCTCGTCAACACTTGTTGTCTCTTGACTTTTTGATAACAGCCATTTTAACAGATGTAAGGTGACATTTCATTATGTTTTTGATTGGCATTTCCCTGATGATTAATGATGTTGAGCAATCTTCTGATTTACCTGTTGGCCATTTGTATATCTTTCTTGGAAAAAAGTTTATTCAAATCCTTTGCCCATTTTTTAGTCAGATTGTGTGTTTGTGGGGTGGTTTGTTTTTTTTGTTTGTTTGTTTGTTTTTGCTATTGAGTTCTATGAGTTCCTTATATAATTTGGATATTAACCCCTTATCAAATAGATGGATTGCAAGTATTTTCCCCTATTCTGTGGAGTGACTTTTCATTTCTTTAAAATAAAGAATTCCCTTTGGTGGTGTCATGGTTCCTTGATTTTTCATGATCCATGTGGCCTTACACTGGTGTCTGCATGTTTGAGAGGGTAAATGACTCTCAGTTTTTATGAACTGGCTTGGCAGGCAAAGCCCTAACCCATCAGCCTATCCAGAGATTCTGGGTGGGGCATCTGGTGGTCTGGATGGGCATTCTTGCTGCTAAAGTCCTTGGACAGGCACGTCTGGTGCCTGAGTCAGTAGGTGGGCAGGCCTGGCACATGGGTACAGGGACCAGCCTGATGACTGAGTCCATGGAATAGGCTTAGTGCTAGGCCTGCACAAGAGCCTGGACTCACAGGGCCTGATTGGGAACCTGGGGGACTTCCCAGGGCCACAGGAGCTGGGTAGTCCTGGGATATGCCAGAAGCCTAGTGGCATGAGTGAGGCCTTGGCAACCATCCAGTGCCAAAACCCAGCTGGGAGCCTGGTAACACAGGGGTTATACAGGAACCTGAGTTTTCAAGAACTCTGTAACCACCAGGAGCCTGGAGCAGGGATGCTGCCTGGGACTACTGACTGCAGTAGCTGCCAGAGCCAACATGCACCAAGGTGGGGTGGGGGCTGGTTTCCCAGAAGCCTGCTGGAAGCTTACAGCAATTCTTCCGCTGTTGAGAGAAACAAGCAGGTCAACCACGAAGTGAAAATTCCCTGACCTCAAGGACATTCATGTAGGTGTCGTTATTCATTCATTAGCAAATACTGAGCGCCGCTGTGCCAGGCATTGTGCTGGGGGGCAGTGGACCCAACAGTGAGCACAGTCAAGGGCAAGACTCAAGCCTCCAACAACCTCCCCATCCAGCAGGCACACTGTTCACACAGCAGAGGAGTCAGTATAAGTGATCACAGTGCCACAAAAGCATCCTAGTCAGAGAGGTCAGGGAAGCCCTACCTGAAGAAGTGATGATAACATGAAATCTGAAGGGTGAGTAGGAGGTGAAAGGGAAGGTGAGTGGAGCTGCAGAAAGAGCTTAATGTGAGTGTATAAATAACTGTAATGCAAATGAGAGTGAACAAGCATGGTAATAGACACACAGAAAAGCACAATAGAACCTTTGGATCTTTTTCCTTTTTATTATATAAATCACCTGGAATTATCATATTTCAAGCATGAACCCAGAAACCCTTGTATTAGATTTGGAGTTGCTCTCAAAGCCTGGAACACAATAAGACAAAAAATCTGCAGGACAGGAATTTGAAATAGTACTTTCAAATCAGCATATGTTGGAAGGATTCAAGATATCAAAGTGAAGAAGAAAATAATTGTGTTTACTATTTCTGGAGAAAACTAGCAACAAAGAAGGAAAAAGAAAAGACCCTAAGATACTAAAATCATCACTCACAGAAAGTATTACTGCTACACTGTAGGCCAGAACCCCCTCATTCCCCCACCCATTACTGCTGTCCTTAGTTCTATCAAAAAGACTAACAGCATCCCATTAGGCCAAAAGACTTCATGCAATATATGAAAAATATGGTTAAGGGCAAGTTCTCAAATTGCCCAACTGCCTCAGACTAAATCCAGGTACAAAAAATAAATATTAAACCAGCTCCACACCACCTCCTGATATGACCACCTTTCAAACGTCTCTCTATTCACCACAGTCAACCAATGTGCTCTTTTGAAAATGTAATTCTGTCCTGGGTTGCAACCCCAACCAAGAACCTTTCGACGACATCCACTGCTCACAAGGTGAAAATATATGTCCTTAAATTAGCCTGCAGGTGCGGCTTGGTCTAGCTCCTGCCAACCTCTCCAACCCTATCTTGCACCCAACTCACTTTCTCTTTGTGCTTCTCCAATAGCAATCTTCTTTCAGTCCCTGCTACTCACTCTGCTCAATGTTAACTCAGACTTTGCACATGCTGTTCCTTCTAACTAGAATGTTCTCTTCATTTTGTCTTTCACCTACTCAGTTCCTACTCATCCTTTAGCTTTTAGCTCTTGGCCCCTATTCAAGACAAACCATCCCTGGTCTCCTTGACTGCATCAACTTTCCCTATTACAAGCCCAGGTAACTCTTCCTCCATGGCACCTGTTATAGATGAAATTGTATATGTGTGCATGCTAAGTTGCTTCCAACTCTGTGCAACCCTATGGACTGTAGCCTGCTAGGCTCCTCTGTCGATGGGGATTCTCCAGGCAAGAATACTGAAGTAGGTTGCCATGCCCTCCTTCAGGGGATCTTCCCAATCTAGAGATCGAACCTGTGTCTCTTATGTCTCCTGCATTGGCAGGCAGATTCTTAATTATTTGATTAATATCTGTCAGCTCCTTAAGCATAAGTGCAGAAATTTTATATGGTCTTGCTGACATTGTATACACGGTTCAAAGCACACTAAAGGGTTTCACAAATATCCATGGTATGAATAAAGAAGTTTCATGGAATTTGTCAGTGCCTATGGATCTTTGGTTAGCATACCACTGTGCTTCCAGATTACTCTCATAAGAACCATGTATAAAGCAAATATATTTTTTAAATACCAGTACATTATATCCCTGTAAGAGGCAGAAAGGAAGGCAAACAAAAGTTGAGGAAAGTTTTGTACTCTAGTCAATTAGCATATTCTAACTATCTTGGTTACTCACAAGTACAGTCCAAAGTCTTACAGTGGGTAAAAGAAGAAAATACTTATTCAGTTGTTTTAACCTAATGTTAATCAAACAATACTCTACCTATAACTGGATGTGACAGGTTTTTCATTTAATCATAACATGTCTGAGGAATCTTTTTTCTGACATGAGAAAATACTAAGTTCTTGCTATAAAGGACAAAGAAAGTAAAGAAGACAACAGTGGGATTCCAGAAGGGCCTTTGCTGCTAATAATTTACATTTTAGACTAGTGTTTGTTTTCCTCTTTTATAAAATTAAACATAATTATCTGTACTCTTCACCTGTCCCATTGGGAGTTTGGTGGAATTAATGAGATGATGTTTGTGAAGTGCTCAGAGCCCCTTAGATACACTATTATTAGAACTGTTAAGCAAAACATTGCCTCTGATAATCCATGGGGTGACTTCCAGATGAGCAAGGCTGACACCAGAAAAAAACAATAGTAAAGTGAAACATTAAAGGCAAAATTTCTATTTGGTGATTTTTCAGTAATGAAAATCATCACTTCTTTCTGAACTCCTGTTAGCACTCTGTAATCCAATAGCCACTAGCTACCTATGGCCATTTCATTTAAACCAAGGAAATACATTTTAAATTAATTTTAATTTATTAAAATGGCAATAACCTTGTGTGCAGCTTCCTCATTGGCTAGTACAGATTTAGAACATTTCCATCATTGAAGAAAATTCTGTTGGACAGAGTCATGAATCTAGGATGGTCATTTCCTTTCAACTCTTTGCATGGGACTCCTGTTATTTCACACTTTTTTAACCCTTCACCCAGAGTAGTGATTTAGAACTTTATCAGCCAGAAGAGAAATTACTCCTAAAGCTGAAGAGAGATCATTCTTGAAAGACAAATGGTTTCCTTTCAAAATCATTTGTTTTACCTTTTTTGTGCTGCCATTGCCTGGTTAGTGCTAAGACTATTAGCAGAGTAAAATGAGTTAAACGTTGCTCATTTTCCCCTCTCATATTTCTCAGTGTCCAGAGAGGACATATAAGTGCTGAAGTCTAGGCGGTGAGTCAACAATCTGAGTGACCATGAAAACAGAGTTTCATAGCTAGAACCTGCTATGTTTGGTTATCCATAAGCTAAAATACAGGTCACACAAAATAATATGTCCTCATAAGGAACAATTCTCCTCTTTCATGAAATGTGGCTGCCTTTCATTTTTCTCAGTATACTATTTTAATCTTGTTGGATTGGGTGGTGGGGGTGGGGTGGGGAACAGAAATGAGCCCAATGCATTCTAACTTTGTGTGGGTGTCTCTCTGGCTTGGTTACCAAAGAAACCATTATGTTCCATACTATTCGAATAATGGCTTTACTAGTGCTCTAAATACTTTCCTCTTTTCTAACCTGACTGCACTGCAGATTTAGAGTCACCATCTGTTGGTAGCCAAAGAGAAGGGTTTCTGGAAATGCTATGGCCCTTTCCACACTGTTTTAAGCCTGGGTCTCAAGATTCCAACCTGAGAAGTCGGCTTCCAAAGCCAATATTTCCCCAGCAAACCCAGGACAGTGTCTCCACGCACCACTGCACTGCCAAACTGTGGAAGTGAGAGGTATCTGCCGACGTCCCGTGAGGCTGCCAAGGCTCCGGCCACCCATGCTGTGAGGCTCCTGTCTTGCTGCAGTTACAAGAGCAATGCAGCTCTGGTCCAGAAGTGTGGAGGGGAGCTGGTTGTCACAAGTGTCTGTCTGTCACTCTTGGCACTGGACTCAATCATGTCATCCACCCACAGATCTGATTTCCAGAGTAATCAGTGCATAGAGCAGCTGAGGCCACTTCTCTTAACTGCCAGGTTATGACCTCCAGAACCTCCCATGCCACAGCAGAATTCCACAAGGAGCCTAGGAAGCTTATGCCCTTGTGAGGGGTTTTGTAGAAAACTACTTGGTTTTTACCCTCTATTGACATTTGCCCTTCTCCACCCACATTTTCTCCTAATTTTATTGAGATGTAATTGACATATAACATTGGGTAAGTTTAAGGTGTGCAATGTGATGATGTACACATACAACAATATGTATAACAAGTACATATTGTGAAATGATTACTGCAAAAAGATTAGTTAACACCTCCATCACTTCACATAGGTAACCTTTTGGGGAGAGGGGGACATGAAAACATGTAAGATTTACTCTCTCAGTAAATTCCAAGTATATAACACAGTATTGTTAACTATAATCATCATGCTATACCTGAGGTCCCCAGAGCTTATTTATCTTATGACTGTAAATTTGTATCCTGTGACAAACTCTTTATGTGGATAGAGGCACAATGCATTTAGCAAATTCCCTATGAATCTGATGCAACCAGGAACTAAGGAATGAGGTCTTCTTGCAAATCTCCGGGTCTTTGCAACAAAGGGTTCTGAGTTTCTCTTCCAAGCAGCCTGGCTTCTCTTTTGGAGATTTTACATAGATATTAAAGGGCTTCCAAATTTCTCTCCTTTGGGCATCCAAGTATAAATCTGGTGAAATTTTTTAGTCGGTTCAACCACAAGAGTGTTATTGATTGCAAATTAAGAATATGCAAGTTTGAGACTTTCCTGTTGGTCCAGGAGCTAAGACCCCACACTTCCAATGCAGGGGGCCTAGATTCCATCCCTGATCAGGGAACTAAATCCCACATGCTGCAACTAAGAGTTCGCATGCCTCAGTGAAAACTGAAGATCCCATGTACTGAAACAAAGACCTGGCATATCCAAATAAATAAATAAACATTTGCTTTAAATAAAAATAAGCAAGTTTTCCTAAGGCTAGTAGCTATTTCCACTAAGACTAGTAGTTATTTCCACTAAGACAAACCCACACTACCCATCACCCCTTTCTAAAGTAGTACTTTAAGCCAGGGGCCTCCAAACTACTTGGATCAAGCAAACAAAAATTGTTCACACAGTGTGGGCTTCCCTAGTGGCTCATCTGTTTAAGAATTCACCTGCAATGGAGAAGACCTGGGTCCGATCTCCGGGTCAGGAAGATTCCCGGGAGAAGGGAATGGCAACCCACCCCAGTATTCTTGCCTGGAGAATCCCATGGACAGAGGAGCCTGGCGGGCTATAGTCTATAGGGTCATAAAGAGTCAGACATGACTGAGCAACTAACACTTTCACTTTCAAGTATGGTGGTGGTTTAGTTGCTAAGTTGTGTTCAAGTATATGTACCTTTATTTATAAAATACTTGCACTAATATATTATCACATTATAAAGCAGATCCCAAAATTTAAATCTTAAAAGCATTAAAAATGAAAATGCAATGTTATTTTAAAATTAAGCTCAATTTTGTTTCATTTATTAAAAGCACAAAAGTTGCTTTTGCTATTACTGGGAAAATATGAAAATTTGGGGAGCAATATGATCAAGCATGCTTTTAAACATTTTTTTAAATTTAGCTTAGTTCAAAAGTCTTGTGTTGAGTTCAGTTGATTTTGATACTTGGATTTTAAAGCTATGGCAGCTAAAAAAGAAAACAGAAAGAGAAAGATCCAAAAGAGATACATAGATCCAAAGGGAAGAAGTAAGAGTAACTGTATAGTAAAACTTGATAATATATGCTGTAAAAATCTAATAACTTTATAACTAAATATGTATAACAATAATACATTTAGAAAACAGATAATATCTGTAAGTCCCTTAACAAGGTACATATAAATGTCAGTAAGTGACAACTCCTGAAAAAAACATACATGAATCATGGGACCACTCTCAACTCCTCTTTCCCTTCAGGATATATGATAAGTGACCAAGTAAAATATAGGCAGAGTGTGGGCATCTATGTCCATCTAGATATTAAATACTAGTAGAGTTGTCATATTTTGAAAATAAAATTGTCAGGTGCCTAGCTAAAGTTGAATTTCGGATAAGCAACACAACTATTTTACCCGATTGGGACTTATTTATGCTAAAGAATTATTGTTTATCTGAAATGCAAATTTAACTGAGCATCCTCTGTTTTATCTGGCAACCCTGTGTGTGTGCATGTGTGTGTGTGTGTGTATGTGTGTTAGTTGCTCAGTTGTGTCCAACTCTTTGCAATCTCATGGAATGGACTATAGCCCGCCAGGCTCCTCTGTCCATGGAATTCTCCAGGCCTGATACTGATCCTTTCTCCAGGGGATCTTCCTGACCCAGGGATTGAACTCGGGTCTCCTCCATTGCAGTCGGATTATTTACCATCAGAGCCACCAATGAAGCCCATCTGGAAACCCTAAATACTAGGAAAGCTTAATTTGTTCCTTCTTTTTTTCTTTTTTACCAAAAGTAAATAGAAATAGGAGTTCTAGCAATGGAGACCACTTCTAAGAAGCAATACCACCAGAACAAACCAGTTACCTTCCTCAAATAGCTAATACAGCCAAGTGCCAATAAGAAAAACACACCCTCCTTTCATTTAAGTTTCTAAAACTACTCCATTCCCAGTCCCTTCACTATATTTTAATAAAATCCCAGGTCAATAGTATCACAGAAGCTTGAGCCACATGTGAGGGTACATGTGTCCTTGATCCCTGACCTACATTACAAGGGTAGCAGCAGGCACACTCTGTCCTCTCTACCCCCACCACTGACATCCAAGGCGTTATCAACATTGATAGAAATCACTCTAGGAATGCAGTGATTATGGCCTGGAGAGTTAAAGAGAACACATGGTTGGACAGTGTGTCTTTGTGCCCTTATACTATAAAATTCTGAAAAGTAAATTTGACATGAGCAGAAAGTGACTTATTTATACTTTCCTGCATAGTTTGAATAAGTCTGTTCAGCATCAACAAAGATGGTACACAACATCTGAAAGAGTCACTGGAAGCCAATATTTATGGAAGCATGACAGCTGATGCAGCATCATGGGTAAGGAAATAGACAGCATCAAGTAAAGGGTTCTAGGGAGGGAACTACAGGCCAATAAGATCTAAGTTGTTCCAGTATAAACAGGTTCCAAAGAGTCATGGCACTCGGAGTTTCTCTTTCTCGTGAAGGGAGGAGGAGGATGGAAAGGTGATATTATCCGGGCATGGTGTATCTGACAATAAAAAACACTAATAGATGGTACCTAGACCTGAATAAAGCTGAGTACCGAAAAATTGATGCTTTTGAACTGTGGTGGTGAAAAGACTCTTGAGAGTCCCTTGGACTGCAAGAGATCCAACCAGGCATCCTAAAGGAGATCAGTCCTGGGTGTTCACTGGAAGGACTGATTGATGCTGAAGCTGAAACTCCAATACTTTGGCCACCTGATGCGAAGAGTTGACTCATTGGAAAAGACTCTGATGCTGGGAGGGATTGGGGGCAGGAGGAGAAGGGGACGACAGAGGATGAGATGACTGGATGGCATCACCAACTCGATGGACATGAGCTTGAGTAAACTCCAGAAGTTGGTGATGGACAGGGAGGCCTGGTGTGCTGCAATTCATGGGGTTACAGAGTCCAACATGACTGAGCGACTGAACTGAACTGAGACCTGAGCAAGTGAAAATTATAGCTGGACATGAGAAAGAATCTTCATGTGTATTGACTTGACAATAAGCAAATATGTATATACTCCATTTCTACTCATTATCCTAGGTCTTCATCAATAAACTGCTATAGTTCACATGGGCCTATGAATTTTTTTAAAGTTTTACTCTTTTTAAAATGATTTATTTATTTATGACTGCACTGGGTCTTTGTTGGTACACGTAAGCTTTCTCTAGTTGTGGCAAGCGGGGGCTCCTCTTCAGTTGCAGTGAACGGGCTTCTCATTGCTGTGCATTCTCTTGCTGAGGAGCACGGCTCTACGGTGCTCAGCAGTTGTGGTGCACGGACTTAGCTGCCTCACAGCATGTGGAATCTTCCCGGACCAAGGATTGAACCTGAGCCCTCTGCATTGGCAGGTAGATTCTCATCAGCTGGACCACCAGGGATCTGGGTCTGTGAATTTTTGTAATACACTTTATACTGAATCACTTACATAAATAGAGGCCCCCCACAAAATATCTGTCAGGGCCCCACACACTTTATGGGGGACCCTAGTGCCAGGTGGTCTTGAAATTCTCCAGTGTTGCTCCACTGTGTAACCTGGAAATGGCACACAGCCTCAGAACATTCTCATGGGCAAGGTCATCTTCCACATTCTAAGGGCTAACACTTAGTGAATGCCAACTGTGTGCCTGGATTTGGGCTTTGCATACATTAACTCATTTTATACTCTCATTAAATAATGGGAAAGAATAAGTTGCTTTCTTTTAAGCCACTACATCTCAGAATAATGTTAAGCAAGCAATATATCATTGAAATAGGTTAATTTGAGTTTTTTGTTTGATTCATTTCCCCCAACTGCCGTGGAGCAGGCAGATCTCAGACCTTTTCATCTCCCTTTTACAACTGCAAAAATTGAGTCCTAGGAAGGAACAGGAGGGAGATTGGCAAGGGCAGGCCAGTGGATTTCCCCTGAGGACGAGCTCTGAAGACTAAAGAACTGGAATGAAGGCCTCAGCATCCCAGATGAGACCCAGGCCTAGCATCCCCACCATCCTGCCTCCCCACCATCCTGCCTCCCACGATCGTGCCTGGTTAAGAAACAGTAGTGGTTCCAAAGTAACCTGATGCAGAGAGCACTGCAACCCTTCAAACATGCTGTGTCCAGACCATGAAATCTCTCCCTTTCCCTGGAGCTTGGGTCATTTGTGATCTCTGTAACACTCCCTGTCTTCTCAAGCAAACCTTGTTTCTTGTTAACTCACACCCTTCAGAGGCAAGAAAGCAACAGAGAGTGAGTGTGAGCAGTGAAAACGCATCAAGACCAGATAACCTTGGGTTGGTTGCAGGCACCATGAACAACAAGCTCCTTGAGAGTTCCTCCAATTATCTCAGCCCCAAATCTCAGCATCACCGGCTGCCAGCTCTCCTCAGAGAAAGAATGCCAGATGGAGCCTATCTACCCTCACCATTTGACTTCTACCAGGACAAGCCACTAGCTCGTCAGTGCCGAGGGCAGGAACACAGGGACCATTTCCAGATAAGTTCACATTACACAAGGAGTTCCAGCCCAACAAGACACAGGGGAATATCTGAAACTCTGTCCTCTCTCCTCCTTGCCAGTTGGTTTGTTTAACGTGATCACTAAGATGCATTTTAATCCAGTAAGACATGGGCCAAACAGAACAGACCAAACAGTTGGCCTGTGACAATGCACACGTGTAATATGTATCTGTACATATACATATAACAATGACAGAGAGAATATAGGCTCAAAGAGGAGTGCAAGCATCACAGTCACTGTTGCTCTCTGTTCATTTCTCTACAAACTGGACCGTTTGGGAGGAATCAGAAGATCAGAGGATATAGCAGTGGATGAAACAGACAAAAGTCCTCACAGAGCTTACTTTTAAATTGTGGGGAGAGGTGCAAGAGACAGGCAGTAATTCAGAAACATAAATCATATGACCTGTGAGGTAATGATAAGTCAAGTGGAGAAAAATGAAGCAGGAAGTGAGGCTAAAGAGTAGCTTCAGGAGGCTGCATCTTAAAATAGGGTGGATAAGGCAGGCCCGAGTGGGGATGTAAAACCCAGCAAGAAGCAAATTCACTGACCCAAGGAAACTGTCATAGAGCAGCTCAAGGAAGCTATAAGAGGTTGTTTTAAAAGGTAGAGAATGGGACAAATGAGAAGAGTAGCAATGACATATATACACTACCAAGTGTAAAATAGATACCTAGTGGGAAGCTGCTATATTACACAGGGAGCTCAGTTCTGTACTCTGTGAGGACCCAGAAGGGTGGGATTCAGGGCAGGTGGGAGGGAGGCTCAACAGGGAGGAGACATATGTATACTTACAGCTGATTCATGCTGCTGTACATCAGAAACCAACACAACATTGTAAAGAAATTATACTCCATTTTTTTTTTAAAGTTAGTTTCAGCTAAGGAGAAGGAGTGTATCAATTAGGAATTGCATTTGGTCACTAGTAATTAAAATATAAGTGGTCTTAATATTATAGATGTTTCTTTCTTATTGCATAAAAGAAGTATGAGGATAGACCATTCAGAAATACAGGATGCCTCCATGCCATCATCAGGGACTTGGGCTCCTTTTCAGTTTTCTGTTCTATTCTCCTGAGTCCCTGGATTCCTGGTTTCCATCTTCAGTCTTGCTGCAGACCAAGACAGTTGCTTATCTCCAGCCATCACTCTGTGTTGCAAGCAAAAGTCTCCCTCTTACAGTCTTCTCATAGGTCCCACCCAACATGCCTTGCCTACACCTCATTGGCCACCCCTAGCTATAAGCAAAGCTGCCAATGTATTTTAGCCAGAATGTGACTTCTCATAATAAGACTAAGCTTTTTTTAACCAACTTGAAAGAAAGGCAATTAGCCATATGGCTCAGGAAAGAAGGAGGGTAAGGTGGAAGGAGTGTTCCAGTCTACTAAATGGGCACTTTCTGTTTAAATAAGGCAGATCATAGACCAGTAGCACAACTGTGGAGCACCTGGTACCTATGGGAGCCTATGGTTAAAGCTTTATAGGACAGTACCTCCAAGAGCAAGGTCACCTTCTCCTCATCACTTGGATCAATGCCCCACCCAGTTCCTATTTTGTCTTTCATCACATCACTGACTCTGAATTTTTAAGGAACCCTAAAGTTCCCCATCCAACACCTGAATCCCCAGTCAACATTCCAGAAAGATTTCCATTCAGGAGTTCACACTAAAAACCTAGGAGTAATCTGGATTCCTCTTTCTCTAATAACACCCAACCTCCAAAAAGCATTCAAAAAACATAATTTCTTTTCCTCCTGGTATATAGCTGGATTACCATTAGGAGGGACTGATCATTAAGTTCTTGCTAATGAAATGTTAGTGGAAGTGATCTATACCACAAGACAGAAGGGGACTAGATCCCTGAATGACTGAGTGGAGCAGAGTCTCCAGCACTCCCTACCTGAGTTGGAATGTGACATGAGTGAGAAATAAACTCTCGCAGTAAGCCACTGAGATTTTCTAAATGGTTTGTTTTGACACTTATCCTATCTTGATTTATACAGAGAATAAAATAAAGACCTTGTGATACTAATACTGCTAAATTTTCAAAGACAGACAATTCAACTTTCAGCAATCTCAGCCATTTTGGGCTGTTACAAATTATGTAGTTTTAACATCAGTGGGTGATGAGCAAAAAGCTAGCGGCTTCTTAGATGACATAAACATACTGTATTTGCTTTTCAAGTGCTGGAAATGTTTCTAACTAAAACATGAAAGAAATATCTTAACAGGCTGACTTGGGGAAAATGTTCAACATGAAGAGACCAAAATGTTTTCTAAAAAGGGAAACAACTCAATATGGTCCCAAAGCCCTGCCCGGGCTTTAATAGAGGGGCATCCAAAGTAAAGTAAAATAGCTGAAATTTAAGGGAAATTTTCTCATGAGGGTATGATGTTATTAGTTATCATTTAATTTAATATTTATTTTTCTAAAGTGATTTTTTTAATTAAGGGAACTCTCCAAAGTCTCTATCGTGACCTCCTGGGGATTCATAGGATGAAACTGAGTCACTCTTCTACATGACCACCCTTCAGCTATTTCTTGCTAACACTGTGTATTCAGGCCATTACATCTTCCTAATAATCAGAGACATTTTTTTTTCTGTGTAATTTTACTTTTTCCTACCTTGAATTCCTCTCTATATATTAAGAACAATAGTAATTATCAGTAATACTAATGGTATCTGCAGTGTACATTATACTTGACAGAAAGCTTTCACATCCATTATCAACTTATAATACTTGGCAATTCTCAAAATAATCCATTTCTTTCTATAGTCTACATGTGGTGTTTATGAAAGTGTAATTTCCCACTTCCTAATGTTCCCTGAACTACCACAGTCCTACTAATTATATACAGTAGTTAGATGCATTATAATGTATTTTATTTGTAAAATATGGATGTGTTTTACCAGAAAGACAAAAGGATCAATTATCTCTAACAAAACTGAACTTGGACTATTTTCTAAATACACTCATCACAATCCTACAGATCCATTTCTTTAAATCTTTTGTTTCTCTTATCATTTTCATTATGCCCCATTCTCTCATGCAATAGTCTTAAGTTTCCAGGTTTCCAGCTTCTGGTTTGAAATCCACAGCCTGTAAATGTTTTAACTAAAGCAGAACTATAGAAAAATATACTAAATGGATATAGATGAGAAGACTGTCTTTGGGTAGTGTGATGGCTTTCTGATATGTGTTCATCTGGGCTTTCTAAGTTTTTGACATGGAGCATATAATTCATTTTGCAATTAGAGAAAAAGTAAAAAATTAACAAACATAAAGTTTTAGCCACTTAGCTTTTGATACCTAATTATATATAAATATGGGTTTTGGTTCATAGTGCTTTTAGGAGTCTGTTGTCCTCAACTTTATATTGAAACGGTGATACAGCAAAATGCACTATATCAAGTGGAATTCTTCCCCTCTAAAGAAGACTGTTTAGAAATGAACATCTTTTTGAGGCACCTGTTCCCTTTCAACGGGGATGACAGATAAAGTTTGATTGAGAGAAATGCCAATTGTGTTATGAGGCAGATGGATTAACTTTCTAATGTTTCTTTCGTGACAGTAAATCTCCAGTTTTACTCCTATGCTTAGCAAAATATTTTTAGAAATATCGTTTGTTCAATACAGATGATGTATTTTACTACTTCTTAGAGCAAATCATTGATCCCTATCACCATGGCATTAGGTAGGCCTCACAAATCACCCAAGCATCTGCCCTCAGCCTCAAATAAATCACTGACAGAGCAGTAAAGAAAAAGGAAATGTCAGTCAGAACTAGGTCCGAGTCAAGAGGAAAAGATTTTACACTATCTCTATTTATGACATTTCCTTTCTCTTAAAGACTTTGCTTATTCTAATTTTTTTTTTTTTTGCAATTTCCTATTGAAGACCTCCATCATGAAGTGTATTTTAGCCTAGGACAAATTTTCCTAGCAGGTATTTCTTGAAAAATTCTATGTTGAATATCATCCAAGGTGACTTTGAAATTAAGAGGTCAAGCAATGATAAAATGTATAAAATTTACCCACACACACATATATATACCTACACACCTCTCAGCATGTAATGATTCAATTTTAAAGTTCCTATTTTGAAAAACTATCAATTCTCCAACCTAAAAATTCTCATCTACTTTGTTTTACATTCATTTTATTATCAAGGAGAAGAGATCCAGCTGAAGTTGCAATCTTTCTCACCCCACACCAGTACCTTGCTGTTGAGACTTCCTCACTGAGCTGGCGGCCCCCTTGGAGGATACCAACAAGAAAGTTTATGTTCTAGCCATCTTCCGTGGTACCCACTCAGGCACAGGGAAAGGCCCACACTCTTGTCATGCCAGAGGGTGGGAATGCTGGCTGCACTTGACACTCTGCCTCTCAGTTCTGACTTTTCACCCTTGCCATTACCCTGTGCCAGAAACAGCAGCCCAGCACATCATGCACCCTGCCAGCGGGGTGGCTCGGCAATCTCGGTACAGCAGATAATCTTATAGTCAGATTCGATGGAAGCTCTGCGACCTTCAGTCTTGTAGAAGGAATAGATAAATTAAATCCCCCACAGGAAGAGGAGGGGAGGGGATGGCTGTCACTCCGTGAATCTCTAATCCTCCCCCACAAGATGGCTTCACATTCTATAGTCGCACTGTACTTGATGGAGGGGGAGGCAAGCACATGGGGAGGAATGGTGGTACCCGTTATGCTGAAATGGTACCTCTCAGCAGGCAGACTCAGGAGGGATGTGCCTGAGCCTACAGATTGGCAATTCTCTGAACTTGAAACGCAGGGGACTTGGTGACTTTTGTTCTCAGATGTGAGTTCTAGTCAAAATTTCATGGAAAGCCTACTTTGCACTTCACACCATGACTCTAAAAGGATTTCTTTGTCAACTGAAGCTTTGACATTTTGGAGCATTTTAACTTGATTTCTGGCTGCCTAATCGGTGGGGTATCTCTGAAGAAAAGATAACATTCCCTTATCAAAAACATTAACTATTCTGGACATATCATTTCTACCATCCCATCCAGGAAAATCACAGCAAAAAGCAAAATTTAGAGCATCTTTATTCTTGAAGTCTTATCTGGAATAAATGTAGAAATGGCTATGTATATTCCATGTGCTTAGCATGTGCTTATAAAATGATATGAAAGAATAGTATTGAAACATGTATATTACCATATGTAAAATAGATGACCAGTGGAAGTTTGAGGCATGAAGCAGGGCACTCAAAGCTGGTACTCTGGGACAACCCAGAGGGATGGAGTGGGGAGGGAGGTGAGAGGGGTGTTCAGGATGGGGGGACACCTGTACACTCATAGCTGATTCATGTTGATGGTGAAAACCACCACAATACTGTAAAGTAATTAGCCCACAATTAAAACTTCTGGGCATACACACCGAGGAAACCAGATCTGAAAGAGACACGTGCACCCCCAATGTTCATCACAGCACTCTTTATAGTAGCCAGGACATGAAAGTAAATAAATTTTTAAAAAACAAATGAGTCTCATTTTATAGGTAAAGAAAATGCTTAAGGAAATTTATTTGTTTAAGTTTACACAGCAAGTAAATGTAGTAATCTGTTTTAAAACTTAAAAAGAAAGAAAAATGTCATTGAATTGAGCTAAATTATTTTGAAGAAATGAGGCTTTTAATTGCTCTATATAATTTTACTATCACCTCTCCCCCACCCTCCACCGCCAGTCCTTTGGGAAGATACTTGCTTTAAAAATGTGTTAATACTTTGCTCCAAAACAGGGTCTAGGAAACCCCAAGTGGGGTCCAAAATCTGAGGTTCTAGTCAGAATTTCTTTGGGAAATGCCCATTTTATAGAATAACATGGAATGGGACAGATAAATACACCCCTCCCACATACACACACAATATATTGGGTTGTCCAAAAAGTTCATATGTATTTTTCCATATAATGTTACAGAAAAATCTGAATGAATTTTTTGGTCAACCTAATACATGCATTTATATATTAACAATAGTTCTCTGAGTAGTAGAATTCTGTTATTTTAAGTTTTCTTTATAGCATTTCAAATCTTATGGATTTATACAATTAATATATATTAATAATGAGATTAATGTTGGTAACATTTATTAAATTATTTTATCTGTCCATCACTGTAATGTACTTCTTTACATATATCTTGTTTAAACCTCAAAACAGAACAAAAAGTAGAAAAAAAGATTCATCTTACTTTACTGATGGGAAAGCTACAACTTGGAGGTTTTTCACTGCATGCCTGAAAAGATGGAACAACTAAGAGGGGGCAAAGTCTGTGTATGAATCCATGACTATCTGAATCTACACATGCGTTCCTGCCACTACACCATGTGATTTAACTGATGTGGGAGAACCTTCACTGGACCACACATCAGAAGTGCCTCACTGTGATCAACATGTCCATGCTGATTTTCACGAGTTGGGTTGTAAAATGTTGCCCTCCATCTGAAGACAGAGCAGCAGATAGGCAGAAGGGGTGTTTCCCCTAGCAAGCATATAAAGCAATGTGGAGTGAAGGGAGAGATGAATTCAGTACACACTCAAGACTATACAAACACATTATGAATGGGAGGCCAACAATTCAAGAAAACCTCACCAACCCAGAGGTCCAGCTTGCAGCAGCTTCAACCAGTTGTAACCAAGGGGACCCCAAAATTAAAGGACATTTGTGTTTCACCGATACCTCAAAGAGCTATGAAGGCAATAATTTTAGAAATATGTACAGATACTACCGGTCTCCTCCAGATAAGCATATGTGTGAAAACAATGGACTGGATACAGAACACACAGAGAGCTAAAGAAAGTCTACCAGTGGCAAGGAATAAGAGATTAGCAGAGGCAGAACAAGCAGGAGTATCCAAGCAGAGCAGATGGATGAAGGTGGACATTTGGTAGAGGGACCATCTGAGTCCTCCAAGCTTCAGTAGCCCCTAAAGATACTGTAATATTAGGTAAGAAAGGACACTGGAGGTTATTGGCAGTCACCTTAGGACACTGCCCCACCCCCACTTATTTGACAATGGAGTTGATAAAGTGACAAAACTACTGCTGCTAAAAATTATAATCTAAGATCATTAGAAAGAAGTAAGGATCATGTCAAAATACTATGTATAAAAAGGCTATGTGAGACTTCCCTGGTGGTCCAGTGGCTAAGACTCCCCACTCCCAATGCAGGGGGCCCAGGTTTGATCCCTGGTCAGGAAACTGGATCCTGAGTGCTGCAACAAAGACTCAATAAAGCCAAACAAAAAAGTTTTTTAAAAAAATTTTGTAAAGAAGGCTACAAAAAGCAAAAATAGATGTAATGCCATTTACCCATTCAGTTCAGTTCAGTTCAGTCACTCAGTTATGTCCGACTCTTTGCGACCCCATGAACCACAGCACGCCAGGCCTCCCTGTCTATCACCAACTCCCAGAGCCTATCCAAATTCATGTCCATTGAGTCAGTGATGCCATCCAACCATCTCATCCTCTGTCGTCCCCTTCTCCTTCTGCCTTCAATCTTTCCGAGCATCAGGGTCTTTTCAAGTGAGTCAGCTCTTCGCATCAGGTGGTCAAAGTATTGGAGTTTCAGCTTCAGCATCAGTCCTTTTAATGAACACCCAGGACTGAGCTCCTTTAGGATGGACTGGTTGGATCTCCTTGCAGTCCAAGGGACTCTCAAGAGTCTTCTCCAACACCACAGTTCAAAAGTGTCAATTCTTCTGCGCTCAGCTCTCTTTATAGTCCAACTCTCACATCCATACATGACCACTGGAAAAACCATAGCCTTGACTAGACGGACCTTTGCTGGCAAAGTGATGTCTCTGCTTTTTAATATGCTGTCTAGGTTGGTCATAACTTTCCTTCCAAGGAGTAAGCGTCTTTTAATTTCATGGCTGCAATCACCATCTGCAGTGATTTTGGAACCCCAAAAAAATAAAGTCAGCCACTGTTTCCCCATCTATTTGCCATGAGGTGATGGGACCAGATGCCATGATCTTAGTTTTCTGAATGTTGAGCTTTAAGCCAAATTTTTCACTCTCCTCTTTCACCTTCATCAAGAGGCTCTTTAGTTCTTTTTCTATTTTCAAAAAATGTTCTTTTGTGAAATATCTTATTATCTGATGAGGTCAGATATATTTGTCATTATGATAAAACCTAGTAATAATATTAGTGGAGGACATTCAGTTTTTCTTGGTTTACCATCTCTTCTCATCTTCATACCCTCCCTATGAAATTGTAAAGATAAGTATTTGGTACAATTATCCTAACTTTACAGATTTGTCTCAGTGAAGCCATTTAAGGTTGGCAAAGCCACTATTAAAACCTGGAACTTCCTGATTCACAGTCCTGGGTACTTTCTTCCATGTTTCATTGCCTGCAAGCTTCTGAGGAGATGTGCTAGAAAAAATAAGTACCTAAGAACAGGTGGCTATGTAATATCATTTATATACTTATTTTTTCAACAAATCAATTAGCCATTGCTACAAAAATACTAGAAAAAAACACCCCAAACTAAGTGGCTTTAAACCACAGTCATTATACTGCCACAAATTTATGTGCTGGTTTAGGGACTGATAATTTAGGATGGGTTCTGCTGGGCAGTTCTGCTGGTCTCGGGTATGGACTAACTGACCTAGCCAGGGCTCGGCTGTGGTAGTGGTTGATACAGTTCTCCTCCATAAGTCTCTCATCCTCCTTTTGGGGCTGGAGAGCAACCCCAGACACGCATCTCTCGTGGCAACAGTAGAGGTACAGGAAGATAAGCCTCATTTCCAAGTTCTTCCCAAGTTTTTGGTCTGCCCTCCAAGCCTTCGACCCACAAATATTCCATTGACCAAAGCAAGTCATATAACCAAAGTCAAAGCCAAGAGGCAGGAAAAAAGTATTCTTTCTCTTTAATGGGATACACTGTAAAGTCAGATGGAAAAGGATATGGCTATGGGAGGGAAGAACTGAGCCCATGAATGTCATAGGAAAGTTTACCGTCAACCTGCTATAGTCCAGGCACTGAGCTAGGCACCGAGGAAACAGTGCTGATCATGATGGGAAGCTGGCCTCCTGAAGCTTGCAGTCAAAAATTCACGATTAAACATCCACCCACAGACTTCACTGCAGTCGGCTACAACTATAATCAAAATTTAACAGGGCAGATAAATCTGTTACCCTTGTCATATCTTACACTTCTAGGAGGATTAAGTGCTTTGAGAGATTATCCATTATCCTGAAATCTTTTCACCATTGCTCCCCTTCTACTGTCATGCATATATTACATGATATATTCGTTCAAGAAAATCATTGAATTGATTTAGAGAACCAATGGAATAGCCTTTCTATGCTCTTCTAGCTATGGGTCTGTATGAGAATCTGTAGGTAGGATGAAAAACTCTCAGTTTAAGAAGCTGAAAGGAGACTTCCCTGGTGGTCCAGTGGCCAAGACTCTGCATTCCCAATGGGTCTGGGTTCAGTCCCTGGTCAGGGAACTAGACCCCACATGCTGCAACTAAGAAAGATCCTGCATGCCACAATGAAGATAAAAGATCCTGCATGCTGCAATTAAGACTTTGTGTAGCCAAATAAATAAATACTTAAAAAAAAAAGAAGTTGAAGACCTGCATTCCTGGGCTTCATCCCTTACAAGCATCGTATTCATCACCAAGTTGTGACTTAATTCCAAAACATTTACTGACAGCCATCTATGTATCAGGCTCAGTGATCAGGGTTGTTCCACTTAATGATTCATCTAATCCTCAAGATAATGCTGTGAGTAAAACTAGTAGAAAATGCTCCCTATATTCAACGAATGGTTATTAAAGCACCAATTATATGCCAGGCACCAGCCTGCCACATGAGAAACACATATTTCTGGCCTTCAGAGAGACAGACCTGTAAACAATACAATTAAAATATAACAAGGTAAGAGCCTTTACAGGAGACAATACACTTTAAAACATTATGCAAATATACTGTATTATAATTAAGCATAGCTGTAGGTCTCAAAGACCGAATCCCGTCTTCAGAAGTGCCTGATTTATAAACAGGGAAATCTGTGGTACTGAGATGATTTAAAGTGAATGGAGGAATATCCTGACCCCATGTGCCACCACTGTTTCCATCTTCCTGAGAAAATCCAATTAAAGGGGGGAAAAAAGCATGATATTTGCCAGCCCAGCAGAAAAGTAACTCTTTGCAGATTCAAAAGAATACTGAATATGTGCCCAGGACAGGAGTAAACACTTCAAAAATCATATAGATAGAGGGAACTCAGGGCATAAACGTAAATACTGAGAGTGTGGGGTGATCTTATTTAGGCATTGGTTCCAACTGCCTTGATATGAAATCAATGTCCATGAGTTCCAGACACAAAAAGAGTTTATCAGCTCCAGTACTTCACAAAAACTTGTTTAAATAGATAATTAACCTAAATATGTATCCGTCTCCCTATAAACTTTTTCTCTACTTCCTTCCTTCCTTCCCCAAATATTTCCTAAAGTGGAAGTGCAAGTAGCTCAGTTGTGTCTGACTCTTTGCAGTCCATGGAATTCTCCAGGCCATAATACTGGAGAGGGTAGCCTTTCCCTTCTCCAAGGGATCTTCCCAACCCAGGGATCGAAACCCAGGTCTCCTGCATTGCAGCTGGATTCTTTACCAGCTTAGCTACCAGGGAAGTCCATTTCCTAAAGTAAAGCATGCTAATTTCTGGAAGGTACATGATGACATCAGCCACTGAGTTGGCTTATCTTACCAAAAACTTTCACTGACAAATAGAAAATATTTTTAATAAAACACGTACCCTCAGACATAAAAGGAGTTATTTATCACAAATTTAAAAGCCCCATAAAGCCCAATCACTGATGACTAGAGATGTTATTGTACTTAGAATATCAGGACTTCAATCTTAGTACTGCTTTCATTAAATGCTTTTGCCAAAGTTATGAAACCTTTGTAATTCCATGAAAAATGGGTGTCTCTAACAATATCATATATAATTAAGTATATATTGCTGTGCAGTTGGAAAATTCCATTGTCACCTGCATCAGCCTCAAAGACCAATTTGCATACACAGATCAAAGGGAACCTTGCAGCTTGTGGTTCATTTAAAAGTGAACCAGGACAATTTTAAGACCTTATTAAATCCCTCAAATTAATCAGAATAAGAATGTCTTGACTTGTAAACAGCAAAGTGCTTTATGAGGGATTATAAAGGAGATGCACTCATGCATTGTTTGAGTTGAACTTTTCTGATGTGTTCATTTTCATTCCTGGTCTCTCTCAAGCCTCAGTATTCTTGAATCTTGTTTCACATTCATGATATATTTAAAGTCAAATCAAATTTGTATTATTCTATTCAATTAAACATCCAAAGCTTGGGCTGGTCCTCCAGCAGTGCAGGAGTGGAAAAAATATTGTTGACATAAAGTAGAAACCGAAGCGCCTCACATCTTCATGTTGTACAACATCCTTCCACGGGGACCAAGCAAGGGACAGGCCAGGCTGGGGAGTTCTTCACGGCCAGGATAGAGGGAGGGAATGGAAAGCAGAGACCAGGGCCAAGGACAAGGGCCCATTTCTACGGATGATAGAGGGACACTGGGACTGTCCCCTACCTATTGTCTCAGCTCTAAGATCACCTTTCTGTGAACCTGGAGCTCTGAAAACCACAGTTTCCCAGCTCCCTTGCTAGCTGGCTTCCTGTCCAGTTCTGCCAGTGGGAGACTGACAGGGCAAGAGCTTCTGGAGAAATATACAATGTGGGAGGAGGAGAAAGGGGACTTCCTGCTTCTTCCCCAGTGTCTATCAGCATCACTCCAACGGCAGCCTCACTCTGCACCTTCAGAGGTGGCAGGAACAGCTGGAGGATCAGTCGTCTGTGCTTCGTCACCCCCTGGACCATGATACTCTAGGCTATCAGAGCACCCAGCGGACCATCCCCTGCTTGGCCAAGTACCAGAAGCAGCAGGGTACCTGCTCCACAGAGGTCCAGGCACCAGTCCCGACCTGCTCCTTTTCCATGCCCCTGGCTCTAAGCCACCCCTTCCCCCTCTTAACCTCCCACCCGGGAACTGCTCCTGAAGCTGCTCATCTTAAGCCTTCCTAGGCTTCTTCTTTTGCTCAGTAGCCTTCCAACCCCCACGTAACCAATTCCTGTATTAAATCCCTTCCAGTTAAATTCCTAGTGAAGTTTCTCTTTTCTTGCTGCTGCTGCTGCTGCTGCTAAGTCACTTCAGTCGTGTCTGACTCTGTGCGACCCCATAGATGGCAGCCCACCAGGCTCCGCCGTCCCTGGGATTCTCCAGGCAAGAACACTGGAGTGGGTTGCCATTTCCTTCTCCAATGCATGCATGCATGCTAAGTCACTTCAGTCGTGTCCAACTCTGTACGACCCCATGGACAGCAGCCCACCAGGCTCCCCTGTCCACAGGATTCTCTAGGCAAGAACACTGGAGTGGGTTGCCATTTCCTTCTCTATCTCTTTTCTTGACTAGATCCTAATTGATATTCTCACCAAGGCAGCAACTGTCAATGAAGAAAGAAAGTGGATTTTTCCATCGCTGGCGAGGGATTGGGGAAAGGATCGATACGTTATTTTTAGAAGTTGTAGAGGTGATTCTGATAATATCACCATTCCCCACCATTATTCTTGCTGCCTTTCTTCCTCTTTTAACTGTAATGTGATTTCTGAGCCATCTTACAAGGGCATACTGTGTACATCTAAAGGTAGTTGCAGTGGAAGAGATCTGTGGGAGTCTTCATGGAGTTTCTTTATCTATTAACCCCATCAGTAAATCCACCTACCACACAGGTGCCAACAGTGGTGATTTGTAATGATGCTAGACCATGTACCACCATACCTCTATCACGATTCCTTTCAAAGGCTGCCCTTCCTAGCCAGTCATGGGAGGGGCACACAAGTCACCAACCTTCACAAGAATTAGAGGTCACATGTGTAATTGTGCCTATGCTCCAGCCCGAGGGCACAGTCAACCCTACAGAAGAGTCAAGTAAACAGAACCTCAGCCCAGGGCCTAGAAAAAGGTTCCCAGTCCTTGACATTGAACAACTTCACCAGTGACGGCACTTTCAAAACCAGACTAAACATCTTCCAGAAATAAAGTCAAGCTAAAAGAAATAATTTTGAAAACTGGAAACTCTTTAGCATTGGCTTTTACACATGAATGCTATAATTATGTTCTTATATCTGTAGGGTATCTTTATTTCTCTAGTGTTTTGGTTGCATTGTATTTTGATTAAATATTAACCAACAAATACTTCAAGAAATGGAGGAGGAGGATTCCCTAAATAAATAACTTTGGTCTCAAAAAGATCACTTCTAGAAATTAACACAATGAATCAAGGTGCTTGCTTTAAAACTGAGTTCAGGCAGATGTTGACTGCAGCATTCAGCTTCCCTTTCTGAGCATCACTGAGCCCCCCATGCCCAAAGCTAATATGACCTCAAGAAAATGAAACCAGTCTTTGGCTGAGTGATTTAGAAGCAGTGGGGGGAGTTGGGAATAACTGCTAATGGTTTTCAGTCAAACCCAAAGCAAAATACAAGCCAGCCAAAGTAAATATTTTTTTCTTATGCTGTCAGCTGCCATTTGTGTGGCAGGATAAGGCCTTACCCTGATAAATAATTTTTTGAGTTAACAGCCCCTGCTTCAGTTTACCTCTCATTGGGGGAAAAACACAGGAAATCATTGGAAGGAAACAGGATAATATGGGTGTTTCACAACAGTTCTACTATATTTAGCAAACTCTTAGACTAGCTGCTAGCTTAGCTTAAATTTTGGTCTTTACCCCCACCTAACCTCCACCACACAGGACACACAGCTCCTTCACACATCAATATTTTCTCCATTATTTACTAGTATTCTTCTCAACACTTCATTATATGCCTCTTAAGTAGGGCCGATATCATAAACCCTTGTGTACATTCAGTGTAACAGCTCTTAAACTTGTGTCAAACAGCATAAAAAATATTTTTGATAAGTCTATCAGTTTAAATCCACTCATCTTTTCCCTATTCATTGCAGGCAAGTTGTAGGTAAAATATGTCAAGATAAGGATGCACATTTTTCTGGCAACTGTTTCATAATGTCTTTGGTATTTCTTAAATTTGCTCCCTGCCCCCAAATCCTGCAAGTTTATCTAAATGGCAAAATATACCAGTTTGCAGTCAGAGTACACTGCTTCTTAAGGTATCTACTTGTTTGTAGTTGCTGAAGATGTGCCTATGCCCTGAACATTTACTGCATATGATATATCCCTTATATCTGCCTTCCCTTATAGCTCAGTTGGTAAAGAATCCGCCTGCAATGCAGGAGACCCCAGTTTGATTCCTAGGTCGGAAAGATCTGCTGGAAAAGGGATAGGCTACCCACTCCAGTATTCTTGGGCTTCCCTGGTGGCTCAGCTGGTAAAGAATCCACTTGCAATGCAGGAGACCCCGTTTTGATCCCTGGGTTGGGAAGATCCCCTGGAGAAGGGAAAGGCTACCCACTCCAGTATTCTAGCCTGCACAATTGCATAGACTGTATAGTACATGGGGTCACAAAGAGTTGGACACGACTGAGCGACTTGCCCTTTTACTTCATATCTGCCTGAATTATCATCAACTGGAACCTATGAGCCTCCAACAAAACATTACGTTCTTTTTGCCACTCCTAGCAATGTGGCATAGCAGATATGGCAGAAGCTGGTTGGCACCCTGCCCACATCCTCTTGCCATCCATTATTCTTTGCTTTCAAGGCAAACCCCTGCTGCCCGCTGCCTGAAAGGCCCCTCAAACCAGGAAGCAGGCTCTGTCCATGCGTGAGGAAGGCCTGAAGGTCCAGGAGTTAACACCGCCCTCAGGGGCTGTCGACCAATGAAGGATGAGAGTGGACAGATTCACACCCCAGCTTCCTTGTCTCTCTAGTGGAATGACTCTGAGGCATGTTGCACACAATCTTGCAGAACTGACAGTCAGTCACCTACAACAGTAAGGCTCTTATGAGCTCATCTCTTTATTGACTTCCTTCCCTTCCCTGTCTCATTTTGCCCCTTTTCTATCAGTGCTTTCTGGGATGGCTCCCAAATAAGCTACTTGTATCCATATCTTGTCTTGAGGTCTGCTTATGAGGGACCCCATGTTAAAACCACTCAGCAGATGTTTTCAGTGATATGTATGGGTCTTTCTTCCCCCACAAACTTGAAAAATCAAAGGTCTCATATTTGGAAATGGAGGAATAAAAATGACTTTAGAGCTTTTTTTCTAAATACAATCAATACTCATTCCCCCATAGGAGGTATGGACAGACACCAAAATCATACTGTATAATACCCTCAGTATCATAGTGAAGCCTTTGATAATGAAACACCTTGACTAAATCAGGGCCTGGGCCAGTAGAATTGAGCCAAGACACTGGTAATACTGGTGGACAAATGGTTCCGCCTCCTCGGCCCATGGATCAATTTACAGCCAGGAATTAACACATAAGCAGAGGAGTCTCTTGGAAAGAACAATGTAAGATTCCAACCCATTAGGTGTGGGTTTCAGCGTTATTAAAGCCACTTTAGGACCCTGACCATGACCAGATAACAGAAAAGTGTAATGAGGCCATGAGGATGGCTGAGAGTGACAACTTGACTGGATTTAGCAGCAAGGACTCACGATTGAAGTTGATGGTCCTTTAGAGTCCTCTCAGAGGCTGGCACTGAAATTTAACTCCACCCATAGTCTGCTTGAGTCTAACCCTGGGAAAGACACATTCACCATCGCATCTACTCTTGTGCTTGGCAAGGCATTGCAGATTCAAACGCAAGCAAAAGAGACATGTCCCCACCTTTGTAGAGTTTATAGTAAAGAGCAGAAGACAGATATTCAGTGAGCAGGAAAACAGGCAGACACCTATAGAAAGTGTATTTTAACAATATCAGAAATTAGAATTTCAGGGTGAAGGGAGCAGGCTGGAGGAAATAGCATATGTCAAGGTCCTGAGGCAGCAGAGAAGGTGAGACTTTCAAGGAACAGAAAGAATGTCAATGCAGCTAAGGTGAGGGAGAGACAGGGTGGAGGGAGAGAGAGAGGGAGGGAGAGAGAGGAACAGAAAGGGAATTTGGTGAAGGACAGGGAAGCCTGGCATGCTGCAGTTCATGGGATCACAAAGAGTCAGACACGACTTAATGACTGAACAACCAATTTAACTAGGGATCTCAAACCTAGCTGCTCATTATAAATAATGATTCTTTCACATCCTCCAATCAATCAAATCAAAATGCTTAGGAGGTAGAATGTGAGTCTGAGTGTGTTTTAAAGCTCCCCAGTTGCTTTTATGTGTGGACAGCTTGAAGAACCAGGCCAACATTTCAATGTGACTTAGTTTATTACTGAACAGTCAGCCAGTCTGTTCCCAGCCCAAATGGGTTACAAGAGAGTTAGACTGAACTTGAAGTCAGGATGGATTTGCAGAAAGCCTGCTTTGAGATGGGCATTTTTCATACACTGTGCTATTCAGTATCAAAAACTTTCACACACAAAAAAATTTAAGGGAATTCCCTGACAGTGCAGTGGTTAGAACTGCACTCTTTCACCACCAGGACCTGAGTTAAATCCCAGGTCAGGGAACTAAAATCCTGTAAGCTGTACAGTGTGGTCAAAAAAAAAAAAAAAAAAAACTTTTTTCAAATTCAATGAGATAACTCTTTTCATCCCATTTCCTAGATGAAAAAGAACTGATACTCAGAGAAGCAAGTTGCACAGGTCACACAACATGTAAATGGGGGGGAGGGCTGTAGGATTCAAGCTCTAGCCCCTTCATGTTCCAAACCCTACCATCTGTCTACTACCCCTACCTGCTTTCCAAGGCAGAGGTGGATGGTTGCAACCCTTGAGAAGCCAAAAAGGAGTCTGAGGAAGGGGTGGCATTGAGAAGGGTCACAGAGGGAAGAAGCAGAGGACAAAAGACAGACTTTCCATAAGTCACTCTTTTTCCCAAAGGACTACAGACAGTGAAAAGTGGGAGAAGGTTTGAAGAAGACAGAAGGCTCCTACCCTGTTTTGGGGAATGTAAATTGGTAACAGCCAGGAGAAAGGACACTATGGACTTCATTAAAATACTTTTAAATTGGGCTACCCCGGGACCTGGCAGTCCTCTCTGCAGTCTCTGCTCTCTCAGAAACTTCTCCCTGGGCTACTGAGGAGTCATCCCTGAAGCCACACTTTCTCTCACACCCTCAACTAACTCATCAGTTCAGTCCTACTGGCTACACTTTAAAAAGAGCTCCAGGAATCCAGCCATTTCTCACTCTCCACACCGCTGCAACCCTGGACACAGTGGGCATGACTAGGAGCCCCTGTGAGCTATGGTCAGAAAGAGAAAGGAAAGCAGAGTGTGCTGATCAAGCAGGTGGCTTCCCTTCAAACCCTCCAGGGACTTCCTATTTCCACCAGACCACAATCCTGACTCCTCACCGGGATCTGGGGGCCCTCCAAGCTTTGGGCCTGCCTATGTCATTTCTGGATCCACCTCCTGCAGGGCCCCCTGGCCCTCGCCCCAGCCTCCCACCTGTCCCGCAAGGATTGCTGCCCCTTGCAGCAGCCCTACATGCCATTTCTTCCCTCTGAGAGGCTGTTACCCAGACCTCTGCAGGGCTGCCTGCTTCTCCCTGTCTAGCTCTTCAGAGAAGCCTTGTCTGGGCCACCGGAGCAAAGAAGGACTCCATCCCCACCTTGCTGCTCACGGGCCAGGAGTTCAACAACCACTGGCTCACTGGCGGCCATGCTTTCAAAAGTGTAACTAACTGCGTCCAGGGCCAGAAGGATTGCAACTCTTTCTGGTCAGAAATTCCATTCATCACACTCTGTTTGACAAGCTCATCAGCCTTGAACTCATCGCCTGGTCTCCTTCTCTATTTGCAAAATGAGAATAATGGTGAACGTGAGTCTTGAGGCGACCTTCCAACTGAGGATTCAACATGTGTCAGCAATTAGATTCCCGGTGCTGTGTTCCAGAAAGAGGGACAACCCACAGCCAATCTTTATCTCCTACTTCCCTTTGTGGCTGATGTTGGCTTTTTGTTTGCATTTAGCACATTCAGGGAGGAGGCGAATAAACTTTCCATTGGCTCACACTGTGTGAACACACAGCACATTCAGTCGTGGCCGGAAGGCTGGGTGCAAACCGTCCCCAGAAACCCTCACGGGCTTGGACCAGACTCTAAATCCATTAATCTCCTGCAAGATAACCAAGTCCACTGCCAATAAAGAATTAACAACACCATTTCCTGGACTTGGCGTTATCTAAGAGTCCACACAGACCCAGAAAATGGAGTGCGGCTTCTACTCCAGGCCGTTCACGAAAGGATGGATAGTGTCTGAAGCAGTAACAAAGCTGGCCCCATTTTGAGTGTCTGGGCTCCTGCTTACTCTCCCTTATGGCAACATCAACCTGCTTTTCTCCTCTTTGTGGTCAGAAGTTCTAAACCTGTGGGCCCCAGTGAGGTGTGTGGGTAGATTTCAGGGGGTCCATGATTTGAATGGGAACATTTTGATCTTTTTGCTTTCAGCCTCTTAACTGTCATGTTACATTTCGGTTGTAGAAGAGCTCGAAATACTGTGAACGTTCATCACTACTTCAAAATTTACAGCAGTTATTAGACCTAACACTAGATCTTGTTATTTCCTACATTAATAAAGAAGCACATGTATTACTCTAGCAAAAATCTGGGGTTATTTTTAGTATTTTGATAGCAGTATTTCAATATAATTGATTTCCTTTGTTATCCTATATATTTCATGTATTCAAAAATATTTTCTGAGAGGAAGGTTACAAGCTTCACCAGTCTTCCAAAGCCTAGCTCCCACCTTAGATCTTATATTAAAGTAGCCAAATCCTTGCACTGATCCTTAGAGAAGTTTTTACCTGAGGCAACTCTGCAATGTAGATAAGTTTGTCTTCCTTGTCTCCACAATACGCCCTACTCTGTCCTGTGTCACTGTCGCTAGCAGTGTTTCTTAGCTTCTGTAGGCTGTGCCACCTTTTCATAAACATTCATGCCCACCTTTAATGCCCTCTGAAGTGCAGGACAAATTAAACACTGTGCTTAGAAACCACTCAGTGGGGCAAAGTGCTGCTTTGTTTTAAATCATCACATGTCTACTTCACCAGAGATCCAGGTTTCCCAATCGCAACAACTGTCTAAGCGGATACTCTTGTGAGCGGACACACACTAAGTAGTCACCCTCATCCTTGGCTACCCTCTCCAAGGTATCTACCTCACTAAGCTCCCTTCCCCTACCAGAATCGTAGGCTCAGACAGGTTGACTTCTCCCACTCGGGGCCCAGGACATTATGGACAGGATCTCATTGGTGTGATGTGGGCAACTCCTCTTTTCCTTTTGTTTTGAGATGATAAGGGTAGGGTTTCTGGAAATGTTTACTAAGACACTAAAGGGAAGAGCAGGACCCATGTAGAAAATGCAGAAGTTCAGAAACTTGTCTTCAAAGAACAGATTTCTTATCCCAGGGTGACTGCAGTCTGGCTTCACACTGACTGGCCTGGCATCGACCATTGGGCACTCAAGCCCCTGTTATTTTCCTCCCTTCTATCTGGCTGGGATGTGAGACTTGGCAACTCTGAACCCTACTCAGAGGGAGCTCATGGTTGGCACAGCTACCAGGACTGGCAGGAGTCAGGCCCTGCCAATGTCAGCTTCCTGACTTGTCGCCAGGTGTGGGCAGAGTGAGAAAAGAAGGGGGCCAATGACACAATAGAAAAGAAAGCCAGCATTTGAGGGGCAGGGCGGGGATCTGGATTCAGGGGAGCAGTATAGAAGCAACAATGGTGGAGAGGAGCCACCCACAACGAGTCAAGAAATGAGCAGTGTGGGGCCCAGCAAAGTGTCCTTCTCTTTGGTTCCCCCTTGAGGCTACTACTGGTACTACACCTAGTCCTGCACCCCAGCCAGGGCACAGAAAACCCTGCACAGGCCTGCAGGCATGTGCTTGCACATACACACACACAAACCCTAGTTCCTGCTTGGTCTTCCCAACACATATTTCCTATATCCTCCATTTCCTGACAGACTTAAAACCCTAACTGCTTTCCCAACCTCTCTTGATTTTAGGAATAGTCATGTGCTACAGGTCTGACCATTCAGACATAAGAGGAAATTTGCTGGGGTGCTTCTGGAGAAAACATTACTTTCTTTATTAAAGGAACAGACATAACTTTGCCCCTTTTTTCTGTCCAAAATGCATATCTCATATCCAGAACTGGGATAGTCGTGTTTCAACCATAAGGCAACAAATATGAAGGGAAGGCCAGGAGAAGGGCAGAGATGCCATCGCTAATGTTCTTAAACCACTGAACCAACGCCCAGCAGCTGCCTCCAGATTTTGGATTATGCAGACAAAATCAGTCCTTTTGTGTGAAAGCCACTTTTAGTTGGGTTTTGTAACTTGTAAACAAAAGCATTCCTAACTCATAAGGCAGAATAGCCTCCTACTTCCAATATCTACCCATCAACTCAAAGTAACAGCCCTGTATTCAATTCTGCAACTCATCTGCTATAAGGCCTACTCCTCCCTGGCAAGCCCTGAGACTACCCAAATACTTATGCCACAGATGAGAACCCTTGGATAACACTAACTGGGTTCAGATTCAAGGTCAAATCCTTCTCTTCTGGTTAACCATATCTAGCTCCTACTTAAGCTAGATCTCGGGCTTGTCTTATCACCCAATGCCCTATGCATAGCTGCAGACAGGTGAGGCATATGTGGTTCTTGACATCAACTTTCATTTAAACCCCACTCCTTCATGAAGTCCTTCCTCATCACCCCAGCATGAGTAGCCTCCCCATCTTTGAATACCACTTACACTCGCACCACTCATTTTGTGCTGAATAGTTATAACACTGTTACACATTGTTCTTCACTATCTTCCACATCCAGGAAGCCTCCCTAACCCTCTCAGTCTGAGTCACCTCTAATACCAACTCTTGCAATGCCCTATGCATTCCTTTACTAAAGTCCTCACCAGGCTTTTGTCACCTTCTGTCACCTTCTCTACATCCTCCAGTACACTATGATCTTCTTTAGATAGGGATGGTATCTTACTCACAACATTTATTAGTTCTCCAGTTGGACATAGGACATATTAGGTGCTTAATAAATTGATGCTGAATAAATGAAGAATCTCATCTCCCCACCAAGATAGCAAGTTCACTGAATCTGGATTTTTGCCTCCTTCCATCCCCCTAGTAATACACATGGTAGACTTATAACAGATATTTGGTCACAAATTTGTATAGAGAGATAACCATGTTTTACTTCAATAACTTCTACTTGACAACCAAGGAACATGATTTCATTTGTGTAAGCACATATATAAACAAGTAATTATGAACATGTATCTACACAAATATACACAAGAGGTGTATAGCTAAGAGGTGTTTAATGAAAGCTTGGCCTGACAACTTTTTTCTACCAAATTGGTTTGACTCAACCCTCCATATGGTCCTCTATCATGTATACATTGCCTCTATTATTTTCTTACTAAAAACTTTGCAACAAAAAAAATCACCAATTAAAAGGAGCTGTTTTGTCTGTAAATGTGGTTGGTTATTGTTCTATTACCATATTGACTGGATTGACAGGTGGGTTTTGGCATCATAAGGCATAGCCCAGACTCTTTTATGAGTACCAGGAGACCAAGCCAGAGGATCTCAGATGAAGAGGTTCTCAAAAGAAGCAGAGCAAGAAAAAAGAGTTTATCATAGGCAAGAGCAAACTCTGGGAAATGGTGAGGGACAGGGAAGCCTGGTGTGCTGTAGTCCAGGGGTCATAAAGAGTCAGACACAACTGGACTACTGAACGACAACAAGAGCAAGTTGCCCTCTAAGGCCAGTTTTACATTGAAACAAATATCCTGTGACGTTACTTAAAAAAAGTCTACCAGAGCGCTGCTAATGATGTTCTCAGGAAAGAAATAACCTTACAAAGCATAATCCAACACTCACATCAAGGGCTTTCCACTTGATGGTTCTAACCTAGACATTTAAGATATTTAAAAGGATGACCTCCAACTCCTTTCTTCCAGATGGGAAATGGTAGCCAAGTGATTCTCCCAAATCCAAACAGAAAGCCACCCAAGGGTGAGGATGGGGTAGACGATGGCCATGGTGCTACATGAGGAATGGGGACATTAGCAGGTAAACAGGCAACTAAGGCACATGTTGTCAAATAAAGTAGAAGGGAAGACTCAGAAAGCATATTTGTTAAAGATATGAAAAATTCACAGGGGGAATACCTCTTGTGGGAGAGATAATTTTATAAAAATGAAAAAAGAAAATATCCATGAGTCATCTGACACAAAGCTTCAAGTTGGACTGGAAAATATATAAAATACACAAAGTAGGAATTTTCTCGTGTTATAATTTTCAAGTCAAGGGGAGACCTAAAGTTCTTCCAAAAAACATGGGAGAGTCACCAAAGATTTTCTTGGACTCCAAATATTACAGTAACTTTTAGTCCCAGTTCTCTCATATGTGGAGAGGAGGCATCAAGAGGGCATGAAATGCAAAATGAGTATTTTATGTCCTTAGTGTCTAGTTGACAGCAGATTTCTACTTTGCCCTGATCTTCACCCCGAACCATCCTATCAAAGAGCTCATAGAGACATCTGGGCTTCTGTGGAGATGGTATTAATCTCTATACCCTAACAGTAATCTATACCACATGTGATAGGCCCACCAGTCCACCTCCCTCCATATATTAAAGGCCTAACCCTCAGTACCTTATTTGGGAGTAGGGTCATGGCAGATGTCATTAGTTAAGATAAAGGCATACAGAGTAGAACAGGCCTCAGATTCAACATAACTGCTGTCCTTATAAAAAGGGTGGAATCTAGAGACACACACAGCCAGCGGGTGCCAAAGATCGCCCTCAGGGGCGCCAAAGGTCACCCTCACACAGCCAGAAGGAAAAGAGCAGGGAACAGATTCTGCTGCACAGCTCTCAAAAGGAACCAAACCCTGCCCGAGATGCCTTGACCTCAGACTGGCAGCCTCCAGAACTCTGAGATAGTAAATCTCTGTTGTCACCAGGGGTCCCCACCTCTGGGATCTAATGCCTGATGAGCTGAGATGGAGCTGATGTAATAATAATAGAAATAATGTGCACAATCAATGTAATGCGCTTGAATCATCCTGAAACCATGGTCCCTCTCCCTGGTCTGTGGAAAAATCGTCTTTCATGAAACTGCTCCCTGCTGCCAAAATAGTTGGGGACCATGGGTTTAAGCCATGCAGTTTTGGGTGTTTTGTTACAGCGACCCCAGGAATTTAACACAACAGATTCATCACTGCGGGCTCCAATGGGTGAGTTCCCAAGGGTCAGCTCCTCCACATACTATCTTAACCACCACTAAAGAACTAACACCACCACAGTTTTCAGTTATCTTTAAATTGCCTTCTGCCTCTGGTTCCTTCTTATATATTTACTTCCTTGCCATGGTTAGAAAAATCTGTGTTTACTAATTTTTAAGATGGGACTGATGCAAAGCCATCTGTTAAACGAGAAAAATTTCTGTATATATGAGATAATCAACAAATATGGTTCCAATTAATGATTTTTAAATTACCATTTAAATATTGACTTGGACTGTGCCCATAGGATATCAAAATAACTGATTTGCATGTGAATATTTCACTCAAACAACTAGCTGTTTTGTCTGTATAAAGCGGTTATAATGTGGTTGGTTGTTATTCTATTACCATATTGACTGGATTGACTGGTGGGTTTTGGCATCATAAAGCATAGCCCAGATTCTTTTATGAGTACCTGGAGACCAAGCCAGAGATATAAAAAGGTATTTCTTTCCTTTAAACTCCCAAGGACTATTAATAATGAAATATTACAGTGGAGGGAATTTTCACCAAGAAAGCATCACTTAATAACATGAGTTAATAGTCCTTCCTGTGGGATTCTGTCATCACCTTATTTCACCTTTATTGTTCTATAGGGGAGTTCATTACCATGACTTAAGTAATACAACTGCTTTATGGAAACCAAAGTGTTATCACTTCAGGTGAGGCAAATTAAACAGAATGCCCACCGGGATGATAATAAACAGGGAGGTGCAGAAGTAGAGGAAGGGTCATGAACACATATGTTCTTATTATTCTCTTTTTCCCACTCCTTAATTTTCCTCACCACCCACGGGCAAGATTGATGGGGACTGGATGGATAAATGTAGGGTAGAACTGGAAGGAGTAAAGTGGGGTAAGCAGTTTCAACTGGAGAAAGGGTAAGAAGTGAACTTGACAAGTCTCCAAGTAGGTTCAAACCAGACCCACTATGGTACCTCAGGCACTAACGCCTCTGGCTACCTTCAGAGCTATAAAGGATAGTTGGCACATTAGGTCTTTATAATCTTCCCACAGCTGTCTCTGAGTTTTTCATGTTCTTTTGTTCTCCCCCTCCTTTCTTTTCCCTTCTGATTGTAAAATGAGAGAGCAAAGATAGTGGCCCCAAAGGCCCAAACTGCCATCTTTGCTGTTCCATGACTTAAAGGGATGCCCTCAGATTGGAGATTTTGTGGAGGTTTGGGCATCCCTGGCAAGACGTGGCCCTCACAATCTGAAATTCAAAATCCCCAAACAATGAGCTTCCACATGTATCTAAGTAATACAGTAGTCCAATCTAGTGTATTTTCTAGACAATCTCATTATTTGAATTTTTCTTATATCATGGGGATTTTCACGTAACATTTTGAGATGTAAAAAAAAAACCTCTTTCACCAAAAAGGGAGAATTTAAAAGACAGACAAATCCAGAAGGAAACTGCAAAGGTTTTATGAAACTATCTAATAATGGTCTTCCGTCGTGGCTCAAACGGTAAAGCGTCTGCCTACAGCGCGGGAAACCTTGTTTCGATCCCTGGGTCAGGAAGATTCCCTGGAGAAGAAAATGGCAACCCATTCCAGTACTCTTGCCTGGAAAATACCATGGACAGAGGATCCTGGTAGGCTATAGTCCATAGGGGCACAAAGAGTCGGACATGACTGAGCGACTTCACTCACACTCACTCACCATCTAATAATAAGTAGGGAAAAAACTAGCATAAATAATGATTAAAACAAACAAGCAAAGAAACAAAAAAATCACTGCTGGTGCTAATGTAAAATGGTTCAAGCCCTTTGGAAAACAGTTCAGTAGTCCCTCAAAGTGTTAAGCATGGAGTTACTACATGACCCAGCTATTACATTTCTATATGTAACCAAAAGAAGAAGGAACACACATCCATACAAAAACTTGTACACAAATGTTGACAGCAGCATAACTCATAATAGAATTAAAAATATTTCATTAAAATGATCTAATATTTACATTGCCCCCATAAAGACATCAGTGAAAGAATGAAGGTCTAATACTATAAAATGTTGGTGTCTATTCTCTTCAATGTGATTGCTAATTGTATAAATTAAAGTACCCACCTGTTGCCTGCATGTGCGTTTCCTAACAAAAATATAAGTTTCCATCAAGGAATGGGGCCTTATATTTAGGTTACGGTCTTTGGTCATCTTCAGGGATGGGTTCTAAAAGGTTATCAGAGGGGAAATCCTCAGGGGTGCACTACAAAGAAGAAGAGAACTGAGATGAACCAAAGAGGGAGTTTTCTGGGAAATTTCACTCATGAAAGCCATACATTTCACTTTCCTCTCCATCCCCAGCGCCTCCTCCTTATTTTATCTCCTTTTCTTTCTCCCCATGATGAAGTTGTCTCATTTAAGCAAACTGACCTTAGGATATAATTCAATCCACATGAATCACCATATTATGGATTTGACCTAATTGACTTTAGCCTCCACACTGTTGTCTCCTCCAGGTTACTGACCTCCCTTGTCCAACACTTACGTCCAAACCATTAACATTCAATCCCTACTTGGTATAGCTTAGAGTTTAGCACAGTCCATTTTTCCCTTCTTCCTTTACCCTGGCAAGAAGCTCTGTTCTCCAATAGAATTTGGCAAAATAAACTAAAAGTTCTAAGGTTGGATATAGTTTAGACTAGCCCTTTGGAATGAAACTGTCTTCAAAACTCATGATGCAGTGACTTAGCTCCATTCTGCAATCACATCAGTCCTATCAATTCTATCTCCCTAAAAAGGTATCAGTCCTTCTCTTGCTCTCCATCCCACTGACCTCCACCTTGCTTCGGGCATTAATCTCTTCTTGCCCTAATTATTATCATGACCTCCAATCTTGCTGTCCCTTTTTCCACCTTCCACGTGGCCACTGGTATAACTTCATAAAGCATAAACCTGGCCATAAACTCTCCTGTTTAAAGCCCTGAAATGACTCCCCAAGACCTTCAGAATCAACACAAAGCTCTTCATCTAGGCTTATAAGTCCTTTTTTAACCCAGCTCCTCTCTACTGTTGCAAACTACTGCCCATCCATCTTGAACTATCTGTAGTTCCCACAACAGGCTATGCTTCAAGGTGAAGGAGATATAAAAACTTTCTTAGACCAAAAAATGACAATTCACTGCCTGCAGAAGCTAAACTCTCTATGGCCATCCTTATCATTTCAAATGTTATTCTCTCTTCAGGAAATATTCTCTCCCTCCATGGTAGGTTGGCCAATTCCTCTTTTTTTCCAAACAGATTTACTAAAGTATAATTTACATACCACAAAATTCACTAGGCTTGACTAACTGCTAACCTTTGAGATTCCATTTGGATGTCATCTCCTGTTTTCAGATGGGTTCCCTCAAAGATAGATCCTAAACCAAGTTGTGGGGGTGGGTGGTTTATTTTGGATGGAATTTTCAGAAAACAGAGTGAGGGAGTGGAAAAGGGAGATAGAGAAGAGAGAAAAGTCAGTAAAGGGTGTGTTCACAATTGTGAAAAGGGTGTGTTCTTACTGTGGGCAACTAAGGGAGGGGGTCAATTCACTGCAGTGTCTTTGAGAGCCTGTGTGAAACACCTCTCTGAGTTGTCCTACAGAGCCAGACACTGGGGTATTTTTTTTCCTGTCCCTGATTAATTGAGGTTCACTCCTAGAGGTGTTGGCTCTCTGGCACTTCCAGTGTGCCTGCCGTGGTCAGAGAATATCTCAGCCAGAGAGAGGAAGCCATCAGCATATATAGGAACTACCTAGAGTGAACTTCTAGAGCATGCCAAGAGGGTAAGGATGGAGCAGCAGGTAGCAGCTCCACACACACTCCTAGCAGCCTTTCCGAATCCTATCTCTACTTTTCAGATTGGGTTAGAGGAACCTCCTCACTGCTCCCATAGCACCAATATCCTTGCCACACTACACAATTTTCTTGTTTCACTAGTTGGCCTCTGGCCACTGTAATGTAGACACCTCAAAACCAAGGTCTTTACACGTCTTCATTCTCCACATTTAGCAAGATACCTTGGACTTATCAAGCTCAATAATGGGTATGATTGTTTCAAAGCACTTCATATTCATTATCAGGTTTTATACCCCAAAATCTCCCTGCCCTAGAGACATCATCATCATCTTTATTATTCTGATTTTTATGGACAGAAATCTGAAATCCAGTGATGAGACAGAGCTAGATGGAAGACCATATTTGCCGATGGTTAGGCCAGTAGCCAAACAACTTCAGTTTCTGCTGAAGGTGGACCACAGGAGGTAATGGCATTCACCGGAGGCTAAATCTTTCAACTCATGGTAGAAGAGGCTTTTCACATCTAGAATAATCCCCTTTACAATATTCAGAAGATGCCTGAAGGTGGAAGCAAAGCAGCCCTAGAAATGCCAAGTCGTGTGCTTTGTCTGAAAAAGGATTCTTTGATTTTTTTTTTTCTTCTCTCATTTACACTCTCCTAGGAGCTGCCTCCTGATGTAACTTTTCTACAATTCTAATATTTGTGAATATGTAAATCAGATTTTACTATTAATTAATTCACCAGCATCATGTCATTCACTAGAAGGAAGTGATCAGCCATGGGGAACAGAATGCCTTGTAGCTCTGTATTTTTAAAAGTCAAAGCAAGAAGTACACAGCTCTAATAACAGAAGGGATGAAGTGCTTTGTTCTTAGGTTATGCTCTGGAGTCCAATTTTTAAAGGGATTAAGTATATAAACATCAAAGAAAGACTCCCCTGAAGCTAAGAACTGTATCAGGAAATCCCCTGCTTTCTTATGTCCCCTATGCCGATACATAAGACAATGCATCTGGTGATTATAATGGTCTCTGTTCACTTTATACAGCAAAGCAAAGGAAGAGAATTAAAGACTCTTTCCCTTTGCAGTCTAATGACTAGTGGTGAACCACTAAAAAATGAAAGAATTTCAACAGGCATAAGATCAAAGTCTATTTGGTTGCTTTTCTGCTATGTATTTTGGAAACCACTTGACAGTTTTCCATTTTAATATTTTGAGGGATTTTTCTTGGTAGAATCCAGACAAGGACTGCAGAAGTTTTGCCATCTGCAAAAAGAGTGGGTTGGATTAGATCAGCAAACACTTTGGGTTCCATAACAATATTTTTGCTGGTTCACAGAACTCCTCTAAGGAGTACCAACATCAGAAATGAATACAAACACTGAAAAACTGATTAATGGATCGGCTGCTGATATTGCCACTTTACAACACTATTAAATGAATGGCAAATACAGAAATAGCATCAAATTATTTATAATATTCAAGGCACATTATACTATCTGGTTACAATGTTTCTGACTGACAGTATAATATCAAGTCAAGGTATTTTAGAAAAGGAATTAAGTGATTTTCTGCTTAAAAGAATGATTCAACAGAAAAACATGGATTTTTACATCAGGTAGGCCTGGGTTCTATTTATACTTCCATTACAGTACAATACTGCACAAGACAGTTAATTCTCCTTAATCCTCAATTTCCTCCCTTAAAAATGGGTTTGACAATACTTAATAGCTCACAGAGCGATTTTTGCAAATTACTTAGGCTAAGATAGGGGAAAGTGCCTAGGGTTAAACTTTGCACATAAAACACATGAAAATGTTCTTTTCCCCATTTTCTATCATTCCTGTGAGTTTTCAGAATAATCACTCCTAAACTTCAAAAGATTGTATTTTAGAATTAGTTCTAATGTTTTCCTTTGAATGTTACCCCTGATACAAACATATCACAAATGAATAAAATTATTAGGCACAATTTTAAATATGGTCATATTGAATTTAGCAGTCTGTTTAAATTTATTTCCATTTTAATTAACCTGGTTTAGAAAAAAGTTATCAACCCCCTGATTATGTTAGTTCAAAGAAACTCTTCAGCTCTATAATTTCCTTAAAACCAATATAGAAGTGATGGAGGCTGGAAAAGGGAAGAATAACTCGGTTTGAATGGATCTGTCCATGGTGCTGGAAGAGAATAAAGTACATAAACTCTCCTCATTTAGATACAGTGGAAGGAAAGCTAGTTTAACTTAAAGAAAAACCTGAGTTGCACTTAGATTTCAACAAAGTGGCATTACTCAGGAATTCCCAGAATGAGAAGTGGCCATCTTCTTTGACCAAGCTCAAAACTTTAGGACCATTCCAAGGGAAGAGAGAAGGGGACATCTATCAGCCTAGCCCAGCAATCAAAAGCCTATCAAAAACTGACATAATATTTACATCTCATTAACATGTAGATATCTATAACACTAGACAACAAAGAAGCTCAAAACAGCAAGATGTTAACTCTGGGCTAAAAGTATTCTAAGACTGGAGACCAACCAGATATCATCTATGTCTTTTTGGTTGTGACCTCTCCTCTAAACATTTCCCTTACTCTGGTTCCTATTTTAACACTCAGTATATTTATTCAACCCATTTGACTAAAAATTTCATGACAGCAGGGAATCCCTTGCTCAGTTTCTCCTAGTTGTTGACCACAGTAGAAACTTTCTCACTGAAATAATTCAAATAAAATTGTTCATTGAGTTAAATTAATCAATGTTGTTTTGGCAGTCAGAAAAAGCTTATTGGACATACAAGCTAGGATTTTAAGAGAACCCTGAAGGACAGAAGAATTTTGAAAGATAGAGAAAAATGTTAAGGCCATGCTTTCAGCTTTTTAGGAGGAAAAAAAGCAAAGCAAAGATCTGGAAGCTACCGATGACATAGTGAGCCCAGACACCCAAATAGTGTCTTCTTTCTTCCTGAATCAGTGCATGAAATATCATTTATTCCCTTAGCCATGACTCCTATGTTTATTCAAGAAAATAATTTTGCATGACTTTTTTTTTTACATCATGATTGATCATTTTTCTAAAAGATTCATGATGATACTGAGAGCCTACTGAGTTGGCAGGATATCCTGAAAGACTCAGATATCCAATCAGTACACTTTTGAGAGGGGATCATTTACACACAGCAGTGTACCTCTTTATCTTAAGCAGCCTATTAGGACATGCCACACACATGTTCTCTCTTCAACTGCAAGTTTAAACTCTCTTTAGAAGTTCCCCTTTGTGTAAACTTTCTGTGAATACAGTGTTGCTTTACATAAAATTGTTTTTTGGTCAAAACAGGGCTGAGTGCCAGTAGATATTTTATACAGGCATACACACACACACACACACACACACACACACACACACACACACAAGCTGATGTTTGCCAGGGGACCTTCCCCATTCTGAAAAAAAAAAAAGTTACACTTTTTCCTTCCCTGCATGTGTTCCC
Organism: Muntiacus reevesi; assembly: GCF_963930625.1. Taxonomy (NCBI): domain Eukaryota; kingdom Metazoa; phylum Chordata; class Mammalia; order Artiodactyla; family Cervidae; genus Muntiacus; species Muntiacus reevesi. The sequence goes on from NC_089271.1 coordinate 21,281,998, forward strand.
ATTCTCCAGAAATCTTACCTGGATGGCATCTTTTAGGATGGCAGAAGCACCCACCACTTAGAAATCTATCAGGGTTATTGAGATTAGGATAGCATAAAGTGATGATAAACACACTATGCTAAGAACCACCCTAAACTGCAGCCACCCAAATATCCTTTGCATGACCCTGCTATGCACAATGACTTCATGGTTGACAGAGATCAGTTTAGGTTTAAGGTATATATTAAAACATGAAAATATTTTGTTGTTTCTCGGGCAGAAAATGGTGGTGTGATTATTGAAAGCTAGTGCTTGACATACTTGTTTCTAACCTTTTCAAACCAAAAAAGCTTTTGTTTTGGGTCCACATTCCCTCCACACCATGATCGATCCCTCTAGCATCTCTGAGCAATAGTGAGCCAAGAGACTGATTCCAAATGTAACAGATGACAGAACTTCCCCCACCTTGCCCTCCAAGCGGGAATTCTTCACTTATTTCACCAAGGAATTTAGCTTCCCAGGTTCATGGTAAAGAATCCACCTGCAAAGCAGGAGACTCGGGTTCAATCTCTGGGTCAAGAAGATTCCCTGAAGAAGGAAATGGCAACCCACTCCAGTATTCTTGCCTGGGAAATCCCATGGACAGAGAAGCCTGGCAGGCTACAGTCCATGGGGTCACAAAGAGTCAGACACAACATGGTGTTTCCAGTAGTCATGTATGGATGTGAGAGTTGGACGACAAAGAAAGCTGAGCACCAAAAAATTGATGCTTTCAAACTGTGATGTTGAAGAACACTCTTGAAAGTCACTTGGACTGCAAGGAGATCAAACCAGTCAATCCTAAAGGAAATAAATCCTGAATATTCATTGGAAAGACTGATGCTGAAGTTGAAGCTCCGATACTCTGGCTACCTGATGTGAAGAGCCAACTTATTAGAAAAGACTCTGATGCTGGGAAAGATTGAAGACAGGAGGAGAAGGGGACAACAGCGGACGAGATGGTTGGACGGCATCACCGACTCAATGGATATGAGTTTGAGCAAGCTCCAGGAGATGATGAAGGACAGGGAAGCCTGGCGTGCTGCAGTCCATGGGGTTGCAAAGAATCAAACACGACTGAGTGACCAAACAACAAACATTGCATATGCCTTGCCGAAGCCCTCTTGCCAAAGACCACCAGGACCATGCCAGTAATTGCACAAGTTGGTTTTATTTTTCTTTGCAGCCATGGAGAACTTGCACCATGGAGAACTGAAGGGCATCTCAAGAAGTAGTTGTTAGAAAGGACTTATTCGAGGATTTGAGCTCATGTTAAAGATTTGAGATAAAGTTTAAGGCTGTGGGGCTTGTTCTGGTTTCAGTGCTCTTGGAAAATTGCATAGTTTTATCACTGGGTATCTTACCGAATCTTTATCTGGAGGGACAGAAGACTAGAGCAAGGCTAAAGCTATAATGTGTTTTTTTTTTTTTCCAATTAGCAATAATCGCGCCTCGGATAAACCTCATTGGCTACGATACTGCCACTGCGCAAAGCTTATAATGTGTTTTTCAACATGCCACAGTAGTCTCTCATATTAGCCAGGGTAGAAATATGTTTGATCATTTTTGTGGCCTGGATAAAGTTCCTGTTTTGTCCATGTTCAGTCATGATTATGGAGTGTTTCTAATTTTGCCTAGATCCATCACAGTTACAAAATGACCTTATCTTCCATTAGTGTTTGGGGGAATGGATATTGTTCCACAGAACACCAAAGCTTAGCTGTGAGTACCAGGACAGGTCCTAGTAACCCCAAGTCCCAGCAGGTTATACCACGCCAACTTGTGGATGGCAGGGACTGATTTTTTTTCCCCACACACATATATTCAGTCAGAAAAGACTAGAATGTAACAAATATCATTTACTGTTTGTGATACTCCAGCACAGGGTTAAGTGCCCTACATCTTTAACCTATTTAATCTTCACAGCGACTCTATGGAGTAAGTACAACCAATATTCCCATTTTCCAGAAGTGAAAAGTGTGGCATAAAGAGGTTAAGTTACTACCCAACATAAGCAATAGAGTAAGAATTCAACTTAGTGGCTATAGACCAACAGCCTTAACCTCTACCTAGGGGCTAATTGTCTATGTGTACAATAAATTATGAGAAGAGATTACTTTTCAAAGACGATGGGAGTACAGGGATACAGGTGCCTTTTTCTCTTCTCTTTCTTGTCCTTATTTTCTAAATTATCTACAATTAACATGTATTCATTTTCAATCAGAAAAAGGAATAATTTACGAATGTACTTATGGAAGTTCTGTACCCAAGCCAAAGTTGCCGCCCTAATGCAAACCCAAGTCTTGGGTACTGTCAAAGCTCCCCCGAATGTCTGAATCAAAAGAGAAGACATCAAATGGGGAGGAGGCAACGCCCTCTCTGCACACGCGCTTTCTCTCTCTCTTACTCCAACTCAATTACTCCAACTCAATTTAGATCATATTAACTGGATTTCCCGCATTAAAAAGTGCCAGAAGACCCATTCTGGGGCCATTCCGTGTCTCTGAATTAAAGCCGGGAGGGTGGAAGTCCCCCACCATGCCCCATATACAGAAGAACAATTAGGAATTGAATTGGGAGGAGTAGAACCAAAAACCTTGGTCTCCAAGGAAAGACCCTTTCCTGGTGGGAGAACAACACTCCCACTCGCCAGAGCTCTGCTGAGTTTGTCCCGCTCTAGGAGGCAGCCCAGGCACTGCGGCCCGCGCGAGGGCTTACGTGAAAGGGCCGAAAATTCTAGGGAGGGCAGTGAACCGAGGTTAGGCGGGAACCATTGGGAGGGACAAAGACTTCAGAATGAAAAGAGCTTTGCGGAAATGTTAAAGGCTCCCGATCAGACCTGTCGGCTGCTTTCCCTTCTCTCACTGCGCTGGCGGCAGAGCACACGAAACATCTTTGTTTGCTCCCCGGGCAGAGACCGACTTTAAGCCTCCTGAGAGGTGCCCACCCACCAGCTGCCGCTGGCTCGGCCGCAGAGAACTGGGCTCGCAGTCCTTCCCGCTGCCATCGCACCCCCAGCCCCCCACTCCCCCGGCCCTTTCCTTCTTTCCGTCTGCCCCGGCCGAGAGCCACGAGAGGCAGCCTCCCTGCCATTTAGCACCTCGACTGCGCAGTGGTGGGTGGTTTCCCAAAACGTGTGCCCTCGCAGCCGCTCGCGCTCGAGTCGCCGCTTGCAGGGGCACAAGTCAACGAGGCTTTTCCCTCCGCGATCATCGTGAATCAGCAAAGCGCTGCAGAGCCGCGGCGTCTCCGCGAGCAGAAATTAAGGCGATGGGGGAAGGGCGCAAGTGGAGTGTTGCAGGGGAATTTCTAGCCCCTCCCGGGAATGGCAGTTCGGGGTTGGGTGGGGGGCGATGTCAGCTGGAAGCTGCCAGAGGGAACCTTTGGAAATTGAGAGCGGCGAACCGGAGGGAGCCTTTGGAAACAGAGAGCGGTGTGGGGAAGAGTGAGGCTAAGCTGAGAAAGTGGACGGGAGTCTGGCTAGGCAGGCGGACCCCGGGAGCGCAGGCTGAGCTGAGCCGGTGCGCCCCCGGGGTAGGGAGCCCGGCCGCTGCAGGTGTTGCTGAGGGAATATAGGATAGAGGGTCTGGAGTGGGGGAAGGGAGGAGAGGAACCAAAAAAAAAGAGGATTTCCCGGCCCACGACTTCCTGTTTCAAACGTGCAAGTTCCCAAGTTCAGTTGGAGAAGTGGAGGGCCGCTAGGCATTGGGGAATCTGCGATGGGAACGTTAGGGAAATACCTCCCTCAGTCGCGTTCTCCCATCCGTTCCCCTGTCCCTCTCTTCTTTCTCCTCTCTCTCTCTCTCTCTCTCTCTCTCTCTCTCTCTCTCTCTCTACGGCTTCTTCCTCTTCCTCGTCCTCCTCTCCCTATCCCGTCTTCCTTCAGCTTTGATTAATATGCATGTCCATGCTCAGGAGTGCGGGCCACACTCCAGGGACCGCGCCTCCTGTCACCGCCGCCTCTCGCTAGACCCTTGGCACCAAGAGGCCAAGCGGGAAAGACTGGAGGCGTGGGATGCGAAGACCGAGCGCTCGGAGCGCGAAGCCCGGGGACCCCTCTCTGCGCCCCGGTCCCCACCCCCCTAGCTGGACAGAGCGCCTCAGTGGCCCCGACTCCGAGATTCCGCTCGGTCTGCGTGGCAATGGATGGATCCCGCGGCTTGGAGCGCGCAACAAACCGCGCTAAATTGTACCTGTGCGTGGCCGTTCCCGCCGCCGCCGCAGGTCTATCCCGGGCCCGAAGCCGGCGCCCGCCTTCTCGGGGAATTCTCTGGAGGGGGTGTGCGAGGGGAACCACCGTGGCCGCCTGCTAGCTCACGCCTGGCGCGCACAAGCACACGCCCAACTTTGCCGAGCTGTCGGCGCCCCCCCCCCGCCGGGTTCCCCCGCGCCCCCTGCGGCTCGGCACTCTCGGAGACCACAGCTCTCCAGGTCTGAGCTAAGGTGTCCCCCACTCCCACACTCCCGCGTTGGAGGAGGAGAGGGCAGGGTGGAGGAGAGAAGGGGAGTAACGCTACCGGCTCCCTGACCAGCTGTTCACAAACACTCTACGCCCGCAGGGGCGCCCGCTCCAGCCCCGCCAGGTCCCCCAGACCCGCCAGTGACGACAGAGAGAGGAGGAGGAGGCAGTGCGGAGAGGCGGGAGTCCGGCAGCACCGGAGCCCTGGCGACCGGCGGCTCCACAGACTGAGCCCTGTTGTCAGCCACTTTTATTACTGGGGTCGGGGTGGGGAGGTTGAGGGGCGCACCGCAGAACTGTCTAACCCACTCTGGAGAGACCCTCATGGAGAACGAGGAGACTCTCTACAGGCGCCTTCGGAGTGGACGTGTCCCAGACGCACCAGCGGACTCTGGTCCCGCGGAAGCTGCAGTGTTGGGGATATTTTAAATGGCTCTTACTTGAGAGGAGGCGTGATTTCCACGTTCGAGCGTCTTCGCTCCCCACCCCCCTCTCCGCACCAGCCAGTGCGCGCCACCACCTGAGCCTGGCGAGAGCCAGGGCGCACGCAGTCTTCGGCCTCCTCCTTTCCATCTCGGGGGGGGATTCGGCTCTGAGCCCGTCCGCCCGACGCCCCCCGGGACAACTCTTTACTTTTTGTTTGGAAAATCGGGGCCATTTCTTTATTCGTCTCCGGGTCTCCCCGGAGGAGGACAGGGGAGGGGAGGGCGCGCGCGGCGGGCCGGGCCAGGGGAGGGGAGTGCTGGGAGGGGAGGGGACTGGGTGTAGCCTGGAATTCTCCGTCCTCGTGTTCCTAGGCTGGCGCGCAGAGTCTCCCCGCGATAGCGCCACCGCCGCTCCCCGCGCCACCCCGTCGTTGGCCTCGGGGGTCGGGTGAGTGGGGTCATGACGCGCCGCGGGGGCCGCCCCGGGCCCCTCCCGCGCTGAGCCGGGACGCTGCCCCGCCGCGCGGAGCCCCTCGGGCGGGGAGGCGGCGGGGGGTGGGGAGGGCGCACGGGGTAGGGCGGGGTGGGGGCGGCGCGGAGGCCGCCAAGCTGGGGGGCTCTCCGGGCGGGCGCGGCCGCGGGCAGGAGGGCGTGTCTCCGGCCCGAGGGGACCCTCCCGAGGCGCGGCGCGGGACTCCCCGATGGTGGTGCCGCGGCTCCGGGAGAGCACCGGGTCTCGCCTCCGTCGCCGCCGCCGCCGCCGCCGCCGCCGCCGCCGCGGGCGCCACCACCGCCGCCGCCGCCGCCGCCGCCGCCCGAGCCCGCGCCGAGCGTGCGCCTCGCCCTCCTCCCGCGCCCGCTCTGCTCTAGGATGCTGCGGCAGGTCCTACACAGGGGCTTGAGGACGTCTTTCTCCCGGCTCGGCCACTTCATAGCCAGTCACCCTGTCTTCTTCGCCTCGGCGCCGGTGCTCATCTCCATCCTGCTCGGCGCCAGCTTCAGCCGCTACCAGGTCGAGGAGAGCGTGGAGCACCTGCTGGCGCCCCAGCACAGCCTCGCCAAGATCGAGCGCAACCTCGTCAACAGCCTCTTCCCGGTCAACCGCTCCAAGCACCGGCTGTACTCGGACCTGCAGACCCCTGGGCGCTACGGCCGGGTCATCGTCACCTCCTTCCAGAAAGCCAACATGCTGGACCAGCATCACACCGACCTGATCTTAAAGGTGAGAGGGGGGCGGGCGCGGGCAGCCTCTGCCGGCGCCGCTGCCGCGGTGGGGCTGGCTGTGCGCAGGGGTCCGGGCTGAGAGCGCCGCCTCTCCCATCCCAGGCGACTGCCGCAGGGGCTCTGCTGCACCGCGCGCCCCTCGAAGGCCGCCCGGAGCCTCCCAGCCTCCCGGACGGGTAGTGTCCGGGCCCGGCCCGGCCCTGGCCGCCGTCGCCGCCACCCCGGCAGTCGCTGCAACAGTTGGGGCGGCGGCGGCCACCGTGCTGTGATCGGTGCGCTTGTTTTGGATGCAGTGGTCTTGGGGGCGGGGAGGCTGTGGGTAACTGGGCCAGAAGGAGCCCAACTAGAGAAGACATTCTAGAAAGTCCTGCTACTTGCAAACAAAATACTCTCTGGGAGGGGGGCGGGGGGGCGGATTTAGAGAGCCTGCTCCCCTGTCCTCGTTTCTTCTTCCTTGCTCCAGTCAGGGAGTGGAGTGTTTTGGAAAAGGCTGCTCCGAGGGGCTGTGAGTGGGCCGAGGAATGTGAAGCGGGATGGTAAAGAAGAAGTGTGCTCCCTGAAAGCAGGGGCTGCCCTCTTCCCCTCTTCCCCGGCGAGGTGGCCATCTCTGTCTTCCCAAGTGGGAAATGATGTTTGTAATTCGTAGTCGGTTCATATTTCACAGTAGCTCTCCTCCTTCAAGATGCAAAAAGTTCTCTGGGAAAGGGGAGGAGGGGGTTCACTGATCCATTTGTAAGTGGGTGCGTTTGGGGATGAGGGTGAGGGTCAGAGCAAGAGAGTGAGGACAGAAGCCAGGCTGCGTGGCCATGACAAGAGCACAGTAAACCCAGCAGCTGCTTAAAGGGTGACGCTGGGAGAAACAGGTTGTGCCTCAGTCCTAGGTGAGAATTTGGTGTAAAAAGTGAGGTCAATGGTGATAACTTTCAGGAAGTTCCCAAGAAAAGCCGAAGAGTGAGGACTAGAGATGGAAAAGTGAAGACCTTAGGAAAGAAAAGTCAAGATTGGTTAGAATGTTCCATCCCAGTCTTGGTGGGGATTCTGGGTCTTGTTTACTGAAGGTCCTCCTCTGGGGAGGGCACACAGGAACCAGTCCCGGCTGGAGCCCTGGCTTGGAAGGGTGGAAGGTGCTGGTCTTGTGTGGGTCCAGATCTAGGATTGGAGGCTGGGTAGATTTCTAATCTACCTCTCCCACCGGGAGTCAGCCAGTGAGCCCAGGGAACTCTTTCCTTCTCTTTCCCTCTGCAGGTAACCCCCTAGAGACAAGCTCTTTTTCCTCTATAATTTTCCACCATCTATTTGTTGACATCAATCAGTAATTAGTAATGAGGGGAATCTGAGTAGAAACTCAATGGAATTAGGACCTTCCCACATTGGGTGGCTCGTGATATTTTTAACGACACACATCATCACAGAACCTTAGTAACATCAATCCTGAGTTGTTTGCTTTTCTGATGATTACACTCCCAACATCAAAGTGTTCCCCCCCCCCCCCCCCCGCCTCATGCTTCAGTTAATGTATTTTGACACACACATAAATACTGCTACAAATGCTTTTCCCAGAAAATATGTAATAATTTCACCATAGGCTTAAGGAAACTATACTTTAGCCAGTCCTGACAGTTAGAAAACTGCTCCATTTTTTGATAGATGATCTATTTAAATGATATTTCTCTTTGTTTTTATTTTTAGAGGTGATGGTTCCACTGGCTTTTTACTTCCCCTAACAATCCGTCATGCAACTGTGACGGGCAGTCACCAGTTACGTTCACTCTCAAGGTTAATGAGACATCAACAGGCACGTCAGATCTCTTTTCAACTGGATTGTTTCTCTCGGATTTGATTTTGATCTGTTCAGGACAGAAAACCATATTAGAAGGGAAAGTTGGGAGTGGAGAGACAGGGAGGCTGGCTTTGCTTCATACTTAAAGGGCAACTTTAAAGGACTGCGGTCTTGTTAGTGAATTGTTTTAAGAAATGGGGTGTTTTTTCATGCTCTAGGTTTCTGGGGAAGATCAATCCAAGTAGAATAGTGGTGAGAACTCATTTCTAGCTGATGGCTCTCTGGTGAAAATGAATTCACAGAGCTTATGAAAACCCAGACTCGGGGAACTGAGGGAATTGCCTTCAATTTTATATATCCATTGTTTTCTTCTTATATCCAACCTCTCTATGTGGTAGGTGTGGAGCCGGGGGCCAGAAAAATGGACCCTTGGTAGTCATGGTAATGTAAAGTGTAGGAACAAGCACTGACTTTCTCGCTTTCTTTTTCTATAAGAGACATGAAAGATTAGTCCTTTACAAAAGGTGTTAGGAGTGAGAGGCACTGTTTTCTACCCTTCCTGGTGTTACTCTGATGCTTTGTTGCTGGCATCAAGGAGACCTGACACTTAACATTGTACACAACACCAGCTGGCCCCTGCCTGTTTTATCTCATCACAGTGGAAGTAAAGTGGACAATGCAGAACCAGGCTTTGAGGCTTTCTCAGGCCCCATGACAAAACTGAAGAAGTAGCTCCCAGGGTTGTGTCATTTACTCCTCCAAAAATTTTTTTCACATCCAAAAATTTTATAGAAGTTTGACTGGGGACAAATAGTACAACCTCTGAGGACATGCTCGTATGGGTGGTGAGGCAAAGACCAGATTTGCCAGCGTAACATTCCCCAAGAGACAGCTATCTTGCTCTGGGGGTGTACCTATGCAATGAAAGGTGAGCCTGCTTGGAATGTTAGTCCAGCTACTTTCTGATCTAAAACAGACTGAGGAAGGGATGATGACAAAAAGTAAACACCCAGTTTGATGTTTTTTACAATATTGAGTTGGCCCAAAAGTTAATTTGGGTTTTCAGTATGCTGCTACAGGAAAATCCAAGTGAGCTTTTTGGCCAACCCAATATAATTGGGAGCATCACAGAAAAAGAAAATAATCCACATTTGCAAACTCAGCTTATCTGCCTTGGAGGAGCTTTCTTAAATTCGTGCAAGTGACATGACTGCCATACACTGACCTCTGCAGTGTATAATCTGACCACAAACTACAAGAAGAGGGATTCTCCCTAGCAGTGGTTTCATCTGAAGGCTACAAAGCAGAGATATAATTTGGGGTAAAAGTAGGTGGGGCCTGATGATGCTGCTAAGAGGCCAGCCATTAATTTCTGAACCCTTTTAAATATATGTTGATCTTCAAAAGTCTTCATTTTTGCTAGAAGATTAAATTTAGCTCATTATGATATCTTAACAGAAAATCCAGAATGTTCATCTCACAGCAAATTTCAGAGTAGTGCCTCACGGGCTTATATGGACATGCTTCTTTCTGATCACCTGAAGTGAAGTGTGAGCAAGTCCTAGTTGATAACTGATCTGGCTGTGACTACGACAGTACTTGATTTCTTCCAGGATCATCTGTGTAAAGAACCAGTTCAGCTTACTCCTTCTAATAATGATATCACCTTTATAACAGCTTAGTTATAAGCCTGTAATACATTTAAATACAGCAAACACCGAAGGGTAGGCAGACAGGAAAAATGGTGTGCTTCCATTTTACAGTTGAGAAAACTGCTCCTTAGAAATTAACCAACTTACCTATAGGAAAAAAAAAAAAAAAACAAACAAGAACAGAACCAGGACTGTGACCCAGGGTTTTGACTCCCAGCCCACTGCTCTTCTCACTATCATATAATAAATTCCTTGAGTGATTTGAAATGTACGTTTCTGGTATCCAAATATATTCGATCAAAATCTCATCCCCATCTAACAGCGACAGTAGAATCATAAGGACATTCTCTTGACTGACGCTGCCCCGTGTCAATGGAAATCCACTAATAGAAAGTCCACATGCCCAAAGTAATACATTTATCATTAGCAATATACAAAGGGAGAATATTTTAGGGGAAAAATCTCTGGACGATTGAACATAGCAATTTCCTGTTTGAGTGCTGTTCACGGGCCAGGTCGGGGTGCCAGGGCTCACTAACAGTCCCCAGCACATGGCGGACCTTCAGTAACTGTCTAAGGGATCTGCCCCCATCTGCTCAGATGCTTACGTGATGGGCAAAGAAAATGCCACCAGAACTACTCTGAAAGGTATTTTCAAAGTGACATTTTTATGTTTACAACTTGACAGGCAGCTTCTAAGGCTTCTCTTCTTCCAAGATACCATCCTTCCTTTCTCTTTTTCCAAGATCACCTCTGTAGTCATATCAAAACCCATCTCAGTTTTGAGATTGAGTAGGGGCATCTCCCTCACATCTTGTCCTCTTCTTCAGAAGAACCTCACAGGCTGTTTGACTCCAAACCAAGGGGAGGTCACGTACTCACTCTGCAGACATTCTTTCTTTTACTGGGGAATCTCATTTTGTTCAACTATCGAGTGTCTATTTTATGTAAACTTTTTATGTTTAAATATACTAAGGAGGAAAAAAAGTTGCAAAATGAGATTAATAGAATTTAACTTGGAACTATTTAACTCAAGCTTTCCACGAAGGGCAGCACAACTGCTAGCTCAGTGTCACAGAGACCTGGTAGCTGAATCAAGATCCCAGTTTTTCTAAATACTGTCTCAGCACTTTCAATCATTACAGGAAGTGCCATCATTTCTTTCTCTCCAGTCTAAGGATCGGCAAATGCCAGCCTTTTTTTGAGCTAAAGCATTTTTACATTTTTAAAAAATTGTAACAAAACAAAAACAAAGAATAATATGAGACGGAGATGGCCCATGCCTCTCAAAGCCTGAAATATTGACTCATGATATTTACATAAAGAAGTTCCTCTACTGTATTCCAAACCTTCTATACTGTATTCCAAACCTCCCTGACTGGAACAATTTCAGAAGTTAATGCTGTTAAATCATCTCTAAGGCTGTAGTTCTGAACCGGGGGGACTGTGCCCTGCAGGGGACATTTAGCAATGGTTGGAGACATTTTAGCTCACATCTGGGGGTGACTTGCTCCCAGCGTTTAGTGGGTGGAGGTCATGGATGCTGTTAAACATCCTCTGAGTGTAGAATAGCCCCCTGCCACTTCCCACAGCAAAGAATCATTTAGTCCCAAGTCCTGCCTGAAAGGGTTCATTTGTATATTTCTTTTGTTCTGTCAGGATTTTTTCATCTGCATTGATTATGTAAAATGAAAAAATGCCAAAGAGAAGTTCACATCCAAAAATTTTATAGAAGTTTGACTGGGGACAAATAGTACAACCTCTGAGGACATGCTCGTATGGGTGGTGAGGCAAAGACCAGATTTGCCAGCGTAACATTCCCCAAGAGACAGCTATCTTGCTCTCATACAGCTCTGTCCTTTATGGTCCAAATCCCACTCCAGAGGAACCCAGGAAACTGAGTACAGTGTAACTGCCTGAATGGTAAAGCTGGCCTTGAGACTGGTCAGAGTGTCTATTACTGGCAGGCCTGGCCCCCAGTCCTGGCCGTCACCCACTAGGCCCGGCTTCTCCTGATGGTACGTAAGCTCCCACTGTGAGCAGTGACCTGCCGAGGAGGCAGAAGGCAGCACTTTATTGCCTGGCCTAGCTGCTTTGCTTTGCCAAATATGAAGTGACAAAGGAAGGGCTTGTATCAAGAGGACAGAGATGGAAGACCCTTGGGTTTGGAAGGCACCTTAAAGGTCACCTCCACTGACGCTGGAATGTGCTCTTGGAATCTCAGGGTGCTTTGTCTGGTGACAGATACTTCGATGCTTTGGGTAGCCCAAGTCCCTTCAATGAGTGACCCAAGTGGCAGGTACTCTTAGAGGAGACTGAGGCCAGGCCTGAAAGAGTGGCGTATGTATGTGTCTGCTGCACCAGGATCAAAGTAAGGGGAAGGTGAGATCTCGTTTCATTCTCCTTGCATTTCATAGAAGGTGCATCCGAAAAGTCCAAGTTCAGTATTGTTCTAGGGTTGTCTGACTTCTAAGCACATGTCATGTGTGTGAATCGCATCCTCCAGTGCCCATGCTATTTGTCTCATTTAGATTTGAGGTTACCATCTTTTACTCTCCTGTTGTAGATAAGCACTGGGGACAAACTTTGGGTAAATTGCTAATTTAAACTGGAATTTAAATATAAAGCTGTCATGTGAGAGGAAGCCCACCTTTTTAATGGCTCAGAGTATCTTGACAGATGCCACATTAGAGTAAGAGAAAGAAGCTTTTTTCTTTTTTTTTTTTTTTTAACGAACACAAAGACTGAAACTCTCAGGATTCACCAGACTTACAACCCTACTACAGCAGCTGAGCATTTAGCTGGTAACTTCCTGTGATAATAACTAAGAGAAGGAAAAGAAAGCTAACAGAAGTTACTTGCTTCCTGCCTGAGAGGTTGCAGCTTCCCTGGCACACGAGCTCGGGGATCTAATCAGCTGTGACTCTGTGGTATACGCCATCTGGTACCTGACTTTGGGGCTCAGTGTGAGCCCCAAGTGATACCTGAGATAGACTTGAAGCGGACCTTTGAAGTCACCTGCTTGCTAGCACATCACAGCAAGCAGGCCTGTCTGCAGCCCTGCCTGTGCTGCCGCCACATGCCCGGAAGGCCACAGAACTTCCGAGGAATCCTGCCAGACTGATTTAATGACCAGCAGGGGAGGTGAGTAATCTCTAACCTTTAAAAGACAAAAAAAAAAAAAAAAGGAAATCAACACCAGTTGTTATTTCATATGGGAAGCCCTGAATAATATGTCACACCTTCGACTCCAGAAGTCACATTTTGAACAAAAGAAAGGCAGTGAGGGAGCAGGGAAGCTATTTTTATCTTCGTGCTCTCTAAGAAGTCCTCCTGAGAATATTGTTTTGGGTGTTTTGAAAGATCCTCTTTGTTAGGTCTTTACTTTAGGTTTACCTTGTGGGCTTCAGATACGGTCAAGGTGAGGCCTGGAGTGCCACCTTGGGATGTGATATCCCAAAACACTGGCAAAGAAGCGAGGACATGAAGTAGAGAGTAGCAGGAAGCCAGTCAAGGGAGTGTTCTCAAACAAGCATCCACTGTGAGCACCCGGCGCCCAGCCTCACTGGGGAACTCTGGGAGATGCTGGATAACTTCTGTCTAACTTATCTCAGCTGTGGGTAAAGGACCTGGCTGTTCACCTGCCCCCCATCCCCTGCCACGTCTCCAGCTGCCATTAGTTGATCTGGGACATGAAATAGTCTCTAGCAATCCCAGATGCCACATGTGTCCCTGTAATCAGAATTGTTTTTGTGGTTGCTCTTTTATGAAAGGCACAGGCAGAGAGCTGCAGGCGTTCCCGGTGAGTGGCCTTGACCTGTAGAGGTGAGTGAGAGGAGAGAATGTGGGTGGGACTCTGAGAGCATCTCCACCCATCTAGAGACAGACAGCTAGGGGTGTAGGGCCTGCACGGCTAAGGGGTGGTGTTCCTCACTTCTAGGCAAGAATCATCCAGCATAGCTGTTCAGTTATTCCTGAATTTTGATAGGTAACTGCCATTTTCAGTTTTGCCACTGGATGGTGATAAAGAGGATTCCAGGCTGGACCTGGACACCACCTGGATGTGTGGTTTTATAAGGCAGGCCCCCACGCTTGAGTGGCCGGTGTCCAGCCCCTCTTCCCCTCCCACAGCCCCCTTCTTCACACACATACCTGCCTTGTTTTCTCCCCTAGAAATGCATTCACTCCTTATCATGAGGTCAGACTTACATGCCTTCTATTTTATGAGGCCTTCCCAAATTCAGGGCTCCCTCCCTCCCCCCCTTAAATTCATCTGTCTTTCAGTTGTATCCACATTCTTTAATGCTTAATTAGACAGTATTTTATAATTTGCTTCCCTGATAACTCAGTTAGTGAAGAATCTGTCTGCAATGCAGGAGACCCTGGTTCAATTCCTGGGTGGGGAAGATCCCCTGGAGAAGGAACAGGCTACCCACTCAAGTATTCTTGGGCTTCCTTTGTGGCTCAGCTGGTAAAGAATCTGCCTGCAATGTGGGAGACCTGGGTTTGATCCCTGGGTTGGGAAGATCCCCTGGAGAAGGGAAAGGCTACCCACTCCAGTATTCTGGCCTGGAGAATTCCATGGACTGTATAGTCCATAGGGTTGCAAAGAGCCAGACATGACTGAGTGACTTTCAGTTTGTTTAATATAATTTGCTGTAATGTCATGTGGTACTTTCTCTTAAGCAACATCATAAAGCTCTTTAAGGGTAGCACCATGTCTTATACACCCAAATCTCTCCTAGAAACCAGTATAACATGGAGTGTGCAGCAGGTGCTTAATAAATTGTTGCTGCTTGACGGCTCATAGGGTATAGAATGTGCTATGCCTGCCCTATTCATTTATTTTGCTCAAATATAATTTTGCCAGATAGCATGACCATGTGATTTTTTCAGATCTGTCTTTATTTCTCATCCTTGATAAATTTTGGTTTCAAACTTGATGATAAGCAATAAGCATCCATTCTGCCTCAGGATCTGCTGACACTTACTTTATATGAGGAGAAACTCATATAAAGAAAAACCAAGTTCAAACCTTGAACACCTCTTTTGGTTCAAGTAGCTTGGCAAGGTGTAAACTTGACCTTGGTCTCCAGGGGTCCATTCCCATTTGGGAGGGCAGAGCACTCTGCAGTTCCCAGCAAACCCTCTCAAAGTCAGCTCTCCACTACACACATCCTTACTTGCATAAAGTGAAGTCTCAAAAACTACTGGCCAAACCCATACTCAAATGTAAACATGAAACACATTTTTTAAAAAAAAATCAAGGACAAGTAGTTTTCATAGCTGTTAGCATCAGAGTTCAAGAGATCACTGTTGTGATATCATTCAGCCTTTCATTTTTCAAGAGGGAGCCCAGGGTAACAGAAAGACTTGTTCTTAGAGATAAACTTAAAAAATGATGCTGGTACAAAATCAGTGTATCTCTGGTGAATTTAACAGACACACTTGTTGTTCAGTTGCTAAGGCATGTCTGACTCTTTGCAACACCACGGACTGTAGCACACCAGACTTCCCTGTCCTTCACTATCTCCCAGAGTTTGCTCAAATCAGATCCACTGAGTCAGTGATACTATCCAACCATCTCACTAGAACTGTTCATTTCTCAGCATTCAAGGTGAGATTCCTTTGCCCATTCTTCCATGGGCTCCACAAATTTGTCAAATATCATGGCTTTGTCAGTTTCTTATAACTGTCTCAATAAAAATGCATCTCTACTAAACAACAAGCATAAATGCTCAAAAAATTTTTCTTCAGATGCTCAGTACCTCAACTTTTCGAGTTCTGCATTGTTGTCTCCTGTTTTTATTCTAGTTTTGATACAGCATGTAGGCAAATGGTCATATTGAGTAAAGACTGGCTGCTCTTAGATGCTTTATGCCCACACATCACCTGGGCATCTCGTGAAAATACAGATTCTGATTCAGCCTGGGGTAGGAGCTGCAGTCCGGCATTTCTGACAAGTTCTCTGATGATGCTGCGGGTCAGTGGAGCACAACATTGAGGAGCAGGGCTCAGATCTGGCTGTTGTGAACACAGCACTGGAGCTGGAAAGCCAAGCTCAAATCCCATTTCTCCTAAGGACTGTGACTTTGCGGAAGTAGTCTAACCTCCCCGAGAAGCAGGTTCACAGCATCCTGCACACCCACTCAAGGTGAAGGGTGCAGCGCGATAACGCATGTGAAGCCACTGCATAACCATTTCCTTCTGTAAGTGTGTTACCATCGTTCGTATTTGCTTTGAAAATGGCTGTTATTTCTGCATGTATGCCAGCTCTTTCAGAGCCATTATTATTGCCTGTTGAGTAAATACACATAGGCATTTTTTTTCTTTTGATCCAAGAGGCAATAATGGGTGCTCAATCTACATTCTCAATACTCAGATTGGCAATTTGTTGGTCTTTAATGACTCCATCTGAGTCATCACATATGATTGGATCCATCGTATGCTGAGTATACAGCTCCTAAGTTCATCGGTGGGCAGAGCCTGTCAGTGGAGATGGGCAGATTGCATCTCAGCTCATCGAGGTGATTTCTCAGGGCTCAGAACCTCTTCTTCATACTTGCCAGGGCTTTGCACAAAAAGGCAGCATTCACTTCCTGTCTGGAAATATCTTTGGAATGAAAAGCTCTAGGAGGCTGAGGGGTCCTGTGTCAAGGTTCTCTTCACTATTTTTCACAGGCCGCATGCTAGAAAGGGATTCTCCTGAAACATAGATGAGTCAGTAACTCTCCCCTCTCACTTAATTTACATGACTACAGTGCTTCCCTGGAAAATCTTGCTCACATAAGTAGATCTGCAAGCACTTCAAAGGGAGGAGTGTGTTATAGAGTGGCCAGAGACCAGGAGAGCCAGGCAAAGTGATAATTGTGAAGACCTGTGAAATGGAAAATTTTGCTGACTACGGGTTTTGGCCATTTAGGTCAGTGCATTTCCCCATCTTCCCTTTTCCACAATTTCTTTTCAAAGGGTTAGGAAAGAAATCTACAATTATTTAGGATCAAAATCAAATCCACCAAAGAGAATGTCTCAGCCTTCCTGATTCTCTACACCTAAACTCTTCAAATGAAACTAACCTCAGGTTAAGGGAAAATGAGCAGTTCTTCTCAAATTTGAATATGCTTTCAGATTCCCTGGGAATTTTATTAATGTTCATATTCTGATTCAATAGGTCTGAGACAATAGGCCTGAGCTTCTGCATTTTGAACATGTTCCCAGCACTGCTGCTGCTGCTGGTCTGAGAGCCATGCTGACTAGATAGATCAGTGAATTGGTGGACTTGAAGAGTCTTTGTGTATCCTGACTAACTAGTACCATTTAACTGCCTCCATACTCTGAAGCAGTGGTTCCCCACCTTGAGTGGATATCCCACGGAGGGCTTGTCCAAACAGAGATTTCAGAGCTCACCCCAGAGTTTCCAATTCTTTGGGTCTGGGTTGGGGCCTGAGAGTATGCATTTCAAACAGGTTCCCAAGGTGATGCTATACCTGCTGGTCCAAGGACCACAATTTGAGAACCACTGCTATAAAGCATCCTAGTAATTAGCCGCCAGGACTAAACCTAAAAATGCCATTTCTCTCTCAGTTGAAACCTGGACAACAGATACAGCAGGGTGAAAGAGTTATTTGTTCAGCTGTTAATTCTGGGTGATGTTGTCATAGCTATTATGCAAAGGATACTATTTAAGCCTGAATCTTGAAGTTGGCAGTTTAACGCATGCGTAATGAACAGAGGGATCTGCCCCTGCTGTCTGTCTCCAGGAGCTGGAGTTTAGGAGAAAAGGACTGAGTAGAAGAAAAGATGCTCAGAGATGAGGGGGAGAGAGAGCCCCCACTCCACACATATACAGTGTGGATGGTGTTGCTACCATCACTGTATGATTCCCAAAGCTTCCTTCCTTCCAGAAGCTTCCCACACAGGGCCACCTGCCATTTGCTGTTGCAGAAACATAATTTACATCAGACCAAAAGGCATAGCAGGTACAAATAGGAGCTACATGTTGTGTTTCTTTTTTTTCTCACAATAGAGATTTTTTTTCATTTATTTTTATTAGTTGGAGGCTAATTACTTTACAATATGGACCCAGCTCTCTGGTTGCCAGAGGTGAAGGGTCCATGGGGAGGGCTCTGGAAGCTACTGTTCAGTTTCGACTACTGACTGATGTCAGGTGCAGTTAAAGAGAGGTGAAGTCGAGCTGGAGCAGAGGTTAGTGAGTACTGATTTTGGAACAGTGGAATTAGCATTGTTTCAGAGCCCTGAAGTTCTATGTTTGACACTACGAACCATCAAAGTGTCCGTGATAAAGTCATTTATCCTCCCTGGGGTCTTAATTTCCTCACCCATAAAACTAGATCGGCAATATCATCATCAAGGTGTTGGAAGAGAGAAGGAGAGACAATGTGTGTAAACAAACTCTGTAAAGTGCAGCATGCCTAAAGCCACACAAATCTCCCAGTAACTGCACTGAATGCACATGTGTTTGTCTGGGGCAAGAATACAAGCTCCTGGGGATTCCCAGGGGAGACGACTAACCACCTTAGTCACTCAGCTGACACATTTCACATCACCATCTCCTTTTATAAAAAGTGCCTGTACCATCAGTGACTGCCTTTTACTAACCAGAAGCTTTGTTGACATGGCCTCATGCGCCCAGATGATGTAATATTACATTAGTCTGTGTTTTTACTTTGAATTACCCAAGGAGAATTTTAAAATAGCATATCTGGTCATCTATCATCTACACTTCTAAAGCCTTAGACCTACACTGTCCGATTCAGAAGCCACTAGCCACATGGAGCTGATTTAAATTTAAATTAGCTAAAATGAGAAATTCATTTCCTCACTTGCACTAGCCACTTTTCAAATGCTCAATAGCCCCATGTTTCTGTAATAGAACAGGTAATATTTTCATCATCAGAAAAGTTCTACTCGACAGTGCTGCTTTTCACCAATGAAAAACTGATACATCACATAGTCTAACAAACAAGCAGAGGAATCCAGCAGACTTCTAAAGCATCATTAAAAAATAACTACCCCACATTGCCCCCACGAAATAGAGAAACAGACAAGTAAAGCACGGCTGCTTGTGTTGGATGACCTTGAAATAGTATTTCAGTTAGTAGCAGAGTAAGCTGAAGCTTTCAGTTTCAACATGTAAAGAGCTTGGAAGTTGCCATCCCCATCCTTACAAAAGGAAAACTCTAGACAAACTGAAAATAAATGATTTTTCTTGAGCACATCAGAGAACTGAGGTCACAGGGCAAACTGACATCCCAAAATTCGCAGATGCAGTCACTTCCATAGAGATAAAGAAACAATCTGCCTACCTGGAACAGATGTCACAAACACTTAAATGGTAATTTTGACAAAGTGCATGAACCTTAGGGTGGAGTAACAGGAGAGTGGGTTGCAGTCTCTGAGGGATAAGTGAGCTTACACTTTCTTAAACTTCCCCTCCAGAAACCCCACCAGATACCAAAATAAAAGATCTGGCAAGAAGTGGAAGAGAAGTCATCCTCCTGAAATTCACCCAGTCTTCTCCATAACAAAGGGCTACACTCTAGGGAAGAGGACTTTGCCAGAGCACAATTCTAAAACCTTATCCTAAGTTTCTCCTTCCCACAGAAGCCCCCCGTAGCTTTTCTGTCTCAGATAAGTTGGAGATGGGGAGTTCACAGGTGTCAGGAATTTAAGGAAATAGATTAGGATGCTGCAGCCAGGAAAAGGAGTAGAAGGCAGGGGAAGAAAGCTATACCACTGGAGAAATATCTGTGAAGGCCATAGCTCCAGGGCAAGGCCCACTTAAAGACCAAGATTTCTTCAAAAGATTACAAAGCATTTCCCTTCCCAACACCTATCACCACAGCAAAAGGGCTCCAGTATCATAACAGTGAGTTACAGGTGAAGAGCTGCAAGCCACAGATTCTCTCTGAGGAGGAGTCCTTAGGGAAGCCAGAGTTAAGAGGAGAGACAAAAAGAATAACAATAGAGAAATTTGAAGCTCCTGGCACCCGGAGCCACAAGAAACATTAAATACATCCAACCTCCTCGATTAACATAAGTCTTTACTATAAAATTCTATTTACCTCAGTTCCCACTAACAGATACAACATGTCCAGCTTTGGGAAAAAAATTACAAGGCATGCAAAAAAGAAAAAATATAGTCTGAAGAGACAAAGGAGGCAACAGAACTATACTCAGATATAATACAGATGTTAGCATTATCAGACAAGAAATTTAACTATGATTAATATATCATGAACTTTAACGGAAAAAGGAGACAGCATCAAGAACAGATAGATGCTGTAAGCAGAGAGATGGAAACTCTCCAGATGAATCAAAAGGAAATGCTAGAAATCAAAACTGTAACAAAAATGAAGAACGGCTTTGATTGGCTATCATCAGTACACTCAATAAGCCCCAAAAAGAATCATTCTATTTTAATCATATATTAAAACCAAACAAGGCAAAAAAGTAAAGGGGAAAAAATAATGAACAAATGCAACAAATAGAGAATAGTTACAACTATGGTAGATATTAATCCAAACATATCAATAATTATTTTAAACATGAATGGTATAAATATACCAATTAAAAGGCAGTGATTATCAGAGTGGATCAAGAGAAAACAAGACCCAATTCAGTGCCGTCTACAAGGAACCTACTTTAAAGATTCAGGTAAAAAATGAAGGGATAGAGAAAATTGTATGTATCTTGCTAACACTAATCAAAAGAAAGCTAGAGTAGCTGTATTAATTTCAGGTACAGCTGACTTCAGAACAAGGAAAATGGTCAGGAATAAAGAGGGGCATTACATAATGATAAAGAGATTAATTCTCCAAGAAGACATAACAATCCTAAACATATATACACTTAACAAACAGTATTAAAATACATGAGGCAAGAACTAAAAGGAGAAATAGACAAACTCACTGTTATAACTAGAGACTTCAACATTCCTTTGTTAGTAACTGAGAGAGCAAGCAGGCAGAAAATCAGTAAGGAAATGGATGACTGTGACAGAAGGACGGACCAGGATATCTAATACTCTGGGGAGAGTCATGACCCAAATTTTATAAGGATAGTTCTTACAGAAGTATAGAGGTTAAGTTGGAGAGGCAAGATGTTAGAGAGCGGGCAATCTGCTCCTCCACCCATGAGACTTAATGTAAGTTTGTAAGTAAAAGGCTTTGAGTAGAATAGCTACGGAAGGAGAAAAATGGGGCTAGATTAGGCCACCATTTTCCAAAATGTGTTTAGTAAAAATTTTCTGTGATACTGCAAAAAAAAAAAACAAAACATTGGGTTCTGTGACCAAATAACTTTGGGAGACAATGCATGTAGTAGCCTATATCAGATGGCCATATTGAATGCGCATTAGCATATCAAAAGCTTTTAAAAGTTCCTTTGTAAAGAAATCTATTTAACTCTACCCAGTTCAGCATTTCTGAAATTTGTTTTGATCGTGGATACTTTTTGCTTTTTGGGTGACCCTTATTAATGTCCCAAGGAACTAATGTGCTTCTGAATATAGACTGAAAATACCATCCCCAAAATAGGGAGATGGAATCAATAGGATTTGACATTCACTGGATCTGTGTATTGTTGTTGTTGTTCAGTCACTAAGTCGTGTCCAACTCTTTGCAACCCCATAGACTGTAGCATGCCAGGCTTCCCTGTCCTGCACTATCTCCTAGAGTCTGCTCAAATTCATGTCCATTGAGTTAATGATGCCATCCAACCATCTCATCCTCTGTCACCCCCTTCTCCTGCCCTCCATCTTTCCCAGCATCAGGGTATATAAACAAAGGGGAAAGGATAATGTCGGCTTAGAAGTTTCACACCTGGCTAAGGAAAAAGAGGAGAAGGATGTTAACCATAACAGGAAACAGAAGAAAAAATTTGCAGGAAAAGATTCAGCTGTTGGATATATGTCAGTTGAAATATTGCCATAATATGTATTTGCAAATCTTTAGAAGGCAGCTGGAAGTTCAGATTTGGAGTTTGGAAGAGAGGGGAAGTATTGATGTGAACTGGGGATTGGTCAGCATAAAAGATAACAAGTCAAACTGAGATGGAACTCACTGCCCAAGAAGAGTTTATGAAGGTGACAAGATCAGAAGTGCTAGAGATAGAATCTTGAGTAATGTTAAATTTACAAGGTATATTTTCAGTTAGGTAGATACTGGAAAGCCAGGTTGAGAGGTAGAAGGAGAGGATAAAGTTGTACCATGGAATTCATCATAGGAGAGAGGGAGGGTTTTGGTCAAACCACACATATTGAGCACCCTTTGTCTGCCAGGTACATAGTCAAGGATATAGCAGTGAGAAAACCAAGCCCATCACTTAATGGGGCCTACTGGATTCACATGAAAACTTCAAAATGCTTAACCACTTTAAGTATGTTGAAAATACTATTTAGACTCTGCATGATTGACTTAACTGTGTATATATGCTGAGAGTTTAGGAAAATGAGGACTGAAAAATTGTCATTGGATTTACCTGCTTTGAAGTCATCGTGGACTTTGGTTGAGTGCTGGGACAGAGTCCAGAATCGAGTGGTTTGAGAAGCGAGTGGGAGGTGAGGAAATGAAGTTAGCGAGCATGAATCACTCTTTCAAGAGCAGTAAGAGACAGCAAGTGTAAAGAGCTTCTTAAAGGAGAGCTATGGCAAGAGTTGGAAGGGGAGTGGGGTCAATGAGGCTTTTTTAATATGGGAAAAGATAAGCACATTTCAAAGCTCATGGGAAAGAACTAGTAGGAAAAGCTTGAGGACACAAAAGAAGAAGGGATGAACAATACTAGGAAGAAGGAAAGGAAAGCCAGAACCCAATGGAAGCAATTGCTCTTAGAGGGAGGGTCATGGCCTTGATTTTCACATGACGGGAGGAGAGAAACGGATGGGTTTGGGTATTTTTAGAGATACAGTGGCAGCCAGTTGTGGATAATTTCCGTTTGATGGCTTGGGATTTTTCTCTACAAGATACTCAAGGTCAGCAGCTGAAAGTCTTGTCAACTGCTGAAGAAAGTGAGCCTCTGCCATAATAACTATGGGCTTGGAGGCCAGTTGACAAGGGAATGAAGAGACCAAGTGGTAAACTGGAGGCAGTCTCTCTGGAATTTGGGTATGAAAGTAAAGGGACGATCTCTTCCTCCCTTTTTCTTGAGATGGGCAAAAGTATTGGATTGGCAAAAAAATTTGTTCAGGTTTCTCTGTAACATCTCATGGAAAAACTCACACGAAATTTTTGGGCAGGCCAATATAAAGAAGAAATTAAAAGTGCAAGTTGTAGGCAAGTTGAGAGAGCTCGCACTGATGGTGGTGTTAGTTGCTTAGTCGTGTCAGACTCTGTGACCCCATGGACTGTATCCTTCCAGGCTCCTCTGTCCATGGGATTTCCCAGGCAACAATACTGGAGTGGGTAGCCATTCCCTTCTCCAGGGGATCTTCCTGACCCAGGGATCAAACCTGCCTCTCCTGCATTGCAGGCAGCTTCTTTACTGATTGAGCCATCAGGTAGGTTAGAATTCACACTGAGTACATTTAAATTTCAGAAGAATATGAATCGTATAAAAGCAAGGATTTCTTAACTCCAAGAGTTGTCTTGCATTTGAATGGCTCATCAGAGGAGACTGAAATGACCTTGAATGGTTCAAACAGAGATTGGGATGGTGTGATCTCCAAGGGTGATACAGTCTTAGAATTCCATCACGTATCTCAGTGGTTTTCAGCACTGACTACATAGTAGAATCCTGGAGGAATTCAGACATACCATGCCTAGGTCTCACACCCAGGGATTCTCATTCCACTGGTCTGAAAACAGGGTGGCCTGCACACTAATGGCAACAGCAGCAGCATCTGGGACTTTGTTAGGTCTGCCGATGCCACTAAGGCTCCACCCAACCTACAAGACCTGAATCTGTGTTGTCACAAGACCCCAGCTGAGTTGTGTACATACTAAACTCTGAGAAACGCTGGATTGAAGCATGGTATAGAGTAGGGCTAGTCATGGGTCCTTTTTAAATTCCCCTAGGAATTTCTAACGTGCAACCAGACTTGAGCACCACTGCTACATACAAAATGAGATTCTTTTGCCACTGTCTTAATTAAGCTCACATGATAAAATGGCATAGTATTATACACACACACACACACACACACACACACACAGAGTGTATGTAAAAACTGGTGAAATCCAAACATCTGTAGTTGAGTTAACAGGCTTGTACCAAATCTGTTTCATGCTTTTTATCGTGTACTCTGGTTATGTAAAATGTTTTCATTAGGAGGAAGCTGAGTGATGGATACATAGGAACTCTGAACTGTAGCTACAACTTCTTGTGAGTCTTAAATGACTTTAAAATAAAAAGTTAAAAAGAAAGCATTTTAAGCTAAGAGAAAGCCTGCCTAGGATAAGAAGCAGCTGTTCTCCATCATCATCTAAGAAATAAACAGGCTCCATCATTCACTCGGAGCGGAGCCATTGGAGGATTTAAAGCGGAGGGATGACAGGTTGGGATTTGTGTTCTAGAAAAATAAATCTGGTGGCAGTTTGGAGGATTGACTAAAAGCAAAAAAGATGAGTTAGGAACCTGTTTCTGTCATTCAGATAGATGATAAGGGCTAGAACCAAATCAGGAGCAATGGAAATAGAGCACGAGAGGATGGACTGGAGAGACCGGGAGGGAAGATCAACAGGATTTGATGAATGGTTCCAGGACTGTCAACCTTGGCTGCGTGTACCCGCCCCTGGGAAGCTTTTTCAGATAGAGATACCCGAGCCTTTGCCAAGGGGTGCTGATGGAAAGGTGTGAGGGGAGCCCAGGCATGTGAGTTTGTGGACTCCACAGGTGGTTCAGATGGGCAGGGCTGAGAGCAGCTGGCTCTGACTGAGGAGGCGGGAAGTGCAGGGTAAACCTCACAGGTTTTCAATCCAGTCGTGCTGGAACCAACAGAGGATGAGGAGGAGGCAGCAGAGAGACAGCCAGGATAAATTAGGGAGGTAGTCCGTCCTCTCCCGTTTGTTTTGAGTAAAATTTGTAAAACTCTTGAGTTAAAATGTGTAAAGCCATTATCTTTGCAACCTAGCTGTCTTCCCATGGCTTATCTAAGCATATGCTTTTAAATGAAAATAAAACCTTAGTTCAGTCGTTTCTGCCATCCAAACATAACTTCGGCTTATTTAAAAACGACAACAGCAGAAATTAACATAGTGTTGTACATCAATTATACTTCAGTTAAAAAGAAAAACCAACGACAACAGCAACATTCTGTTAACCCCCAATTCTGAAGGATTTATACAAACAAATCTTCAGGAAGGTAGGCTCAATGCTTTGAGAACAAGGTGAGAGGCCTTGTCTTGACTGCCTGTGGCCTGTCTACATATTCTGGAATGCCCCTCCCCACCTTTCTCCCAGATCTTTGCAGGCACTGCTCCCATTTTCTTTTGAACGAGTCTCTCCTTTGGGGTTGGTGCGGCTGTTTTTTGGAATTCACCCAAACACTCACTCCTCCTCCACCCCAATCTCCTGGGCCAACAGGGCAGCAGGTGCATTGAAGCCTCTGTAGTCAGCACTCACTGCTAATAAACCCCGGATTCCAGGGACGGGCTTCGAGGGGCACTCACTATGCCCTCAGAGCTTTGAGTTAGAAGCAGCCAATGGCTAATGGTTTGTCTTTTTCAGGGTGACCCCCCAAAGCCACCAGTCCCCACCTCACATAAACAATCTGGGGTTTCCCCACTGAGAGTCCCTTGCTCCCTGCTGGGAGCTCTCTGTCTTCATAAACTTGTGTGCAAAACACCATGAATATGTTTCCATCTCAAAACAGTCTGGGTTTTTTTTTTTTTTTTTTTTTTGGATTTCTACTTTCCCCATTAAGATATTTCTGCCCCTTTTTTTAACTTAAAAAGTTACAAAACTCACTACTATCCAAAGTTCAATATTATTCGATAATAATCCAGAAGCACCTCGTAACATATAAGACACACTGTGGAGTATAATAGTTATTTAAATGGTTACTGTAAGATAGAAAACACTAAGGTGGCATTTACAGGGCTACTACTGTGTTTATGTCTCAGCTTTCTACTAGCTATGTTATTTACAAGGTAACAGAGTAATGCCTAAGTTTATGCATTTTTTAAATGAACCCAAACTTAGTTTGAGATCTGAAGTCTATTTTATATTGATTCTGATGCAGCCACTTCAGCTTGAAAAAAGAGAGAAGAAATGATAGACTGAGAATTTAAAATCTCTTTATTCCTAATTCCAACATCCTATTCTTTCTAGAACTGCCTTTATTAATAACTGCCTGGGTATTCCCTTGAGAGCCGGGCTGGAAAGGCATTACAGTGTTGTTTTGTTTTGTGTTTAAACTGTCACAGCATCTTTACTTTTAGACATAAAAGTACCTATACTCATTCTAACAGTCATCATCTCTCCCCACATGTTCTGGTTCCTCTTGCTGTGTGTATGCCTTTCTGTTTGTTTTCTTTTTTCCCCCCGACTATTTGAGAACTAGGTAGTTCTGCTTGATCACTTCTCAATATTTAACTAGGTTTCAGGCCATGCAAATGGAAGCTGTTTAATGCATGCTAGTGATGCCAAGGCGATTGGACACAGTGTGTTGATTTGTCTGAAACATTTCTCTCTTGAGTACTGTGAGCCTGCACTGTGTGGGTCATGGGGCTGCAACAAAGAATAAAACTCAAAGAGCAGAAACAAGACAGATGTGACCACATACAGGGGGACCAGAGAGGACCTCCTCTGCATTTCCAGGGCAGGCTTCCTGGAGGAGATGATGCAGGAGCTGAGTCCATCACTCCTCTGAGAAGGGAGGACTGGGGACCACGACCAGGCTGCTTGCTCACTCTGCAGCCCTTTCCGAATCAGCCTCACTTGCTTATTTATTATTCCTGCTCTGCAGCAACTTCTCTCCCTAAAGAGAGTATTGCTCTAAAAAGTGCCCTGCAGATGCTTCCCACCTCACATCAACTAAAGCACTGTAGAATATTGTGTTTAGTAAACCTTCCCATCGTGCCTCCCACAAAAGGAGAAATGCTACTTCTCACGAAGAAGCAAACCCTACATCAGGAGACAGTGGTAGCTCTATGACAGGAGCACTGCTAGACAGCCCGGAAGAACATGGGATTTCTAGGCATTAAAACCATCACATGCCTCATGAAAAGAAGCTCACATGTTAAGATGCCAGATTCACATTCTGATTGAGATGTGTTGGACTCTTAGAGGTTCCAACACTAAGAACCTGTGATATGTCTCTCTGCCAGGCACTCTGTCTTCATTGTCCCATTCAGAAATCAACAGCTCTCTAGATAGGAATCCCATTTTGATGATGTGGAAACTGAGGCTCAAGAAGGAGATATGCTCAACAGTGTCAGGTGGTCACCAATTTGGCTGGGTATGAACACATGTCTGTGTGACCCCAGTGTCAGGCTCTTTTTAGCATGCCAGGCTGTCCCTGGAGCATTTCTTTGTGGCTTTCTTTACAGCCAGCCCCACCTGTCTTGAACTTAGATATTCTCTTACAAATCAATAAACATGCAACAACCCAATAACCAAAGGGACAAACAGCTTGAAGGGACACTTTGGGAAAGAGTATAGCCACATGGCTAGTGAGCATATGCAGAGGTGCTCAGCTTCAGACATCATGGAAATGCACCTTAAACCAAAGTGAGATACCACTACACATACCCACCAGAATGATACAACTTTTAAAGACTGGGAATCCAAGTGTTGCTGAGGATATAGGGCAACTGGAACCTGTATACATTGATGGTGGGAATGTAAAATTGTACAGTCACTTTGGAAGACTTCAACTAAATATATGCCTACTTTCCCATTCTGAACTTCCACTCCTGGGTCTCTATACCCAGTGGTATGCTGAGGCTGGCTCCTAAAAGCTAACTGGGCACTTCTCTTCCTACATCCTACATCCCCCTGACATTGGCCATGGTGGGGGTTGTTTACTAGCAGTACAAGTCAGAGCTATTTTTGTTAGAGAACTTACTTTTGCACATTTACTAACACGCCATTGTGTGTACCTGAGAGAAATGAGTGCAGATGTCCACAAAAGGACTTTACAAGAATGGCCATTACAGTTGTATTGATAACAACCCTAAAGGTCCACTAACGAGAGAATGAAACAAATGCATTGTTTCATGCAATAAAATACTCTGCAGTAAAAATTAAACTGTAAGCTATAGATAAACACAATATGGATGAATCTTAGGCCACCGTCTGAATCAGAGAAGGCAGACACAAAAGAGTACAGTTGACCTTTGAACAACACGGGGATTAGGGACACCAACCCTCGGCATGATTGAAAATCCATATATAACTTTACAGTTTGACCTCCCAAAGTCGTGGTTCTGCATCCACAGATTCGACCAACCACAGGTCATGCAGTACTATAGAATGTATTGATATTTCCTGAGAAAAACCTGAATGTATGTGGATCCATGAAGTTCAAACCTATGTTATTCAGGGGTCAGCTGTACATAATGCCTGATTCCATTTATTGGAAACTCAAGAATAAACAAAGGTAATCAATGTTGATAGAAGTCAGAATAACTTTCCTCCAGGGGTTTGTGCAGGTACTGACCAGAAGGGGCACAAGGGGGCCTTCTGGGTTCTATGGATGTTCAGTGTCTTGATCCAAGCAATGTTTATATAGGTAGGCACATATAAAACCATTGAGCTGTACACTTATGATTTGTGCCCATCCCTGTATACAGGTTACGCCTCAATAATGAACAGTGAACACACATACACATTTTATTCAGTGACCCTGTTAATTAAGGCAGACGTGACCACCATCCCAGCAGTACAGAGTGTTCCCCAGTGGTGAGGAGCAACATGAAGGAAAGCTGTCTGAATCTTGGCAGACCAATCAGCTCAGTTTTACTGACATCCAACATGCCGCCATCATGGAGGCTTTCAACACCTGTCCTGGCAGCGTTGCCGATGCATGAAGAATTTGCCTCCACCAGCACATCCTCCCCAGGCACATCACTGCCTGGGAAGGAATCCAGTGAACACATCAGCTGTCTCTCCCACACACCTACCTCTGTGAGAGCAGAAATCCAGAAATGTAAAGATAGGGACTCTCATCCAAATTGGGCAATATTCCAGCACTTGCTGTCAACAGAGAACACTGAAGTCCAAGACCTTACCTGCTAAGATGTTCTAGAAGGATGCAAAGAGGCTGTTAACTGTGTCTCTGAGTGGTCTTTTTTTTTCAAATAAAGAAATGCCTGCTTCCTTTATCATCAGCAAGAAGAAAGATGGGAGAGCATGTCATCTCATAGCTCTCCATTCCTGGCAGGATGCAGGCCTCGTCCTTTCTTGAGGAGTTATGGTGCATTCTTGTCATCAATATACCCTGGACTCAACCTTTATGAAAAGAGTGAACTATGCCCCAGACAAGGGAGAAGTGCTGTTGGCAGCATCTAGACATTTACATTTATGAACACAGCAGAGCCCCTTGAGAAATGTTTGCTGCATACCTACTACACACAAGTTGGCAACATCAAAGAAATGTTTCCACCATCAAAAGACAATATGAAGAGAAGTTCGAAAGATCATACATTTACTCCCTAAGGGTTGAGTTTTGACATAACCAATTCTTGAATACACAAGAAACTGGGGGGGATGGGTGGTTTTAGAATGGTGCGGTGTTTTGAGGATATTAGAAAACATTAATTCCAGAGGCTTTGAGCATTATTAGGATTGCTCTGTCTTCTTGAAGGATTTTGTTTTGTTTTTGGCAGTGCAGTGTGGCATCTGGGACTCCCTCCCCCCAACCAGGGATCAAACCCATGCCCCCTACATTGGAAGTGTAGAATTTTAACCACTCGACCACCAGGGAAGTCACTTTGAGCATTATTAGACATCTTGGTTTGGGGTCCCCCAGAAGCAGACCTTAAAATAAATCAAGTTGTTTTTGTTGTTGTTCTTGTTCAGTCACTCAGTCGTGTCCAGCTCTTTGCGACCCCATGGGACTGTAGCACACCAGGCTTCCCTGTCCTTCACTATCTCCCGGAGTTTGCTCAATCTCATGTCCATTGAGTTGGTGATGCTATCTAACCATCTCATCCTCTGTCATCCCCTTCTCCTCCTGCCTTCAATCTTTCCCAGAATCAGAGTCTTTTCCAGTGAGTCAGCTCTTCACATTAGGTGTTCAAAGTACTGGAAATCAAGTAATCAAGTAAATGTAGTTTATTTGGGAGTTACAGCACAACCAGAAGGGATGCAGGGTAGTGAGACAAAGGGGAAGGAGATTCAAAGGGCATGTGATCCAGCAGATCATGGCAGGTTCTTTACCACTGAGCCACCTGGGAGAGGTGCCCTTCCCTTAATATCCAGTATTTCCCACATCCTAGAACTCCATGCAGATTTTGTTATTGCCTCACTGCTTGTCTTTATCTCCCATAGGGTGGATGTTCTATGAGGGGAAAGCCAAATCTATCTGGTGTCAGCAAGGTTCATACAGGTGGTTGTTGTTATTTAGTTATTCAGTCATGTCTGACTCTTTTCAACCCCATGGACTGTAGCTCACCAGGCTCCTCTGTCCATGGGGATTCTCCAGGCAAGAATACTGGAGTAGGTTGCCATATCTTTCTCCAAGGGATCTTCACAAACCAGGGATTGAACCCATGTCTCTTGTGTCTCCTGCATTGGCAGGCATGGATGAAGCCATAGCTATCTTTTTCGCATAACTTGATGTAAGATTTACTAACAGTGACTAAAACATATGCATTAAATGGTTGAATGGGAAGATCCTTCATCATCTGGCCCATCTCCTCTCCATATTTGTATTTCACTGCATCCCCCACCATGGCTACACACAAACACACACACACACCGTAACATGTTAGACTCCCTGTACCCCTGTTACATCCTTTGGCTACTCCTATCACAGAATTGTAACACTTCATTCTGCTAACCAATTCTGAGAATCTGTCTAAAGTCCCTCCACTAGACTCTAAGTTTATTGAGGGTAAAACTACATCATAGTATTCTTTACTTCCCCAGGGCTTATATTAATGTCCAGCATAGTGTAGAGACTTAGTACCTGTTGAGTAGATGGCCCGTTGCTCTAATTGGTGATCAAATGTCTAAGACTTTCTCTCTATGACCTCTAACTCCCAACAAAGCAAAAATTCTCTGGCCTCCCACCTGCCACCTACCTGAGACTCATCACAGACTTCACATCTGGGAGCCTTTTAGAAACTTTATCAGCCACGTCTGTGAGCCACTGTTGGCATATTACATCAAGATAGAATAACCCAGAGTGACACCTTTGGACATAAAAGCAACCTCTGCTCCTGGCTGGATGAAGCCACATGTCACTGAGACAACCAAGGGGACGTACTCTGAATTCCAGCAAGGCCAGTGTGCTCAGGGCAGGTGGATGGAATGTTCTAAGGGTGCTACGGATGCACTCTGCCTCTGCAATAGTGAAAAGAACTGGGCTACATGAGAGCTGAATCTTGTAAAACATCAGAGCCTTGACGTGGATGGAAGGAAGTCGCAATGCTGGGAATGGAGGTGTGGTAGGAAGTAGTTAAGAGACAGAAGGAGCTTCTCCAGATTCCCAAAGGCCTGTCTGATGAAAAGATAGCATCGCATGCAATAGTCTAGGTTCCATCAGCAGTGATGGGTCTGCAAACCAAAGGACTGCCATCTCAGTACTTCCCATGTGGTTCAGTGGTTAAGAATCTGCCTTCCAATGCAGGGAAAATGAGTTCAATCCCTCGTCAGGGAACTAAAATCCCACATGCCACAGGGCAACTCTACCTGCATGCTACACCTACTGAACCCATGCACTCTAGAGCCTGTGCTCTGCAACAAGAAAAGCCACTGCAATGAGAAGCCAGATGCTTCAACAAAAAGCTCATGCACCACAATGAAGACCCAACACAGCCAAAACAAAAAAACAAAGGACTGCCGTTTTACAGCCACTGTGAGGCATAAATGGATCAAGTAACATCAATGCTCACATCCTCTGAGACTGCACAGGTAGGGAATACATTCTGCTTTGCTTATGATGATCCCACTCTGTGCCTGGTGTTCCTGTGAAATTACTGCCCCTCTCTTGCACTCTCAAAAGTGTTCCAGTTTGCATGATAAATTATATGGTCACCCTACCCATGGACAGTATTAACAGCAGGGCCAGAATCTTCAAACAGACATGACACTGGATATAGGTACATGGGAGTTTTTTATATTAGTCTCTAAACTTTTCTGTGTTTTAAAAAAACTTTTCCCTCTCCAAAAAAAGAAACCCAACAAACAAAAACACTAGAAAAACTTCAAACTACTCTATAATTAAGCATAACACATAATTATTTCAGAACCCAATCTCCTACCTAAATTGTTTCTCTGCGTTTATATTTTGTAGATTATAGTCTAACCATATCCATTTGTCTAATGAGGTCAGCCATTTGTCTGCAGTGTGTAAGTGACAGGATTAAATTCAATGTCATCTGTTTACTTAAGATGGAAATGATATGCATGTAGCACAGTAGCCTTTGGGTACAAATGAAATATCATTCAATGTCACCAGAGAAAATATAAATCAGCAAGAAGGAACAAACATTGAAGGCTCAGGTGGCATGGCTTTGCTGGGCTTCCTCTATGTGCCAGGGAGATGGGATGGAGCGAAACAAAAGTCCCTGCCCTCACAGAGCATTTATATTCTGATGTTAAACTGCCTTTGGGGAGGGATGATACCCAAATCCTGTAGGAACCCCCAGCTGCAACCTGATGTTTTGCAGTAAAGTCCCAAATTGCCAGCTCTTTCCACAAATATGTTCTGTAATATATTTTTTTCTTTTTCCCTGTGTGTGGGGGGGGGGGGGAGTAGGGGTGGGGTGACACAGAAAACATACAGGATGCAAAGGATGCTATCTGGACTGATGAGATGCTTGTTTCATCATACATCTGTGGTGCTCATCTCCAGCTCGGAGCAATGTGCCTGTAACTGGTACCGAGAATGCGGCTTCCCTCTGAGGTCTCTGTCACAGATACCTGGCATTCGCTGGGCCTCACTGGTCAGTACGTGTTGGGGTCCTGCTGCTCAGTCACGTTTGACCCCTTGACTTTGTTACATCATCACCACTTTTAATTCAGAGCTGCTGCTAACCATGTCCTCCTGTGGCTTGACTGTGCTTAGGCCTAATACCACCAAACAGGTTTATCAATATTCAGATGGTCAAAGCAGAGAGAAGAGGGGTAAAGTCTTGACACTGTCAAAAGAACTCCCAGGAGGGGACAATCTTCTGAGCCCAGGATTTCAGTCTGGGCTAATCCTCTTACTAAATGTGTACATGTGTGCTCAATCATGTCCAACTCTTTGCGACTCCATGGATTGTAGCCCGCCAATCCATGGGTCCTCTGTCCATGGCATTTTCCAGGCAACAATATTGGAGTGGGTTGCCATTCCCTTCACCAGAGGATCTTCCTGATCCTGTGTCTCCTGCACTGGCAGACAGATTCTTTACCACTGAGCCACCTAGGAAGCCTTACTAAACATGTGACTGTGGGCAAGTTACAGAAGTTCCTTGAGGCTCAGTTTCCTCCCCTGTAAATGCAGTATAACCATGACCTCTCACAAAGCCCAACCCTTTGCAGGCAATTAACACCTTTTAGTTTCCTTCTTTTGCCCACCCGCCATAGTTCCCAGCCTAGTAGGTTGCTCATGGTAATCTAATTGGGAGCTAACATGGAAAAGGTGGAGTGGTTTTAGGCTGGGAGCTTATCTGGAATTAGGGAGTGCTAACTTATAAACATGTACCATCCAGCTCTTCTGTTCAGACATTTGTACTGATGCATGCTATTAACCCTGTTTACTCTTTAGTCTCTCAGGACAGATGTGAGCAAAATATCTGTCACCTGTACATTTCATTGAATATATTGGGTTGGCCAAAAAGTTCCTTTGGTTTTAAGTAAAAATGAAAGACTTTTTTCGTGCTCACCACGAACTTCATTGAACAGTATATTCAGTAACTGAATGAACGTTTTGGCCAACTTTTCAAGAACTGAGGAAGTTCTATGGGTTAAAGAAAAATATTAATGGGGACAAGTCAAACCAGAGGATAGAAAAGGGGTTTTTCGCTGGTTCATTTTCATTTTTGCTAACAAACCTCTACTAGGTACCACTTGTGGGTCAGAGACCATATTGAGTAGTTTATATTCAGTTTCTCACTTATCTTCTAGCAACCATAAGGAGATGGGTCCTATGACTGACCCCATTTTACTGATGAGGAAGCTGAGGCACAGAAAGAGCTACTAACAGCTTAGTGTTCAGGATCCCGCATCTACTAAGACACGGCTGGCAGCTGCACCCACACTAGGCCACCAGCATTCACATCTCCCAGAAAGGTCAACGCCCTGGCAAGCTGAATCACAGAAACTGTCATGGCATCAACCATTTGCTCTGTAGGACCTCTTTGCAGATCCCAAAAAGGAAGGCAGCAGCTGAAACACCTCTGTGACTTTTAAGGTCAGTAGCTTTGTAAGGTCAGCAGATTGGGAGACAGAGAAAAAAACATTTCAGGGAGAAAAACTGCTATCAAGTAGCACACTCTTTTATGAACTAAATCAAGTACTCACTCTGGTCCACCATTCAGGAGTGCCATCACCATATCATAAGGTAGAACTTCTTCCTTGCTCAGCGCCCCTTAGAAACAGTGAATCCTTTGAAGGAGAAAAACAATTGTCAAAGATCTCATCTGATGGAGACACTTGTTCATCATTTTGTAGATTTAATGTTATTAATTATCTGCAGTTTCAAATATTTCAAGGGTGTGGGTTATATGGCATTTTTTTTCTTAAGATAAATAAAAGCATGCATTGCAGTTGCATGTAGGGACTCATGGCCACAGTATCTGCAAACCTTACTTCTCCTCATGGAAAAGGGAATGAGTTGATATTCTAGCCCTGCCCCACAGGGAGCTCTTGTTCTGACAGGACTTTTGGAAAGGAGGATGGGCTAGAACGGGGAAAAAACAGACCCTCACTGAAGGTTACTTAGGTGAGCCACATAAAATTGCCAACACTGACCCACTCTTTTACCTATAGAAGTGGCAACTTCATATGGTTTAACCCAATATTGAATGCTAGATCAGACACCTTTTATATGTTATCACATTTGACCTTCACAATGATCCTATGAGATCAGGTTTATCCCCCCTTTACAGATAATGAAACTGAATTAAATGCCTGAAGTAGCTGTCTTAGTTTGGGTTACCCCTAAAGTTGTCACAGAGTCAAGAAATTGATGCAAGTAGTATCTTGGAAGACAACTTTGTGAAGCTCTGGTCAGAGAATGATCACGTAAGACAGGGAAGGGAAGAGGTGAGTTATGGGGACACTGTCCAGCTGGTGGCTCTGTGGGCAACTGGAGCCCAATCCCACTGGGAAACTCCAGGAGCCAATGAGGAACATATGCCACAGAGTCAACCCACCTTGGGGACAAGGAAGCTGGGCTATTTATACACAACCTGTTTTTAGTCATCAATCCAGGCCTCTTGGGATTGGGACAGTATATTAATACCTCGTTATTTCCACATCAGGCTGGAAAGAGGGCTGGTGTGTACTGAAGTGGTAAGGAGACAGGGCAGCTATCTGTGTTTGCTATGGTCTCATAGCTAGAACAAGAGAGGGTTTGAACTGGTGGTTTTCCGACCTCATGTCCTTCCCACTAAAGCACAAGATGTCAAATCACAGGAAATATCACAAGCTCCAGGAAAACTGGGAATCGATTTTAGGGTTGTATCTGGACAGCTAGAAGGCACTCACCACTCCATGCTTCCCTGCTGAAGAATAACTATATGTGTGTGGCCCTCCAGAGTTTACAAATGCATGCAGATCTATCACCTCATGGACCCTCCTCATGCCCGTGAGACAGACTAAAATCTACTCACTCACAAGATTATTATAGTCACGTGAGTCACATGTATAGTATATAAATATTAGGTATACATTCCAGGAACTATCTTAGGTAATAGAGAGGTAGAAGTGGACCAAAGAGATAAACACTCCAGCATGGTAAAACACGGATTCTAGTGGGGCCAGCAGAAAAAAGAAACAAAGAGGTGCATCATGGAATGCCATATCATAACAGGTATCATGAAAAACTTAAGCCAAGATGGTGATGGCCAGGGACACTGTTTTTTTAAATTCAGGCTGAGGTCAGAGAAGATGATTAAATTTGAGGAGGGAAGTGAAAGAAAGATGTTCCAGGCAGAGTCATGACAAAGACCATACATATAACTAGGGCAGCATGAGATACGAATCCAGAGAAATCACCCAGGGCAATGTCTCATCTTGCTGGCTACAGTCGGGACTTGGATTTTTGCTCTCAGCATGATGAGGAATCACTGGAGAATTGAGGGCAGTGAAGTGGCATGGTATATATTTTCAAAACTTCATTTTTTATTTATCTCTAACTCATGTGGCCAACAAGACCCAGAACCGGGACCCAAATGGAATTCTTCTGACACCCAATCCAGTGGTTTTACCACTTAGGTTCACAGTTGTTGTCCATACCTAGACATTCTTGGTGTTCTTTTTGTTTTCCTGTCCCTTGCATAGTTATTTGTGATCTCCTGACCAAATCCTAAAACTTTTGTTGCCGGTTCCCCAGGCATTTGGCTCCTGGGGACTTCTCTTTGCCTCTTAGCCAATCAGCTTTAACATTCTCCCATTTCTGAGAGCGTCCTGTTCTCTTAGAGTTACCTAGCAAAACTCATGACCCACAAACTTGCTCAAGCAGAGTTTAAGCTTGACCATGAAAGTCAAGTGAGAACAGCAGGATTCAAAAATAACCACTCTAATCAGAAAGTTTAACTTTACAGATTTCTAGGAGTCTTCCTATCAAGGAATTTTTTTTAATAGTCAAGAACAAATCAAATTTCCTCCCAGACTATGGGGAAAAAAGAGAGTATTGAACCTGTGGTTCATCGCATTCTTTCTCATCCAGAGCAACGTGGAGTCAGGCAAAAGTTGCAATGAGATATTGCAGTTGTCTTTTCCTTCGTCATGACTATATTTTGTTTTGAAAATCTCAAATTTATTTGCTTCAGATCCAGAGCTACAGTGTCTTTCCAGTCAGAGCTGCAAAGACAAAACAACCTGTTCAGGGAATTATAATGTGGGGCTTTTAAAAGTGCCAGCACCCACAGTACAGTGTTTAGCCCCTGGTAAAACAAGGAGAAAAACAGAAACATTCCACTCTCTCAGACCTGCACTGGCTCTGCAGTACTGACAAAGGTGACCATTTGTCTCCTGTCACTGGAGCAGGTCAGCATGTAACAGCGGGCACGCATGGGTAGAGGAAGCGTGTGGATAGACAGTCATTTGTTTAGCTATATCCACAGCTTAAATTCGGCATCCTCTGAACATGTTATGTTTCAAAGGCAGAATGATATTTCTGTTCACTTATTAAGGGATGACTAACTTGCTTTTGGCTGCACTACAAATGAATCACAGTAACAATCCCCAACTTGCGACTGATGTTCTGATGTAATGCATTTCTATTAAAAGAAGAGGAAAGAGAGTGGGTGAGAGTGAGATCATGCAGCTACAGAACAGAACACCGAGGGAACTAGCGTAATTGATGAACTGCAGCGACCAGACCCATCCACTTCAAGGTGTTTTCTTGTGTCCTGGGGGAGAACACCTTGCCAGTCTGTTCCTACCCCCTTAACAAGGGCAGAATATCAACCCTGATCAAGGCATGGAATCTGGAGGGGTTCAGTGAATAAAACGCTTCACTTGAGGGTGAAATCCTGATATTCCTTGAAAGCATTCTGAAGCAATTTTGATCTCTTGTCACTTCGAGAGAAATATTTGGGGGCAAATAATGTAGGTTAGGTTAGACAAGCAAACCAACAATTTCCCCTTTTCAACTGTTTTCCCGTGAGCAGCTTATTTGGGAGTAGCAAAAGGAGGGAGCGGCAAGGTGAGATAGGGAAAGGAAGGCAGCCCATA
The DNA here is from genome assembly GCF_963930625.1 of Muntiacus reevesi. Lineage (NCBI taxonomy): Eukaryota > Metazoa > Chordata > Mammalia > Artiodactyla > Cervidae > Muntiacus > Muntiacus reevesi. The sequence goes on from NC_089271.1 coordinate 21,319,570, forward strand.
AAGATGGTGTCATCAGACTGATACCCCTGGGGACCTGCACCCTCCTCACCACCTCAGTGCAGCTGAGCTTTCTGGGGGACAGCTGAGGATGTTAATTGCCCTGCCTGGCAGGATGGCCTTCCACCTTTATCTGTCCCCCCTTTTCTTTTCTTTTTTCTTTTTTTAAGAATATTACCTTTATTTTTCTTTTTTTTTAATGTTTTTTTTTAATTTTTTTCATTAGTTGGAGGCTAATTACTTCACAACATTCCAGTGGGTTTTGTCATACATTGATATGAATCAGCCATAGAGTTACACGTATTCCCCATCCCAATCCCCCCCCACCTCCCTCTCCACCCGATTCCTCTGTGTCCCCCCTTTTCAACATGAAAGAAATACAAAAAAAAAGCTGGAAGAAGAGCTCTTCTGAACCCACAGGTATTTTTCCTATGTTAATTACCACTCAGGAGCAGACACTTCCTCCCGGATCCCTCTGTACTCTCCTCGACAAGGTGCCCCTGCTGTCTTCTGAGGAAGATCTGCCTGTGCCAAGGAGAGGCAGAGAGGAAATGAGACTCTGGCCTGTCGTGCCCAGCAGCCCACACTGGCTTTGTCCCAGGCTCTGGCAGAAGGGGATTATAAGAGTCAGTGCCTCCCCAGCACGGGAAATCACTCAAAGGAGGGAATCTTTTTTTTTTTCTCCAGTAAACCTATTTTTCCCTACCATGTGGTTTTCTTTCTGGGTTTCATCTACTATCAGATCTGTCATTGACCTAAAAAGTACTTCAGTGTGTTGAAAAAGCATACTTCAAGCAGCTGTAATAAATCTCAAATTGATATTTATGGAGTTAACTTTCTCTTGCTGAGGATCTGATTGTATACTTTGTGGATGTCACTCATCTTAGAATTATGTCATGTTAGAACCAAACGGTCTGTCTGCAGAGATTAGTGGGACCAACCTCCTTTTTTTACTGAAAAATCTGAGATATGAAGTAGAGTGACATTCCTAGGGTCTCTGACATTCCTATCTCAGCAGCAAAAGCCAGATTTCAACTCAAAACTTTTTACTGAATTCCATTATGCCCCGCGGTCTCTCTGCTTGGTAAGTCTGTTTTAAAAGCTTTCTTTGGCAACTGAAGAGACTGGATGGAGAATAAGCAAAGTCAGTAAGTTCAAACCCATCCTTCATTACTTGTTCACATCACCACGTTCCGTTGCTGCCTAAACATAAAGTTGGCTCTTTGGATTATTTCTGGTCTCTCTCAATGGACCCCATAAACCCAGGTGCAGCTGCCCTGCAGCTCAGTCACATCAAGGCTGGTCATGTGAACCAAGTGGGCAGACAATTCTTCATTCTTCCCCACGTCCTCTTCATCCTCACTAAAGTTTTAAAGCTGTCCTGGTCTAGATTCTCTAGGCCTCAATTGCTCCAGTTATAAGATGGAAATAATGATTTAACCATTTCCATAGAGTCCTGTATTGAATAAAATTTGAAAACTGTATAGAGAGTACTAAGCAGACTAGTTACTATTACTATCATCATTCTTAACCTGAAGGGTAATGAGAGCAAAGAATATAACAATTTAAACAGAGCCTTAGAATGAATCTCAATTTAACATTCAGTCTGGCCTCTTTGAGGGGCTTCCCAGGTGGCTCAGTGCTAAAGAATCCGCCTGCCAATGCAGTATATATGGGTTGATCCCTGGGTCGGGAAGATCCCCTGAAGAAGAAAATGGCAAACCACTCCACTATTCTTCCCTGGGAAATCCCATGGACAGAGGAGCCCAGTGGGTTACATACAGTTCATAGGATCACAAGAGTCAGATGCAGCTGAGCACACACATGTACAAACACTGGCCTCTTTGGCAGCAAATACAATAAACATATTGTGATCAAGACTGACACTGGATTATGCTTTGCTAGAGTGCTCGGCATTGTCTATTGTTAGGATCATTCCTTTGTTTTGGACATCAGATCTTTTATGTGATTTTCCATATGTAAGTGTGAGCACCCTAAATTCAGGGAATTTATCCTATTATTGACAACACAGTAGATTTGATGAGTACTTACTGAACATGTGTTGAGTGAATAATCTAAAAATCTATACAGAGTTATAGAAACATTGATTCTATGTTGAGCCACATGACAGATCTAGACTATATTAAGGGTCAGGACTATTACTTCATGTTGTTTCCCTCTCCTTTTCTTTTCCAAGGGTCTGTAACTAATAATAAGCTTGCAGCAATTGAGACTGTCCATTCTGTAGACTGAGGTGTGTTGGTAACCATTTCACTATTATGCTTTGATGTTTTCCTATCTTTCTTTCCCCCTCCTGCCCGTAAGAGCAAAAATTTATTTAAAGGCTAAGATGAAGTCACTGAAAACTAACTTGTCATCATTTTCATCTTGCTTTTCTTTTCCAGTACAGAAATTTAAAGTAAGTATAGACCAACGATGACAACACATAGCTGTGATCTCTGGTTTTCATTTTCCCCTATGAATGGACTAAGATCATCTACTAATATGTCTGCTGTCCTGAGTGGGGCTCCTTTAGGAAAGTAAATCTGGGCATTCTAAAACACTATACAGGAAGAAGTCCAAGTAGCATGTGCAGTGTGTCTGCCCATGGCTCCCGGAAGAGCCACACACACTCCAGAAGTCCCAGGAGAGAATCTCCACTCTCCTTTCCCAAGCCTCTCACTATCCACTCCCCTCTTACCCCCAGAAGAATCACGCAGACTCCCCCTGCCAGGTGGGTGGCTTCAGCCAACACCCCCTCTCTGGCTGCTTTGTCACCCAGCATCTCCCTGCCACTGAGAAGCGAGAATGACACATGTTCTACCCACCCGCCCTTCAGAAATTCAAAGCAGGTGAATCCCACAGCAGCTCTGGTACTTAGACTTAAGACACCTCCCCTCTCTGACTTCACTGAGGTTCTCGCTTTTCAAGCCTCCCTCCGATGTGCTGGTGGTACAGGGGTTAACAGTGTGTCTGCTTTCTTTGGTCTGTGGTCCCAGGGGTCCCAGCAGTAGATCTGCAGAGCTGCCAGATCACTAAATGCTTTACAACTCCCCACCCAGCGTGGCATGGTCGCCTCAGAGAACGGATGGAAAATATCCCCTTGCTATAATTGGGTTCAGCCCTGTGGCTTAACACCATCTTATTTGGCAATCTTTTTCTCTTGACATATTTAGTAATCACTCCAAGGGAGATTTATTAGACCGTTCATGGGAACAAACAATGCACTAAATATTACACATATGCATGCTTTCAATACCACTCCTTTTCTAGCCTATTCTGAATCTTTCCCCCAAAGTCTTTCTTTTAACTCTCTCTTGTCACTGAATTCCTCTTGGTTCTTCCCTCCTCCACAGTAATCTTTCATATTTGGGAATTTTCTTTTTTAGTTAGGAGTTCTTTTAATCAAAACTCACTGGACCAAGCTTACAACACACTCTTGGTGTGTCTAAACACACTCTCAGTGTTTAAAACCATTCAAGTTATTCTGCTCCTCATTAGTCCCAAAGCATCAAAACAAAAATTTAGCATATGGTTAGAGTTTTGTGAAAACAGTCTCCTAGGTATCTCTGGGACATCAACTCTGCATGTGTGTGTGAGTGTGTGTGTATAGGAAAGGACTCAGAATATTTCAGCCAAATGTAATACAGTGAAGTGTTTCCTGAACCTTAGGGTTGTGGCCTATGTGTGAGGGAGGTGTGAGGTGTGAGGTGTGAGGCCTATGTGAGATGTGAGGGAGGAGGCACTGAGAATTAGGATAAACAACTCATGCTCTGCACCAACTAAAGGACTTTGACAGCTGGTGCCCCTCAGACATTTTCTAAAAACATAATCAATATCCCATTCACCCTGGCACAGGCATACACAGCAAAATGTCTAAGCAAATAAACCAGCTACAGCAGATTTCAGAGCAAATTTATCGGGGTCATGGAGACACTCAGAAGGTTATGAATCACAATGGTGCAGCAACAATATGGCAACTCTGGGTGTGAGGCTTTCATTCCCTTTCTGTGGGGAGTGTTCTCCACTCACCAGGTGTGGGACAATGGCCAGCTCTGCTCAGGAGAGTGCTCCGAGCTGGGCACGGTCCTAGGTGTGCTCACGTAGTTCACATGGCCACCACTGGCCTCATTTTGGAAACTGGCCTCATTTCACAGGGAGAAGGCCTTACTTTCTCACCTTAGACCACAGAATACACATATTCCTATATATCTGAACTTGATGGAGCACTTGTAATTTCTTAGGGGGTGGGATGGTGAAAGCCCAAAATCAGGATTTATCCAGCTGCTGGCATTGCCAACCTGGAGGTGTCTGGCGAGGAGCTAAGAGGACAAGTTCTGGAGCCAGACTGCCTGGGACAGCCCAGCTCTGTGTGACTTTGGGCAGGTGACTTGGCTTCTCTGTGCCTCAGTTTCCTCATTTGTAACACGAGACGGGTACTTGTACCTACTTCAGTGTTTCTTGTAAGGATTAAATGACATAATCTGTATGAAGGGCATGGAACTGTGCCTGGTATGTAGTAGGTGATATTACATGAGTGTCGGTATTCCCACGGGCACTTGGATCACAGGCATACAGAATCAGGGCATGGCAAATATGACTTAGGACAAGCTTCACAGAATAAATCCTGCTGCACTTCCTTAGCACGACTGCCCTGTACCCCAGCCAAGATCTGCAGCTACAGTCCCCTTCCTGTAGAAGCAGGACTATGAGGATCCTCAAGGTGAACTGCTTGTCTTGTATGCCTCAGAGTGATTGCACTGAATGGGGAAATCACTTCACTGCCCTCCAAATCAGTCACAAAGGATGGGCCTACATAGGACCTCTGTGCTTGGACTTGTGCTTTAGTTCACTTTTGCCATTACATTTTCAAGGAGGAGACTGAATGGTGGACCTGTTAAGATTCTCAGATAGTTACAGACCCACTGAATCACACATAAAGAACACAACATGGAGAAATAATGCTGGTGCTTCTCCAACTTTAGCTGTATCAGCCTCCCTTGGAGGGCTTGTGAAAACCCACATTCCTAGGCCCCACCCCCAGAGAGTGTGACTTACCAGGTCTGAGATGGGACCTGAGAATTTGAATTTCTGACAAGTCCCCAGGTGGTGCTGTTGCTGCTGGTCCAGGGACCACGCTAGGAGGCCCTCGAGTCAGATGGATGTCTTACATCCTTACTGTTCACTTCTGATGTAAGGTCCTCACATTCCATTTGAACTCTTTAGCTTGGAGATGGCATGAGTGACTCCCTTTCCCTTCCCCTACAAAAAAATAGAGACCTTTGGGTCCACAGAGCTGTCAGTTGGGAATGTCTTACTTTTGGTCATCAAAACTGACTTTCATTTTTTTCCCCATAGTTGCATGCTGCTGTGACCAGGATCCAGGTTCCAAGGCCTGGATTTAATTACACATTTGCTCACATCTGTATCCTGAATAACGATAAGACTTGCATTGTGGACGACATTGTGCATGTCCTAGAGGAGCTAAAGAATGCTCGGGCGACCAACCGGACCAATTTTGCCATCACGTACCCGATCACTCACTTAAAAGATGGGAGGGCAGTTTATAACGGGCACCAGCTGGGAGGCGTCACTGTGCACAGCAAGGATCGCGTGAAATCTGCAGAGGCCGTCCAGCTCACCTACTACCTGCAGTCCATCAACAGTCTCAACGACATGGTGGCGGAGAGGTGGGAGTCCAGCTTCTGTGACACCGTCCGACTGTTCCAGAAATCTAACAGCAAAGTCAAAATGTACCCTTACACATCCTCCTCGCTGAGGGAAGACTTCCAGAAGACCAGCCGTGTATCAGAACGTTACCTGGTCACCAGCCTGATCCTGGTGGTCACCATGGCCATCCTCTGCTGCTCCATGCAGGACTGCGTCCGCAGCAAACCCTGGTTGGGCCTGCTTGGGCTGGTGACCATAAGCCTCGCCACCCTCACCGCGGCTGGGATCATCAATCTGACTGGTGGGAAATACAATTCCACCTTCCTGGGAGTCCCTTTCATCATGCTAGGTAATTACTGTCCTTTTTTTTCCTTCTATTTCCTCCTTCTTATGGTGGTGACAGGGTTCCTGAAAGGCCAGGAGCAGTTGTCTAACAACTTTGTTTCATTTATAGCATCTTCCTTTAGTCCAGAAGCCCTGGGACCAATTCTGTAAGGTGGTGCTGGGTCTCAAGAAGCAACCTTTTATTGTTGATGTGCCGGAAACCCAAAGCCCTGGCTTCCAGCCCTGGCCCTCCATGAAGTAGCTGTAGATATTAATTTAAATTCAGCAGATGTTAATCTCTGTGCACCAGTGTTTTAGGTCGGGCTTCCCCAGGAGCAGACCCTGAGACAAGGATCTGGATACAAATAGTTTATTGGGGAGGTTAGCCCGGGAGACCCCAACCTGGAAGCAGGGACATGAGACGGGGAAGGAAGATGATCTGGGGTATGTTAATCAGCAGGTTACCACTGTGGACATCTGTGGTTCAGTCCCACCGGGGACCTTGGAGAGACCTCAGAGGTGTCCTTGAGGAGTGAGGAGTCTGAAAGCTGCAGTATGGACCCAGAAACCCTATATATGATTCATTGAGGGTTCTTCCCTGGGTCATTAATTCCCCAGCACTTCCCGGGGAAGACTGATCACATTCCTGAAGCTGGAGAAATCTCTCAGGTTACCAATATTTGGAGTAAGAAGGCTTCTTTGAGCTCAAGAATGAGGACTGGGAGGGCCACGAGTGGGGCACCAACAGTGTCCACCAGCCCTTGGTTTCCCTACCCGATGCGCAGGGTGGATGCGAACATCACACAGAAGGATATGGTCAGTGGACAAGAACTCTGAAGGCAACAAGCGAGACATAAATAGGAAGGTAACTTTTTCTTGTCTTTGCTATGAACTCAGGAGAATATTTTTAAATGAATCCCATTATGTAGTCTCTTGGGGGCTGCAGAAATTTCCTCATGGAGATTCTGGTATACGTAAAGCCATAGTGCTCATAATATGTCAGTTGCTCTGTTCATCTGATATTGATGATGGCAGAGGTCCAGCAAGCCTGATATCGAGTTTCTCATGGGCCAAGGATCCAAACACTTAGCTTCTCCCTCTTCTTTGGCAACTTCTCATCAGTTCCTTTAGCAAAATTAAAATGTCATTTGGAATCAGATACTGACATGAAAAATGAAGTGGCATTTCTCACTGGCTGAGAAATAACCCTGATTGAGTTCATTAGTATGCCTGATACCCTGTTTAGGGGTAGTAGGGAAAAAAGGAATTTACTCAGGCCATCTTAGCTGCATGATGGTTAAATGATAATACGCAGGGGCTGGTGGGGCCACAGAATTATGTGCTGCCCTCCATGCTCTGCTCTGGTAGCTTAGCTGGTAAAAAATTCGCCTGCAATGCAGGAGACCTTGGTTCAATCCCTGGGTCGGGAAGATCTGCTGGAGAAGGGATAGGCTACCCACTGCAGTATTCTTGGGCTTCCCTGGTGGCTCAGCCAGTAAAGAATCAACCTGCAATGCGGGAAACCTGGGTTTGATCCCTGGGTTGGGAAGATTCCCTCGATGAAGGGAATGGCTACCCATTCCAATATTCTGACCTGGAGAATTCCATGGATGGAAAAGCCTGGCAGGCTACAGTTCATGGGGTCACAAAGAGTTGGACATAACTGAGCGACTTTCACTTTCACTTTTACTCCATGCTCTGCAGGAACTGAGACCCAAGCAATAAACACATACTAGTAGCTTTTGTGGAAAAGTGGGGCACTGTGCGGAGACTGAGAGAGCTGTGAATTTACCAGATCAGTTTACTCATCTTTGCCAAACACAGCAGAGGAGGAGGCTGCTATACTTCCTCCTGAATTCAGTCTGCTAAGATGGCAGCATAACTTGCCTCTCTAAAATAACCTCAAGATGATGTGGGTCGATGGTGGAATACAGGGCGGTTCCTTGCAGCCTGAGTAAGGAGTGGCTGTGAGGAGCTTCCACAGAGGGTTGAGTCAAGATTTAAATTAAGATGTTTTGCTCATGATTAGTCACATGCTTGGGGTGTTTTTTTTTTAGCTTTTCATTTTAAAAATACAGTGTTTTTTGCTGTGATTGTTTCTGTGGAAGGAAGATAAACAGGGATAAGGGTTCACAGGAAACTGAAGGGAGATAGGTTCTTAAGTGAGGAAAAAAGATGTTACGGCTAGGAAAAGAAGTATCATCCCTGGTTTTTGACACTCTTAAGTAGTTATCGTGAGCTCAAAGAAGGGTACAATATTTAAAACTTCCTAAAAACTAATTGCATTCAGTAAAACCACAAAATTTAGAGCTTCTTAAAATTAATTTTTAAGCAAAACACACAACAGTAACATTCAAAACTTCTTCCCATTAATTTCACTAAAAATCAATTTCATTGTAAGTAAAAATGAAACTAAATATTCAAAACGTCTTGAATTTTATTAAGTAAAAGAAATCACAGTATTTCAAATCTCTTAAAATTGATTTTTGTACTTTTTAAAGAAGTTTTAAATATTGTAAGCAAAACTCAATGCGAAAAGGAATACACCAGACAGTACTGGTATGGAGAGGGATGGAAGAGATGGAAAGACGCTGTTAGCCAGGGAGCATCTTTAAAAGACAAATTCAGGAAGAGTAGTACCACAACTCCACCAAGACATAGTATCAGTGAATTTTACATGAATTCAACTCAGAAAAACCTATCATCTGTAGCAAAAGAAACCAAGCGCTGCAGTGCCCAAAAAACCCTGTTTGTAATTTGTGAGGAATGTCACATGCATTGATTTGATGGCAGTTTTCCCTGCTGACAGTCAGTAGACAACCTTTCTGTACATTTTCAGTTCAAAGAGATCTCAAATTACTTAGTCACAACATGAAAGGAAGCGACGTGTTTTAGTAGTTGAGGCCTATTTGCAATAAATACTTTGCACCATGTAATGGGTGCTTAATACACTCGTAAAGCCAGCAGCACCTGGCTTTAGGATGGCTACCCTTCTGTATTTCTCAGATAAACTCATCGTTCTCAGATTTGATTGTAAAATGAAATCTAAGCAAGAGCACGTTCATAAATGTTGTGTTCAAGACCAATGTTTAATTCTGTTTTTTTGATGGCCAGTCCTAAAATGCCAATAAATGTTTCAAATGACCAAGAAGAAATGCGGTGCTAAGGGTTTTGCAGTGTGACTCAGTAAACTTGTCCAGTTTCTAAATTTGCCCGTCTATAGCATCAAATGGTTATGCTTAAGCTAAGCAGATTTAAGCAAAACTTCTTGATTTCTGTGATATTAATATACAGTCAAATAAAACTTTAAAAAATATATGGCTTCTTTCAGAAGGAAAGGTATCTTAGAAAAAATCACTTTGTCCTTTCCAGACGAAATTTCCTTGGCTGACAATAGGTCTATAATGTGATACACAATTATAGATTTAAAATTCAACAAACTAAACATTCTCAGTGTGATGCTGGTCACTTAAGGCCAGACCCAGCCAAATGCCAAAATGGCAGCAGATTTAGAATGGAAAATTTTAAGACCACGTGTGTCAAACCGTATTAACCTGACAAAATTCCAGAATAGGAAAGGATTTGGATAAACTCTGAGAGTTCACCATAATGGGATGTGACTGTGTGTTTGTAGCCAAGACGATACGTGACATCTCTGGCAATAAGAATATATCCTACACAGATGAATCATTTTGGCAATGATGTAAGCATAGATACATCAGGATTTAGAATGTTTTTAATCAGTGTCAGGCATATTAGACAGTCCTACTTCTGCCAAAACCCCTGTCCATGAGTCAGATCAGTTTATTTAGAGCTGAAGTTCTTAAAGGTCTACAGTATCATAAATGCTCATTGACATTTTTTAGTTATTATACTTTGGAGAGGAGCTTATTTCATCCACACCCTTTGTGTGTAAAGTAATATCCTCTCTTTCCAAACTATATTAACACCAGGCGTCGAGGTACTTGAACTGCCATTTGTAAACATTTGACACTCATCATGTTAATCCATTATGGAATTTCCTTTAAAGGATGAAGATTTACAACATTGCCCGGCAGTTGGGTATGATTTAAGAAATTGGCACAGGTTTTGTACATGCCAGCTCTCCTTACAGGCTTAATATTTCCACAGCTTTGCTGATCAGACACAAATCAGGAAAGGAATGGAATGTTGGGGAATATAGAAAGGAACAGAAGGAAGGTTTTCTTCCTTCTTCATCTGGTAGATTTGGTGTTTCATGTACATTCTGTACAGCTAAAAGGGGAAAACTGAAGTCGTGGTGAAAGGTATTTTGAATATTAGTTTATATGTGGTAATTAATTTATAAGGGTGGCTTTGCATTTATTAAGATACAAGAGCCTCAGAGATCAGATGAGATAAAAAATATTCTTCAAGAAAAATGTTCTTCAAGCCCTTTAAAATGTTTGGAATTTTGAGAAGGTCTAATGTCAGATCCAAGGTTCCCTCTTCCTTCTAAATTATCCAGCCAGGCCATTCAAATTCAAGGATAGGAAAGAAGCAAGGATGTGATTAAATGCTAGGAAGAGACTAATAGCAAGGATGTTTGGCTTCCTCCAAGTATACATCCTAAGATTATCTGTATTTAGCAGAAACTAGAAGGTAAGGTTCAGTTCTCTGAGAAATTGTTTTTATTTGCTGCCAACTGGAATGTGATGCACTATACGGAACTCAGGCTTACAAAGAGGTAAAAGGTCCAGTGCAAGAAATTTAGTTCTAAGAAACGGAACTCTTAATTATCTTGGCTCTAAATTTAAGCAAACCTGAAAAGTTGTGCTTGCCTGATGACTATTCTGGTATATTTCTAAAGTCATGAGAAATGTAGGGGAATAAATCAGCCAGATAATAATAAAGTTCAAAGCAAATACAAAATTGTCAATATTCAACCATTCTTCACCTATGAAATTAGTGCCAATATCTGGCTATTTTTGATCTCCAAAAGCAGTAATTTCTTATGATTCAACCTCCTACATTATGGTATAAGTTCATTACTTGCAACAATATGACAGTCTACATGATGGAGTAAAAGTATGTTAAGAATGCTGTGGAAATACTCTGCTTAGGTATAAATTACTAACAGGTTCCATGGTACCTAGAAAAAAAAAACTGATTTATAGGTGTTTTGTTGTTCCCATTGTTGCTTACATCTGATTTGAAATAACAGAGTAATTCCATATACTATTTTCAAAGTGTTTTTTTTCCCTGAATATCCTTTTTGTAATGCTCTATGATCACTGTGGGACTAATTTAAAAGGATATTGTGTTATTGAGTTTTGTGTCTAGTTCTCATCTTTTTATTCTTATCTTCCACCAGTCATACTACAGTACAGGGTAGATGGGGAGAAATAGGTCTGAGTGGATGGATCAGACATGTTTTATTTTTCTATCCTTAACCATAAAGGATGGCAAGAATGGGACTAGGGGCAGAGAACAATTAGGCAGAGGAATGCAAAGGTATCCATCTCTGACCCAGGTCTCCTGGGCATCCTCTGGATGGTCTAGCCAGCTAGTCTAGGGAATAGGGGGTGGCTGATTCCATGAAGGTATGGCAGCTGAAATCAAGGACACTGAGCTGGTAAAAAACAAAAAAAAAAGGGAAAAAAAACAGAAGGAGGGACACCTAGTTGGTTGTTGCATTTGGATTAACATTTCCGAAAGTCATTGCTGGGGCCAGGTAGTGTTGACCAAATGGGTTTGCAGTAGCTCACGATGCAAGCAGATTCACAGTCATTGTCAAGGAAACCCTGCATTTCACCTAGACTGCTTCACCAGCCATGAACCAAAATGTAGATGGAACCTAAGGGAGGGATTCTAGCCCCTTCTCTGCACTGACTGGTGTAGCAACACTAACATTTCTCTTCCTCACCAGTAAAATAAATTGCACATCAACCTACTAGTCATTTTGTGTATATATCTGTGTGTATGTGTGTGTATAATCTGGGTGTATAATATATATTATATATCACATTACCTATATTATATGTAATGTGATATATTATGTAATAAGTTCATGTTGTATATATATATTTTATATATTTATAACATATTATGTATACATATTGTTTGAATGTTTGAAGAGAAATACAGTACATTTCTCTCTATATTATACAGTATATACTCACATATTTTATATGTAAATATATAAAATGTATTTGAACAAGATATGCCACGTATATAAATATTACATACGTCTTCTGTATGAAGAAATATCACACAATGACCACAGCATATATTATGAGCTGCAGTTGTGCACACTGATTTTATATAGTTTGTGCATGTGAACGCACACACACACAAAGTATGTAAATACTTTATCTTTAAACACAAAACAGCTATTCATTTCCTGGACTCTTATTTGCAGCTCTTGAGTGAAGGAAAATCATTTCTCAGATTAAAACTCAATGCTGTGATTAGAATTACCAAAATGTGACAAGCCTCTAGTAGAAAGAGTTTAGATGTATGTATTCACCCTGATGTGAGCATCTGTCTTAGCTTAAGCAAAGTACACCTTTACTCTCACTCTTAACTGTGAGACAAAACAGGCTGTGATAAACCAAACAACTCAGCACAGAAAGTAAATGTTTATAACAGGAAAAGTGTAAATGTAACCCAATTAATGAACTTCTCTCTAAAAACAAATGTTACTCAAGCCAGACACATACACACTTTAAATTTCTTCTCAAAAAAAAAAATAAAAAAACAAAACCATGAATTTATGTGGATGTCATGGAAGGAAAAGCTTTTTATAAACATGAGCTACTTAGTGGAGCTTGTCTAAGAATAAAATATGTTTTAAGCAGATTTTGCTCATGCATTCATTATACTCTATGGATTTTCTAGAAGAATGTAGTAATTTTATTTTCATATAGGAAATCTGGCACTTCCCAGGCATGCTATAAATGACTTTATTATCTCCTGATATTAAATGTTTTCACATTGAAACTCAAAGCCATCTCATTTCCCCTCCCCATCTTCTCAGTTATTCCTTACTTGTAGGAACTCAGGATGAGGAAATCCTGCTAGGATTAAAGGATTAAAATGCGAGGAGAGCCCAAAGGCATTAGCCTCTGTGCTGTGGCTCTGCGTGCTGGAGAAGGCAGGAGGTTCTGGGCCTCAAGAAAAATCTGCCTTACAAAATCCCAGTGTACCAAGTAGATTGATTTGCCTATGATATTCATTGACAAAAAATAAAAATACAAATCACCCAGATTGCCTCTAATAGCAAAACCATTAAATACATTAAAAATATCATTAACTTTATGAATAACTTTCCAGAAGTGTATCTACTGGGTAAAGTTAGATTAACTCTACACTATTCTTTGTCAATTCCTGGGTCAGTGGATTGTAAACAATCCTGAAGGCTTCAGTCAGGTCCCAGAAAAGAGTCTGGGTAAGAGTGAGATTTGATTTAATTTGTGAGTATTCCTGAGACTCACTCTAAATGATTGGAGGATTTTCCACCATTAGTATTATTTATCATCTGTGCTGTCTTTTCATTGCCTCCAAAATCTGAAAGGTAACTGCACAAAAAGATAGAAAATTCTTTGGAAAGGAAGAAAATTGATTAGCCTAAACCCTTTAGTATTTGATTTTACTAGATGAAAATCCCAAAGTCTACTGCTAATAAAATTTAAATTGCATTCCTAGTACAAACTGTGTCTGAACACCGGTGAAGAGCTCTACTGTCCTTATCCCAGGGCCTGGCTAAAAGCCTGTGCTGCCACAAAGCAGTCACTCATGAATAATTAGAACTTGGACTGGTGTGTGTGTGTCTTGATGCACACTGATAGGCATGTGTTCATATGCATTTAACTATACCGACATGCCCTGAACCAAAACAGAAACATCTTAAATGTGCTTTACAAAGACTACCTGAATGCTTTAAAATCTTCTTTACCTTCAGAATTTGATAGCGTCAGTATGTGTGGTTTAACAGTTCCCTCTGGCAACTCTTCAGCTTTAAGTACTGTGACCAAAAGAGAGGAGGGTCCCTGGGTGCTGGGAGGCAGCTGCTGAGAGAAGAAAGTGGAGAGGAACCGAATCTCCTTAAATCTTTCCTCCCTGCCTTTCCTTGGTTTTCACTGGCCCAGTTTCTGACATGGATATAAAAATGAAGCCCAGGGCTGGCTGCAGGAAACACTGTGAAGGAGTTAAGTCTCTGTGAGATCCTCTTACCTGTGATGTTCTCTGCCCTCCCTCCCCATCTCCCTTCTTTGTCCCACTCCCCGGAGTGAAAGGTAGTGGCTTCAGTAGACAACTATTGCACAGGGGGTTGCATTTAAAAGAATCCCATGAAGGTCAAACCAAAGGGAATTCAGCTGTGGTGACGGATGGAGCAGACCTTCTTGGGGAACAGGGCATTCTTCAGGTCCTACAGCTTATGGAACATGTCTCCCTGGAGTCCAGGCCAGAGAACAGGAGCCCCAGAGTTGAGCTTTCCATTACGGTAACAGGCCAACCTCTTCCACATAAGTGCCCAGCTGTGAATCAGGTCTGGTGCTAGCTAGGCACTCCAGACTATTCTTCCCTGGGAGGCAGCGGTGATGGCCACGCCATGTTGGTATGCCTTCCCCCCTTGACTGACTGAGCTTCAGTGAGGAGGACCAGATAAAGTGTTAGCGGTTGTCCCTGAAATTCAAAGAGTTCTCTAAAGACAATGCACAAGTGGAATTTGGAGTTGAGGGTGTAGGCATGTGCTGGTGGGAAGGTGGGCTTGAGAAACCAGAGTCTGGCCTATCAGAAATAATGGTGGGGGCCTTGGCACTGGGCCAACAACAACTAGCAACACAGGCTGAATGATCAGGTAAAACAGATTCTTTCTCAGGGCCTCCTCTTCTGGCCTCTGTAAGTCATGCAGGCACACCCCTGAGAGGAATCAAGGAGAAGCAGAGTTTCCAAAAGCCCCTGTGAGTAAAATCTGAATCTTCCGGAACTGCCCCCAGAACCAAGAATGTGTCATGTGCAATGAAAGTGATCAAACTCAGAAGGACAAGGCATTTAAAATGCAGCAGCCATGTGACTGAGTCCCTTTGCCGTTCACCTGAAACTATCACAACACTGTTAATCAGTTATACTCCAATATGAAACAAAAAGTTAAATAAAGTCAGCTGATTAGATTTCCTGATATATACATCTTTGATATGGTGTGATATTCTTTTAATATTGTATTGAATTTTTTGCTATAATATTAAAATTTTGTAGCAGTATTCAAAAAAAATGCAGCAACAGAACTCAAGACATGCTAACAGCCTACTTTCACATCCCTTGAGTTTTATTATTTTCATTCAGGACCCTCAAAGGTCTTACTCTTTTTACCTAATAACTCTATTAATTTTAAATCCTTTTTCAATTAGCTTCTAAGATTATTCAATACCAAGGTAAGAAAGGAATTCTTATTGTACTTTCCAACAAGAGTCAGGGTCAGATAATGTCATTATAAAACATCACACCCACTGTAAAAAGGGCTGCAAAACAGATTTAATTTAAATCCTACTATACCAGTAATTCTAGTCCTGCTTTATGCATCTTCATTTTCTTACCACATTTAATGACTCAGCACCAAAGCCTTGTTTTAAAAATTCTTTTTCTTTCTAGAAAGAAAACACTTATACAATTCCATTTGCCTTTTCAGTGAAACTCGAAAGTGTGTCTTGCCTATCAGAACTTATTCTCCCTGGCCCCAGATGAAATGATCAGTACTGTTTCTCCAGGGGGCAGGTGCCTCGGAGGAAATTTTTTTACCCTCATATCAAGGGATCAGTTGATAATCAAAGGTTGGCTGATCCTTCCAGAGAACCCAGTAGAAACAAACTTAATAAATAGTTTTCCCTCTTAAGACTAGATGTTAACTATCTAAAACATAATTAACAACAGGATGCCAGTCAACAAGTGTACTTTTTACTTCTGGTCTAGGGAGTTTAGGTGTCTTCAATTTAATAGGGGTCATGGTGCTAGTTATCAAATTGACAGTCTTAACCTGACCTCTAAAAGTGGCTGTAAAATGATGCCCAGTAAATTAAGATAAATGCCAAATTCCTCTGAGGAAACAGGTCTGTATCATGACTGTGGAATGGGTGTGCGGGTTTGAGGCCAAGACTTCACAATAAGTATATAAATACCAGCCTGGGCAGGAGGGCAGACGAGCGCTCAGTTATTGTACACACAAGAGCACAGTGACTCACTTCACTCAGCATTACGCTTGGCTGGAGATTTTAAATTCCTTTTTAAAAACAAGACGATTGTACCACAGGGTAAAGATTTTATTATCCTCAATAATGGGATTGAATATGCCAAGGCAGAGAAGCAGAAAATGAGATCTGCAGATCCTAGTGCCAAGACAGGAGTGAGAGAAAGCCACAACAGGTCACTTTGGGGGGGGGGGGGGCTTTTCAATGTTACAGTGGCCTAGAAACCCAGGGAAGCCCCTCTGGGAAATGTCTGGCTCCCACCAAGAGAGGTGAGAGAAGTTAAACTAGATCTAGTTGCAGGCAGCAAAGTCAAACAGGAGCACTTACTGTAAGTCTGCTGTTGCAGGGTTACTGGAATACTAACCAAGGAGGAAGGGCATTAAGTAGTTCGAGAGAGAGGTTACTGACCCGGCCCTGGCCCTCAGAGGCCGTTGCCAAGTAGTGTAAAGAAGCCAGCAGTCACCACTAGCTTGAGACTTCATCCAACCCAAATGGGGCCAACAGGTCCCTGAAGACCAGAGACAAGCCATAAACCTTCAACCTGAATTCATTTTTATCCACTGCAGGAAGAGTTCTGTGAATCTCGTTCCTTCTTCCATCCTTCCTGTTCACACAAACTTGTCCCTACTTATTTTGTTCCCCTCTGTTTCTCAGATTTATTGCATCCTGCATTGATTCTTGGAGAAGAAGGGAAAAAAGAGGCTGTGATTTAGTTCTTGTCAAGGCTCAGATTAAATATAGCGCTTCTTTCTCCCTAAAGCCTTCCACTTGGCCAAACTTAAATGAGGTGATGAGACACTAACTCAGACCCCTCTGCCCACTGCCTTCCGCTGTGCTAACCTCCAGCCTTGTGGGGATGACAAGCCAAATGCTGAGTGGAGTGGCCAGGCATCCTCTCTGGAGTGTTCCACCAACCAAATACTCTGCAAACTGCAACCACAGTCCTAAACCATCAGTGTGCATAAGCCCCAAGAGACACAGGTGCAAGTCTACTCAGATCTCTTAGGCAAAAGTCCACCCAGCTTTCTTCAGCCAGAAGGAAGCATGAAGATCTTAGCTCCTCTATCTGCCCTCCTTCCCTTAACATGTCAGACTCACCAAAACACAAGTCTCTCTCTCCACAGGAGAAATCACTGACATTGACCTGTCACCGCTAGGATGGGTTACGTTTCCTTTGACCCAGTTGTTCCCCAGGACCAAGTCGGTTCCCCTCTTTAGAAACCTCAGTCTTTTAAACTTTTGATCTGGTCTTTTTCTGCCCCCTCAGGTCATGGATTATATGGGACTTTTGAAATGTTATCCTCCTGGAGGAAAACTAGAGAAGACCAACATGTTAAAGAGAGAACTGCAGCAGTCTATGCAGACTCCATGCTCTCCTTTTCTCTCACCACTGCCATGTACCTGGTCACCTTCGGCATAGGGGCCAGCCCTTTCACGAACATTGAGGCAGCCAGGATTTTCTGCTGCAATTCCTGTATCGCAATTTTCTTCAACTACCTCTATGTACTCTCGTTTTATGGTTCCAGCCTGGTATTCACTGGCTACATAGAAAACAATTACCAGCATAGTATTTTCTGTAGGAAAGTCCCAAAGCCTGAGGCATTGCAGGAGAAGCCGGCATGGTACAGGTTTCTCCTGACGGCCAGGTTCAGCGAGGACACTGCGGACGGTGAGGAAGCGAACACTTACGAGAGTCACCTATTGGTATGTTTCCTCAAACGCTATTACTGTGACTGGATAACCAACACCTATGTCAAGCCTTTTGTAGTTCTCTTTTACCTTATTTATATTTCCTTTGCCTTAATGGGCTATCTGCAGGTCAGTGAAGGGTCAGACCTTAGTAACATCGTAGCGACGGCGACGCAAACCATTGAGTACACTACTGCCCAGCAAAAGTACTTTAGCAACTACAGTCCGGTGATTGGGTTTTACATATACGAGTCTATAGAATACTGGAACACTAGTGTCCAAGAAGACGTGCTAGAATACACCAAGGGGTTTGTGCGAATATCCTGGTTTGAGAGCTACTTAAATTACCTTCGGAAACTCAATGTGTCCACTGGCTTGCCTAAGAAAAACTTCACAGACATGTTGAGAAATTCCTTCCTGAAAGCCCCCCAATTTTCCCATTTTCAAGAGGACATAATCTTCTCTAAAAAGTATAATGATGAGGTTGACGTAGTGGCCTCCAGAATGTTCTTGGTGGCCAAGACCATGGAAACGAACAGAGAAGAACTCTATGATCTCCTGGAGACCCTGAGGAGACTTTCTGTCACCTCCAAGGTGAAGTTCATTGTCTTCAACCCGTCCTTCGTGTACATGGATCGATACGCCTCCTCCCTGGGAGCCCCCCTGCACAACTCCTGCATCAGTGCTTTGTTCCTGCTCTTCTTCTCGGCATTCCTGGTGGCAGACTCTCTGATTAACGTCTGGCTCACTCTAACGGTTGTGTCCGTGGAGTTTGGAGTGATAGGTTTCATGACATTATGGAAAGTGCAACTGGACTGCATTTCCGTGCTATGCTTAATATATGGAATTAACTATACAATTGACAACTGTGCTCCACTCTTATCCACCTTTGTTCTGGGCAAGGATTTCACAAGAACGAAGTGGGTAAAAAATGCCCTGGAAGTGCATGGGGTAGCAATTTTACAGAGTTACCTCTGCTATCTTGTTGGTCTGATTCCTCTTGCAGCTGTGCCTTCAAATCTGACCTGTACACTGTTCAGGTGCTTGTTTTTAATAGCGTTGGTCACCTTCTTTCACTGCTTTGCCATTTTACCTGTGATACTGACTTTCCTGCCACCCTCTAAGAAAAAAAGGAAAGAGAAGAAAAATCCTGAAAATCGGGAGGAAATTGAGTGTGTCGAAATGGTGGATATCGATAGCACCCGAGTGGTTGACCAAATTACAACAGTGTGAGGGCATCTGCTTGTTACAGTTTCACCCTAGGTCTTATCAAGAGCAAAGGGATGATGTTCATGGCAACACATTTAAAGTTGTTTTTTGGTTTTTAAGGATAAGAAATAGGCATTGCCAAAAACAGTAAAGGACTAGGGGAAATGGGGAAATTGTCAACCTTTAAAATAAAAGGTTGTCATCAGAGAAAATTTACACACACACACACATCCTAGGAGACTCACAGTCTCTTAAACTAAGTTCAAATAAGAGAAAGCTTATTAGCAAGCAGAATCCTATTTTATTCACACTGCAGATGCTGCTGGTATGGTGACAAAAACCTTATGATTGAAAGGTCAGCTGCCAAGGCAGAAATAGCTTTGAGCACTGTTCAAACAAGGCTTCCAGAACTTTTGCAAAGCAGTAGCTCCAAGCAGGGTCTATGGTTTAAGGTCTTCACCATATCATCTAGCTCCCCAACACCCCAAGGAGATGCTTGTGAAAGTTCTGGCCAGCTAAAGCAGCCAGAACCTCAGAAACGCATGCAGTGGAATGGCCATCACCCATGGGCTGAAACTGAGTCACCTCTAAAGTCACCCGGGTGAGGCAGTTTTCTTGTCAAGAGTTAATTTATCATACCCCCCCCACGCACCCACCATCAATACACTTTTAATGTTTGTATGATTTGGTTAATATACCTTTAAACCAGTGACAGCTTCAGTAATGCAAAGTTAAGGTGAGTCTATTTTGGAATATTTTGTCGCTTGTCACCAAATGGATCTGCAATAGTAATTGCAGCTTTTGGCAGGAGGCTCTGGGTACCCAGAACCACAGAGCCAAACCCAAATACCTGGCATGATGGAGAAAAAGCAGGTGTCTAACTGAACCCAGAGATAGTGTTTCCATTTTAACAACAAAAAAATGGCCAGCTGGTACAGCTGTTTGTGGTTTGGCCCTACATGCATTTTTTGCATGGATGCCCAGAAACAACATCTGCCCACGCATAGCTGAGGAAGGAAAAGTTATCGGCCACAGCTTGCCACTTGTAGTGCCAGTCCGCCTTTGCTCAGGAGACCTGCCTGCTCAGAGACACAGAGAAGAAAAGTCCTGAAACTTTGTAAGTCCTGAAACTGAGAACTTCAGGCAAAGACACAAAGGGCTGAAAATGACATAAATGGAACTGATGGGAAGATGTAATCACCAATATAAGTCTATCAATGATGACAAGTCAAGCTCTCCTGCTCACCCGGCTGCACTTTAATCCTCCTGGTCCCCCTACACCTTCGTTGGTGCCCCCTCTCCTTCCGTCCACGGCCTTTCTGTACATTATCAAGCCTAGATGTTTATACTGTGGGCTTGCAGTATCTACAGGATCTAAACAGAAATGGTTTGATCTGAAGAGGCTGTGTATGTCACCCCAGATCCCTGCATTTCTTTCAGTCTATAAAAATGAAGCTAAAACCTGGTCACACTTGAGGCAAATGTCTACAGTATTTTTCCCTTTTAGAGATGTAGCTTATTTAGACATCTGTAGTGATAAGCATTTCCCCAAAGCACCTTGCCTTTCTGGACCTTAGCGGACGTACTGTGCAACTTCCCCATCCCTGCAGAGGAGGAAACTGAGACCTAGGAGAATAAAGCGACTCACCCAGGGTCACACCACTGGAGGGTTTCCATCATTTCAGCATGCCTAAGACAGGGCAGGCCAGTTTTAGATCTTCTCATAAGAGGGCTATTACTCCCTTCAAAGTACATTTCCAAGGAAGAAACATAGGACTTATTGGCCACAAGGCAGACTTTTTTTTTTTTTTTTTTAATGTCTGGGTAATGTTTGGGATTTAGGTTTACCATTGTCTTTCCAGACAGCAAAAATGCCCAAATGATTCAGATGTAACTACACCAAGTGCAAACCTGTGCTTTCTATTTCATGTACTGTTGTTCACACAGTTCTAAATATATGTGCAGGGGATCATAGCTAGTGCATTACACACTTGTTCAATCTCTCCTGCAAACACACTAAGTGATCATACCAACGTGTTATGCACTCAACTAGAAGATAATGAGCTTTAATCTAAGGACAAATGCAATCCTCGAAAAAGGGCAAGTTCTCATAATAGATCTGCGATCAATTCTCTCTCCAAGGGGCCTGCAACTAGGCAGTTACTGATAAAACACAGCTGAAGAGGGGATTGGTTTTATTCCTAAATCATATGTTGCTAAATCATTTTCTGAAAAACATGTTCTAAATCAGCCATTGGTTTAGTGTTGGCCACGTGGAGTACCTTGGGTTACAATGACTCCATAAAATTGATACAACACACACACCAATTAAGTGGATTTTGTTGAGAATTTAAGCATTAATTGAGTCAACCAGAATGACTTACTGTGGAACTTTATTTTATGACAGATAGTAGTTTTCCAACTTGACTGGGTCTCTGTATACCGTGGGATATTGTATTTTTAAATGAAGGGCATTTTAAAATTTGTCAACTTCTCTTTTCAGCACTTGAAATCAAAGCTTATGGAATTCGACTGTGGAAAGAATGAATTATTTTTACTGGGGGACTCTGCATGCCAAGATTTACTACTTATTATTTATTGTGAGATCATCATTATTTATTTATTAATATTGATTATTAATAATTGCTCCAATAACATTGGTTTAGCCCCACCATGAATAACACATTTTAGAAATAGCTCAGAATCACATCTCCTGCAAATTTTAGTCCTTACTTCATGAAGTTTTACTTTTATAATTGCTATCAAGAGGGAGGGAATGATCCTAGCAAACACTTGCAAAAGTTTTCTTTTTCAATTAATTCCAATCAAGACATTAATGTTCACTTTACCAAAGAAACTGATTTGGTTGGTTTTGAGTTGCTATTTATTGTTTGTTTACCAAAGAAAATATTCCATCCATCAGAAATATTTCTACTGCTCAACTAAAAGAAAAAAACTGTGATACTGGGCTTTCTTGGCCATTCATAGGGAAAAAAAGAAAAATCAGGGTAAGGGTGATATTCTTTCGATGAGTGAAACAGCAGAAGATGTAAATTCACAAGAAACTTGGGGTTTGCAAGAAAGAAAATGATACTTGAAATAGGGCGTTATTGTTAGTCCTATAGCAATGGCCCAGCAAACAGCATGAGGGCTCCTCAGGCTAAAATGAGTTTATCTGTTCCACAGGGGAAAAAAAGATAAATGTCAATGAAATTCCTTCTCCACTGTTCCAGCTCATAAGTTTTGTTTTGGGTTTGGGAGTTTGGGGATTTTAAGATTTGGGGGGTTTGTTTTGCTTTGGTTGTGATGTTTGTGTTAGCTTGTTTTCTCCTGCCTGTCCTACCGTTTTTACTCCCTCAATTTTCAGGCAGAAGTGAGATAATCCCATCTGATGCCATCCTCCATGGCTACAGTTACTTATGCAATATGCTGCTCTGAGCAAGGCCCTTGATAACTCTTTTATTTTAACTAACCACCACCCAACTGTTCTAAGTGGCATTCTGGGACCATGACATCACTTTCCTCCAGCCCCAGCAATGAAGCGTGGCTGTGTCTATCTCAAGAACGGGTGGACTGGGCAGCCGCCCTGGGGGGTGTGGTGTGAGGCAGAGCCTCTTGGACACAAATGATATCCTCCTCCAAATGGCTTTTTATTCCTTCGGATCCTATTAAAGCAGCCCTGCAGCTTATAGTAGTGTTTGATTTCTGTGAATCTGTTTTCTCATTTGTAAAATGGTGATAATACAGTAACTATCTTTCAATGCATCAAATACTTACTGAGTGCCTAATATCACCCAGGTACTGTTCTGGAGACTGTGGACAGCAGTGAACTAATGAGACTGTTAAAAAATCTGCCCTCGAGAATGTACATTTGAGTGATGTTGCGGATTTACTGAAAGGATTAAATGAGAAGGTGTTCAGAAAGCACTTGTGGCAAGGCCTGGTGTAAAGAAGGAACTCAAGACATTATTATCTGTAATTTGTCCATCCCACACAGTAGCACTTGAGCTCAGGATGTAAAGCTACAGAGAAGTAGATTTCTGTAGACTTGAGTCCAGGATTAGGGCTATATAAAAATGCAATGAATTGTCCTGGTCATTTTAAGACATTCAAAATTTGGCTAGATCATCACTTAGTGGGGTGAGTGGGAAAGGGGCACAGGCTCTAGATGGTGGATTTGGATGTAATCCTTGAAAGAAAGAGGTACAGGCAGTCGGGGATGGAGGGAGGGGCACATATTTCATTACTGTGCCTGGCTTGTCTGAAGACACTCCTTTACGGTAATTTGCTTTTGAGTCTCAGCTACATAAAAAGCATCAGGTATTTGAAGACAAAGTTCCCATTTTTCACATGAAAGGAAAACAGTAAATTAGTACTACTGGATTCTCTGGCAAAGGACTGAGAATTGCTTCAGCCAACACATTGCAGAGTTCCTCCCTGTGGTGGTTACAACTGTTTATTTCTGTTTCATGCCAGTCCAGGAGAAAGCAAAGAGGAAAGTGAATGAGCTAAAATCCATTCACCTGAAGAGGCAGTGTCAGGATGTCCTCCCCAGCCTGTTTCTCACCTGCCCCACTGCCGCCCAGGTGATGTGCTTGAAGTCCTCTTTGATATCTGTGAGGGCGCCATGCAAGCAAGACGAAGTGAGGGAGCAGAGATCTCTGGCCTGTGTGTCGATCTTCAGGTTAGATTAAAATTAGCACGGCAAAGGTTTGGAGGAGCCGATCTGGAGAAAGAAGGCTTCTTTTCAAAGTACAAAGAAAGCAATGTGCACCAAGGAGGCAACTAATGAAGGGCCCTTGGTGGATGGAATGCTGTTGCCTCCAAAATGTTGACATGAGATGAACCTTTGGAGAGAATCAACCTTACTCTCCTGTTTTTCACTTAAGAAAATGGAAACCTGGAGAAGTGAAATGACATGCACAGAGTTAGTTAGAAGCAGATACAGGGCTGTGACTGCAGTCTCCTAGTTCCTAGCCTCACTCTTTTCTCCACTCTGCCACTTTACTGCCAAATTCTGTATGTCTATATCATGGGGTCTTCACCTGGGGCCATGGGTGAGTTGGTGGGAGGGTGGACTCTGCACTCCCTAAAATTAAATTATATGCAAAAATGTGTGTATATGTTCCCTATGTGCATTTTCCTAAAGAGAGTTCATAGTTGTCATCAGATTTCAAAAGAGGTCTATGACCCAAAAAGAGTGAAGAACCACTGTCCTAAATTAATAAAGACCTCATTGGGGGTGTCATCATGGTGTCCTCATTTTGGCTAATGGGCAATCAAGAATTTCTCAGCCATCTTTTCTCCAGGGAGCCAAAACTGCTTCTATGTATTGGTCTCTTCATGCCCAGCAAAGTGCCTATCACTACTCCTTTTTTCCTCACCCATTCATTCATTTAATCTGCATACATTTTCATTGTCCAATTCATGTTCCAGCACCAGTTAAACACACTCCAGGGCAAGACAGGTAAAGGACCCCTCTGCATCATGCTCTCATTGGCAGAAAGAATACATGTGGACGTAGTAGAAGAAAGAGCTGAGCAACCTATTTCCAAGCTTTCTAGGTCTACGCTTGTGGCAGCAGCATGCCACAGCCTTGAAGGGCTGCTCCCAAGTGATCCCTATTCAAGATAAGGAGAGAATGTGTCTCATTCATCTTGGGGATATTTGCAGTGAACAAACAGGAAATCATGGCCATGGACATATGGTTCCACTTAAGGACAGGTGCATGTGCAAATTGAAGCTCAGTTCTCTTGACTGTCAACCATAAATTAGATGTAGTGGCCGTTGATGGAGCAAGCTGAAGAATAAATGGCTCTACTTGTACTGTTTGTTGTGCTTCTTCTGAAACAATTTTAGGCACAGCAGAATGCAGCTGGGTTGTCCAAAGGGCCAGGCTGGAGGAACACTGCTTGGCCCTCCCTGAAGCAGAGAGGTGGCACCGGTGACATTTACACAGTCCTCTGTTCAGCCATGACAAGGGAAGTCTTCTCATGAGGGGGAAGAATATGAGCCCCACTCTGTAGCATGTGATTTAAAGCCTGAAGACTTTGCTCACTGAGCTCTATAAAATGCTTTGTTTAATTCCTACAAAATGGCAAAGATTCAGCCCATTTCCATTACCTATTCCAGGTTCATCTGGGGGAAAACCCATAGGATTCTCTTTGGCAAAACAATGTATTTAATTTCCAGGGTGAAACTTCAACATGTCTGGCTCAGACTTTCATATCTTTAGTCTCCAAATTAACATTCTGCCAAAATTGCCCTTGCCCCCTTCTAGAATCACCAAGGCAGATTCCTCCTGCCTCCCAGGACCACAGGTGACTGGTCAAAATTGGTAATGACCCATTAGCGCCACTAGACAAACACAGTGCATGTACACTCACAACTATAACACATGTACAAACATAAATGCATAGATACATACATGCATGCACTTTGCCTTTCACATGCACACTGCCTTTCACAACATACCTGACACATTTGAGGCACATTAAAATGCCTTAGCAGGCCCAGTCCTGTGGTTCTATGGGGTCTGGCAAGACAAAGACTCCAGCTATCTTGTGCTTATGTGCTTAGTCGCTCAGTCGTGTCTGACTCTTGCGACCCCATAGACTGTAACCTTCCAGGCTCCTGTGTCCATGGGATTTTCCAGGCAAGAATACTGGAGTGGGTTGCCATTTCCTTCTCCAGGGGATCTTCCCGACCAAGGAATTGAACCCAGGTCTCCTGCATTGCAGGCAAATGGTTTACCGACTGTGCTACTGTGCATGAGCATGTCTGAGACCAGCCAGATAATACAGCTTTAATAAAAAGAAACCCAAGGAAGTGAATTTTTCTTGGAATTTACAGAGTGCTAACTAACAACTTTCTAGCAGAAAACTGCATTTGATGGAAGTTTTCTAAGTTACAGGTGAGAATAGCAGTAACCCAGAACCATAGAGCTCTCTCCCAAAGCCTGGAATTGTGGAAATCTATCTAGAATTTCTCCTTTGCAATTCCGATAAAGACAAAAGGAGTGGAGAGAAAGGGAGAAGGACATATGGGGTGGTCAATCTGTTTTGGCAACTCCTAGTTTTAAGGAGGCGTGGACATTTTCCATTTATCTATAGTATTAGTTTAATGGGAATGTCAGTGCCTTTCATCCACCTCAAGGAAAGCAGGTGTCACCCAGGAAAACCTAGTGATAAGAAACCTCAGTTGGGAGAAAAGTCATACAAGTAACAAACTATCCAAGACCAGAAACGTTTAGACCCTCCCCCCCCAGTCCCCACAAACACAAACACAGGGAGTGGACATTAAGAGAAATTGGGGAGAGGAGCCCTAGCACAGTTCCTAAGATTTGGACAGAGTGTGGCAGGAAAAAAAGGTAATTATTAGGAAAGAGAAATGAATCAAATCTGTGTGCAGTGAATAAAATTATGAGCTGAGAATAATGGAGCTGTTCAGGAACTTCTATAACATAAAGATATGGAGCCTGAACCCATGCTTTTTAAATAAAGCAAAAGGGCCCCACATTTTCTTTTGAATTTTTGACTTATAATTTCTCCTTAGTAACTTGATGAGAACACACTCAGGTTCTATTTCTATTGTCTATGATTCCATAATTCAACCACCCACGGCTACATATTCACACTCCAGCTTAGCTGCTCTGAGCAGAGTTGTTGAATGCTAGGCCCAAACAAGGAAGATTTCAGCTTCGGTTTAATAATTCCTTGGCCAAATTTATCTCATTCCTCTAAACACACAAATGTTTCAAAGCTATAAAAAGTGTGTCTAGATACCCAATGCATTTTGCTTTTTTAACTTAAAAGATAACTCCTGCCAACAATTATTAACAATGAAATAGTCATAACAGCTAAATGTTCCTTTAGCAGTCCAATTTCAGTGTGTGACAAGAGGGAAGAATCTATATCAAACATTTAGTGATGCTGGAAAAGATCCTCACCCTAGACATACAATAGTTTAGAAAGCAGAAGACGGTCCCTCTCTTATTGTCATCACTAATGAAAGAAGTACCTGAAACTGCATATATTACTCTGTAAAGTTTTGGGCTAAATCACAATGACTTTTAAAGTTGGATCCATGGCAACTGATCAAAGGATGACATCTTGTCAGTCAGATTAATCATTCAGTGCAGCATTCAGAAGTCTTGTCTATTTCTCCAAGAGACCCCAGTGTTATATTGTTTCCCACTCTTTTAGCTGAGTTTCTTCACAATAGGAAAGTAGGTGATTCAGGAGGTAATAAGATTTTTTAAACTAAAAAGGAATGTTCCAATCCTCAAGCACATGATTAGTTTATATTGGTCAGATCTGAGACAGATAAGCATCAGACCCTACAGAGAAAAATACCACAGTTGCACCCTGCACTTGACAGGGTGTGAGTCACACCACTTTGACCTATGACGGGCAACACCTGCTCAGGTGGAATGAATTGAAAACTTGCCCAGAAAAATTTCCCACAAAGAGTTAAAACACTTGTCTACTGAGATTTAATCAACTACACTGTTTACCTAAAGTCAAGACATTTCAAAGATGTTTAAAGAAAATCGGGAATAAAAAATGACTAGTTCCTTCAAGAAAAAAAATGATGTCCTATATTCTGTACCACTTGAGTTTCTCTGACACCTAAAATATGTATTGACGTCATCCCACACCTACACAAAAACAAAATCAGCAGGGCAAACCATCCCACTGATGATTGGCAACCCCACAGTTCCTCTCCATCTGACCAGCTTTCACCAGAGGGCAATACTTCAGGCTTCCACATGGAATTTATAGGCTGAAGCAGCCCTGGGAACACTTAGCACACTAGCCCTGGGAAATGCCTCATGCCAAATACTTTTGAGTCCTGAGTTGACTGCCCTTTCATATTAAAACCCCATCTTTCCAAAAAGCATCCTGCTTTCAATCCTGTGATCAGATTCCCAGACTTCAAACTTCTTGCTTTCATCAGATTTCTAATCCTCTGACAGACACACCCCAAAGAGTGAAATGGCAATGGACCAGAGAAATGTCTTCAGTTTTACTTTTTTTTGCCTTTCTTTTCTTTTTTTAATTTGGATATTTCTGAGCTTTTTAACATCAGTCAGTATTCATTCTTTTTTGTTATTTTGTTTTTTCCAGATGAGCAATCAAAAAAGTTTCTGTGACTTAATGTCTCATAGATACAGGTTTGGGTTTTTTGTTTAGCAGCAGGTGTCTTTTTAGAAAACCTTGCATATGGTGCCTTCTTTGGCTTTAATGGTCACCATGTTACATTTCTGTCTCTGGAGAAAGAAAAGAAAAACCCATTTGCTGGCTTCAGTTTAATACACACACACACACACACACACACACACACACACACACACACACACGGGAATAAAATTGTAGCAGGAAGATTCCTATGCACCTACATGTCTGGGCATAAAAGAACTCAATAGAGGCCAAAGAAAACTACAATTTTGGCTTCTTTATTCCGTAGAATCTTGATCTTCCACAGGCATTTAGAGTGGAGGAGGAAATGCTCTGTGTGTTAGTTATAGGTCAATAACCTGTATGGAGAGGGAGTAGTAGAGCTTGAGAGGGGAGTGACAAAGCAGTATATATGCATGTGATGTCCAATCAATTGTTGGAGGAGGTGAGAGGGCTTTTAGTATATTTCACAGGGCTAACAATGGATGCATGATTTCACTGTCACAAAGAAAGTTTGAATGCAAAATTATATATCACAGGTACCAAATTACAATACTGACCTTGTAAAAAATGTAACGGATTTGGTTGATTTCAAATTTTCTCTCAGTAGTTCTGAGCTGGGAATAGCGAAGAAGTTGCACTCATACTCCTGTCTGTTAAAGTCCTTATTTAGCCCATTTCCATGGAAACTGAAATCAGTTCTCTCTCACTGCCCCTCACCCTTTCTTTCCCTTCTTTCCTCTCTCTCTCTCTCTCTCTCTCTCTCTCTCTCTCTCTCTCTCTCTCTCACACACACACACACACACACACACACACACGGGAAAAGCTACCTAGAGTTTGGTGGGTATTGTGTGTGTGTGTGTGTGTGTGTGTGTGTGTGTGTGTGTGTGTGTGTGTGTAAGTAACCATTCATAGGCTAATTTCTGTGTGGACACTCTCTTATCAGTCTCTCATCTGTGTTAACTTTCCAACCAATGGAAGAAAGGCCAGAATGGCTTCCTTCTTTAGAAACCAACCTGCACAGATAAAAATCTTGAGATCAGAAAACTAAGCATATCACATCAGGTCTTCACTAGCAAATCCTTGAAGAATTCCATTTCACAACTGCATGTTCAATTAATTTAGTTAAGTAACTTGGAAATATTTTGTGCTAGGAAGACATACATAAGAACTAAATTTAATCCCTTGGATTTCTGCCCACTTTGCTTTTACTCTCAAGTATCGACATTTCCCTAAAATAGCCCAGAAAGTAAGGACCAAGAGAAAAGAGAAAATGAATGAGCTTATTTTAATATTTCAACATATACTAAGTTAAGTTTCCATCCTAATGCAAATAATATGTGCACATTCCAGGCTTATGGAGATATTTAGTAAACGATTCTATCTTAGTCCAAATCTCCCTTGAAGACAGGCCAACACTCAAGCTGCTGCCTATAAAAGGGCACTGCTGAAACCTACAGAAAGGTTGGAAGAAGAATGAATACTGGCGCTCTCCACACTCCTGCAACGATGTCATCAGGCAAACCGGGTGCCTTCTATACATGGACAATTGTCTGATACGGGGAGATATTTTACTTTCCATCTCTGTCTTTTTCTCCATAGGAAAAGATAAAATGGGTTTTATTTTTAAAGAATTTCACTTAAACATGAGATTGTTGCTTTCAACCTCACTCACCACATTCTCCTTTGTGCTTTATGCTTGAATGAGTAGTCTGAAACAGGGCTGAGGGTGCTGACCATCTGTAATCAAAACCTGAGGAGAGTGGGCAATGATTTTAAAATGGAAAAGTCATTTTTGTAGGATAAAAAAAATACTCAGGAGTAAGGAGTGGAAAACTATAATTTCTTGTCACCAAGGCAAGACTCAAGATGCCAGCCCCTCCCACGGCTTGGGAACCACTGTTATCTTCCCCAGGCTATTATGTAGCGATGACATTTCATCATCTACATGAAAATCTTCATTTCTGCAGAGAGCATCACTGATTCACAAGAATATAAAAACAAAAATTCCCTTGAGTCATAGCACTTTAGTCACCAAAATTAAGAGCATCCAATGAGAGGGAGCCCTAAAAGAATGTGTAATAAATTATTTATCACAACAGCTTGAACAGGGTACAAGTGTGGAATCAGTAAGAATGTTGAGTCCCATGAACTGGAGGTCATCAAATGAAAGACCCCAGACTGTAATATTATCTGCATTTCTAAAAATTAAGAAATGTGAAGTTGTTGGCAAATGGGCCCACTTATTCTTTCACTTCAGTTGACCTTGTATTGTAGAAAAATGACCAGAAGAAGAAACCCTGGAAGTAGTGCTGAATGTTGTTAACAGGCCTTGCCAATTGACCTCCCATGGTTAAGATGCGAATTTTAGAGCGAATCAGTACTCTTGAATAATTTTTATAAATATACATACTGAATTCAATGCTTAAACTTGAAATAACTGTAGTGTTGTAGTCTGAGATTTGTACCCCTGCATGCCTCTCATGAATGCAAAATGAAAATTCTCCCCATTCCTAACTCTTTTACTGTTTTAGATGTTCCAGAAATAGCCCTAGACTTGAGCCAGTGTGGCTCGAATACTCCCCCAACAAACTTTTGCAAGTGTAAGCACTCAGGGGTTCCACTAAAGCTTCTGGATGAATCGTATCCTAAAAGTTATAGAATTATGCATCAACAGCTAAAGGACACAATTATAAGCTGAAATATTGTGACACACTGTGTAATGCCACACGATCAATGCAATGTTCAGTAAATGTATATCTTTTTGTCATTTTGTATTTATTTATACAGAATTAAAAATAAAGCACAGGACTAAAACCAAGGATGTGTGTGCGCCTTTTCCTTTATTTTGATGATAGCAAAGGAAAAACAACAAGCAACACTGCAAAAAGGGTTGGTCCTCACACAGTATTTAAAATAAGGGTATGTCAAGCTGAACCATTATTAATATGTGATGTGCCATCCAAGAATCTTCTTATTCAGGTATGATAACTCAATAACTTTTCAGAATATGGGGCAAAAGTTCCTTCCATTCTGTTGGCGGCATAAAAATGAGGGGGATGAGTGTCTTAGATTGGCTCCTCCCCAGAATCAGTCACAGAGACAAGGATGTGGGTTCAAGTCATTTCTTTAGGAGGTGATACCAGGAGCAACAGCGTAGGGGGGCAAGAGGGAAAATGATGCCGGGAAGGAAGGTGATAGGGGATATGCAGACGAACCACTCACCGCTATAGGCAACAGGGATCAATCCCCCTGGAGACTTTTGGGATATGGTTGTGGGAAATGTACCAGACTTGTTGCACTGGAGGAATGAGGAAGCTGAAGTATTTAACTGACAACTGCCATCAAACACCGGACTGCAGGTGTTCTGCAGATGCTATTGGCATATACTAAACTAGTGCATATCACAGGATATGAACAGAGCAACAGCAACATCTGCTATGAGGAGGAATATTCTTCAAGATATACACAGATAATGAACAGAATCTTGTCTAATTCTCTGAGACATCATGGGTATTAAGGCTTTACAGCCATAAGGCAGGATTCTAGGCAAAATGAGACCTAGTTAAGGTCTCCAGCATTTACACCATCAACAGCAAACTAAAAACTGGTGAAGGATATGGAAGAACAAAGGCCATAGTGATGGTCAATGCAGATAAAGATCATGGCCCAGCAGGTGCCATGGAAGCTGGGTCATCCTGAGGTAGGTATAAAGTTAAGAAACTGGATGACTTCAGAGAAACCAGGTCTTCAGTGTTAGGGCCAAGAAGAGCTCCAAATCTACCTTTATCTTTGTATACACAAGATGCCTCCTCATATCCAGTGGCATGCTGACAAACTTTAACAACTGGCTTTCTGGGGAAATGTATGTGGCTGACGGTGGAGCAGGCATAGTCAATTTCAAGCTAGTCACAGTTTAGTAACTAGCTCAAAAATTCTTAAAAAGTCAATAATTGTCTCACAAGCTGGCATGAGCCCACCCCAGGACACCACTGCTTATTGCTTTCCACCCAACATCCAGCCACTGATTAAGATTTGAAGGGCTAACCACTATAATGGATCCAGATCCTAATGTCAGAGGTTATGCCTGTAACTACGCCAGTACCATTGTGGGTAGATGACACTACTGATTTGGGCCGTGGGGTTACTCAGGGGAGACTCTTCTCTGAGGGGTACCCCAGAGAGGGGTACTGTCTGATTCCCGCTCATTGTTATCTTCCTTAGAGCCTTTGAAATCCTTTGTGGCTGGAATTAAGATGCTGGCAGAAGTGCCTCTGGGTCAGACTGTGGCAGTCCTTTACTCCAATTTGCACATGGGCATCTATTGATATACTGTATCTATTTCATTCCACATCTATTCCCATAGCTTCTTCCCTAACACTTACACCATATATTTATAAGAAAAGCAATCTATATTCATATCCAAAGGCAGAAGAACCTGGGACTGGCATGAGTACTTAAGTTAATGAACTCTTATTGCCACAGCCTTGTGCACAGCCCTCTTCTGGATATTGTAGTTGATGCAGATTTTGTCTGCCCCAAACCATGAACAAAATGTTGCATATGCAATTCAACAGAGAGGCATGCTCAGTTCACACAACGTCTAGCTTCTACCTCACAGAGAGGTCAAGGACTCCTGTCTCTCCCCATCACCAGTCACTGTTCAACTTAAATGCTTTTGCACAGCAAAGGAACCCATAAACAAAATGAAAAGACAACCTACAGACTGGGAGAAAATATTTGCAAATGATAGTGCCAACAAGGGATTAATTTCCAAAATATACAAACAGCTCATATAGCTTAATATAAAAAAACAAACAACCCAATCAACAAATGGGTAGAATACCTAAAAAGATACTTCTCCATAGAAGATATACAAATGGCCAGCAGGCACATGAAAAGATGCTCAATAGTGGTAATTATCAGAGAAATGCAAGGCAAAACCACAATGAGGGTATCACCTCATATCATTCAGAATGGCCCACATCAAAATAATAACAAATGCTGGAGAGGACATAGAGAAAAGGGAACCCTCCTACATTATTGGTAGGAATGTAAACTAGTGCAACCACTATGGAGAACAGTATGAGGTTCCTTAAAAAACTAAGAATAGAGTTACCATATGATCTAGCAATCCTACTTCCAGGCATACATGCACCCCAATGTTCATAGCAGCACTATTTACAATGGCCAAGACATGGAAGTAACCTAAATGCTCACTGACAGATAAATGGATGAAGAAGATATGGTAGGTGTATACACACACACACACACACACACACACAGAGCCATAAAAAATAATGAAATAATGCCACTTGCAGCAACATAGATGGACCTAGATATTACCAAATTAAGTGAAGTAAGCCAGACAAAGACAAGTATCATGTGATATCCCTTAGAAGTGAAATCTTAAAAAAAAAATGACATGAGTGAACTTATTTACAAAAGACTCACAGACTTACAAAAAAAACTTATGGCTAACAAAGGGAATAGCAGGGGGGTGGGGTAGACAAATTAGATGTTTGGGATTAATAGATACACAACACTATATATAAAACAGACAAACAACAAGGGCCTATTGTATAGCACAGGGAACAATATTCAGTATAATAACCTATAACAGAAAAGGATATATATATATATATATATGTGCATAACTGAATCACTTTGCTGTACACCTGAAGCTAATACAATATTGTAAATTAACTATAACTCAATTTTTTAAATGGTAAAAAGAAAAAAGACCTCTTTTCAAGCAATGGCTTGAACAGCCACATGCCACTAACTGGCATTAACCATAGCTTTCACACTTTAAAATAATTATTGCCTCTCAAGTAATTTATATCACCAAAAACCTATGTTTCTTTAACTATTAAGTTCTACATTTTTATAGACTCCCTGAGAGCCATGGCAGTTCTGCTCCGGACTCATGCTGAACTGTGTTCCACTGTCTTGGTTGTCTCTCCCTACAATGAAAGATCTATTTTAAAGTAAAACATTCCCCTTCCTCTGTCTGTCCCCGGTCTTACAGAAGTTTCAAGTTACTAAGACACCTCTCACAGACTCTTCAGATTTCTTTGCACCTCAGTAAATTCTCCCTACACCTCTCCCATGCTAAGGTGGCAGACTGGAGTTGAATTCTTCTGTTCCCATGTTTTATGACAAATAACTTTTAAATTATGTCTATTGGAGTATTATATGATAAAAGAGTACAAAGTTCCAATTATTTGTACACTGCTGCTTTGCAATGTCTAGCATTCAGAAGGCATCTCAAGGAAGGCCTGGAAAGGAAGGAACCATCCAGTTCACAATTCTTTATTTGTTTAGGGCTTCTCTACATGGTAGCTGCCCCTTGATTTTGACCAAGGGTATGATTTTTAACTCCTCTGTATAATTTTCTACTCTCATCTGAAGCTGAGTAGCAGAAAATAGCAATGTCAATCACAAGGACTTTTCAATTCAGTTCCAACATTTCCTCAAGATGTATTCAAAGAGAAGTGTTTCTTTACTATTACCTGGCAGATTTGCCTTTGGAAAAACTGTGACCTATAAAACATTTCATTTTCTACTACATCTTTCCCGCCCTTCTGTCCCCAGCAGCCAGATAGTTCTTATTAGTCAAAGAAATAATCAGATAAGAACAACTAGCCTTTGAACAATGAGAAATATTGCCTGATATATTTTTCCCTAGTACTCATTCTTGGTTTCAGGTAGCAAGAATGTGTCAGCTTAACATTTCCCAGCATCTTAGGTAATGTTTCTAAACCCTTAGCTTCATCTCAAACTGAACTAAACTCAAATTACATGATAGGATTCAAGTCAGAAAGCTTTCACTTAGGAATCACCCCAGGACTAGAGTATCTGAATGGGCAAAAGGAGATAAGACAGGGGGGTTGGAAAGAGAAGAGTGCCTAATCTGTATTTAAATGAACTTTGTTATTTTCTTAACATAGTATTTTTACAGTATTTTTTCTCATCAGGTGTTTGACTGTTTGGAGCTCTCATTTCTAGCTACCCTAGAACTCATCAATTGGTAGAAGAATACCTTTGTGGAAAATACATATTATTATTAAAAGATACCTAATATTTTTTAGGTGAAGGGGATTGAGAGGCATAAACTACTAGGTATAAAATAAATAAGTTACAAAGATATAATACACAGCACAGGGAACATAGTTAATATTTTATAGTAACCTTATAAGGAATATAGTCTATAAAAACATTAAATACTATGTTGTTCATTGGAACTAATAAAATATTGTAAGTCAACTACACATTAATAGAAAAGTATCTAAATGGATTTTTTTCTACTGAAACCCTAACGATTAATTTATCATTCCAGAAGGTTTTTTCTTAATTTCAAATTAATTTTCAATTAAGATCCTCTTGGGTTTAAACTGTTCTACCCACCAGTCTTTTGACTAATGATTGCCAACTAAATTCCTTAATAAACTAGGGCTTCCCAGGTGGTGCTAGTGGTAAAGAATCCAGCTACAAAGGCAGGAGCCACAGGAGACACTGGTTCAATCCCTGGGGATGGGAAGATCCTCTGGAATAGAAAATGGCAACCCACTCCAGTATTTTTGCCTGGGATATCCAATGGACAGAGGGGCATGGTGGACTACAGTCCAAGGGGTCACAAAGAGTCGGACTCAACTGAGCACATATCATTGTTGTTTTAATGAACTAGGGAGCCTCCTATTTCATAGAACACCTTGGTTAAATGGAATCATAACATATATCACTATAAAAGTTAAGTTCTATGGAGTAAGGTTATTTCCCCTAACTGACAGGAAGATTTAAAAAAAAACACTTTGCTGATCTGACTACAAACTTTATATCTTAATTGATTCATGTGAAAAATATCATCTCTGGCAAAGTGGTCCTCTGTAAGGAATGAACTTGATTATTAGCTGCTGCACACAAATCATAATTTTCTGCTACTATTAATAATTCCTCTTAAACTCCTTGCATCCACTCACCCGTCAAATCTTCCAATCTCCTCCACAAGTCCCCTAAATTTTCCTCAAATTACCCATCCAAAAAAAAAAAGAAAAACCACAGAGGATACTCAGAATCTATGAGACTTGTGGGAAATTAAGTGCTATTTAAATATTTCTCATGCCCATAGTAGCTTCTAATTTACTACTAATATAATAAGTTGCTTCAGATGATGAAAAGTAAGAGATAATTCTCTGAAATCAAAAAAATGTTCATATCTCAAGGAAAAGAATATTTGTAAACTTTTGCCACTGCTGGAAAATTCCAAATTTAAGCTCATTTAATTGCAATAATGTTAGTTTTCATGCCTGCCATCATTTTTTAAACAATTGTGTGTATTTATGAATATAACATCAAAATAAATGTTATAACAACTGAATATTTTTAACAATTTTATCTAAATTTTGTGTAAAAGCTTTCTGTTATATTTTGTAAATTGTTTATCTTATATAGAAGTAAATTTATGAAAAATTCAAACCAAATGTGATTTTTTGGATACTTCATTTATTAGAAGTCTTAAAATTGTTGCTTGCCTCTAATATGGTGGTTCCATAAAATAGATTACATTCATTGCAGCATTAATTTGGAGGCCTATGATATCATTTGTTTCAAAAACAGATACTAAATAATGTTTAAAGGTCAGTCTACTCGGATCAGCTGCTGGCCCTATGTTGTGGTGGGGATGAGCTGTGATGGTACTCATGGTGAGGAAAAGAGGATGTGAAAGGTAACATGGAACCTCCCTCATCCAACAGAAACACATTTCAGTCATCTTACTGGCAGCACGTATGTACTGTCAGCATCTTACAGGAGTGAAGAGTGTTTTGTTTGTTCTTGACTGGTTTTACAAAAAATGGAAGTTCCCTGATACACACACATTCAGGAATAATGAGTATATAGTATAAGTGACACTGAAAGATGTAGAGGTCAATACAGCTCAGAAAAGAATTAAAGAGGGCAAAAGAGTGACAAAACATTTTGGAGGCAACTACAGCAAGAATGAAGGCTTAATTTGTGCTGCCTGCCCTTCCTCTGCTCTGTGGCACTATCTGTTTTCAGTATCCTATAAAGGGTCATCACCCTTAATCCCAAAGAACTATTCTTCACTAAAAAGCCCAAATGACTCAATCTGGTGGACTGTGGAAATATGACCTCTTTGTGACACTACTAAACTAAGAAGTGAATAGAGGAGGTGTACACGCTTTCTCAGTAGCACAGCATTGGTTTCATTTCATTGTAAATGATAGTCATTGAGTATTTGCTCAATAATAGGCAGCCATGGGAGAAATGCAGCCTACAGGGGAACCTACACCTAGACAGAAAAAGAGGATGTGCACATCAATAACAGCATCTAAGAGCCTCACTCATGTCTGCAATGCCCTCTACCATCCACTGCCCTCACCTTGAATTCTTCCACTCCCAAGACATCTCCTTTGCTTATTTGGAAGCATGGTGGAGATTTGTATTAATTTAACCATAACCCTCAAATCCCATTTCCACTCACTATATTATTAGGATGAATTAGGTTGTCAGTAACCCAAAAGTCAACTCAAAACAATAAAGGGCTTGTGTAATTTGAAAGTCCAGTGTCAGAGCATGCAGGTTTCAGGGCATGTCTGGTTCAACAGTTCAACAGTGAAATTGAAGTCCTAGGTTCTTTCCTCCATCTGTATCCTCAGGCTGTTTCCCCTTTCTGGTCTCAAGATAACTCTAGAGACTCCCAGGGCTACATCCCCTTCAACATAGGGAGAGAGTCAATCTAGCTCTAAAGGACCTGAAAGCTTCCTACCCAGGGATACTTAGTACTGTGTCACAATTCCACCTATGAACCAGTATCTATGACCAAGGAATGGGATTATTCTGAGACACACAGGTCTAAGGGACAGATCTCACCCCTAGTGCCAATGATAGGATCAGTTTCCCCCAAAGCAACTAGGAGAATGGAACCAAAACTCTCACAGGTGAGGAACGGCTATGCAGAAATACACTTGAGGTTACCAGGATGAAGAAGGAAGCCCACAGAGGAGCACTCTTTCCCTACAAGGAGAAGCCGCCACCCATGCTCCACCCTTCCTCATTGTTCTTCTCACACCGTAAGCATCAAGGGAGCCCAGATGAGGTGTTTTGTGTTTTGAAAGATAAGAAACAGGTGAGGGCATGGCATGTGCAGGCCTGAGTTCAGAAATATTCCTTTCCTGTTGAACAAAATGAGCCACTTTTTTAAGCTAGATGATTTGAGCCAACAGTGGGTCCCAGGCCAGGCAGTGTCAGTAGGGGCTCTGACTACTACAGGCCTATGACTGTCACATCTAGCACACCAGGCAAGTCTACACACCAGTGATTTGGGGACCATTAGCACATAGAAAGGAGGGGCCTGGTAGAATGGTTGTCAAAGAACTAGAGCATGTAGGAGAGTTCTAGGGCTTTCCTGGTGGTGGTGGTTAAGAGTTCACCTGGTAATGCAGGAGACACAGGTTTGATCCCCAGTCTGGGAAGATTCCACAAGTCGTGGGGCAACTGAGCCCATGCACCACAACTACTGAGCCCCTGCTCTAGAATCTGTGCTCAACAAGAGAAGCCACCAAAATGAGAGGCCTGCGCACCAATGAAGAGTAGTTCCTGCTCACTGCAACTAGAGAAAGCCCACATACAGCAACAAAGACCCAGTGCAATCAAAAATAAATAAATAAAATTGTTTTTAAAAAAAGAACATAGGAGAGTTCTATATCATAGCAAAGGATGGAGGCAGGCACCCTTGAAGAGTAATTCCCAAAGTGCACTGCTTGTCTGGGAACCCACTGCTTTCATCTATGGCCACCATCTGCTCTTCACACCCTGCTATCCACACACCTTCCAGAAGTGAGGAGAACAAGAACACCCACATCAATAGAGGGGGCACCACCCTTTTGCTCTTTCATCAGTCATGGCCACACTTTCAATATTTTAATCCTTGCACTTACTTTTTAAGCAGAAACTGGAGGACCTACAGGTGTACCATTTCATCAAGAGATGAAGTTACTGAGGAGCAAGAAGATAGAAAACCAGTCAGGAATATGTCACTGGCAAGAAGGGGCTTCTCTTCCCTTTGCCAGACAGTAAACAATCTGCCTGCAATGCAAGAGACCCAGGTTCAATCCCTGGGTCAAGGAAAATTCCCTGGAAAAGGAAATGGCAACCCACTCCAGTATTCTTGCTGGGAAATCCCATGGGCAGAGGAGCCTGGCAGGCTACAGTCCATGGGGTTGCAGAGTCAGACACGACTAAGGGAAGCCAGCCCCTCCAGTGGTTTCTGCTCCTGACTGACATTTCTCCAGTGCCCATCATGTGTACCATGTCATACTTTCAAAATACTTCCCTCTGAAAGGAGTTGAACCAGCTGTAGTAAATGTCCAAGTCACAATTTCTGCCTGTAAGTCTATGCCCTAGCACTGGAAAAACTACTCAAATGACCCATATCCTAGGGCAGTGACAAGGCTCACCAACAGTATCTCTCTATATGGAAGCTGACATGTTACAAGGCCATAAAAGATTCCTTCCTTTAGGGGGATTTTTCTCCATGTTCTCTTCTCTGTGTCACTCCAGATCCTTGTTTCTTTCAAACTTGATAAATGGAGGGGCTTATGGTCAGAACAGTTATTTTCTATCAGCAAAATTTAATAGCACTCAGTTAATTTATAGGAAACAACAGGCTTCATTAAATGCCAACGTTTGCTTGAATCACTCACCTCGGCAACAGAGGTGTGCTTGGCAGCTGATGGGTTGTTTTTGTTTTGGCTGCATGACAGCAGGCTGCCTGACTTTATGTACTGCACCAAAGGAGTGCAAGCTAATTCAAAAACATCTGCACCAGGGAGTCCAGCACGCTGTGTGTTTACGTGGTCCCACTCAGACATTTATCATGTCTGGTTTGTGAGGAAATGTTTTTACATTAATACTGTAATTCTGCAGATTACAACTGAGCATGGGTTTACAGTAACAACAACAGCGCAAGCCATGTTTACCTGTACAATTAGTGATATAGCCATAAAATATTCCTGGCTAATTTTGAGGATGATGGTTCTAAAACTTACAAAGTTATGCCATCCTTTTGTTTGTTTAGTTTCCAATGGCTCCATATTCTGCCCCAGGGTGGATTATTTAACTATAATAAAATTAATTTTGTTTTGAGGCTTACTTTTTTGAGAATTCCATAACAATCTTCAAGGTCACTGAAAGCTCCAGGACAGAAATAAAATCTAAAGTGAAGAATCAGTGATTCAGAGTTTCAAGAACTAAACAATACAAGTTTAAACTAGGCCAACATTCTTTAGGTTTTCATGGCTAAAAATAGAATTTGCCTCTTTTTTTTAAAGCATTTCTTACAGATCACCCAAATCTGGCAAGATTCTGGATTATTGGCCTTCTCAAACTTTGGCAAAAACATCACCTTGAGGGTTTGTCAAAACACAGATGAGCGTGCCTAATCCCCAGAGATTCTTCAGTAGGTTTGGGTGCAGACAAGAATTTGTGTATCTAGTAACTCCCAGTTGATGCTGTTGCTGCCAGCCCATGGATCATATATTCTAAAGGAGTCTTCACAAAACTGAAGTCTATATTATGTGTTAAGACCAAGCCCCAAAACCCTTACCTTTTCCATGAGGTATAATAAGGACCAAAAAAAGCAACTGCAATATTTGCTCTCACTGTCACTGTCACGAGAGCTATTAGGAATGCCTCTAGAGACAATGAACACAGGATGTGGAAACAATGGGAAAAACTAAAATCAGGTTCCAGAATCAGCCATTTAGGTCAATACCAGAGCCCCAAGGAACAGCTGACCATTTGGTCAGGTCAAGTTTGACTACCTACTTTACTGCCTCCAATTCACAAATTCATATTCTTTCATTTAGGGCAGGAAATTCTGTGGCCACAAGAATATTGCCTGGAAATGTGAATGTTCCCTAGGAAGAAGTAAACAAACCTAGACAATAATACACAGAATGTGAATCCAGCCGGGTGCAGAGTAAAAAATTCAAGCAGCTGTGTGTTCACTCTCTGAGATGCTGTATACACAGGTTGATTAATTTTTTCCTTTACCAAAGTTCCACTAAATTACCTGATTAGCAGGGGTAAGGAGGTGATGAGGAAATAAGATTTTAGCCTCATTAAAATAAGCAACAGTCATGTTTTTGCTTTTGTTGTTGTTAGCAAGGCAGTAAACAAACATTTTTTAGCATCTCTAAGTACCAGCCCTGCATTCATTCCATAAGCAGATCAGCCCAGAGGCTGGTATATTGATTATTTTCCCCATTTACTACAAGGAAATGAAGGTTCAGAATGCTTAAGTAACATGCCCAAGGTCATTATGCTACCAAATTGCAGGTCTGGGTTTCAACAAAATCACGCCCTTTCCTCTACACATACTAGTCTTTCTGATGCAGCTTCTCTTACTGTGAATCACTAATATTTAAGAGCTTTCTAAGTATTTGCTAATACTCACAACAACCCTATTAGATAGGCACTAATAGTATTTGCATTTTACACATGAGAAAGCTGAGATGTGGAGAAGTTAAGTAACTTGCCCAAAGTCATTCAAATAACCAGCGGTAGAAGTCAGACTTAGGATCTAGGCCCAGGGTCTCAACCACTACTATACTACTACACTGGACAACAGAAAAGGCACAACTTGGAAATGATTAAAAACAACCAGTTATCAATAATACACCATCAACTACAAAGGTGAGACTTTAGACTCTAAGCTTGACAGTGATGGAAGAGAGAGGGAGTTAATCTTAGAAGACCTTCTGAAAGGGTAAGTTTTCAGCCAGATTGAGAGAACTGAAGGACATGGTGGGTTAGGGCAAGAGTCAAAGGCAGAGGCAAGTGTGATTCACAATTGGGAAAGAGACCATTCAACTTGTCTTTCTAGAGACTCTTTCTTTCTTTCTTTTCCTAAGAGGCCACTTAGCTGAGTCTGCATATGTTAAGAATATGCTATGCTCTGTGCCATGATTCAAAAAAAGCAGAATCATGTTCAAAAGCTGTAAAGCAATTTGCCAGAAAGAGCACTAAGTGTCACTATCTATCTTTGGGCCCCGTGCTTTGACTGTTGATGTGCACTGATTTCTCATTTCTCTCAGTCATTTTACTCCATTGTCTGCCATCAGGTCCCAATACATACCTCAGGAATGCAGTCTCTAATCTCACTGGAGTCCCCATGGGGCAATGATCTTTTCCCTTCACCTGCAATATTTACAACCCCTCACCTAGAATGTCCAGCTTTTGGAAGTCAGAGACTTGAATACCATAGTTCCAAGTGGTTGGAAGAGAAAATCAATACTCAATATGGCAGAAGAAAGTATGCAGACATTATGTAATGCATACACATGGAATAAAGATGGGACAGGAATGGCAGGTCAACTACCAGGGGACAGAGCTTGTTCAATGACAAACCATTAACACCAGAATTAGGCCCTACCTCCAGCCTCACTCACACTCAAGTTCTTGCCCCATACTAATTAACTCACTTTGTTTTCTCCTGAGTACCTCATTTGGCTTGTTCTAAAACAAGCCTATGCCCTGAAGAAAAGCACTTACAGATTTTCGACTGGGGCAAAATTTACCTTTGTTCCAGGATCTCCTCACCATAGTCTACTGCTGTCTTCACACCTTGCCTTCATCTTGGCATCCTGTCCATTTCCCCTGCCCTGATTGCTATCTTAAGCCATTTAAAATTTTTCTTTACTTTTTTGTAAGAACCCTTTATACTTAAAGTACTGTGTTTCAATTACTTTGCCTTCTTAGTCAGAAGTTTTCTATTCTCTTTGCAAACACCTCTTATGTGATTATTGGTCTATTAATAATCATCTTCTCTTTAACTTTTTATGGCATTTTTCTAACTCAATTTTGATCATATTACATAAGTAGTTATGAATTTTACTTTTTTCACTCAGAATTACAACATAAGCATTTTGCCATCAAGATGGTTTTAAAATATATCCACAAATTCTTTCATACTTTTCCATTCAAAGAGTAGAGCCTAACTACCTCCTCTCTCTAGAGTGCAGGCTGTATTCAGTAACTTGCTTCCAAGGAAAAGATTATGGTAGCAAAAGGTATAGACTATGTCAATAAAAGGCACTGTGGCTTCCTCTTTGCTCATTCTTTCACATCCCTCTTTCTGGAAGAAGTCAGCTGTCATGTCATGAGGTTACTCAAACAGCCCAATAGAGAAGTCTCTTGACAGAACCAGTACTAACCCACCATGCATGCAAGTGAGCTGCCTTGGAAGTTCATCCTCTACTCTGCTCCTTTCAAGGCTTCAGATGACTGTAGCCTGGGATCAACATATTGACTTGAACCTCAAGAGGGACCCTAAATCAGAAGCACACAGTTAAGCTACTGCCAGATTTCTGACCCACAGAAACTGAGTCCCACAACGTGCACTATTTTAAGCCATTAAGTTTTAGGGCCATTTGTAGATGAGCCAACAGTAGATGACGAACACAGCTATGTATGCTATAAATTTTTCACAAATGCTATTTTAATAATTGTTCTTCATATATGTTTTATATATACATTTAAGTATACATATCTACTTTGACAGGAAAGGAAGTTATTTGTTTTGGCAGGAGTAATGTCAATATGAAAAAGCAAAAGAAAGTCTCAGTCTAGTACCTTTTGTTTCTTCTCCAACTCAAAATACTGGAAGGGTATT
Organism: Muntiacus reevesi; assembly: GCF_963930625.1. Taxonomy (NCBI): domain Eukaryota; kingdom Metazoa; phylum Chordata; class Mammalia; order Artiodactyla; family Cervidae; genus Muntiacus; species Muntiacus reevesi. The sequence goes on from NC_089271.1 coordinate 21,363,540, forward strand.
TCCTAGATATTATAAAATGCTGACCTAGATCTTCAAAAGTCTCTTTCTTCCCATGCTACACTTAGAAATGCATATAAAACTGTAGTCTTCATATCTGCAAGGAGGACAAAATTAAAACTAAATGAAAAATAATTTCTCTTTTAATATATTTCTTTTCTGTTATGATCAGAGAAATGATCTAGTCTTTCTATTCTCTTTCAAGAGCTGAGGAGATATACAGTTTTTTTAATATAATTACATTGTAATTTTGACTCATTCTACTTATCCTAAAGAAGGATAAGTATGAATCGTGTATATACATCAGTTCTAGAATTACTATAGAAACATATCTGCCACACTAACTACTGGGATAAAACATTACCTATTCACACAGTATTATCTTTGAACATTTATTTATATGATAAGAAAGGGGTACAGTTGTGAATGTGGCAGACACATTGCTGCCATCACAAAGCTTACAGCCAGGTGTGATATGCAAATAAATAGGTTACGAAAGTACAGTGTTGGGACTTCCCTGGTGGTCCAGTGGTTAAGAATCCACCTTGCAATGCAGGAGACGCAGGTTCAATCCCTGGTCCAGGAACTAAGATCCCACGTGCTGTGGAACAACTAAGTCTATGTGCCATAATTACTGAGCCTGCGCCACAACTATAGAGTCCATGCACTGCAATGAAAGATCTCGCATGATGCAACGAAGATCCTGAATGCTGCAACCAAGACAACACAGCCAAATAAATAAAAAAACAATTTTAAAATAAATAAAATACAGGGTGTTGAGTATTCTAACATAGATGGAGTAGGATGCCATGAGAGCACACAGATAATGTACCTAATCCAGGCACAGCAATAAGGTAAGGCTTTCTAGGTGAAACGTCCGTTAAACCAAGGTAAATGCAGTGATGTCTTGGTAAAATGGCTTTCCAGGGGAAAGCCCTGATTTGCAGTGTTTGTCAGTTACTATAGTATAAATACTCCCACCATGGTCAATTTTAAGCTATTAATGTGAAGTCACGGATCATGAAATTGAGAAGAGAGGTACAGAATCAGCTACCACAAACTAGTACAAGTCACTGGAAATGCCTGATGAATTATTTTATCTTCTCTTCCTTCAGCCCTCCACCCAGCCTGTGTTCAGGCCTGTATCATACCTCATCTAGATTACTGCAATAAACCCGAACTGACCCCAACCGTGGTTGACTCTTGGCTTTCCTCCCAACCTCCTCCCAGCTGTACTCTCACCATGCCTCTTCTGTGCATAAAACCTTGAATGACTTCCTGTCTTGGTCTGTTTAACCTGCTATAACAGAATATCAGACACTGAGTGGCTTATAAACAATAGAAATTCCTTTCTCACGGTCCTGGGATCTGGGAGTCTGAAAGCAGAGTGCCAGAACATTGGGTTTTGCTGAAGGCCCTGTTCAGGTTGCAGATTGCTGACTTCTCACTGTTTCCTCAAGTGATGAAAATGGGCAAGGCATTTCTATGAGGTCTCTTTTATAAAGAAACTAATCTTTCTTCCCTCCTACTTGCCTCCCATAGGCTTCACCTCCTATTGCCACCACCTTGGGCATTACATTTTCAATGTATGAATTTTGCATGACAAACATTCAGATTATAATATGTACCACTGTATATAAATCAAAACTTCATAACAGAGCATGTAAGACTTTTCATGGTCTTGTCCTACTGCCTGTTCAAACTCTGCTCCTGTACCTCTTCCATGCCTGCTATGTACTAAACATGCTCAACAGTCATCACTGGCCTGTCAATCCTAAAACACACCATCTGTTCTCCCCTCTTCCTCAAGGATATTAACATAAGTTAACATTCATTAAGCACCCACTGAATGCCAGGGTAGGTGCTAAACACTAGTGGTTAGGGCTTCCCTGGTAGCTCAATCAGTAAACAATCCGCATGCAACGCAGGAGGCCAGGGTTCGATAGATAAAACACAATCTGAGAACTCAGTAATCATGGGATAGCCAGACAGACACATACATTCTTTATTACAATGCTTTGAAATGAGCACAGTACCTACAGGGATGGATACGACACATAATCAGGAACAGTAAATACAAAATAAGCCCTATAATAGAGCCTGGGAGTAGGCGTTAAATAAGTCTGTTAAATGCATGAATTATTGATGTAATGCTGGATTAGGGTACCATTTGAGTCATGGAGCACACACAAGAATTATTATAAGCATTCACAGAAGGGAGAGCTCACTGCTAATTGAAGAGAAGACCAAAGCACATTTATAAAGAAGTGAGTCCTGAAAGACATCTTTAAGGGCCTAATGAGCCTCCATGTCTTCAAAGCTTTGCAGATTTATGCCATAAGCTATGGTTTCCCATGTTTGCCAGTGCTGGCTGACCATAAGAATCAGCTAAGGAACATTTTTAAAATGAAATAGACTCCAGCAATCCAGTCAAATCTCTTAGAGGCATTTCCTAGGCATCTTTATTTCTAAAAAGCTTCCCAAAGTTCTGACATGCATCCCTGATTTAGAACCACTGCATAGACCTTACACCTCCAAGCAAAAAGCAGCATTTTGATTATTTACTGAGAGGAGAAGTGGAAAGGAGAGAGGAGAGATGGAAAGACCTGGCAAGGCCAAGCTTTTGGTGACCTCCTTTCTCTAGCAGAAGCTATTCACAGATATTCCCTGCAGTCAAGGCTAACCCGCTAAAT